>NC_138967.1:20512500-21862500 GCF_055761805.1 Camellia sinensis
CCTTATCCGGGTCCGAGCCCGGCCCACGGACATATAATGTTTTTCAAGTACTAAATAATTTTTATTTTCATAGACTTTTATTAGAAATAATTTGAGAACTCTATGTCCAATTATTTTTATAAATAGAGATTTGTTAAGGTGAATTGTATTTCATAAGGATCTTGCAAACTATTACTCTCAGACCGGGTACTGATAAAAGTGTAAATAATGACCCCCCTCCAAAAAAAATTTAGGATTTCAATACACATTTCTTATAGAGAAAATATTACTTTTGCCCACTAAATTATCACTCAAAAATCAATTCAACCTTTATTCTTTCAATAATATCAATTTTGCACATAAAATATTTGATTTTAGATCAATTTTACTCCTACTGTTAGCTATTGTTCATAATCAAATAGAAGTTGCTGATATGGTAACAAAATTTCATTTGAAATTTTATTTTACCACTCAAACTATTTCTAAAATATCAATTAGACTCCCAAATTTCATTTTGCTCGGGGTCTAATTGATATTTTAGGATAGTTTGGGAGGTAAAATAAAAATTTAAATGAAGATTGAGTGTCACATAGGCAACTACGGTTTGATTATAAACAATAATTGATGGTCGGGATAAAATTGATACAAAATCAAATAATTTAGATATAAAATTAATATTATTAAAAGAATAGGAGTTGAATTGATTTTTAAATGATAGTTTGAGAGGCAAAATAATATTTTCTCTTTCTTATATAAGAAATGCAATTATCATAGTATTATTTTATTTCTATACATTTTTTTATGTACATATCAAGGTTACCCATATGTCCTATTCTTTTTTTTTCTTTTTCTTTTTCTTTTTTTTATTCAAACAAAATAGATATGCAGGTAGGCTACTCCACATATTTGCCAAGGAGTATTGCCTTATAGCACCCATGACACATCTACAAGGAACCCCACTGCACTTAAGTCGAGGCCAAAGGTAAAGCCTTCCGCGTGCTCTGAGCGCTAAGAAGTATGTCTAACCCCAACAATGGGTTATGGAGACTCGAACCTAGGTTTTGAGTGAGGAATTTGAAGGTCTTACCACTAAAGCAATCCCTTGTTGGTCCATATGTCCTATTCATTTCACTTTCAAAGCAATTATTACATCATTTTGATATAATTTTCCCTTCTTTTTTCTTTTGTGAAGTATTTGTATGATCGTTGCCCCAACATCTCTCATCTCCATAGTCCACTCTGCTCTGCAATCTCCGATTATATAACCTTTTGTAAGTAAGAATTGGGAAACAATGATGAGGTTGTATAGGGTTAACCATATGGATACTGCCTCGTGGTGGGATTGTTTGTTTCTGTCTTCTTTTTTTTATTGGTAGAAGTCTAGTAGTGTGTCAAGGGGTGTAATTTTGACACGGCCTGGCATGGCCTATTCAGGTTTGGTCTAGCCCGTCTTTAGGCCTTGCAGGGCCCTGCCACAAATTGGACTGGCTCGGACTAATCCACTTGCGCAAAATCTCGACCCAAGCCTTAAGGAAATTTGAGCCTCAAGTTGGTCTTGGGCTGAGTCCGACAATTTTTTATTTTTTTATTTCTTTTTTCACTAAAATAGCTTTAAAATAACGTTGGGCCTCAGGTGGGCTTGGATCAGGCCTCAAGTTTGGCTCACGAGCCAGGCCAGAAAACACACAGCCCAGGCCTAGACTTGGGGGTTTGAGCTGGGCTCGGGTTCAAACTTGGTTGGGCCTAAATGGGTCGGGCTTTAGGTGGGCTTCAAACCGGCGGGCCATTTTTACACCCCTAAGTGTGTCTAGTCTCTCCTTTCAAACACTTATGTCTTACCTTCATGCCATTAATCCACAAGGCCTTGGGCCTAGTGGTGTGTTTGTTATTGAGAGGCTTTTGAGAGAAAGAAAATGAGGTGAGCAACGAGATAAGGGGCTAGAGGGAGGGAGGAAAATGAGAGGGTGGTCAAAGGTGACTCAACCATTAGGCTACTTAGACTGTCGCTAAAGGTCTATAAAAAAATTTCAAAAAGTTATAATTGAAGGCCTCAAAATTTTCAAAAGCTTAATTAGTTAAGGTCTCATTTTGATGTTTAGCTCGAAGACTCTAAAAACTTTAAGCTGCTACTGGTGGCGATGGTCAGTGATGGAGCATGTTAGTAGGGGTGGGCGCAGTGTGGTTAGGATAGTTTGAGAGTAAAATTATAAATCGAATGGCAGATTAGCGGATTGCGAATTAGCAAATTGCGGTTTGAGCAGGTTTTAGGCGGGTTGAAGAATATTTTAACCAATTATCAAGCCTTTGCATAATATATAATACTAATTTGCATAATATTTTTCATATTTATAACACAAACTAATTTTACATAATATTTTTCATATATATAACTTCTAATTTGTAATAAATTTCACATTTTAAATCTCTCTCACACTCATTTTTACTTAGATATTTCATTATTGGTTAACAAATATATATGTATTAACTATAGCAGGGCGGAGTGGTTTCGAAGGCGAATTATAAATTTTAAAGTTTAAATTGCAATTAGCAGATAGAGCGGTGCAAATTGATGCGAATTAGTGCGGTTTTAGAGAATTTGGCGTTATTTTACAAAGTCCTACATAGTAGGGAGAGGTAAGGGGACGACAAGAGAGACAATGTGAAAGAGATAGGGGAAAAGAGGAGAGAGAAGCATGAGGAGAAGAGTGTAGCAAAATGGGTCCCATTTTGGGTGGAGCTCAAATTGGCGTTCCGATCCTTTAGAGTGATCTGGTGAAGTGATTCTTTAGGGCATGACACTTGTCCCACTAATGTAACCAAGGGCTGAGATCATTCCCTCGTTTTGGTGAGGGAAAAAAAGAAATTTAATTTCTTTGTTTTGTAGTTCGAAGGAAAGAGAGAAAATGGAAGGGTAAAGGAAGAACCACATTGCGTTGCCCGTCATCCCGTCGCCCACTACCCCACCATGTTTGTTTACTGATTAAGTGTTTGATAGTAAGATGTTCGTTTGGTGATTTTTACCTTCGTGTTTTGTGGCGTTAGTCAATATTTGAGGCGTTGGTTCTATTAGTAAGACAAGTGTCGCGCCCTAAAGGATCATTCTAAAGGATCACTTCACCAGATCACTCTAGAGGATTCAAACACCTCAAATTGACTAACGTGCCGCGTGCCTCCATTTATGCCGTGTCCTTTTATTTGTATAGAGACACGTATAAATATATTTCCTCTCACTTTTTTCCTTATGTTCTATTTGACAAAAAAGTATTTTATGTAACATATATGTCATGCGGTTAAATTGATTTAGTGTATTATTCAACTCATTATTTGTAATGTTATAAATGTATGTCTACAAAGATATTGAATGTTCAGTCACAATAAACTTTGATATCACTTTTTATCACAAGACAAATGGAATGGTATACCATTTTAATTTAGTCACATGACATGCCGATTATATAAAATATTTTTTGGGTAAATTATATCGATAGTCTTTATATTTTATATCTTGTCTCGGTTTGATTCTTGTACTTTTCAATTGATTCAATTTTGATTCTTAATTTTAGATTTTGTATTTATTTGGTCCAATTGATAAATCTATTAAGATTTTTGATAGAAAATAATCATTTGAGTTAGTTGAAGACTCACTGAATTGAATAAGATTATAATTTTATCTCTAAAGTATAACACATGCCGTTTATTATATGCGTATTTCTCATAAAAATTAATATTAAAAATTATAATCAATTGAATCAAATTGTGACAAAATTATTATTTTAATATCAAAATCAAACCAATTAAAATTACAAGAATTAAAATGACATAAGCACAAAAATATGAAAATCAAATTTGTCTATGTTTCTTTTTCTTTCTTATTTGATGGGTACACAGGTACGTGTAGGTCTGGCCTACTAAGTAAACAACATGTCCTTTTTCTTGGGTTCGGGAGTTGTCTGAAATGAAAGAACCTGATCCTTTCCCCCCAAAAAAGGGAACAGCAGGTAGAATTTTCAACGAGCAGAGCCTCGTTTGGCAATCTTTCCTTTTAATTAAAAAGTCAAAAAATTATTAAATTAATTAAAAAGTCAATAACACATATTAAAAAGTTAAATATTTTCTTTTTTCTTTACTTTTTGTACATCTTTTCGTAAAAAGTCAAAAAGTCATCCCAAACATACTAGTTTTTTTTAGCTCATATTTTAGTCAAATAACCAAAAAATTACTAAATTAACCTATTCCCAAACAAGGCCTGAGTGAGAACTCTATTTTTGGAGCCTCCATCTCGCCCTTAAATTTATATGTGTTGATTTTTTATTTTATTTTATTTTATTTTTTATTTTTATCTCTTTCATATGAGTGGTCCAAATCACTTTAGGAATAGTGGGATTCCCAAAAATAGAAGCCTCAATCATTATTGAATTTTTATTTTCCTCATGTAATCCGTTATGTAATTTTTCAGGAAAGGAACCAAACATAACTAAGATAGACACGCTGAAGAACCATTCAAACTCTCTTTTAATATCCGAGGAGAGAAAGTCGTTGCTTTTGTTTATCAAAATCTTAATTCTGAAGCACATCTACAGACGATATTCCCACGTAAGAATAAATTATCCAAATGGAACCAAAATGGGAATCCAAGACTCACAGACATGGATGATTTTAATTTGTTTTTATACATGCGAATGATACTTTAATTTGTTTTTATACATGTGAATGATTTTAATTTGTTTATGCATGAAGCCCAAAAAAAAAAAAAAAAAAAAAAAAAATTATACAAATTACAACCAGCCATGTTAGTCAACTTCGGCCTAAAATTCGGTCATCATTTTTGTTAAATTTTTGTTATTGGCAATTCTATTTAACGAAATTACTTTCAATTGTAATTTAATTTGCTCTTTTGTTTTAGTGAAACTATGAGTATTTAGATACGAATCTAATCTGAATTGTATCCATGCAGAGGAGTTTGTAATATTGATCATTTCATGTTTTACCACTTTGTTAAAAGCAAAAATACAGTCGAAATTGTTTGAATGCTCTAGTAGTCATTTGTGTGTTCGAGCGGAGAAGAAAATCATCCAGTACTTTTGCAGAGCACCTGAACTTCTGAGAAAATTTTTTACCGCTCGAGCGGTAAAAGTTGCACTCCAGCGGTTTGCCTATATGTTTTACACTGCCTTTACTCACATCGCCCGAGCAGTCTTCACGACCCAATTTACTATAAAGTACGCTGTTTGCTCATTTTAGGGTGTAAGCCGTCTAGAATCTTAGAGAGAAAGAAAAGACAAAATGTTTTCTATTGGAAGCTATTTATATGAATTTTTCTTGATGTATAGAAGGTGATCGATTGATTAATGAACTACAGAGTGTCTAACATCAGGAGTTGTTCTTATGATTTCATTCACAAAAGAGAGAAGTGTTCTTCGATGGATTCCGAAGAGTTTGGGCTTGAAGCTTTGATGGATTTTAGAATGGCTCATCGTCGTGGATTCGACATCAATGTTGTGGATTCAACGTTGGGCAAGACAATTCTGAGGTGAAGACGGTGGTAGAAGAGGCACATCGGGTTTGGTTCAATTCAAGCGTGGATTCGTTAGGTAATTGAGAGTACTCTTGTGTAATTTTTTTTTTGTCTTCTTAGTGGATTGTTTTGTGGTTTTGGTCTGTAATTTTTTTTATCACAATTGAAGACGCTCTAATTGTGATTTTTCCACTTTAAATCAGTGTATCGATTTATCTTTGATTGTTTGATTATGATTGTTATTTATTGTTTAAAATTGAAACATAATCATAAATCAATATTTCGAGAATTTTAAAATTTTCAATTTTAATTCATAAGGCACTGTTTGGTTTATTAAAATGATCATTCTTTCAAAATAGAGATAAATTACACTTTGTTTCTTTTATGTTCGACTATTTTTTTCCGTTAAGTGTTTCTCCAATTAACTCATACAACCAGTGGCGTAACCAGGAATTCAGTGCAGAAGGGGCACAAATTAATGATAATTTGATTCTATTTTTCTGAAAACACTTTTCAGAAAATTATACTTTTTTGTTTTTCGTTTTTTTTTTTTGTTTTTACTAATTTTTTTTTAATATTTTAAGATTTTTTTTTTTTTACTTTTTAGACATACCTACATAAATATAACTAAAAAAAAAATTGTGAAAAAAAACCTTTTAAAAATTCACTAAATACCAAAAATATATATAAAAAAAATACGAGAATTCAATACATTTTTTGTATTTTTATGTATTTATTAATTTTTAAAAATATTTTTCACAATTTTTTTACTTTTTAGATACATCTAAGTATGGTGCATCTAAAAAAGTGAAAAAAAATGTTTAAAATTTTAAAAATATTCACTAAAAACAAAAAAGTACGAAAATCAAAAAACTCAATTTTCAAAAAACCTAAACCAAACACACCGATTAATTTTTTTTTTTCCATAATAAACAACAATGAGATATTACTAAACTTAAATGTTAAGAGTTCATTTGGATAAATATGAATTTTAAATTAAAGGATTTGAGATTAAATTTTATACAAATTTTGAAGAGTAAATATTTTATAGGTGGATTGGAAAATTAAAAAAAAAGATACGTTGACACAGAAATGATATATTTTAGTAGAGAAATTCTATAAAATATACTGCAAAAAAAAGTATCTATCATATGTCACAATTATGATTTTCGTGGTCTTTAGTTATAACACATTATAGTGTTAGATATAATTTAATTATAACTTCTTGTGGTTGTTATTTTAGTTAGGACTACATATCAAGTGATAGTTAGTTATGACTCATTCTGATATTGGTTATGAACTATTGTAATTATTTTTTATTTTTATAATTGAAGATGCGTTGCTTGATTATACTTTATATAGTAGTCATTTTAGTTATGAATGGAAAAAAAACACATGTAGGATAAACTCCACATGTCAAATGTAACTAACAATCCAATAAATTCTATATCTTCATTGAAATTTATTATGTTTGCATGTCAATAACGATAGACATCATTATTATATTGAAATTTTTATAGATAATAATATAACTTATTATAGCCTCTTTATTTTCAATTAAAATAACCATTATTGTTTTCATAATTTTAAAAATGTCATTGATATTTCACTTTAAATAATATTTTTATAATTTTTTATGGAAAAATTATTTATAAGTCCTATTAGGGAGACTTATGCTACATATGGTCCTACTAAAAAACTTATGTTCCCATAAGTCCTGTGGAAAGTTTGTTGACACATTTACCCTCAATATTAGTTGTTAATATCATAAATAACAGTAAAACCATATATAAGAAATTGAATGTTACCATAGATCATATCTATATAAACGTAACGTAACGTGGCACCTACATAAACGTAACGTGACACCTATGATCTGTGGCAACATTCAATTTCCTATATAAGAAATTGAATGTTACCATAGATCATATCTACATAAACGTAACGTGACACCTATAAACTATGACAACATTCAATTTATTATATAGGAAATTGAATGTTACCATAGACCATATTTATATGAAACGTAACGTGACACCAACATAAACTAGTAACATTTTCACATTCAATTTAAAAAAATAAAAACTCATTAAGTTTGCGAAACATAACGTGACACGTTACGTTACGTTTATGTAGGTGTCACGTTACATTTATGTGGGTGTCACGTTACGTATAGGTGTCACGTTACGTTACGTATAGGTGTCACGTTACGTTACGTTTATGAAGGTGTCACATTACATTTATGTAGGTGTCACATTACGTTTATGTGGGATCTTGTGGAAAACATTCCTATCTAAACAGGACTTGAGACTCTATAAGAAATTAAACAAGACTTAGCCTAGCATATGTGTCTAAAAAAAAGACTTATAGATAAGTCTCCCTTTTTTTATTTAATATATTTTCTTTATGTTTAAAACTTTTTTCCCCAAAACTAGGGGGCACGTCACTCCCCTGAGCCCAACATGGCTCCGCCCATGCATACAACTAACTTATATCCAAAATTAGACAAAAAAATGATATATTTAGCAGTCACATGTCATAAAAATATTTTATTATATATAATTCTCATATTTGATGCAAATTAAACTTTAATATAATAATATGTTTTTTATGTTATGTGGTGGTTAGCATGGTATTTCCGTCTAATTTTAAATAGAAATTAATGATGAATGGTTAAAAGTGTATAACTATTTTATTTTTTAAAAATTATCAATACACTTTTATTAAATTAATTCCCTCATTTTATTTTTAATAATTTTATTTTTTGTTTTGCAGGATAGCTTACAATTAAAATAAAGATTGAATAATTTGCAATTATGAGAAAAGAATTGGAAAAGAAAAGGTACTTTGACGGATGATGCATGAAACGGCCTTTACCGCCTCAAAATTTTGGCGCGTCGTTCTTACCTCTCGATGAGGTAAGGAAAATGTTCAAATTTTTTATTAAATAAATGATAAAATATTTTAGGGTTCATAAAAAGTGTAAACCTCACATCCATGCAAAAAAATTTGATAATTTATTTAATAAAAAATTTAGTATCTTTAATATTACCCATGAAGTAATCCCACTCAATTTGTATTTTTGGAATTCTATCACCTTTCATTCGGCAAGATGATTAGAATTAATTTAACTTATTAAAAGATAAAATAAATTAAAAGTTACTAAGATGAAATGTCACATCTAAATCATAATCATTTTATTTTTTCTTTCACAAAATTATAAAAAAAGCCAAAAATTCATCTTAAGTGGAACTTTTTTAACCAAACTAAAATTACCAAATTACCAAAAAAATGAGGCTAAAAAAGTTCTTTCCAAATGAAATCTAAATAGATGAAACATTCAGAAATTATTTCTCAGTACATATTACTTAATCATCACTTTCAATTATTTTGATTTATTAGTTTATTTATTTGAAAATAAAATAAATTATGTTCTGCATAATCTTTTGTTCTATCATAAATTTCGGGCACGATAGAGGTTTAATATTTTTTTCGAATCAAATAACTAGATTTTTATACTATAATCAATCAATCAAAATAATCAATCTTTTGGAATTAATTTTTATATAAAATAATTAAGTTATACAAATTGAATATGAAATATTTTAAAGAAATATTGGTGGAGGATCTTTAATGTCTTAGCACCTTTTTTATTATTATCACTTCAGTTTATCTTTAAGTTAATTAATTTTTCCCAAATTATTCAATAATTTCAAAAAATTCAAAATTAAATTTTCTTTATTTTATTTGAGTGCTCGGTCTTTTTTTTTTTTTTTTTTTGAACAAGCTGGTCCATGTAGATTCAACCTTGGACACACCAAGATATATTACATGGTGATATCTTGCACTTAGGATTACAATATAAAAGTTGCAACAATTAACTTTATAAGTAAATTAGGAAAAAATTTAAAATATAAAAGGCCAAAGTGAGAAAAAATAAATAAATTTAAGAGTAAAAATAAAAAAAAAATAGTCAAACATATGAGGGGTAAAATTTACTTTACCCTTCAAAATATACATTCCCATATTTGGTTAGCTAAAAAAATAACAAAAAATACATTACAAATGAAATCAGTATTCATCATTACAAAAATAATAATTATTTCATAAAGGAATTAAAAAATAATTATTTAATTTCATTCTATTCTATTATTCAGATAAACCAAACAGAGCATAAGTTCTTATCCTGTCAATAAATTTATTGGATGATACTGGGATACTAATTTAATGTCGGGTTCCTTGCGTATTCCATTGTTTGGGTTCATTGCAAAGAGGAAAACAGCATTTCAATTAGCTGGGTGGAATTTATATGAATTGTTTATAGTTTTTTATTTTATTTTATTTTTTATTTTTTTATAATTTTTTTGAAAGTATGAATTATGTTATTTCAATTGTAAAAGATAATTATTTAGCAGTTGAAAGGTGAGTGATTTTGACTTTTATTTTTAACTTATAAGAAGTGATATCAAACAAGTCCAAAGTTCAAGATAACTGATCATAACTCAATTTGGCTAAAGTTTTTAACCGTTCATAACAAGTGATTATTTCATGTTAATATAGCAAGACGAAATCGTCTCAAGTGAATTGTGATACATGAAGATGGTTGAATCCATGATTTTACATTGAGAACAGGAAAGACAGTGAGGGCATAGGAGGCAAAACATTAAATACAAAAGTGTTACCAAACGGCACCAAAAGGTATACAAATTTAGTTTTTTTTTTTTTTTGTTTTGTGTGTGTGTATTTATTAATTTTTTAAAGATTTATTTACAAATATTTTACTTTTTAAATATAAACATTTAAAAAAAAAAATTGACTAAACATTAAAAAAGTTGAAAACTCAAAACCAAATATGTTGAAATATAATTCAAAATGGCATACTTCATATTCATACTCCATAGGGCCCTATCTCGTAAGCATACTAATTTCATGAACCCACGGTACTGTAGGAGAATACACTTCTATTACAAACACAGAAATTAAACACCAAAATAAATATTATATATATAAGAATTTATTGAAGAGACAGACTTCTAAATAATCTTATTGGTCCATATATATTATGGAAAAAGCTTCGGACCCCAGTGGGGGTACTGGGGGTCGCGTGTGATTGGTCTAAAAAAAAACTGTGTTTTTTTTTTTTTTAATGCTTTCACCAACCCCATGCTGCCACGTCACTGGGGTGCGACCCCCACTGGGGGTCCGAAGCACGGCTCATATATTATGTATTTAATTCGATTTTTGTATTCCTAAAGAAGAATCAGACACCTTACAAGATAAAACGCTTCAATTCGAAGAGAAGAATCTATATATGCTTGACAACAGAAGCTAGTTGGAATTGGTTTACCAACTGACTTTGAAAGTTTGAATATAATCTTCAAGGTAACTTCCTAAAAATGTTATGGAAAAGACAATTGAAAAAGCATATATACTTTCATTAGAAATTGATAATAGTATGAAACAAACCACTCGAATTCCATTAGCAATGGGCTGGTAACACATGTTGCATGGAAAAAAAGGTTCATGGTTGGATTTTTAGTAGAAGTTGTTTAAACGTGTATCATAATCCAAAGTACAAATTTTTCTTATAAACTGATGTAACATTTATCGTGTTAGTTTACTGAGTCTCACTTCTTTTTTTTTGGTTTTTCTTTTTTTTCTTGTACAATGATAGTGTTAGAATAGTAGAGAGAGAGATAGAAAATAATATGTATTGTATTGAATTATATTGTATTGAATGAATTGTATTGAACGATTTGTCCTATACAATAGAAGGCCTGTATATATAGGCTGAGAAAGAGTATTCTACTAGAAATCTAATTATGAGAAAGAATATCCTATAAGAGATCTAACTATGACAATACCTAATATATGTAGGAAATCAATACCTACTATATGTAGGAATATATACCATATATAAATTAACATCCCTCCTCAAACTCAAGGAGGGTAAACATCTTGAGTTTGGAGAGAGAAACTAAAACATGAAATAAAACTAAATAAAATAAAAGGCAAATAGATTGCAAAATCCGAACGGGAGCGCAAGGATGCTTGAAATAGATCAGAGGCCGGAACTAAAGCCGGGAGATAGTTTATGGTCGTGTCGGACCATTGTAGGAATTGGCTGAAACTAATGCCAGGACAATTTAAGGTCGAGCGGACCGATATAGAAACTGGCTGGAACTAATGCCGAGAGAAAGTTTATGATCGTGTCGAACCATTGTAGGAATTGGTTGGAACTAATGCCAGGACAGTTTAAAGGGGTCATGCCGGACCGATGTAGGAGCTAACCGAAATCAATGTCGGGACAGTTTATGGGGTCATGCTGGACCGATGTAGGAGCTAACCGGAATCAATGTCGGGACAGTTTATGGGGTCATGCCGGACCGTTGTAAAGACTGGATGTTGAACCAGCAAGCATGACATACACATAACTTATGACGTAGTGCTAAACGATGATGGCAACGGATGATTGAGTACGCCAGAAGGCGGCTTGGATGGTGCGCCAGGGGGCGAGTTTGGTGGTGCGCCAGAGGAAGTGGCTTGGATTGAGCACCAGAGGGGCGGCTTAGGTTGTGCGCCAGAGAGTGCGGCTTGGATTGTGCGCTAAAGGAGGCGGCTTGGTGGTTTGCATGGTGTATAACCATGTTCACCATGATATATGTATAATACTCCCCCTCAAACTCAAATAGGTTTGAAGATAGAAACCAATTTGAGGTTGAAGCAAAGGGAAAGATAGAGTGGAGGGAAAAAAAAAATGTATTACGAGTAAAAAACAAAAAAAAAATATATGATAAAGATATTTGGGGTAGGAATAAACTAGTGGATAAAGGAAGAGATCACCACGAAGAGATACAGACAGGAAAATATGACAACAAAATAGGTTCAGGTCCGGCAGGCGGCCAAGGCGAGGCTGCCGCTTACCGTTGAAGCGAGATTACTAGGTTCTTAACCTAGCTCTGATACTATGTTAGAATAGCAGAGAGAGAGAGAGAAAAAAAAAATAATATGTATTGTATTGAATAATATTGTATTGAACGATTTGTCCTATATAATAGAAGGCCTGTATATATAGGCTGTAAAAGAGTATTCTACTATAAATCTAACTATGAAAAAGAGTATCCTATAAGAGATCTAACTACGGTAATATCTAATATATTTAGGAAATCAATACCTAATAGATGTAGGAATATATACCATATATACATTAACAGATAGAATCTATCTATCTATACTATATATATAAACAAATGTAGTGGAGTATGAGAATTCTCCAAACTCTTAATACTAAATTCTTATGAATTCTCTCTCCTATGTGTCACTTTTCAATTCTCCCCTTCCACTTTTCTTAATTTTTAATCATTTGTCAACTATCTAAATCTCAAAAGCCAAAAGGATTATATATATTTAAATAAAATGATAAATATTTAAATATGAGCAATAAAGAGGTAGAGATAAAAATATAAAATAAAAAGATAACTATTCAAATTTCAACTACAAAATAATATAAAGAGTCAAATAAAAGATAAAATAAATAAATAAAAAAAAAATATTACGAGTCAAGTAATTATAAAAATAAAAAAGTTAACTATTTATATATGAACAATTAAAAAAATTAAATAAAAAAACATTACGAGTCAAATGATTTTTAAAATAAAAAGGTAATTATGTATATATGAATAAAAAATAAATATAGATGAAAAAATATACAAAAAATAAAAATATAACTATTTAACGAAAATTCAAATAAAAGATAACAAAATATTTAAATAAAAAAAAGATTAAGATTGGGATATAAATATCCCAAAAAGATGATAATTTTTTTAACGATCTATATTTATCTTTTGTTAGTTTGTTATAGAATTTCTATATATTTCAACTTAATCTTTTTAACCTTTTAAAATCATCAATTACTTATCCACACAAATTTTAAACATGATAGAATTCCATATATATCTTTTGTTTAAACATAATCTAAAATAAATAAAATAAAAGGATAACTATTCAAATTTCAATTACAAAATAATATAAAGAGTCAAATAAAAGATAAAAATAAATAAATAAATAAAAAATATTACGAGTCAATTAATTATAAAAATAAAAAAGTTAACTATTTATATATGAACAATTAAAAAAAATTTAAATAAAAAAATATTACGAGTCAAATGATTTTTAAAATAAAAAGGTAATTATGTATATATGAATAACAAATAAATATAAATGAAAAAATATACAAAAATAAAAATATAACTATTTAATGAAAATTCAAATAAAAGATAACAAAATATTTAAATAAAAAAAAGAATAAGATTGGGATATAAATATCCCAAAAAGATGATAATTTTTTTAACGATCTATATTTATCTTTTGTTAGTTTGTTATAGAATTTCTATATATTTCAACTTAATCTTTTTAAAGTTTATCTTTAAGTGGAACTTAATATTTTATCTTTTAAAATCATCAATTACTTATCTATACAAATTTTAAACATGATAGAATTCCATATATATCTTTTGTTTAAACATAATCTTTTTAATATAAAAACAAGTTCCTGCAAAAGAAACCAAGAACAGAAAATTGGGGGGAAAACAATCAACATTGAGCCATTTCTGATCCCTTTTCGATGCCTAAAAATCTTAAATATTTGCTTTACATTTGAAATGTGTACTTGCATGAGTTTTTGCATTTGTAAGAAAGTGAGTTCATATAAATGAACATTATTATTTTTAAATTTTTTTTTGTTACAATCTGTATTTTTCCTTATTTCTTTCTTTTTGTTAATAATTTGTCATTTAATTGAGATTTTATTCTTTTTTTATATTTATAAAATCACTGCTATTATCAATTTGTAACTCTCTCACTTATTGATTATTTGTGTTTAATTTTTTTTTTTTTTTGGTGTAGATGTTAGATTGAAAATGAAGAATCAAAATTTATTGGATATGAGTTCTACTTTAAATGTATTCATCAGTTGATTTTTTATTGTTGATTATCCTATTGAAATAATTCATGATTAAATTTATTTTTAGTAACTCATTTCCTTTGAAAACTAAACCACAAATTTCTTCTTTGTTTAAATTTTTTATTTATTTATTTAGATTCAGAGTTTGAGCAAATGGAAGATATCTCATATTTAAAATGTTAATTTTTTTTTGAATAATTTAAATATTTATATTCTTTATGTTTGTCAATTCAAGTATAATGCATTTTCAAACAATTTTTTTTTTAATTTTTTTATAATCATTCCAAACCTATTTGTGTTTAATGAATCAATATAACGAAAAAACAAATAGCATGTAAAAAATTTTAACCACCCACTAACTAAATATAATGGGAATTAAAATTAATTTTATTTTAATTTATTATATTATATGAGATGATTACTGTAATATCTACTATTGATTAAGCAAAATTAGTGTTACTTTTGTTTAATATATTAGTCATTTTGATTAATTATAATATGCCTTTGTTACTCTACTTTTGGTTTGCTGAAGTAATTCTTAGATAAATTAGCTATTATATACGTGATGATTTACTAATGTATGATACTTTTTTAAAATTTTCAACAATGTGAAATATTAAATATTTGTAATGATGTGAAATAAGATTTATATACACAAACCAACTAAAAATATTAATAAATATAAACAAATAGCAATTTTTTTTTGTAGTAATTATTGACTTTCTAAAATCCTGTACATCGCACGGATAACCACTAGTGGAAATAGGTAGGAATGCTGCACTTAACATTAGGGGTGAGCATGGTCCGGATTGGACCGGATTTGGGTAAAACCATGACCAATCCGTTATCTACGGTTCTTGAAAAATTGGAACCAATCCAATCCGTTTAAATCATGGAACCAATCCATTTAAATACGGATTGGATCGGTTTAGGACCACGGATTCACATAATTAAATAACAAATATATATATATATATATATATAACACTTTAATTTCATAAAAATATAAACATAGCGCTATATCATTTCCATAATAGCAACATGTTTTTCTATAATAGTGACATACTGTTCTTGAATTTAAATAACCATAAGAAAATACAAACAAAAGTAATAAAATAAGATATTATACGGTTTTAGGTTTGAGTTTAGATTTTATATAGAATAAGAGAAGATACTATGGGGGAGAATGTATAATAAAAATATAGACTATTTGTATACGGTCCGGATCGATTCCAATCCGGAACCGTGGGGTTCAATCCGAAACCAATCCGTGGACTACGGATTTTTAATTTTTCAATCCGGAACCGAACCGCGGATTCAAAAAACCAATCCAAACCTATCGGATTGGACTGGACTGGATCGGATTACGGATTTTACGGATTCCTTGCTCAGCCCTACTTAACATCATGCCAAATAAGAGATCACTTCATTTATCAAGGCAACTCTTGGTCTATAGTGAGTCCCAATTCTTTTATATAAACTGTTTTCTTTTCTTTTTTTTTTTTTTGTCAATCGGTGAAAATTATTTACACTATAAAGACAATTACATCTAGACAATCATAATTTAACAACTATAGAAGTCCAACAACAAACCCCATAATGCGGTTAGATCCATTTCTTCTTCTTTTTTCTTTCTGGTTTTTTTTTGGTCAATCATTAAAAAATTATTTGCAATATGAAGATAATTACATCTGAATAATCATAACCCAGCAACTATAGAAGCTCAACAACCAACCCATAATGGGCTTAGACCCATTTATTCTTCTTCTACCTTCTTTTTTTTTTTTTTGTATTTTTTTTCCTTTTTGTCAATTGTTAAAAAATTCTTTATAATATAAAGATAATTATCTCTGGAAGTCACAACAACCAACGTTATAAGAGCATCTGCATTAGGCTTACTATATTAGTTTTGGAGCTATATTAGCCAGACAAGGTCTAAAAGAACCCTTGCATCAGGCTAGCTACAACAAAATAAATTTTTACATTGCTAAAGTACATTGCTTGATGATGTAGTGGTCGATCACCAAGTCATTCACCCAATCGACCACCTGGTTGACTACCTAATAAATGAAAAAATTGGACAACTTTCACTAAGTGGTCCGACTACCTGATCATCCACCCAGTCGATCACCTAATATCTCTCAAAACTAGGCAATTTTCACCAAGTGATCGACCACCCGGTCATCCACCCAATCAACCACCCAATAAAAAATAAATATTTTATAAAATTAAATTTTAAAATAGAGAACCTGATGAAATGTGTACATAAAAAAAGCTGGGGCTTGCCTCTAGTCCACCATCTGGACTGGGGGGTCCAGTCTGGCCCATTGGGCCCACTTTTGATAATCCAAACCGTTCACATTTTAAGATTTGCTGAGCACATTATTCCTGTAAAAAATCACGTCGATCGGATAACGGATACTATGTATTCGAATCATTTTTCTTATGGGCCGAAATGGGTCCAATGGGCCGAACTATCCTAGATCTAGACTGGAAACCGTTCAGATCCCATAAAAAAATACTAACTAAAATACAAAAATAAAATTTTAATTATAATTTGACTCAAATTTACTGAGTCTATGCTGTAATGGACTGAGACCCATATTGTATAACATTTTTTATTAGTGAAAGCCACGTGAATAGAGCAGGTGAAATACTAGGAAAACAATTGGAAATGAGTTTCGAGAGAGAGTAATATTGATGGAATAATGTAGTTGGTTATGGTGGTTGAACTTTTTGTGTTGACAAAAAGTCTGGGATTGATTTATGTTAAAATATAAATCACTTTTGTGTTTTGACGATTAAAAAAAGTTAATGAAATATGTATATGTCATTACAAAAAAATTAAAGTTTTAGAAACTAAAATTTAGGGATTAAATATTTTTATTGTGAAAAGTATTATTATTATTATATTTTTAGTAACGAAAATTAGATATTAATGATGAATTATTATCTTTTTGGATCAAATTTTTTATCTTAAAAAATTAACTTTTTTTAGACCAAATTATTTTTTCTCTAAAAGTGTATTTATTAGTGATATTTTCAAAAATTTGTCATTAAAAGTCTTATTTTTGACTTTTCAAGGCGACCTTTTAGCTAATATTCTCATAACAATAGAAATTGGTCATTAAATATTTTTTGCAACAAAATTTTCAATTTTAAAGACCAAAAAATTTGATCTCTAAAACTTTTATATATTATAGTGTGTATAATATTTTCTCAAAGAGGATAAGTATTTGATTTTTTTTTCTTCTCCAATATAATGAGTCAACAAGGTAGTTAATTTAGTACGAGGTCAACGTAATTGGGACTACACATGTATATCATGTTTTTAATAACGTGTGATTGATTGTTGAATTGCTTATTATTTTATTTCATATAAATGAATTAGAATCAAAGATGAGACCTTGTGCTCCTTCCATCAATGATTTTAGATTCAAAATTTCTTATCTGCAATTAATTTCTGTGGGATAGTCTATACAAGATTTTGTTCCGATTTTAATTGGATCGCTCTAATGAATGATGGGATTAGTTTTGGAATTAGTTGATCCAATGGACTGAATATCAAGTTATCCTATCAAATACATTTTTATTTTTAATTATTTGATTTGTAACCGCCAATAATTCAAGAGATTACATAATGTGAAAGAAATTAAATGTAAATATACACATTTATAATCATTGATATACACTACATGAAATTATATTTTTGGCCACTAAATTTGGCGACTAAAAAAAATTTAGTCGCCAAAAGTTGTGGAATTGGTGACTAAATTTGATTATTGGGGACTAAAACAAATTTAGTCACCAATATTGCCACAATTGGAGACAAACAATTTTTAGTTGCTAAAAATTGCACAAGTGGTGACAAAAAAAACTTCTTAGTCGTTGTATAGTTAGTTTTGGCTACTAAAATTATTTAGTCGCCGAATGATAAACAAAAATTTACTTTTTAGCGACTAAATAAATATTTTAGTCATTGCCGGTTTATGATATAGCTGCTAAATTTTTTTAATCGAGAAATATAGCTTATTGGCGACCAAAAAATATTTTTGTCGCTAAATATTCCATTATAGGCTACTAACAAAAATTTTAGTCGGCGATAGTATATATTTTAGGCTACTAAATTGTTTTTAGTCATCGTCTTATACCTTTTGCCGACAAAATAATATTTAGTCGCCAAATAGCACTAGATGATATTGAAAAAATTTCAGTGACCAAAAATTTTGGTTGGCAATTTATTCAATTTTGGTGACTAAAAAAAAAGTAGTTGTATAAAATTATTTACTCCTTATATATTAACATTTCCCGACAAATAAAACATTTAGTTGCTAAAGCTCTAAATTTTATAGAGGGAATGATTTCATATTCGCGCCTTTGTCTCACACATTTAGCCTCTCTGTGTATACACAACCACATAACCTCTCTCTCACACAGATCAATCACCAACAAACCTTACGACCGTGCATCATCAGCACTGTCGGTCCCTGTATGCCACAAATCGGCACTGTCACCGCTGCTAATAGGTTCGCTCTCTTGCTCACTCCCTTTTGCTCTCTTGCTCTCTCGCTCTCTGTCTCGCTCTTACTCTCTCTATCTCGCTCTCGGTCTCTCTCTCTCTCTCTCTCTCTACCCCTTCTTCTATTTCCCCAACTATGAACTCTTGCTCTGGGGTTGTTTATTCTATCCATTCAGTTTAATTTTGTCTTCATTTCTGCAATGGGTTTGTTTGAAGTGGTTTCATTACTAGAGTTTTATGGGTTGATGTTGTAAATGGGTTTGATTTTAGGGTTTGATACATTTCCCCCTCTTTTTCCTTTCTTTCTCGTTAGTTTCAAAGCCCTAATCCATTGATTGTCTATGTATTTGCATGTATGGCTACTCATTGATTGTGTATGTAATCTTATGTATTCTGATTATTTTCATTGAAATTTGATGCTCTGATTGAAATAGTAAATAATTTATTTGCTTCCCTTTGTTGATTATTTATCAGATTTTGGGCAATACCCATCAAATCATACATTGGGGATTTTTTTTTTCCCCCACTCTGTAATTGCTACTCTGTAATTGCTCAGTGAAATAGTCTCTTGACACTGTTAAAAAATGAAGGTCCGAATTTATTTTTATTTCAATGTTCAAATGGTTAGATGTTTGACAGAATTATAATATAATTTCGTACAATAGTGCGAAATTTCCAAACAAAAAATCTGTTTCTAAATTGTATGCTGACTGATAAGCTGAAAGTGATCATACATCTATTTCTAAATCTGTTTGAAAAGCATAAATCTATTTCAAAAAATATAATTTCGCTATTGATTTTTTTTTTGTTTGAAAGTATGTGTTAATGTTGGTCATACATTATATCATTTGGCAGTCACTTAATGAGCATAAATGTAGAAATTGTAGAAAAAAAATTGCTTCCCGCACGTGCAGAGGACTATTCCCGCATACGCAGCCCATTCATTGCAGCCAAACGGAGGCTGAAAAAACTGCATGTGCGGAGGCCCATTCCTGCACGTGTGGAACCCTCTCCGTACGTAAGGTGGAATTTTCTGCACCTGCGGTCTTACCTCGAGAAGCGTGCCTAATGTTTTGAATTTGGAAAAAATTGCAAAGGTATGAAAAGGCTAGATTAGGGTTTTGATATTTTTTCAAAGGAAGAGAGAGGCAAGGGTTTTTAGAGAATGAACTTGAAGTTTGAAGAATGTCTCCCATGGTGGCTTCTTCTCCCTCTACCTCTTCCCACTCCTCCATGAGTGGCTAGGCTCCTTTTTCTAGGGTTTTAATGAAACCCTAGCCAAGTAAATAGGGTTTTCTTTTTGCTTTTTGATTATGTAAAGGTTTGAACAAATTGTATGGTGTTTAAGAAGTTTCAAATTTATTTTTCAGTATTCTTTTCAGGTATTCTTTTTTCTGTGATTGTTGAATGCTTTCCATACAATGGTTTTCTTTGCTTTCATATTCAAGGTTTGAGATGAGCCATACTATGATGGACGAGTCGTTTTGCTACTCTAGTTTAGAGCGAACGACTCGTACTACTTGAGATGGTTCGTGCCTCTATATTGAACACTGTGATTTTCTTGACAAATGCTTTGAACTTATAGTTACGAAGTATTATTTAGTTCGAACTGTAACATAATTGATTTTCAAATTGAAACCTTATTTATGTAACTAGTGGTGAATTCATTACCTTAGGTTTTTCCAACAATCAGTAATTCCAATTTCATTTTTAATCGCTTGTTTAATTTGTTAGTATATTAATTAGTATTAGTTCATGAATCAATCATCTTTTTAATCAAAATTAATTTAGGAATTTAGCAATTAAATTAGTTTAATTTCATAATTGTCCCTGTGGATCGATACCTAGACTTGCCATTATTCTGAGAAATTTGGTATAGTTTAGAGCTTATTTTTGGTGTATGAAACGACCCATCAAATTTTGGTGTCGTTGCCAGGGACTTCTGGCGAAACTAATTAATTTAAAGTTACATTCTTATTTTAATTTTTAGTTTAGATTTTATATTTTAGCGTTGCTAAATGTGCAGAGTTTTTGCAAGTGGAGCTATCACCGAAGTGCAAATGGAGCGCAACCAAGATTTAAAAACAAACCGCAACACTAAAGTGCTTTAAACAAAAAAAAAGAAGAAAAGAAGCAAATACTCGCAAGCAAAGTACCAAAGTGCTATAAAGAAAGAAAGAGATCAAGTGGAGGTTGGAGACAACGGTCTACACGTCAAGTACCTGCAAGACGAGTAAAGCTTTTTTGTTAAACCGTTGTGAGTATTTTCTCCTTTGATATTTTGCTTTCATAACTTAGTGCACCAGAGTCGAAACTTGGTGTGTGTGTGTGTGTGAGTGGTGTATGCACGGGCGCCGTTCTTGTCACACTGAATTGTGGAGTTTGGACATTGAACTAGAAAGAACTCTTAGGAACCTTAGAGCCTCTTCTCGTGTTCCTAGGCTTGAATATCCATATCCATACTTCGAGTCATTAGAAATGGCAAACCCAAACCTAAATGGGCCCAACTAGACACTTAAGGATTACTTGACACCCATTGCATATACATCACCATCATGCATTTAGTTATTCGATACCACTGCTGCTCATTATGAGATTAAGTTCAGCATCATCCAAATACTCCCATCATTCCATGGACTAGCTCATGATGACCCTTACAAACATCTGCATGAATTTCTGTAAATTTACTTTACAGTGAGGATCTAGAATTTCACAAATAAGACCTTAATGTTGCGATTGTTCCCATTTTCACTAAAGGACAAAGCCAAACATTGGTTGAACTCCTTACCTGCTAATTCTGTCACAACACGGGACCAATTACAGCAGAAGTTTTTGGAGAAGTACTTTTCCATTGGTAAAACCAACCAACTTAGGTGAGCCATCACCAATTTTGCTCAAATTGATGGCAACCAATTTCATGAAATATGGGAAAGACTTTGTGACCTTCTCTAATAGTGTCCCCACCACCAAGTGCTTGATTGGCAACTTGTTCAAATATGGCTTAACTGAGCCTTACCGCCAAATGGTGGATTTTTCTTGTGGTGGGACATTCATGCCAAAAAATGATGCCGAGGCATCGCAATTATTTGAGAACTTAAATAATAATTCCCTTCACCATGTCTCCACAGCCCGAAAAGTTCGGCAACCTGTAGTTGGAGCCCCGAAAAGAGGGGGCATTTATGAGGTAGGGAAAAACCCAGAGTTAGCCCAACAAGTAGAGGCATTGTCTCCCAAAATGGACTAATTATTAGCTTCAGGACATGCCCCAACACAGCAAGATCAGCCTCAATTTCATAAGGCATGTGCTATTTGTCCGAGCCTTGCTCATGACTTGAGTGAGTGCCCTTTGGCATCACATTTTCCGAAATTAGTCTAAGAGCATGTGAATGCCGCTCAAGGATTCTCCAGATCGAGTAATGACCCATATTCTAACACATATAATCTGGGATGGAGAAATCACCCTAATTTTTCATAGAGACCTCCTTCACAAGGCACTTCTTATAACCTTCCACCACCAAGGCAAAATTTTAATAATTTTGCCAACCAATTTTCCTACCGCCCACCACAACCTTACCGGCAGCCACAACCCCACCTGTTCCTCAAGGTAACTTAACCTTTGAGACTTAGGTGTTGGAAGTTCTTTCAGAGCTTAAAGGGTTAGCACTAGTAGTTCACTCCCACACTTACTCCTTTGCCAAGCTAGAGGCCCAATTAGGTTAAATGGCCAATAACACGAATATGAGAGAAGAGGAAAAATTATCGAGTCAGACTATGGCTAACCCTAAGAGTCAATATGGGGCAGAGGGGTCGAGTGGGAATGGAAAGCACCATAAACAGGTGCAAGCGGTGATTACTTTGAGGAGTGGAAAGGAGTTAGAGCCTAGACCAGTTGCATCTGATGCAACTAAGGCTAAGAAGGGTGACCACAGTGGTAAACCTGATGAAAGTAAGGAGGAGAGAAAAACACATAAGGGGGATGACTTAGTCCCTAGTACTTCACATGAGTCTAAGGCACCATATGTGCCTAAGGAACCCTTTCCCCAATGCCTTAATACATCGTCCCATTTCAATAAGAAGGCGATATCCATGGAAGTGATGATGAAGGCTTTTAAACAAGTTAAAATCAACCTCCCTTTGTTGGGGGCGATTAAACAAGTACCCTCTTATGCTAAAATTTTTAAGGACCTTTGTACACAAAAGTGTAAATCTAGGACACATGTGTCTCAAAAGGTCATACTTATGGAGCAAGTAAGCTCCATCTTATTGAGTGACACATCCTCTAAGCTTATAGACCCAGGTGCCCCAACCACTGCATGCATTATAGGGGACCATTTCATTGATAAAGCCTTGTTAGATTTAGGGGCTAGTGTTAATTTGTTGTCGTACGCTATGTACGAGGAATTTGGGCTTGGCGAGTTGAAGCCCACTACTATGACACTCCAGTTGGCTGACCAGTTCCTCAAAGTGCCATGTGGCATAATTGAGGATGTGCTAGTAAAGGTTGATAAGTTTTATTTTCCTGTTGATTTTTTGGTTTTAGATATGGAACCGGAAGCCAGCTCTAGGAAACAAATCCCTGTGATCTTAGGTCTACCTTCCTTAGCTACAGCTAATGCATGTATTAATTGTCGTGTCAGGGTTATGGATGTCTCATTTGGGAATATACAAATGAAACTCAATATTTTCCAAGCATCCCAACAACCCCATGAAAGAGAGGAGTGCTTATTTATGGATGTTGTGGGGGAAATAGTAGAGGAGGCTTTACCCTCCATTCTTGTAGAGAACCTTTTAGAGGCTTGTTTAGCTCATTTTGGGTTTGAGGATTTTAATATTGACAAGTCAGTTGAGGAAGTGAATGCTTTGCTTGATTCTTTTCTTACATTGGATTTTTCTCCGTGGAAAGCCCAGTTTGAGCCCCTTCCTCCTCTGTCTAGGGAGCCTGCCATACCATCTCTAGTCATACCACCTACGCTTGAGTTGAAGCCACTCTTGGCCACACTCAAGCATGTTTTTTTAGGGCCTTAGGATACTTTACCAGTTATAATTGCATTTGACTCAACTACTGAGTAGGAAAGTCAATTAATGAGTGTTGTCGTGGCACACCAGAGTGCTATAGGGTGGTCGGTGGCTGATTTGCGAGGGATAGATCTCTCCATGTGCATGCATAATATACATCTAGAAGAGGACACCAAACCTTCCCGTGAAATGCAACGGAGGCTTAATCCCAACATGAAAGAGGTAGTAAAAAAGGAGGTGTTGAAATTGTTAGATGCGGGTATTATATACCCCATCTCGGATGGCAAGTGGGTGAGTCTCACACAAGTGGTGCCCAAGAAATCGGGCATCATTGTTGTTGAGAATGAGCGAGGAGAGTTAGTCCTCACACGAACCACCACTGGGTAGCGAGTGTGCATTGATTATCGTAGGCTCAATTCCATGACTAGGAAGGATCACTTTCCCTTACCTTTTATTCATCAGATCCTAGAGCGGTTAGCATGACAGGGCTTCTATTGTTTTCTCGATGGTTACTTGGGGTATAATCAAGTTTCTGTGTACCCTGATGACCAAGAAAATACCACATTCACATGTTTTTTTGGCACTTTTACCTATAGGCGCATGCCCTTTGGGCTGTGTGATGCATCGACGACTTTTCAACGGTGTATGATGGCCATTTTCTCCGATATGGTGGACAAATTTTTAGAGATTTTCATGGATGATTTCTCGGTGTTTAGACTATCTTTTGAGAAATGCCTTAGAAATTTGACTAGAGTGTTGGAACGATGTACTGAGGTAAACTAATTTTGAGTTAGGAGAAGAGCCATTTTATGGTTCGTGAGGGTATAGTGCTGGGACACATTGTGTCCCCTCAAGGTATAAAGTTGGACAAAGCTAAGGTTGACCTCATTGCAGGTCCTCCTCCACCCACTTTTATGAGTCAATTTCGGTCTTTCCTAGGGCACGTAGGTTTTTATCGTTGATTCATCAGAGACTTTAGAAAAATATCCCATCTGTTATGTAGTTTACTTGCTAAGGACATACCTTTTATCTTTGATGATGCGTGTTTGAAAGCCTTTGAAACACTTAAAGCGGCCCTTACTACCACCCCAATCATGAAATCACCACATTGGTTGCTCCCATTTGAAATCATGTGTGATACCTCAGACTATGCTGTCGGGGCTGTGTTGGGCCAAAGGGTGAATGACGCACCCTATGCTATCTATTATGCTAGTCGCACTCTTTCTGATGCTCCATTAAACTACACTACTACTGAGAAAGAATTACTAGATATTGTCTTTGCATTTGATAAGTTTCGGACCTATCTCCTAGGGTCTAAAGTTATTGTGTTCACTGACCACGCTACTTTGCGGTACTTATTGTCCAAAAAAGAGACCAAACCTATGCTAATTAGGTGGATTCTACTCCTTCAAGTGTTTGACCTAGAAATTCGAGACTAGAGATCTGAGAATGTTGTTGCGGATCATCTATCCCGAATCCTTATAGAGCACACAAGTGATCCCTTAGCCTTGCACAACTCATTTTCGGACGCGTAACGTCTTGTGGTGTCATGAGCGAACCCCCCGTGGTTTGCTCATATTGCGAATTACTTGGCGGTTGGTCAAATCCCTAAAACTTGGTCTAAGCAAGACAAAGACTAATTTTTCTCACAAGTCAAGCACTATTTCTGGGAAGACTCGAAATTGTTCCAGTATTGTCTGGATCAAGTGATTTGGCATTGTGTGCCTGAGAGTGAAACCGATAGCATTCTCACCTTTTGTCACTCTCATGCATGTGGCGGCCACTTCAGTGGGCAGAAAATAGCCGCCAAGGTTTTACAATGTGGGTTCTACTGGCCCTCTATCTTTAAAGATGCCCATAACTTCTGCAGAGCTTGCGTGCGTTGTCAACGTATGGGCTTTTTGTCACAACGAGATATGATGTCGATGACCCCTATTTTGATTATTGAGATTTTTGATGTTTGGGACATCGACTTCATGGGTCCCTTTCCATCATCTTTTAGATTTGAATACATTTTGGTGGCTGTGGACTATGTGTCCAAGTGGGTTAAGGCAGTGGCCACCAGACCAAATGTAACAGCCCTTATTTTGTCTTAGTCATGCTCATATGCATTAACACAATTTTTCTTGATAAGTTTGCATCTATAGACCTTGATTTGTTTTGTCTAAGTGTTGCTTGCATGTTTTGTTTCTTGTTTAGTGTGGAGCCAAGGTCATTATAAGCCTAAGTCACACCTTTGAACCTCTTACCCTTAGGACCATCTTGGAACCCCTTTGGTTGACCTCCACCTTCACCCTGACATATTGGCCGAGATGTCATCATCTAGGCCGAGGTGTGCATCACCTAGGCCGAGATGTGTACCATCTAGGCCGAGATGTTATCATCGAGGCGTCCTAGATCTTTGATCCTTGCACCTAGTGATCTTGTTCCTGGATTGGTATAACCTAGACCGAGGTGTGGCACATCTAGGCCGAGGTGTGGCACAGTTAGGCAAAGTGTTATCCTTCCTGGCCGAGATCATTGAAACCTACTTGCCGGAGCCGATGATTTAACCCGATATCATTACCTTGCGAGAGAGCCCATACCACTTTGCTTGTTTTACACACTTTGTCATGTTCTTGTCTTGTCATTCTGTCACCTTTTTTAGGAGATCCAATCCGGCAATGCCACGTGTCCCAGCAGAGCGTTAAGTCAGGAACCAGCTGAGAGAACACATCATTTTGTATCATATCTTTGTCTTTTAGAGAGAGAAGCTCTCGGGAGAAGAAGAAGTTTTAGAGTGAGAGCTAGATTCCAAGCTTGATTCTCAGAGGTTAAACTGTTAGATCCGTACCCCCAAGGTTAGATTCTTGATTTGCTCATGTTGTTCTTTATGTTCATCTAATCACGTTGCATGATCGATCATGATTTGCGAGCCATGTATTGATTTAAAGTTTGGTTTTAGAAAAAGAAAAAAAAGAAGAAAAAAAAAGATATTCTTGTGTTCTTGAAAGAAAACCATGTTTTGATCCGAAAGTTTATATCAAGATCCATGTCTTTGTGTTGTTTTCACGAAATCTCCAAAGTATGGGTACCCAGGTCCATGTCTTTGAACTCATCTCTTGAAAACTCAAATTTTGTAATAACAAGTTATGATCTTTGCATTCATTTTCTTCATGTTCATGTTCTTCATGTTCTTCGAAGGGAAACCCAGATTTTCCTGACTTCATTTCCTTGAATGTGGTCATCGGGACCATACCTCGGCCAAGAGGTGTGGGACCTCGACCAAGATCTGGCTGGTACCCAGCATGTTTTCCCGAGATGAAAAACAGTGTTTTAACTCCCAGCATATCTTGCTTTGTTTTGGCTCAGTTTTGAAAGAAATGCCAAGATCATCTGCTCGCATGTAAAACTTGTTTTGAGAGTGCATTGCATAGCAATCTTTGAGCATTCTTTATTGTCTTCTTGAAATGCATTTAGTGGACTTTGCTATGTATTTGTAGGACTTGGACCTTTGCTCTAACCCCGGCATCCGAAGAGCTATGTGAGTGGTATTTTTAATAAAGCTATGTTATAAAGTTTTGATAAAGCTTTGCTTTGTTTTGGAAAATATTTGATTTAGCATGAATGATTATCCCTAGTTTTGTATCAAGTATTATCTTGCTTTGATGACATTCTTGGAAAGTCCTTAGTGCTAGGGGACTCTAATGCAGCTAGTACCCTTGTTTGAGATATCTCCCTTGCCATCGATGGTCTAGTGCGGGTGGGTTTGTCTAATCGATTTCGGGTTGATTATTCCCTTGTTTTGTCAGGAATGTCATCCCTTGTGTTATATTGATGCTAGTCAGCATCCCTTGAAGCTTTGAAAGACTTGATAGATGAACTTGGTTCATCCCTTGATTTGTACAAGTTATGATACGTATTGTTTTGATAAAGATCTCGGCTATCATTCATTAAAATCTTTATTACTAATATCATTCACTGAGTATCCAAGCTCACCTTCTCCTTATATATATATGTAGGTGACGAGCAAGAAGGCGATGACGCCTAGTTGTGTTTTGCAACCTGTTTTGGATTCACATTTTGTAGCATCTTGAAGACTATGCTTCTTGGCTTTTGTTTCATGTCTTTTGTATATGTCGGCTTGAGAAACCTTTTGATCAGGATGTAATATGCACTTTATTTTATTTGTATTCGAGTTGTAAACCTAGTAAAATGTATGTCATTTTATTTGATCTATGCACAGCTCTTATGGACTAATTAGATTTAAATATATTGCTTCCGCACATGTAAGCCCCATATATACTCTGATTGTGTGCGAATCTTTGTCAGTTGGCCTTTGGTAATCTCGGATCACTGGCCATCACGGCACCATTTTACTAGATGCGGAATGGGGTCGTGACAGATTGGTATCAAAGCACGAGTTCCTTGTAGTACGTTATTCATACACCTTGAGTCCTAAAGAGCATAAGATTTCCCTTATAATGATATTAGGATTGCATCATATTGCTTGCTACTTGACAAGGTGTGCATCATCTCGGCATGATCATTTGTTACTTGCATACATGTCTATTTGTTCGTTTTGTTTAAAAAGCCACATTTTGCATACTCTTAGCATCATGAGAAGGGGTAGACCTCTAGTTGGCTGAGATCAATCCGAAGACAGGTTGGACAGGTTAGAAAGGTTGGTTGAAGGTTTAGCCCGTAAGTTGAGGCAAACAAGGCAACAGAACACTAGTACTACTTTGACTCAGGCCGAGCAAACAAACGCCCGAAATGCAGTCCCGCCTCCTCCTCCACCTCCTCTAGTACCACAAGTGCCCCCACCACTAGCTTTATATGGGGACGGCACAATAACTTTGATCAAAGAGTTCAAGAAAATGAACCCGCCAAGATTCCAAGGGGGTATAAAGCTGATGAAAGCCGAGGCGTGGGTTTTAGAAATGGAGAAGCTGTTTGAGATTTTTCCCAGTACCGACGCTCAAAAGGTGTCATTGGCAGCATTCACGTTAGACGACGATGCACGAAGATGGTGGATGATGATTCGAGAAGGCAATCCTGGTTTGACTTGGGCCAGATTTTTGGAGTTGTTTTACAACAAGCATTTTCCCCTTAGTGTCCGAGATTGAAAGACCACAGAGTTCCAGACTCTAACGCAGGGCAACAAAACCGTGGCAGAATACGACCATGCTTTTACCGAGTTGGCGAGATATGCACCTCACATGGTTAATGATGAATATAGAAAAGCTAGGAAGTTTGAAAGTGGGCTTCGTGGGCCGATACAAGATCGAGTTAACATGCTCAACATGCCGACGTACGCTAGAGTATTAGACAAGGCCATCCTGGCAGAAGCTAACTTAAACCGATACCAGAGTTCAGGAGAGAGCCGGAGGAAGAGATAGAGTTATGACAATCGTCGAGTACCATTCAATGCCAAGAAGAAAGCGAATATGGGCAGTTCCAGCAACTCTAATCAAGAAGATGACACTAGGCCGACATGTTCCAGTTATGGGAAGCCACATTTTGGGGTTTCGTTGGGCGTCTGGAGCTTGTTTTGAATGTGGTGAGATAGGTCACCGTATGAAAGACTGTCCGAAGGCAAAGGCTAATGATGGTAAGAAGAATGGGAGCACTTCGGGCTCTTCGCAGAAAAGCAACGTCGAGAAAGGTCAGATGAGGCAGGGCAAAGTTTTCGCATTAGTGCTAGGGGACACCCAAGGTGCCGAGACAGTAGTGTCAGGTATACTTCCAATTTTCTCTCAAGATGCTTATATATTGATTGATTCGAGTTCTACGCATTTATTTGTATCTGATAAGTTTGCCAAGAAGTTAAATAGAAAGCTAGAACCTCTTGGTTATGTGTTATCTGTGTCTACTCTGTCTAGAAGAACTATGATTGTTGCATCCATTCATAGAGCATGTGTTGTTGTGATTGAGAATGCTGAATTATTAGTTGGTTTGATGCCGTTGGACATAGCCCATTTTGATGTCATATTGGGAATGGACTGGTTAGTAGCAAATCATGCCTCCATTAATTATGTTTCCAAAAGTGTCACATTAAAACCCCCAAACCACGCCGAGGTTACGTTTCATGGTAAAGGAGCAGTATCCCCACCTTACTTGATCTCATCCATGAAAGCTTATAAGTTAATCCAGAAAGGGTGTCAAGGTTATTTGTGTAGTATACTAAGTGATTTGAATGGAAGCGTCGACATCCCAGTTGTTAATGAATTTCCCGACGTTTTTCCAAATGATTTGCCTGGCCATTTAGTGGATAGAGAGATAGAATTTACCGTTGATATTATGTCGGGAACACAACCTATTTCCAAAACACCCTATAGGATGGCCCCAGCCGAGCTTAAGGAGTTGAAAGTGCAATTACAAGAGTTGTTGAATAAGGGTTTTATTAGGTCGAGCACTTCACCTTGGGAAGCGCCAGTCTTATTTGTTAAGAAAAAGGATGGTGCACTTTGTCTTTGTATTGATTATCGAGAACTAAACAAGGTAACCATTAAGAATAAGTATCCATTGCCGAGGATCAATGATTTGTTTTATCAGTTACATGGAGCACAAGTCTTTTCAAAAATTGACCTTAGGCCAGGCTACCATCAGCTTAAGGTTAAAGCCGAGGATGTTGAGAAGACTGCTTTTCGGACAAGGTATGGCCACTATGAGTTCTTGTTGATGCCTTTTGGAGTGACTAATGCTCCTGCTGCATTTATGGATTTGATTAACAGAGTCTTTAAGCCATACCTAGATGAGTTTGTGGTTGTTTTCATTGATGATATATTAATCTATTCCAAGAGTAGAGATGAGCATGAGAAGCATTTGAGACTTGCCTTACAGATTTTGAGAGATAGGAAATTGTATGCTAAACTTAACAAATGTGAGTTTTGGCTTTCTAGTATTTCATTTTTGGGTCATGTGATTAATGAAGAAGGTATTTCAGTCGACCCTAGCAAAATTGGAGCCGTGGTGAATTGGTCGAGGCCGACTAATGTGTTCGAGGTCCGTAGTTTTCTGGGTTTGGCAGGTTATTACAGAAAGTTTGTGAAGGATTTTTCAAGGATTGCAATCCCATTGACCCAATTGACTTAGAAGGGAGTGGCATATGAATGGACCGAGGATAGGGAATTAGCCTTCCAGGAACTAAAGACGAGGTTACTCTCAGCACCAGTTCTCGTACTATCGTCAGGTAATGAGGAATTTCAGATTTATAGTGATGCTTTGCATAAGGGCTTGGGTTGTGTATTAATGCAAGGGGGTAAGGTCATAGCATAAGCATCTTGCAAGTTGAAGCCCCACGAAAAGAATTATCCTACCCATGATCTAGAGCTAGCAGTCGTGGTGTTTGCTTTGAAGATTTGGCGTCATTACTTGTATGGAGCCTTTTGCCAAGTTTTCACAGATCACAAGAGTTTGAAGTACTTGTTCACCCAGAACGAATTAAATATGAGGCAGAGAAGGTGGCTTGAACTATTGAAAGACTACGACATGCAAATTTAGTATCCCCTAGGTAAAGCTAACACAGTAGCCGACGCTTTGAGCAGGAAGTTAGTTGCAAATTTGGCATGCCTAGCAATGATTTCAGTGGAGCCGACTATCCTTGAGGAAGTAAAGGCAAGACAGATGGAAGATGAATTCTTCAAGACAGTAGTTGATGAGTTTAACACAAAGCCGAGATCGGGATACATCCTTGAAGGTCAAACACTTAAGTTCGAAGGAAGATTGTGCGTGGCCGACGTCTCGGAGTTGAAAATAAAGATTTTGCAGGAAGCCCATGGTTCCAGATTAGCCGTTCATCCAAGGAACAACAAGATGTATCAGAATGTGAAACAGACTTTTTGGTGGTCAAATATGAAAAGAGAAGTAGCCGAGTTTGTATCCCAGTGTTTGTATTGCCAACAAGTGAAAGCAAAACACCAGAAGCCAGCAGGACTTCTTCAACCTTTATCAATCCCTGAGTGGAAATGGAAACACATCTCCATGGATTTTGTTGTTGGTTTGCCGAGGAAATGTATGGATTCAATCTGGGTTATAGTTGATAGATTAACTAAGTCAGCACACTTCTTGCCTGTTAAAACTACGTTTAATGCCGATCAACTTGCTTTGTTGTATATGAATGAGATTGTTAGACTTCATGAGGTGCCGATGTCTATTATGTCAGACAGAGATCCCAAGTTTGTTTCTAGATTTTGGCAGAGTTTACAAAGGGCTATGGGAACCGAGTTAAGGTTTAGCATAACTTTTCATCCTCAAACTGATGGACAGACAGAAAGAACGATTCAGACGCTTGAAGATATGCTTAGGTTATGTGTATTGGACTTCAAGGGAAGTTGGGAATTTCATTAGCCATTAGTATAATTTGCTTACAACAATAGTTTTCAGGCTACCATTGGCATGGCGCCGTATGAAGCTTTGTATGGAAGGAAGTGCAGATCGCCGACATGTTGGACTGAAGTAGGCGATAAAACTTTGATTGGTCCCGAATTAATTCAAGTGACAACCGAGAAGATTAAGCTTATCCAGCAAAGAATCAAAACCGCTCAGAGTCGCCAGAAGTGTTACGCCGACCAGAGAAGAAATGAGATAGAATTTGAAGTTGGGGATCATGTATTCCTGAAGATTTCGCCAATGAAAGGAGTTTCAAGGTTTGGGAAGAAAGGTAAGTTAGCACCTCACTACATTGGGCCATTTGAAATTCTTGAGAGAGTTAATCCCGTTGGTTACAGACTTGTTTTGCCGCCAGGGCTAAGTCAAGTCCACAGTGTGTTTCATATATTGATGTTGAGGAAGTATATTCGAGATCCACTGCATATGATTGATCATTTCGGGATTGTGATTACTGAAGATTTAGGTTATGAGGAGAAGCCGATACGGATTCTTGATAGGCAAGTGAAACAGTTGAGGAACAAGTCGATACCGATGGTGAAGGTTTAATGGAAAGAGCATTATGGCAAGCATGCTACATGGGAAATGAAAGAAGAAATGAAAATCCGACATCCAGAATTGTTTTTGGGGCAAGGTAACTCAAGTTTGGGGATCAAACTTCCTTAAGGGGGGTAGGATGTAACAACCCTCAGTTTGTCTTAGTCATGCTCATATTCATTTACATGATTTTGTCTTGATAAGTTTGCATCTATAGACCTTGATTTGTTTTGTCTAAGTGTTGCTTGCATGTTTTGTTTCTTGTTTAGTGTGGAACCGAGGTCATCATAAGCCTAAGTCACACCTTTGAATCTCTTACCCTTAGGACCATCTTAGAACCCCTTTGGTTGACCTCCACCTTCACCCTGACATATTGGCCGAGATGTCATCATCTAGGCCGAAGTGTGCATCACCTAGGCCGAGATGTGTACCATCTAGGCTGAGATGTTATCATCGAGGCGTCCTAGATCTTTGATCCTTGCACCTAGTGATCTTGTTCCTGGATTGGTATGACCTAGACCAAGGTGTGGCACATCTAGGTCAAGGTGTGGCACAGCTGGGCCAAGTGTTATCCTTCCTAGCCGAGATCATTGAAACCTACTTGCCGGAGCTGATGATTTAACCCGATATCATTACCTTGCCAGAGAGCCCATACCACCTTGCTTGTTTTACACACTTTTGTCATGTTCTTGTCTTGTCATTCTGTCATCTTTTTTAGGAGATCCAATCCGGCAATGCCACGTGTCCCAGCAGAGGGTTAAGTCAGGAACCAACTGAGAGAACACATCATTTTGTATCATATCTTTGTCTTTTAGAGAGAGAAGCTCTCGAGAGAAGAATAAGTTTTAGAGTGAGGGCTAGATTCCAAGCTTGATTCTTAGAGGTTAAACCGTTAGATCCGTACCCCCAAGGTTAGATTCTTGATCTGCTCATGTTGTTCTTTATGTTCATCTAATCGCATTGCATGATCGAGCATGATTTGCGAGCCATGTATTGATTTAAAGTTTGGTTTTAGAAAGAGAAAAAAAAAGAAGAAGAAGATATTCTTGTGTTCTTGAAAGAAAACCATCTTTTGATCTAAAAGTTTATATCAAGATCCATGTCTTTGTGTTGTTTTCAAGAAATCTCCAAAGTATGGGTACCGAGGCCCATGTCTTTGAACTCATCTCTTGAAAAGTCAGATTTTGTAATATCAAGTTATGATCTTTGCATTTATCTTCTTCATGTTCATGTTCTTCATGTTCTTCGATGGAAAACCCAGATTTTCCTGACTTCATTTCCTTGAATGTGGTCATCGGGACCATACCTTAGCCAAGAGGTGTGGGACCTCGGCCAAGATCTGGTTGGTACCCAGCATGTCTTCCTGAGATGAAAAATAGTGTTTTAACTCCCAGTATATCTTGCTTTGTTTTGGCTCAGTTTTGAAAGAAATGCCGAGATCATCTGCTCGCATGTAAAACTTGTTTTGAGAGTGCATTGCATAACAATCTTTAAGCATTCTTTCTTGTCTTCTTGAAATGCATCTAGTGGACTTTGCCATGTATTTGTAGGACTTGGACCTTTGCTCTAACCCCGGCATCCGAAAAGCTATATGAGTGGTATTTTTAATAAAGCTATGTTATAAAGTTTTGATAAAGCTTTGCTTTGTCTTGGAAAATATTTGATTTAGCATGAATGATTATCCCTAGTTTTGTATCAAGTATTATCTTGCTTTGATGACATTCTTTTAAAGTCCTGTAATGCAACTAGTACCCTTGTTTGAGATATCTCTGTTGCCACCGACGACCTTGTGCGGATGGGTTTGTTTAATCAATTTCGGGTCAATTATTCCCTTGTTTTGTCAAGAATGTCATCCCTTGTATTATATTGATGCAAGTAAGCATCCCTTGAAGCTTTGAAAGACTTGATAGATGAACTTGGTTCATCCCTTGATTTGTACAAGTTATGATACGTATTGTTTTGATAAAGATCTCGGATATCATTCATTAAAATCTTTATTACTAATATCATTCACTGAGTATCCAAGCTCACCCTCTCCTTATATATATATGTAGGTGACGAGCAAGAAGGCAGTGACGCCTAGTTGTGTTTTGCAACCTGTTTTGGATTCACATTTTGTCGCATCTTGAAAACTATGCTTCTTCGCTTTTGTTTCATGTCTTTTGTATATGCCGGCTTGAGAAGCCTTTTGATCAAGATGTAATATGCACTTTATTTTATTTTTATTCGAGTTGTAAACCTAGTAAAATGTATGCCATTTCATTTGATCTATGCACAGCTCTTATGGACTAATTAGATTTAAATATATTGCTTCTGCACATGTAAGCCCCATATGTATACTCTGATTGTGTGCGAATCTTTGTCAGTTGGCCTTTGGTAATCTCGGATTACTAGCCATTACGGCACCATTCTACTAGGGGGCGGAATGGGGTCGTGACACCGAATGATCACAAGGTTGTGGTTAAATTCCTTTATGAAATCATTTTTTGTCATTTTGGGTTCCCATGTGCCATAATTAGTAATGGTGGCAAACATTTTTGCAACTGCTTTTTCGAGGCATTGGTTCGCAAATACATGATTACTCATAAAGTTGGCGCTCCCTATCATCCCTAGACTAGTTGTCAAGTAGAGGTTTCTAATAGGGAAGTCAAACACATCCTTGAGAAAACTATGAGGCCCGATAGAAAAGATTGGTCCACCAGGTTGGTTGATGTACTTTGGGCCTATCGCACTGCATATAAGACACCCATCGGGATGTCTCCATATAGGATTGTGTTCAGGAAAGCGTGCCATCTCCCTATTGAGTTAGAACACCGGGCTTTGTGGGCCATTAAGAAGTTCAATTTTGATATGTCAAAAGCTGGTGACCACCGGAAACTCTAACTTACTGAGTTAGAGGAGCTCTGCAATGATGCATATGAGAGCTCAAAAATTTACAAGGCTAGGACTAAGGCATTTCATGATAAACACATTTCTTGTAAGTCCTTCAAACCTCACCAAAAAGTGTGGCTATTCAATGCCAAATTGTGGTTGTTTCTGGGTAAACTCTGGTCTCGGTGGGATGGTCCATATGAGGTTATCGAAGTCTTTCTGCATATTGTAGTTGAGATTAAAAATCCACAAGATGGTATGACCTTCAAGGTTAATGGCCAACGATTGAAACATTATGTGGATGGTATTGAGAAAGGGGAGATGATTGAAGTTGTCCACTTGACGGACCCAATATATCTTCCATCATAATTATTTTGAGTCTAGGAGACTTTAAATCCTCTAAAGATGTAATTCCTTTGGTGTTAGCCGTACCCAAATGACATCTGATGGTCTGGTATAGCCACATAACTGTGTTTGTAGTGAGTTCCTAGGAGATCAACTGAGACAGTGGAAATTAGAGTTTGAATCGCAAAGCTTATAATGCAAAGGTTTGGAATTATGAGACTAAAGTCTGGTTTAAATACCCAGGGACATGGAGATTGCTTCAAAATCATCTCGGCTTGAACTCTCAATGGCAGCCTCATAGGTCGAGTTAGCTTTATGCGCTTCGATTCTGGATACTGAATCAACTTAGTCTGTCACCTTGTTGGAGAATAGGGAAAGTTACAAATAGTGAAATTATAAGAATATAATATGGACTCAAGGGTGTTTAGTAAGCTTTAACATGATTGTAAGATGGATTCACTTCTGGGGGGTGTGCTCTTTCTTATTTGATGTTTTGTGCTAGTTTATAAATGTAAGGTGTGCTCTTCTGTAGTACACTTAGCCTTTTTTCTTTTTTTCTTTTTTTTCCATATAGTGTTTGATTTGGGGTTGTTTGTTAAGTGTGAGCAAAAGAAAATAAAAAGGAAGAGGGTGATTAATGGGGGAGGGGTTATGGCTCAATCCCTAGGAGAGGGCCTGTAGATATCTCCTTCGTGTGGTCTTTGTTACGATTTTGGGCCTTTCTGTGCTCCCTCTTTGGCTCTCCAATGTGGTTACCGTACTTCAGTTCAATTTAAATTGAGTTAGTTTAGTTAATCACTATTGCACACATAAGATTACATTTTGGTAAATAAAAAAAAATTTAACTGCTCCTTTATTAAGAGGAGGCTGTTGTGCACTATGCGCAGCACCCACTATTGTGTGGCCAATGGATTTAAACACGTGTTCTCATTTGTTCCTCAGTTAATCTTTGCTTGAGTTGTAGGTGACAATAAATGGACAAGAGTTGGATGATGATAAATAATAGGTTCACAAGGAAAGAGTATCAAGAAGGGGTGAAGTCATTCCTTGACTTTGCTATGGCAAATTTAGGCCTAGACGATGAAATTAGGTGCCTGTCTGTCGATTACATTAATGGCACAAAATATAACAGACAAGTTGTGTGGATGCACTTGATCCGTAGAGGAATGGTGTCTTCGTATATAACTTGGGTGCACCACGGGAAACATGTTCCTGTGTCCTATCCTAGTGTATCAAACGACCATTGCAGAGGTAGTGGTGAATGTATGACAGATATCGATCATCCGATGATGGGCGAATTGCCTATTATGTTGGAAGAAATTTACATGAGTAGTCTTATGGATGATCATACAGACGAGGAACCTAATGGTTTGCAGAAGTTCATTAGCTTATTCGAAGATGCACAATGCAAAGTTTACCCGACATGTGAAAAGTTCTCTGTGTTGTCATTCGTTATTAAGATGCTTCATGTGAAGGTGTACAGCAAATGAAGCAACAAGTCGTTCGATAAGGTTATGCAAGTATTCAAGGACAATCTACCAAAATGTGATCAAACTATTCCATGGACACTCTATGATGCTAAGAAGTTCTTACGTGACCTGGGTTTAGGATATGAAACAGTTCATTCGTGCAAGAATGATTGTGCACTGTTTTGGAAGGAAAGTGCAAATTTGGAGAAATCCCCCTACATGTGACGTGCCTAGATATAAGTTGAACGATATTGGTGGTAAAAAGATTCCACACAAGGTATTGCGGTACTTTCCTTTGACACCGAGGTTGAAAAGATTGTATATGTCAAAAAAAAAAAAAAAAAAAAAACAGCCACAGATATGAGATGGCACAAAGAGAAGCATGTGGATGATGACATATTAAGGCATCCGGCCGATGGTGAGGCATGGAAGGACTTTGATAAGCAATATCTGACATTTTCTGATGAATCTCGAAATGTAAGGCTAGGGCTGGCCACAGATGGTTTCAATCCATTTAGAAATATGAGCACATCATATAGCATGTGGCCCGTAATCTTAATGCCTTATCATCTTCTACATGAAAGTGTATGAAAGAGCCAATTTGCATGATGTCATTACTTATTCCCAGATGTTCGGCACCTGGAAAAGACATTGATGTTTACTTGCAACCATTAATTGAAGAACTGAAAAATTTGCGGGAGCATGGTGTGCAAACATACGATGCATCGAATGGCCAAATTTTTAGAATGCATGTAGCGGTCACGTGGACCATAATGACTTCTGTAGACGTGCCCGTGGGCTATGCTACAGTTTGGACTCATAAATGTCACGGTTCTGAATCTAGTCCCGCAAAGTGCAATGCGAGACCGATAAATCACCAAAGAGTCCAAATCCGGCAAATCGTTTTGGAAAACTGATTTTTTAGAAAGAAGTGCCAAACATGGACTGCTTTTCCAGATACAGAGTCGCTACCTAAATGCTTTATTTTGGAAAAATTTAGGAAACCCTGACTCGTTGCCTAAGGTCACGTGTCCGTTATCACCAAAGTTGCCTCAGCTTGGGAACTTGGGTACGATTGGGGAAGGTCAGCTATGAGCACCCCCGCTCGCCCGATCAAAGACCGGCTACTACTAAACATGATATTTTGTTTTTGAAAACACATGCGCTCTTATTCCAGTGTATTAACCTAAAATTGCTATGTGATGCACACAACATACAAGTATAGACTAGATCGCCTAAGTTGGAACAAAACATCTCATGTTTGTTTAAAAATGGTTTGAAGGTGCTACTCGCCAGTAGGCTAAGACATGGATTTTGCCACCCTCAAGTGGGCTTAAGAAAACATGATTTTGCCACTCTCAAGTGGGCTTAAAACTTGCATTTGATGAATTGTTCCAATTCAAGCAATCCAACCTTCACCCACAGGCATTCAGGCAGTTATATCACATAAGCAAATAGCCTCATGGTAAGCATGCTATTATGGCAGTCACTCACACACATGCAAGGATGTTAAAGCATAAACACTTACCGAGTACTCTGAGCCAAAGAAAGAAGCTAGTTAGTAATCAATGCATGAATCCTAACTATACTGAGATGCCTAATGCAACTAAGATAGGCTCGGCTATTCTAAGATGGCATATGAGATGCAACAATCGATACATGTATTCAATTTGGAATTGAAATACAATGCAGTTAGTATGATGTGCCGAGCCCGGTGCATGCAATACGGATGAATGAATGCAAACATGCGAACATAAGGATGCTAATTAAAACATGCCCTAAAACTAACCATTGAAAGCAGGTAAATAAAAGGGAGAAAGACATGGGGTTGGAAGACATTTACACACGCACGCACACTTATTACAAAATTCGCCCTCTCGATGGAGGGTTTGAATAAATATTACAAACCACCTAATTAACTAACTAACAAGCTAATTATTTATTACATAACTATCACTAATTAACAAACTAACTAAGTAAGCAATTAAACTGGCATGCAAACTACATGAATGCCTCAGCTCTGCCATGAATGATAAAGGATGCATGCATGCTTGAATTGTCTCGCTCAAAAATCCATCGCTATGCCCGACTTGCCTCTGTTTGCAATTACTCTCAGAAACTTGCACCAAGCTCCAGAGGGATGAAGCTCCACCTTTGGGAATCTTTAGGGATGCTGCCGACCGGTTATTGGCTGCTGGTTTCTGGTTTGCTGCAACAGAGAGCAAGAAAGGGCATGGCAATGTATTTACAGCATATATGTGCACGACCACTCTCCTCATCATTGTACAAGCTCAAGGGAGTGTAGTCCTCGATCCTCGCGCCATCAATCACGCGTCTCGATGCATGGTGGCTGAAGAGTTGAATTGCACGACTTAATGTGAAATGAATGCACATGTAAACACCTAAAGCCGACAACTCCGTCATGGGCAGTCAAGAGTGTCGGCGACCAAGGATCGAGGCGCGTTTCATCACTTTGAGTACGAAATGTTCCTCGTTTCCCGTGTTTGGACTAAACCCTACTCCAAACACAATGCAACAAACAAAGTATGGACAAATACAACTCTAGCATGTGATCTAAATGCAATGCAACTAAGTGATGCGAAGATGCACGGAATGACATGCAAGCATGCAAATGGCATACACAATGCTATGAACTAATCAATGGCATACTCAATGCACATGGATTATATGGCATGCATACACAATGCACTAACCTACACAATGTTATGAATGAGGCACACGCAATGCAATGATCAAACATGCGATAACATGGACTATAGGGCATACACAATGCAAGATGGACTTAAACCAAGATGGATGGGCCTCGGCCACACCCAAATCAGTGGCCAATATGATGAAAATGAGGCAACAAGGTGCATGCAAACATATATAAATGCAAGGGACCAAACCTAAGGAACAAAGTGCAACTCTACCAAAGCATGATAAGGATGAAATATGGCATACAATGACACATGTTCCAGCTTTAAAATGACATACAAGATGGTCCCGAATCATGCAAACAACTCATGTTATGCATGTTGAATGGCTCAAATACCGAAATTAGTGAAGTGCATTACACTAGAGATATGCAAAGCGATGCCCAAATGACCAAAGCAACCCCAAATAGTCCCTATGAAGACCCAAAACAGTGGCAAAATGGACTAAAATGATGGCTTGCAATACACAAAAATGAAGCTCATGCGATAGCCCAAAAATGAGGCATACAAGCACAACTCTCAAATGCATTTAAAGAGTGGAAAACATGGGAATATGGCACAAGTATAAGCTCTGAAATAACATGTTCAATGCTTCCAAAACATGAAAACAACTCAATTTAAGCATGCAAGAGGCTTCAAAACTCGAAGCTAGGCAAGGGTATTACACTACGAGCATGCATGGAAAGCATCATTCGACCATGGGACCTCAAAACAGAGCTAAGGCAGCCCAAATCATGAATAAAATCAGTTTAGAACATGGCCAATGTCGCGACCCCAAACCGGTCCTAGTAGTTTGGTGCCGTGATGGCCAGTAATCCGAGATTACCGAAGTCCAACTTTCAAAATTCACACACAACAGAGTATAAATATATGGGGCTCACAAGTACGGAAGCGATACATACAATCAGATTAGTCCAAAAGAGCTGTGCATAAGTTAAATGAAATAGCTATCATCTGCAGATGGGTTACAACTCAATTACAAACGAAGCGAAGTACAAATTACATCTTACATATTAACAAAAGGGCTTCACAAGCCGACATGAAGAAATACATGAAATACAGCTAGAAGCAAAATCTTCAGGATTGCCGACATCCTCACGGCCGACATAACATGTATACAAAACATACATCTTGATCAAAAGGCTTCTCAAGCCGATGTATGTAACATACAAGTATTACAAATCGAGAAGCATAATTTTCAAGACTGCCGACGTAATTACAGGTTAAGCCGACATAATCAAAATCCAAAATAAGCTCCAGAATCACATCTAGGCGTCACCGTCTTCTTGCTCATCACCTACATATATATAGAAAGGGTGAGCTTGGATACTCAGTGAATGGTATAAATAATAAAGGGTTTGCATGAATAACAGCCGAAGTCCTCTCAAAACAATACAAGTCAAAAACTTTAAATAACAAGGGATGGTCCTCGCCCATCTAACAAATCTTCAAAGCTTTAAGGGGTGCTTACTAGCATCAACATATTACAAACGATAACATTCCGGCAACATATCCACACGGTAAACCGTCAGTGGCAAAACAAGACAAGGTAAAAGAGGCATCTCAAGCAAGGGTGCTACCAAAGTTTAGAGTCCTCTAGCACAAGGGACCTATGTTACAGAGGCCCGTAGCCTTTTAACACAAGAGTGCTGCGAAAGTTTAGAGTCCTCCAGCACAAGGGACTTTCAAGACAAGATGTGCTGCGAAAGTTTAGAGTCATTTCCGAGAAGGTCATTCAAGCAAGTATAATACGAGATACAAAACTAAAGACAATCATTCATGCTTAACAAATATCTTTCAAAAACAAAGCAAAGCAAAGTCTTTATCAAAACGTATAACATAGCTTTATTAAAATACCACTCACATAGTTCTTCAAACGTCGGGGTCAAGGCAAGTCCAAGTCCTACAAACACATGGCAAAGTCTATTGAATACACTACTCAAAACAAGTCTAGCTTACATGCAAATGACCTCGGCATTCTTCAAAACTAAGTCAATCAAATCGAAACACAGCTTTATATCTTTGGAAAAACACGCTGGGCAACTACCAGGTCTAGGCCAAGGTCCCACACCTCCTTGCCGAGGTGTAGCCTCGATGGCCACATTCAAAAGCGAAGTCGGGAAAATCTGGGTTTCCCTCTAGATAAACATGAAGAACATGAGTATGAAGAAGATGAACGCAAGGATCAAAACTTGCTATTACAAAAGCTGAGATTTCATGCTATAATTTCAAAAACATGGACCTGGGTACCCACACTCAAGGATCTTATCAAAACAAACACAAAAGCATGAGCCTTAATGCAAACTTTCGGATCAAACGAGGCTTTTCTTCAAAAGCACATGAAAACCGTTTTCTCTTTCCAAAGCCAACTTTAAATCGATAAATGGCGTGTAGAACAGGTTTGATCGTGCAATGCAGCTAGATGATCAATAAGAACAACAAGAATAGGTTAAGATTCTAACCTCAAAACTCGAATCTAACGGCCCAAGCTCCAACGATCAAGCTTGGAAGTTCACTCTCTCTAGCTCAAACTTCTCCTTCTTCTTCCTAGAGTTTCTCTCTCTAAAAGGCAAGATTGATACAAAAAGATATGCTCCTCACGACAATCACTGACTTAATCCCTCTGCCGGGACACATGGCGTTGGCTGATTGGTTCTATCCAAAAAGGTGACTGACATGACAAGACAAGACCAAGACAAAGTGTACTCAACAAGCTAGGCGACAAGAACACACCGGCAAGTAACGACATCGGCTAACAACAAGACTCCGGCAATCAAGGGGCAAGGACATCGGCTTGTAAGGTCAACACTTGACTAAACTGTGCCACACCTTGGCCTAGATGTGCCACACCTCGGTCTAGGTCATACCATTCCAGGAACAAAATCACTCATGCAAGGATCAAGGATCTAGAACGCCTAGATATTAATATCTCGGCCCAGATGATGCACATCTCGGCCCAAGCGACGCGCACCTCGGCCTAGATGGTGACATCTCGGCCAATATGTGAGGGTGAAGATGGAGGTCAACCAACGGGGTTCCAAGATAGTTCTAAGTGACAAAGGTCTCGAAGGTGTCTAGGCTTAAGATGACCTCGGCAACGCACCAGACGAGAACAAAGCATGCAAGCAATCATTCAAGCAAAACAAGACAAGATTTGCAATTGCACATATTAAAACAAGATCATCCATAAATGTATGCAAGCATGACTAAGTTAAAATGAGGGTTGTTACATCCTACCCCCCTTAAAGAAGTTTGGTCCCCAAACTTGAGTTACCTTGTTCCAAAAACAATTCTGGATGTCAGACTTTCATTTCCTCTTCCATTTCCCATGTAGCATCCTCTCCGTAATGCTCCTTCCATTCAATTTTCACCATAGGTATTGACTTGCTTCTTAACTGCTTCACTTGTCTATCGACAATCCGTATCGGCTTCTCTTCGTAGCCTAAATCTTCATTAATTACAATTCCGAAATAGGCGATCACATGTAGCGGATCTCGAATATACTTCCTCAACATCGAAACATGAAATACATTATGAACTTGGCTCAATCCTGGCAAATGTACTCCCCAATGCTAGCTTGATAGCTGTTGTTGTAGGTAAATTTCACCAAAGGCAAATGTACTCCCCAACTTCCTTGGAGGTCCAATACACATAGTCTAAGCATATCTTCAAGTGTCAGAATCGTCCTCTCTGTTTGCCCATCAGTTTGGGGATGAAAAGCTGTGCTAAACCTCAACTCGGCTCCGAAAGCTCTTTGTAGGCTTTGCCAAAATCTGGAAACCAACTTCGGATCTCGATCTGACACAATTGACATCGGCACTCCATGAAGTCTAACAATTTCATTCACATACAACAAAACAAGTTTATCGGCGTTGAAGGTGGTCTTAATAGACAAGAAGTGTGCTGACTTAGTTAGTCTATCCACAATAACCCAAATCGAATCCATACCCTTTTGTGTCTTCGGAAAACCAACCACAAAGTCCATGGAGATGTGCTCCCATTTCCACTCAGGAATCGGTAAGGGTTGAAGAAGTCCTGCTAGCCTTTGATGTTCTGCTTTCACTTGTTGACAATACAGGCATTGCGACACGAACTCGGCTATCTCTCCTTTCATGTTCGGCCACCAAAACGTCTGCTTCACATCCTGATACATCTTGGTGTTCCCGGGGTGAACAGCAAACTTGGAACCATGAGCTTCCTGCAAAATTTTTCTTTTCAACTCTGGGATGTCGGCTACACACAACCTTCCTTCAAACTTGAGCACTTGATTCTCTATGGTGTACCCTGATCTCGGCTTTGTGATAATCTCGTCGGCTACTTTCTTGAAGAATTCATCTTCCATTTGTCTCGTCTTTACTTCCTCAATAATAGTCAGCTCCACTGAGATCGCGGTTAGGCATGCCAAATTTCCAACCACCTTTCTGTTTAAAGAATCGGCTACGGTGTTAGCTTTTCCTGGGTGATATTGAATCTGCATATCGTAATCTTTCAATAACTCAAGCCATCTTCTCTGCCTCAAATTCAATTCCTTCTGAGTGAACAAGTACTTAAAGCTTTTATGATCTGTAAAAACCTGACAAGAAGCTCCATACAAGTAGTGGCGCCAAATCTTCAAAGCAAACACCACGGCTGCTAATTCCAAATCATGGGTGGGATAATTCTTTTCATGTGGCTTCAACTGACGAGAGGCATATGCTATAACTCTACCTTTTTGCATTAATACACAACCCAGACCCTTATGTGAAGCATCACTGTAGACATGAAACTCTTCATTACCTGATGGTAGTACAAGAATTGGTGCTGCGACTAATCTCGTTTTCAACTCTTGGAAAGCTGCTTCTCTATCCTTAGTCCATTCATAAGCCACTCCCTTCTTAGTCAGTTGTGTCAATGGAATTGCAAGCCTTGAGAAATCCTTTACGAATTTTCTGTAATAACCAGCCAATCCCAGAAAGCTACGAACCTCGATCACATTAGCCGGCCTCGGCCAATTTACAACGGCTTCAATTTTACTAGGATCGATCGAAATACCCTCTTCATCAATTACATGACCCAAAAATGAAATAGTGGAAAGCCAAAACTCACACTTGTTAAATTTAGCATACAATTTCCGATCCCTTAAAGTTTGTAAGGTAAGTCTCAAATGCTCCTCGTGTTCGGCTTTACTTCTAGAGTAAATCAATATATCATCGATGAAGACAACCACAAACTCGTCTAGATATGGCTTAAACACTCTGTTTATCAAATCCATAAATGCTGTAGGGGCATTGGTCACTCCAAAAGGCATCACTAAAAACTCGTAGTGGCCATACCTCGTCCGAAAAGTGGTCTTCTCAACATCCTCAGCTTTAACCTTAAGCTGATGATAACTCGACCTAAGGTCAATTTTGAAAAAGACTCGTGCTCCCTGCAACTGGTCAAACAAATCGTCTATCCTCGGCAACGGGTACTTATTCCTGATGGTTACCTTATTCAGTTCTCGGTAATCAATACATAGGCGAAGCGTACCATCCTTCTTCTTAACAAACAAGATGGGTGCTCCCCAGGGTGAAGTGCTCGGCCTAATAAAACCCTTATCTAGCAACTTTTGTAGTTGAAGTTTCAATTCCTTAAGCTCGGCGGAGGCCATCCTATAGGGTGTTTTAGAGATGGGCTGGGTTCCCGATATGATGTCAACAGTAAACTCTACCTCTGTATCAACTAAGTGGCCAGGCAAATCATTTGGGAAGACGTCGGGGAATTCATTAACCACTGGGACGTCGGCTAACTCAACACTTTCATTCAAATTATTTAGTATGCTACACAGATAGCCTTGACACCCTTTTTGGATCAATCTATAGGCTTTCATGGATGAAATTAAGTAAGGTGGGGATACTACCCCTTTTCCTTGAAACGTGACCTCGGCTAGGTTTGGGGGTTTTAACGTGACACTCTTTGAAACACAATTTATGGACGCGTGATTTGCCACTAACCAATCCATTCCCAAAATAACATCAAAATGAGTTATGTCCAATGGCATTAAGTCAGCTAACAGTTCAACATTCCCAATCACAACAACACATACTCGATAGATGGATGCAACATTCATAGATCTCCCAGATGGAGTAGATACAGATAATACATAATCAAGGGGTTCTAGTTTCCTATTAATCTTCTCGGCAAACTTAGCAAAAATGAATGAATGCGTAGAACCCGAATCAATCAATACATATGCACTTTGAGAGCAAATTGAAAGCATACCTAACACCACTGTCTCAGCATTTTGAGTGTCCCCTGGTACCAGTGCAAAAACTTTGCCTTGTCTCATCAGTCCTTTCCCAGCGTTACCTTTCTGCACGGAGCCCGAAGTATTCTCATCTTTCTTACTTTCCCCAGCCTTCGTTTTTGGACAGTCCCTCACAAAATGACCTACTTCACCACATTCGTAACAAGCCCCAGACGCCCGACGACAAACCCCGAAATGTGGCTTCCCACAACTGGAACATATCGGCTTAGCACCACTCTCTTGTCTTGGGTTGCTTGAACTGTCGACGTTCGCTTTTTTCTTGGTACCAAACTGTGCTCGGCGATTGTCATAACTCTGCCTCTTCCTCCGACTCTCTTCCGAACCCTGGTATCTGTTCAAGTTGGCTTCGGCTAGAATAGCTTTGTCCAACACTCCGGCATAAGTCGGCATGTTGAGCATGTTAACCCGGTCTTGTATCGGTCCACGGAGTCCACTTTCGAACTTCTTAGCTTTCATATATTCATCATTGACCATGTGGGGTGCGTACCTTGCCAACTCGGTAAAGGCACAGTCATATTCAGCTACTGTTCTACTGCCTTGCGTCAAAGTCTGAAACTCGGTAGCCTTGCGATTCCGAACACTTAAGGGAAAATGCTTGGTGTAGAACAATTCTAAAAATCGGGTCCAGGTCAAGTCTGGATTACTTTCTCGAACCATCATCCACCATCTGCGGGCATTGTCATCTAGTGTAAAAGCTGCTAATGTCACCTTTTGGGTGTCAATGCTGGGAAAGATCTCGAACAGTTTTTCCATTTCCAAAACCCAAGCTTCGGCCTTCATCGGTTCTATAGCCCCTTGGAATCTTGGAGGCTTCATTTTCTTGAACTCCCTGATCAGAGCTATCGTGCCGTCCCCATATAAAGCTGGCTGTGGGGGCACTTGTGGTACTGGAGGTGGTGGAGGTGGAACTGTATTTCGGCCGTTTGTCTGCTCGGCCTGAGTCGATGTAGCACTAGCATACTGCTGTCTTGTCTGCCTTGATTCGCGGGCCAAACCTTCAACTAACCTCTCCAGTCTGTCCTCGGACTGATCTCGGCCAACTGGAGGTTTACCTCTCCTCATGATGCTATGAGTATGCAAAATGTGACTTTTAAACAAAATGAACAAATAATCACGTAGGCAAGTAACAATTAAGCATGCCGAGATGATGCACACCTTGACCACATAGCAAGCAATATGATGCAATCCTAACATCCTTCTAAGGGGAAATCCTATGCTCTTTAGGACTCAAAGTGTGTGAATAACGTATACCAAGGAACTTGAGCTCTGATACCATTCTGTCACGACCCCAAACCACCCCTAGTAGTTTGGTGCCGTGATGGCCAGTAATCCGAGATTACCGAAGGCCAACTTTCAAAATTCACACACAACAGAGTATAAATATTTGGGGCTCACAAGTACGGAAGCGATACATACAATCAGATTAGTCCATAAGAGCTGTGCATAAGTTAAATGAAATAGCAATCATCTGCAGATGGGTTACAACTCAATTACAAACGAAGCGAAGTACAAATTACATCTTACATATTAACAAAAGGGCTTCACAAGCCGACATGAAGAAATACATGAAATACAGCTAGAAGCAAAATCTTCAGGATTGCCGACGTCCTCACGGCCGACATAACATGTATACAAAACACACATCTTGATCAAAAGGCTTCTCAAGCCGATGTATGTAACATACAAGTATTACAAATCGAGAAGCATAATTTTCAAGACTGCCGACGTAATTACAGGTTAAGCCGACATAATCAAAATCCAAAATAAGCTCCAGAATCACATCTAGGCGTCACCGTCTTCTTGCTCATCACCTACCTATATATAGAGAGGGTGAGCTTGGATACTCAGTGAATGGTAAAATAATAAAGGGTTTGCATGAATAGCAGCCGAAGTCCTCTCAAAACAATACAAGTCAAAAACTTTAAATAACAAGGGATGGTCCTCACCCATCTAACAAATATTTAAAGCTTTAAGGGGTGCTTACTAGCATCAACATATTACAAACGATAACATTCCGGCAACATATCCACACGGTAAACCGTCAGTGGCAAAACAAGACAAGGTAAGAGAGGCATCTCAAGCAAGGGTGCTACCAAAGTTTAGAGTCCTCTAGCACAAGGGACCTATGTTACAAAGGCCCGTAGCCTTTTAACACGAGAGTGCTGCGAAAGTTTAGAGTCCTCCAGCACAAGGGACTTTCAAGACAAGATGTGCTGCGAAAGTTTAGAGTCATCCAGCACAAGGGACTTCCAAAATGAGATGTGCTGCGAAAGTTTAGAGTCCTCCAGCACAAGGGACTTTCCGAGAAGGTCATTCAAGCAAGTATAATAAGAGATACAAAACTAAGGACAATCATTCATGCTTAACAAATATCTTTCAAAAACAAAGCAACGCAAAGTCTTTATCAAAACGTATAACATAGCTTTATTAAAAATACCACTCACATAGTTCTTCAAATGTCGGGGTCAAGGCAAGTCCAAGTCCTACAAACACATGGTAAAGTCTATTGAATGTACTACTCAAAACAAGTCTAGCTTACATGCACATGACCTCGGCATTCTTCAAAACTAAGTCAATCAAATCGAAACACAGTTTCATATCTTTGGAAAAACACGCTGGGCAACTACCAGGTCTAGGCCAAGGTCCCACACCTCCTTGCCGAGGTGTAGCCTCGATGGCCACATTCAAAAGCGAAGTCGGGAAAATCTGGGTTTCCCTCTAGATAAACATGAAGAACATGAGTATGAAGAAGATGAACGCAATGATCAAAACTTGCTATTACAAAAGCTGAGATTTCATGCTATAATTTCAAAAACATGGACCTGGGTACCCACACTCAAGGATCTTATCAAAACAAACACAAAAGCATGAGCCTTAATGCAAACTTTCGGATCAAACGAGGCTTTTCTTCAAAAGCACATGAAAACCGTTTTCTCTTTCCAAAGCCAACTTTAAATCGATAAATGGCGTGTAGAACAGGTTTGATCGTGTAATGCAGCTAGATGATCAATAAGAACAACAAGAATAGGTTAAGATTCTAACCTCAAAACTCGAATCTAACGGCCCAAGCTCCAACGATCAAGCTTGGAAGTTCACTCTCTCTAGCTCAAACTTCTCCTTCTTCATCTTAAAGTTTCTCTCTCTAAAAGGAAAGATTGATATAAAAAGATATGCTCCTCACGATAATCACTAACTAAATCCCTCTACCGGGACACGTGGCATTGGCTGATTGGCTCTATCCAAAAAGGTGACTGACATGACAAGACAAGACCAAGACAAAGTGTACTCAACAAGCTAGGCGGCAAGAACACACCGACAAGTAACGACATCGGCTAACAACAAGACTCCGGCAATCAAGGGGCAAGGACATCGGCTTGGAAGGACAACACTTGACTAAATTGTGCCACACCTTGGCCTAGATGTGCCACACCTCGGTCTAGGTCATACCATTCCAGGAACAAAATCACTCATGCAAGGATCAAGGATCTAGAACGCCTAGATATTAATATCTCGGCCCAGATGATGCACATCTCGGCCCAGGCGACACACACCACGGCCTAGATGGTGACATCTCGGCCAATATGTGAGGGTGAAGATGGAGGTCAACCAACAGGGTTCCAAGATAGTTCTAAGTGACAAAGGTCTTGAAGGTGTTTAGGCTTAAGATGACCTCGACAACGCACCAGACGAGAACAAAGCATGCAAGCAATCATTCAAGCAAAACAAGACAAGATTTGCAATTGTACATATTAAAACAAGATCATCCATAAATGTATGCAAGCATGACTAAGTTAAAATGAGGGTTGTTATAGCCAAAATATGCTATAATCAAGGGCCAAAACAACATGCAATGTGAGCTAGTGAACATGGATTACACTGCAAGCATATGAAGCATTCAAGAGGCCACTAAACCAGAAAAAGTTAGAGGCATGACATGCCAAATAAATCCCAAAAACCCACCGAAACATGATCAATGCATGCAAGAATGACATGCTCCTTTGATAGGCTATAAGAGGGGTTATTCTACACATGCAAGAGACACACCCAAGGTGACAAAACCAACTTTGGACAGAGCCTAGGCAGGCCCTAAAAGTCACTGAAAAGGGCTTGAAACAAGGCTTGGAGGTGTGCAAATGAAGGCTCCTTTGTAAGGCCAAAAATGCTAGTGAACAAGACAATGAGGGAGAGGGTCACCACTCTCTGATTTTGGGCCTCAAAACCACATATTTACCACTAAAAATACACTGGATTTCAATGGTAAGAAGGCCAAGCTAAGACCATCTCAAATGCCTTACGACATGGCACAAAACAAGGCCAAAATAAGCATGCAAGAGAGTAGATGACCCCCAACACCAAAAGGGTCTTAAACAAACATCAAAAGAACTTAAATATGAAGCTTTTTTCAGTTAACAAAAAAGCTCAAATATGTAAGCAAGTATATCTAAGAGAATGATCAAGATAATGCTTAAAAGAGGGAAAAGTGATTACCCTTGTAGCTCAGCAAAACCAACAGCTTCTCCAGCCCAAAACCAACTCTTTGAGACCTCTCAACACCCTTCAAGAACCGTAGGACAATGGTGGGGGTGTGTGCTTAAGAGGTGTGGTGCAATAGGCCAAGAACCAACACTTTCTATGCCTAAAGTATAGAGATATAGAGAGATACAAGCTTGGAGCCTTAGACAAAAATCTGAACCTGGTATAAGGAGAGGAAGGCCCTCTCTTATAGAGAAATCAATGGGTTCAAGCTTCTTGGAGAAGCTAAACAAGGGTGCATATCCTCCATACACGTGTATGGAGGATACAGTCTGTGCCTTCCAGCTGGCACAGCTGGCAACAACTCACAGAGACAAAACTGGGGGAGGCTGGCCGACCAGTTCTGGTGGTCGGCCGACCAGTTCAAAAGGTCCAACTCAAAGAAAGGTGATCGGCAGCTCCATTTGGTGGTCTCCCAACTAAATGCAAGTTGGTGGTAGGGTGGGAGACTAGTAAATGTGGCCCAAAGACCAAGGAGACCAGCTTCCTGACAAGAAAATAGGCCGGCAGGAGAAAAGTGGTCTCCAAGGAGAAAAGGTGGTCTCCCACCCTTGTACTACCTCCCAAACAATGAAAACAAGGTCCATGCCAAAACGCGCAGCTGGGTGCCCCGAAAATAGGCTATTAAGCAACGAAAGTGGCATACAACCACAAAGGTGATCTCCCGGGCCACAGTGTCCCTCTAGACAGAGGAAACAAGGTGTACTCCAAAAATCAAAGCAAATAGAGAATGTTAAGCGGTCCTGAGCCAAGGTGCGCGGCCGACGGCTCCGAAAATCGGAAACTAGTCTCCAAATGGGAACAGTAGCCTACGACCATGAAAAGTAGTCTACGACCACTGAGAGATGGTCTACAGGACCTCTCCATTCCTTCGGGAAGAGAATACAAGACCTGGTTTGCAAACCGAGGCAAAGCACAAAAGGGTCCTAAGGTCTAGAGGCAAGACTCTCAGCCAAGAACTCCGAAACTCGAAACAAGCACAACATACGCCATCACCGAGCGCTTAATTGATGAGGTCTGAGTCTTAAGGTCAGTCACAAATGGGGTGTCTACAACTTCCCTGCATATGGTAACATGTTAGGGTGGAGTACAAAAGGTTGCTTGGCTTGCCTTAATTGTAACGTTAATGCATCGCCACAGGGTTTACGAAGTAAGATAGGGTACATGAGTTCCTGTCGCTACTTGCCTGAGAACCACAATTGGCGAACAAGTAAGCTTTTTCAATGGTAAATTTGAGTATAGGTCCAAACCTTTGGACTTATTAGGGGAACAAATACCAGAGCAAATGTATTCTAGGACTTACAACCCATATGGAAGGCACCCACAAAATCTAAAACAACAAAGGAATGAAAACGTTGAAGTTTTGACACGCTTGATGTCATGCATATTTAGAAGAATATATGTGACAATGTCATTAGGACACTTTTGAGCGTAGATGGAAAGAACAAGGACATGGACAAAGAACGCTTAGATTTGGAGGACATGAGAATATGTAAAGAATTACACTTGAAGAGGCATTCCAATGGGTCCTTTGAAAAGCCTTCCGCATTGTACACATTGTCCCTGAAAGAGAGAGAAGGCTTTTGTGATTTTTTGAAATCAATTAAGTACACTGATGGCTATGCAGCAAATATCTCCAATTGTGTGACCGCTCAAGCAAGTAAATTATCTGGCCTCAAAAGTCATAATTGTCATGTCCTTATACAATGAATTCTTCCGATTAGGATGCGTGGCTACTTTAATAAGGAAATTGGAACCACAATTTTTGAGTTGGGAAATTTTTTCAAACAATTTTGTTCAAAGACATTGAGGCGTTCAGATTTAGAGAAATTGGATGAACAAATCATACTCATACTTTGTAAGCTTGAGAAGATTTTCCCTTTTGGCTTTTTTTGATGCCATGGTCCAATTAGGAATTTACTTGCCTCGAGAGGCTATGCTTGGAGGGCCAATGCAATGTCGATGGACGTACCCAATTGAGAGGTATTAACTCAAACTTGTTATTTGTGTTAAATTTTAATTAACACTTTAGTGCTGATATAAAGATTGCAGTACAACATTGTCATCGTCTTCATCTTTAGGTTGCTTGGCTGTCTAAAAGGATTTGTGGCCAATAAAGATCATCTTGAAGGTTTAATTGCCGAGGCTTACATTTCCAAAGAGTGTACAACATTTTGTTCAATGTATTTGGATGGAGTTGAAACATTGTTTAATCGCCCAGAAAGGAATTATGACATGGCTGACCGTGGCCCAGGGTTGGCTGTATTCACTCAAAATGTTCGTCCCTTTGGTCTAATGACAAGGGCATCCGATGTGTATCCGTAGCTGAACGCGAGATGGCTCATTGCTTTGTCCTACACAATAGCACAGAAGTGGAAAAATACGTAGAGTATGAATCCTTCATATGTATTTAGAATGTTATAGTTATAAATTGATTAGTCTTGATTTTTGTAAATACTTTTGAATCCCGTTTTTGTAACTAGGAAGCACAAGAACTTGTTACAACAAACAACTGATGCATTCGACATCGCAAATAGACAACTCAAAGAACTCCCTAAATGGTTCAAAGATCGTGTAAGCTAGAATTCTCCTCATACAATCAATCATACATTACGTTAATATTGTGCATGCTTGTAACATGACACATGTTCTTCATGTAGATGAATGAATTGCGGAGCCAAGTGTTCCCCAAAGTAACTGATGGGATGTGGTCATTAGCTAATGGTCCTAGTGGCTTAGTGAACACATATTCAAAATGTATTTGTAACGGTGTTCGATTTTATACTATCGACCATGATAACCATCGTAAAAGTCAGAATAGTGGATTAGTCGTGGAAGGAGAGCATGAAGGCCAATTGATACACTTCTATGGACACTTGTGCAAAGTGTGGGAAATGAATTATTTGTTTAGACATCGGATTGTATTGTTCCAATGTGAATGGTTTAACACCGGCAGTAGCAGAACTATACTTACCAAACCCGACTCCAAATGCACATTTTGAAGTATTGAGTCAGAGCAGATATGTTCTAAAGATATCAAAGACTGCCTTCAAATCGGCCAAATGGTTCCCAGGCTCCTTGGTCTTCATGACCATGTCATCAATGTAGACTTCTACTATCTTCCCAATCAGATGTTTAAACATCTTGGTCAATAACCGCTGGTAGACTGCTTTTGCATTTTTTAACCCGAAAGACATTATTCTGTAACAATAGAGTCCTTTTGGGGTGATGAATGCCATATTCTCTTCATCAGGGGCATACATTACTATTTGATGGTAGCCTCTGTATGCGTCTAAGAAACTTATCCTCCCATGTCTTGAAGTGGTATCTACTAACTGATCAATCTTAGGCATGGAAAACTGTCGTTGGGGCAAGCCTTATTTAGGCTGGTGAAGTCCACACAGACCCTCTACTTGCCGTTCTTCTTTTTCACTACCACCGTGTTGGACAACCAGGTTAGCTAGTGTACTTCTCAGATAGCCTGGGCTTCCACCAGCTTGTCCACTTCCTTCTCAACTGCTTACACATGTACTAAGAAAGCTTCTAACTCCCTTTCCTCTTCCTCAACTAAGCCTGTGCCGAGAAGGAAAAAGCGCTCTCCATCATCTTCCTGGACCAGAATCATTTTCAAAGCCTCCTCACTCTTGTCAGCTGGTTCTTTTCCGACGTCATCTAGGACCTCCATCTCCTCGTCTTCAATTTCAACTGTCTCTAGTTCTTGCACATTGTAGGTGGACTTCATTGCTCTCATGGAGCAATTTTTTTCCTGCACCTGATCCCTTCTAACCTCCTCAATTCTATGCTCCATTGGGAACAACAACAATTGGTGCAGCGTTGAAGGAACATCCCTCATTGCGTGCAACCACGGTCTTCCCAAAATAACATTGTAAGGGGAGGGGGTATCAATCACTGTAAACTCTATACTTACCTTCTTCGTGCCTATCTGTACCTCCAAATTTATGGCTCCTAGAGGCCACGTTGGTGTTTCTTTGAATCCAACCATCAGGCTGTTGGATTGTTCTAGGTCATCTGGGTAAAGGCCAAGCTCCTTGTAATATCTAACATACATGATGTCACAAGAGCTGCCTTGATCAACCAGTATGCGACTCACCTGGCACTCTCCAATCTTCAGCGTTATCACCAGGGCATCATTGTGTGGATGCTGCACCATATCCAGGTCTGCCTCAGTAAAAGAAACCACTGGACCCTGGTACTCATTTGTCCTAGGCTTCTTTTGCTAGAGTTGGTACACATGCTGTAGGTGCCTTACCCTCTGAGTTTCCCTATGTACATCATTCTCATTAACCTTTTAGTGAATCATATTGATCACCCGTGGTCTATCTGCTTGCTGTGGTGGCAATGGTGGAGGTGGTGCTGTCGGTGCCTGGGGTAGCCTTGCTTACTTTTCCCTTGTTAGGGCTTTATCTACTAGGTCTCTTAAGTGACCCTGTTTGACCAGATCCTCCAAGTGTGTCTTTAGAGCCCTATATGTTTGGGTCAAGTGCCCATCTTCATTATGGTAAGCACAATGCTTCCCAAGGCTCCTTCCTATAAACTCACCAGGGATCTTCTCTGGTGCTCTGTAATACAGTTGGTTCCTGATCCTTTCCAAGATTTTGTAGACCGGGATCTTGAATACAGTGGTGACTGCTTGTGTAGCCCTCAACCCTATTTTCTGCCTATTAAAACCAGTGTTACCTCGGCCTCGCTTCGGCGAGCCGTTTCTCTTCTCTTGTTTTGGTGCCTTCGTACCTAGCGTGTTTTCCAACTCCACTGAGAACGGTGTTCTCGATTTGACAGAAGATGTGACCTTGGCATTGAGGCGCTTCCTCTGGAGGTAATCTTCAGATCTTTCTTCATTCGATCGGGAGCTCGATTATCAACAAATTTCAGTCTTTTTAGTGCGCTGCTCCCGGCGTCGTGGTGTGTCCTTTTGGACTTTTCTTCATTCACTGTATTGATACACAGGCCCTTCCCCTGTATATGTCGAGGTTTTTTGACATGGGTTCCCTTGGTACAAGGCATCCTCTGTGACTCACCTCTCACTGACTCTGCTCACCCGACATTCTGTGAGGGTCGATGTGAGCGTTCCTTTTCTTTGCCATGCTGCTGGACTGTTGGGATTGTTTTCTGCCCTCCTTTCTGGGAGTCGGTCTTTGCTGCTGGTACCGGCGTGTCCTGCAACGGGAACTGCAGTTGTATTACGTTGTTTTGTATCATGAAGTTGACAATCGATTATAGGTCTGCCAACTTGTTCGCCATCCCTTTAATCTTGCTGTCCCTTCGCAAGCATCTATCCTTCCATACCTAGAGGTTGCTTTCGTTGTAGTACTCATATTGATCTGCTTTCTTTTGGACATTTCCCTCTTTGCCGACGTCCTTTTCCCCAGGATTCAAATCCTGTGCTTCTTCATTACAGTTTTCTTTCCCAATCTTAGGATCTCTATGTTCAGAACTCTCACTGTTAATGTTATCCCCAATCTTTTCTTCCTGTTCGTCGTTGGCCATCTATTCTCCTTGAGTTCTCACACACGACGCCAAATTGTGGGTGTTGATTTATGACCACGCAACCAAACGGGGAACTCAACTGGAGAGTACCGGCAGAATAGATTAAGCCCAACAACCTGCACAAGAAGATGAGAATCTGGCAGCGGTTCATCCACCGGGGGGCACTCTGACAATCAAGTCAATAATCAATATCTCTTAAAGATAGCAAATTGTGCTTAAACTCACAAGAAAGAACTTACCTCAGACCCATGAGAGTGCCTTGCTTTTATAACCAACAGTGACCTGATCCCATTAGAAGCCTCACTTTAATGGACTCAGGCTCAATGCTCATCCTATACCCTCGTCTAGATAGAGATAAACTTTTCTTGAGCCTTATCTTTATCCAGACTGAGATCCTTCTTTGTTCTAGGACTCTTGTCCCTTATCCGCTTATCTCGGATTCCGGTATCTTCAAAGACAACTTCGGCCCAGCAGAGGTCATCTCGGTGTGTGACCAGGCCACGTAGCACCTCGGCTGACACTTCGGTGTCACCTTTGCCACATGCTGTCTTTCACAAAATACTTCCCCACAACTTTCCCTATTAAAAAAAAAAAAAAAATAGTCGTGTCTGGACGTATTCATAATGCTCTGTGTGACTTTTGGAGGGGCCTCATCATCCAAAATGCTTTTGGAAAAATTACAAATAATATAACAGTGAAAAAATACTTATATTTTTATAGTGACATAAATTTTTTTGTGTGTGTTAAAATTGTAAACCAAAAAATATTTCAATTAATAAAATAATTATTATATAGAAAAATAGTTATGAATTTTAGTTTTTCAATTAATAAAGTTAAATAAAAAATTTTGACAAGAGAATATTTTTAATTTTTTAAATCGCATTAGACAATCTATATTTTAAACAAATCTCAAAAGTGTATTTGTAATTTATCTATTTTTTTTTTAAAAAAAAGAAAAAAAAAAAGAGAAAGAAAAGGTGATGGATACATCTCTTGAAACTTCCTAATAGATCTGTTGTACTTAGCCATTAAATTTGGATAAAATTGAAAATTAGATATTTTTCTAAACTCAGTAGCACATTTTTTTTTTGGAGATTTTTTTTTTCGATGACTAAAAACTTATTTGATTGTTTCAAGATTATAAATTTGATTACTTTAAAATAAGTTTCTTAATTAATTAATTAATGTGCACTTGATTTTGCTATTGAACAAAAAAATTAAATTAAATTAAATTAAATTAAATTAAATTTGGCTGTGGCTGAAGAAAAAAAAAAGGGTCAAGCTAGGTTGGGAAAAACCCAAACTCCTTAGGCGATGGGAAAGGTGGTCCTCATGGGAGATGGAGAATAAGAAATAGGGCTGCAAACGAGCCGAGCCGAGCTTTGCTGAGCTCGAGCTCGGCTCGTTTACATATCAAGCTCTTTTATTGAGCTCGAGCTCAGCTCTATAAGAAACTGGGCTCGGTCCGGCTCGATAATTTTTTTAAATATTATTAAATATATAAATAATGTATTTATACAATTATTTATATATATTTATATATTATTTAATATATAAATAATATATTTATTATATAATTTAAATATAGCTAAACAAGCCGAGCTCGTGCAAGCTCGAGCTCGAGCTCGGCTCGGCTTGTTTACTAAACGAGCCGAGCTGAGCCGAGCTGAGCCGAGCCGAGTTTGTTCATGAATAGCTTGGTTCATTTGCGTAATAGGGAATGGGGAATGGAGAAAAATTATATACTAGCATAAAAGGCACATGCAAGGCACGGGTTACTGTGACCTTTGACTCTAATATTTTATTGAGTTTATTAGTAAATGAAATACAATAATATGACAATTTTTTGAAAATATTTATTTTATGTTTGATTCACTCAAAAATAATTAAAAAAAAATACATTTTATAAGTGTGTGAATAAATGTATAATTTCAAACTGTGAATATTAAGTTTACAAAAAGTACACTAAGGAGTTTTTTTAGTATTTTTTTGTGTTGTGTTATGTTTGGAATTACATTAATTGGAGTGTTACGTTTGAGAAAAATACATTAAGGAGTTTTTTTATGTGTTACATTGGAGTGTTATATTTGGAAAAAGTACACTATGGAGTTTTTTGAATTGTTACATTGTTACGTTTTATTCCTAAAAAATTAAATCCAAACGTGTAAGTGACTACCTTTTGTGTAATTTTCACTTTAATAGGACCTTTGGGTTTATAAGAAAAAAGGAAGGCTAAACAGTTCACAAGATTACATTTTGAGATTTATTGGCGTTTCACCCTATTTTTAATATCCAAATGAATATTTATTTTAATATTTTATAATTTAATCTATATCATACAAAATTATTATATGATAATTACACTTTTATAATATAATAGAACTAAAATGATCAAAATATACAAATAATTGAACTAAAATTAATATATATATATATATATATATAAGCATTCAAGTAACACTTTTATGGAATGATAACGCCAATATTATCAAAATAAATAATTACAATCATACTTTAATTTTAGTTTAAAATGAAAACTAAAATTAAAATTATTCTTTCATAACATACACATCGTATCATCAAATATTTGTTGAAAAAAATATAGGACGTGCATTGCACGAGTTAATTGCTAATTTAAATATGATAGAATTATATATATATATATATATTGTCTGAGCTAATCTTTTCAATATAAAAATAAAGTTCTTACAAAAGGAACCATGAGTAAGAGGGGGGGTCCCAGCAGTGATTGTTGTGCCTTAATTTGATGTGTATTATGGTTTTATGTTTATGATCCGAACTGATCATTTTGTAGGGTTTGTTGAGTACTTCGTGTCCATCAAAAATCATATTAATCGGATATCAATAATTATATGATCGGCAATCAAAAATAAACAATAAGTTTTTCTTTTGAGAAATAGCATAAAAAATATGCAATTTGATCATATAGTTATTGATATCCGATTAATATAATTTTTAAGTACTCAACAAACCCTACAAAATGAAAGGTTAGGATCATAAAAATAAGTGTATAATACATTTCAAATTGAGACACAACAGTGACCCCAACTCCTCAACATTTAGCGCTCTCCATCCCTTTCTCGGTGCCTAAAAATCTGTAATGTTTGCTTTACATTTAAAATGTGTAATTACGTGAGCATTTGTGTGTGTATGAAAGTGAATTTATATAAGTAGATATTATTATTTTTTTGGTTACAATCTGTATTTTTCTTTCAGTAAACACTTTTTCAGTTTTAACGTCTATTCGCTTAAGGAGCAATTAAAATTTTCTCTTTTTGGTTCTTCATATAATTGACGATCTTGCTGCAATTTTTGTGCGTTGAATAATACTCAGAAAAAAAGTATGGGAAAATAACAAGACAGTGGTACCAGAAATTAAAATTATAGAATCATGAAAAAGTATAACATTTTAATTATTAAAATTTGTAAACTTTATCATTAATTAGTAATCTTTTTTTACTGTGATACTGTATTGTTATTTCCCCAAAAAGTATCCTTCATTGCCCATTATGCTGTGATGTTACCACATCTGTTGTGGTTGCTGCCAATATTACTTCTACTGGGCATTCACCATTTTTTTTTTTTTTTTGAAAAATGCTAAGAATCCACCTTTGCATGTAGAATTTACTTTGAATGTATTTTGTGTGGTGAAAATTAAATTAATGAAGTGTGGAGTCTACATATGAAATGAATCTGAGCCATTAATTTTTTTTTAGGTAAATTCTAGATTGATAAGGATAAATTTGTAATATTATTGTTTTTTTTAGGCCACCGGTTGAGAATGGTGTTAATGTTTTTCCTATTTTTATGTTTAATGTTTTTCAGCTACAAATAGTAAAAATGACTAAAAGCACCATGTTATCAAAAATTTGTTTATATATCTTCCAGTGTGTAAATATTAATTTATATGTCGTCTAAAAACATAGACAACAAGAGTGTTTTTGAAAATAAAAAGGATATGATTATCAGATCAACTTAATTTTTTTGATAAATGTTATACTGTTGACACCATAAATAGTATTATTATTATTATTATTATTATTGCAGGACACGTGACACTTTTTTGATCAATCAAGAGTTAAGAGAAGTTACACAGTTAGTGGTCTTGCATGGTGGAACATGGAAGACAAGATGGAAGAAGTTAAAGCACATGTAAAGAATATGATGGACAAAATGACTTACTGGAAGACATGGAGAGACATGTGGTATTGTGAGAATGAAGGTGAAAAAGTGGATAATTTTAGGTAATTATTGGGTAGTCATTAATTTTAGGTAATTATTGGGTAGTCATTGCTGGAAGGATTTTCCTATAAATAGCCATTGATGGCTACATTTACAGGAACACAGAATCAGATTTAGAAACCAATCTATTTTACCTTACATTTTTCCAGTTCTTTACCTTTCAATTATTTACTTTTTAGTTTTTTACCTTCCAGTCCTTTACTTTCCCGCACTTACGTAGTTCTAAATTAGTCTGTTCATTACTGTAATCCCATTCGAAACTGTGGAACTACAAAGGTACAATTGTAAACGTTTGTTTACTTAATGAAATTTATTTTCTGACAATATTCACTCCCTTCTCCTTTTACTATTGTGATTAGTTTTTCTAAATTTTCTCATAATAACAAGTCATCAGTAAAAGTCCTATTCATTGAGGTTAAAAGAACTTTGAAATAACTGTTTGCTTAATTGGTTGGCATTTATTATTTCTGTAAGGACTTATTGATTCTTACTGACATGCTCAAATTACATTTTTAACCTTCGAAAGTTAAAAAAGTTGTCATATACATAAAGGCCCTGTTTGATTGGGGGATATAAAGATTGGGATTGGATATTATATCCGGTGGGGTCCATATATCTCATGTTTGTAATTTTTTTTTGAAGGGGATATAATATCCGGTGGGATTGTATATCCCCCAAAAGTGGAGGATATACAATACCACACCCCCCCCCCATTATATCATATCCCCTTGGTGGGGATATGATGTAAAAAGTCCAATTTACCCTTTTTTCTATCTAACATAATATAATTTAATATATTTTTTTGAATTTAATATAATATAATTATTGAATTTAATTTAATATTATTGAATTTAATATAATATAAATATTATTGAATTTAATATGATATAATATTATATTATTTAATTTAATTTAATTTAATATAATATAATTTAATATAAAATTTTGAATTTAATATAATATAATATTATTGAATTTAATTTAAGTTAATATAATATTATTGAATTTAATTTAATATAATATAATTTAATATAAAATTTTGAATTTAATATAATATAATATTATTTAATTTAATATAATATAATTATTGAATTTAATTTAATATAAATATTATTGAATTTAATTTACTTTAATATAATATAATATAATTTAATACAAATTTTGAATTTAATATAATTTAATACAAATTTTGAATTTAATATAATATAATATTATTTAATTTAATTTAAGTTAATATAATATTATTAAATTGAATTTAATATAATATAATTTAATATAAAATTTTGAATTTAATATAATATAATTATTGAATTTAATTTAATATAAATATTATTGAATTTAATTTAATATAATATAATATCATTTAATTTAACATAATATAATTATTGAATTTAATTTAATATAAATATTATTGAATTTAATTTAATTTAATATAATATTATTTAATTTAATACAAATTTTGAATTTAATATAATATTATTTAATTTAATTTAATTTAATATAATATTATTGAATTGAGTTTAATATAAATTTTGAATTTAATATAATATAATATTATTTAATTTAATTTAATATAATATAATATTATGAGGGCAATCTTGGAAATTACTTGTTATATCCCACAATATATTTTGTAAAACAAACATGCATAACATATATCCAATCTTATATATCAAGTCAACAAACATGACTTGGGGGATATACTATCCAATACTTTTATCCTATTCATTATATATCCTGACTAAATCCCACATCATATTATATCCTCCATTTTATATCCAACGAAACAAACGGGGCCAAAGAACCTTACAAAATAAAAAATTTAAATTATTAAAACGAAGCTTATGATGTAACATATGAGTCCAAACAGGACTTGGAGCCCAATCCTTTTTAAACCTCTCTAATTGGTCAGAATCATTGCACCACACTTGGAGGTCGAGGGTGCAAATCCCCTTCTCCGACTACAGCCTCCGTCCGATCTAAAAATATGTATATATATATATATTAAATCTCATTTTCTTCTAAGAGGCCACCACTGCCTAAGTCTATCTTCTGTAGAGCTTATAATAGCCTTGTTTGGTACAGCTTTTTTTCAGCTTATTTTAACTTTCAGCTTAATTTAAGCTATTTTGATGTGTTTGATTTAGCTTAAGCTTATAACTTGTAGCTTTTTGTAAGTTAGAAATCAACTTATTCTTTGAGTGTGGCAGGAGAAGCTTAATTTATAAGTCAGAAATCAGCTTATGTTCATAGTTATAAGTTATAAGCTGTAAAGGTATAAGCTATAAGCACTTTTCCACATCTCTACCAAACAGGGCCAATATAATGGTGCTGGATCGGCGGTGGCTGTGCATGTGAAGCCTTTTAATTACATATTGGTTCTCCAAAATTATTGGACTCGCCTCGAAAAGTAAAATATAAATGATTTTTAACAATAAAATTGTAAATATATTTGTAGGCATAAATAATTTTAAGTTGAAAATATATATATTTTTTTGAGATTTATTTTGAGACAAAAAATTTGAATTAAAAAAAAAGATAATTTATCAATAAATATCTAATTTCGTAGTTAAATATGCAATAATAAAACTTTCAACCATTAGAATATTCTCTAAAAATGATTTTATCCTTCAATTGTTTATCTTCAAAACCTTAATTCGTGACAGTAGATTAACCTTATGGTGATGCATCTGTCATGATGGCCTATCTCTGTATTTTAGTTATGCCAGAGTAAACTCTGTTTTTCCTTCACTATCCCAAAATTCATATAGCGTAGCGTATATGGGTTGTTTGGTAACATCCTGTTGCAAGCTTATTGATAATCAAAACATAAAAACTACAAACATTATCTCCGTGAGTTTGTTATAATATATTTAAATTATTTTTTATCTCATAATTTGTAATAAAAAAATGCACTAAACACTTCTACACATATTCTCAAATTAAATATAAATATAACTAGTTCCAATAAACTGCGTCAAATATAACCATATTACCAGCTAACCTATCTTTTTCTAATAAAAATTCCTAAAAAAACCACCATTTGAGTCTTGCAAGTTCCATGTAGAATTTAAATAAAGTATTTGGATGAAGATTTAAGTGAGAATTCGTAGAGAGAAAGGAAAATGAAGTACGAAACTGAAACAAAAATCTAAGCTATATAATTCATTAAATTGCATTTGAAGGGTAATAATTCAAAGTCATTATACTTTCATAAAAATGCAAATTAAAACAAGTGAGAATTGTGTATGGTGTTACAGTTTTCACGTGCACTTTATGAAAGTACAATTATTTTTGAGTTGTACCAATTTAAATGCATTTTTTGTTGGGATTCATTCCATGTCTCCCCGAAAGAGAATGGAAGCACAATTACACACATACTACAGAGAAAAATATACACACATAGAAGTTTATGTGATTTGACGCAAATTGCCTACATTTACAAAACAGAGACATTGCACTACCCTAATAAAATAGATGATATAGATGAGATGATCAAAATACTCAAAACTCACATCACTACATAAACCCCATCGTCAAAGATAGTTGCGCCTTTACTCATTCTGATGCTTTATGGTATTTTTTTTCCCTTACCCTTTATATGTTTGTTTTCTCTCATTGCTCTCTCACCAAAACCTGTAGCTCACATGGTTACACATCCTTAATTATGACTTTTGTGCCTTTGGTTATCATATACTGTGTTGTTAGTTATAACTCCAAAAATCAAAGCAAATAGAGAATGTTAAGCGGTCCCGAGCCAAGGTGCGCGGCCGACGGCTCCGAAAATCGGAAACTAGTCTCCAAACGGGAACAGTAGCCTACGACCATGAAAAGTAGTCTACGACCACTGAGAGATGGTCTACAGGACCTCTCCATTCCTTCGGGAAGAGAATACAAGACCTGGTTTGCAAACCGAGGCAAAGCACAAAAGGGTCCTGAGGTCTAGAGGCAAGACTCTCAGCCAAGAACTCCGAAACTCGAAACAAGCACAACATACGCCATCACCGAGCGCTCAATTGATGACGTCTGATTCTTAAGGTTGGTCACAAATGGGGTGTCTACAACTTCCCTGCATATTGTAACATGTTAGGGTGGAGTACAAAAGGTTGCTTGGCTTGCCTTAATTGTAACGTTAATGCATCGCCACAGGGTTTACGAAGTAAGATAGGGTACGTGAGTGCCTGTCGCTACTTGCCTGAGAACCACAATTGGCGAACAAGTAAGCTTTTTCAATGGTAAATTTGAGTATAGGTCCAAACCTTTGGACTTATTAGGGGAACAAATACCAGAGCAAATGTATTCTAGGACTTACAACCCATATGGAAAGCACCCACAAAATCTAAAACAACAAAGGAATGCAAATCCAAATTTGAATAGGACTAAGAGAAGCATTATGTTTGACTTGTCCTATTGGAAAATGTTGAAGCTTTGACACGCTTGATGTCATGCATATTTAGAAGAATATATGTGACAATGTCATTATGACACTTTTGAGCGTAGATGGAAAGAACAAGGACATGGACAAACAACGCTTAGATTTGGAGGACATGAGAATACGTAAAGAATTACACTTGAAGAGGCATTCCAATGGGTCCTTTGAAAAGCCTCCCGCATTGTACACATTGTCCCTGAAAGAGAGAGAAGGCTTTTGTGATTTTTTGAAATCAATTAAGTACACTGATGGCTATGCAGCAAATATCTCCAATTGTGTGACCGCTCAAGCAAGTAAATTATCTGGCCTCAAAAGTCATAACTGTCATGTCCTTATACAATGAATTCTTCCGATTAGGATGCGTGGCTACTTTAATAAGGAAATTGGAACCACAATTTTTGAGTTGGGAAATTTTTTCAAACAATTTTGTTCAAAGACATTGAGGCGTTCAGATTTAGAGAAATTGGATGAACAAATCATACTCATACTTTGTAAGCTTGAGAAGATTTTCCCTTTTGGCTTTTTTTGATGTCATGGTCCAATTAGGAATTTACTTGCCTCGAGAGGCTATGCTTGGAGGGCCAATGCAATGTCGATGGACGTACCCAATTGAGAGGTATTAACTCAAACTTGTTATTTGTGTTAAATTTTAATTAACACTTTAGTGCTGATATAAAGATTGCAGTACAACATTGTCATCGTCTTCATCTTTAGGTTGCTTGGCTGTCTAAAAGGATTTGTGGCCAATAAAGATCATCTTGAAGGTTTAATTGCCGAGGCTTACATTTCCAAAGAGTGTACAACATTTTGTTCAATGTATTTGGATGGAGTTGAAACATTGTTTAATCGCCCAGAAAGGAATTATGACATGGGTGACCGTGGCCCAGGGTTGGCTGTATTCACTCAAAATGTTCGTCCCTTTGGTCTAATGACAAGGGCATCCGATGTGTATCTGTAGCTGAACGCGAGATGGCTCATTGCTTTGTCCTACACAATAGCACAGAAGTGGAAAAATACGTAGAGTATGAATCCTTCATATGTATTTAGAATGTTATAGTTATAAATTGATTAGTCTTGATTTTTGTAAATACTTTTGAATCCCGTTTTTGTAACTAGGAAGCACAAGAACTTGTTACAACAAACAACCGATGCATTCGACATCGCAAATAGACAACTCAAAGAACTCCCTAAATGGTTCAAAGATCGTGTAAGCTAGAATTCTCCTCATACAATCAATCATACATTACGTTAATATTGTGCATGCTTGTAACATGACACATGTTCTTCATGTAGATGAATGACTTGCGGAGCCAAGTGTTCCCCAAAGTAACTGATGGGATGTGGTCATTAGCTAATGGTCCTAGTGGCTTAGTGAACACATATTCAAAATGTATTTGTAACGGTGTTCGATTTTATACTATCGACCATGATAACCATCGTAAAAGTCAGAATAGTGGATTAGTCGTGGAAGGAGAGCATGAAGGCCAATTGATACACTTCTATGGACACTTGTGCAAAGTGTGGGAAATGAATTATTTGTTTAGACATCGGATTGTATTGTTCCAATGTGAATGGTTTAACACCGGCAGTAGCAGAACTATACTTACCAAACCCGACTCCAAATGCACATTTTGAAGTATTGAGTCAGAGCAGATATGTTCTAAAGATATCAAAGACTGCCTTCAAATCGGCCAAATGGTTCCCAGGCTCCTTGGTCTTCATGACCATGTCATCAATGTAGACTTCTACTATCTTCCCAATCAGATGTTTAAACATCTTGGTCAATAACCGCTGGTAGACTGCTCTTGCATTTTTTAACCCGAAAAGACATTATTCTGTAACAATAGAGTCCTTTTGGGGTGATGAATGCCATATTCTCTTCATCTGAGGCATACATTGCTATTTGATGGTAGCCTCTGTATGCGTCTAAGAAACTTATCCTCCCATGTCCTGAAGTGGTATCTACTAACTGATCAATCTTAGGCATGGAAAACTGTCGTTGGGGCAAGCCTTATTTAGGCTGGTGAAGTCCACACAGACCCTCTACTTGCCATTCTTCTTTTTCACTACCACCGTGTTGGACAACCAGGTTAGCTAGTGTACTTCTCAGATAGCCTGGGCTTCCAGCAGCTTGTCCACTTCCTCCTCAACTGCTTACACATGTACTAAGAAAGCTTCTAACTCCCTTTCCTCTTCCTCGACTAAGCCTGAGCCGAGAAGGAAAAAGTGCTCTCCATCATCTTCCTGGACCAGAATCATTTTCAAAGCCTCCTCACTCTTGTCAGCTGGTTTTTTTCCGACGTCATCTAGGACCTCCATCTCCTTGTCTTCAATTTCAACTGTCTCTAGTTCTTGCACATTGTAGGTGGACTTCATTGCTCTCATGGAGCAATTTTTTGCCTGCACCTGATCCCTTCTAACCTCCTCAATTCTATGCTCCATTGGGAACAACAACAATTGGTGCAGCGTTGAAGGAACATCCCTCATTGCGTGCAACCACGGTCTTCCCAAAATAACATTGTAAGGGGAGGGGGTATCAATCACTGTAAACTCTATGCTTACCTTCTTCGTGCCTATCTGTACCTCCAAATTTATGGCTCCTAGAGGCCACGTTGGTGTTTCTTTGAATCCAACCATCAGGCTGTTGGATTGTTCTAGGTCATCTGGGTAAAGGCCAAGCTCCTTGTAATATCTAACATACATGATGTCACAAGAGCTGCCTTGATCAACCAGTATGCGACTCACCTGGCACTCTCCAATCTTCAGCGTTATCACCAGGGCATCATTGTGTGGATGCTGCACCATATCCAGGTCTGCCTCAGTAAAAGAAACCACTGGACCCTGGTACTCATTTGTCCTAGGCTTCTTTTGCTAGAGTTGGTACACATGTTGTAGGTGCCTTACCCTCTGAGTTTCCCTATGTACATCATTCTCATTAACCTTTTAGTGAATCATATTGATCACCCGTGGTCTATCTGCTTGCTGTGGTGGCAGTGGTGGAGGTGGTGTTGTCGGTGCCTGGGGTAGCCTTGCTTACTTTTCCATTGTTATGGCTTCATCTACTAGGTCTCTTAAGTGACCCTGTTTGACCAGATCCTCCAAGTGTGTCTTTAGAGCCCTATATGTTTGGGTCAAGTGCCCATCTTCATTATGGTAAGCACAATGCTTCCCAAGGCTCCTTCCTATAAACTCACCAGGGATCTTCTTTGGTGCTCTGTAATACAGTTGGTTCCTGATCCTTTCCAAGATTTTGTAGATCGGGATCCTGAATACAGTGGTGACTGCTTGTGTAGCCCTCAACCCTATTTTCTGCCTATTAAAACCAGTGTTACCTCGGCCTCGCTTCGGCGAGCCGTTTCTCTTCTCTTGTTTTGGTGCCTTCGTCCCTAGCGTGTTTTCCAACTCCACTGAGAACGGTGTTCTCGGTTTGACAGGAGATGTGACCTTGGCATTGAGGCGCTTCCTCTTGAGGTAATCTTCAGATCTTTCTTCATTCGATCGGGAGCTCGATTATCAACAAATTTCAGTCTTTTTAGTGTGCTGCTCCCGGCGTCGTGGTGTGTCCTTTTGGACTTTTCTTCATTCACTGTATTGATACACAGGCCCTTCCCCTGTATATGTTGAGGTTTTTTGACATGGGTTCCCTTGGTACAAGGCATCCTCTGTGACTCACCTCTCACTGACTCTGCTCACCCGACATTCTGTGAGGGTCGATGTGAGCGTTCCTTTTCTTTGCCATGCTGCTGGACTGCTGGGATTGTTTTCTACCCCCCTTTCTGGGAGTCGGTCTTTGCTGCTGGTACCGGCGTGTCCTGCAACGGGAACTGCAGTTGTATTACGTTGTTTTGTATCATGAAGTTGACAATCGATTATAGGTCTGCCAACTTGTTCGCCATCCCTTTAATCTTGCTGTCCCTTCGCAAGCATCTATCCTTCCATACCTAGAGGTTGCTTTCGTTGTAGTACTCATATTGATCTACTTTCTTTGGGACATTTCCCTCTTTGCCGACGTCCATTTCCCCAGGATTCAAATCCTGTGCTTCTTCATTACAGTTTTCTTTCCCAATCTTAGGATCTCTATGTTCAGAACTCTCACCGTTAATGTTATCCCCAATCTTTTCTTCCTGTTCGTCGTTGGCCATCTATTCTCCTTAAGTTCTCACACACGACGCCAAATTGTGGGTGTTGATTTATGACCACGCAACCAAACGGGGAACTCAACTGGAGAGTACCGGCAGAATAGATTAAGCCCAACAACCTGCACAAGAAGATGAGAATCTGGCGGCGGTTCGTCCACCGGGGGGCACTCTGACAATCAAGTCAGTAATCAATATCTCTTAAAGATAGCAAATTGTGCTTAAACTCACAAGAAAGAACTTACCTCAGACCCATGAGAGTGCCTTGCTTTTATAACCAACAGTGACCTAATCCCATTAGAAGCCTCGCTTTAATGGACTCAGGCTCAATGCTCATCCTATACCCTCGTCTAGATAGAGATAAACTTTTCTTGAGCCTTATCTTTATCCAGACTGAGATCCTTCTTTGTTCTAGGACTCTTGTCCCTTATCCGCTTATCTCGGATTCCGGTATCTTCAAAGACAACCTCGGCCCAGCAGAGGTCATCTCGGTGTGTGACCAGGCCACGTAGCACCTCGGCTGACACTTCGGCGTCACCTTTGCCACATGCTGTCTTTCACAAAATACTTCCCCACAACTTTCCCTATTAAAAAAAAAAAAAAATAGTCGTGTCTGGACGTATTCATAATGCTCTGTGTGACTTTTGGAGGGGCCTCATCATCCAAAATGCTTTTGGAAAAATTACAAATAATATAACAGTGAAAAAATACTTATATTTTTATAGTGGCATAAATTTTTTTGTGTGTGTTAAAATTGTACACCAAAAAATATTTCAATTAATAATTTAATTATTATATAGAAAAATAGTTATGAATTTTAGTTTTTCAATTAATAAAGTTAAATAAAAAATTTTGACAAGAGAATATTTTTAATTTTTTAAATCGCATTAGACAATCTATATTTTAAACAAATCTCAAAAGTGTATTTCTAATTTATCTATTTTTTTTAAAAAAAAAAGAAAAAAAAAAAGAGAAAGAAAAGGTAATGGATACATCTCTTGAAACTTCCTAATAGATCTGTTGTACTTAGCCATTAAATTTGGATAAAATTGAAAATTAGATATTTTTCTAAACTCAGTAGCACATTTTTTTTTTGGAGATTTTCTTTTTCGATGACTAAAACTTATTTGATTGTTTCAAGATTATAAATTTGATTACTTTAAAATAAGTTTCTTAATTAATTAACTAATGTGCACTTGATTTTGCTATTGAACAAAAAAATTAAATTAAATTAAATTTGGCTGTGGCTGAAGAAAAAAAAAAGGGTCAAGCTAGGTTGGGAAAAACCCAAACTCCTTAGGCGATGGGAAAGGTGGTCCTCATGGGAGATGGAGAATAAGAAATAGGGCTGCAAACGAGCCGAGCCGAGCTTTGCTGAGCTCGAGCTTGGCTCGTTTATATATCAAGCTCTTTTATTCAGCTCGAGCTCAGCTCGATAAGAAACTGGGCTCGGTTCGGCTCGATAATTTTTTTAAATATTATTAAAAATATAAATAATGTATTTATACAATTATTTATATATATTTATATATTATTTAATATATAAATAATATATTTATTATATAATTTAAATATAGCTAAACAAGCCGAGCTCGTGCAAGCTCGAGCTCGAGCTCGGCTCGGCTCGTTTACTAAACGAGCCGAGCTAAGCCGAGCCGAGTTTGTTCATGAATAGCTTGGTTCATTTGCGTAATAGGGAATGGGGAATGGAGAAAAATTATATACTAGCATAAAAGGCACATGCAAGGCACGGGTTACTGTGACCTTTGACTCTAATATTTTATTGAGTTTACTAGTAAATGAAATACAATAATATGACAATTTTTTGAAAATATTTATTTTATGTTTGATTCACTCAAAAATAATTAAAAAAAAATACATTTTATAAGTGTGTGAATAAATGTATAATTTCAAACTGTGAATATTAAGTTTACAAAAAGTACACTAAGGAGTTTTTTTAGTATTTTTTTGTGTTGTGTTACGTTTGGAATTACATTAATTGGAGTGTTACGTTTGAGAAAAATACATTAAGGAGTTTTTTTTATTTGTTACATTGGAGTGTTATATTTGGAAAAAGTACACTATGGAGTTTTTTGAAGTGTTACATTGTTACGTTTTATTCCTAAAAAATTAAATCCAAACGTGTAAGTGACTACCTTTTCTGTAATTTTCACTTTAATAGGACCTTTGGGTTTACAAGAAAAAAGGAAGGCTAAACAGTTCACAAGATTACATTTTGAGATTTATTGGCGTTTCACCCTATTTTTAATATCCAAATGAATATTTATTTTAATATTTTATAATTTAATCTATATCATACAAAATTATTATATGATAATTACACTTTTATAATACAATAGAACTAAAATTATCAAAATATACAAATAATTGAACTAAAATTAATATATATATATATATATATAAGCATTCAAGTAACACTTTTATGGAATGATAACGCCAATATTATCAAAATAAATAATTACAATCATACTTTAATTTTAGTTTAAAATAAAAACTAAAATTAAAATTATTCTTTCATAACATACACATCGTATCATCAAATATTTGTTGAAAAAAATATAGGACGTGCATTGCACGAGTTAATTGCTAATTTAAATATGATAGAATTATATATATATATATATATATATATTTTGTCTGAGCTAATCTTTTCAATATAAAAATAAAGTTCTTACAAAAGGAACCATGAGTAAGAGGGGGGTCCCAGCAGTGATTGTTGTGCCTTAATTTGATGTGTATTATGGTTTTTTGTTTATGATCCGAACTGATCATTTTGTAGGGTTTGTTGAGTACTTCATGTCCATCAAAAATCATATTAATCGGATATCAATAATTATATGATCGGCAATCAAAAATAAACAATAAGTTTTTCTTTTGAGAAATAGCATAAAAAATATGCAATTTGATCATATACTTGATATCCGATTAATATGATTTTTAAGTACTCAGCAAACCCTACAAAATGAAAGGTTAGGATCATAAAAATAAGTGTATAATACATTTCAAATTGAGACACAACAGTGACCCCAACTCCTCAACATTTAGCGCTCTCCATCCCTTTCTCGGTGCCTAAAAATCTGTAATGTTTGCTTTACATTTAAAATGTGTAATTACATGAGCATTTGTGTGTGTATGAAAGTGAATTTATATAAGTAGATATTATTATTTTTTTGGTTACAATCTGTATTTTTCTTTCAGTAAACACTTTTTCAGTTTTAACGTCTATTCGCTTAAGGAGCAATTAAAATTTTCTCTTTTTGGTTCTTCATATAATTGACGATCTTGCTGCAATTTTTGTGCGTTGAATAATACTCAGAAAAAAAGTATGGGAAAATAACAAGACAGTGGTACCAGAAATTAAAATTATAGAATCATGAAAAAGTATAACATTTTAATTATTAAAATTTGTAAACTTTATCATTAATTAGTAATCTTTTTTTACTGTGATACTGTATTGTTATTTCCCCAAAAAGTATCCTTCATTGCCCATTATGCTGTGATGTTACCACATCTGTTGTGGTTGCTGCCAATATTACTTCTACTGGGCATTCACCATTTTTTTTTTTTTTTTGAAAAATGCTAAGAATCCACCTTTGCATGTAGAATTTACTTTGATTGTATTTTGTGTGGTGAAAATTAAATTAATGAAGTGTGGAGTCTACATATGAAATGAATCTGAGCCATTAATTTTTTTTTAGGTAAATTCTAGATTGATAAGGATAAATTTGTAATATTATTGTTTTTTTTAGGCCACCGGTTGAGAATGGTGTTAATGTTTTTCCTATTTTATGTTTAATGTTTTTCAGCTACAAATAGTAAAAATGACTAAAAGCACCATGTTATCAAAAATTTGTTTATATATCTTCCAGTGTGTAAATATTAATTTATATGTCGTCTAAAAACATAGACGACAAGAGTGTGTTTGAAAATAAAAAGGATATGATCAATCAAGAGTTAAGAGAAGTTACAAAGTTAGTGGTCTTGCATGGTGGAACATGGAAGACAGGATGAAAGAAGTTAAAGCACATGTGGAGAATATGATGGACAAAATGACTTAGTGGAAGACATGGAGAGACATGTGGTATTGTGAGAATGAAGGTGAAAAAGTGGATAATTTTAGGTAATTATTGGGTAGTTATTGCTGGAAGGATTTTCCTATAAATAGCCATTGATGGCTACATTTACAGGAACGCATAATCAGATTTAGAAACCAATCTATTTTACCTTACATTTTTCTAGTTCTTTACCTTTCAAGTATTTACTTTTTAGTTTTTTACCTTCCAGTCCTTTACTTTCCTGCACTTACGTAGTTCTAAATTAGTCTGTTCGTTACTGTAATCCCATTCGAAACTGTGGAACTGCAAAGGTACAATTGTAAACGTTTGTTTACTGAATGAAATTTATTTTCTGACACTATTCACTCCCTTCTCCTTTTACTATTGTGATTAGTTTTTCTAAATTTTCTCCTAATAACAAGTCATCAGTAAAAGTCCTATTCATTGAGGTTAAAAGAACTTTGAAATAACTGTCTGATTAATTGGTTGGCATTTATTATTTCTGTAAGGGTTTATTGATTCTTACTGACACGCTCAAATTATATTTTTAACCTTCGAAAGTTAAAAAAGTTATCATATACATAAAGAACCTTACAAAATAAAAAATTTAAATTATTAAAACGAAACTTATGATGTAACATATGAGTCCAAACAGGACTTGGAGCCCAATCCTTTTTAAACCTCTCTAATTGGTCAGAATCATTGCACCACACTTGGAGGTCGAGGGTGCAAGTCCCCTTCTCCGACAACATCCTCCGTCCGATCTAAAAATATGTATATATATATATATATATATTAAATCTCATTTTCTTCTAAGAGGCCACCACTGCCTAAGTCTATCTTTTGTAGAGCTTATAATATAATGGTGCTGGATCGGCGGTGGCTGTGCATGTGAAGCCTTTTAATTACATATTGGTTCTCCAAAATTATTTGACTCGCCTCGAAAAGTAAAATATAAATGATTTTTAACAATAAAATTTTAAATATATTTGTAGGCATAAATAATTTTAAGTTGAAAAAATATATATTTTTTTGAGATTTATTTTGAGACAAAAAATTTAAATTAAAAAAAAGGATAATTTATCAATAAATATCTAATTTCGTAGTTAAATATGCAATAATAAAACTTTCAACCATTAGAATATTCTCTAAAAATGATTTTATCCTTCATTTTTTTATCTTCAAAACCTTAATTCGTGACAGTAGATTAACCTTATGGTGATGCATCTGTCATGATGGCCTATCTCTGTATTTTAGTTATGCCAGAGTAAACTCTGTTTTTCCTTCACTATCCCAAAATTCATATAGCGTAGAGTATATGGGTTGTTTGGTAACATCCTGTTGCAAGCTTATTGGTAATCAAAACATAAAAACTACAAACATTATTATCTCCGTGAGTTTGTTATAATATATTTAAATTATTTTTTATCTCATAATTTGTAATAAAAAAATGCACTAAACATTCTCAAATTAAATATAAATATAACTAGTTCCAATAAACTGCGTCAAATATAACCATATTACCAGCTAACCTATCTTTTTCTAATAAAAATTCCTAAAAAAACCACGATTTGAGTCTTGCAAGTTCCATGTAGAATTTAAATAAAGTATTTGGATGAAGATTTAAGTGAGAATTCGTAGAGAGAAAGGAAAATGAAGTACGAAACTGAAACAAAAATCTAAGCTATATAATTCATTAAATTGCATTTAAAGGGTAATAATTCAAAGTCATTATACTTTCATAAAAATGCAAATTAAAACAAGTGAGAATTGCGTATGGTGTTACAGTTTTCACGTGCACTTTATGAAAGTACATATTGGAAATCAAGCAAGCTATTTGTTAATAATACCAGCTGCATGCTTATATCATTAATATATATTTAATAGTTAGTGCTTCTCCATCAGATGATTTATTGTAGTGCTTTAGGTAGTGCCTTCAACTTTCGGCTACTTTTTATTTTTATATGTTTTCTTTCATAATGTAGTATCATAATGATGTTGTATTAGCTCTCCTATATAATGGAGCCTTCTCTTCATGTTTAATATACAATTGAATCACAGAGTGTATTAGCTCTTTCAATCACTCTCTCAATATTTCTCTCTTTCAATCACTCTCTCAGTATTTCTTTCATGGTATCAGAGCAGGTGTAATCCTGTCTTATCATCAATATTTTCTTGTTGTCTCTCTCTTCTACTCAAATCTATTCTTCTATTTCATGCCTAAATACGGTCCAGCTTTTGGAATGGCTATCGACTCATCCTCCTCTTCTTCTGATATTATCATCTCATCATCTTTATCCTCTCATCAAATGGAAACCTCTCATCCTCCGATCACCGCCCATAAACTGAATGGGCAAAATTATTTGCAATGGTCTCAATCCATATTAATGTTTATACGGGGAAAGGAGAAAGACGACTACATCACCGGAGCCTCAGCACTACCAGAAACCACAGCATCAACCTACAAAAGGTGGATAGCTGAAAATAACATGGTCATGTCGTGGCTCGTCAACTCTATGACCACTGACATTGGCGAAAATTTTCTGTCATTTGATACTGCCAAAGAGATCTGGGACATGGCAAAAGAAACGTTTTCAGACAAGGAAAACACATCTGAAATCATCCAGCTTGAAAGCTCCCTCCACGATTTACGTCAAGACAATCTTACGGTAACTGAATATTTCAATACCCTTACTCGTCTATGGCGACAACTTGATACGTTTGAGGTTCATAACTGGCAGTGTGTTACTGATGGTTTGTTGTATAAAAAGATTGTCGAAGGGAAGCGTGTGTTTACATTCTTGTTAGGATTAAACACAAATCTTGATGAAATCAGAGGAAGAATTATGGGAGTAAAACCGCTACCTAGCCTTAGAGAGGCATTCTCTGAAGTCCGTCGCGAAGAAAGCCGGAAAAAACTCATGATGGGATCCCATCAACAACTGAATATGGCAGAAAGCTCGGCTCTTAAGACTCAATTCGCTCCTATTGACAACCGTCAGAAAAATAAAGGAGGTAGGCCTTGGTGTGATCATTGTAGAAAGCCGGGTCACTCGAGAGAAACTTGCTGGAAGATTCATGGAAAGCCAGCAGATTGGAAGCCACGTCAGCCTCTTGAGAAAGAAGGACGAGGTAATCATGTAGGTACAAATGAACGATCACCACAACCTGAAGCAAGCCCTTTCACCAAGGAGCAAATGGAGATGCTCCAGAAACTACTACAGTCACAATCTGGTTCGTCTTCCAACCACATCATTGGATCCGGAACCTTGGCTCACAAAGGTAATTCTTTGAACGCCTTTACTGTTGGTAAGAAACGCAAAAAACCTTGGATTGTGGACTCAGGAGCATCTGATCATATGACGGGAGATGCAACAATTTTTGATACATATAGCTCATGTCAAAATAATTTAACGGTCCGAATAGCAGATGGTTCACTATCAAAGGTTGCTGGTATAGGTTCAGTTGTGCTGTCTAGGAATCTTATTCTCAGCTCTGTTCTCCTTGTTCCTGACTTGGACTGTAATTTATTGTCAATTAGTAAACTCACTAAGGAAAAGAGGTGTGTTACTAATTTTTTCTCCACTCATTGTGAATTTCAGGATTTGGATTCGGGGAAGACGATTGGCAATGCTGAGGAATGCTCTGGACTCTACATCCTTAAGGAACGCCACTATCCACAGGAACAACCTCAAACGGCAATTCGTGGTAGTTCTTTTTCGGTTTCGTGTCAAAATAACGATAGAGCAATTATGTTGTGGCACTATCGCTTAGGTCATCCGAATGTTATGTATCTCAAGCATTTATTTCCTTCATTATTTAAAACTCCAAAACCTTTTGATTGTGAAATCTGTCAATTGTCTAAGCATGTACGGTCCCATTTTCCCATTCAATCCTATAAAGCGTCTCGTCCATTCTCACTAATTCATAGTGATATCTGGGGTCCATCAAGAATAAAAAATGTAACTGGTACTAGGTGGTTTGTCTCATTCATAGATGATCATACTAGATTAACCTGGGTCTTCCTCATGAAAGAAAAATCTGAAACAAGCCAAATTTTCAAAAATTTTCAAATTATGATTCAGACACAATTCCAGTCAAAAATCCAAATTCTAAAATCTGATAATGCTCGGGACTATTTCAACTCCATTCTAGGAGAATTTTTAGCCAAAGAAGGGATAGTTCACTTAAGTTCATGTGTTGACACCCCACAACAAAATGGCATCGCTGAACGGAAAAATAGACATTTGTTAGATGTTGCTAGATCGCTAATGTTTTCCACAAATGTTCCACAATTCTTCTGGGGGGAAGCTGTTCTTACAGCAGCCTACCTTATCAATAGGATGCCATCTAGGGTACTACAATTCCAAACTCCTTGTCAACTTCTCCTAAAATCCTTTCCAACTACTCGCCTCATCTCCACTATCCCACCAAAAATTTTCGGGTGTTCTGTCTTTGTTCATATCCATCAACAGTATCGAAGTAAACTTGATCCTAGGTCGCTCAAGTGTATCTTCATTGGGTATTCGTCACATCAAAAAGGGTATAAGTGTTACTCTCCGGTCACAAGGAAATTCTACAATTCCATGGGTGTCACATTTTTTGAAACCCAGTCTTACTACCCTAAAATCATTCTTCAGGGGGAGACTCCAACCCAGGAATATCAATTTTGGACCCTTGAGTCATTTAGTGAGCCATCCATCACCACCAAAAATCCCACACCTCCTGAGTCATTGAATCAATCTTTACCTGCCGAAAATTCTGAGTTCATTGTTGACTTGCGGGATAATGAGCACATCCAAGAGGAAACGGAGGAAGGAGCAATTTCTCAACAATCCCATGAGGCTGAACCGGGTTCTAATCCAAGCAACATTCCAGGTGACAATCTTCCTCCCACAGATAGTACTGATAATTTTGAGTTAGAAAATAGTATTCTTAATATGCCCATAGCTTGGAGAAAAGGAGTTAGATCATGTACTCAGCATCCCATTGGGAACTTTATTTCTTATGATAAGCTATCACCTTCGTTTCGTGCCTTCACTTCTAGCATCACGGAGATACCCATTCCGCGGAATATTCAGGAAGCTTTCAAGTATCCGAAATGGAAGGCGGCAGTCAATGAGGAAGTTCGGGCTCTGGAAAAGAATGGTACTTGGGCAATTACTGATCTTCCAAGAGGTAAGAAACCAGTTGGGTGTAAGTGGATTTTCACAGTAAAACACAAGGCAGATGGTAATGTAGAACGTTATAAAGCTCGGTTGGTCGCCAAAGGATTCTCCCAATCCTATGGCATTGACTATCAAGAAACCTTTGCTCCAGTTGCCAAGCTCAACACTGTTCGTGTACTTTTATCCTTGGCAGCTAATCTCGATTGGACACTTCACCAACTTGATGTGAAAAATGCCTTTCTCAATGGTGACTTAGAGGAAGAAGTTTACATGGACATTCCTGCTGGACTTGAGACAACATTAAATTTCAACAAAGTTTGCAGACTCCAAAAATCCTTGTATGGTCTCAAACAATCTCCCAGGGCCTGGTTTGAACGGTTCACTAAGGCAGTGAAAGGGTACGGTTTTGTTCAATGTCAATCCGATCATACATTATTTGTGAAGCACTCCCTAGGAGGGAAATTGGCAATTATCATTGTTTATGTCGATGACATAATTCTAACAGGTGATCATGAAGAGGAAATTGGCTTACTTAAAAAATTCCTAACAAAGGAATTTGAGATTAAAGATCTTGGAAACCTTAAGTACTTTCTTGGAATGGAGATTGCTAGGTCAAAGAAAGGTATAGCAGTCTCACAACGTAAATACGTTCTAGACTTACTGAATGAAACAGGGATGCTAGGATGCAAGCCGGCAGACACACCTATGGACACAACTATCAAACTGGAAGAAAGTGACGGTAGTGCACCAAGTGATAAAGGGAGATATCAACGTCTTGTGGGAAAACTCATTTATCTTTCTCATACAAGGCCAGACATCGGCTTCTCTGTTAGTGTGGTCAGTCAATTCATGAATAATCCAACCGAAAAACACATGACTGCTGTGATCAGAATATTGAGGTACCTAAAAAGGACACCAGGAAAGGGTCTCTTCTTCCAAAGAACAACAAATAGAAAAATTGAGATTTTTTCAGATGCAGATTGGGCAAGTTCATTGACTGATCGAAGATCAACTTCTGGCTATTGTTCGTTTGTTTGGGGGAACGCGGTTACATGGCGAAGCAAGAAACAGTCAGTGGTAGCCCGTAGTAGTGCTGAGGCAGAATTTCGTGCTATGGCACTAGGTATCTGTGAGGGAATCTGGTTGAACAGGATGTTAGAAGAATTACGGGTTCCATCTGAGCATCCCATGGTTTTATACTGCGACAACCAAGCCGCCATCAGTATAGCTAAGAATCCGGTTCATCATGATCGAACGAAACACGTGGAGATAGATCGACACTTTATCAAGGAAAAGATTGAAAAAGGAGTTTTTCAAGTCAGCTACACTCCAACAAACTATCAAAAGGCTGACATTCTCACAAAAGCTCTTGCTCGCGTTCACTTCGAAGATCTGACGGAAAAATTGGGAATGATTAATATCTACAACGTAGCTTGAGGGGGAGTATTGGAAATCAAGCAAGCTATTTGTTAATAATACCAGCTGCATGCTTATATCATTAATATATATTTAATAGTTAGTGCTTCTCCATCAGATGATTTATTGTAGTGCTTTAGGTAGTGCCTTCAACTTTCGGCTACTTTTTATTTTTATATGTTTTCTTTCATAATGTAGTATCATAATGATGTTGTATTAGCTCTCCTATATAATGGAGCCTTCTCTTCATGTTTAATATACAATTGAATCACAGAGTGTATTAGCTCTTTCAATCACTCTCTCAATATTTCTCTCTTTCAATCACTCTCTCAATATTTCTTTCAGTACAATTATTTTTGAGTTGTACCAATTTAAATGCATTTTTTGTTGGGATTCATTCCATGTCTCCCCAAAAGAGAATGGAAGCACAATTACACACATACTACAGAGAAAAATATACACACATAAAAGTTTATGTGATTTGACGCAAATTGCCTACATTTACAAAACAGAGACATTGCACTACCCTAATAAAATAGATGATATAGATGAGATGATCAAAATACTCAAAACTCACATCACTACATAAACCCCATCGTCAAAGATAGTTGCGCCTTTACTCATTCTGATGCTTTATGGTATTTTTTTTCCCTTACCCTTTATATGTTTATTTTCTCTCATTGTTCTCTGACCAAAACCTGTAGCTCACATGGTTACACATCCTTAATTACGACTTTTGTGCCTTTGGTTATCATATACTGTGTTGTTAGTTATAACTCCTTGAGATATTAATTATGACATTATTTTTGTTATGATCTAAGAGTTCTCTCTTATACCTTTTGATGTTTGGTTATAACTCAATTTATTTTTATTTTTATTAATTATGACTTTCATAATATTGAGTTATGCCATTTGTAATAATCAATATCACAAATGATATAACTTGCATATGGGTGTGTACCATAAAATTACCCTATTTATAATAGCTTACTCATAAGAAATATAATTCTCATACAATTAAGTAATCCAAACTATGCTATGCTAACTCAAAAGCATGTATAAATCAACATAATAACTAATAATTATATAGGACTCACATAAATAACATGGGTGAACTAATCCCAACATTATTTCCTATTTCATTTCCCTTCCTTCTTCCTTCTTCCTTCTTCCTTCTTCCGTTCCCTACATTTTTTTATTTTTGATAAATTTACTCAAAAGTCTTATCTCAGAAAAGCATGTACCAAAACGTTTCATGAATTTTTTGTAATTAGTCTCATTGAATTTGAAAAGGTGCACCGTGAGATCCTTTTAATATATTTCTTGAAGATTTCAAATGTAGGTATGTTTCATTTGTGCACTATTATCTTATTAAATTTTTATCAAATGTGACATTCTTAAAATGTGACAATGGGATATCAATCTAAAGTGTGCACTATTGTCTTATTAAACTTTTGTCAAATGTGTCATTCTACTTAAAATGTGACAATGAGACATTTGTACACTATTGTCTTATTAAAATTTGCCAAATGTGTCATTCTTAAAATGTGATAATATACCATCATTCTAATGTGTATATTATTGTCTTATTAACTTTTTGTCAAATGTGTCATTTTTAAAATGTAAAAATGGAATATCATTCTAATGTGTGCACTATTGTCTTATTACTTTTTCAAATGTGGGTATTGCTTGATTTGAGAAATTTTAATATGAAATAGGACTTATGAAATTATAAGAATATTTATGGGACTAAAAGGTCCATAAATAATGGATATATGATTTATTAATAAATGCCCCTTTATTTTATTTTATTTTTTTATAAATTTTATATCCAAACACAGTCTTAATGTGACAAAGTTTTTCTTCAACTAAATTTTTTTTGGTAGGTAATCAATAATTCATTAATAGTGAAGCAACGAATATAAAGTTGAGAAGTGATATCGGTAGTTATATTATATGTTTGAATTAAATTTGTATTATAAAAAATGAATGGTTATTATTGAAATAATATTTATCATTCATTTTTTTTAATAAATATGATTCAAATGTATAGTTATCGACGTTCAATACCATTGTAATTTTTTACATTAATATTCTATTCAAATATTCCTAAAAAGTAAACAATTCATATTACTGACATCGGTCTCAAAATGGGAACAATAGCGGGCAATATGAGCCTATTTCGGATCCCGTTTTGATGATCCAAACAGTTCACATTTTAAAATATACATCGAGTAGGAAACAATTATAAAAAATCAAGTTAATCGGACATTGTTAACCATTTAATCGAAATTCATTTGTATCTATAAAAATAAATGACAATTGTTATTTGAAATATAAAACAAAGTATAAATGTAAGTGGATGAAAGGGTTAATGATATCCGATCAAATTGATTTTTTACAGGTATGTTCTACTCATTATATTTTAAAATGTGAACCATTTAGATTATTGAAACGGATCTCGAAATGGGCTCATATTGCCACACAACAACCACCCCATTTCCCCAAAAAACGAGATTACCAAATCTGAACACTCTCTTAAATTGACATGATGACTTAGCCTCCGTTTGGGAAGTGGGTTGACTTTTTAGCTTTTTGGCTTTTTTGACTATTTTAGCCTGGTCTAAAAAGTTTGGTTTGAGAAGGACTTTTTAGCTTTTTTGACTTTTTTTTGTGAGAGAATAGTATAAATTATGGGTTGGATGTGATGTTTTGTTTGTTATGGTTAAAATAGCCTATTTTGTTTTTTGTGGCTATTTTAGCCCCAAAACCACTTGCCAAACACCACCTCCCATTGAAAAAATAGTTTATTTTTTGAACCCAAGTATCATTACCTTTAGCAATATTTTTCCCAAGAAAAAAAGCAATGTGCGTTCACAATTTATGTCGATCAGTAGGGGCCCCGAAACTCTAATCTTAAAACAAAAGACACACGGTTCATTGTTGTTTCAGTAGGGACCCCAAAACTCTAATCTTTGGGTTGAAGGTTTAATACAAATAGAAGTACTGCAAGAAACCAGAGAGAAGCTCACAATTTATTTATTTATTTTTTGTTGTTGTTTTCGAAAGCAGAAGAAAGTTTAATCAACTTGTTTACATTGTAACAAACAGGCCAATAAGCGTGTTGCGAATTACACACTGATTTGTTTACCCCGGTTATTTACACCAGTTGATGTGGATTCATCCTACTTGATTCCAAGTAAATCACCCGAACATATCTAAGAATTTATTATTGTTTGACCACAAGACAAAAATAGATATGGATAAGATGTGTAGCCCACAATTCTGTTTGCAGATAAGGTATAATATAACTTTGCTTTTCAAGGAAACTTAAAGAATTTTCTTCCAAAAACTTTATAAAAAAAAAAATTATTAAAAAGAATCTTATTACTGTAACAAGTTTATCTTCATTTTGTTTATGGTAGGTAATCAATGATTCATTAATAGTGAAGCACTGAATAGAAAGCTACGAAGGGACATACCTATTTTACAAAATAATAGTTTCAACTAAAAGCAGAGCCATTGATTTGTCTTGTCTCTAGCTATTGATATTGCTTCAGGATTTGCTAGAGATGTTCCAAATCCTAGCAATCAACATCTTCAGGATTTGCTAGAGATGTTCCAGGATTTGCTAGAGATGCCAATTACCTTCGCTGTTCTGGACTTGCCATCAACATCTAATCTTTGCTCTCATATCTTCTTCAATCATCTTAAATATTTTTGCAACATCTCTCCTTACTTGAGTGAATAGTTGAACAGTGACTGAGTGACAATTACACAAGGCTCCTACTAAAAACACAACATATATGCAATCTTAGTCAGAACAAGCCTTATTGGTGGGCCGAGCCGCCCTTATTAGAGTAAATATACCCTATTATTTATTTCCTCCAAATGTGATACAGAGATAACTTTATATACAAAAGTTTTGAAGCTCTTTAGTTGGTCAGAATCCTTATACCTCGCTAGGAGGTCAAGGGCTCGATTTCCCTTCTCAAACTACGACCGCCGAGTTAGAAAAAATAAATAAAAAGAATATTGAATCTGATTTTCTTCGAAGAGCCCACAAATGCCAAACCATTGTGGTTTTCTACAAAAATGATCTGATTAAACCTTCTATATCCTTGAGTACCTTCACAGATAGGATGAAAAAAAAAAGAAAAAAAAAAAAAAGCAAGAATTTGAAACAGTACCTTCGGGTATGTCTAAGAAAAAAACAATACAAGTTTTATTATTTGCTCATTTATTAAACTGTCACTTATAATACAGTAATTGAACATACATAATGATAAAACTAACAATGTCTATGACGTCAAATATTAAATACCTAACTATTCATATTTACAAGTATTTTGTATTTCTCCATTTGAGGTAGCTGAAAAATGGTTTCTCGGGAACAGGTATCCACTTCACAAGCCAACCAATCGGCCAAGATACTGCAGCAAATCCAATACATACTACCCACTGCCACCAATTCAACCTCTCTGTACTTGCAAATTTCTTCAGGAATTCCACCATCACCACTTGAAGAACAATGGTAATCCCAATGATCGCCAAAAACAACTTGCTCCTATGTATTTCCTTGAAGACATTCTTCTTCTCAAGCTTCCTTGCATTGAATTCGTTGAAAACTTGGCAAAGCACAAAAGTATTGAAGATTAGCGTGTTGTTGACATTTGTATTCACCCCAAAGATTGATTTGCCTCCGAATTGTAAGGTCAGTAGCACGGCTATCTGGTAGAATGCTTGAGCTAGCAGGTTCCTCCACATAATGTTGGAGATGAGTGGTTTAGTTCGACCTGTTGAATTCACCCCATGTGAAGGAGGTGATGCTCTTCCATGGGAACACACCTTGGTCAACAATGGAAGGCCACCAACCATCTTGAAGAGTCAAGGATGGAGGCTGCCCAAAGGCTCTCCCACCTACTCCCTCACCTATAAATGGAGGTTGAGAGGGGGGAGAGCAAAATGTGAGCAAACCGTGAGACAACAAAGAGAGTGAGAGATGTGAGGCGGAGAGACCGTCTCCCTCGGTGTGAGCGAGGGAGACGGGTGAGTGGCTGAGTGAGGAGAGTGTGAGCTCCTCCTCTATTGTAATCTTTCTGTAATCTCCTCATTGGTATAGTGATAACCGGTTACTCTCCCGTGGACGTAGGCATTGGGCCGAACCACGTAAAATATTGTGTCTCCTTATGTGTGGGTGTGTTTTTCTGCTTGCAATGATTTCTATAAGGTCTTGGGCGGGATCCCAGATCCCAACAAGTGGTATCAGAGCCTCGTCGGTGGCGTTTCGGAACAAAAACAGCGTGGTATTCGAAACTGCCCAGAAATCAAGTTGCTCGAAATCAGGTTTTGAGCATACCAGGAGCAAGGGCTCGAGAAGAGGAGTCCAACCATATAAAGCAGACACCCAGAGGAGTTGGCACGCACCCCCACGCGCCGCCTGAAGAAGGCGCGTGAGAACCAGTCTCGGCACGCGCCTCCACGCGCCGTGAAGGCAGCCGGCGCGTCGGCCCAGTCTCAGGCACGCGCCACACGCGCGGCGAGAGGAAGAAGGTGACTGAGCAGACGCGCGTCCGTGACACGCGCCAGGCCCACGCGCACGCCACGTGGACCCACGTCAGCAGCGACGTGTCATAATCTCCGCCACGTGTCATCCACGTGGCAGCCACGTGTCTGCCACGTCAGCGTGGTGTTGACCAGTCAACCAGAGGCAGGAGGAAGGATCCAGTGCTTCGCGGCTACGGTGCAGCCGCAGATCTGAGGCGTACAAAATGTTTTGGCTAGATCGAAGCCATTTGGAGTCCGTTTTTGGTGATCCAATAGTGGTTTCAGACTATTTGGAGTATTCCGGACACATCCGTACGGTCAGATTTTGGAGATGAAGTTTCTGTAAAAAGAAGGCAGATTAAAGTGGCAGACGGCGTCAGGGGCAGTGGACGGAATATTCTGTTGGTACACGGAATATTCCCTGAACTTCTGAAGATTTCAATTTGGCCCAGAATTTTCAGAAAATTGTGGTGTGGCCCAGGTTTCGGGGAAAGTTTTTCAGTGAGGTCCCTGGAAGTGCAGCGAAGGTTGGTTCTAGCTAAACGGACCGCTCCGGACGCAACCGCGAGGTCAGAATAGTGAAATTCTGAACGGTTTGGAAAGATTGTCAAAACATGGGAGTTTGTCATCTTCAATACTCGAAGGAAGGTTGCCGGATATTGTGGAACGCTGCGGATTCACTGAAGAGGTTAGAATGGGCAGATTCTGACCCGATTGGACAACCAGATACAGATTGAGATAGATCATTGAAGACCAGAGGAGATCAGGCTTGATCAAATGGCAGATCGAGGGAGATCAGGATTGGTCAGGGGCGATCAGAGGATTGCAGACATGATTATCTCAAGATCAAAGGTCTAGGAAAGTTCTGTCAAAAAGACACTGTCTAAGGAGACTGGTTCTTAAGTGGGACCGGTTGTGACCCCACCAGTCTTTCCTGGGAACTTTCCTGGTTGTTGAGGTGATCGGAGGATCTGGTTCAATCAAAAGAGAAGACCATTCATCGACGGATAGATGATTTGGCAACCAGTACAGGCTCAGGGAAATACTGTGGCTGTTGGAGCTACTGTATACGAGAAGGTACTAATGGTATGTGGACATGTAGAACAATAGTTGCAGAGGAGCATACTAAGCGCAGAAGTACAATTGCAGACGTGCAACAGTGCAAGGGTACGCTAGAGTGTCGTACAGAGGCGCGAGAAGAGTGTGCAGCAGCGGGTTGTTGACAGTTCACAGGAACTTCCAGACAGAGAAATTGAGACAGGTAAAACGCAAGAGTGCGTGCCAAGGAGTGGCAAGTCTTATTTCTCTATGGTGGTTTCTTTAGTTCCATGGCAGCAGATGATAGAGTTGATGTAGATCTCTCAAGCAAGCTTGACGCAGGGAGACCAGAAGCCATGGGTGCGAGCACTATGCACGGAGTTGCATAGTGGTAACTTGTACAGACCGGTGGAAGTTGTCTTGACAGAAGGGCTAACTGTCAAACATCAGTACGGACAAGTGAGACAGAACCGAACATCAGGGATTGCAGCACAGACAACAAGCGTATGTGGAAACGCCAGGAGGTTGTTCAGAAGTGCAGAAGGGCAAAGGCTGGTTGTTCAGAAATAAGCTCCGAGCAAGGAAACTTGAGGATGTTGATGTGTCAAACTCTGAAGTTTTCTAGTTGCTCCAGTGTTCATCATGCAAGGAGTTGCATGATAGTCAAGGGCATCCAAGCAGGGGGTGCAGGACATCCAATCAGGGGGTGTCGGATATCTTGGTTGCGCAAGTTCAAGCATAGCAGGTATAGACATCCGAGACAGGAAGCATGGAAGAGATCTGTGGGAGATAGGAGCAGTGGCTCTCTCCAAATCAGAGAGTGGTGTGAGTTGAGTTGAGGATGTCGGATTCCCTCCTCCTCTTGTATCTCTGGTGTTTTATCTCTAGCTTCAGGGGATGCAGCGTCTCAGTGAAGAGATGCAGACTATGTTGAATTTGGGCGTGACAAGATTAGCAGCAGTGTGTGCAGTGGATCACCTCACATGGGTTGAGGGGGTGATTTGTTGAATTCACCCCATGTGAAGGAGGTGATGCTCTTCCATGGGAACACACCTTGGTCAACAATGGAAGGCCACCAACCATCTTGAAGAGTCAAGGATGGAGGCTGCCCAAAGGCTCTCCCACCTACTCCCTCACCTATAAATGGAGGTTGAGAGGAGAGAGCAAAATGTGAGCAAACCGTGAGACAACAAAGAGAGTGAGAGATGTGAGGCGGAGAGACCGTCTCCCTCGGTGTGAGCGAGGGAGACGGGTGAGTGGCTGAGTGAGGAGAGTGTGAGCTCCTCCTCTATTGTAATCTTTCTGTAATCTCCTCATTGGTATAGTGATAACCGGTTACTCTCCCGTGGACGTAGGCATTGGGCCGAACCACGTAAAATATTGTGTCTCCTTATGTGTGGGTGTGTTTTTCTGCTTGCAATGATTTCTATAAGGTCTTGGGCGGGATCCCAGATCCCAACACGACCCACGGGTGGTTTATGCATGAGTTCTTTGGAGGGCTTTTCTGTGGCCAGAGCCAAAGCACCTAAGGTGTCCATGATCAAGTTCACCCACAATAACTGGACAGCTGTAAGTGGGACTTCACCGGCCGAAACTGCTGCGACAAAGTTGATGAAAAGGGCAGCAACATTCACAGTGAGCTGGAATTGGATGAATTTTTGAATGTTGTTGTAGACACATCTTCCCCACTTTAATACCGTGACTACAGAACCAAAGTTATCATCTAAAATGACAATATCTGAACTCTCTTTCGCCACTTCTGTTCCTTGAATCCCCATAGATAGACCTATATCTGCTTTCTTCAATGCTGGTGCATCATTCGTGCCATCACCAGTAACTGCCACAACATGGCCTTTCTGCTTCAAGCATTGCACCATGAGAAGCTTATCGAATGGGGAAGATCTGGCCATCACACAGATTTTATCAACTTTCTCCAATCGCTCCTCTGGAGTGTAGTTGCGAAATTCCTCACCTTCTACCACTGCTCCACTAATATCCTGATTAGGCCTAAGTATCCCGCATTCAGTGGCTATAGCTCTAGCTGTGAAAACATTGTCGCCAGTGATCATTTTGATGTTCACTCCAGCATACTGACAAGCTTCCACGGCTTTCTGCACACCAGGCCGACATGGATCCTTTATACCTACCAATCCCAAAAGGGTCAAATTGCAGTCTTTCAAATTTTTGTTCACTTTTTCGCCTTCATTCTCTTCTTCTTGAACTTGTTTATGAGCAAAAGCAATGCATCGAAGGCTGCTCGTGGCCATACCTTGAATCATTTGATCAAATTTCTTCCTTTCAACATCATCCAAGACCTTGATTTCTCCAGAGACATCATAGTAATGGGAACACATTGCGAGCACCATCTCTGCAGCCCCTTTCCAATGCACATTGATCGTACTGTCATCCTTCTTCCTCATTGAAACGCCGCTTCTTTTCTTTGTTGAATTGAAGGCTTCAACATGGAGGATTGAACAGCTCTGCTTCAGTTTCTCCATATCCATGTTTAGTTCCATGACAGCCCAAAAAAGAATTGCTTTTTCAGTGGGGCTGCCAGAGAACTCAAATTCGGGTCCTGAAGTGGACTTGTAAACAGTGCCTGTTGTATTCAAACCGACACCTTGGTGGAGCAATTCAAGAACATTGTCTGAAATTGAAGTTGAATTTCTTTCCTCCATCGATTCTTGGCCGAGCCAGAACTTTGTTACCTTCATTTGGTTGAGTGTGAGGGTTCCCGTTTTGTCAGTACAAATGACGGTGGCAGAACCCATTGTTTCACATGCAGAGAGCTTTCTCACCATTGCCTGATCAGCCATCATTCTCTTCATCGAATAAGCCAAAGTAAGTGTGACAGCCAATGGCAAGCCTTCAGGAATTGCAACAACAACAATAGTTACTGCAGCAGCTACAATCCCCACAACAGAATTGATAATGTCATCAACTTTTGTCTTGCTTCCATTGAACTCTGTATTTCCATTTGCATCTTTTGTATTGCCTGTGAAATACCGAACCAACAACACCACTAGAACTAGGAAAGCAACAACCAAACCAACCTTGCCTATGGCCGAGGTTAGTTTGTTGAGCCGGGCTTGTAAGGGAGTTTGCTCGTTGGTGTCGCGGCTGATTGTGCTCATCATCTCGCCCCATGTCGTGCTCATGCCAACCGATGTCACAAGCATTCGGCCAAACCCATCAGCCACCTTGGTACCCGAAAACAAGAATGGATTTTTAGTAAGATTCACTTCGACGTGCTCGCTTTCGCCTGTCATGCTCGATTCATCAACTTGTAGCGAGTGCCCATCTATGAACAGGCCGTCAGCTGGAACCTGATCTCCAATCTTTAAGCAAACAACATCTCCAACAACAATTTCAAAAATCGAAACTTGTTGCCTCCTTCCATTTCTCACAACATCAATTGGGATATTGTTGCTAACTTTAGATAACTTGAGAAATTGCCTATTCTGCTTGAAATTACTTCCTGCTGAGACTGCTATGACAAGAAAGACAGCGAAAAATATGCTGCCTCCATCGTACCACCCTTCTTTTAGCCCATTTTCTTTGATGCCGAAGCCAAGTGAAAGAGCTGCACATACTAAAAGGATTATAATAGTAGGATCTTTCAAAGCCTCCCACACGAAACGATAGAAACGTTTCGTGGAAGGCCTTTGATATGTGTTAGTGCCAAAAGCTTCGTGTCTGCTCGAAATATCTTCTTCGTCATCTCCATTTATTCCAAGCTCCAAATTGGTTTTGAGATCAGAAGCTAGACCATGAACTCCATGATGTTTTTCAACAAGCTGGTTTAGATTTTTCTTCTTGACAAGTTGGGTGAAGCTTGACTTATCAATGTTGGTGAAACAGGGGTGTGGTGGTTCGAAAACATCGATTACAACAACTCGGTTAGATGGAACAGGGGAGACCTTTCTCTTGTTCTTGGCTTTCAAGCAAGAAGAGATGGCCCTTGAACAGTAGATTGTAGCAAATGCCAAGTGCCATCTATGTTTGTTGGGGTTATCAAGGCAGGTGGGTAGTTTGAGGACAGAGTCATGCGCGATTGTTTCAAATAATGTAAACATGCTTTGAAAAACAAAAATAAAAATAAAAATAGAGATTTGTTTCAAAAAGCAGAATGATATATGGTACGGTGTACGGAGGCAAGTCTAATAGTTACAACCTTATTATGACAATGAGAGATGAAATAAAAGAATAATATCGTGCAGAAACTAATGTAGCATGAAAATATTAGCTCACTTCTGATACCGAAGAAGATCAAAGGTTGGCTCGGTGAAAGACACGTTCTCAAGCGACTTCAAGTCTTATATGAAGATTGCTGGTAATGGTAATGGCGTATTTGCAACCATATTTATAGAGGGCGCATTTTGTATCCGCGTAGCCGTAATTTCGTATGAGTTCACTTTGAAAAATCAAATATTTAATCATAAGAAGCAACAAAACACCTTCCGGGCATGAGGATAGGAATTTCTGCCTTATCCGGGTCCGAGCCCGGCCCACGGACATATAATGTTTTTCAAGTACTAAATAATTTTTATTTTTATAGACTTTTATTAGAAATAATTTGACAACTCTATGTCCAATTATTTTTATAAATAGAGATTTGTTAAGGTGAATTGTATTTCATAAGGATCTTGCAAATTATTACTCTCAAACCGGGTACTGATAAAAGCGTAAATAATGACCCCCCCTCCAAAAAAAATTTAGGATTTCAATACACATTTCTTATAGAGAAAATATTACTTTTGCCCACTAAATTATCACTCAAAAATCAATTCAACCTTTATTCTTTCAATAATATCAATTTTGCACATAAAATATTTAATTTTAGATCAATTTTACTCCTACTGTTAGCTATTGTTCATAATCAAATAGAAGTTGCTGATATGGTAACAAAATTTCATTTGAAATTTTATTTTGCCACTCAAACTATTTCTAAAATATCAATTAGACTCCCAAATTTCATTTTGCTCGGGGTCTAATTGATATTTTAGGATAGTTTGGGAGGTAAAATAAAAATTTAAATGAAGATTGAGTGTCACATAGGCAACTACGGTTTGATTATAAACAACAATTGATGGTCGGGATAAAATTGATACAAAATCAAATAATTTAGATATAAAATTAATATTATTAAAAGAATAGGAGTTGAATTGATTTTTAAATGATAGTTTGAGAGGCAAAATAATATTTTCTCTTTCTTACATAAGAAATGTAATTATCATAGTATTATTTTATTTCTATACATTTTTTTATGTACATATCAAGGTTACCCATATGTCCTATTCTTTTTTTTTCTTTTTCTTTTTCTTTTTTTTATTCAAACAAAATAGATATGCAGGTAGGCTACTCCACATATTTGCCAAGGAGTATTGCCTTATAGTACCCACAACACATCTACAAGGAACCCCACTGCACTTAAGTCGAGGCCAAAGGTAAAGCCTTCCGCGTGCTCTGAGCGCTAAGAAGTATGTTTAACCCCAACAATGGGTTATGGAGACTCGAACCTAGGTTTTGAGTGAGGAATTTGAAGGTCTTACCACTGAAGCAATCCCTTGTTGGTCCATATGTCCTATTCATTTCACTTTCAAAGCAATTATTACATCATTTTGATATAATTTTCCCTTCTTTTTTCTTTTGTGAAGTATTTGTATGATCGTTGCCCCAACATCTCTCATCTCCATAGTCCACTCTGCTCTGCAATATCCGATTATAGAACCTTTTGTAAGTAAGAATTGGGAAACAACGATGAGGTTGTATAGGGTTAACCATATGGATACTGCCTCGTGGTGGGATTGTTTGTTTCTGTCTTCTTTTTTTTATTGGTAGAAGTCTAGTAGTGTGTCTAGGGGTGTAATTTTGACACGGCCTGGCATGGCCTATTTAGGTTTGGTCTAGCCCGTCTTTAGGCCTTGCAGGGCCCTGCCACAAATTGGACTGGCTTGGACTAACCCACTTGCGCAAAATCTCGGCCCAAGCCCTAAGGAAATTTGAGCCTCAAGTTGGTCTTGGGCTGAGTCCGACAATTTTTTATTTTTTTATTTCTTTTTTCACTAAAATAGCTTTAAAATAATGTTGGGCCTCGGGTGGGCTTGGATCAGGCCTCGAGTTTGGCTCACGGGCCAGGCCAGAAAACACACAGCCCAGGCCTAGACTTGGGGGTTTGAGCTGGGCTCGGGTTCAAACTTGGTTGGGCCTAAATGGGTCGGGCTTTAGGTGGGCTTCAAACCGGCGGGCCATTTTTACACCCCTAAGTGTGTCTAGTCTCTCCTTGCAAACACTTATGTCTTACCTTCATGCCATTAATCCACAAGGCCTTGGGCCTGGTGGTGTGTTTGTTATTGAGAGGCTTTTGAGAGAAAGAAAATGAGGTGAGCAACGAGATAAGGGGCTAGAGGGAGGGAGGAAAATGAGAGGGTGGTCAAAGGTGACTCAACCATTAGGCTACTTAGACTGTCACTGAAGGTCTATAAAAAAATTTCAAAAAGTTATAATTGAAGGCCTCAAAATTTTCAAAAGCTTAATTAGTTAAGGTCTCATTTTGATGTTTAGCTCGAAGACTCTAAAAACTTTAAGCTGCTAGTAGGGGTGGGCGCAGTGTGGTTAGGATAGTTTGAGAGTAAAATTATAAATCGAATGGCAGATTAGCGGATTGCGAATTAGCAAATTGCGGTTTGAGCAAGTTTTAAGCGGGTTGAATAATATTTTAACCAATTATCAAGCCTTTGCATAATATATAATACTAATTTGCATAATATTTTTCATATTTATAACACAAACTAATTTTACATAATATTTTTCATATATATAACTTCTAATTTGTAATAAATTTCACATTTTAAATCTCTCTCACACTCATTTTTACTTAGATATTTCATTATTGGTTAACAAATATATATGTATTAACTATAGTAGGGCGGAGTGGTTTTGAAGGCGAATTATAAATTTTAAAGTTTAAATCACAATTAGCAGATAGAGCGGTGCAAATTGATGTGAATTAGTGCGGTTTTAGAGAATTTGGCGTTATTTTACAAAGTCCTACATAGTAGGGAGAGGTAAGGGGACGACAAGAGAGACAATGTGAAAGAGATAGGGGAAAAGAGGAGAGAGAAGCATGAGGAGAAGAGTGTAGCAAAATGGGTCCCATTTTGGGTGGAGCTCAAATTGGCGTTCCGATCCTTTAGAGTGATCTGGTGAAGTGATCCTTTAGGGCATGACACTTGTCCCACTAATGTAACCAAGGGCTGAGATCATTCCCTCGTTTTGGTGAGGGAATTTTTTTTTTTTAATTTCTTTGTTTTGTAGTTCGAAGGAAAGAGAGAAAATAGAAGGGTAAAGGAAGAACCACATTGCGTTGCCCGTCATCCCGTCGCCCACTACCCCACCATGTTTGCTTACTGATTAAGTGTTTGATAGTAAGATGTTCGTTTGGTGATTTTTACCTTCGTGTTTTGTGGCGTTAGTCAATATTTGAGGCGTTGGTTCTATTAGTAAGACAAGTGTCGCGCCCTAAAGGATCATTCTAAAGGATCACTTCACCAGATCACTCTAGAGGATTCAAACACCTCAAATTGACTAACGTGCCGCGTGCCTCCATTTATGCCGTGTCCTTTTACTTTTATAGAGACACGTATAAATATATTTCCTCTCACTTTTTTCCTTATGTTCTATTTGACAAAAAAGTATTTTATGTAACATATATGTCATGCGGTTAAATTGATTTAGTGTATTATTCAACTCATTATTTGTAATGTTATAAATGTATGTCTACAAAGATATTGAATGTTCAGTCACAATAAACTTTGATATCACTTTTTATCACAAGACAAATGGAATGGTATACCATTTTAATTTAGTCACATTACATGCCGATTATATAAAATATTTTTTGGGTAAATTATATCGATAGTATTTATATTTTATATCTTGTCTCGGTTTGATTCCTGTACTTTTCAATTGATTCAATTTTGATTCTTAATTTTAGATTTTGTATTTATTTGGTCCAATTGATAAATCTATTAAGATTTTTGATAGAAAATAATCATTTGAGTTAGTTGAAGACTCACTGAATTGAATAAGATTATAATTTTATCTCTAAAGTATAACACATGCCGTTTATTATATGCGTATTTCTCATAAAAAATAATATTAAAAATTATAATCAATTGAATCAAATTGTGACAAAATTATTATTTTAATGTCAAAATCAAACCAATTAAAATTACAAGAATTAAAATGACATAAGCACAAAAATATGAAAATTATAATTTGTCTATTTTTCTTTTTCTTTCTTATTTGATGGGTACACAGGTACGTGGTAGGTCTGGCCTACTAAGTAAACAACATGTCCTTTTTCTTGGGTTCGGGAGTTGTCTGAAATGAAAGAACCTGATCCTTTCCCCCCAAAAAAGGGAACAGCAGGTAGAATTTTCAACGAGCATGAGGACTTGTTTGAGAACCTTTTCTTTTAATTAAAAAGTTAAAAAGTTATTAAATTAATTAAAAAGTGAATAATACATATTAAAAAGTTAATGGTTTTCTTTTCTCTCTACTTTTTACACATTTTTTTGTAAAAAGTCAAAAAGTCATCCCAAACATACTAGTTTTTTTTAGCTCATATTTTAGCCGAATAACTAAAAAATTACTAAATTAGCCTATTCCCAAACAAGGCCTGAGTGAGAACTCTATTTTTGGAGCCTCCATCTCGCCCTTAAATTTATGTGTTGATTTTTTATTTTATTTTATTTTATTTTTTATTTTTATCTCTTTCATATGAGTGGTCCAAATCACTTTAGGAATAGTGGGATTCCCAAAGATAGAAGCCTCAATCATTATTGAATTTTTATTTACCTCATGTAATCCGTTATGTAATTTTTCAGGAAAGGAACCAAACATAACTAAGATAGACACGCTGAAGAACCATTCAAACTCTCTTTTAATATCCGAGGAGAGAAAGTCGTTGCTTTTGTTTATCAAAATCTTAATTCTGAAGCACATCTACAGACGATATTCCCACGTAAGAATAAATTATCCAAATGGAACCAAAATGGGAATCCAAGACTCACAGACGTGGATGATTTTAATTTGTTTTTATACACGCGAATGATACTTTAATTTGTTTTTATACATGTGAATGATTTTAATTTGTTTATGCATGAAGCCCAAAAAAAAAAAAAAAAAAAAAAAAAAAAAATTATACAAATTACAACCAGCCATGTTAGTCAACTTCGGCCTAAAATTCGGTCATCATTTTTGTTAAATTTTTGTTATTGACAATTCTATTTAACAAAATTACTTTCAATTGTAATTTAATTTGCTCTTTTGTTTTAGTGAAACTATGAGTGTTTAGATATGAATCTAATCTGAATTATACCTATGCAGAGGAGTTTGTGATCTTGATCATTTCATGTTTTACCACTTTGTTAAAAACAAAAATACAGTCGAAGTTGTTTGAATGCTCTAGCGGTCATTTATGTGTTTGAGCGAAGAAGAAAATCATCCAGTACTTTTGCAGAGAAGAAAATTATACAAATTACAACCAGCTATGTTAGTCAACTTCGGCCTAAAATTCGGTCATCATTTTTGTTAAATTTTTGTTATTGGTAATTCTATTTAACAAAATTACTTTCAATTGTAATTTAATTTGCTCTTTTGTTTTAGTGAAACTATGAATGTTTAGATACGAATCTAATCTGAATTGTACCTATGCAGAGGAGTTTGTGATCTTGATCATTTCATGTTTTACCACTTTGTTAAAAGCAAAAATACAGTCGAAGTTGTTTGAATGCTCTAGCAGTCATTTGTGTGTTCAAGCGGAGAAGAAAATCATCCAGTACTTTTGCAGAGCACCTGAACTTCTGAGAAAATTTTTTACCGCTTGAGCGGTAAAAGTTACACTCGAGCGGTTTGCCTATATGTTTTACACTGCCTTTACTCACATCGCCCGAGCGGTCTTCACGACCCAATTTACTATAAAGTACGCTGTTTGCTCATTTTAGGGTTTAAGCCGTCTAGAATCTTAGAGAGAAAGAAAAGACAAAGTGTTTTCTATTGGAAGCTATTTATATGAATTTTTCTTGATGTATAGAAGGTGATCGATTGATTAATGAACTACAGTGTCTAACATCAAGAGTTGTTCTTATGATTTCATTCACAAAATAGAGAAGTGTTCTTCGGCGGATTCCGAAGAGTTTGGGCTTGAAGCTTTGATAGATTTCGGAATGGCTCATCGTCGTGGATTCGACATCAATGTTGTGAATTTAATGTTGGGCAAGACAATTCTAAGGTGAAGACGGTGGTAGAAGAGGCACATCGGGTTTGGTTCAATTCAAGCGTGGATTCGTTAGGTAATTGAAAGTACTCTTGTGTAATTTTTTTTTTGTCTTCTCAGTAGATTGTTTTGTGATTTTGGTATGTAATTTTTTTTATCACAATTGAAGACGCTCTAATTGTGATTTTTCCACTTTAAATCGGTGTATCGATTTATCTTTGATTGTTTGATTATGATTGTTATTCATTGTTTAAAATTGAAACATAATCATAAATCAATATTTCGAGAATTTTAAAATTTTCAATTTTAATTCATTAAGGCACTGTTTGGTTTATTAAAATGATCATTCTTTCAAAATAGAGGTAAATTACACTTTGTTTCTTTTATGTTCGACTATTTTTTTCCGTTAAGTGTTTCTCCAATTTACTCATACAACCAGTGGCGTATCCAAGAATTCAGTGCAGAAGGGGCACAAATTAATGATAATTTGATTCTATTTTTCTGAAAACACTTTTCAGAAAATTCTACTTTTTTTTTTTCCGTTTTTTTTTTGTTTTTACTAAATTTTTTTTTTAATATTTTAAGATTTTTTTTTTACTTTTTAGACATACCTACATAAATATAACTAAAAAAAAAATTGTGAAAAAAAACCTTTTAAAAATTCACTAAATACCAAAAATATATATAAAAAAAATACGAGAATTCAATACCTTTTTTGTATTTTTATGTATTTATTAATTTTTTAAAATATTTTTCACAAATTTTTTACTTTTTAGATACATTTAAGTAAGGTGCATCTAAAAAAGTAAAAAAAAATGTTTAAAATTTTAAAAATATTCACTAAAAACAAAAAAATACGAAAATCAAAAAACTTAATCCAAAAAACCTAAACCAAACACACTGATTAATTTTTCTTTTCCATAATAAACAACAATGAGATATTACTAAAGTTAAATGTTAAGAGTTCATTTGGATAAATATGAATTTTAAATTAAAGGGTTTGAGATTAAATTTTATACAAATTTTGGGGAGTAAATATTTTATAGGTGGATTGGAAAATTAAAAAAGAAGATACGTTGACACATAAATGATATATTTTAGTAGAAAAATTCTATAAAATACCGCAAAAAAAAAGTGTCTATCATATGTCGCAATTATGATCTTCGTGGTCTTTAGTTATAACACATTATAATGTTAGATATAATTTAGTTATAACTTCTTGTGGTTGTTATTTTAGTTAGGACTACATATCAAGTGATAGTTAGTTATGACTCATTCTGATATTAGTTATGAACTATTGTAATTATTTTTTTATTTTTATAATTGAAGATGTGTTGCTTGATTATACTTTATATAGTAGTCATTTTAGTTATGAATGGAAAGAAACACATGTAGGATAAACTTCATATGCCAAATGTAACTAACAATCCAATAAATTCTATATCTTCATTGAAATTTATTATGTTTGCATGTCAATAACGATAGACATCATTATTATATTGAAATTTTTATAGATAATAATATAACTTATTATAGCCTCTTTATTTTCAATTTAAATAGCCATTATTGTTTTCATAATTTTAAAAATGTCATTGATATTTCACTTTAAATAATATTTTTATAATTTTTTATAGGAAATTATTTATAAGTCCTATTAGGGAGACTTATGCTACATACGGTCCTACTAAAAAACTTATGTTCCCATAAGTCCTGTGGAAAGTTTGTTGACACATTTACCCTCAATATTAGTTGTTAATAGCATAAATAATAGTAAAACCATATATAGGAAATTGAATGTTACCATAGATCATATCTATATAAACGTAACGTAACGTGACACCTATATAAACGTAACGTGACGCTTATAATCTGTGGCAACATTCAATTTCCTATATAGGAAATTGAATGTTACCATAGATCATATCTACATAAACGTAACATAACGTGACACCTACATAAACGTAACGTGACACCTATAAACTATGGCAACATTCAATTTATTATATAGGAAATTGAATGTTACCATAGATCATATATTATATGAAACGTAACGTGACACCAACATAAACTAGCAGCATTTTCACATTCAATTTAAAAAAATAAAAACTCATTAAGTTTGCGAAACGTAACACGTTACGTTACGTTTATGTAGGTGTCATGTTACGTTTATGTAGGATCTTGTGGAAAACATTCCTATCTAAATAGGACTTGAGACTCTATAAAAAATTACACAGGACTTAGCCTAGCATAAGTGTCTAAAAAAAATTTTATAGATAAGTCTCCCTTTTTTTATTTAATATATTTTCTTTATGTTTAAAACTTTTTTTCCCCAAAACTAGGGGGGCACGTGACTCTCCTGAGCCCAACATGGCTCCGCCCCAGCATACAACTAACTTATATCTAAAATTAGACAAAAAAATGACATATTTAGCAGTCACATGTCATAAAAATATTTTATTATATATAATTCTCATATTTGATGCAAATTAAATTTTAATATAATAATATATTTTTTATGTTATGTGGTGGTTAACATGGCATTTTCGTTTAATTTTAAATAGAAATTAATGATGAATAGTTAAAAGTGTATAACTATTTTATTTTTTAAAAATTATCAATACACTTTTATTAAATTAATTCCCTCATTTTATTTTTAATAATTTTATTTTTTGTTTTGCAGGATAACTTACAATTAAAATAAAGATTGAATAATTTGCAATTATGAGAAAAGAATTGGAAAAGAAAAGGTACTTTGATGGATGATGCATGAAACGGCCTTTACCGCCTCAAAATTTTGGCGCGTCGTTCTTACCTCTCAATGAAGTAAGGAAAATTCTCAAAGTTTTTTATTAAATAAATGATAAAATGTTTTATATGGGTGTAGGATTCACAAAAAGTGTAGATCTCACCTCCATGCGAAAAATTTGATAATTTATTTAGTAAAAAAATTTAGTATCCTTTATATTACCCATAAAGTAATCCCACTCAATTTGTATTTTTGGAATTCTATCACCTTTCATTCGGCAAGATGATTAGAATTAATTTAACTCATTAAAAGATAAAATAAATTAAAAGTTACTAAGATGGAATGTCACATCTAGAGCATAATCATTTTATTTTTTCTTTCACAAAATTATAAAAAAAAAGCCCAAAATTCATCCTAAGTGGAACTTTTTTAACCAAACTAAAATGACCAAATTACCAAAAAAATCAGGCTAAATTTTTTTTTTTCCAAATGAAACCTAAATAGATGAAACATTCAGAAATTATTTCTCAATACATATTACTTAATCATCACTTTCAATTATTTTGATTTATTAGTTTATTTATTTGAAAATAAAATAAATTCTGTTCTGCATAATCTTTTGTTCTATCATAAATTTCGGACACGATAGAGGTTTAATATTTTTTGCGAATCAAATAACTAGATTTTTATACTATAATCAATCAATCAAAATAATCAATCTTTTGGAATTAATTTTTATATGAAATAATTATTTTTATCTTCCGATTGAGAATACCATTGTGTAATTAAGTTATACAAATTGAATATGAAATATTTTAAAGAAATATTGGTGGAGGATCTTTAATGTCTTAGCACCTTTTTTATTATTATCACTTCAGTTTATCTTTAAGTTAATTAATTTTTCCCAAATTATCCAATAATTTCAAAAAATTCAAAATTAAATTTTCTTTATTTTATTTGAGTGCTCGGTCTTTTTTTTTGGAGCTCTAAAAAGACCACTAATGACATGGCACTCAATAAAAAAAGAAAAAAAATACAACACCAAGGCCAAAACATCAAATCATTCATGGTGGGGCCCACTGCCACATCATTAGTGGTAGCACTAATTAGTGCTCTCACTCATTTTCCGAGGGGTAAAATTTACTTGACCCTTCAAAATATACATTCCCATATTTGGTTAGCTAAAAAAATAACAAAAAATACATTACAAATGAAATCATTATTCATCATTATAAAAATAATAATTATTTCATAAAGGAATTAAAAAATAATTATTTAATTTCATTCTATTCTATTATTCAGATAAACCAAACAGAGCATAATTAGTTCTTATCCTGTCAATAAATTTATTGGATGATACTGGGATACTAATTTAATGTCGGGTTCCTTGCGTATTCCATTGTTTGGGTTCACTGCAAAGAGGAAAACAGCATTTCAATTAGCTGGGTGGAATTTATATGAATTGTTTATAGTTTTTTATTTTATTTTATTTTTTATTTTTTTATAATTTTTTTGAAAGTATGAATTATGTTATTTCAATCGTAAAAGATAATTATTTAGCAGTTAAAAGGTGAGTGATTTTGACTTATATTTTTAACTTATAAGAAGTGATATCAAACAAGTCAAGTTCAAAATAACCGATCATAACTCAATTTGGCTAAAGTTTTTAACCGTTCATAACAAGTGATTATTTCATGTTAATATAGCAAGACGAAATCGTCTCAAGTGAATTGTGATACATGAAGATGGTTGAATCCATGATTTTACATTGAGAATAGGAAAGACAGTGAGGGCATAGGAGGCATAACATTAAATACAAAAGGAATAAAAATTTAGTTTTTTTTTTGTTTTGTGTGTGTGTATTTATTAATTTTTTAAAGATTTATTTATAAATATTTTACTTTTTAAATATAAACATTTTAAAAAAAAAAATTGACTAAACATTAAAAAAGTTGAAAACTCAAAACCAAATATGTTGAAATATAATTCAAAATGGCGTACTTCATATTCATACTCCATAGGGCCCTATCTCGTAAGCATACTAATTTCATGAACCCACGGTACTGTAGTCTGTAGGAGAATACACTTCTATTACAAACACAGAAATTAAACACCAAAATAAATATTATTATAAGAATTTATTGAAGAGACACACTTCTAAATAATCTTATTGGTCCATATATATTATGGAAAAAGCTTCGGACCCTAGTGGGGGTACTGGGGTCGCATGTGATTGGTCCAAAAAACAAAAAACTATTATTTATTTTTTATTTTTTAATGCTTTTTACCAACCCCATGCTGCCACGTCACTGGGGGTGCGACCCCACTGGGGGTCCGAAGCACGGCTCATATATTATGTATTTAATTTGATTTTTGTATTCCTAAAGAAGAATCAGACACCTTGCAAGATAAAACGCTTCAATTCGAAGAGAAGAATCTATATATGCTTGACAACAGAAGCTAGTTGGAATTGGTTTACCAACTGACTTTGAAAGTTTGAATATAATCTTCAAGGTAACTTCCTAAAAATGTTATGGAAAAGACAATTGAAAAAGCATATATACTTTCATTAGAAATTGATACTAGTATGAAACAAACCACTCGAATTCCATTAGCAATGGGCTGGTAATACATGTTGCATGGAAAAAAAGGTTCATGGTTGGATTTTTAGTAGAAGTTGTTTAAACGTGTATCATAATCCAATGTACAAATTTTTCTTATAAACTGATGTAACATTTATCGTGTTAGTTTACTGAGTCTCACTTCTTTTTTTTTGATTTTTCTTTTTTTTCTTGTACAATGATAGTGTTAGAATAGTAGAGAGAGAGATAGAAAATAATATGTATTGTATTAAATTATATTGTATTGAATGAATTGTATTGAATGATTTGTCCTATACAATAGAAGACCTGTATATATAGGCTAAGAAAGAGTATTCTACTAGAAATCTAATTATGAGAAATAATATCCTATAAGAGATCTAACTATGGCAATACCTAATATATGTAGGAAATCAATACCTAATATATGTAGGAATATATACCATATATAAATTAACATCCCTCCTCAAACTCAAGGAGGGTAAATATCTTGAGTTTGGAGAGAGAAACTAAAATATGAAATAAAACTAAATAAAATAAAAGGCAAATAGATTGCAAAATCCGAACGGGAGCGCAAGGATGCTTGAAATAGATCAGAGGCCGGAACTAAAGCCGGGAGACAGTTTATGGTCGTGTCGGACCATTGTAGGAATTGGCTGAAACTAATGCCAAGACAATTTAAGGTCGAGCGAACCGATATAGAAACTGGCTGGAACTAATGCCGATAGATAGTTTATGGTTGTGTCAAACCATTGTAGGAATTGGTTGGAACTAATGCCAGGACAGTTTATAGGGGTCATGCCGGACCGATGTAGGAGCTAATCGAAATTAATGTCGGGACAGTTTAAAGGGGTCATGCTAGACCGATGTAGGAGCTAATCGGAATCAATGTCGGGACAGTTTATGGGGTCATGCCGGACCGTTATAAAGACTGGATGTTGAACTAGCAAGCATGACATACACATAACTTATGACGTAGTGCTAAACGATGATGGTAACAGATGATTGCGTACGCCAGAAGGCGGCTAGGATGGTGCGCCAGGGGGCGAGTTTGGTGGTGCGCTAGAGGAAGTGGCTTGGATTGAGCACCAGAGAGGGGGCGGCTTAGGTTGTGCACCAGAGAGTGCGGCTTGGATTGTGCGCCAAAGGAGGCGGCTAGGTGGTTTGCATGGTGTATAACCATGTTCACCATGATATATGTATAATACTCCCCCTCAAACTAAAATAGGTTTGAAGATAGAAACCAATTTGAGGTTGAAGCAGAGGGAAAGATAGATTGGAGGGAAAAAAAAATATATTACGAGTAAAAAACAAAAGCAAAAAAAATATATATGATAAAGATATTTGGGGTAGGAATAAACCAGTGGATAAAGGAAGAGATCACCACGAAGAGATACTGATAGGAAAATATGACAACAAAATAGGTTCAGGTTCGACAAGCGGCCAAGACGAGGCTACCACTTACCGTTGAAGCGAGATTACTAGGTTCTTAACCTAGCTCTGATACTATGTTAGAATAGCAGAGAGAGAGAAAGGAAAAAAAAAAATAATATGTATTGTATTGAATAATATTGTATTGAATGAATTGTATTGAACGATTTGTCCTATATAATAGAAGGCCTGTATATATAGGCTGAGAAAGAGTATTCTACTAGAAATCTAACTATGAAAAAGAGTATCCTATAAGAGATCTAACTATGACAATATCTAATATATTTAGGAAATCAATACCTAATATATGTAGGAATATATACCATATATACATTAACAGATAGAACAGAAATAGGTAGGAATGCTGCACTTAACATCATGCCAAATAAGAGATCACTTCATTTATCAAGACAACTCTTGGTCTATAGTGAGTCCCAATTCTTTTATATAAACTGTTTTCTTTTTTTATTTTTGGTCAGTCGGTGAAAATTATTTACACTATAAAGACAATTACATCTAGACAATCATAATTTAACAACTATAGAAGTCCAACAACAAACCCCATAATGCGGTTAGATCCATTTCTTCTTCTTTTTCTTTCTGGTTTTTATTTTTTGTTTGGGTCAATCATTAAAAAATTATTTACAATATGAAGATAATTACATCTGAATAATCATAACCCAGCAACTATAGAAGCTCAACAACCAACCCATAATGGGCTTAGACCCATTTATTCTTCTTCTACCTTTTTTTTTTTTTGTATTGTTTTTCCTTTTTGTCAATTGTTAAAAAATTCTTTATAATATAAAGATAATTATCTCTGGAAGTCTCAACAACCAAAGTTATAAGAGCATCCGCATCAGGCTTACTATATTAGTTTTGGAGCTATATTAGCTAGACAAGGTCTAAAAGAACCCTTGCATCAGGCTAGCTACAACAAAAATAAATTTTGACATTGCTAAAGTACATTGCTTGATGATGTAGTGGTCGATCACCAAGTCATTCACCCAGTCGACCACCTGGTTGACTACCTAATAAATGAAAAAATTGGACAACTTTCACTAAGTGGTCCGATTACCCGATCATTCACCCAGTCGATCACCTAATATCTCTCAAAACTAGGCAATTTTCACCAAGTGATCGACCACCCGGTCATCCACCCAATCAACCACCCAATAAAAAATAAATATTTTAAAATAGAGAACATGATGAAATGTGTACATAAAAAAGGCTGGGGCTTGCCTCTAGTCCACCATATGGACTGGGGGGTTCAGTCCGGCCCATTGGGCTCACTTTTGACAATCCAAACCGTTCACATTTTAAGATTTGTTGAGCGCATTATTCCTGTAAAAAATCACGTCGATCGGATAACGGATACTATGTATTCGAATCATTTTTCTTATGAGCTGTTAATTTTTTAACCGTCCATTTTTGTCTAGACAAAAGTGATATGAATACATGGTATCCGTTATCCGATCGACGTGATTTTTTACAGGAATAATGTACTCAACAATCCTAAAATGTGAACGGTTCTGATTATCAAAAAGAGGCTCAAAAGTGGGTCCAATCGGCCGAACTAGGCCGAACTATCCTAGATCTAGACTGAAAACCGTTCGGATCCCATAAAAAAATACTAACTAAAATACAAAAATAAATTTTTAATTATAATTTGACGCAAATTTACTGAGTCTATGCTGTAATGGACGGAGACCCATATTGTATAACATTTTTTATTAGTGAAAGCCACGTGAATAGAGCAGGTGAAATACTAGGAAAACAATTGGAAATGAGTTTCGAGATAGAGTAATATTGATAGAATAATGTAGTTGGTTATCGTGGTTGAACTTTTTGTGTTGACAAAAAGTCTCGGATTGATTTATGTTAAAATATAAATCACTTTTGTGTTTTGACGATTAAAAAAGTTAATGAAATATGTATTTGTGTCATTACAAAAAAATTAAAGTTTTAGAAATTAAAATTTAAGGATCAAATATTTTTATTGCGAAAGTATTATTATTATATTTTTAGTAACGAAAATTAGATAGTAATGATAAATTATTATCTTTTTGGATCAAATTTTTTATCTTAAAAAATTAACTTTTTTTAGATCAAATTATTTTGTCCTTAAAAGTATATTTATTAGTGATATTTTCAAAAATTTGTCACTGAAAGTCTTATTTTTGACTTTTTAAGGTGACCTTTTAGCTAATATTCTCATAACAATAGAAATTGGTCGTTAAATATCTTTTGCAACAAAATTTTTAATTTTAAAGACCAAAAAATTTGATCTCTAAAACTTTTATATATTATAGTGTGTATAATATTTTCTCAAAGAGGATAAGTATTTGATTTTTTTTTTTCTTCTCCAATATAATGAGTCAACAAGGTAGTTAATTTAGTACGAGGTCAACGTAATTGGGACTACACATGTATATCATGTTTTTAATATCGTGTGATTGATTGTTGAATTGCTTATTATTTTATTTCATATAAATGAATTAGAATCAAACATGAGACCTTGTGCTCCTTCCATCTATGATTTTAGATTCAAAATTTCTTATCTGCAATTAATTTCTGTGGGATAGTCTATACAAGATTTTGTTCAGACTTTAATTGGATCACTCTAATGAATGGTGGGATTAGTTTTGGAATTAATTGATCCAATGGACTGAATATCAAGTTATCCTATCAAATACATTTTTATTTTTAATTATTTGATTTGTAACCACCAATAATTCAAGAGATTACATAATGTGAAAGAAATTAAATGTAAATATACACATTTATAATCATTGATATACACTACATGAAATTATATTTTTGGCCACTAAATTTGGCGACTAAAAAAAATTTAGTCGCCAAAAGTTGTGGAATTGGTGACTAAATTTGATTATTGGGGACTAAAACAAATTTAGTCACTAATATTGCCACAATTGGAGACAAACAATTTTTAGTTGCTAAAAATGGCACAAGTGGTGACAAAAAAAACTTCTTAGTCGTTGTATAGTTAGTTTTGGCTATTAAAATTATTTAGTCGCCGAATGATAAACAAAAATTTACTTTTTAGCGACTAAATAAATATTTTAGTCAATGCCGGTTTATGATATAGCTGCTAAATTTTTTTAATCGAGAAATATAGCTTATTGGCGACCAAAAAATATTTTTGTCGCTAAATATTCCATTATAGGCTACTAACAAAAATTTTAGTCGGCGATAGTATATATTTTAGGCTACTAAATTGTTTTTAGTCATCGTCTTATACCTTTTGCCAACAAAATAATATTTAGTCGCCAAATAGCACTAGATGATATTGAAAAAATTTCAGTGACCAAAAATTTTGGTCGGCAATTTATTCAATTTTGGTGACTAAAAAAAAAGTAGTTGTATAAAATTATTTACTCCTTATATATTAACATTTCCCGACAAATAAAACATTTAGTTGCTAAAGCTCTAAATTTTATAGAGGGAATGATTTCATATTCGCGCCTTTGTCTCACACATTTAGCCTCTCTGTGTATACACAACCACATAACCTCTCTCTCACACAGATCAATCACCAACAAACCTTACGATCGTGCATCATCAGCACTATCGGTCCCTGTACGCCACAAATCAGCACTGTCACCACTGCTAATAGGTTCGCTCTCTTGCTCACTCCCTTTTGCTCTCTCGCTCTCTGTCTCGCTCTTACTCTCTCTATCTCGCTCTCGGTCTCTCTCTCTCTCTTTCTCTCTCTCTCTACCCCTTCTTCTATTTCCCCAACTGTGTACTCTTGCTCTAGGGTTGTTTATTCTATCCATTCAGTTTAATTTTTTCTTCATTTCTGAAATGGGTTTGTTTGAAGTGGTTTCATTACTAGAGTTTTATGGGTTTGATGTTGTAAATGGGTTTGATTTTAGGGTTTGATACATTTCCCCCTCTTTTTCCTTTCTTTCTCGTTAGTTTCAAAGCCCTAATCCATTGATTGTCTATGTATTTGCATGTATGGCTACTCATTGATTGTGTATGTAATCTTATGTATTCTGATTATTTTCATTGAAATTTGATGCTCTGATTGCAATAGTAAATAATTTATTTGCTTCCCTTTGTTGATTATTTATCAGATTTTGGGCAATACCCATCAAGTCATACATTGGGGATTTTTTTTTTCCCCCACTCTGTAATTGCTCAGTGAAATAGTCTCTTGACACTATTAAAAAATGAAGGTCTGAATTTATTTTTATTTCAATGTTCAAAAGGTTAGATGTTTGACAGAATTAGAATATAATTTCGTACAATAGTGCGAAATTTCCAAACCAAAAATCTGTTTCTAAATTGTATGCTGACTGATAAGCTGAAAGTCATCATACATCTATTTCTAAATCTGTTTGAAAAGCATAAATCTATTTCAAAAAATATAATTTTGCTATTGATTTTTTTTTTTTTGTTTGAAAGTATGTGTTAATGTTGGTCATACATTATATCATTTGGCAGTCACTTAATGAGCATATATGTAGAAATTGTAGAAAAAAAATTGCTTCCCGCACGTGCAGAGGACTATTCCCGCACACGCAGCCCATTCATTGCAGCCAAACGGAGGCTAAAAAAACTGCATGTGCGGAGGCCCATTCCCGCACATGCAGAACCCTCTTCCATACGTAAGGTGGAATTTTTCACATCTGCGGCCTTACCTCGAGAAGCGTGCCTAATGTTTTGAATTTGGAAAAAATTGCAAAGGTATGAAAAGGCTAGATTAGGGTTTTGATATTTTTTCAAAGGAAGAGAGAGGCTAGGGTTTTTAGAGAATGAACTTGAAGTTTGAAGAATGTCTCCCATGGTGGCTTCTTCTCCCTCTACCTCTTCCCACTCCTCCATGAGTAGCTAGGCTCCTTTTTCTAGGGTTTTGATGAAACCTTAGCCAAGTAAATAGAGTTTTCTTTTTACTTTTTGATTATGTAAAGGTTTGAACAAATTGTATGGTGTTTAAGAAGTTTCAAATTTATTTTTCAGTATTCTTTTCAGGTATTCTTGTCTCTGTGATTGTTGAATGCTTTCCATACAATGGTTTTCTTTGCTTTCATATTCAAGGTTTGAGACGAGCCATACTACGATGGACGAGTCATTTTGCTACTCTAGTTTAGAGCGAACGACTCGTACTACTTGAGATGGTTCGTGCCTATACATTGAGCATTATGATTTTCTTGACAAATGCTTTGAACTTATAGTTACGAAGTATTATTTAGTTCGAACCGTAACATAATTGATTTTCAAATTGAAACCTTAGTTATGTAACTAGTGGTGAATTCATTACCTTAGGTTTTTCCAACAATCAGTAATTCCAATTTCATTTTTAATCGCTTGTTTAATTTGTTAGTATATTAATTAGTATTAGTTCATGAATCAATCATCTTTTTAATCAAAATTAATTTAGAAATTTAGCAATTAAATTAGTTTAATTTCATAATTGTCCCTGTGGATCGATACCTGGACCTGCCATTATTCTGAGAAATTTGGTATAGTTTAGAGTTTATTTTTGGTGTATGAAACGACCCATCAAATTTTGGTGTCGTTGCCAGGGACTTCTGGCGAAACTAATTAATTTAAAGTTACATTCTTATTTTAATTTTTAGTTTAGATTTTATATTTTAGCGTTGCTAAATGTGCAGAGTTTTTGCAAGTGGAGCTATCATCGAAGTGCAAATGGAGCGCAACCAAGATTTAAAAACAAACCGCAACACTAAAGTGCTTTAAACAAAAAAAAAAGAAAAGAAAAGAAGCAAATACTCGCAAGCAAAGCACCAAAGTGCTATAAAGAAAGAAAGAGATCAAGTGGAGGTTAGAGACAACGGTCTACACGTCAAGTACCCGCAAGACGAGTAAAGCTTTTTCGTTAAACCGTTGTGAGTATTTTCTCCTTTGGTATTTTGCTTTCATAACTTAGTGCACCAGAGTTGAAACTTGGTGTGTGTGTGTGTGAGTGGTGTATACACGGGCGCCGTTCTTGTCACCCTGAATTGTGGAGTTTGGACATTGAACTAGAAAGAACTCTTAGGAACCGTAGAGCCTCTTCTCGTGTTACTAGGCTTGAATATCCATATCCATACTTCGAGCCATTAGAAATGGCAAACCCAAACCTAAATGGGCCCAACTAGACCCTTAAGGATTACTTCACACCCATTGCATATACATCACCATCATGCATTCAGTTATTCGATACCACTGCTGCTCATTATGAGATTAAGTCCAGCACCATCCAAATGCTCCCATCATTCCATGGACTAGCTCATGATGACCCTTACAAACATCTGCATGAATTTCTATAAATTTGCTCTACAGTGAGGATCTAGAATTTCACAAATAAGGCCTTAATGTTGCGACTGTTCCCATTTTCACTAAAGGACAAAGCCAAACATTGTTTGAACTTCTTACCTGCTAATTATGTCACAACACGGGACCAATTACAGCAGAAGTTTTTGGAGAAGTACTTTTCCATTGGTAAGACCAACCAACTTAGGTGAGCCATCACAAATTTTGCTCAAATTAATGGCAACCAATTTCATGAAATATGGGAAACACTTCGTGACCTTCTCTAATAGTGTCCCCACCACCAAGTGCTTGATTGGCAACTTGTTCAAATATGGCTTAACTGAGCCTTACCGCCAAATGATGGATTTTTCTTGTGGTGGGACATTCATGTCCAAAAATGATGCCGAGGCATCGCAATTATTTGAGAACTTAAATGATAATTCCCTTCACCATGTCTCCACAGCCCGAAAAGTTCGGCAACCTGTAGTTAGAGCCCCGAAAAGAGGGGGCATTTATGAGGCGGGGAAAAACCTAGAGTTAGCCCAACAAGTAGAGGCATTGTCTCCCAAAATGGACTAATTATTAGCTTCAGGACATGCCCCAACACAGCAAGATCAGCCTCAATTTCATGAGGCATGTGCTATTTGTCCGAGCCCTGCTCATGACTTGAGTGAGTGCCCTTTGGCATCACATTTTCCAAAATTAGTCTAAGAGCATGTGAATGCCGCTCAAGGATTCTCCAGATCGAGTAATGACCCATATTCTAACACATATAATCCGGGATGGAGAAATCACCCTAATTTTTCATAGAGACCTCATTCACAAGGCACTTCTTATAACCTTCCACCACCAAGGCAAAATTTTAATAATTTTGCCAACCAATTTTCCTACCGTCCACCACAACCTTACCGGCAACCATAACCCCACCTGTTCCTCAAGGCAACTTAACCTTTGAGACTTAGGTGTTGGAAGTTCTTTCAGAGCTTAAAGGGTTGGCACTAGTAGTTCACTCCCACACTTACTCCTTTGCCAAGCTAGAGGCCCAATTAGGTCAAATGGCCAATAACACGAATATGAGAGAAGAGGAAAAATTATCGAGTCAGACTATGGCTAACCCTAAGAGTCAATATGGGGCAGAGGGGTCGAGTGGGAATGGAAAGCACCATAAACAGGTGCAAGCGGTGATTACTTTGAGGAGTGGAAAGGAGTTAGAGCCTAGACCAGTTGCATCTGATGCAACTAAGGCTAAGAAGGGTGACCACGGTGGTAAACCTGATGAGAGCAAGGAGGAGAGAAAAACACATAAGGGGGATGACTTAGTCCTTAGTACTTCACATGAGTCTAAGGCACCATATGTGCCTAAGGAACCCTTTCCCCAATGCCTTAATACATCGTCCCTTTCAATAAGAAGGCGATATCCATGGAAGTGATGATGAAGGCTTTTAAACAAGTTAAAATCAACCTCCCTTTGTTGGGGGTGATTAAACTCTTATGCTAAAATTTTTAAGGACCTTGGTACACAAAAGTGTAAATCTAGGACACATGTGTCTCAAAAGGTCATACTTACGGAGCAAGTAAGCTTCATCTTATTGAGTGACACATCCTCTAAGCTTATAGACCCAGGTGCCCCAACCACTGCATGCATTATAGGGGACCATTTCATTGATAAAGCCTTGTTAGATTTAGGGGCTAGTGTTAATTTGTTGTCGTACGCTGTGTACGAGGAATTTGGGCTTGGCGAGTTGAAGCCCACTACTATGACACTCCAGTTGGCTGACCGGTTCCTCAAAGTGCCATGTGGCATAATTGAGGATGTGCTAGTAAAGGTTGATAAGTTTTATTTTCATGTTGATTTTTTGGTTTTAGATATGGAACCGGAAGCCAGCTCTAGGAAACGAATCCCTGTGATCTTAGGTTTACCTTCCTTGGCTACAGCTAATGCATGTATTAATTGTCGTATCAGGGTTATGGATGTCTCATTTGGGAATATACAAATGAAACTCAATATTTTCCAAGCATCCCAACAACCCCATGAAAGAGAGGAGTGCTTATTTATGGATGTTGTGGGGGAAATATTAGAGGAGGCTTTACCCTCCATTCTTGTAGAGAACCCTTTAGAGGCTTGTTTAGCTCATTTTGGGTTTGAGGATTTTAATATTGACAAGTCAGTTGAGGAAGTGAATGCTTTGCTTGATTCTTCTCTTACATTGGATTTTTCTCCATGGAAAGCCTAGTTTGAGCCCCTTCTTTCTCTGTCTAGAGAGCCTGCCATACCATCTCTAGTCATACCACCTACACTTGAGTTGAAGCCACTCCCGGCCACACTCAAACATGTTTTTTTAGGGCCTTAGGATACTTTACCGGTTGTAATTGCATTTGACTCAACTACTGAGTAGGAAAGTCAATTAATGAGTGTTGTCGTGGCACACCAGAGTCCTATAGGGTGGTCGGTGGTTGATTTGTGAGGGATAGATCTCTCCATGTGCATGCATAATATACATCTAGAAGAGGACACCAAACCTTCCCGTGAAATGCAACGAGGCTTAATCCCAACATGAAAGAGGTAGTAAAAAAGGAGGTGTTGAAATTGTTAGATGCGGGTATTATGTACCCCATCTCGGATGGCAAGTGGGTGAGTCCCACACAAGTGGTGCCCAAGAAATCGGGCATCATTGTTGTTGAGAATGAGCGAGGAGAGTTAGTTCTCACACGAACCACCACTGGGTAGCGAGTGTGCATTGATTATCGTAAGCTCAATTCCATGACTAGGAAGGATCACTTTCCCTTACCTTTTATTCATTAGATCCTAGAGCGGTTAACATGACAGGGATTCTATTGTTTTCTCGATGGTTAGTTGGGGTATAATCAAGTTTCTGTGTACCCTGATGACCAGGAAAATACCACATTCACATGTCTTTTTGGCACTTTTACCTATAGGCGCATGCCCTTTGGGCTGTGTGATGCATCGACGACTTTTCAACGGTGTATGATGGCCATTTTCTCCGATATGGTGGACAAATTTTTAGAGATTTTCATGGATGATTTCTCGGTGTTTAGACTATCTTTTGAGAAATGCCTTAGAAATTTGACTAGAGTGTTGGAACGATGTACTGAGGTAAACCTGATTTTGAGTTAGGAGAAGAGCCATTTTATGGTTCGTGAGGGTATAGTGCTGGGACACATTGTGTCCCTTCAAGGTATAAAGTTGGACAAAGCTAAGGTTGACCTCATTGCAGGCCCTCCTCCACCCACTTTTATGCGTCAAGTTCGGTCTTTCCTAGGGCATGTAGGTTTTTACCGTCGATTCATCAGAGACTTTAGAAAAATATCCCATCTGTTATGTAGTTTACTTGCTAAGGACATGCCTTTTATCTTTGATGATGCATGTTTGAAAGCTTTTGAAACACTTAAAGCAGCCCTTACTACCACCCCAATCATGAAATCACCACATTGGTTGCTCCCATTTGAAATCATGTGTGATACCTCAGACTATGCTGTCGGGGCTGTGTTGGGCCAAAGGGTGAATGAAGCACCTTATGCTATCTATTATGCTAGTCACACTCTTTCTGATGCTCCATTAAACTACACTACTATTGAGAAAGAATTACTAGCTATTGTCTTTGCACTTGATAAGTTTCGGACCTATCTCCTAGGGTCTAAAGTCATTGTGTTCACTGACCACGCTACTTTGCGGTACTTATTATCCAAAAAATAGACCAAACCTATGCTGATTAGGTGGATTCTACTCCTTCAGGTGTTTGACCTAGAAATTCGAGACTAGAGATCTGAGAATGTTGTTGCGGATCATCTATCCCGAATCCTTATAGAGCACACGAGTGATCCCTTAGCCTTGCACAACTCATTTTCGGACGCGTAACGTCTTGTGGTGTCACGAGCGAACCCCCCGTGGTTTGTTCATATTGCAAATTACTTGGCGGTTGGTCAAATCCCTAAAACTTGGTCTAAGCAAGACAAAGACTAATTTTTCTCACAAGTCAAGCACTATTTCTGGGAAGACCCGAAATTGTTCCAGTATTGTCTGGATCAAGTGATTTGGCATTGTGTGCCTGAGAGTGAAACCGATAGCATTCTTACCTTTTGTCACTCTCATGCATGTGGCGGCCACTTCAGTGGGCAGAAAATAGCCGCCAAGGTTTTACAATGTGGGTTCTACTGGCCCTCTATCTTTAAAGATGCCCATAACTTTTGCAGAGCTTGCGTGCGTTGTCAACGTATGGGCTTTTTGTCACAACGAGATATGATGCCGATGACCCCTATTTTGATTATTGAGATTTTTGATGTTTGGGGCATCGACTTCATGGGTCCCTTTCCATCATCTTTTAGATTTGAATACATTTTGGTGGCTGTGGACTATGTATCCAAGTGGGTTGAGGCAGTGGCCACCAGACCAAATGTAACAGCCCTCACTTTGTCTTAGTCATGCTCATATGCATTTACACGATTTTGTCTTGATAAGTTTGCATCTATAGACCTTGATTTGTTTTGTCTAAGTGTTGCTTGCATGTTTTATTTCTTGTTTAGTGTGGAGCCGAGGTCATTATAAGCCTAAATCACACCTTTGAACCTCTTACCCTTAGGACCATTTTGGAACCCATTTGGTTGACCTCCACCTTCACCCTGACATATTGGCCGAGGTGTGCATCACCTAGGCCGAGATGTGTACCATCTAGGCCGAGATGTTATCATCGAGGCATCCTAAATCTTTGATCATTGCACCTAGTGATCTTGTTTCTGGATTGGTATGACCTAGACCGAGGTGTGGCACATCTAGACCGAGGTGTGGCACAGCTAGGCCAAGTGTTATCCTTTCTGGCCGAGATCATTAAAACCTACTTGCCGGAGTTGATGATTTAACCCGATATCATTACCTTGCCAGAGAGCCCATACCACCTTGCTTGTTTTACACACTTTTGTCATGTTCTTGTCTTGTCATTCTGTCACCTTTTTGAGGAGATCCAATCCGACAATGCCACGTGTCCCAGCAGAGGGTTAAGTCAGGAACCAGTTGAGAGAACACATCATTTTGTATCATATCTTTGTCTTTTAGAGAGAGAAGCTCTAGGGAGAAGAAGAAGTTTTAGAGTGAGAGCTAGATTCCAAGCTTGATTCTTAGAGGTTAAACCGTTAGATCCGTACCCCCAAGGTTAGATTCTTGATCTGCTCATGTTGTTCTTTATGTTCATCTAATCACATTGCATGATCAAGCATGATTTGCGAGCCATGCATTGATTTAAAGTTTGGTTTTAGAAAAAAAAAGAAAAAGAAGATATTCTTGTGTTCTTGAAAGAAAACCATGTTTTGATCCAAAAGTTTATATCATGATCCATGTCTTTGTGTTGTTTTCACGAAATCTCCAAGTATGGGTACCCAGGTCCATGTATTTGAACTCATCTCTTGAAAACTCAGATTTTGTAATAACAAGTTATAATCTTTGCATTCATTTTCTTCATGTTCATGTTCTTCGAAGGGAAACTCAGATTTTCCTGACTTCATTTCCTTGAATGTGGTCATCAGGACCATACCGGCCAAGAGGTGTGGGACCTCGGCCAAGATCTGGGTGGTACCCAGCATGTTTTCCCAAGATGAAAAACAGTGTTTTAACTCCCAGCATATCTTGCTTTGTTTTGGCTCAGTTTTGAAAGAAATGCCAAGATCATCTGCTCGCATGTAAAACTTGTTTTGAGAGTGCATTGCATAGCAATCTTTGAGCATTCTTTATTGTCTTCTTGAAATGCATTTAGTGGACTTTGCTATGTATTTGTAGGACTTAGACCTTTGCTCTAACCTCGGCATCCGAAGAGCTATGTGAGTGGTATTTTTAATAAAGCTATGTTATAAAGTTTTGATAAAGCTTTGCTTTGTTTTGGAAAATATTTGATTTAGCATGAATGATTATCCCTAGTTTTGTATCAAGTATTATCTTGCTTTGATGACATTCTTGGAAAGTCCTTAGTGCTAGGGGACTCTAATGCAACTAGTACCCTTGTTTGAGATATCTCCCTTGCCATCGACGGTCTAGTGCGGGTGGGTTTGTCTAATCGATTCCGGGTCGATTATTCCCTTGTTTTGTCAGGAATGTCATCCCTTGTGTTATATTGATGCTAGTAAGCATCCCTTGAAGCTTTGAAAGACTTGATAGATGAACTTGGTTCATCCATTGATTTGTACAAGTTATGATACGTATTGTTTTGATAAAGATCTCGGATATCATTCATTAAAATCTTTATTACTAATATCATTCACTGAGTATCCAAGCTCACCCTCTCCTTATATATATGTAGGTGACGAGCAAGAAGGCGGTGACGCCTAGTTGTGTTTTGCAACCTGTTTTGGATTCACATTTTGTAGCATCTTGAAGACTATGCTTATTGGCTTTTGTTTCATGTCTTTTGTATATGCCGGCTTGAGAAGCCTTTTGATCAAGATGTAATATGCACTTTATTTTATTTGTATTCGAGTTGTAAACCTAGTAAAATGTATGTCGTTTTATTTGATCTATGCACAGCTCTTATGGATTAATTAGATTTAAATATATTACTTCCGCACATGTAATCCCCATATGTACACTACAAGAAATTACACTTTTGGCGACTACTTTTGGCAACAACGTCAATTTTTCGTAGTCAAAAGTATATTTTTGGCGACACAGCGATCAATTTCGTTGGGAAAAGTAGACCTTTACCAACGCAATTTACTATCGTCGCTAAAAAAGCATAACATTGACTAGGCGCCAAAAATATTGGTTGGCGCCAAAATTTCATAAATTTTAACTACGAGGCTTACTTTTTAGCAACGCAATAAGCGTCGCTATTAATGTGTTTACTTTTGGCGATGACAAGTTGGCATGGGTAAAAAGTTAAACATTTAGCGACGATAATACTATTCGTCGGTAAAAGTTTTGGTAGTGAAATGAGGTGATTTAGTTATTTGTATTTTTATTATAATTTTTCAATTTTTTTTAAATATTCTAATTATTGAATTGTAAAATTAAAGTGATCATCGAATTAGATCATAAAATGAACCCAGTAAGCCCAAAAACACTCTTAAGTTTAGATGGCTAATTTGAGATAATCTAAACTTTTTCAAAGAATCTGGTTAAATTATCAATTTCAATATGTTTGGTTTTATTTTCAGAAACTTATTTTAGAATTCTTTTTCCTAAAAAACTAAAAAAAAAAAAATGGTAAAAAATTAAAAAAATACTTATTATTTTTGTATAATTTTTTTTAGGAGGTCATAAATAATTTTTAAAATTTTGAAAATATAATTTTGATTTTTAGTGTCCAAATTAGTTTAATTTTTTTATTTACTAGTGGGTGGCACACACGATGTGTGTGCAATTTAAATAAGTAGGAATAAAAAAAAATAATAATGAAATTAATATTATAATGTGTACTTAGCTTAAGTGGTATGAGTCATCGTACTTAAACCCATGGTCATGGGTTCAAGCCTTACCCATCTCTTTGTTTAACTTACTACCACATGGCATGAGGAGAATAAAGCTTCAGGACACCATAAGAGGTGTTCACTTTATAATAGTACTAGTGGGTGGCACACACGATGTGTGTGCAATTTAAATAAGTAGGAATAAAAAAAAATAATAATGAAATTAATATTATAATGTATACTTAGCGTAAGTGGTATAAGTCCTCGTACTTAAACCCATTGTCATGGGTTCAAGTCTTGCCCAACTCTTTGTTTAACGTTTTTTTAAAAAATAAAAAATACTACCACATGACATGGGGAGAGTAAAGTTTCAGGACACCATAAGAGGTGTTCACTTTATAATAGTATAGATTTATAGCATTCATTCCAATTTTAATAGTCTTCGAAAAATTCTGTAAAAGATCAGTTAAGTTTTCAAATGGCATTTTATTATCGTTATAATTGAAAAGATAAAGCTGAGGAAAACATTAAAACCAAAATCCCTAAAATTTTGGCGCGAACATTTCCCGGTTTGGGTTCCTTATTATCCTCTGATCATGGACGGGTTCCCTCCTTATTCCCCGCTGGTTTGGGTTCCCTTATTCTTCTCTCAGTTCTTAGGGTTTTTGAAGCAAATCAATTTCAAAGAAAACTGAAGGTAGTACTCTCTCTCTCTCTCTCTCTCGATCGATTAATTATATAAATATATATTGATTATAGTTGCTGTTTATTTTGATATGAAGGATTAAAGACTATTTATTGATCTCAGGTCCCACAGAGAGAAGAAAGAGATTCCAGGTCCCATAGAATTTTGAAAGATTTGTTGGTGCCGTTTGCTGCTGCCGTACGAGACCATCGGTGCTTCAGTCTACCCCTACAGGTTTGTTCCCTTTTTGCTTTGTATCTCACTTCCCCTGCTTCTCTCTCTCAATTTCTTAACTGAAGCTATGTATGTCTATTTTCACTTTGTCTATTCTGTAACTACTTGTTATGTCAATAATCTTAGATAGGTTTTTGGGTTATTGTTATTTCTTGTAAAGATTGAGACCCTCTTGGTTCATTTCTCTCATTTGGCTATCATCATCTGAAGAACATTTTAAAGTGCAAAGAGTGGCAGCAATGTTAAACAAAAGAAATCTAAAATTGTTCGACAAAAGAAATCTAAAAATGAAGAGTTGTATCTTACCATTATATTCGGCAAAATAAAACTAAGATAAAATCTAATGCTAATAGCACTCCTCAAATCAATTTGATTGTTCTGTGAAAAAGTTATTACTAGTAGTTGAACTCCTCCATGACCCTGTTTCCCTAATACATAATCCTAATCTGTAGTAAATGAAGATATTTGTTTTATTGTTGAATCAGTGGTCCTAAAGATTTAAGTAGCTGAATACTAATGTTAAAAATTTAATGTGTTTGTCCATAGAGATTAAAATATAAACTGCTACTCAGTAACCATGTTTAGCATTCAATGAAAAGTCCTTTGGAATGAAAATCTGAGAGGTTAAAGGTTGTCTTGGACCATGGTTTGTATTCATCCACCAAAATTGTTGAAACTTGAAATTGAAAGATATGGAGTTGGAGCCTTTTTCTCAAGGCTTTAGCCACTTTATCCAGGGTCTGGAAGATTTGAGGTCTGAGCTTTCCCCTTTAATCTCGCTGGATGCTAATTGGGATGTAAGTTACCTTGCCTTGATGAGATTTCTAAAGTCAGATTAAAGGTGAGTAATCCATGTCAAGATTTATGTAGCTTGACTATTATCTCTCTGTTGCTCTTCTTATCTCTCAATTCTCTTCTCTCCATCTTTTTCTATATTATCCAAGTTATACTCAATTCTTTAAAATTGCATCGGCAAATATATATGCTTCTCAAAGTAAATAAAAATATAATTATAGTTCAAGATAAATTTTTCCTTGAGATAGTTTGGAACTTGAATTATTAATTCAATTTGTTCATGTTTTGTTTCCATTTGTTGAAGTTTACTATACAATATTATGTTGTCCCTAAAAAGAAAAAGAAGAAGAAGATTACCATTAGTCACATGTGGAGCCTATTAGGAAAGGAAAGAATCAATTGGCATTTAATCAGATCATATCATATACGAACTCTAGCATTCATTGTGAAAAAAAAAAGGAAAAAAAAAAGATCTTTATTTATTTATTATTATTATTTTTTAATGTTTGGCAATGGTGTTTTACTATAGAATGGAAAAATCATAAAATAATTGTGATGAAACGAAATGGACTTTCTTTCTGTATTCAAATGTTAAGTTTGGATGTCCCCTATTATAGCCATCCATTCTCCTATGGTGTTACTGAATTGGGTTTGGAATTTGATGGTATAACATAATATCATTGATGTTTAGCACGGATGGGTCCGTTGGAAACACAATTGCATCTGCTTCACAATTGCATCTTTTGGTGAATGCGCTGGATATGTCTTTTGAGGCTCAATTTATGGAAGATTTTGTGTCAGGTTTGAAAACTCTATATGATTGTCCTGTCATTTTTCTATTATAGATGTATCTAGTTTTAATAAGTGATAGCTCCGAGTTGTATCATTTCATGATGTAACATCAGGTTGCTTAAAATTTTCTCACTTTTATATTATTCTTTATGTTTGGTAACAGTTGAAAACTCGGGATCTGATAATTTGAAGTCTTCAGCAGTCATACCACCGCCAACTGTTCTTGATCGTGTGCTTAAAGATCTCTTTCATGAGGGTACATTCCTTCCATTTTCTTTTCTTATCTCTTATTTGCTGTTGTTAATGTGATTGATAATTTAAACTTCAAATTTGGACAGAATGACTAAATTGAAACTAGACTGTGTATGTAGGGACCAAAATTGTTCAATTCGAAACTATAGGGACTAAAATGAAATTTGGATCAAACTATAGGGGTGAAAAGTGTAATTAAACCCCGGTGTTTATCATATAATTAGATGGCATAGAATGTGAACCTACTACCATATGAGAGAAGCCCTGACATTACAAAAGTACGAATACATGCACGGATATGGAAATAACACGATAGGAACATACAGACTTGAAATTTTTTTCAAAAGAATCAAGACCCCACCATTACATGTAATAAATGAAAATAAATTTTGATATATATACATAAAACCAATAACTAATTCTTTATTTATTTATTTATTTTATTACAAATACATTTTAACAAAAATAGTAAGAAATTGTTTTTCACATTCTTCATATTGGAGAAGTGTGGATAAGAACTCTTAATATCTATTTTAGAAAGTTCTATTCATAAACAAATTAAAGGTTTTGTAGCTATGATAATTCCCAAGAATATCTATTAATTATGTGATTGAAGATGATTAGTAAGGTAGCCGACTGAGTTGAGTTTTGTTGCTTGAGCAAGACTTGCAACTTGCAAGCCTAGATGACAAGCTGCAAGCTAAGCCTGATTTGCTATCATTGACTTTTGTTTATGTTCATTGCATGAAACTCTTAGCAGTTATGAAACATGTAACCTTTATCATGCTTACAATGGATACTCATTTTTACGGGATGTGTAGTGGTGCATGGATGGGTGGGCGTGCATTTTGTAGATCTCACGGAAGGGACATTATTGTTAGAACAAAGTTATTAAAGAAATGAACATACCTGGAATTTATATGCATTTGTGAATTTCACAAATTTGGAGATGCATTTAACTTGCATGCAAGTTTATTATGTACTGTTGTATGGTTGAAAATTTAGATTCTAGAATTGAATGCAGATGGACTTTAATATCTAATGTTTCTTTCATGACTATGTCCTCATGCAACTTGCAGGAGTGCAGCTCCTTGATTTCATTGAGGGTGAGCACAAGAATTCTCGAGCTATTAAAGGCGCACCACTTGACTCACTTTTTGCGTAGTTTTGCTTACACTCACTTTGGTTTGGCAACTGCAACATACGTGGTATGTATCTAAGTCAAGAATGATTTCCTTTGGATGGTGACACTCTGTTAGAGACATTAAATTATTAATAATCTACATGGGATTTGGATTGTATTAGACTATTCGGAATGTGGACTCACCCCATTTTGACTATGCTTTTCTTTTATGTTTGATTAGCTATTGATGTGCTCTGGATAGAATTTGTTAGAGAAGTTCGTTGGTGTTAGGAAGAGTCACAACCTTTACCTCGGATGCCAACCACTGGTGTGATTGACTTGTCAACTTGTTTGGTCAACCAGAAACTACACATGGCAATAGTACATCATTTCATTAGAGAAATGTTAATAGGGTTAGTTCCTTGTGCATTTCTTGGACATTATGTTGTGAGAACTGAAGGTTCTGAAAGACCACAAGCTTTGTATGCCCTCCGCCTTGACAAATGTAGGCCTTGAATCATTGAATTTGTATTGACAAATTGCTGAACTTGGCCTTTTCTTCAGTTAGTTTACGAACCTTATTAATGAAACATGCATACCTGAAGTGCAGAATGAATTATAATTCATTTAATTGCATTTAATTTATAATTAGAATTTATATCTCAAGAATGTTTAGATAGCATGCTTTTAGATACTTCCATTCAAGACTTGTTCTTCATACAAGCCTGGGGGCTCTTATAAATGCTGAAGTTGTGAAGATGCTTTGGATCTTGTAACTAATGAGCTAGTTAACATTTGTTTCTGTTAATTGCTTTCAATGTACTTTATTGTAGCCATTTGTTTTGGTATTATGCATGGCAGTTAGGTGGTGAATGGTGATTGACAAAATTGAAAATTTGCCCTTGAAATTTTAGTGCAAGTGGTTCTATTGAAGACTTTAAGCTGCCAAATGTGCAGAGCTGAAAATGTTGTGGTAATACTTGAAATTCAAGCTCTGAAATCAAATACTCTTTTATAGGGCATAGAAAAAAAAAATCACTTGGAAGATAACTAAAAGTGTTCCTAAACCAAACGAAACTAACCTTTGTGTCCCAATCAAGTGGGGTAGGCTACATGAATCCTTCCAGATATCATTATAGTTGTATGTTTGGTTGGAGACTGTATTAATTGCATATCAATATATTCTTGCCCTCTGCTAATATTACTGTAACTAGATATGGTCAGTTAGTACTCAGTTCCAAACTTTGGACTACATTGGGGACAAATTCCATTGGGCCAACTAGTTATAAGTTCCTTTATGCTACGAGAGTGTTGCACTTTTCTAAATGTAAGAACGTCATTGTTTTATTATTTGATTGCAATTGGACATTGTTTTATTATGTGATTGCAATTGGATAGCCATCTATTTGCAGCTCTTGCTACCTGTAATCCTTATAAATTGGAATTTTACATCCACATAACACTTCAGACGTAAAGACTTAAACACGTTGTCTGATCGGTTTCTGTTGGGATTTTCTTTTTCTGTAGTCTTATTTAAATTAATTGATAATAGATGTGATTTTGCAGGACTTGCTGAAAACAAATAGTATTGTTTCAGTAGGTTAGCACCAGGGACTTTGTTGCAATTATGTAGTTTGACAATGGATATTGTTTATGAAAACTGATATTGATGACATGCTGTCATGGTCTTGAGATCTCTTAAGCATCCTTTTGATGTTTTCTTTCTTTCTTTTCTACCTTTGGGGATTTTTCCAGAATATTTTGTGGTCAGAGTCGTGAGACCATAATTGTATTTCTTTGCCACTTCATTGTTCAACTTGCACTATGCATTGAGAAGAATTGTGAAAACGAAGATCCTGTTTCTGCTCAAGTTGAGGTTGTGTCTAATTTTACCTTTGCTGTCAATATTCTTATAATGTCTCTGTGTTCGAGAATCAGTAAACGTCGTTCTTCTTTTGCTTTTTGGCCTGAAGTACTATGTGACTGTAAAATGTAAATACAGGAAGCTGGTCAGGTCAATGGAGACTTATCTCATACGAGAATGCCTAGTGAGGATTTTGTTGGGAAACGAGACAGGTGAACTAAGCAAGTGAGAAGCCTTTTGTTTTCATAATTAAATACTAATTGCAAATCCATTGAGGCTGTGGATTTTTATTGAAGTTTTTTTTATATTGTTTTTATTTTTTTCTCTTCATTTAAAGTATGAGTATTATTCTGGTATGAATATTATTCTGTTTTGGAAGTTTGTTTAATTTTACCTTGACATTCTTGATTACTACACTCAGGTTGTCTTCATGGCTTTCTTGTGGAGGAAGAATAGAAACTCCTACAATGTCATTGACACAGTGATTCTTTTAGATTAGGCTGGATGTGTGTTTGGTTTGATATTCCAAAAGACTAACTATAATTTAATGAATTTAAATCTTTTTTTGCCTTCTCTCTGTTGTATATTTGTTGAAGAGTTGCTCAAATATTATAGTGGCATATTTCTATTATGTTGATGTTAAAGATCAGTAAGAACCTGCAACTCAATTTGCATATCACAACCATTTGGAATATGAGAAACTAGAGTGACAGCAAGTGGCACTATTAAGTGCTTGAAACCCTAAACATGAAAGTCACATGCAGTAAATGGCTTGTCCTAGTGCCTATGGTACTAGTTCTTTTTAAGTGTTTATTACTAATAATTGCTTACCAAAGTAGTGAACTTACAAGATAACTTTGCACTAAATAGATATGATAGGATTACATTAATTTTGGACTTTCTGCTGATTGCCCTTTTTTATATCCCATTCATGTGATTCACTCATACTCTTTGTGCTCACTATGCAGTGGCTCAATGTCAGATGATTCATGTCATCCTGAAACTTCTGTATCGAGGATTAATTCTAAGGCCCAGGATGTTATGACATCTTCTGATTTAAGGCCTTCAGATTGTAGCAGGAAGGGATCAGCTGGTGTTGTGGGTATGATGCTTCTAAAATCAGACCAGAACTTGCATGTTCCATTTATGCAGGTTGTTTAAGCTTCAGTAGAGTAAGATTATTTTCCAGTTTTTTTTTTTTTTTCCTAGAATTTTCAATAGAAACAATCTTGACTTGTTCTCCATACTTGTTATAGGATGCACCACTTATGACAGAAGACATGCATGAAGAACGACTCAATGCTGTAGAAGCCTTGGGTTCTTCATTTGTAAGCTTAAACGCTTTGTCATATGCATTATGACTCTGGTGAAGATGGCCATTGTGGGAATGCTATTGATATGCATATACATGTACATGTTGATATTATGACTATCACTAATTATCTCAAAGTATATTTGAATGGTTGCATCTTAGATGTTTTGATAAAGTGGTTACCACTCCACTTGCATCAACTTCGATTCAAGTAAAGTGGTACCAGTTCACTTGCTATTAACTTTGATTTAAACCTTTCATTTTTGGATCATGAAAGTCTGGAAGCCCTAAAAAATGAGAAGACTCTAAGAAACTCCTTTTTTATTTGACAAGTTTAATTTAGTTAGTTGCTCATTGCTTGTGGGAAAACTATTTTGACATTCATTTTGCATTTTAGATAACTTCCCTATTCAAGTGTTGCATGGTAGATAGAGGTCTGTAAATTTGAAGAGTGCATTGATATCAACTGAGAAAATATTGTCTACCATTTTGTACAGAACTTCTTTGCTCAGTTGGAGAGAGATATATTATCTTCAGGTAATAAGCTCATTTTTTACTTCTGCTCGTTTTACTCTTTCCAATAAAGAAGTAGAAGCCATAATTATTTATTTGATAAGTAAGACTGTAAGATATTGAAAAAGCAGCTATGGGGTACAAAGCAAAACTATTTTCGACAAAATAAAGCTCTTCTAAAAAGTCAATAAAAGCAAAAAAAGAATTACAAATCTTCCCTTATAGCCAAAAATGAAAAATATCTAGTGTTATCTTCAATCTGTTTACGTCCATCTGTACATCCTCAAAAGTTTGCCGATACCGTTCTCTCCAAAGGTACAACATCAAAGTCTCACTCAAAGCCTTGTTCCTTTGCTTTGATTGACAACCTCCCTGCCATGGCTAATACAACTGGAGTAGTGATTTCAACATCATACCAAAAAATTCAACCTGTTAGGCTTTTGCTAAGGCAACTAATTCTGTTCTCTCTAAAGTTGGTAAATGTAAACCAAAAACTTCAGTGGATGCTGAAGACTAAGAAAGTAAAGCTCCATAGCTCACTACTAGTCACATTAGGAATGCAAAAAAATTGTCAGCCGCACAGTTTGAGAGTGTGATTGGAATGGGAAGGGCAGGTTAGGTGAGAAAATTGTATGGGTCAGTTGACTGGCAGTTAAGAATTTATTAATGTGCTCATTAACCAACCAGACACCTTTATATTATATTCTCATATAGTCCTATCGATAGACATTCCCTGCCCTTATGTTGTCCCTAAATCTAATATCAGTTTTTTATTAGATGAGACTAAGGTTTTAAAAAGCAGCCGCAACCGTTACGTAACACCGTTACGTAACGGTTTTGGTGGTTACAGCCACCTGTTACGGCTGCTTTTGGAGTGTGATTGAGATTTACAGGTGTGTCGGCCGTAGCGGCGGCCGTAGCGGTCGTAACGGTGCCGTAACAGCCGTAACGGCCTGTTACGCACCGTTATGTAACGGTTCTGAACTGTTTCTTTCGAAAAAATACAAAAAAAAGCTGAAAATGGGAGAAGAGAGATAAATAGAAGAGGGAAGATAAACAGAGAAAATGAAGGAACGAGAGATAGAGAGACATAAGAGGGAAGATGAAAAATATATTATTGATTTGTTGAAGCTGTAAGACCTATGCTATTTTATTCAGCTGCTATCAATGAACCATTTTATTTTTGTGTGTCTATCTATATATTGTTTGATAATAATAATAATAATAATAATAATAATAATAATAATAATAATAATAATAATAATAATAATAATAAGCGTGGTCATTATCTATTTGGCTTGGTTAAAATATGTATATATATATTTAGGCTCATATTTATTCTCTTACTTTTGTCATTGTTTATCTTATATATAATAGTTAGTGGTTGATTTTTTTGTATAATATAAAGTCATTAATTATTAAAATAAAATGTAAAAAACTCAGTTTATAGTGATTTAAAAATATGAAATATATTGGATCATACTTAAAAATTTACAAAAATTGATCAATATTTATTTTAAACCCAATAAATATGATCATGGAAAAAAAATATGCGTATCGGTAAGTTTTTTTCAAATTGTGTGAAAAATAAAAAAAATTCACGGTTCCGGTTATCGCAACCGTTACGTTACGGCCTTTACACTCCGCAACCGCAATCGCGCCATCGTCACCGTTACGACGACCACAACCGCTTTTCAGAACCTTGGATGAGACCCTCCATCAAAGCACGTATGGCTCACTCACTCATTTATCTCTCTTTCTCACTATCTGAAACTCCTTTCCCTTTTGTGTCTCCTACCTGTCTTCCCTCACTCTTAACCCTGTGGATCCACATCTCCCCTTATGAATTCAATACATAATCGGGTAATTATTTTATTTGTGTGCAGTACATTGATAGGACAATAGAGGATTGTTTCTTTAACTCTATGTTTACCTCAACTCCTAGTTGGCCAGAATGATATCTGATTGATTGTTCAACTTAAGATTTGGCTTTTTAGACTTTGTTCAGGCGAAGGGGGGAAAGTTGGAGAAGTGTCTCGAGGGTTTGGATTTAGTTCTTAAGGAATAAAATTACGAGTAGATTTTGATATGGTACATTTATTATGATGGTGGCTTGGTTTTGGGGAACTAAAATGACATTGAATGGAACAATTACATAGATGATTTAGATGGCCCATTTCAAACGGATCATGTTGACTGAAATTGGAAACTTCAGGGATAGAATTGACAAAATTGGAACTTGACCAAAGTGACCTGAAACAACAAAAATATCATAATTATGAAAAGAGAGTGTGGCATACATAAAGCCTGGACATATTTATAAAAGCTGAAATCAATGTTCTACATGATGTTGATCTGAGGTGCTATTTTAGGGGTGGTGTGAAGATGGCAAAAATTGGAGATTCAAGGTTGAAAGGTTACATCCTAGTGCCAAAAGGCATAGATTAGATTCAAAATGTATTGGATGAATCCCAAAACCAGTAATTCAACATTTGTTAAAGAGTCTTATAGTAAAAACTGAAAAATCCATGAACTTATGCACAAACATAACGTAACATTTGGTGCCCATATCACAAAAACCATAAATGATCACAGAACATACATACTTTTCCGTCTACAAATTCGGCTGGCAAAAAATAAAACGTATTCGGAAAATACCTTTTTTTTAGTGTAACAAATTAAATTAAAAAAATCCATGTAATGCTGACTAAACTCGACAAAGTCTTGTCCCAACTACTTGGGGGTCAGCTACAAGAATCTTGTTTTGCCATTCTGCTTGTTTAAGGGGCATAATTCAGTTAAAACATGAGCATACCCTCAATAGCATTTCAAATGTTTATGTTTTTTCCCCTCATACAGAATGAGATTGTTTTACTATTTCTCAGCTTGTTAAACATGACCTGAAGCTTGTTTTCTTTTGCTGCATTTGGTTTTTGTTTCATGGAAAATTTGAGAACATGTGCAAATTTTTTCTCCTGTTTTCATAACATGAATTTGTTTTACTGTTAAATCTTTTTTGCATTTTCCCAGCTGTATGGTTGTGTACTTGGTTTTTTTTTTTTTTTTTTTTTTTTTTTTTTTTTTTTTTGTTTTTTAAGATTCGTCTTTCATAGCTATGGATTTATGGGTCATATCATATGTGAACATGCATGTCTTTCCTATCAAAAAAAATAATGTTTTAAATACATAGCCCATTATTAATTTCCTTTCAAAATTAATTTGGTGCTGGATGTTTGTGAAAATCTGAATCAGACATGTCAGCATTCAAAGCAGCAAATCCAGCTGTTGTATTTGAAGATTTTATCCACTGGCATTCACCTAGAGATTAAGAGAATGATGACTTTGAAGAGAGTGGAGAAGTGTCTACAAATGATGCAATGGAATCGTTAAAAAACAATTGGCCTCCTCGAGGACGACTTTCAGAGAGAATGTCTGAGCATGGGAATTTGTGGTGAAAATTTTGGAATGATGCACCTGCTTTGCCAGCTTCTGAGCAGAAGCCACTTTTGGATCCTAATCGAGAAGGAGAAACGGTAAAATTCTTTGTAAATGTGCACATCATGCAATTTTTTTTTTAAAAAATATCTGGATTGCTCTAGTTTTTATGTTTCCCAACAAAATATTAGCAAATGTAGGATGTTACAACGAAGGTCTCAAGTTCATAAAACTGGTGTTACCACAAGACAGTAATTTCTGATTAAATGGTGATCAACAATTGATGTTTTGAAATGCTGTTCAATTTATGTTTCAAAGCAATAGATTTGACAGTCCAAAATGGTTCTTTCTACCATTGTCTTTCTTGTTTGTTGAAAGATATAGAAAATAATCTACTAAGATCTGATGCTACCTAGAATATGTCTTGGTTCAACAAGTGGAATGGGAATTCAAAATTCAAATGCAATAAGGTATAGCTTGTTGGGAATTGGGATACTTCTAAGCACAATGCTGACTGCCTTTTAATGGAAGGTTATTAAAACATGCAAGTTGTCTTTTCGCATCTCAACATTTGTCGTATTGGATAAATGTAAAAAAGAAAAGAAAAGAAAAGAAAAGGAAAAAAAAAAAAATTGAACTCAGTGTATCCCGTCTAAGTATAAATCAAATTTAGTATATTCCTTCTAAGCATGAACTTCGTGTGTCCCATATAAGTTGAGCTATTTATGTGTTGTGGCTTTTTTTAGACTGTCTCTTGAAATACTCTTGTTTGTTAGTTCAAGTTTTTTATTTTTAATTTATTGGATAACCAAAAGTGGTATAAACTAAAAGGTGTTATGAAGGTGGCAAATAGCTTTACAAAAAGATAAGGCTCTATGATATACAATACATCTAGAGGTATAAACATATCTCCAATGAACTGCACAAAAGGCACAATTGAAATAGTACGCTACTCAATCAAAATAAATAAATAAATAAACAAGGAGCAAGGATCCCTTTTGGTTTTAATGAGAATAATTCAAAATAATTACACTCCCTCCATAGTCTAGAAGCACACAATGCAATTGTCTGCCACTGTGATATCCATGTTCCGTAATTAGCTAATTGGTCCTTAATATGAATTTGATTATGTGTTAATATAATTTTGTGTGCCATCATGTGAAAATATGTGGTTTTGAATTTCTATCTGTTCACCGTAGGAATATTTGTTTGATTGTCTGCTTTGGAAATTAAATTGAAGGCCTTATCGGCCACAGAACCCGGAATTGATTGCGCCATTGTGATTGGCATAATTTTTAGAGCCTACGGTGAAATTTAATTAGAAACTGATTCGGATCAAATTAATTTGATTAAATTAATGAGTTAGTGCCCAATTGTTATTATTATTATAATGATTTTAGTGGGGTTTGTTGTGTAAAGGCATAACACCTCCATTCCTCTCCTTAGTTGCATTTGACTAATCTTGGACTCAAAATTAGAGGCAAGGCCGACTATAGAGAGAGAGAGGGAGAGAATTGGGTGATTTTGGCTCAAGGTGTGGGGAATTTGAAGATTAAACCCAAGATTTTGTTATAGCTTGGAAGATTTAACTCTTAGGTAAGTAAACTCATGAATTTTTGTTTGTAATTTGTAAATTCAAGATTAATTGGTGGTCAAGAACAAGGGTTGTGCTCTAATTGATGAATTTGAAGTTGAAATGCACATGCATGTATAGGATCACCATGATTTTGCATAATCTAGCATGTATTGAATTGAATATGGAAATATGAGTGTTAAATCTTACATGCAAGCATGTATTTGTTGAGTTTCGTATGGATGAACACCATTTGCATCATTTGAGTTGATTTGTGGAATTGGCCTTCATAATGATGTAATTTGGTAATTATACCATGTTAGTATATGTATATGTGAAGATTGAGCCAAAAACATGCATTTTGAACCTTTGAATATCAGGTTGAAGCTCAAGAACACATTCTGGAAAACCTAGAAAATTTGACGTCCGCTCGAGCGGGAGAACCGCCGCTTGAGCGTGAATTTCGAGCTCCCAGTATTTTTTTTTCTGCAGACATGGTGTCCGCTCGAGCGGGGAGCCATGTAGAGAGGCCTTCTGCTCGAGCGTTAGAGTGCACGATCGAGCGTAAATTCAACATAACTAGTACTTTTACAGGCCTTAAGGGTCCGCTCGAGCGGGGAAGTCTACGCTCGAGCGGGGACCCTGTTTTCTGAAATTTTGAAAATGCATTCTGTGTTCTGTTTTCCGTTCCCTTTCACTCCTAAACACTCTTAGGCATACATTGAGCATTGTAATTGAATTAAAGAGATAAGAATGAAGCCTAAAGAGGAATATGTGAATTAAAGAACGGATTGAATTATTTGTGACCCATATGTGTTATGTGATATGTAGGGTCAAGCTCTAGGGCAAATCCACAAACCGATCACTGTGAGTAGTATCTTAATAAAGACATCTGAAATGTGCTAGTTGTCCAATTGCTTATCTTCCTATAAGTCTGTTGTTTTAAATTGTGGAAAAATGTTTGCTTTACTAAACGATTGATACAAATGGTTGGGCCGAAGGCCGATTGATAGAAATGATTGGGCCGAAGGCCGATTGATACAAATGATTGGGCCGAAGGCCGATTGATATGAATGATTGGGCCAAAGGCCGTTTTGATATGAAAGCATAAGTGGGCCAAAGGCCAATTTGACACGAAAGTGTAAATGGGCCAAAGGCCAGTTTGATACGAAAGTATAAATGGGCCAAAGGCCAGTTTGATACGAAAGTATAATGGGCCAAAGGCTGTTTTGAATAAATGGGCCAGAGGCCGTTTTGACATGATAGAATGCATGGGCCAGAGGCCAGTATGATCTATATCTATTTATATGCTAGATAGAAATGTGAATTGGGCCTAAGGCCGTCTGATGTATATTGTTCCAATATATTTTCTTTATTTGATATTATTCACTGGGCTTTCGCTCACGCTCATTCATGTGTTTTTAGGTGAGCCAAGAGAGGTCTAGACCCAGCCTCAGTGAAGTCTGTATGGAACAACTAAGGTTTCGAAGAGTTAGCCCTTACGTCTCACGCACGAGACACGTCTTCGCCTTTCTGCCATTCTGTGTTATTCTGTCATGTTGGCGAGGACTTTGGTGTACGTCTGTGTGTAGCTTGTTTTGGCTGACTTAGTTTTGAATGATCCTGTCTGTATAGAACTGTATGTTACTATACTTTTTGTTGTGAGTTATTAACATATGTCTGTATGGAATGTTGTGATGTGCATATAAGCATGGCTCTATGGACAAAGTTTTAAATTGCTTCCGTTTGGTCCCTTTACTTTGATGAGTTTTGTCTTATTTGGTTTGAGGCCGTAGGTAATCTCGTGATTACTGGCTGGTTATGGTCTTAACGCATAGGGGCGGGTTCGGGTCGTGACAACCACTCATTCCTCTTTTGGTTTGATAGGACAACTAGCAAAAAACCCCACACATAATGAGGCATAACCCCAACCATGCCAAAAATTGAACAGTTAAGATTCCATAAATCGTTGGTGAACCTGTGCTACATAGTATGCGTGTGTTCAGCAAAAATGAAGGTAATTATGACAATTTTACTGGGGTGATTTGACTAAAATACCCTATTAAAATTATAAAATATGCAATTTAAACAAATGTGGTGATTGTTCTTAATAATTTCGAACCACTTGGCCTTAATTGGATGGTCTCTTTTCAACCTTGTAATTGCAGTTTGGATTCAGTATTTGGAAGAGAAGTAATATGTTCTTCAAACCATATCACTATATATTTTATTGTGTTGACGTGGTTCTTTGAGTGCCATTATCTTTTTGGTTTGGAATATTGACCTTTCATGTCACTTTGAACTCTGTAGGTTCTTCATTATTTGGAAACATTGCGACCGCATCTACTGCTGGAACAAATGGTTTGTACTGCCTTCAGAGCTTCAGCTGACACTCTAAACCAGGTAACCTTTGGTGGCTTAAAGCAGATGGTCACCAAAATGGGTAGACTTTATCTTACAATGGCTTCTACACTGAAGCATTTGCAAGGTATGCTTGTCTTTATGATTTCTTGTCATTTATTTTATTTTTCCTGAATCTTAGTTTCATTTTACATAGATGCAAGTTTGCAGAATTTACGTTTTCCCTCTCTCTTCCTTGCAGCAAATCGTCTCTCTGTCGACAGTGAGATTACTGAAGATGTGAAACGGCTTTGTGTTGTTTTTGAACATGTTGAGAAGTTGTTAACTGTTGCAGTTTCTCTTCATCATAAGTTTTTGCAAGCACCACGATTGTTAGCAGTAATTTTCAGTGACTACTACGATTTTCACCTACCTACAATAGGGACAGGCGCTGTGGCAGGCAATCGTGATATGGTAAATTCCCAAATGACGTGTGTTTTTGGTCTAGCAGTTCAGTAGTTAGCTTAAGCATCTTTCTAGAGTATCACCATTGCTTTCATCAAGGTTATTATTTTAGACAAAAATTATTTATTGAAAAAAGTGATTTTATTTAATTTATATAAAATTATATATGCATATATAAATAAAATTTTAATATATTATTTGACGTGTATGTGTCCTACTTTTGGAAAAGTGCTCTACATGTTCTAGTCCTACTTCTGGAAAAATGCCGTATCTGCTTGTCTGTGTCATGTCCGTGTCCCGTACCCATATTTTTTCTTAGGCTTTGATTTGTGACTCCTGGCAGTACTATGGTCAATAATTTGGATGGTCTAATGTTATATTAGTTCTAGTTGATGCAATTTTTTGGTGATTTTGTGCTATAGCACATTTCATGTTTTTTCAATATAATTTTTAGTCTTCCATTTATCAACGACACATATTAGATCTATTTAGATGACACAAGTTGATGTCAAAAATAAATTTTACTTTTTAGTGTTCACCTATAGGGGTCTTGAGAAACAACATAGTGCAATAGTGCTAAAATTCCCCCATAATAAACATGGATTAGATTAAGCAAGGAGAGTAACTCCAAGGATCATTTGTAATAATTTATCTTCCTATATTAAACACTTGCTTGTAGAAATCATTTTGTTCTGGTTTTTTTATCATTCACAATTTTATTTTATTTTTTTTAAATTGTGAATTCATGATATATTCAGGTTAAATTGAAGGGAGACATTGACCAAGGTGTGGAATACTACAAGAAGGCTCTGTATTATAATTGGCACTATGCTGATGCCATGTATAATCTAGGCGTTGCATATGGGGAAATGCTGAAGTTTGACATGGTAAATTTGTAGGAAATAAAACTTTTGTGTCTCTATATCTCTCTGCTTTTCATGTCTTTCATTCTGAAGCAAACTTCACATGAATAAAACTGATCTCCTCAAACATTATTCTCTACTAGAAAGTACATTATCTTTATTTTATTTTTTTTCCTTTCGCAATCATCGTTCATTTTCTTCCCTTTCTATTAGTTGCTTTAATGAGAAATTTGATGCATTTCAAATCTAGAACTTGAGAATATTTATTTAATATCTGTGCAGGCAATTGTGTTTTATGAACTTGCTTTCCACTTCAATCCTCATTGTGCAGAGGCATGCAACAATTTAGGAGTGATATACAAAAACCGTGACAACCTTGATAAAGCTGTGGAGTGTTATCAGGCAAAATTATGATGCTTATGTGCAAATTTTAAGTCTCAAATCATCGTGCGCTTGATATTATAAAAATTATTTATTCTTCTGCAGTTGGCTTTATCCACTGGTCTGCTGCTGCTGCTGCAATGTTGCTGTGAAGCAGGCTGCTACGAGATGCTGGTCTGCTGCAAATTTGGGCTGTTGTTAGTTTCATGTTTTCATTTTGTTATCTGCTGTTTTTACTATGGGTTCACAATTTGGATGTATTTGAGTATTTTAGTGAGTTTACCCTTTTAGGTTTTATATAACACTTCCAAAAGCATATTTTTCAGTAGTGTTTTTTTGCCTACACATCAACTTTAGGTGATTTAATATCAATGTTATTAGTTTGTAATAGTAGTGCCTGAGGGATGCCTCTTGTAAATATGTAAAACTTATAAAAAAATATATATGATTTTAAATTTTTTTTGCCGCTACAAATTTGTCGTTGCCAAAAAGTAAAGCTTTCTCGACAAACAACTTGTCGGTAAATGTGTAGCCAAAAGTTTATTTCTGCCCACTCATATTGTGTTGCTAAAAGTGTATTTTTTGCCAATGTCAATTTGTCGTTGCCAAAACTAAAGTTTTATCGACAACCAAATCGTTGGCAAATGGCAACATTCACCGACGTAAATGTGTCGCTAAAAGTTACTTTTGCCCACTCATATTGTGTTGGTAGAAGTGTATTTTTTGCCAATGCCAATTTATCGTTGCCAAAGTAAAGCTTTAGCGATAAACAAATCATCGGCAAATGGCAACATTTACCGACGTAAATGTGTCACCAAAAGTTTACTTTTGTCTACGCATATGTTGTTGGTAAAAGTATATTTTTTGCCCATGCAAATTTGTGTCGCGAAAGTGCCACACAATCATCATATTTGAATGACTTTTACCAACGCAAGGTAAATTGCCAACGATGGATGAAGGCTTTTATCAACGACTATGTTCGTCACTAAAGACATTACTTTTACCAACGCAATGATAATTTCGTCGGCAAAAACTTTTGCCTACGGGTTGCCAACGTAGCTTTGTGTGTCGGCAAAACTCTTTGCCAATGAATTTTCCCTTTTAGCAACATATTTTGTTGCGTTGCAAAAAATGCAATTTCTTGTAGTGGTATACTCTGATTGTGTGCGAATCTTTGGCAGTTGGCCTTTGGTAATCTCGGATTACTGGCCATCACGACACCATTCTACTAGGGGCGGAATGGGGTCGCGACAGATTGGTATCAAAGCACGAGTTCCTTTTAGTATGTTATTCACACACCTTGAGTCCTAAAGAGCATAGGATTTCCCTTATAATGATATTAGGATTGCATCATATTGCTTGTTACTTGATAATGTGTGCATCATCTCGGCATGATCATTTGTTACTTGCATACATGTCTATTTGTTCATTTTGTTTAAAAAGCCACATTTTGCATACTCTTAGCATCATGAGAAGGGGTAGACCTCCAGTTGGCTGAGATCAATCCGAAGACAGGTTGGACAGGTTAGAAAGGTTGGTTGAAGGTTTGGCTTGTGAGTTGAGGCAAACAAGGCAACAGAACACTAGTACTACTTCGACTCAGACCGAGCAGACAAACAGTCGAAATGCAGTCCCGCCTCCTCCTCCACCTCCTCTAGTACCATAAGTGTCCCCACTGCCAGCTTTATATGGGGACGACACAATAACTTTGATCAAAGAGTTCAAGAAAATGAACCCGCCGAGATTCCAAGGGGGTATAGAGCTGATGAAAGCTGAGGCGTGGGTTTTAGAAATGGAGAAGCTGTTTGAGATTTTTTCCAGTACCGACGCTCAGAAGGTGTCATTGGCAGCATTCACGTTAGACGACGATGCACGAAGATGGTGGATGATAATTCGAGAAGGCAATCCTGGTTTAACTTGTGCCAGATTTTTGGAGTTGTTTTACAACAAGCATTTTCCCCTTAGTGTCCGAGATCGAAAGACCACAGAGTTCCAGACTCTGACGCAGGGCAACAAAATCGTGGCAGAATACGACCGTGCTTTTACCGAGTTGGCGAGATATGCACCTCACATGGTTAATGATGAATATAGAAAAGCTAGGAAGTTTGAAAGTGGGCTTCGTGGGTTGATACAAGATTGAGTTAACATGCTCAACATGCCGACATACGCCGGAGTATTAGACAAGGCCATCCTGGCAGAAGCTAACTTAAACCGATACCAGAGTTCAAGAGAGAGCTGGAGGAAGAGACAGAGTTGTGACAATCGCCGAGTACTGTTTAATGCCAAGAAGAAAGCGAATATGGACAGGTCCAGTAACTCTAATCAGGAAGATGACACTAGGCCGACATGTTCCAGTTATGGGAAGCCGTATTTTGGGGTTTCGTTGGGCGTCTGGAGCTTGTTTTGAATGTGGTGAGATAGGTCACCGTGTGAAAGACTGTCCGTAGGCAAAGGCTAATGATGGTAAGAAGAATGGGAGCACTTCGGGCTCTGCGCAGAAAAGCAACGTCGGGAAAGGTCAGATGAGGCAGGGTAGAGTTTTTGCATTAGTGCCAGGGGACACCCAGGGTGCCGAGACAGTAGTGTCAGGTATACTTCCAATTTGCTCTCAAGATGCTTATATATTGATTGATTCGGGTTCTACATATTTATTTGTATCTGCTAAGTTTGCCGAGAAGTTAAATAGAAAGCTAGAACCTATTGGTTATGTGTTATCTGTGTCTACTCCATTCATAGAGCATGTGTTGTTGTGATTGAGAATGTTGAATTATTAGTTGATTGGATGCCGTTGGACATAGCCCATTTTGATGTCATATTGGAAATGGACTGGTTAGTAACAAATCATGCCTCCATTAATTGTGTTTCCAAAAGTGTCATATTAAAACCCCCAAACCACGCCGAGGTTACGTTTCATGGTAAATGAGTAGTATCCCCACCTTACTTGATCTCATCCATGAAAGCTTATAAGTTGATCCAGAAAGGGTGTCAAGGTTATTTGTGTAGTATACTAAGTGATTTGAATGGAAGCGTCGACATCCCAGTTGTTAATGAATTCCCCGACGTTTTTCCAAATGATTTGCCTGGCCATTTAGTGGATAGAGAGATAGAATTTACTGTTGATATTATGTCAGGAACACAACCTATTTCCAAAACACCCTACAGGATGGCCCCAGCCGAGCTTAAGGAGTTGAAAGTGCAATTACAAGAGTTGTTGAATAAGGGTTTTATTAGGCCGAGCACTTCACCTTGGGGAGCGCCAGTCTTATTTGTTAAGAAAAAGGATGGTGCACTTCGTCTTTGTATTGATTACCGAGAACTAAACAAGGTAACCATTAAGAATAAGTATCCATTGCCGAGGATCGATGATTTGTTTGATCAGTTACATGGAGCACAAGTCTTTTCAAAAATTGACCTTAGGTCGGGCTACATCAGCTTAAGGTTAAAGCCGAGGATATTGAGAAGACTGCTTTTCGGACAAGGTATGGCCACTCTGAGTTCTTGGTGATGCCTTTTGGAGTGACTAATGCTCCTGCAGCATTTATGGATTTGATGAACAGAGTCTTTAAGACATACCTAGATGAGTTTGTGGTTGTTTTCGTTGATGATATATTAATCTATTCCAAGAGTAGAGATGAGCATGAGAAGCATTTGAGAGTTGCCTTACAGATTCTGAGAGATAGGAAATTGTATGCTAAACTTAACAAGTGTGAGTTTTGGCTTTCTAGTATTTCATTTTTGGGTCATGTGATTAATGAAAAAGGTATTTCAGTCGACCCTAGCAAAATTGGAGCCGTGGTGAATTGCCCGAGGCCGACTAATGTGTCCGAGGTCCGTAGTTTTCTGGGTTTGGCAAGTTATTACAGAAAGTTTGTGAAGGATTTTTCAAGGATTGCAATCCCATTGACCCAATTGACTCAGAAGGGAGTGGCATATGAATGGACCGAGGATAGGGAATCTATAGCGATCCCGGTTTCCCTTTTCTTTAGTTGTTGTATCTGGACTTAGGTTCCGTGGAGTTAGTTGCTGTGTGCGTCTTATTTACATCCTTTACTCCTTGTGTTCGAGTCTTGGGTTGTGTTGAGCAGGTTTGAAACAGGTTGGTTGAACTTGGAAACCAAGAGTAGTTGCCCAGATTTTGGCCTTCACCCTCGAGCGGGGATTTTGACGCTCGAGCGGGCCCTTTGTTGTTGTCTGTCCGCTCGAGCAGGGTTTTTGACGCTCGAGCGTAGTTTTCCATCTTCCAGTATCTCCTCTGCAGTGTTGTACGCTCGAGCGGGATTTTTGACGCTCGAGCGGGATGTTGTGTGTGACGCTCGAGTGGGAGAGTTGACGCTTGAGCGGGAGAGTTGGTTCTGTAAAAGTTCTGGAAGTGTGTATCCGCCGCTCGAGCGGGATTGTTGACGCTCGAGCGGGAGCCTGTGAGTGACGCTCGAGCGGGGCGTTGGACGCTCGAGCGGGGCGACTCTTATTTAAAAGCGAGATTCGACTTTTGTATCACTTTTTCAAGATCTTTTCTCTCTCTTACTTTTCCAAAAAGCCATTTTCAGAGCTTCTCACTCTAAAACCGGCCCTTCACTCTTAGATTTGATCTAGTAGGAGTTGTTTACTCACTTTTGGTCTTTACGAAAGTTGTGTTGATCGTCGAGGGCTACATTTTAATCTGAAAATTTCAGAATTTGAAGCGTTTTGGTTTTGGTCTTCATCTCCATTGGAGCTCAAACTTTGAGGTAGGGATAACCTACTCCTTACTATGAGCTTTGTCTTTAAATTTTAGTATTTTGAGATGTTGGGGTTGGTTTGGTAATTTTGTGAAAGTTTGGGGCTTTTGTGTAAATTTACAAAAGTTGGGGTTTTGGCTATATAGAGCCTAGATGCATGCTTGGCACGAAAAAGGTGAAATTAATGTTAAGACATTAATGAAAATGGAACGTAAGGGTTGAAATGTAGATTATGGAAAATGCCCTAATTACATTGATTGATTAATTTGTATAATTAATTACTGAAAATGAGGAATTGAATTGAGAATGTGGAAATTGGAAAGGGAAGGGGTTAAAGGGTGTAGTTGGATTATTTATCACTCACCTAGTTGAAATGTTGATTATATATCCATTGTTGCATTTATTTTCTGTATAGAAATAACTGCTTTGGGCTATCGGTGGAGGATAGTCGTGATTGTAGTAGACAATGCATGATGATTAGGCAAACGGAAACTAATCACTGGAATGAGTCATTGAGTATGATGATTGAAAGAACACGTTAAATTTATGTGTTGTGTGATGATGTGTATAATTATTGTTTATATGCATTGTGTTGTGTTGGAGGAGATAGGGGATGTACTCCACGGTTTAGGGGAAGATAGGGGATGGACCTCTAAACCGGATGTTGTTGGGAGGAGATAGGGGATGGACTCCGTAGATAGAGCTCATATGCTTATCTAGTGATGTATTGACAGAGCTCATATGCTTGTCATTGGAAGTGTGATAGTGCTCATATGCATATCTGTGGAAGTGATGATATAGCTTGTATGCTTATCTGTTGTTGTGTGATATAGCTAGTATGCTTATCTATTATGAAATGGGAAGTGTTTGATATGAGTTACTGTCTCATATGAGTTGTTGGCCAGGTTCTGAGCCATGGTTGTAAATTGAGAATTGAAAGGAACTGGAAAATGAATTGTAACATGGACTTGTATATGATGAAACTGTAAAGTGTGATAAGAGAAAGTATCAGTGTTGGCCATCTATCGACTGCTAATCTTTTAGTCATTGTTCATATTTGGTTTAGTGTATTTCTACTGGGCTGTAGCTCACCCTATATGGGAATATCATTTTCAGGTGCAGGTAGCATGCCACCTCCAAGGACGTAGCTTGGGAGGCTAGAGGCGAACACACTTTTGTTGTTTTATTTTTGATGTATTACATGTAAATTCAAGCCAAGGGCTTAATGTGTAAATGAGTTAGTACTCTTTTGTTGTAACCAAGTGTTAACTTGGAAAGCTGTAAGCCTTTAGGGCATTTGCTTTTGTCGTTAACATGTAATACTTTTTGTAATGGAGCTCTGATGAATAGAAGGATGTGGAGTTTTTATATATCAATGCATGTCTCTATTGACGGGTTTAATGTTATTATTTTGAGGGCGTGACAACTTGGTATCAGAGCGTACCGGGTTCGAATACTTTGGGTACGTGGGAAGTGATTAGGATCACAATGGGTTTGTCTCGCTTGATAGAGACTTAGATGTAGCGTCGTATGCTGTGTGCTTAATTGATAACATGCTTACGTGTTTATATGGGTATGGGATTTAATTTCTACGATGTTGATTGGATCCTTGGGTTTCTGTGAGTCTTGTTGGAAAGGCACTTGATCAATGCTGTTTCTGACCGGAACTCTAGTAACGCCTCGGGACTATCATTATCCGGAAATGAAATTCGTAAGTGCTTATGTGTTTATGTGCTTATGTGGAGTGAATTACAGTTGTCCGTGCATTAGGACGCGAGTGTTATAGCTTCGGCACATTTGTGAATGTGCTAATAGTCTTGGTTACCTGTATTAGGATGTCAGGACGAGGACGCGGTAGGCGTGGTAGGCGTGGTAGGCAGGAGATGCCTTTGCCAGAGGAGGTTCCGGCAGTACAGGAGGGAGTTGGTCAGGCCAATGTGGCCGAGCCAGCAGGTCAGCAGGCTATGAGTGCCTTGGCATGAGAGATAGCAGGAGCTTTGGGTATTCTCAGAACAGGGAATCAGGCAGCTGAGGCAGGGCCTTCTTTCTTGAAGAGGGAGTTTTTCCGGTCTAACCCGGATGAGTTTGTTGGGGATCCAAAGGAGCCACTGAAGGCTGACGAGTGGTTGGAACAAATGAGTAAGACGTTCGAGATGCTTGGCATCGAGGACGGAGAACTGAAAGTGACCTTGGCATCCTTCCAGCTGAAGGGAGATGCAGGTCAATGGTGGAAGTACGAGAAGGCTCGTGTTGGTGGTACATGGGAGGCGTTTGTAAATGCTTTCCAGGAGAGGTTTTTATCTGTAGTGGCTAGGGAGAAGTTGAGGGATCAGTTTAGCCAGCTTAATCAGCAGGGCATGTCTGTGGCAGAGTTTGAGGCCACTTTTACTAGTTTGTCCAGGTTTGCACCTGAGTTGGTGGCGTCTGAAGAATGCCGTTGCTATGAGTTTGAGCGGAAGTTGAGGCGGGGCCTCAAGTTGAGGGTTGGTGGGTCTTATATCCGAGAGTATAGACATTTAGTGGATGTTGCAGCTCATATGGAGCTTATGATGTAGGAGGAAGACGAGGAGAAACACAGAGGCTCCAAGCGGGGCCAGGAGGGTCAGGGTGATGGCAGGAGACAAAGGGGTTATAACCCTCAGCAGTCTTAGGGTGGAGTTGCTAGATCGAACTTTCCGGTGCCGAGTGCAGGCTCGGGGAGAGGTAGTCAGGGAGGCCTGACTTGTTTTGCGTGTGGCCAGCTGGGTCACAAGTCTTCGGTTTGCCCGCAGAAGGGAGGGGGTCAGCGAGCTGCTTCTTCTTCAGCTAGACCTCAGGGCCAGAGTCAGGGCAGGGGCCAGCCTTTGTCTTGCTATCAGTGTGGTCAGCCTGGGCACCTGAAGAGGTATTGCCCACAGTTGAGTGCTACTTCGGGAGCGTCTAGTTCTAGGCAGACGCAGAGTTTTCAGCCAGCTCAGTCTGTGCAGGCCTCGAGGGCCAATCTGGGAGCTTCGTCATCCCAGTCAGTGCAATAGTCGTATGCTCCGAGGGGTGAGCAAGTGGATCAGGGGCCTTCAGGGCGCGTGTATGCTGTTACCGCGCAGGATTTAGTACCGGCTCCATCAGTAGTGAGAGGTACTTTTTTGTTTTGCAACTCAGTTGCTAATGTGTTGATTGACACGGGTGCATCTCATTCTTTTGTATCTGCTGCATTTGCATCTGTTTTGGAATTGGAGTTGGCACAGTTAGCATCTCTTATTTGTGTAGTATCGCCTATGGGTGGTGAGTTGATCTTGAAACAGGGTGTTAGAGGTTGTGATATAGAGGTCGCCGACCATAGGCTTCCTTTTCCATTTGTGGTCATGCCCATGAAGGGTTTTGATGTTATTTTGGGTATGGACTGGCTATCGTCATACCGGGCTGTTATCGATTGCTACCGCCAGAGGGTCACGTTATGTACCTTGAGCGGGGAGTGGTTCCATTTCTTGGGAGACCGGGTTAGTAGTGTTTTGCCACCGGGGTATGATTCGCGAGGGCGGAGTGAGCTTAGTGGTCTACTTGCTAGCTTTGAGAGTGGTGAGTGTGGTGAGACCCAGCTTGTGTTGCCGAGGGTGGTTTGTGAGTATTCGGATGTCTTTCCCGAGGACCTTGTTAGTTTGCCACCTCACCGAGAGATAGAGTTCTCTATTGATCTAGTGCCCGGCACGGCGCCGATTTCTATGGCACCTTATCATTTTGCTCCAGCAGAGTTGATTGAGTTGAAAGTTCAACTCCAGGAATTGCTAGATAAGGGCTTTGTTCGCCCTAGTGTTTCGCCGTGGGGAGCACCGGCCCTCTTTGCTAAAAAGAAAGATGGTGCCTTGAGATTGTGTATAGACTACCGGAAGTTGAATCGGGCTACGGTCAAGAATAAGTACCCTATGCCCCGTATAGATGATTTGTTTGACCAGTTGAAGGGTTCCCGTTGTTTCTCTAAGATAGACTTGAGATCGGGTTACCACCAATTGAGGGTTAGGGAGGAGGATATTCCTAAGACGGCATTCCGTACGCGGTATGGCCATTATGAGTTTTTGGTGATGCCATTCGGGCTTACCAATGCACCGGCAGTCTTTGTGGACTTGATGAACCGGATTTTCCGGGAATTCTTGGATCGATTTGTAGTCGTTTTTGTGGACGACATCCTTATCTATTCGCCTTCAGAGGAGGAGCACGAGGAACACTTGAGAGTGGTGCTTGAGTTGCTTAGAGCCCATAGGCTGTATGCCAAGTTTGGGAAGTGTGAGTTCTGGCTGAGGGAAGTCAAATTCTTAGGCCACGTAGTATCCGGGGAAGGGGTGCTTGTTGATGCATCCAAGGTTGAGGCAGTGCAAGATTGGGCACAGCCTAAGAGTGTGTTTGAGATCCACAGTTTTCTGGGATTAGCTAGGTATTACCGTCGGTTTGTGAAAGATTTCTCCAGGCTAGCTTCGCCGTTGACTAGATTGACTCGGAAATGAGTCAAATTTGTGTGGAGTGGGACTTGTGAAAAGTCGTTCGAGGAGCTGAAGGTTAGATTGACCACCGCTCCAGTTTTGATTATTCCGGAGAGAGGGTTGGGTTTCGCGGTTTATTGTGATGCCTCACGAGAGGGTTTGGGTTGTGTGTTGATGCAAGAAGGGAAAGTGGTAGCTTATGGCTCACGTCAGTTGAAAATTCACGAGAAGAATTACCCTACACACGACTTAGAGTTAGCCGCAGTGATCTTTGCCTTGAAAATTTGGAGGCACTACCTTTATGGTGAGAGGTTCGAGGTGTTCTCGGACCACAAGAGTTTGAAGTATCTGTTCACACAGAGAGACTTGAATTTGAGGCAGAGGAGATGGATGGAGTTCATTGAGGACTACGATTTTGAGTTGCACTATCACCCGGGAAAGGCCAATGTTGTGGCCGATGCCCTTAGTAGGAAATCCATTAGTGATGTAGCTTGTATTGCCATCCGAGAATGGGGGATGTTGGGAGCACTTGGCGAGTTTGATTTGCTACTGGGCGAATCTGTTGAGGCTGCGGCCTTGTTTTCTGTTGTTGCGCAGCCTACACTTGTGACTAGAGTGTTGGAGGTGCAGAGAGGCGACCTTGAGGTAGAGTCCTTCCGAGAGAAGATCTCCGGTGGGAAAGTTGAGAAGGGTTTGACGGTGTATCCCGACCAGAGTGTGAGATACCAAGACCGTTTGTTTGTGCCGGAGTCTTGCCGAGAGGAGGTACTCCGAGAGTTTCATCATTTGCGCCTTGCGGTGCATCCGGGAGGCACTAAGATGTATCGGGATTTGGGTCGCCAGTTTTGGTGGCGGGGTATGAAGAGAGATGTGGCTGTTTTCGTATCGAAGTGCCTTACTTGCCAGCAAGTGAAGGCCGAGCATCAGAGGCCAACGGGTTTGTTGCAACCCTTGCCTATTGCCGAGTAGAAGTGGGAGCATGTCACTATGGACTTCGTTGTAGGTCTTCGGAGGACTCAGCGGGGTAGTGATGCTATCTGGGTGGTTGTTGACCGGTTAACTAAGTCGGCGCACTTTATTCCCATGCGCGTGAGAGATTCGGTAGATCATCTTGCCGACTTGTATATTCGGGACATAGTGAGGTTGCACGGGGTCCCAGTGACGATCGTCTCAGACAGAGATCCTGGTTTTACTGCCAGGTTATGGCAGAGTTTGCAGAGTGCCTTGGGCACTAAGTTGACCTTTAGTACGGCTTATCATCCGCAGACTGACGGGCAGTCCGAGCGTACTATTCAAATATTTGAGGATATGCTTCGAGGTTGTGTCCTTGACTTTAGTGGGACGTGGGAGAGACACTTGCCCTTGGTGGAGTTTGCCTACAACAACAGCTTTCAGTCTAGTATCGGTATGGCACCGTTTGAGGCCTTGTACGGCCGACTGTGTTGGTCTCCAGTGTGTTGGGCCGAGGTGGGTGATGCACCTTTGTTGGGTCCGGAGTTGGTTAGGGAGACGACGGAGAAAGTTGAACTTATCCGTAGGAGGCTTGTTACAGCCCAGAGTCGTCAGAAATCTTATGCTGACCGTAGGAGGAGGCCTTTGGCGTTTGAGGTAGGTGATCATGTTTTCTTGAAAATATCACCTAGACGAGGTTTGATGAGGTTTGGGAAGAGTGGGAAGTTATCCCCTCGATTTATTGGACCTTTTGAGATCCTTGAGAGGATTGGCGAGGTTGCTTATCGTTTAGCGTTGCCGCCACAGTTGTCCGGAGTGCATGACGTGTTTCATGTGAGTATGCTTCGGAAGTACGAGCCGGATCCGTCCCATGTGTTAGATTGGACCGACTTAGAGGTAGATGAGGATGCCTCGTATGAGGAGAGACCGGTTCGGGTCTTGGATAGACGGGATCAAGTCCTGCGTGGCAAGACCATCCCTTTGGTAAAGGTTTTGTAGAAACATCATGGAGTGGAGGAAGCCACTTGGGAACGTGAGTTGGAAGTCCGCGAGAAATATCCGGACTTGTTTATTGATGAGTAATCTTGTATTTAGATTTTGTAATATTGTTGGACTTAAGAGCTTTATATATGTCTTAAGTTGTAAAACATTGGTAATGTTTTGGTTTAATGGGAGTTGATTATGATATTGCATATGTTGGCTATATTGTAGAATTGGAGTTGTATCATGTATATTGATTATGATATGAACTGTGAACAGGGTATGTTGGAAATGGAAGAAAATTGCATGTTGATAATGCACTTGTTATATGTATTGTGAAATGCCTCTTGAGAAGAGATGGAATTGACCGGTAATGGGTTGAAATGTTTAATATCATGTCGTAATATTGTTGGACATGGAGAAAACCTATTTTTGAACTTGTGTTTAATTTCGGGGACGAAATTCTTTAAGGGGGGGAGGTTATAGCGATCCCTGTTTCCCTTTTCTTTAGTTGTTGTATCCGGACTTAGGTTCCGTGGAGTTAGTTGCTGTGTGCGTCTTATTTACATCCTTTACTCCTTGTGTTCAAGTCTTGGGTTGTGTTGGGCAGGTTTGAAACAGGTTGGTTGAACTTGGAAACCAAGAGTAGTTGCCCAGATTTTGGCCTTCACGCTAGAGTGGGGATTTTGACGCTCGAGCGGGCCCTTCGTTGTTGTCTGTTCGCTCGAGCGGGGTTTTCGACGCTCGAGCGTAGTTTTCCATCTTCCAGTATCTCCTCTGCAGTGTTGTACGCTCGAGCGGGATTTTTGACGCTCGAGCGGGATGTTGTGTGTGACGCTCGAGCGGGAGAGTTGGTTCTGTAAAAGTTCTGGAAGTGTGTATCCGCCGCTCGAGTGGGATTGTTGACGCTCGAGTGGGAGCCTGTGAGTGATGCTCGAGCGGGGCGACTCTTATTTAAAAGCGAGATTCGACTTTTGTATCACTTTTTCAAGATCTTTTCTCTCTTACTTTTCCAAAAAGCCATTTTCAGAGTTTCTCACTCTAAAACCGGCCCTTCTCTCTTAGATTTGATCTAGTAGGAGTTTACCCGACATGTGAAAAGTTCTCTGTGTTGTCATTCGTTATTAAGATGCTTCATGTGAAGGTGCACAGCAAATGAAGCAACAAGTCGTTCGATAAGGTTATGGAGGTATTCAAGGACAATCTACCAAAATGTGATCAAACTATTCCATGGACACTCTATGATGCTAAGAAGTTCTTACGTGACTTGGGTTTAGGATATGAAACAGTTCATTTGTGCAAGAATGATTGTGCACTGTTTTGGAAGGGAAGTGCAAATTTGGAGAAATCCCCTACATGTGACGTGCCTAGATACAAGTTGAACGATATTGGTGGTAAAAAGATTCCACACAAGGTATTGCGGTACTTTCATTTGACACCGAGGTTGAAAAGATTGTATATGCCAAAAAAAAAAAAAAAAACAGCCACAGATGTGAGATGGCATAAAGAGAAGCATGTGGATGATGACCTATTAAGGCATCCGGCCGATGGTGAGGCATGGAAGGACTTTGATAAGCAATATCTGACATTTTCTGATGAATCTCGAAATGTAAGGCTAGGGCTGGCCACAGATGGTTTCAATCCATTTAGAAATATGAGCACATCATATAGCATGTGGCCCGTAATCTTAATGCCTTATCATCTTCCACATGGAAGTGTATGAAAGAGCCAATTTGCGTGATGTCATTGCTTATTCCCAGATGTTCGGCACTTGGAAAAGACATTGATGTTTACTTGCAACCATTAATTAAAGAATTGAAAATTTTGTGGGAGCATGGTGTGCAAACATACGATGCATCGAATGGCCAAATTTTTAGAATGCATACAGCGGTCACGTGGACCATAAATGACTTCTGTAGACACGCCCGTGGGCTATGCTACAGCTCAGACTCATAAATGTCACGGTTCTGAATCTAGTCCCGCAAAGTGCAATGCGAGACCGATAAATCACCAAAGAGTCCAAATCCGGCAAATCGTTTTGGAAAATTGATTTTTTAGAAAGAAGTGCCAAACATTGACTGCTTTTCCAGATACAGAGTCGCCACCTAAATGTTTTATTTTGGGGAAATTTAGGAAACCCTGACTCGTTGCCTAAGGCCACGTGTCCGTCATCACCAAAGTTGCCTCGGCTCAGGAACTTAGGTACGATTAGGGAAGGTCAGCTATGAGCACCCCCGCTCGCCCGATCAAAGACCGGCCACTACTAAACATGATATTTTGTTTTTGAAAACACATGCGCTCTTATTCCAGTGTATTAACCTAGAATTGTTATGTGATGCACACAACATACAAGTATAGACTAGATCGCCTAAGTTGGAACAAAACATCTCATGTTTGTTTGAAAATGGTTTGAAGGTGCTACTTGCAAGTAGGCTAAGACGTGGATTTTGCCACCCTCAAGTGGGCTTAAGAAAACATGATTTTGCCACTCTCAAGTGGGCTTAAAACTCGCATTTGATGAATTGTTCCAATTCAAGCAATCCAACCTTCACCCACAGGTATTCAGGCAGTTATATCACATAAGCAAATAGCCTCATGGTAAGCATGCTATTATGGCTGTCACTCACACACATGCAAGGATGCTAAAGCATAAACACTTACCGAGTACTCTGAGCCAAAGAAAGAAGCTAGTTAGTAATCAATGCATGAATCCTAACTATACTGAGATGCCTAATGCAACTAAGATAGGCTCGGCTATTCTAAGATGGCATATGAGATGCAACAATCGATACATGTATTCAACTTGGAATTGAAATACAATGCAGTTAGCATGATGTGCCGAGCCCGGTGCATGCAATACGGATGAATGAATGCAAACATGCGAACATAAGGATGCTAATTGAAACATGCCCTAAAACTAACCATTGAAAGCAGGTAAATAAAAGGGAGAAAGACATGAGGTTGGAAGACATTCACACACGCACGCACACTTATTACAAAATTCGGCCTCTCGACGGAGGGTTTGAATAAATATTACAAACCACCTAATTAACTAACTAACAAGCTAATTATTTATTACATAACTCTCACTAATTAACAAACTAACTAAGTAAGCAATTAAACTGGCATGCAAACTACATGAATGTGGACTGCCTCAGCTCTGCCTTGAATGATAAAGGATGCATGCATGCTTGAATTGCCTCGCTCAAAAATCCATCGTTATGCCCGACTTGCCTCTGTTTGCAATTGCTCTCAGAAACTTGCACCAAGCTCCAGAGGGATGAAACTCCGCCTTTGGGAATCTTTAGGGATGCTGCCGACCGGTTATTGGCTGCTGGTTTTTGGTTTGCTGCAACAGAGAGCAAGAAAGGGCATGGTAATGTATTTATAGCATATATGTGCATGACCACTCTCCCCATCATTATACAAGCTCAAGGGAGTGTAGTCCTCGATCCTTGTGTCATCAATCACGCGTCCCGATGCATGATGGCTGAAGAGTTGAATTGCACGACTTAATGTGAAATGAATGCACATGTAAGCACCTAAAGCCGACAACTCCGTCATGGGTAGTCAAGAGTGTTGGCGACCAAGGATCGAGGCGCGTTTCGTCACTTTGAGTACGAAACGTTCCTCGTTTCCCGTGTTTGGACTAAACCCTACTCCAAACGCAATGCAACAAACAAAGTATGGACAAATACAACTCTAGCATGTGATCTAAATGCAATGCAACTAAGTGATGCGAAGATGCACGGAATGACATGCAAGCATGCAAATGGCATACACAATGCTATGAACTAATCAATGGCATACTCAATGCACATGGATTATATGGCAGGCATACACAATGCACTAACCTACACAATGTTATGAATGAGGCACATGCAATGCAATGATTAAACATGCGATGACATGGACTATAGGGAATACACAATGTAAGATGGACTTAAACCAAGATGGATAGGCCTCGGCCACACCCAAATCAGTGGCCAATATGATGAAAATGCGGCAACAAGGTGCATGCAAACATGCATAAATGCAAGGGACCAAACCTAAGGAACAAAGTGCAACTCTACCAAAGCATGACAAGGATGAAATATGGCATACAATGACACATGTTCCAGCTCTGAAATGACATACAAGATGGTCCCGAATCATGCAAACAACTCATGTTATGCATGTTGAATGGCTCAAACACCGAAATTAGTGAAGTGCATTACACTAGAGATATGCAAAGCGATGCCCAAATGACCAAAGCAACCCCAAATAGTCCCTATGCAGACCCAAAACAGTGGCAAAATGGACTAAAATGATGGCTTGCAATGCACAAAAATGAAGCTCATACGATAGCCCAAAAATGAGGCATACAAGCACAACTCTCAAACGCATTTAAAGAGTGAAAAACATGGGAATATGGCACAAGTATAAGCTCTGAAATAACATGTTCAATGATTCCAAAACATGAAAACAACTCAAGTTAAGCATGCAAGAGGCTTCAAAACTCGAAGCTAGGCAAGGGTATTACACTACGAGCATGCATGGCAAGCATCATTCGACCATGGGACCTCAAAATAGAGCTAAGGCAGCCCAAATCATGAATAAAATCAATTTAGAACATGGCCAAAATATGCTATAATCAAGGGCCAAAACAACATGCAATGTGAGCTAGTGAACATGGATTACACTACAAGCATATGAAGCATTCAAGAGACCACTAAACCAGAAAAAGTTAGAGGCATGACATGCCAAATAAATCCCAAAAATCCATCGAAACATGATCAATGCATGCAAGAATGACATGCTCCTTTGATAGGCTATAAGAGGGGTTATTCTACACATGCAAGAGACACACGCAAGGTGACAAAACCAACTTTGGACAGAGCCTAGGCAGGCCCTAAAAGTCACTGAAAAGGGCCTGAAACAAGGCTTGGAGGTGTGCAAATGAAGGCTCCTTTGTAAGGCCAAAAATGCTAGTGAACAAGACAAGGAGGGAGAGGGTCACCACTCTCTGATTTTGGGCCTCAAAACCACATATTTACCACTGAAAATACACTGGATTTCAGTGGTAAGAAGGCCAAGCTAAGACCATCTCGAATGCCTTACGACATGGCACAAAACAAGGCCAAAACAAGCGTGCAAGAGAGTAGATGACCGCCAACACCAAAAGGGTCTTAAACAAACATCAAAAGAACTTAAATATGAAGCTTTTTTCAGTTGACAACAAAGCTCAAATATGTAAGCAAGTATGTCCAAGAGAATGATCAAGATAATGCTTAAAAGAGGGAAACGTGATTACCCTTGTAGCTCAGCAAAACCAATAGCTTCTCCAGCCCAAAACCAACTCTTTAAGACCCCTCAAGACCCTCCAAGAACCTTAGGACAATGGTGGGGGTGTGTGCTCAAGAGGTGTGGTGCAATAGGCCAAGAACCAACAATTTCTACGCCTAAAGTATAAAGATATAGAGAGATACAAGCTTGGAGCCTTAGACAAAAATCTGAACCTAGTATAAGGAGAGGAAGGCCCTCTCTTATAGAGAAATCAAAGGGTTCAAGTTTCTTGGAGAAGCTAAACAAGGGTGCATATCCTCCATACACGTGTATAGAGGATACAGTTTGTGCCTTCCAGCTGGCACAACTGGCAACAACTCACAGAGACAAAACTGGGGGAGATAGGCCGACCAGTTTAGGTGGTCGGCCGACTAGTTCAAAAGGTCTAACTCAAAGAAAGGTGATCGGCAGCCCCATTTGGTGGTCTCCCAACTAAATACAAGTTGGTGGTAGGGTGGGAGACCAGTAAATGTGGCCCAAAGACCAAGGAGACCAGCTTCCTGACAAGAAAATAGGCCGGCGGGAGAAAAGTGATCTCCAAGGAGAAAAGGTGGTCTCCTACCCTTGTACCACCTCCCAAACAATGAAAACAGGGTCCATGCCAAAAATGAACCAAGACGGATGGAAAACGAGGGTCCGGGGGTCAAAACGCGCAGCCGGGTACCCTGAAAACAGGCTGTTAAGCAACGAAAGTGGCATACGACCACAAAGGTGATCTCCCGGGCCACAGTGTCCCTCTAGACAGAGGAAACAAGGTGTACTCCAAAAATCAAAGCAAATAGAGAATGTTAAGCGGTCCTGAGCCAAGGTGCGCGGCCGACGGCTCCGAAAATTGGAAACTAGTCTCCAAACGAGAACAGTAGCCTACGACCACGAAAAGTAGTCTACGACCACTGAGAGATGGTCTACAGGACCTCTCCCTCCCTTCGGGAAGAGAAAACAAGACCTGGTTCGCAAACCGAGGCAAAGCACAAAAGGGTCCCGAGGTCTAGAGGCAAGACTCTCAGCCAAGAACTCCGAAACTCGAAACAAGCACAACATACGCCATCACCGAGCGCTCAATTGATGATGTTTGAGTCTTCAGGTCGGTCAAAAATGGGGTGTCTACAACTTCCCTGCATATGGTAACATGTTAGGGTGGAGTACAAAAGGTTGCTTGGCTTGCCTTAATTGTAACGTTAATGCATCGCCACAAGGTTTACGAAGTAAGATAGGGTACATGAGTGCTTGTCGCTACTTGCCTAAGAACCACAGTTGGCGAACAAGTAAGCTTTTTCAATGGTAAATTTGAGTATAGGTCCAAACCTTTGGACTTATTAGGGGAACAAATACTAGAGCAAATGTATTCTAGGACTTACAACCCATATGGAAAGCACCCACAAAATCGAAAACAACAAAGGAATGAAAATCCAAATTTGAATTGGACCAAGAGAAGCATTATGTTTGACTTGTCCTATTGGAAAACGTTGAAGCTTTGACACACTTGATGTCATGCATATTTAGAAGAATATATGTGACAATGTCATTGGGACACTTTTGAGCGTAGATAGAAAGAACAAGGACATGGACAAAGAACGCTTAGATTTGGAGGACATGAGAATACGTAAAGAGTTACACTTGAAGAGGTGTTCCAATGGGTCCTTTGAGAAGCCTCCCGCATTGTACACATTGTCCCTGAAAGAGAGAGAAGGCTTTTGTGATTTTTTGAAATCAGTTAAGTACCCTGATGGCTATGCAGCAAATATCTCCAATTGTGTGACCGCTCAAGCAGGTAAATTATCTGGCCTCAAAAGTCATAACTGTCATGTCCTTATACAATGAATTCTTCCGATTAGGATGTGTGGCTACTTTAATAAGGAAATTGGAACCACAGTTTTTGAGTTGGGAAATTTTTTCAAACAATTTTGTTCAAAGACATTGAGGCGTTCAGATTTAGAGAAATTGGATGAACAAATCGTACTCATACTTTGTAAGCTTGAGAAGATTTTCCCTTTTGGCTTTTTTTGATGCCATGGTCCACTTAGGAATTTACTTGTCTCGAGAGGCTATGCTTGGAGGGCCAATGCAATGTCGATGAATGTGCCCAATTGAGAGGTATTAACTCAAACTTGTTATTTGTTTTAAATTTTAATTAACGCTTTAGTGCTGATATAAAGATTGTAGTACAACATTGCCATCGTCTTCATCTTTAGGTTGCTTGGCTGTCTAAAAGGGTTTGTGGCCAATAAAGCTCATCTTGAAGGTTTAATTGCCGAGGCTTACATTTCCAAAGAGCGTACAACATTTTGTTCAATGTATTTGGATGGAGTTGAAACATTGTTTAATCGCCCAGAAAGGAATTATGACATGGGTGACCGTGGCCCAGGGTTGGCGGTATTCACTCAAAATGTCCGTCCTTTTGGTCTAATGACAAGGGCATCCGATGTGTATCCGTAGCTGAACGCGAGATGGCTCATTGCTTTGTCCTACACAATAGCACAGAAGTGGAAAAACATGTAGAGTATGAATCCTTCATACGTATTTAGAATGTTATAGTTATAAATTGATTAGTCTTGATTTTTGTAAATACTTTTGAATCTCGTTTTTGTAACTAGGAAGCACAAGAACTTGTTATAACAAACAACCGATGCATTCGACATCGCAAATAGACAACTCAAAGAACTCCCTAAATGGTTCAAAGATTGTGTAAGCTAGAATTCTCCTCATATAATCAATCATACATTACGTTAATATTGTGCATGCTTGTAACATGACACATGTTCTTCATGTAGATGAATGAATTGCGGATCCAAGTGTTCCCCAAAGTAACTGATGGGATGTGGTCATTAGCCAATGGTCCTAGTGGCTTAGTGAACACATATTCAGAATGTATTTGTAACGGTGTCTGATTTTATACTATCGACCATGATAACCATCGTAAAAGTCAGAATAGTGGATTAGTCGTGGAAGGAGAGCATGAAGGCCAATTGATACACTTTTATGGACACTTGTGCAAAGTGTGGGAAATGAATTATTTGTTTAGACATTGGATTGTATTGTTCCAATGTGAATGGTTTAACACCGACAGTAGCAGAACTATACGTCTAGAACCATATTTGACAACAGTTGATGTAAGAAGTCGATGGTAAAAAGATGACACGTTTGTATTACCAAGTCAAGTTGAATAACTATTCACTATAACAAAATACACTTTTGGCAACTAAAAAAAATTTAGTCGCCAAAAGTTGTGGAATTGGCGACCAAAAATAATATTAGTCGACAAAAGTCAAATATTTAGCTACTAATTTTTTTTAGTAGGGGAATATTGATTATTAGCGACTAAAAAATTTAGTCACTATAAATATCACAATTGGCGACCAAAAAAAATTTTAGTAGCCGTATAGCTAGTTTTGGCTACTAAAATTGTTTAGTAGTCGAATGAAAAGAAAAAAAATTAATTTTTATCTTTGACGACCAAAAGTTTGGTCGCCAAAAGTATATTTTCAGCGACAAAAATAATATTTTAGTAGCCGTATAATTAGTTTTAGCTACTAGAATTGTTACGTAGCCGAATAAAAAGAAAAAAATTATTTTTTATCTTTGGCGACCAAAAGTTTGGTCGCCAAAAGTATATTTTCAATTACTTTTTTAATCCCTCCAAAATTTGAAATCTCCCTCAAAATATTTTAGTTTTCAACGACAAAAGAATATTTTAGTCGCTAAAAACTAAAATATTTTGAGGGAGATTTCAAATTTTGGAGGGATTAAAAAAGTAATTAGCGACTAAAATATTTAATTGCGAATTGTTATTAATTATATAAAAAATGCTTCTGGTCTCGAGAGTGTGAGGCGCGAATGCCTCGAATGAGCTCTGTGACAGGTGTGGCTCTCTCTCTCTCTCTCTCTCTCCTGACAAAAATAGGACAGGGAAACCCTACCCCACTATAAGGGTGTTTTGGCTCTCACTTGCTTGATATGTGTTGTTAGGGTGTGTCTCTACAAGATGTATGTATCAGTTGCAAGTCTGGGTATCAGTCTGAGGACATCAGTGTTTGAGGGTATCAATTTTGTGGAAGAAAATTTGGGGGGCAAAAATCAGTGTTTGAGTATAGATGTCTAGCTTATGAGTTCAACTATGTGTTGTCTTTATCTAAGCCGAGGTGCTGTACATTTTTCTGATTTTTGTTTCTTTTGCTTTATTTTCTATTTTGCAATGTAGTATTTTCATCATTGCTTCTGACGAGGCAGTTACCCCCCAAGCACTCTGGACCCGAGTTAGGAGGCTTTATCGATCTAGGGATCTTGTGAGTGGACAACCAGTGTTTGCTTCGCTCCCACCGGTTACAAGACGGCGGAGAGTTCGGCATAATTCACCAGGTCGTCAGTTATCTGTGCTCAGTGAAAATCAGTTTTCTGCTTCTACTTCAGAGGGTACATAGAGTCTGATAGATCAACATTTTTCAGTCAATATGGAAGAAATGATGCGTCAACTCCAGAAAACTATCGAGGCCATGCAGCGAGATGTTCTCTCTAAGCGGAGGTTACCACTCGTCAGACAGAGGTTATTGCCCAGCAGGCTGAGGTAATTGCCAGGCTTCAACAGCAACAGCATCAACAACCATAAGTAGCAACATTTACTTCGCACCTACCCCCACCTAGGGTTCCAATACCCGAGGAGACAACAAATGTCCAAGAAAATAGAGACGTTCCAATAGGGCTAGTCCTACCACAGACTTAAAAAGCACCAGCCTTCCCAATTGATACACCGTTTGAATTTGAGGTTGATCCTACAGCTTTGAAAGTAAGCAAGCGCAAAAAGTTGTTCAAATGAGCTCAGGGAGTTAACTCGATCCCGGACATAGAGGATGGCTACATAGATTCGGCATTGCCAGACAGATTTAAAATGCCTCACATAGACCGCTTCGATGGCTCGGGCGATCCTATGGTCCATCTGAGGTTGTTCTCGGATATTCTGTGCCCGATGGGTTTGACTAGACTCCAGAAACTATTTCTCTTCGGTCGGACCCTTTCGGGTATTGCGGTCATTTGGTATGCTAAACTGGAGGATTCAGTGAAGAGAAGTTGGGAAGAGATGGCTGAGGCCTTCATTGCTCAATATTCTTACAATACTCAACTCGAGGTCACGACTCGTGATCTCGAGGCAACCAGGCAAGAGTCGAAGGAGGGCTTTTCTGACTTTGCACCAGGTGGAGGGCCAAGGCCTCGATGATGCCAACCCGGCTAACTAAGAAAGACCAAATAAGGATGGTCGTCCGGAATCTGCAACCGAAGTTGATGCAGAAGATGATTATCTTACCCCTACCCACCTTTCCTAATCTTCACGAGATCGGGGTATAAATCGAAGATGCTATGAAGCAAGGTCTGAATGACCAGGAAAAGGAGCAGCCTAAGAGGGCGTTTACACGTGGTTTCAATGCAACTACAAGTAGCAATGCAGCTGCGAGGACTTTTGACGTGGGCATGGTCACCACCACCACCTCAAAAATAGCCACACCCTTCACCAGCACATCCGAAGCCACCATACAACCAGCAAAGTACCCACCTAGGGGCCGGAGGACCTTCGCCCCACTTTACATGCCCCTTGTCCAAAGCCTTGGGGTTCTAATCAGAAAGGGGCATCTGAAGCCCCTGGAACCATGCCCACTACCAAATAACCTCCCTCCCTCACATAACCCAGCCAAGTATTGTGCCTTCTATCAGCAACATGGGCATGATACTGACCAGTGCTTCAGATTACGTCATGAGATTAAAGATCTCATTGACAACAAGGTGATTGCGCCTCCCGAGAAGCCAAATGTCACCATTAACCTTCTCCCACCACATAATAACCCCCCTTCTCCACCCAGGCAAGTAAACCTTATCCAAACCATAGCCGTCCCGTACGACCCTAGCATATACATCACTCCTTCCCACCTGCCTAAGCTTGTGGTGTTCATCTCAAATAACACAGACTTGTGCATGGTAAGTATATCCCTACCCCAACCTGAACCCGTGGTGGTGGCTGTGGTAGAAGGCATGCCTAAGGGTGCCGTGAGCATAATTGGGGAAGCATACAACCCATGCGGTTATATTGTGCCAGTTGATCAAGCTAGGCCGGGGTTGGAGTTGCCAACTGGGACAGAGGTACATGTTGTCCGGGAGGACGGGCCGAGTTAGGGGCTCGATGATCTAGCTAACCTTGAGGAGGATATCAGTAACCTACATTTCTTTGATGAGTAGGACCTGAGGGATGTGCAGGTTGGTTGGTTTGATGCGACTAGAGCAACAAATACTACAGGGTGGCTTAGTGATGAGCCAGATATTGACGAGGAGTCTCAGTTGAAATAGGGGCATCCAGAAACTGGAACATCTACAGCGGCCGGAATGGTCGAGAACAAGGAAGAGATACCGGAGAGCACTAGTACAAAGAATTTTGCTCGGGACTTGGGCAGTTTGTGCATAGCTGACACAGAGCAGGAAGCCGCACTGAGGTGGTTTGAACAAAAGAGAATCGAAAATAATGACAGAGCTAGAAAAGCCAAGGGACCTGTGGGGACAGAATGTGCTGTGCGCACAAAAACAACTACGGCAAAACCGGACAGTTGTTTATCGTTGCCGAGGGCATGTGGTGGGAAGATAATGACTTACGTCTGGCCCATACTGATGATGACTGGGGACAGAAACTCCCAAATGACACCTGGTACACCGAGGAGGTGGACCACATGACCCGAAGTGGGCGGTATTTCAAACCCCCACACCTGGACTAGCCAGAGGCATTTGAGAAAGACAGGGAAGTAGAAAAGCAGAAGAACAAATTGTTAGAGGAGGAAGCTGTATTGAAGCAACTAAAAAAGATTCAAGCAGACATCTCCATCTGGGGACTGCTTATGGCCTCGCTGGTGCATAGACAAGCTGTCCTATCAGCCATGGACAAGGCTAAGCTTTCTATTGATACGACGCCCGAACAGTTAGTGGGACTGGTGTTCCCGGGTGGCGTTTCACCGACTCTGACCTTCACAGACAAAGAATTACCGCCTAAGGGCTCCGAGCACAACAAACCATTATACATCTCTGTGGAGTGTAAGGAAAAGTGGATACCGGTTGTCCTAGCTGATACGGGATCTTCCATAAATGTGTGTCCATCGCAAATGGCATATGCTATTGGATTGAAGCCCGCAGATTTCGCGCCAACAGCACAGGTGATACAGGCTTACGACAACACCAATCGAGAAGTGATGGGAACAGTGTGGATCAAAACTCAGGTTGGCCCAGCCCAACAAGACATTGAATTTCATGTTCTGGATGTTCTAGCCACCTTTAACTCAGTCCTTGGACGGCCGTGGCTGCACCAAGTAATGGTTGTCTCTTCTACCCTACACCAGATGCTGAAATACCCCCATGAGATGGGGGTAGCAATTATTTTTGGGAACTCTTCAATATATCCACCGCCAGAGGTTACTACGCCAATCTTGGAGATTGTACATGGCAAGGAGGATGTCTTCCTGTCTGGGTTCACCTTGGCTGAGGCTCAGGTAGTACAAGATCTTCTAGCTATTGACGAGGGACTGTATGTCAGTGCACAATCTCTTTACCTCATGAACAAGCTTCAACATCTGCCCGGGATGGGATTAGGAAGGAGTGGCCGGAAGGATGTCGCTGAATTGGCCAAAATGCCACACAACCCATATACCTTTGGTTTAGGTTACTCGCTAACCAAAGAGGATTGGGCAAGGAAAGGAAGGGAAATAGCTGGAAGAGCCAGGGCCAAACAAGCTAGGAAGCACTATGAGTTAGTGCATATACCTATCCAAGGGACCCTAAGCGGACGCTTCATTCGGGAGGGGGAAGATTTACCGTTTTGCGGCTTTCCGGAGCCATGGCTAAATTCAGAGAAGCGGTGCTTGCCGGGTTTTGAGATCTTCTTTGACTTACAGTTGTCAGGGGATGAAGTTGTCGAAGAGCGAACTGACCCACCGGTTGTGGCTGAACAGTGCAATAAGGATCAATCCAGTGGCACAGATTTTGAGATGGGAGCAGCGTTGGCTTGTCTCCTCTCGGATCCTCAGATATTACCAAAGTGCTCGGGGGATGATTTCTCAGTTTCCATGATTCGAGATAGCTCGGCTGTGGGCCCTTCTTCCAGCATTCTGGATGCATCCATCGCACCATCCCTCGTTTGGAAATACGAGGAAGGCTTTTTATCTAGCAGTTCTGGGTCACGTAGTGAACAGGAATCTGATTCCACAGAGTCTGTGGAGTCGGAATCAGATTCCAGTCCTTCTAAGTCAGAGTCAGGTATTCCTAGGGGTGATAACCCGGATGCCGTTGTGTTGTCCATGTCATCTTTTTCATTTTCTTTTGAGTCGGTTGTAACCGAAGAATCAGACGAACTAGAAGTTATTAATGAGAATGGTACCGCTGTGGCTTTTGAGTACTTTTCTGTGCCGCTCGTTTATTGCATTAATCAGGACTTTCAAAATTTTGATGAAAACGACGAGGAAGAAATTTCTTTGGTTTTGAAACATTTGATTGATCAAGAGTAGGAGAGGTTTGTAAAGCCTTTGGTTGATGAAATCACCTCAATTAACGTTGGTACTGAGAAGGATCCGCGTCTAGTACAGATCGGGTCTACATTGTCTTCGGAGGAACGTGAGCGCTTAGTCGCTTTATTAAAAGATTTCAAAGATGTTTTTGCGTGGTCCTATGAAGACATGCCTGGAATCGATCCTGAGATTGTACAGCACCGGATCCCCCTTGACCCTGAGGCCCAGTCTGTTAAGCAGAAGCTTTGAAGGATCCGCCCGGATTGGGCTCTGAAAATCAAAGAAGAGGTCACCAAGTAGATTGATGCAGGGTTCCTATTAGTATCTGAGTATCCTACTTGGTTGGCCAACATAGTTCCGGTGCCGAAGAAGGATGGCAGAATTCGGGTATGTGTGGACTTCAGAGATTTGAACAAAGCCAGTCCGAAGGATGACTTTCCTCTACCACATATCGACGAATTAGTGGAGTTCACCGCTGGGCATGCACTTTTCTCATTTATGGATGGGTTTTCGGGCTATAATCAAATTTTGATGGCACTCGAAGATAGGGCGAAAACTGCCTTCACTACCCCGTAGGGAACCTACTGCTATAGGGTGATGCCGTTCGGTTTGAAGAATGCTGGGGCTCCATATCAACGGGCTGCGACCGTAATTCTACATGATATGATCCACAAAGAGGTTGAGGTGTACGTGGACGACATGATTCTAAAGTCCAAGGAAAGAGAAAGCCACTACACCGCCTTGAAGAAATTTTTCCAACGGATCAGAGAGTATCGGTTGCGGCTAAATCCTTAGAAATGTACTTTTGGTGTCACAACAGGGAAAATGCAGGGGTTCTTGATCACACAAAGAGGCATTGAGGTCGATCCTTCCAAGATTAAGGTCATCTTAGAAATGCCACTACTAAGGACTGAAAAGGAGGTGCGAGACTTTCTGAGTAAAGTGCAATTCATAAGACGGTTTATTGCAAAATTAACCTTGACTTGTGAACCACTGTTTGGTCTCCTGAAGAAAGGAAATAAGTTCCAATGGGATGACCAATGCCAAGTTGCTTTCGAGCAGATCAAGCAATATCTACAGAACCCACCTGTGTTGTCACCACCAGAGCCGGGGAAACCGTTGCTATTGTACTTGTCAATAACCGACACGACAATGGGTTGTATGCTTGCACAGGAGTCTGAGGACAAAGTGGAGAAGGCTATCTATTACCTGAGCAAGAAGATGCTGGAATATGAGACCCGTTACATTCTGCTTAAAAAGGCTTGTCTGGCCTTGGAATGGGCTACCAAGAAGTTGAGGCACTACCTGCTAGCTCACTCTATAATACTGGTTTCGAGATTAGATCCCATCAAACATCTCTTCGAGAAACTAGCACTTACGGGTAGGCAAGCCCGTTGGTTGCTTCTTCTCTCCAAATTCGATTTGAAGTACGTGACTTGCAAGTTAGTGAAAGGGAGAGTGGTAACGAAGTTCCTAGCCGATCACCCAGTGGATGGAGATGAAGCAGTAGAGTATCTGTTCCTTGATGAGGCCATTTTGTAGGTTGAAGAAGAAATTTGGACTATATACTTTGACGAAGCGTCTAATCAATACGGGTATGGGATAGGGGTGTTGTTGATAGCGCCTGACAATTCCCACATACCCTTTGCTTTCAAACTCTGATTTAAGGTATCAAATAATGAAGCAGAGTACGAGGCCTGTATCGCTGGCTTGGAAACTGCCTTGGAACTAAGGGTAAAAAGGTTAGACGTCATCGGGGACTCGAACCTTGTTGTATCTCAAGCAAAAGGAGACTAGAAGGTTAAAGAAGAAAGGATGAAAATCTATCACCAAACCCTGGACGTTCTAAATCCCAGGTTTGAGAAGTTAATCTTCACCCATCTGTTAAGAGAGAGCAACAGGTTCGCAGACGCTTTATCAACTCTATCTTCTATGATAGACATCCCTTTGGGAGTCCGGATGCGTCCGATCATCATTGAACAGAGGTATGTGTCGGCCTACGAACTAATTGCTGCCATAGATGAAGTACAGGATTAGAACCCCTAGTACTTTGATATTTGGAACTTCTTAGAAAATGAGGCTTATCCACCAGGGGCAAATGCTAAAGACAAGAGGGCGATACGACGAATGGCTGCTCAATTTATCATCTGTGGGGGTAAATTGTACAAACGGGGCCATCTGGGAATGCATAAACTATGTATTGATGCTGAAGAGTCGAAGTGCCTGATGGAGGCCATCCACGGAGGAGAGTGTAGAGCACACATGTAGACACCCCATTTTTGACCGACCTTAAGACTCAGACGTCACCGATTGAGTGCTTGGTGATGTTGCATAATGTTCTCGTTCAGAAGTTTCAGAGTCGCGGCCGTGAGCCCTGCCTCCGGACTTCCGAACCTTCTTCTGTGCCTTGTCTCGGTTTGCGAACCAGACTCGATTTTCTCTGTTTCTTTTCCTGAGGGGAGGGAGAGGTCCCGTAGACCATCTCTCAATGTCCGTAGGCTACATTTGGTGGCCGTAGGCCATTTTGCCCATTTCGGAGTCCGGTTCCCGGTTTTCTGGACCGTTGGCCGTGTGCCTCAGTTCGGGACCGCTTAACCATCTCCTTTTTGCTCCGGTTTTTGGCATACATCTTATTTAGTCCCTTTTGAGGGACACTGGGGTCTGAGAAACCCACTTCGTGGCCGAACACCACTTTCGGTGTTTAACAGCCCATTTTCGGGACCCCAAACTGCGTGTTTTGGTCCCCGAGCTTTCGTTTTGCAACGGTTTTCGTTCATTTTTGGCAGGTACCTCTGTTTTATCACCAGGGAGGTCACTGAAGGGTGGGAGGCTAGTAATTGTTGCAGCAACCAGTTATCTCTCCTCCGGAGCCTCCCGGCGCCCGTTTTTCCAACTTCCGGGCTAATGTTGAACACCCTAGGGTTAGTGTTGCCAACTTTCAACCACATATTTGTGATCTACACACATGGGAGGCCCCTAAAAGTTGGTGGTCGGCCATTAAGGTTACCTGACCCTTTTGACCCCTTTCTTCCGGGCTAATGTTGAACCCCTTGGGCCCACATTCTTGAACTTTCAACCACATATCTGTGATCTACACACATGAGAGGCCCCTAAAAGTTCATGGCCGGCCAGTAATTCAACTTGACCCTTTTGACCCCCTCTTTCCGAGCCAATGTTGAACCCCTTGGACCCACTTTCTTGGAATTTTAACCACATGGTTGTGTTGTACACACATAGGGGTACCTCACCAGTTGCTGGCCGGCCAGAAAATATGATTGAACCTTTTGACCCCTAGCCGGCCGGCTAGGGGGTGTGGCCGGCCGGCCACCTGCAACAAAAGTAAGAGGCCGGCCGTGTTCCTTGCACTGTGCGCTTTACAGCTATGGGGCAATATCCCCCAGAAAAGATATTTATCCGGGGGATATTTTGTGGGGGAATTTTGCTCTCCTTTTCCCCCCACCTTTACACCCCCTTTTGAACCCTTTTAACCAGCTGGTGGCTTCACTTACAAGAGTTAGAAAAATTGTTCTTCAAGTCTCCATACTCAACTCCATCTTCATCCTTCTCAATTCTTTGAAAAACCCTAGTCCCTAACCATCATTCCTTCTACACCACCAAGCTCTACCACCACCACCTCATTTCCAGCAACAAGGAAGGTTTCTCAAAGGCTAAAGAAGCTGCAAATTCATCCTAGAAGCAACAAAAGTTTGAGTCTTCAAGGGTAAGTAATACTTTTACCCTTTTGACCCTTTTTCTTGATCTATTTCTAAGCCTCACTTGCTTTTTGTTTCAAGCTCCGGCCCTAACTAAAAAGGGCCCTCTTTTGAGCTCATCTTCACTTTTCATTAAGGGCTCAACCCTGTTTGAGCCCTCCATGACACACTTGCTTCATTGACCCTCTTGTATGTCATAGTTTTGCATGCTATTTTTGACCCATGAGAAATTTATTTTCGAGCATGTTTTAAACTGATATTGGGCTTATTTTGAGCCCCTCTTCAACATTGAAGAAGGGCTCAACACCATTTGGGACTTCCATGTTGTATCTACCTTTATACTCCTCTTTTCTTCCCCATTTTTGCATGCAATGGCAGCCTACCATGCTTTTGTTTTTGGCCATTTTACAGTTCTGAAAAAGTGCTTATTTTGGTCCATACTTCATTTTTCATTTAGGTCTTTTCATGGTTTGAGACCTCCATAGGTTACTTCATGTTATATCCTTCTTTTATTCCCCATTCTTGCATGTTTAGTTAGCCTACCATGCTTTTGTTTTTGGCCATTTTACAGTTCTGGAAAAGTGCTTATTTTGGTCCATTCTACATATTTTGTTAAGGGTCTTTGGCTGTTTGGTGATTATTTTGTATACTTCATGTTGTAGCCACTTTTGAGCCTAATTTTGCATCACACTTTTAACATGTTTGTATACTGATTTTAAGGCTTCCATAAACTGTAAATATTCATATTTTTGGTCCCTATTCAGTGTTGTAGAAGGAAATTTTTCAGTTTGAGTTTTTCTTATATCACTTGCTTCATTACCCCTCTTTTGGCCCCTATTCTTGCATGCCATTTTTGCCATACCTATGCTTGCTGTTTGGCCATGTTTATAACTCTGAAAGTGCCTTTTTTTGGACTGTCTAGCTTCTGTCTTTGCATTACATGTCCATATTGCGCATGTTTGGCATAGCTATAGGCCATTTCGGGCGCCTAATGTTGCATTTCGGGACAATTCCTTGCATTTGGTATCATTTCGGTTCATTTCGGGACTGTTTTCCCCCCATATTTTATTGCTGGAATTCCATTAGGATGATTGCTATCATTTCCATGTCATTACATTGCATTTTATCACCGCCTCGGTTTGCGTGCCCGTGTGCGCGCATTTCGAGGCACTTCATTTTTATCCGACGGCATCCTATGTGAGTGTGGCTGAGGCTCACTCATGTTGGTATAAGCCCATATCTCATTTCCATGTCATTACATTGCATTTTGTCACTGCCTCGGTTTGCGTGCCCGTGTGCGCGCATTTCGAGACACTTCATTTTTATCCGACGGCATCCTATGTGAGTGTGACAGAGGCTCACTCATGTTGGTATAAGCCCATATCTCATTTCCATGTCATTACATTGCATTTTGTCACCGCCTCGGTTTGCGTGCCCGTGTGCGGGCATTTCGAGGCACTTCTTTTTTATCCGCCGGCATCCTATGTGAGTGTGGCTGAGGCTCACTCATGTTGGTATAAGCCCATATCATGTTTCCATATCATTGCATCACATTCTATCATTGCCTCGGTTTGCGTGCCCGTGTGCACGCATTTCGAGGTGCCTCATTTGCATAGCATTTTTTTTCATTGCCTCGGTTTGCGTGCCCGTGTGCACACATTTCAAGGCATCTCATTTTCATTGCATTTACCATTGCCTCAGTTTGCGTGCCCGTGTGCACGCATTTCGAGGCATCTCATTTTCATAGTAGTTTTTTTCATTGCCTCGGTTTGCGTGCCCGTGTGCACGCATTTCAAGGCATCTCATTTTCATTGCATTTACCATTGCCTCAGTTTGCGTGCCTGTGTGCACGCATTTCGAGGCATCTCATTTTCATTGCATTTTACCATTGCCTCGATTTGCGTGCCCGTGTGCACGCATTTCAAGGCATCTCATTTTCATAGCATTTTTCCATTGCCTCGGTTTGCGTGCCCGTGTGCACGCATTCGAGGCACCTCATTTTCATAGCATTTTATCATTGCCTCGGTTTGCGTGCCTGTGCGCACGCATTTCGAGGCACCTCATTTTCATAGCATTTTATCATTGCCTCGGTTTGAGTGCCTGTGCGCACGCATTTCGAGGCACCTCATTTTCATAGCATTTTTCCATTGCCTCGGTTTGCGTGCCTGTGTACACGCATTTCGAGGCATCTAGGTTTGCGTGCCCGTGTGCACGCATTTCGAGGCATTTCATTTCCATAACATTGTATATGTTAGGATTGTATCTTAGTTGCCTTTCAATGCATATCATGCATATTGCATCGTGTTCGGGATAGGAGTTAGCCCGGACACGGGAAACGAGGTACATTTCGTACTCCGAGTGACGGAATGTGTCTCAATTCCCCAGTCACCGACACTCCGGATTATCCATGATGGAGTTAGGTTTTAGCTGTAGTTTCATGTGCATTCATCCTATATTGAGTTGTGCATTTCGACTCCTCGGCCATCATGCCTCGGTATGCGTGATTGGTGGCACGAGGATCGAGACATGCATATATCTGTGCAAATACATTGCTATGCCCCTTTCCTGCTCTCTGTTGTAGCAAAATCAGGAATCAGTAACTTTTTGGGCTTGGCACGCATTTCAAGAACAGATGCAAACAGAGGCTAATTGGGGCATTCGGTGGATTTCCGCGCAAGACAATCCGGACATGCATCATCCATCAGAAGCAAGGCAGTCCCTGGCTTGCACGCCAGTTTTATTTGCTTTCTTAGTTAATTCATTAATTAATTAGGATTCTGTAATATTTGGACTGTATTATTTATTCGGACCCTCCGAGTGAGGGCACAACTGTAATAAGTGTGCGTGAGTGTGATGTATGTCTTCCAACCCCACGTCTTTCTCCCTTTTATTTATCCGCTTTTGATGGTTAGATTAGGGCATATTTAAATTAGCATACAGTATGACAGCATGTTTGCATTCATTCATCAGTTTTGCATGCACCGGGCTCGGCGCATCATACTAACTGCATTGTGCTTTCAATTTTCAAAGTTGAATACATGTTAGCTGTAGCATTCCATATGCCATCTTAGAATAGCCGAGCCTGCCATAATTGAATTTTGTATGTGTTGCATTAGGTATTTCTGTATAATTAGGATCATGCATGATTTCTAATGAGTTTTTATTTTGGCTTGGAGTACTTGGTAAGCTTTATGCTTTAGCATCCTTGCATGCGTGTGAGTGCTGCCATGAATAGTATGCTTACCATGAGGCTATGTGCTTATCTGATATACCTGCCTGAATGCCTGTGGATGAAGGTTGGGTTATCTGAATTGGAATAAATCATCAAATGTTTTAAAGCCTACCTGCGGGTAGCAAACCACTTTAAAAAAAAACAAGCATGAAACGTTTCATTCCAATTCAGGCGATCCAGTCTATACTTGTATGCTGTGAGCATCACATAGTAACCTAGGCTAATAACCGGAATAAGAACTCACAATGTTTTCAAAAATTGATATCATGGTTAGTAGAGGCCGGTCTATGACCGGGCGAGCGGGGGTGCTCACGAAGTGACCTTCCCCAATCGTACCCAAGTTCCCGAGCCGAGGCAACTTTGGTGATGACGGACACGTGGCCTTTTGGCACCGAGTCAGGGTTTCCTAAATTTCCCAAAATAAAATATTTAGGTGGCGACTCTGTATCTGACAAAGCAGTCCATATTTGGCACTACTTTTTCAAAAAATCAGTTTCTCAAAATGATTTGCCCGATTTGGACTCTTTGGTTTAGATTAGGAACCGTGACATTTAAGAGTCCGAGCTGTAGTGACCCCAAATGAACAGAATGGGAGCTAACCCTCCCGGGGCGTTCGGGGGACGTCTACAACACATGAGCGGAGTGATGTTCACTTGTATGCTGTGAGACAGATGCATGATGATGCCACCCGTCAATCGGAGTTTTCCAAACAGCAGGCCGCGATCATGGCCCAACAGGCCGAACTAATCACCAGGCTGCAACAACAGAATACAGCGTCTGCTTCACAACAAATTCCTCCTCCGACAGGGGCTCCGTTACCTGAGCAGGCACCTACTGTTCAGAACGCCCCACCAAATGCCCAGAATACTCTGCCGCATGTCCAAAATTTACAAGAGGACACGAACCTTCCAACGGGGCCAGCTCCGCCCCCGCTTCCACCACAACTGTCCAAGGTCCATACATCCAATCACCCGGACTCTCCATTCGAGGTCGAGGTTGATCATACAGCTCTGAAATTCAACAAACTGGAGAAGCTCTTTAAGAAATCCCAAGGGGTCAAGGCTATGCCGGATATAGGAGATGGATATACCGAGGAGGCCGTAACACTCCCCGATAGGTTCAAAATGCCACAAATCGACCGCTTTGACGGAACCGGCGACCCCATGGTCCATATCCGATTATTTGCAGATGTCTTGCGGCCAATGGGCCTAACACGACCACAGAAGCTCTCACTATTCGGCCGAACCCTGTCGGGTGTGGCCTCCCATTGGTACGCAAGATTACAAGATGAAGTGAAAAAGAATTGGGATGAAATGGCTGAGGCCTTTGTCACGCAATATTCGTACAACACTCAGATCGAGATCACAACCCGTGATCTTGAAACGACAAGGCAAGAGCCCAAGGAATCTTTCTCGGACTTTGTGATCCGATGGAGGGCAAAGGCGTCAACGATGACTTTAAGGCCCACAGACAAAGATCAAATCCGGATGATTGTGCGCAATCTCCACCCAAAACTGATGCTGAGAATGATTGTAGTCCCCTTCCCTACTTTCGCAGATTTACATGATATAGGGGTGCAAATCGAAGACGCAATGAAACAAGGTCTGTTTGACCACGATAGAGAACAACCGAGGAGGACCTTCAACCGTAACAACAATGCGGGCCCGAGTGGCGATGCAAATACGAGAGCCTCGGAAGTTAGTATGGTCACCACCACTCCCCCTCCCCCTCCAAGGCCCATGACTGCCACACCCTTCTCCGGCGCGTCCGGAAGCAACACACAAGCCACCAACAGATTCCAACCGCGAGGCCAAAGAACCTTTACCCCACTATATATGCCTCTGACCAAGGTTATGGGAATATTGATCAGAAAAAATCATTTAAAACCCCTGGAACCAAAGCCATTACCGAATCCACTCCCCCCCTCTTACGACCCGTCAAAATACTGTGCGTACCACCAACAACACGGTCATGACACCGACCGTTGTTACAGATTGCGTCATGAGATCCAGGATCTTATTGACAAACAGGTGATCGCACCCCCCGATAAACCCAATGTCACCACCAACCCTCTCCCACCACATAACCAAGCTCCTCCTCCCAAAAGAATTAACTTTATCCAGACTGGGGTCGCATCTTATGATCCTAGCATCTATATTACTCCCACCCACCTACCCAAGCCAGAGGTGCTCCTCCCCGATTGCACTGATTTCTTGTGCATGGTGGACATCTCCAAAACCTAACCAGAACCGATGGTGGTGACCGTCGAAGACAGGGCAGGGCAGATTTTGGGAGAAAATGAGATTGTTGAATCTGGGACTGGGCAGAATTTTGCTGGGGGAGCCTATGATCCAAGCAAGCACATCCTATCAACGAGCCGAATTGGGCTAAGTGTAGAATTGCCAGAGACAGGAGAACTATGCATGATCCGGGGGGATGGATCTGGGCTATGGGCAGATGAGCTGACAGCCGTAGAGGAGGACTTTGCTAACTTGCAATTTCTCGAGGACCAGGAACTGGGGGATGCGTCGATTAACTGGTATGATTATGAGGGATCAGAGGAGGCCACGGGATGGCTCGAAGATTAACCGGATGCAGTGGGGGAAGCCCAACCAGAACAGAGCCCGGCAGGGGCGGAAATATCAGTTGTGGCCGGAATGGCCGAAAGCCAAGTTGAACCGCCGGAGAGCGCCGGTGTTAAGAATTCCGCTCAAGACATGGGCATCATAGATATGGGAACTGTTGAACAAACAGCTGTACTGACGCAGCTGGAACAAGAAAAGTTTGAGGCTACTGAGAGAGCCAGGAAGGCGAAGGGCTCTAAGGGGACTGAAAGTGCTGTGTGCACGAAGACAGACAATGCTGCGAGCATATGGACAGAGAGCACTGAGAGTGCGAGTGGACCAGAGCCAGACAGGTGTCTGTTGGCTACCAGTGGAATGTGGTGGGAAGATGACGACTTGTGTCTTGCCCACACGGATGAAGACTGGGGGAATAACCAGCCGGATGATACTTGGTATCTTGATGAAGTGGATCATATGACAAGAAGTGGGCGGTACTTCAAACCCCCACACCTGGACCAACCCGAGGCATCCGGGAAGGATAGAGAAGCGGAGAGACAGAAGGAGAAGCAGATTGAAGATGAAGCTGTGCTGAAATAGTTAAAGAAAATACAAGCAGACATCTCCATCTGGGGACTGCTAATGGCATCACGAGTACACAGAGAGGCTGTTCTATCTGCTATGGACAAGTCCAAACTCTCCATAGACACCACGCCTGAACAGCTGGTTGGACTGGTTTTTCCGGGAGGAGGTTCCCCGGCATTAACCTTTTCGGACAAGGAGCTACCACCTGAGGGCACAAGTCATAACAAACCTCTCTATATTTCTGTGGAATGTAGAGATAAGTGGATACCGGTGGTACTTGTTGATACCGGGTCTGCAATTAATGTCTGCCCAACCAGAACGGCATATGCAATCGGGTTGAAACCCGTGGACTTCGTCCCAACCACCCAAGTGATCAGAGCATATGACAATACCAGCAGAGAAGTGATGGGGACTGTTAAAATTCAAACCAAGGTTGGTCCAGGACAACACAGCATTGAATTTCATATCTTGGACGTTCCTGCAACCTTTAACCTACTTTTGGGGCGACCGTGGTTGCACCAGGTCAAAGCAGTCTCTTCCACTCTACATCAGATGCTAAAGTACCCCCACGGGAAAGGGGTAGCGATAGTTTTTGGGAATTCATCAATCCATCCGCCGCCGGAGGTGTCTACACCTGTCTTGGAGATTGATACGGCACGGAGGATGTGTTTTTGTCGGGGTTCACTTTGGCCGAGGCTCAAGTGGTGCAGAATGTCATGGCTGTGAATAAGGGCATGTATGTTAGTGCACAATCCATATACCTCATGAACAAGCTAAAGCATACCCCTGGGATGGGATTAGGGAGAAGCGGCCGGAAGGGCGTCTCAGTGTTGGCCGAAGTGCCACACAACCCTCACGCCTTTGGACTGGGTTATCTGCCCACCAAGGAAGATTGGGTGAGGAAAGGAAAAGAAATGGCCGGAAGGGCCAGGGCAAAGAAGGCCGGGAAGCTATTTGATTTAATGCACAGGCCCATCTGGGGTACCCTAAACGGACGCTTCGTCCGGGAGGGGGAAGATTTTCCATTCTGCGGCTTCCCGGAGCCATGGCTAAACGCGGAGGGGACGCGCGTGCCTGGATTTGAAATCTTCTTCGACTTACAATTATATGGGGATGACTTTGCCGAAGCGCAGACAGACCCACCAACTAGGGTTGAGCAATGTGAAGCAGTGGATCTTGAGAGCACAGAGCTTGAAATGGGGGTAGCACTGGCGAGTCTACTATCAGATCCTCCGATCGGCCAAGAGTGCTTGGGGGATAACTCTTCGGTTTCTGCGATTGGAGATGAAATAGCTGCGGGCTTTCCAGCGCCGATCTTGGATGCATCTATCGCACCTTCTCTCATCTGGCAATATGAAGAAGGCTTTTTATCTAGCAGTTCCGGGTCAGGTAGTGAGCCGGAATCTGATTCTACCGAATCTTGTGCGTCAGAATCAGATTCCAGCTCGACTGAGTCTGAGTCCGGTATTCATGGGGGTGATAACCCGGATGCCACAGTCCTGTCTAGGTCGTCTTTTTCATTTTCTTTTGAGTCTGTTGTAACAGAGGAATCTGACGGCTTGGAAGTATTTAATGAGAATGATGTGGATGTGGTTTCCGAGTATTTTTCTGTGCCTTTGATTTATTGCTTAAATCAGGATTTTCAAAATTTTGATGAAAACAGCGAGGAAGAAATTCCCCCAGTTTTGCAACGATTAATTGATCAAGAGCAGGAAAGATTTGTTAAACCTTTAATGGATGAAATCACTACTGTGAATGTTGGTACTGAGAAGGACCCGCGGCTGGTCCAGATCGGGTCCACGTTGTCTTCAGAGGAGCGCGAGCGCTTAGTTGCTTTATTAAAAGATTTCAAAGATGTTTTCGCGTGGTCCTACGAAGACATGCCTGGAATCGATCCTGAGATTGTACAGCACCGGATCCCTCTTGACCCCGAGGCCCGTCCTGTCAAACAGAAACTCAGAAGGATTCGCCCGGACTGGGCTCTCAAAATTAAGGAAGAGGTCACCAAGCAAATTGACGCAGGGTTCCTGCTGGTATATGAATATCCAACTTGGTTGGCCAACATAGTTCCGGTGCCAAAGAAGGACGGCAGAATTCGGGTCTGTGTAGACTTCAGAGATTTGAACAGGGCCAGTTCGAAGGATGACTTTCCCTTGCCGCACATCGATGAATTGGTGGATTTCACGGCAGGACACGCTTTGCTTTCATTTATGGATGGTTTCTCAGGCTATAATCAGATAGTAATGGCACCCGAAGACCGGGAGAAGACTGCGTTCACTACCCCGTGGGGTACATATTGTTATAGAGTGATGCCATTCGGGTTGAAAAATGCTGGAGCTACGTATCAACGGGCAGCAACTACAATATTGCATGATATGATCCATAAAGAGGTCGAGGTGTACGTGGACGACATGATTGTCAAGTCCAAAGATAGAGAGGGCCACTACACCGCCTTACAAAAATTCTTTCAAAGGATCAAAGAGTTTCGGCTGCGACTGAATCCCCAGAAATGCACGTTTGGTGTTACAGCAGGGAAGATGCTAGGGTTTCTGATCACACAAAGGGGCATCGAGGTCGACCCTTCCAAAATCAAGGCCATCTTAGAAATGCCACCACCGAGGACTGAAAAGGAGGTGCGAGGCTTTCTGGGTAAAGTGCAATTCATAAGACGGTTTATTTCTAAATTAACCTTGACTTGTGAACCACTTTTTGGCCTCCTGAAGAAAGGAAAGAAATTCCAGTGGGACGGCCGATGTCAAGCAGCTTTTGAGCAGATCAAAGAGTATCTACAGAACCCACCTGTGTTGTCACCGCCAGAGCCGGGGAGGCCGTTGATACTGTACCTTTCGGTAACTGAGACTACCATGGGCTGCATGCTCGCGCAGGAGTCAGAAGACAAAGTGGAAAGGGCCATATACTATCTGAGCAAAAAGATGCTGGGTTACGAGACCCGCTATACACCGCTGGAGAAGGCTTGTTTGGCCTTGGTATGGGCAACCAGGAAGCTGCGGCACTACTTGTTAGCCCACTCTGTAATGTTGGTTTCGCGTTTGGATCCCATCAAATATCTCTTCGAGAAACCAGCACTTACGGGTAGGCTAGCTCGATGGCTGCTGTTGCTCTCCGAATTTGATTTGAAGTATATAACGCGCAAGTCAGTAAAAGGCAGAGCAGTAGCGGAGTTCCTTGCCGACCACCCGGTTGAGGGAGATGAAGCGAATGAGTATCTATTCCCAGATGAAGCTATTCTACACGTCGAAGATGAAACTTGGACGATGTACTTTGACGGAGCGTCAAACCAGTATGGGTATGGGATAGGGGTGTTGCTGATAGCGCCTGACGATTCTCGTATCCCTTTAGCATTCAAGCTCCGTTTCAAAGTTTCCAACAATGAAGCAGAGTATGAGGCATGTATTGCTGGCCTGGAAGCAGCCCTGGAACTAGGGACAAGACGAGTGGACGTCATTGGGGACTCGAACCTTGTTGTGTCTCAAGCAAAAGGAGATTGGAAAGTCAAGGAGGAAAGGATGATAATCTACCACCAAACTTTGGATCTGCTAATTCCTCGGTTTGAGAAGCTAAATTTCACCCACCTCGTAAGAGAGAACAACAGGTTTGTAGATTCATTAGCAACTCTATCTTCTATGATAGACATTCCGTCCGGAGTCCGGATGCGTCCAGTCATTATTGATCAGAAGTTCGTGCCAGCATACGAGTCGATTTCCGCCATAGATGAAGTTCAAGACGGCAACCCCTGGTATTACGACATCTGGAACTTCTTGGAAAAGGAGACATATCCACTAGGGGCAAATGCCAAAGATAAGAGGGCTGTCAGAAGAATGGCTGCTTAGTTCGTTATCTGCGGGGGAAAGCTGTACAAAAGGGGTCATCTGGGAATGCATAAGCTCTGTGTAGAAGCTGAAGAGTCAAGACGCCTGATGGAAGCCATCCATGGGGGGGAGTGTGGTGCACACATGAATGGAGTAATGCTGGCCAGAAAGATCCTCAGACAGGGCTACTACTGGTCAACCATGGAGGAGGATTGTATTAGCTTTGTTCGGCGATGCCACAAGTGTCAAATTCATGCAAACCGCATGAACATCCCGCCGTCAAAACTATACAACATGACTTCTCCATGGCCTTTTTCGGTCTGGGGAATTGATGTGATCGGAGCTGTTACCCCGAAGGGGTCAAACGGGCATGAGTTTATCCTGGTAGCGATAGATTATTTCACAAAGTGGGTCGAGGCCCAATCATACGCAGTGTTGAAAGCGTCACATGTCGCAAAGTTCATCAGGAACAACATCATCTGTCGCTACGGGGTGCCAAACGAGATAATTTCAGATAATGGTTCCCACTTTAAGAAAGAAGTGATAGACTTGTTGGAGAGATACAATGTGGCTTTCCATAAGTCATCTACATATCGGCCGCAGACCAATGGAGCAGTTGAGGCCGCCAACAAGAATATCAAGCATATACTGCCGAAGATGGTGGGAACCTATCGGGATTGGCCAGACAAGCTGCCATTTGCTCTGTGGGGCTACAGGACTTCAATCAGAACTTCTACTGGAGCAACTCCATATTCATTGGTCTATGGAATGGAGGCTGTTCTACCCATTGAGATTGAGGTTCCGTCGTTACGAGTATTGGCTGAATGCCAGATAGCCGAAGCAGATTGGCAGCAAAGCAGATTCGAAGAACTCATGCTCTTTGATGAAAGAAGACTGAAAGCACTGTACCACATCCAAGGTTATCAACGAAGAATTGCCCGGGCTTTCAACAAGAAGGTTAAGTCTAGGAATCTGAAAGAAGGAGATTTGGTGCTCAAAGACAACCGAGCTCCCATCCACGACCCAAGGGGCAAGTTCAAACCTAATTGGACTGGTCCTTACATCATCAAAGCTATCTGGTCAGGTGGAGCTGTGGTTCTGATGGATCTAGATGGCTTGGAGTTCTCACAACCGATCAATATGGACAAGTTGAAGAAATACTATCCTTGAGAGGCTCGCTAGGCCGAAAACCCGAAAGGGCGACCTAGGCAAAAGTCAGAGCACAAAAAATTAGAAAATATAAAAACTGAGCTCGCAAGGTTGAAAACCCGCAAAGGGCGGCCTTGGCAAAAGTTAGAGCGCAAAAGGAGAGTGAAAATACTCGAGTGAACCTGAGCCTGAACTACGTAAGGCTTGATTCCCATCGTTGGGATACGTAGGCAACTTCGCCTTGAAGTTCAGCCATAAACTTTTCCCCGATCAACTCTGTCCACTTTGATCATCTCAGTCATCTTTATCCATCAGCATTTATCGTGATCTCCGGTACAGTGCTGTTCAAACTAGGGGCAACTTTCCGTTGCCGCGACGGTGCAAAGTTACTCAGACTAGGGGCAACTTTCCGTTGCCGTGGAGTGCCGCATTGTTCTTCAGACTAGGGGCAACTTTCCAGTTGCAGGGATCTGGGGTTGTACATTTCAATGACAAATTTTCGGCGTGTCCAGTTCTGATCCACATCGAAAATAATTTTGAAAAGTTTTAATAAAAGTTGACTTTGTTCAAATCAATCTTTTTACGACTAGGACCATTTTTGGACCAAAACGGAAAATTTTTAGTACCACAACTTTCAATTTCATTGATTTCAAAATAGAGTTCTCATGCTCTTGCATTACAATCGAGGTTGCTTTGTAGTACATTCATAAAGAAAACTTGAAAATACTAAATAAGCAATAAATTTGGGGCATAGTTGAATCAAGTATCTCTGCGTCCCCTCCCAGAGCTGGACGGAGCATCTGATGCCAAGCTAGGCCCGACCTGTGCCTCCTCATTGAGCCAGTCCACGCACTCATCAGACAAAGTGCAACTGAAAGTTGAAGCAGGGGCCAGGAGCTCTCTAGTCCTCCATGCCGTGACATATAGGGCAAGGTGTGCACCCCGGATCGGGAAAGCGGCTGGGTACTCAATCCCCTCCGGTGGACAAGTCTGATCATGACCAAACTGACGCAAGAACCGGAACGGAAAATAGAATACGCAGTGGGTTAGACCAATCAATTGGATCCCAATTAGCCAGGACATACTATAGCTCATTGCCGGGAGGTTGAGCCAAGGACAACGCCAAGCAATGCCGTCTGCGGGCAAATTGCACATCCAATCGAACCACCACCTTTCGTCAAGAGCATTGACTAGACGCGGCCGAAAGAAGTAGCCTCGAGCTGAATAGGTGGGCAAGAGTCCACAACCTGCAACTTGTCCATCAACCATACCTAGGGGAGGGATGGAAAATGAGAGAATAAAGAACAGAGAGATGTACGATGAGAGAAAAGCGAGACAAGGGTTTTGTGAGAAAAACCGAGCCTGAGGGTCGAGTGATGTGAGCAAATATATACGTGAGGTCGGGTGGGAAACATTACCTGCAGTAGCAGTGGACTCCCAGCAAACCTGGTCGCCTCCCGGCGATAGACAGAATCTAAGCCCATCAGTGTCTCGGCCAAGGTCATGGCAATACAGCTCTTTCCTTCCCTCAAACCTTGGGCGACTTCAATTAAGCGAATGCTAGCCCCGCCGAAGCCCGAGGAAAGCAGAAAGTGGGACAACATACACAAGCAGAGGGCGTGTTGCCGGAAACCCTGCCAATAATGGTTGCTGCGGTCACCAGCGTCAGAAAAATGATGGATCAAGCCGAGGATGTCTAGTTCCCCACTGCAGATCAAAGATCGAGCATCATGCGCCGTGAGCCCACACATCCGTCCTAAAGCCTGAGCGTGACCAAAACGGAGCTGCGGCAAGATTACTTCAGAGCATTCAGATTCCATCAAAACCTGAAAATCTTCGAAAGTCGGACACATCTCTTGGCCGCCAAAGCTGAAAACATGCGTCACTGGATTCCAGAACCTTGCCGCGGCATGGAGAAAAGGAAGCTGTAGCGGAGTACGGCTCAGCGTGAATAGTGCATTCAGGCCGAAACCCCGGAAATTCAGCTTTTCCGAGCCATCTAGAGAAGAGATCCAAGATATGAGATTTTCTGCGAGAAATGCCTCCATCTTTGTCTAAAACTAAGATGAAATGAATGTTCCCGAAGTTGAGGCTTTTATAGAAGGAAAGACACTATTCACGGGGACACGTGTCAAAAATCTGGTGGCTGCAGGACTGAATGGCCGGCTAGCCACCTTTTCTGGCTGGCCAGCCATTTACTTTTTGCAGAAATGGCCGGTCAGCTGTCTCTCCCCACAAAAATGGCCGGCCGGCTCCCAGGGATGGCTGGCAATGCTGCAGTGTATCTCCTTGGCCTTGTTTTACTCTTCGAGGGAAAGTTCCAAGCATTTCCATGCAACGGGAAAGTCAAAGGCCTTTATCTCCCTCCGTTTCGGATGCGTCCGAGGCCCAGATCGTCAGAAGTACACTTTATTGTTGTTGAGTTTTGTGTATCGAGTTGTTGTTTTGCTTATCGAGTTGTTTGTCGAGCGGACGTGTTTCGTGTTTTTGAGTCATTGCTCTCTGTTTAAGCAATTTTTGTTAAAGTCTTGTTTATTTGCGTTGTTGCATTTTGTTTATCGAGTTGTAAACTTGCTAAAGATTCTGTTATATCTTAGTAAGTTAAGTTGCTTAGTTTGTTGCGTCGGTTCACTACCTGACTTGGTGATTACACAATGCGCATTTCCATTCAATTTCATTTTTGTGCGAAATAAAATGATGCGATACGATGCTAAAAGTTTAAAATACAAACACTTTTTCAAAAGCTATTTCATTTCATCATGCTTTACAACAAAGGTACAAGTTTTACAAAAAATAAAGCTGCCTAACAATGTGCAAAGTGCTACGAACTACTAGCAAAAAGAAAAATAAAGCAGGAAATAGCAGCATCAAAGTCCTCGGGAACGGGAACGAGAAGCACTCCTCATCCTCTTCTGCGGGACAATCTCCACACCATCATCTGAGTCAGAGCTGTCATCCTCAGGATTCCCCTCAGCCTCGCCTCTATTCCCCGAGCCAAAACCGGAGCCCCCCTCCTCAGCAGATGTCTCTGACTGACGGTCGGTAGCCTCCTCCTCCTCCTCAGCATCCTCCTCCTCCTCATCAGGCTCCACCTCCACAACGTGAGCCCTGCGTCTGCGGACGGGCCCTCCTCGAGCTCCTCGAAAAGGTCTAGATGACCCGGATCCTTGGGAAGGCCGAGATGGCCCCGCTCCCTGAAAAGGCCCAGATGGCCCAGCTCCCCAATGAGGCCCAGGTGGCCTGGTCTGCGGCTGACCGGACCATGAAGGCATCTGAAAACAAAGAGTTCAATTCAAATACATCAGTCCAAATATATACATCAGATGCAGATGCAAGCAAAGGATACGTAAAGTGGGTGCATGTTAATATAGTGTACAAGTGGGGTGTGTGTCAGATGTGCTCTACACAAACAGTCTATCGATGCAGTAGAAATCAGCATGTCATCAGAAGTATGATAAATGCCAGAAAACTGAAGGGTACCTGAATGCCCGCGACAGACAACTGTGCCTCCCTCCGCAGGACCATGCCCTCGAGTGTGGCCACCAGTCCAACCACCTCCTCCATGTACCCTCGCGATGGCTGCAAAAATGAGCTCATAATCATCAGTGAACAGAAGAGTATCTAAACATCCGAATGATGAATGAAAAAAAAAAATGGAGCATACCGGCGGTGAGTCCGGATCAATGGCGTATCGATCACTGGGCATCGGAGGCTCTAGTGGAATCGGAGTCGGAAAGCTAGCTCCGTACTGCCATACCATCAACTCAGTAGGCATATCTGGCCATCCGGGATGAGGATGAACCGACGGAGCCGGAGGAACCGGTCTACTCCCACCTCTAGATGTACCAGCCCTGCTAGTAGAAGGGGCGTCTGCAGCCCGAGCCCGAGCCTGGTCCGAGGATGACATACCGGCATGCCTCATCATCGGGATACGAGCTTCCGTCAATGGAGGCATCAAATATATGTGACGGTAAGTGGCGTAGTCCCCCTCCTCAACATGTAATAAAGCATCACTGCCCAGCATGGCGCCGACTACCTCTGAGTAAGAGAGCCTGTCAGCAGTCCGCATACTGGCTGGGGGTACTGCGGGAATATCCTGAGAAAGATACCCCCATACCTGGCGCAGAAAGCGCTCCCCCAGGAACCATACCCTACCAACCGGCCCTTCAAGCAGGACCCTATACTGGGAAATGCCCGACGCTCCGGTATACTGAAGTCGGAGGTCGTCACCCAGGGACACCCAGGGCTGCCATGTAATCTGCGGATGATAAATGCATAAACCAATCAGAAATCGAGAATATACAAAGCAAATCAAAGATGAGAATGAAAGGAACTGAAAGTTCTGAGGTACCTCTGAATGTCGTACAGTGTCGAAGTACTGTCGCAGGCGAAGGAGGGTCTCTCGAGGTCTCGGCCGGTGCGGGCCCTCGAATATCAATGAATACGGGGTCATGGGAATCCCTACCACCTCCAGCTCTGGGGCTAATGATGGGAAGTATACATAGACCCATAACTGAGAAAAGCAATGCAGAATGTAAGCACGAAATGCTGAGAGCAAAATACAGACTGCAAAAGTGCGCTGTGTGTGCAATGTACAAGTAACGAAAAGCAGAAATGTAAATCAAAGGGGACAGAAAAGTACCTCCCAGGCTCTCCAGTAGCCGCCAAGTAAGTCGCCCCGCCCGCGAGAGGTCGCGCTCATATAAAAGTAAAGGGTAGCCAGGTCGGCGCCACCCCAATCATATCGATGGACCTGTGATAGGTCGACTAGAGCGCTCAGCAGGTATAGCCCAACGGTGTTCCCTCTGTCGGCGAACAGGGTAGTCCCGAAGAGGAATATCAGGAAACCACGGGCATACTGCTCCGTCTCCTCGGGAGTCTCAGGCACCATCTCCGCCCGCCGGAAATGGGAAGAGAACCAAGTGTATCGGACTCTCCCTGAAACCCTATCAACAGGCGGGCGAGCCCCCAACAGATACATCCAGACGGCCTCCCACTCGCCCATATCCTCATCGTAGGGGATGGACCAACCTCCGACGTCTAAGCCCGTCAATACAGCGAAGTCAAAAGGGGTCATGGTCATATCCCCGGTAGCAGAGAAATGAAAGGAATTGGTGGTGTCCCACCATCTCTCTACCAGGGCCGCCATCAGAGTCCTCCTGGCAGGACAACGCGACAACCCGACGCAGAAGGGCCCGAATCCTGCCAAATCTACCAAATATCGGACGGCCTCCGGGAGCTCGGCATACCAGTCCCGCGCGATGGTGGAACCATACCCCCGCACGCTGCGGGAACCTACCTACATTCAAAATGAATACACATGTCAATAATGAGAATGAAATGGGCTGTATGCCAATGAGAATGAAATGGGCTGTATGCCAACGAGAATGAAATGGGCTGTGTGCCAATGAGATGAAAGGGCTGTGTGCCAATGAAATGAAATGGGCTGTGTGCCGATGAAGTGAAATAAGCTACATGCAGAATCTAATCTGGGCTGCGTGTTCAGAAAATTTGAAGTTTGGGCTGCGTGTTCAACTTTCAGTTAAATTGTGGGCTGCGTGTTCACTATCTAATCTGGGCTGCGTGTTCAGAAAATTTGAAGTTTGGGCTGCGTGTTCAACTTTTAGTTAAATTGTGGGCTGCGTGTTCACTATCTATCTGGGCTGCGTGTTCAGAAAATTTGAATTTTGGGCTGCGTGTTCAACTTTCAGTTAAATTGTGGGCTGCGTGTTCACTATCTACCTGGGCTGCGTGTTCAGAAAATTTGAATTTTGGGCTGCGTGTTCAACTTTCAGTTAAATTGTGGGCTGCGTGTTCACTATCTACCTGGGCTGCGTGTTCAGAAAATTTGAAGTTTGGGCTGCGTGTTCAACTTTCAGTTAAATTGTGGGCTGCGTGTTCACTATCTAATCTGGGCTGCGTGTTCAGAAAGGTTTGAAACATGGGCTGTGTGTTCACTTTCAAATCCGGGCTGTGTGTTCGACAAATCAGTGTTTGAGCCGTGTGTTCTAATGTGGGCTGTGTGTTCGCAATTAATTAATGAGCCGAGTGTTCAGAAATTCAAGTGTTGAAACTACATGTTCAAGATGCAAGCAAAGTACTATGTCATAGGCTAAACTGCATGTTCAAGCATGGCAAAGGTGCGAAATGTAAAATACAGAAGATGAGGTAAATACCTCTCGGGCCTCGTGAGAGAGATGCTGCTCCGGCTCTCTGAGAAGCAGATCACCGGGTGCTCGCTCGTCAAAGCTGGTAAAGTGACGGAAGACAGCACGAGGGAGGACGTGTGCTGGTGGACGGTACCTCCCGGGAATGAAAGGTCGGGTCCTCGGAGGTAGAGTCATGGGATCGAAATCATCGCCGGCACCTGGAAAACCTCCGCCGTGAGGAGAATTGCCTGCCATTTCCAAAGAATCTGCAAAAGGGAGCAAAAATGAGCAAAATGAGCCAAAATTGGAAAAAGTCAACAAAAGTCAACTCTCGGGAAATAAAAAGTCAACAAAAGTCAACTCCCGAGAAAATATTCCAAATATTGAGACAAACTTACCTCGAGTGGAGAAAATGCAAAAAGAAGCTCCAAAGCCGGAATTTAATCGCTTCAAAGTGCTTGAAACTGAGTGTTTTTGCGGAAACAATTTGCGCGGGGCGTTGGAAAACGCGCGTGAAACTCAGATCTGGAGAGGAAAGTGTTGTAGAAGGCAAGAAAAGGAAGGGGCCTCGGCTGCCTTTTATAGGCCTCAAGCCTTGGTTGAAGAAGCATGCAAAAAGGAGGGAAAAAGACCAAAATACCCCCGGATTAAAGCACATGGCCGGCCGGCCCCTATTTCTAGCCGGCCAGCTATCTGCTTTTTGCAGAAATGGCCGGCCAGCCATTAGCTTTATTGGAAATCGGTTGGCCACCCCCCCTTGGGAAGATAAATGGCCGGCCATGTCCCCCACATGCCCACCTAGCTCTCTGCAAATTTTGAGGAAGATCGGAGTTCCCGGGGCCTGAAAAAGTTCAAGAAAAGTACACTTCCGGTCGCGAAATTGCTCCGCCGGGACTTCAGCTTCAAGTTCTGACATATGTCTCATCATCATTCATCGAAATCAAAGTGTATCCTTTTTGAATGAGTTGTAACCTTTCAGGGAAGCGGATCGGAGGCCGTAATTGGGTTGCCCTCGCCGAAACACGCATTTCCGTACTCGTTGTTTCATGACAAGTGAACACCCTGATTTATGCTCGTTTTGTACTATCATGCACATAACTTGCATTCTCATGAGCATACTTGCCTTGTCATGTACATTTCTTGATATTGGCATACCTCCATGTTTGAGCATGCTTTGTCACGCATGTTCCATTCTCGCATTGCAATGCATTCACTCACAGGCACTGCGTGTGTCAAACTTTCAGAATCACATTAAATACATGTTGTTAGCATATTGTACTTGTTGCAATTTCTCTCTTTTGCAGGCACGATATTGTATGTACGGTTCAATTGAGGCTGGTGCGACCAGACGAATCGCGCAGGTATCGTATCTTCTCCGTGTGAGACGTGGCGGGGATTGAATAATCCTCCGCATTCTTAACTGCATGAAATGTAGTTGTTGCTTTGCATTCTCGCTTAAAACTGTTGCATCTATTTGCGAATACTTGCTTCATTACAGCTTGCTGCATTTGCACGATCATTGGGTTACCTTCGGCTTCTTGCATATCATTTGCATTTTGCCCCCTGCCTGCGGGCACATCTCTGTTTATCTTGTATGTTTGTCTAAGTCTTCGGCCTTGTCAAAAATGGGTCGTCTCTGGGCTTTGACATTCACTCCCGTCACTTGTGACTTCCGAGTTCTGTCAAAGAGGGGCAACTGTAGACACCCCATTTTTGACCGACCTTAAGACTCAGACGTCACCGATTGAGTGCTTGGTGATGTTGCATAATGTGCTCGTTCAGAAGTTTCAGAGTCGCGGCCGTGAGCCCTGCCTCCGGACTTCCGAACCTTCTTCTGTGCCTTGTCTCGGTTTGCGAACCAGACTCGATTTTCTCTGTTTCTTTTCCTGAGGGGAGGGAGAGGTCCCGTAGACCATCTCTCAATGTCCGTAGGCTACATTTGGTGGCCGTAGGCCATTTTGCCCATTTCGGAGTCCGGTTCCCGGTTTTCGGGACCGTTGGCCGTGTGTCTCGGTTCGGGACCGCTTAACCATCTCCTTTTTGCTCCGGTTTTTGGCATACATCTTATTTAGTCCCTTTTGAGGGACATTGGGGTCTGAGAAACCCACTTCGTGGCCGAACACCACTTTCGGTGTTTAACAGCCCATTTTCGGGACCCCGAACTGCGTGTTTTGGTCCCCGAGCTTTTGTTTTGCAACGGTTTTCGTTCATTTTTGGCAGGTACCTCTGTTTTATCACCGGGGAGGTCACTGAAGGGTGGGAGGCTAGTAATTGTTGCAGCAACCAGTTATCTCTCCTCCGGAGCCTCCCGGCGCCCGTTTTTCCAACTTCCGGGCTAATGTTGAACACCCTAGGGTTAGTGTTGCCAACTTTCAACCACATATTTGTGATCTACACACATGGGAGGCCCCTAAAAGTTGGTGGCCGGCCATTAAGGTTACCTGACCCTTTTGACCCCTTTCTTCCGGGCTAATGTTGAACCCCTTGGGCCCACATTCTTGAACTTTCAACCACATATCTGTGATCTACACACATGAGAGGCCCCTAAAAGTTCATGGCCGGCCAGTAATTCAACTTGACCCTTTTGACCCCCTCTTTCCGAGCCAATGTTGAACCCCTTGGACCCACTTTCTTGGAATTTTAACCACATGGTTGTGTTGTACACACATAGGGGTACCTCACCAGTTGCTGGCCGCCCAGAAAATATGATTGAACCTTTTGACCCCTAGCCGGCCGGCTAGGGGGTGTGGCCGGCCGGCCACCTGCAACAAAAGTAAGAGGCCGGCCGTGTTCCTTGCACTGTGCACTTTACAGCTGTGGGGCAATATCCCCCAGAAAAGATATTTATCCGGGGGATATTTTGTGGGGGAATTTTGCTCTCCTTTTCCCCCCACCTTTACACCCCCTTTTGAACCCTTTTAACCAGCTGGTGGCTTCACTTACAAGGGTTAGAAAAATTGTTCTTCAAGTCTCCATACTCAACTCCATCTTCATCCTTCTCAATTCTTTGAAAAACCCTAAGTCCCTAACCATCATTCCTTCTACACCACCAAGCTCTACCACCACCACCTCATTTCCAACAACAAGGAAGGTTTCTCAAAGGCTAAAGAAGCTGCAAATTCATCCTAGAAGCAACAAAAGTTTGAGTCTTCAAGGGTAAGTAATACTTTTACTCTTTTGACCCTTTTTCTTGATCTATTTCTAAGCCTCACTTACTTTTTGTTTCAAGCTCCGGCCCTAACTAAAAATGGCCCTCTTTTGAGCTCATCTTCACTTTTCATTAAGGGCTCAACCCTGTTTGAGCCCTCCATGACACACTTGCTTCATTGACCCTCTTGTATGTCATAGTTTTGCATGCTATTTTTGACCCATGAGCAATTTATTTTCGAGCATGTTGTAAACTGATATTGGGCTTATTTTGAGCCCCTCTTCAACATTGAAGAAGGGCTCAACACCATTTGTGACTTCCATGTTGTACCTACCTTTATACTCCTTTTTTCTTCCCCATTTTTGCATGCAATGGCAGCCTGCCATGCTTTTGTTTTTGGCCATTTTACAGTTCTGAAAAAGTGCTTATTTTGGTCCATACTTCATTTTTCATTTAGGTCTTTTCATTGTTTGAGACCTCCATAGGTTACTAAATGTTATATCCTTCTTTTATTCCCCATTCTTGCATGTTTAGTTAGCCTACCATGCTTTTGTTTTTGGCCATTTTACAGTTCTGGAAAAGTGCTTATTTTGGTCCATTCTACATATTTTGTTAAGGGTCTTTGACTGTTTGGTGATTATTTTGTATACTTCATGTTGTAGCCACTTTTGAGCCTAATTTTGCATCACACTTTTAACATGTTTGTATACTGATTTTAAGGCTGCCATAAACTGTAAATATTCATATTTTTGGTCCCTATTCAGTGTTGTAGAAGGAAATTTTTCAGTTTGAGTTTTTCTTATATCACTTGCTTCATTACCCCTCTTTTGGCCCCTATTCTTGCATGCCAGTTTTGCCATACCTATGCTTGCTGTTTGGCCATGTTTATAACTCTGAAAGTGCCTTTTTTGGGACTGTCTAGCTTCTGTTTTTTGCATTACATGTCCATATTGCGCATGTTTGGCATAGCTATAGGCCATTTCGGGTGCCTAATGTTGCATTTCGGGACAATTCCTTGCATTTGGTATCATTTCGGTTCATTTCGGGACTGTTTTCCCCCCATATTTTATTGCTGGAATTCCATTAGGATGATTGCTATCATTTCCATGTCATTACATTGCATTTTGTCACCGCCTCGGTTTGCGTGCCCGTGTGCGCGCATTTCGAGGCACTCATGTTGGTATAAGCCCATATCTCATTTCCATGTCATTACATTGCATTTTGTCACTGCCTCGGTTTGCGTGCCCGTGTGCGCGCATTTCGAGGCACTTCATTTTATCCGACGGCATCCTATGTGAGTGTGGCTGAGGCTCACTCATGTTGGTATAAGCCCATATCTCATTTCCATGTCATTACATTGCATTTTGTCACCGCCTCGGTTTGCGTGCCCGTGTGCGGGCATTTCGAGGCACTTCTTTTTTATCCGCCGGCATCCTATGTGAGTGTGGCTGAGGCTCACTCATGTTGGTATAAGCCCATATCATGTTTCCATATCATTGCATCACATTCTATCATTGCCTCGGTTTGCGTGCCCGTGTGCACGCATTTCGAGGCGCCTCATTTGCATAGCATTTTTTTTCATTGCCTCGATTTGCATGCCCGTGTGCATGCATTTCAAGGCATCTCATTTTCATTGCATTTACCATTGCCTCAGTTTGCGAGCCCGTGTGCACGCATTTCGAGGCATCTCATTTTCATAGCATTTTTTTTCATTGCCTCGGTTTGCGTGCCCGTGTGCACGCATTTCAAGGCATCTCATTTTCATTGCATTTACCATTGCCTCAGTTTGCGTGCCCGTGTGTACGCATTTCGAGGCATCTCATTTTCATTGCATTTTACCATTGCCTCGGTTTGCGTGCCCGTGTGCACGCATTTCAAGGCAGCTCATTTTCATAGCATTTTTCCATTTTCTCGGTTTGCGTGCCCATGTGCATGCATTTCGAGGCACCTCATTTTCATAGCATTTTATCATTGCCTCGGTTTGCGTGCCCGTGCGCACGCATTTCGAGGCACCTCATTTTCATAGCATTTTTCCATTGCCTCGGTTTGCGTGCCTGTGCACACGCATTTCGAGGCATCTAGGTTTGCGTGCCCGTGTGCACGCATTTCGAGGCATTTCATTTCCATAACATTGTATATGTTAGGATTGTATCTTAGTTGCCTTTCAATGCATATCATGCATATTGCATCGTGTTCGGGATAGGAGTTAGCCCGGACACGGGAAACGAGGTACATTTCGTACTCCGAGTGACGGAATGTGTCTCAATTCCCCAGTCACCGACACTCCGGATTATCCATGATGGAGTTAGGTTTTAGCTGTAGTTTCATGTGCATTCATCCTATATTGAGTTGTGCATTTCGACTCCTCGGCCATCATGCCTCGGTATGCGTGATTGGTGGCACGAGGATCGAGACATGCATATATCTGTGCAAATACATTGCTATGCCCCTTTCCTGCTCTCTGTTGTAGCAAAATCAGGAATCAGCAACTTTTTGGGCTTGGCACGCATTTCAAGAACAGATGCAAACAGAGGCTAATTGGGGCATTCGGTGGATTTCCGCGCAAGACAATCCGGACATGCATCATCCATCAGAAGCAAGGCAGTCCCTGGCTTGCACGCCAGTTTTATTTGCTTTCTTAGTTAATTCATTAATTAATTAGGATTCTGTAATATTTGGACTGTATTATTTATTCGGACCCTCCGAGTGAGGGCACAACTGTAATAAGTGTGCGTGAGTGTGATGTATGTCTTCCAACCCCACGTCTTTCTCCCTTTTATTTATCCCCTTTTGATGGTTAGATTAGGGCATATTTAAATTAGCATACAGTATGACAGCATGTTTGCATTCATTCATCAGTTTTGCATGCACCGGGCTCGGCGCATCATACTAACTGCATTGTGCTTTCAATTTTCAAAGTTGAATACATGTTAGCTGTAGCATTCCATATGCCATCTTAGAATAGCCGAGCCTGCCATAATTGCATTTTGTATGTGTTGCATTAGGTATTTCTGTATAATTAGGATCATGCATGATTTCTAATGAGTTTTTATTTTGGCTTGGAGTACTTGGTAAGCTTTATGCTTTAGCATCCTTGCATGCGTGTGAGTGCTGCCATGAATAGTATGCTTACCATGAGGCTATGTGCTTATCTGATATACCTGCCTGAATGCCTGTGGATGAAGGTTGGGTTATCTGAATTGGAATAAATCATCAAATGTTTTAAAGCCTACCTGCGGGTAGCAAACCACTTTAAAAAAAAACAAGCATGAAACGTTTCATTCCAATTCAGGCGATCCAGTCTATACTTGTATGCTGTGAGCATCACATAGTAACCTAGGCTAATAACCGGAATAAGAACTCACAATGTTTTCAAAAATTGATATCATGGTTAGTAGAGGCCGGTCTATGACCGGGCGAGCGGGGGTGCTCACGAAGTGACCTTCCCCAATCGTATCCAAGTTCCCGAGCCGAGGCAACTTTGGTGATGACGGACACGTGGCCTTTTGGCACCGAGTCAGGGTTTCCTAAATTTCCCAAAATAAAATATTTAGGTGGCGACTCTGTATCTGGCAAAGCAGTCCATATTTGGCACTACTTTTTCAAAAAATCAGTTTCTCAAAACGATTTGCCCGATTTGGACTCTTTGGTTTAGATTAGGAACCGTGACATTTAAGAGTCCGAGCTGTAGTGACCCCAAATGAACAGAATGGGAGCTAACCCTCCCGGGGCGTTCGGGGGACGTCTACAACACATGAGCAGAGTGATGTTCACTCGGAAGATTCTCAGACATGGTTACTACTGGTCAACCATGGAGGAGGATTGTATTGGTTTTGTTCGGGGATGCCACAAATGGCAGATCCATGCAAACCACATGAACATCCCGCCGTCGAAGCTATACAACATGACTTCATCGTGGCCGTTTTCAGTCTGGGGATTGATGTTATTAGGGCAGTTACTCCGAAGGGGTCGAACGGGCATGAGGACATCCTGGTGGCGATAGACTACTTTACAAAGTGGGTCGAGGCCTAATCCTACGCAGTGCTGAAAGCGTCACACGTAGCCAAGTTTATCAGAAACAACATTACCTGCCGGTATGGGGTCCCAAATGAGACCATCTCGGATAATGGTTTCCACTTCAAGAAGGAAGTGATAGACTTGTTGGAGAAATACAATGTGGCTTTTCATAAGTCATCCACATATTGGCCGCAAACCAACGGAGCAGTTGAGGCCGCTAACAAGAACATTAAGCACATTCTATAGAAGATGGTGGAAACCTACAAGGACTGACTAGATAAGCTGTCATTTGCTCTTTGGGGTTACAAGACATCGATTCGCACTTCTATTGGGGGCAACTCCGTATTCTCTGGTTTATGGGATGGAGGCTGTTCTGCCAATCGAAGTTGAGGTTCCATTGCTGCAGGTGATGGCTGAGTGCCAAATAGTAGAAGCAGATTGGCAGTAGAGTAGGTTTGAGGAACTTATGTTGTTCGATAAAAGAAGGCTGAAAGCACTGTATCATAGCCAAGGTTATCAACGCAGGATTGCCAGGGCTTTCAACAAGAAAGTTAAGTCCAGGAATCTAAAAGAAGGAGATTTTGTGCTTAAAGACAACCGAGCTCCCATCCATGACCCTAGGGGCAAGTTCAGACCTAATTAGACTGGCCCTTACATCATCAAATCTATTTGGTCAGGTGGAGCTGTCGTTTTTATGGATTTGGATGGCCTTGAATTCTCCCAGCCTATCAACATGGACAAGTTGAAGAAATACTATCCCTGAGTGGCTCGCTAGGCTGAAAACCCGAAAGGGCGACTTAGGCAAAAGTTAGAGCACAAAAAATTTGAAATAAGAAAAACTGAGCTCGCAAGGTTGAAAACCCAAAAAGGGCGGCCTTGGCAAAAGTTAGAGCACAAAAGGAGAGTGTTAATACACGAGTGAACCCTAACCGAACTACGTAAGGCTTGATTCTCATCTTCGAGATACGTAGGCAACTTCATTCTGAAGTCTAGCCATAAACACTTCCAAGTCAGCTGTGTCATGTGATTGTTTTGGTTATCTTTGTCTTTTCTGTATCGAAGAGTTCGGTTGTGATCTCCAGTGCAGTGCTATTCAAATAAGGGGCAACTTTCCAGTTGTTGGATTTGGGGTTGTATATCTCAGTGATAGATCTCGGGTGTGTCCAGTTTGTGATCCATATCGAAAATGGTTTTGGAAAGTTTTAATAAAAGTTGATTTTGTTCAAATTAATCTTTTTACAACTTGGACCATTTTTGGACCAAAGCGGAAAATTTTCAGTACCCACAACCTTCAATTTCATTGATTTCATTATAGAGTTCTCTAACTTTTGATACAAATTGAAGTTTCTTTTTTATTACATTCACAAAGAAAATCTAAAAGTACAGGTTAAAGCAATAAACTTGGGGCATAGTCAAGTCAGGTGTTCCTGCGCCCCCTCTCAGAGCTTGTGGAAGTTTCGGATGCCAAAGTAGGCCCGGTTTGTGCTTCATCTTCAAGCCAAGCTATGCATTTGCCAAAAAGGGCGCAACTGAAATTGGGAGCGGGGGCCAGAAGCTCTTTTATCCTCCATGCACTAGGGTATCGAGCTAGATGTGAGCCTTTGATCGGATATGAAGTCGGGTATTCCAGTCCCTCTTCTGGGCAAGTCTGGTCGTATCCGAACTGACGCCGGAACTAGAATGGAAAGTAGAAGACACAGTGTGTCAGGCCCATTAGCTGAATGCTAGGTTGGTGAGACATGCTGTAGCTCATCTCAGGCAGATCAAACCAAGGGCAATGCCAAGCGATGTCAACAGCAGATCGAGTGCACATCCATTCGCACCAGCATGCTTCATTCGGGGCATCAACTAGCCGTGGGCGAAAGAAATAGCCGCGTGCTAAATATGCAGGGCATGAGTCCACTATTTTCAATTTATCCATGAGCCATATCTAGGAAGGAATAAAAAATAAGAGAGATTAAAGAATAGAGAAATGTACGTGGAGAGAAAAAGTGAGAAAGGGTTTTGAGAGAAAAATAGAACCAGAGGGCCGAGTGACGTGAGAAATACACATGTGAGAAGGGTAGGAAACATTACCTGTAAGAGTAGTGGACTTCCAGCGAACCTGGTTGTCTCCCGGCGATGGAAAGCATCCAAACCCATCACAGTCTCGGCTAACGTCATGCCAATGCAGCTCTTGCCCTCTTTCAAGCCTTGGGCAACTTCAATCAAACGGACGCTAGACCCTCCGAAGCTAGGGGCAAGTAGGAAATGAGATAGCATGCACAAGCAAAGGGCATGTCACCGAAAACTTTGCCAAAGATGATCGCCGCGGTCGCCGGCGTCAGAAAACTGATGAATCAAGCTGAGAATATCCAACTCCCCATCGCGAATCAGAGATCGAGCATCATGCAAAGTAAGTCTACACATCCGTCCTAAAGCTTGGATGTGACCAAAACGAAGCTGGGGCAGGACTTCTTCATCGCACCGGGATTCCATCAAAGTGTGGAATTCTTCAAAAGTAGGGCATATCTCTTGTCCCTCGAAGCTGAAAACATGAGTAACCGAGTTCCAACACCTAGCTGCGACATGGAGTAATGGAAAACACAGCGGAGTACGGCTCAGCGGGAATAGTGCATTTAGCCGAAACCCCAAAAATTCAACTTTTCCGAGCCATCCAAGTTCGCAATCCAAGTCGAGAGTTTTTCGGTAAGGAATGGGTCCATTTGGGGCAAAGACAAAGCTGATGAAGAAACCACGAAGCTGGGGCTTTTGTAGAAGATAAGGCATTGAGTGGAGGACAGATGGCAGCAATATGGAGGTTCTCAAAATTACTGGCCGACTAGCCAGTTCAAGTAGCTGACCGGCCACTTTAGTGGCCGACAGTGAGAATAAGTGGCCGGCAGAAATAAAAAGTGGCCGACAGCCTCTTTCAGTCCCCAGCAAAGGGTTTTGGGTCTTCCTGTGTGATAAGGATGCTGAAAACCCGTGTTTTGTTCTACCCTGGATGCGTCTGGCTCTTTTGTTCAGTAGTTTAGTTAAGTTGTTTCAATTCAATTTGTTTACTGAGTTGTTGCAATTTGTTTATTGAGTTGTATTTGTTTCGTTCATTGAGTTGTTGTTTTGCTTATCGAGTTGTTGCAATTTGTTTATCAAGTTGTAATTACATTGATTGGCCTGTTAGGGCCTTGTGTTGTTTATCGAGTTGTTTTGTTCTTTCAGTGATTGGTTGGTTCACTGCTTAATTAAGACAATGCACTTTGAACGCGCAATTTTCAAAAATAAATCTCATTTTTCATGCTGTGCGATGTTATGTGATGCTCAGAATATAAATGTAACACTTTCTAAACAAAAAGCTATTTTTATTCCAGTCATGGTTTCTTTTACAAAAGGTACAAGTTTTAAAGAAAATAAAAACTACCTAAGGCTGTACAATGTGCTAACACTACTAACAAAAAGAAAACAAAGCAAAAGCATCTGAATCGGTGCCACCCAGCTCAGGATTGAGAGGCTCTCTTCATCTTCTTCCTTGGCTGAGCAGACTCTGTACCATCGCCATCGGCGCCACCTCCCGAAACTGCGCCAGAGCCTGAACCAGATCTACCTTCGCTCCTATCCTCGGAGCCCTCCTCGGCATCGTCGCCACCCTCAGAACCTGAGCCGGTGCCGGTGTCGTCGCCTCCACCCTCGGATGACTTTGACTGAGGACTCGCTGGCTCCTCCTCCTCGCTGGACTCGTCATCGTCATCGCGTGTGACAGGCTCTCGACGCCTCCCTCGGCCGTGTGTCGGCATCTCTCTCCTGGCTGTTGGGGAAGGCTCTGCTAGTCCTGTCTGCAGAGGTGTGACCTGAAAAGGCAGTTTGAATATATCAACCATCGTATGTATCTCAGATGCAAGTGTGGTGTGCAAAGTGAGTACATGCACAAATTAGATATAGTATGTGGATGCAATGTGTTAGATGCGATCTATACATGCAATGTGTTAGTGTAGTGTGGGAAAATGTTTAGTTAAGATATCAGTTTCAGTATATCAGCAAAAATATGATGACCAAAATGCAAGAAAACTGAAGAGTACCGGAATGCCGTGAGCGCTCAGCATCATCTCCCTCCGCAAGACCATACCCTCAAGTGAGGCCATCGCCTCAAGCAACCCCTTGACATATCCTATGGAGGGCTACAGATGCAAGTTGAAATGATCGGTGAATGAATGAATGACTGAATGAATAAGAATCTGAGTGAAATTGAAATGCAAAGCTGTAAAGTATACCAGTGGTGAGCCAGATGTCCTGACGTATCGGTGATCAGGCAACGGGGTTCAAGTGGAATCTGATAAGGTATCCCACCATACCGCCAACCTGTCAGCTCAGTCGGGGGATCCGACCATCCAACACACTGCCTAGTGGAAGGCATCCCTCTAGTCTCACCCCTCGGTGCCCGAGCCCTACTCGTCGAGCGGACACTTGCTGCCCAGGCCCTGCTCGTCGAGGGAGCACCTGCTGCTCGAGCCCTGCTCGATGAAGCAATATCAGCTATCCTCCCTGTGGGAGCACGAATGCCTGCCAATGGAGGCATGAGGTGCGCCTGGATGTAGGTCGTGTAGTCTCCCTCCCCAATGTACCGGTTTGCATCTGCGTCCCGTATGACGTTAGTAAGCTCCTGAGGGGAGAGGCACTCTGTGGCCCGCATAGACGGTGGAGGTGGCAAAAGAACTAATTGTAATGGCAAACCCAATGTCTGGCGCATGAAGCACTCACCTAAGAACCAGGCTCAGTCCACGGGTCCCTCGAGCACAAGCCAATATCGGGAGGTGCCCTAAGCTCCGGCAAAATGAAATCGGGCAAACTTTGGCATCGCTGTCCAGGGCTGCCATGTGATCTACAAATATCAAGTGCATAGATATGCAAAGTGAATTGAAGATGAAAGCAGGAAAAAACTGTGAGTTTTGAATTACCTCTGTCGTCCTCACTGTGTCGAAGTACTGGCGCAGGTATGGGAGGTCTCCCGGGCCCTAGGCTGGCATTGGCCATCATATCGACGCGAATAGGGCACCTCGAAGGGTGTCTCAACCTCCGGCTTAGGAGCAAGCGCTGGGAAATAGACGTATACCCATAGCTATGAAAAGCAAGCGGGTGGCCATGAGAATACAGATAAACACAAATAATGCGGAAAGCAAAGTATGGGCAATGTGCAGAATGCAAAAAATACAGAAAGCAAAGTGCGGCACAGTGTATAGAAAGTACAAGTGTAGAACAAAGATCAGATTATGTGTTTGCAATGTGCAGTGTGCAGTGTATAGAAAATGTAAAGCTAAAAAGTAAAGCATACCTCCCAGGCTCTCCAATAGCTGCCCAATATGTTCCCGCTCCTGCGGGAGGTCGAGCTCATATATCAGTAAAGGGTAGCGAGGCCAGCGTCCCCCCAATCATAGTGCCGCACCTGGGATAGGTCCACTAAGGCGCTTAGAAGATATAGCCCAATAGTGTTCCCCCTATTAGCGAATAAGGTAGTATCGAAGAGGAACATGAGGAAGCCTCGAGCATACTGCTCTGTCTCCTTGATCGTCGTACGCTCTCCCCCTCTGAAGTGGTCGGCGAACCAAGTGTACCGGACCAAGCCGGATCCTCAAAAAAAGGGTGGGTGTGCTCCCAACAGATAGGTCCAAGAAGCCTCACACTCGTCCATGTTGGAGTCATATGGGATCGGCTGGCCTCCCATCTCAAGGCCTGTCAGCATGGCGAAGTCATACGGGGTCATGGTCATATCCCCCGTGGTAGAGAAATGGAAAGAGTTGGTGGTGTCCCACCATCTCTCTACCAATGCGCCTAAGACGGTCCTACTTGCAAAGAGACGCGAGAACCCCGTGTAGAATAGGTCAAACCCCGCCTCGTCAATAATCTGATGGACGCCGTCAGGGAGCTCCAAGTACCACTCCCTCGTCGTGGTGGACCCATACCCGCGGGTGAAATGAGAGTCAACCTGTGTGGATGAGCAGAAATACTATGTGTGAATGTGTTCAGAATGAGCAGAAATACAGTGTGTGCAAGTGTTCAGAATGGACAGAAATACAGTGTGTGAATGTGTTCAGAATGAACAGATGAAATGCAGAGCAAAAGTGCGAGCTATGTAAGAAATGTAAAGTGCATCACAGAAAATGTAAGAATACAGTGTATTCCTTGGGTACATCATGGGATACATGAGACGCAGGCTCCCATAGTAGAAGATCTGCGGGCGCGCGCCGTGCAAATCTAGTGAAGTGGTGCACCGTGCTAGGTGGTAGCACATGTACCTTGGGATGGTACGTCGCGGGGTCGAATGGCCGGACTCCAGGCGGCAATGGAATGCACTCGGGCTCTCCATCCATCCCTGGAGAACCCCCGCCATGTAGCGCATTGTCTGCCATTTGAAAAGAAGGTGAAAAATGAGCAAAATGGGCAAAAATGCCAGAAAGTCAACAAAGTCAACTCTTGGGAAGAGAAAAGGTCAAAGAAAGTCAAAGCCCCGGGAAAAGGCGCCAAACTCAAGACAAACTTGAGGGAAACAAACCTCAAATAGTGAAAATTGAGGAAAAGGCTCTAAAAATAACTTTTGTTTGGTTCAAAACGAAGAGAATCAAAAGGTCTTAGCGAATCAACTTCACGAGGGGTGTTGGAAAATGCGTGTGGAGCACAGATCTGAGAAGAAAAAGGGTCTAGAGACAAGGGAGGAAGGATTTCGGCACTATGGGTGTGAGGAAAAGTGATTTGGGTTCGTGTTTTTAAAGTTCCCCATGTGAAAAGACCAAAACTGACCCGAATTTCCTAAACTGGCCGACCGGCCAGATTTTTGTGGCCGACCGGCCACTTAAGTGTCCGACAGCTTTGGCAAGTGGCCGGCAAGCTTCCATGGTGGCCGACAGGTTCCCAGTATCCCCTCTATATGTTTTCAGGCTATTTTGAGTCCTTGGCTCTTGAGAAAGTGCAAGAAAATTCCACTTTTCAGCTCAAAGTGTCTTTGAGAAGGTTCAACTCATGTCTTCAATGCATGTCTCATCGTCATCTGGCATGAACGAGGTGTATCATTTTTTAAATACATTGTGACTCCTCTAAGAGGTAACTCGGAGGTTGCAACTGTATCCGTCTTTCTCAGACGCGCATTTCTTTACTCAGTGTTTTGCGTTACATATGCTATTAGTGCATTGCATATGCATTATCATTGAGCACAAAATACGTATGATGCGTAATATTGCATTACCCATGTTTTATGCTGTATGGAATATGCATGTCATGTTGTATTGCATTGTGTATTCTCTTACCTTGTACCTGTTGCATTGTGCATGCATTTGGTGTTGTATTGCATTGTGTATGCTCTTACCTTGTACCTTGTACCATTATGCATGCATTGTGCATGCATACGTATGATGCTCCATGTTTTGTTGCTAAGAAGTGTTTCGTTTGAGACTTTGGGTATTCTCGATAGTCGTTTTTATCCTTTCCTACGTGAGGTGCAGTGAAGATTGCATAATTTTCTTATATCTTTTCTATATGAAATGTGGTTTGATTTGTGAGTCTCGCGCATGGCGTGTTTGTGTGTTTGCTTTTGCTTTCTCATATGTGAGACTGCTGTAACTTGTCGGTTTGCTTAAACTGTTGTATTTATTTGGCATAAATGCTTCATTACAACCCTCTTTGCATAATCATAAGTTATGTTCTTGCATCATGCATATCATTTGCATTTTGCCCCTACCTGCGGGTGCATCTTTATTGTCATCTTGCTTGTTGGTCTAAGTCTTCAGCCTTGTCAAAAATGGGTCGTCTCTGGGCTTTGACATTCACTCCCGTCATTTCATGACTTCCGAGTTTTGTCAAAGAGGGGCAACTGTAGACACCCCATTTTTGATCGATTTTAAGACTCAGACGTCATCGTTTGTGCACTCGATGATTGCGTATGTTTGTGCTCGGTTTGAGCGCCTGAGGGTCTCGGCTGTGCACCTTGTCTTTAAGCCTCTAAAACCTCTGTGTTTTGGCCTTGTTTTTGGGCCAAACCTTGGTGCCTCTTGCCTAGAGGGTTTTGGCTATTGCCGGCCACTTTTCTTCCTTGCCGGCCACTTGAAGTGGTCGGTCGGCTAGGGGAGGTGGCCGGTTGGCCACCTAAAGTGGTCGACGGTCAATTTTCTCCTTTTTAAGATATTTTCAGAACTTTTGAGTCAGCTGTTGAGCATTGAGGCTCATCTCCATACACGTGTATGGAGGGATGAAACGAGCCTTTTACTTGCTTCCTCTATATAAAGAGAGGCCCCTCCCCCTTTAGAGTGGTTCAGAAAATTTAGAAGCAAAATTTTACTCTCTCTAGAATTCTCTATCTCTCTCTCTCTCTATATTGTGCTTAAAAGTAAGTTTTCTTCACATATTTGCACTAAGATACCTAGTCAAACACCTTCACTTTGGAGCTGAGGTCCCTTGAAGCTTGGTTTGAGGTCTTAGGCTTGGTTTTGGTCCAGAATTGTTGCTGAATTGTTGTTGTGCTTCAAGGGTAAGAACTTGTCCCTTTTAAGCTTTGTTTTGATTAAGTGCTTGACCACCTTTGCATGATATTTTGAGGCTGGTTTTAAACTCTTAAAAACTCTGATTTTAAGGCTTTAAAATATTGGTTTGGGTCTTATGTGGTTAGGGGTGGTTTCCGCCCTTGGCTCCTTAGCTTGTAAAGCCTTTTGAGCCATCTTTCTTAGCCTTTGAAACACCCTTTGTTTGGCCTTTTAACCACTAAAACTCAGAGGAATTTCAGTGGTAGAAAGTTGGTTTTGAGGGCCAAAAGAGGAGGGGGTGACCTCCCCTCCTTGTATCTTGTTTGCTTGTGAAGATGGCCTAATAGTTGAGCATGTTTTTCTACCATCTCATGGCTTGCTCTCAACATGTTTTTGTGACTTTTTTGACATGTTATAACTCTGTTTTTGGCTAGTTGGAGCACCTCTTTTTTGCTTCTTACGCTTGTAGTGTAATCATGCTTACTAGCTTAGTATGCTTAATGAGTTAGCCTATCATTTCAGCTGGTGTTTGCTCCATGTCAGCATGCTTTTGCTCATATATTGACATGTTTTAACTCTGTTTTGAGTGGTCTTGGTCATATGAGGTTTGCTATGCATAGTTGTAGTGTAAATGGCCTTGACTAGCTTTGAGTTTTGAGGCCTTTAACATGATGTGTATGTGATGATTGCATGTTTTGGCATCATTTTGCATGCAATTTCAATGCATATAGTGTAGTCACACTCTCACATATTCCACTCTTTCATCGTTTTTGAGAGTTGTGCTCTATACCTTGCTTGTGAGCCTACACGCGAACATGTTTTTCTTGCTATTCGAGCTTCAATTTCAGCATGTTGTAGCCTCTGATTTGGCATGATTAAGCTCTGTCCAGAGCTAGTTTGGTTGTGTATGCTAGATATTGCATGCTTCTAGAGTGATGCTCTTTACTAGCTTAATGTATTTGGCTTTTGAGCATGTCTTGTATGGATTGTTTGCATGATTTAGTGTCTTGAGCATGCCATTCCAGCATTCAAAATCTACCACCTCCCCCATTTCTTCATCTTTTTTATTTGCTTTGAGAGTTGGTTGGCCTTGAGATTGTGTTTAAGCTTGGGATTGAGGCTTGTGCTTAAATGGGTTTAACCTTCTTTTGAGGGTTCCTCCTAGTCAAAGGCATGGTTTCTCCTATGCCTTAAACCATTCTTTTGGTTGACCTCCTCTCCTTAGAGGACTTGCACATTGACTTAACCAATTAAAGAATGGTTTGGTAAAGTTAAAATGAGTAAACAAGAATTGAGCAAAGTAAAACATGCCAAGATACATATGTGTGTTGTATTGCATGTGTTTGGATCGGACGTTAATCCAAACACAAGAAATGTGGCATGTTTCATACTCAAAGTGATGAAACGTGTCGCGTTTCTTGGTCGTTGTCACCCTTGATCATGCATGATATGGTAACGATACTTTAAGTCTTATGTGCGCATTCACTAAGCTTGTACAAGCTTGGTTCTTCGGCCGTCATGCATGAATATGCTTGGTTGGTGGCTTGAGAGCCAAGTGCTATGCTCTTTTGAGCTTGAGAAATGAGAAAGAGTATGGCAATACACACATTTCCTTGAAGAATACATTGTTATGCCTCTGTTGTTCTCTGTTGCAGCAAAACCAGGAGCCTGGAAAAGTAGGTGGCTGACCGGCCACTCTCGGTAGCCGACCGACCACTCTCACTGGCCGGCCGGCCAGTTGAGATGGCCGGCAGCCACTTTTTGTGGCCGACCGACCACCAGTCTATTTTTGTGCAAAAATGGTTCTGTTTTGAGGCAGAGGCAGTCTCAAATGTTGGTTCGATGTTCAAAGACCGAGGCAAGTGTAAACAGAGGCAACCGACGGTAAAGTGACGGATTTTCGGGAGGAAAGCAGCTGAGCATGCATATCTCCCTCGTCCGCAAGGCCGCTTTACTTGCTTTAACTAGTTAATTGTTAGCTAATTATTTGACTAGAGTATTGTACTTAATAGCTTAGAATAGCTAGTTGTTTGAATTCATTTGTGTTGTAATAATTAATTAGCTAGCATAGTTGATTAATTTGTTTTGTAATAATTAGCTTAGTTTAGTGTAGCTTAGCTTATTTATTCAGACCTTCCTTCGCGAGGGCACAATGTTGTAATAAGCGTGCGTGTGTTTGTGTATGTCTTCCAACCTCATTTCTTTTTCCCTATTACTTAACTGCTTTTGATGGTTAGTTTAGGGTCATTTTCAATTAGCATACCTTATGCTTGCATGCGTACATCATTCATTTGTCTTGCATGCACCCGGGCTCGGCACATCATTCAAACTACATCGTATTTCAATACCTATTTGAATACGTGTTTCAAAGAATGTTATCGAACTGTTGCATTCATATGCCATCTAAGATAGCCGAGCCTATTAGTTGCATTATTGCATGTGTTGCATTAGGCATCTTACATGGTTAGGATCATGCATTATTTCTAACTAGTTTTTGTTTTTGCTCGGAGTACACTGTAAGTTTTTACGCTTTAGCATCCTTGCATGAGTGTGAGTGTTGCCATGATTCGTATGCTTGCCATGAGGCTATTTGCTTAAGTGCTTAACTGCTTGAATGCTTGTGGGTGGAGGCTTAGTTGCCTGAATTGGGACGACTCGACGATTGTGAGTTTTAAGCTCACTTTGCAAAATGGCAAAATCATGTTTTAAAGCCCACTTGAGGGTAGCAAATCCACGCTTTAGCCTACTTGCGAGTAGCACTTTTAAACCATTTTCAAAAACAAATATGAGTTGTTTTGTTCCAATTCTCGTGATTGAGTCTATACTTGTATGCTGTGCGCATCACCTAGTAAAGTTAGATTAATAACCGGAATAAGGACACATGTGTTTATCAAACAACATATCATGTTAGTAGAGGCCGATCATTGATCGGGCAAGCGGGGGTGCTCATTCCAGGACCTTCCCCTCTTGTACCCAAGTTCTCGAGCCAAGGCAACTTTGGTGATGACAGACACGTGGCCTTTGGCACGAGTCATGATTTCCTAAATTTTCTAAAATAAAATATTTAGGTGGCGACTCTGTAATCTGGCAAAGTAGTCCATGTTTGGCGCTTTTTCTTTCAAAATTGATTTTCCAAAATCCATTGCTAGATTTGGACTCTTTTGTGTTTATCAGTCTCACATTTCACTTTGTGAGATTAGATTCAGAATCGTGACAGGAGTCCGAACTATAGGAGACCAATTCAAACCTCTCTGAAGAGGGGGCGCGCGAAGAAAGTCGAGTCTACACCCCTTCTCTCCTCTGTTTTGCTCTCTTCTTCTCTATTTTCTGTAGAAAAAAAAAAGATTTGATTTTATGTGTTTTGGATTGATTTCTTTGTAGTTTAAAGGCACACTTGCTTCCAAAACACCCAACATAAAGTGGTCTCAAAGCCGATTTCAAAGTGGAAGCTTGGATTTGAAAAAGAGGGATGAAAATAGGAGGTGTGTGAAAAAGAAAAGTGGGTTTTGCAGAAAATCTCCATGGCTAACTCAAGCAACCAAAGTATGGGTACCCAGCAACCACCTATGCCCATTTTTGCTGGAGAAAATTATGATTATTGGTGTGTGAGAATGAAGACCTTATTTCAGTCCCAATGTTTATGGAACTACATTAACCTTAGCACAAGAGCAGTAACTAGAGGAAACCAGAAAAAAGGATGCTAAAGCACTCTTCTTCATCCAACAAGCACTCTCTGATGAGTTGTTTCTAAGAATCATTGAAGGCAAGAGATCAAAGGAAGCATGGGACATTTTACAACAAGAATTTCAAGAAGATAAAAAGATAAGAATCATCAAACTCCAAACTCTTAGAAGGGAGTTAGAATATTTGAAGGTGAAAGAATCTGAAACTTTAACTGATTATTTCTCTAAACTGATGGGGATTGTCAATCAAATGAAATCATATGGTGAAAGAGTTGAACAAAAGAGAATTGTTGAGAAAATTCTGGTTAGTTTACCAAAAAAAAAATATAACGCAATGGTGAGAATAATTGAAGAAACAAATGATATCTCTGAAATGAGTGTCCAAGAATTGATGGGTTCTTTGAAAGCTCATGAACAAAGGTTATTAAAACAATCAAAGAAGCCTCTGGAGAGTGCATTCTAATCAAAAGTTAATTTGTATTCTAAAAGTCATGGAGAATCATCAAGTAATAAACAAACAAGAGGGGAATCATCAAGATATAGTAGACAAGGAAGATGAAGAGGTAGAGGAAGAAATTCATCAAGGGGAAGAGGTAGAAGCAACATTGATAGAAGTTCAAGTGTGGAAGAAAATACAAGAAAGTGCGAAATTTGTGAAAAGGAGAAATCATCCAGAGAAGGATTGTTGGTTCCGAGGGAAACCACAATATTATAAATGCAATAAATTTTGGCTACCTCCAAAAGGACTGGAAAGTCAAGAGCAATCAACAAGCTAATTTTTCAAAGGAGAAAGATAGAGAAAGAAACTTATTTTATGCTTGTCAAGCAGCCTCAGAACACAAAAATGATGTTTGGTACCTTGACAGTGGGTGTAGCAATCATATGACAAATGATAAGTCTATTTTCTTAGACATGGACACTTCAATTTGCTCTCAAGTTAAAATGGGAAATGGAGTGTTAGTAAATACAAAGGGAAAAGGAACTATAAGAGTTGAAACAAAGAAGGGGACTAATTTTATTTATGATTTGTTGCTTGTTTTAGACTTAGAGAAAAATTTGCTAAGTGTTGGACAACTTGTTAAAAATGGATATGTAGTCCATTTTGAAGCTAACAGCTGCACCATTCATGATAGAAATGCAACGCAAGTGGAGGCAAAAATTCAAATAGAGAAGAATTGAAGCTTTCCACTCACATTCAACTATGTTAGAAATGTTGCTTTGAAAGCTCATACGAATGATGAGTAATGGTTGTGGCCTAGAAGACTTGGGCATTTGAATTGTCATAGTCTCAAAGTGCCTGACCAAAAGAATATGGTCTAAGGACTTCCAAGTATTGAGGAAATACATGATGTTTGTGAGGGTGTACACTTGGGAAACATCATCGGCAACCTTTTCCCAAAGGAGTTGCTTGGAGAGCCAAAGAAATGTTAGAGTTAGTTCATACGGATGTTTGTGGGCCTATGAGAACTCCCTCCCATGCCCAAAACAAGTACTTTTTTCTTTTTATTGATGACTACACAAGGATGACATGAGTGTATTTCATGAGGGAAAGATCTGAAGTGTTCACTATTTTCAAGAGATTCAAGAACATGGTGGAAAAGCAAAGTGGGCACTACATAAAAACTTTGTGAAGTGATAATGGCAAAGAATACAACTCTAAGGAGTTTGACAAATTTTGGGAAGATGAAGGTGTAGAAAGGCAACTAATAGTGGGTTATACTCCACAACAAAATAGAGTATCTGAAAGAAAGAATCAAATGGTGATGGAAATGGCCAAATCTATGATACATGAAAAAGGGCTATCAAAGAATTTTGGGCTGAAGCTGTTTACATAGCAGTGTACTTGATAAATAGATGTCCTACCAAAGCCGTTTGAAACGAAATTCCCATAGAAGCTTGAAATGGGAGAAAGCCATTAGTAAAACATCTCAAAGTGTTTCGATGTGTTTGCTATACTCAAATTCCAAAGGAAAGAAGAAGCAAATTAGATGAAACAAGTGAAAAATGTATCTTTGTGGGATGTAGCAGCAAATCCAAGGGTTATCGATTGTATAGCTTGAAAAAAAATCAGATTATATAATCAGACGGGATGTGTTATTTGATGAGAATACTTCATGGAATTGGGAGAAAGGTAAAATTGAGAAGCAATCTGTCCTAGTTGATGAGAAGCAAGAAAATTCAACACATGAAGATGAAGACAATGAAGATTCACATCATTTCTCACCAAGGGTAGGTTCATTATCATCTTCCAGCTCTTCTCCAAGTTCAAGCTCAAATTCTAATTCATCCTCACCTAGCTCAACTCCACAAAAAAAAAAAAAAAAAAAAAAAAAAAGAGTTGGAGTGATGTGTATGCTAGATGCAATTTTTGTGTAATGGAACCTGGAAGTTTTGAAGAAGCAATTAAAGAGGAAGCTTGGAAGAAAGCAATGGAAGAAGAAATTGAAGTCATTGAGAAGAACAACACATGGGAATTGGTTGAAACACCACAAGGCAAGGAAATCATTGGGGTGAAGTGGATTTATAAAGTAAAGTTGAATTCGGATGGTTCATTCCAAAGAAACAAGGCAAGGCTAGTCATGAAAGGGTACACACAATAGCTTGGAATTGATTTTCAAGAAACATTTGCATCAGTTGCACGACTTGACACCATTCGAGCTCTCATTGCTTTAGCAGCCCAAAAAGGTTGGTCATTATATCAACTTGATGCTAAATCTGCGTTTTCAAATGGAGAATTGAAAAGGGAAGTGTATGTTGAACAACCCCAAGGGTTTTTAATGAAAGGGAATGAAGACAAGGTGTATAAATTGAAAAAAAAAACATTGTATAGGCTGAAGCAAGCTCCAAGAACATGGTATAGCCAAATTGATTTCTATTTCATCGACAATGGTTTCAAGAAGAGCAAGAGTGAGCCAACCTTATATGTAAAAAATCAAGCTATGTCAATTCTTATTGTTGCCTTGTATGTTGATGATTTGTTATTTTCCGGTAATGATGAGATAATGATTGAAGAATTTAGAAATAACATGATGGGAAGATATGAAATGAGTGACATGGGTTTGTTGAATCATTTTCTTCGAATTGAAATCTATCAAGTTGAAGATGGAGTATTTATTTTTCAAAAGAAATATGCTGAAAATATTTTAATGAAATTCGGCATGAGTGGTTGTAAGCCCATGGCCACACCACTAGTTGTGAATGAAAAACTTATAAAGGAAGATGAAGAGAAAAAAGTTGATGGTTCATTGTATAGAAGCTTGGTTTCAAATTTGTTGCATCTTACAGCTACAAGGCCAGATCTAATGTATGTTGTAAGTTTGTTTTCTAGATTTATGAATAATCCCAGTCAAAATCATTTTGGTGCTGCAAAACGAGTTTTGAGATATATTCGAGGCACAACCAGCTATGGTATCAAGTATTGCAAAGATTCAAATGTGAAATTGTTTGATTTTTGTGATAATGATTGGGGTGACTGCACTGATGATATGAAAAGCACCTCCAGGTATGCATTTTCCTTGGGTTTTGGAGTATTTTCTTGGGCATCAAAGAAACAACAAAGTGTGACACAATCATCTGTAGAAGCTGAATATGTTTCAGCGGGTTTGGCAACTTCCCAAGAAATTTGGTTGAGGAGAATACTTAAAGATATTTGCCAAAAGCAATAATATAGTACATAAATTTTTTGTGACAACAAATCAACTATTGCTATGGCTAAGAATCCGGTTTTTTACAGCCACACTCGTTAAATTGCAATTAAACATCATTTTATTAGGGAAGCAATTGAAGAAGGTGAAGTGGAGCTCAAATTCTGCAGGTTAGATGAACAAATTGCAGATATATTCACTAAGGCTCTTTCCAAAGAAAAGTTCCAGCATTTCAGGGAGTTACTTAGAGTTATGGAGCAGCACATTAGGGGGGAGCAATGTTGATGTAATGTGCTTGTTTAATTTTGTATCCAAACAATCACTTATGTTTAGTTAACTCTAGTTATGTTTTGGGTTGAGTTTTGTTAATTAGAGTTAATTTATGTGGAGAAAATTTATGCTGATGTTTTGTTGTACTTGGATTGATATAATTACATATACAAAGCTTGTAAGGGAAGCTAGAAAGTGAACAGAAAAAATATGCTCAAGGGGTTGTTCAATGGTGACCTCTTTTCTCCTCTGTTTTGCTCTCTTCTTTTTTATTTTCTGCCAAAAAAAAAAAAAAATACCAGATCTGATTTTGTGTGTTTTAGATTTATTTCTTTGTAGTTTAAAAACACACTAGCTTCCAAAACACCCAACAAGAAGAAAAGGTTGCCAATTGCTACACGGGGGAATTACTACGTTCTGTGCTCGGCTCTTGTGGTGCTATGGTGGCTGTTGCGACTCACACTCATCGTCCTGCCTCTCCATGGCAAACATATGGGAATTGTCAGGTCAGTAAAAACACTTATTTATTAAATTGAAATAAATTGATGTATTGCAAAATCTTTGTTTAGAACGAGTTCGAGCCATACATTGATGTTTTGGAATAAAATTTTAGCATGCAAAATTACCGAATTGATTAAATTTCCTTTTTGATTAACAATGAAAACCACATGATGAATTCAAATGCCGTACACGAGCCACTCCACACCCCAGAAACCAAATAATCCAAAAAAAAATGATATGCAATTCTACTTTATAGATCAATTTTTTAAGTTTAATGATGCCTAAAATATATAATTAACTGATAATTAAAGAATGTATAAAAGAGAAAGTCCTTTTAGATTTTCTAATAGATTGTCACACTGGATTTGAAAAAGTGGATCGTCCACTTGAATCAGCTAGACACAGGTGGTGGAATATCTGGCTGCAATGGGTGCGGCAGCCCCACCTCCGGTGGCTTCGGCAGTACAACCTTTGGTGCACGTGGCGGAAACACCTTCGGTAGCCATTCCGGACCCGGTGGCATTGGCGGCCAAGGTTCATCCAGAACCGGCAGCTCCGGATTTGGTGGGCCCGGAAACTCCGGGTTTGGCCCCGGGTGACAGCGGCGGAGGATCGGCGAGCTTCTCTGGCCAAAATCCGGAACATTCGGAGTCCAAGGCACCTCCGGCGGCACAGAAGGTTTGGTGTCGGGCGGCGAAGGGAACTCCGGCGGAGTTTTTGATGGTGGGTCAGTTAGGTTTTGGGTTAACCACTGGTGGCCTGAAACAGAGATATGTTTTGGGGTTTCATGAGAAATGATTTAGTAGATATGTAGAGTGGGATTGTTTTTTTGATGAAGACGTTGGATGAGATTGAAGAGAGAGTGGACATTGTGGTGAGAATAGCAAAGTCTTGGCTACTCATATTAGGATGATCTGCATGCATGTAGAGAGTGGTATGCAACAAAAGCTCTAGAGAAATAGATAATGAATATGTCATATATGTATATGTAATTTGACGGAAGGAGTAAGTTGGTGGCATGGAGAAGACACTTGTATGCCATGCATGGGGAAGACTTCAACGGTCATCACTTTGGAATTCGTCACCGCTCTAACACGTAGCCCTTTATCAACTAACATTTATTTATTTATTTTTAAGTTATGCAGGATGGGCCAGTTAGTCTGAGCAAGCCTTTCAAAAATAGGCTTTTCCAGCAATCTCAAGAATTTTATGTTGGTTGGAGGAATCAAATCTAAGACATAAAAAGAGTAGACTCTAAGTCCCAAGTTTCAAGCCACTAATCCCTTGAGGTTTCAACTAACTCACTTGTTTTAGACATTTGATTATAGAACAGAACATAATCTTATCATATAAATATGAGACCCACAAAATTCAAACACAATCCTATCATATAGACGTGGAACTCACAAAATGATGAAACTTATCTCATGTACAGAGTTGTATCTAATTATGTAATTGGGTTGTGAAATAGATAATAAAAAGAGCTAGTATTGCAAACTTCATTTTGGTAATTCAATCTGTTCAATTTTCAAATTATTGTATGTGAATTATTTATAAAAAATAAAATTAGATTAGTTTGATAATTATTACTACATAATTTTATTATACTTGTCTTTATGAAAAAAAATAAATGACAAATACATATGTAAACAAATTGTCACTTAAAGAATATCATAACTCTGACAAGAAAAAATAAGAAGAAATTGCTTTTTAGTGGAATAATGAAAACATAATTTTATTTTTATTGTTGTACAATCTTGTGTGTATGATACAAGTCCATTCATGCTTTTAATACAAATCTTTCATGTATGTCAGAGTTGTATCCAATTTTTTTTATCTGTATAATTATTTTATGAGTACCAATATACCAATAAAAAATTCATAAAATGATGACACGCATTGTGAACCTATCACTTCAAAGTAAAACATTATTAAAGATCAATTTATTTATAATAATGATATTATCACATTATTTTTATCAAATTTTTTATATAAATTTTATGTATATATAAAAATTTTATTATTTTATAATTGTTTTTATTATTTTTCAATTTTCTCCAAAAAATTATTGGAGGGAGAAATCATCAACAAGATGATAATTCAAATCTTAATAATACATTCTTGTTGAAGCTTTGAAAACCGTTACACATCCAAAGGGAGATGTGAATAGAAGGGATTGACCGAACCGTAACGTCATGGGTGTTTGGCTCTATAGATGGGGATTGGACTAGCAATCTTGTGAGTCTTACATAACTCATATTTAGTTGACAAAAATATAAAGGGAATAATAGTTCCATAGGACTATAAATACCACTACATTGTGGGATTAGCTTTTTTATAGAAAAGGTGGGATTGATAATCCAATTTCATGGGATTGGGTGTGAAAAGACAATTTTACCCTTATATTACAAAAATAACAAAGCTAATTTTTATAATATGAGGGTGTTTATGTAGTTTGATAGATTTAATCCTAACAAACTAATGCCACCACACTAGTACACAAGCAAATACACTTTATCATATATATCCAAACTAATATTACCACATTAATAATCTCATCACTGAATCCTATCGTACTCATAATCTCATCCAATCTAATTGTTGAGAATACATCATCATCTCAGCTCAGCTTAGCAGCCGCAGCAGGTAAGCCTTCATTCCGTATCAGCTCAGCAGTGCAGTCAGCTCCAGCTTCAGTTAGTGCAGCTATAGCCACATTAGATCAGTTAGTTACAGATTCAGTTAGCTTAGGAGTTGGTTAGGATATTATTAGGAGTTTGTTGTAACTGATCCCCAACTATTCTATACATACAATGTACTCTGTAAAACTCATTCATTGAATCAAATAATATCAATTCAATCTTGATTTTATATTTCATCATGGTATCAGAGCTGTAAAGCTCCTTCGAGCTCAGATCAATGGCCAATCTATCATCAATGGTTGATCTCTCTACTTCTTCTTCGATTCCATCTAATCTTGCAACGTTAAGCTCTAATCTGTCTTCATTCATTACTGTGAAGCTTGATTCCAGTAACTTTGTGATTTGGAAAAGCCAGATTCACAATATTCTCAAAGCTACAAATCTAATTGGCAATGTGGATGGAACAATTTCATGTCCTTCTGCTGTGATCACAGATTCAACTGGAACAAAGGTTCCTAATCCTGATCATCTTCAATGGAATCTTGTCGATTCTCATCTGTTGAGTTGTCTTGCAGCAACTCTGTCTTTTACAATCTATTATACTGTATTACAATGTCAACATTCATCTGAGATCTGGTTTGCTTTGCACAAGAGGTTTACTACGCTTTCTAGATCACACGTCCATCAGTTGAAGAACAAATTAAACAGTGTTGCCAAGAAGATAGATTCAAGGGAAGAATATTTGTTCAAAATAAAAGAAATTGTAAATCAGTTAGCTCTTGCTTCAGTCATCATTAATGATGAAGATCTTGTTTTACTCACACTAAATGGTCTTCCTGATGAATTCGATGCCTTTACCACCTCTATTCGATCAAGATTTGAACCAATCACCATGGATGAGTTATCAGCATTGCTTTGTTCTGAGGCCAACCATATGGAGTCCAAAACTAAGAAGAATTTCTTAAAGCCTACAGTAGCCTTTTCAACTGTTAAAGGTTCTTCTTCTTCATCAAACTTTCAGTCTAGAGGACAAACTTATGGTTTCAGAGGCAAAAAATCTTACAAAGGCAATAGAGGTCGATCTCAAGGTTACAGAACTGGTAATAGTTCTGGCAGGTTTACAGGAAGTTTTGGTCGAGGCAGAGGTTGAAATCCTCATTCAACTCAACAATGTCAAATTTGTGGTGGTTTTAACCACACTGGTCTTGAGTGTTGGTATAGGATGGATTCTCAGTATTAGCCATAATCACATTCTCAATATCAACCACAACAATATCATCAGTCTTCTTCTTCATTTGCTCCATCACATTTTAGAGCTTTTGTTGCATCTTGTGGTTCCTCTGTTACATCTTCTCAAGTTCCTTGGTATCTTGACTTTGCAGCAACAGATCACATCACCAATGACATGAACAATTTGACTTCTTACCAGCCTTATGAAGGAATAGATCACATCACAATTGGCAATGGTAACTCTATCCCTATTCAACGCACTGGTAAATGCCTTTTACCTACACCCCATCATTCTTTCAAACTTAATCATGTTTTACATGCCTCTTCCATTTGTTCTAATCTTGTTTATGTTCAGAAATTAGCAAAGGAAAACAACTGCTTTATCACCTTTGATGATGCTAATTTTGTGATTCAGGACAAGCTTTCGAAGAAAGTGCTTCACAGAGGCTCTAACATCAATGGTCTTTACCATTTCTTGTGATCTCCTACTCCTCAGTCTTCTTCTCCTTCACAGCATTCATTTCATTTCAACCAGTCCTCTCCACCTGTTAGTGAGAGTATTTGGCATAATAGACTAGGTCATCCTTCTCCCTTGAAGTTTCAAAGTTTACATAGTCTTTTACATTGTACTACTAATAAGCACAGTTCACTATCATGTCTTGATTGCTGTGTTGCCAAGAGCCACAGGCTGCCTTTTCAATTGTCAAATTCTACTACTCATCAACCACTGTCTCTTGTTCATAGTGATGTATGGGGTCCATATGCTTCTAGTTCTGGTTATAAATACTATGTTCTGTTTATAGATGATTTTACTAGATTTACATGACTGTATCCCTTAGCCTATAAAAGTGAAGTTTATGCTAAATTTGTGGAGTTTAAGGCCTATATAGAGAACCAATTTCACACATCACTACAAGTTTTACGCACTGATGGACGTGCTGAGTATTTTAATAATAAAATGAAGCAATTTCTTTCTACTCAAGGTATTATTCATCAACATTCTTGTCCCTACACACCTCCCCAAAATGGTGTGGCTAAAAGGAAACATAGACACATTATTGATACAGCTATTGCTCTTCTCCATCATGCTACCATGCCTTTGAAATTCTGGTTTGATGCTATGGCTGTTGCTACTTTTCTTATTAATAGGTTACCTTCTGCTAAACTGAGTAATAAATCTCCTTTTGAACTGCTATTTCATTCCGTACCAGATTATTCTCAGTTAAGAGTTTTTGGTTGCCAATGTTTTCCTTGGCTCAAGCCATATGTTTCTCATAAACTTTAGCCCAAATCAATCTCTTGTGTATTTCTCGGTTATCATCCCTTTGCCAAAGGCTATCATTGTCTTGATCCTCTTACAGGAAAGGTTTATTTGTCTCGTCATGTTGTGTTTAATGAGTCTATTTTTCCTTATGTTTCTCTTTCTTCTTCTTCTCCTTCTTTTTCTCTTTCTTTACCTCAGCTTCATACATTTTTCTAGTCTTCTGGCTTGCCTTCCTCTATAGTTACTTCTAGTTCTTCTGTGGTCCCTACTCATTGTTCTTCTTCTTCTCCAGTTGTTAGTACTCTTTCTTCTCCAATGGTCCCTTTTCTTCTCTCCTTCTATTCCTTCATTGTCTCACTCTATTCCTATTCTGTCCATCTCTTTTCAGCTTCCTCTTTCTAGGCCTCCTCAAAACACACATCCTATGCTGACCAGGTCTAAAACAGTTTCTACTTGTTTGTCTGCTCAGAAAACTTCTTCTCTTTATTCTGATTCTGAGCCTCCTACTCATAAGGAAGCTCTTTTGTCTCCTCTTTGGACGAAAGCTATATCTGAGGAATATTCTGCATTATAGCAGCAGCAGACCTGGTCCCTTGTTACTTTGCCTCCTCACAAGACAGCCATTGGGTGTAAGTGGGTCTTTAAAATAAAAAGGAATTCTGATGGGACTATTGCCAGGTACGAGGCCCGTCTTGTTGCTAAGGGCTACCTTCAATAGGAAGGTATTGATTTTCAAGTGACCTTTAGTTCGGTTGCCAACCAACCCACAATTCGCATTTTGTTATGCCTTGCTCTTCATCACCAGTGGCCAATTCGTCAGCTGGATATTTCGAATGCATTTCTTCATGGAACTCTTGAGGAAGAGGTGTATATGTTATAGCCCCCTGGTTTTGAGCAACCTTCTTCCTCCTTGCAAGCGTGTAAATTGCACAAAGCATTGTATGGATTAAAACAGGCCCTACATGCTTGGTATTCCACCTTCTCTGCATTTCTTCTTTCCTAAGGATTTTGCAATAGCAAGTGTGATACCTCTCTTTTCATTCAGCACACTGTCACTTCATTTACTGTCCTCGTGATCTATGTTGATGACATTCTCCTCACAGGCAACAATGCTTCTCATATTCAATCTCTTATTTCCTAAATGCATCAAGCATTCTCTATGAAGGAATTAGGGAATATTACTTATTTTCTTGGCATTTCAGTCCAGTCCACTGGTGGCTCAGGCTACTTCCTTTCTCAACAAAAATATGTGCAAGATCTTCTGCACAAAGTTGGCATGGCTAATTACAAGCCATGCTCTTCTCCTATTCCCGTCAAACCTTCTCTTCCTTCTAATGCTCATTTACCCTTTGATAATCCTTCTTTATATCGCAGTATTGTAGGAGGTTTGCAATATCTTACCATCACTCGGCCTGATCTTTCTTTGGCGGTCAATCAGTCATGTCAACACATGCATGCTCCCACTTTTGGGCATTTTTCCGCTATTAAAAGATTACTACGGTATGTTCAGGGCACCATTGCTCATGGTTTGACATATCAGCCTAGTACCTTTGATCTTCATGCCTTTTCAGATTCAAACTGGACAGGGGATGTACTTGATCGAAAGTCCACCTCTGGGTATTGCATATTTTTGGGTTCCAACCTTATCTCTTGGTCTGCTAAAAAATAGGTCACTGTGTCACGCTCCTCTACTAAGACAGAATATCGAGCACTGGCTCATGCTGCTGCAGAATTAGCTTGAATTCAAATGCTACTTCAGGTCTTGGCTATTTCCTCCCCAGCTGTTCCTATCTTATGGTGTGATAATGTCTCTTCTATTGCTCTTGCCACTAATCCAGTTTTCCATTCTCGGTCCAAGCATATCGAGGTGGATTGTCATTTTTTTCGAGATCGGGTCCTTGCTAAACAACTCAGTTTAGGTTATATTCCTACTCAAGATCAGTTGGCTGATATCTTCACCAAACCATTATCTGTGGCCAGATTCTTGTACCTTAAATCCAAGCTTATGGAGTTCCACCACTCCATCAGCTTGCAGGGGCATGTTGAGAATACATCATCATCTCAGCTCAGCTTAGCTTAGCAGCAGTAGCAGCTAAGCCTTCATTCCGTATCAGCTCAGCAGTGCAGTCAGCTCCAGCTTCAGTTAGTGCAACTATAGCCACGTCAAATTAGTTAGTTATAGATTTAGTTAGCTTAGGAGTTGGTTAGGATATTATTAGGAGTTTGTTATAACTGATCCCCAACTGTTCTAAAAATAAATTTACTCTGTAAAACTCATTCATTGAATCAAATAATATCAATTCAATCTTGATTCTATATTTCATCACTAATCAGTCAAACAAACAAGGCCTAAATACTTATAGATAAGATTCAAAATTTTGAGTTTGAATCATTTTGGAAAATCATTACAGATTTATTCAATTGTTAATTTCAAAATTTGAACAAGCTAATCCAAAAGCGGCAATCACAAATGTATCAACATAACGCGCTTAGCATCAGCTATTCATCTCTATTACGATGGCAGCAACAAACGACAAATTAAATGTACTTTTCCCGTCTCATTTTATTGGTTCACTATTTTATTTTGGGACATTTCAAAAATAATAGTCACATTTGAAAAGTCAAAGTAAATAATATTTGATTTTTCAAAATTATCCCTTTTGAATAATTATAAATAAATTAAAAATTTCAAAAGATAAGTATATTAGTAAAAAAATATTTTAAAAATTAAATTTATGTGTAATGATTGTATGTTCCATCAAAAAGTTAAAATCTTCAAAAAGAATAAACAAATCGAGACGGAGAAAGTAGATAGCAATGGCGATGGCAAATTGCAATTTGCACTACGATAGGTATGTGCAAAGAGAGATGGAGAAGTTACTCGGTGATTTAAGAATATTATTCCACACCATTCACATTTGGACAAGTGCCCAATTGTCTCTCCAAAAGAGACAAACAAATATTTGGACTCCTTGTTTCAACTAATAATGTGAGAATTCATATTTAATTATTCTTAAAAATGCATTATAAGATATGAATAATAAATTAATTTATCTAAAGACTATTTAATAAATGTATTAATGTATAAATTAGTTAAAAACTATTAATCTCTAACAAAAATATTGTTAAAGATAAATAATTTTGTAAATATTCAATATTTTTCATTTGTAACTCTTTTTTTTTTTTTTTGCAAAGATTCAACTTAATAATTAAACTCACTAAATACCTTAGTTAAAAATTTTATTTAATTGATTTTTAAGAAATTCATACAAATACACAATTATACAAATTTATCATTTAATTCAAAAAAAATAAAAATAAAATAGATGGCTAGTGAGGTGAGTCACCCTCACCACTTGTGCCTTTCAATGCAAAGTTTGGAAGTACCGTGATGATTAGTTTTGGACGAAGGAAATTTGATGCGATATGCTTTATGAGTAAGGCTTGCCTGATCTCATCTGCATATAGGAGTGTTTAGCTTCATCTCTCTTCACTTATTGATCGGAAATAGAATAAAAAATAAAAAAAAAAAATTATTATTATTATTATTATAGCAAAGTTAGAGTAAGAGATGTTGGAAATGGTAGAAAAATTCTGGGTAAAACCAGAATTATTTCTCAAGTTTGGTCTATTTTTTAGGTGGGTCCCAAGTGTCGATTTACTCGGGTCAAAGTGGTAACGCGTTCTATGCCGCGTTGTGATTCACGTGGTATATTTGGTTGCTCAAAACCATTACTGAGTGAATGAGAAATTGAAGCCAAAGTGTGCTCCATGGAAATGGAGTTTTGGTGAAAATTTCTTAAGGTTGTAAATTAGCTTGTCCCACATTGATTTGGTGGGAAGTTTTGAAAGGGTTTATAAGGCTTGGGTGAGATACTTGGGGTGTGCCCCAAGGGGTACCCAAGTGTTTTAGAGGAAGAGGTTATGGGCAAAATGGGCTAGACCCATCGGACCCAAAAATCACCACACATGTGCACTCTTTTTGGGCCAAAAACATTTGAATTTAATTTTATTTTTTGGTAAAATAAAATCCAGAACTCAAATTAAACTGGTTTGGATTTATTGTTCATCCAAACAGGACCCTTCCCGTTTTCAAACAGAATTAAACTGGTTTGGATTTATTGCTCATCCAAACAGAGCCCTTCCCGTTTTTATCTGTTTGAATTATTAACCCAACAGATTCAAATCTGTTTAAATTTGAAACTAACATGTTTCATACCTGTTCAATTCAAAACCAAGAGCCACCTTTACATCTATAAATAGACTAGCCTCCCATTTGGATTTAACTCCAATTTTCGTACTCCATTCTCTGCTTTAAATCTCTACATTTTGCTGCATTTTATTTCTGAAAGAAAGAGTGTAAACACTTTGTATGTTCGACGAACGATTAAATTGTAGTGCTGCTTTTATTCGTTGATAAGATCATTTTATCCTGGGAGATAGACGTCAAATTCTGAAAGCACCATGGAGAGGACGAATCTGTCTTAAGGACACAGTGTTAAACACTGGACTTGATCAGAAAAGTTATTCAAATAAATTAACCAAGTAAGTTGTTTAATTTTATTCTGTTTTTATTTGTTTATTTAATCAGATTTTATTTTTGTTTTTGTAACAAAATAAAATCTGTGGTTTTATTTATTTATTTATTATTTCGAGTTTGATTTTTGTAATCAAACAAATTCTCTCATTTTCTTTATTTCTTTATATTCTTGTTGTTGTTTTGTACACAACAGAATTTAATCTTTTTAAATACAGTGAAGATTGTCCAACAAGAGAGACAGAGAAAAGAACGATATAAGAAGAGAAGATAGCTAGATTTTTCTATCATTTCACCACCACATTTCAATCTCATTGTTAGGCAAGAAAACCCTCAAAACTTTCTCATTCTTTTTCTTCAACTTCAAATTTTATTCAAATGCCTATGAGACTAAAAATCTTGATAGAGCTTTGTTTGTAGTTGCATGTGAATTTGGTGTCATATATATTAGATGGTTGGAGGTTGTTTAAATATTAGTAGTATTAAAATCATGATATAATTTTGGATTTAGGCTTTCATGTGTAATTTGTGATATTAAATAGATAACTGAAGATTTTATTCGGTTTGATATTATGATTTTTAAATTTGTTAGAATTTTGTACAAAATTTTAGATAATTTTACACTCAAAATTTCAAAATGATTTCTTCTACAAAGTTGTTAAGAATGATGTCTAGATTACCCAAAAATTTTTGTATCAATTATTTTAGCTTCGTATGAATTTATATAAAATTTTAATTAAAGCTGGATTTTTTAGACAGATTTTGCTTCATGTTTGAAAGATAACTAAAAATCTTATATTAGACCAAATCTGGTATTTTCTAAGTTAATGAAATTTAATAAGTCTAGTTTCATTCTCAATTTTTAAACTACGGATTAAATTTATAAATTTCAGTGTGGAATTATTTTAAGAAAATGTGACAAATCTGTGTCATATAACTTTTTGCAATTTTGTAGAATCATTTATAACTTATTTTTGGAAACTTCTTTTTGAAAAATGACCATAACATATTAGTTGAACATTCCTGAGAATTACATGAATTTTAGAATTGTCTAAATAATTTATTTGTAATTTTAACTACGAAAATTATGTTCTGAAAATTCTGGGCAGAATATTAAAGAACCATGATTACCACTTCAATTATTTGTTAGAATTAAAAATAAGTGTTGTGCTAGTCTATTTAATTGGATTTTGTAAATTAGTAGTTCATGTATATGTGTGTTGTTGTGATTTATTTTAGTATTTAAAATTTATAATTTCACACCATGACTTGATTTAACAGTTTACAATAATTTGTACGTTGGTTGATTATTGCAGAACGTATGTGTTAATATTTTCTATTGAAAATTGTAATGCAATGGTATAACATCAGTGGTGATTTAATTTTGTAATTATTTGTGATTATTATAGAAATTAACTAAAATAATCAACAGAGTGTACGAAATTAACGGTTGACAGTTAATACCGGTTGTTCAGGGTGAGCCCTGGTTTTGAGAATTCTTATGTAAATTGTGTTGTGAAACCCTAAGATGACACATGACTTATTTGAACCATTTTTGGTATTCGATTTGATATAAGGGTGGATGTACACAGGGAGATTACGTACCCTTGGCAGATCATTCCCTTGGGGCAGACCACGAATGCTACTGCTTGGGTATGTAACTCTGAACATGGACATTCACATTGAATAGTTGACCAAGAGGGGTTTCAAATTAACCGTGGTCATAGCTTAGTGGTTGGTAAGTTAAATCTTTTTGGTGACATTTCGAGTGTCAACTAAATTATTAAAATTGTTAGAATTATTGTAATGGTTGTAATTTATATTTGTAATTATGTTGTTATATCATGTTTACAATCTCGTTATTTTCTCTAAAAAAAAAGGTAGGTTTATTGTGTTTTCTTACTGAGTTGCGAAACTCATAGCATATGTTTTGTTGTCCTGGGATTTTATGCCAGATTTTGATGAGGAATGAATTGAAGCTAAAAATGGAGTTGACGCTAACGTAGAGTCTTGATTGACTTGAAGTCATGACTAGAATGGAATAAATTTTATTATCATACGTATTAACGATTAAGGACTTCATTATTTAGTTTAATGTTGTATTTAAACATTTTAAGATTTTATTAGGTGTTGTTTGAACTTTTGGTTATATGAGACTTTTCCAATTCAAATGTTAAGTTTTTAATTTAGTAAGTTACTTTATTTAATTTTTCTTAATGTTTTAAATTTTTTAGGGCGTCACAAATAATATTTTAATTGGGACACCAATTAAATTTGCCCTGAACAATGAATAATTTCTCAAGAGAGATTTCAACTAATAGAGACACTCATAAAGATGGGCCTTCTTTGGGAAGTGGGGGATGGTCAAAAGATTGATCTATTTGAGGACCAGTGTATTAGGTTTTTGTAGTTGACAATCTTGTTTGACAAAACTTCTTTCAGTTGTAATTTTATTCACTCTTTTGTTTTAGTGAGAATGTGAGTATTTAAATGCGAATCTAATCTGAATTGTGCCTATACAAAAGAATTTGTGATCATGAGCCTTTCATGTTTGTCACTTCACTGACTATGTATGGGGATTTATAGCGACCCCAGTTTTCCCTCAATTGATTACTGTGTTCCGGACATAGGTTCCATAGAGTTGATGTTCTGTATATCTTGTTTCCGTCCTTCAATACTTTGTATTTGAGTTATAGGATGTTTTGGGCAGGTTTGTAACAGGTTTGGTGAGTTTTGAAACAAATGGTTGCTACCCAGATTTTGGTGTCTTCGCTCGAGCCAGGACTTCGTCGCTCGAGTGAGCTCTTTGTTGTAGATCCTTCGCTCGAGCCAAGTTTCATTCGCTCGAACGAGAGTTGAGTTTTGTAACTGGTGGCTCGAGCGAGAAGTCCTTCGCTCGAGCTTGCGTCTGCGTCCAGTACTGGACTTGAAGGGTGCAGTTCTTTGCTCGAGCGAGCGAGGTGTATGTTTTGAGTTTCTGCGCTCGAGCGAGCATTATGTCGCTCGAGCATGCTTCTGGGTTGCAGACCTGAAGCATCGCATTGTTGGCTGGAGCGAGACTTTCTACGCTCGAGCGAGGATTCTTTGTGTCTGGTCGCTCAAGCGACCACTCCTTCGCTTGAGCAAGCCTGTGTTATATCAGCAGGCAGCAGCGGGAAAACATTTCATTATTTTATCTTCTTTTGCTCTCAAACCCTAGAACCATCTCTCTCTCTCTCTTTCTACACTTACCTTCTCTCTAGGGATTGATCTACATAGAGTATGTTTTTACCCTAGGTTCTTTGTAAGAAAGGTAGAGGGTTGTGTGGGCTACATTCTAATATGAAAAGTTGTGGATTTGAAGCACTTTGCATTTTCATCATCTTCTCCTTTGGGCTTCTATTTTCGAGGTAGAGATACCCTACTCCATCTTATGGGTTTTGTCATAAGTTTTGGTCATTTTGATATGTTGGTGTTGTTTGGTAATTTTGAAAAAAGTAGGGTTTGATTTGTAATTTAAGAAAAAGAGGGTTTTTCATAGATTAAACTCCATGTGTTTGTAAGACATGAAAATGACATTGATAGTGTCAAATAGAGAAATTTGAACCTTAGGGTTGATTTTTGAGGAAAGGGAGAAAAGCCCTCACTGTTGTAATAGATTAATTTGTATAATTAATTTTGGGAAAATGTGGAATTAAGTTTAATTCATGAAAATAGGGAATTATGAGATTAAATGGTGTAGTTGGATAATTTAATCACTCACCTATGACAATGTTGAGATTATATCTGTTGATGCATTTATTTTCTGTTTAGAAATAATTGCTTTGGGCTATCGGTGGAGGATAGTCGTGATTGTTGTAGACATTGCATGTTGATTAGGAAAAACTGAAACTAATCACATTGAATAAGTCATTGAATATGACGGTTGAATTAATATAACAAATACGTGTATTAATTGAATATTGTATATGACAAGTGTTAAATACATTGTATATGCATATTTCTCGGGAGAAGATAGGGGATGTACTCCATGGTTTGAGGGAACATAGGGGATGGACTCTCAAACCTGTTTGGGAGGAGAAAGGGGATGGACTCCACTAGTACAGCAAATATGTGTACTTATTGATTTATGGAAGTGTTTTTAGTATGAGCCTTACCCTCATTTGAATTGTTGATATTGGAGGTAATATTAATATGAGATGTAGTCTCATTTTATTGTTTGGCCAGATTCTGAGCCACGTTTGTATAATGGAAAGTTGGATAAATAACGGAAAGTGAAACGTATCATGGACATAATTGTCATGAAACTGTATTGTGATGCAATTGATTTATAAGTGTTAACCATTTATCGAATGCTATTACTTTAGTCATTACTTATATTTGGTTTAGTATATCTCTGCTGGGCTGTGGCTCACCCTATATGGGAACATTATTTTTCAGGTCCAGGTGATATGCTACCTCTAAGGCCTTAGCTTGGGAGGATTTAGAGTCGAAAACTCTTTTTAGTTATTTTGTTATTTTGTTATTATATGTAAATTCAAGCCAAGAGCTTAATCTGTAGTTGAGTTAATACTCACTTTTTGTGTCCAAGTGTTGGCTTGGAAAGCTGTAAGCCCGTAGGGCATTTACTTTCGTTATTACATGTAATGTCTTTTAGTAAGAATACTCTGATGAATGGAAGAATGTTTTATTCTCTTATGTCAAAGCATGTCAATATAATATATATTATGGGTTTATTTTGAGGGCGTTACAATTGAGCTCGTGAGGGTCTACGGGCCAACACCCCTTGGCGGGGACGAGGGGCAGTTCCCCCAAAAGCAAAAAATGCAACCAAATTGTTTGACTGCTTGTGCGGTAATTTGTGCGCTCGAGCGGTGAATAGGAACATCCAGTATCTCTGCTTGCAAACTGAACTTTTGGGAAAGATGTTCCAGCGCTTGAGCGGTGAAATGTGCGCTCAAGCAGTCAGCCTATATATTTTGCACCACCTTTACTCACACTGCTCAAGTGGTAAAGTGTGTGATTGAGTAGCCTTCACGAGCCTGTTTATTATAACGTTCGTTGTTTGCTATTTTTAGGGTTAAAGCCATCCAAATTCTGGGAGAGTTGAGCAATCAAGATTTTCTATATTGGAGGCTATTTTATAAGTGTTTCCTTGATGATTTGAGAGTGATCGGTAGATCTACAAGTTTCATATTAACATCATCAAAGGATTTGTCTTTAATCTTTTATTCATAAAAGAGAGGTACTTATTGTTGGATTCCGATAAATTTGAACCTGAAACTTTGGTGGATCTGGAGTGACTCATCGTCTTGAATTTGACATCAGCGTTGTGATTCAACGTTGGGAAAGACAATTCCGAGGTAAAGATAGTGGTGGAACTGGCACATCAAGGTTGGTTCAATTCGAGCATAGATTCGCTAGGTAATTGATGGTACACATGTGTAATTTATTTTTATCTTTTTACTAGATTGTTTTGTGGCTCTGGCTTGTGTTTTTTTATCACAACTGGAGGTGCTCCAATTGTGATTTTTTTCATGTTAAATCATTGTGTCGATTCGTTATTGATTGTTTAATTAAGATTCGTATTCACTATTTTAAAATTAAAATATAATCACGAATCAATATATTGGAAAATTTAAATTTTTCAATGGATTTCTACTTTTAGGTTTGTCATTTAATTAACTCTGAAGATAGGCAATGGAGGGTCGCTTTAATTCGAGCGTTGTTCCCATTTGATATGGTAAATCATATTCTTAATATTTATCTTCTATGTTCTAGACCAAGTGATTTGGGAAAATAATCAGAGTGGTGATTATTTAGTTCAATCTGGATATCCTTTTGCTATGGGGTTTGATAACTGTCGACAAAGTGTTGCAGTTGCGGCGCATTGAGCATTTTGGAAAAAAAAAACTTTGGAAACTTAACATTCCCCCTAAATGGTCTCTTTTTATCTGAAAACTTTTTCATAGAATTTTGCCTATTAGAGCCTTGCTTTTACGACGACAGATTTTCATGCAAGCTATGTGTCCGTTATGTACAGAGGGCGAGGAATCTCTTGAACAATTTTGTTTTCAATGTCCAATATCTAAGCATGTCTGGAGAGGGTCACAGCTGGATTTGGATTTTGGTGCTGGTGGGGTTTTGTTGGTTTAGGATTTGATAAATACATTGGTTTCAAGTTCCGCCTGATGAAGCTGCCATTGTGGAAGCTATTAAGATTCTATGGGGTCTGTGGATTTTTCGGAATAAAGCCTGCTTTGATGATGAATTGTTTCATCATTCTGTAATTCTAGATTTCATTTCCACTTTAAATTCCAATCTAAATGGGTCTTTTCAGAGATCCTTACGCTGTGTTTGGTTGGGAAATTTAGGGAGGGATTTGGAAAGGGAAAGGGAAAAGGTGTGTGAAACTAGATAAAATATAGGTATGTTTTATTCACATTTCACCTACTTTTTCCATTTCATTTTACAAATCCCTCCTCAAATCCCTCAACCAAACACAACATTAGTATATAAGAATGTGGATAATTAGAACTCCACTTGAACTCATGGGCCTAAGCAAGGTTTAAAGTGTCTTGCTGTTTCTAATAATTCATCATGGTGTGCAAATGAAGTTCTTGCACTACAAAAAAAATTGCTTTTTTGCGACGGTAAAATGCCGTCGCAAATACTCAAAACGCAGTCTCAAAAAGTTTTTTGCGACAGTAACTGGCCTTTTGCGACGGCAAGTGGGGGTCGCAACAAAGGGGGTTGCAAAAGGATTTTAGCGACGGTATAACGCCGTCGCAAAAAAAGGCGACGGCAAAAATGCCTTTTTGCGACGGAAAAGTGCTATCGCCATTAACGCATGAAAATCTGAGTTTTTTTGAGACGACACTGTGTTGCCGTCGCTAAAGGGGTTATTTGCGACGGCACAAATACCGTCGCTAAAGGGTTATTTGAGACAACACTTGATGCAGTCGCTAAAGTACTATTGGCAACGGCAAATGACACCGTCGCTAAAAAACTTCATTTTCAACAAATGCCCTATCTTTTGCGGCAGTGTTACTGCCGTCGCAAAAAACCCTGGTTCTATTTTTCTTTTTGAGACGGTGTGTGTGCTGCCGTCTAAAAAAAAAAAAAAACTGTAATAAAATTATTAAAAATATGAAAATGACCTGTATTAAATGAAAAATAACTAAAAAAATTATTTTCATTCGGAATTGTTTTCTTGCATTTCTAAAAATTATGAGCTGTGTATGCAATTGTTTTCCTGCATTTCTAAAAATTATTTTCATTCAGAATTGTTGGTCTCAACTATGATTCAGGTTATCTGGCCTCGAGGAAAAGCATGCATTCACACGAGGAACATGAAATCCATCAAGCAACTTTGATATATAACATATTTTCCATCCTAAGCAATGGGGAAATAGAGAGTAGCAGCATATAAAATCACCAACAAATTTCTCATTAACCAAACCCATAACACAAAGGTTGTGTTTGGTGCCATGGAATGGGACTACATTTTTGGCAATGGACACACAAAAATTATGATTCCGAATGATAAAAATTTAGAGGTGCCTAAGAAAAGCATAATGGATCTGGCATTCTAACATTTCGATTACAAAACCAGCAGCACATCCTAGAACTTGAAATCCATATTCTTTGATTTTCCATCCTTTTCCTGCATTTTTCGTTTCCTCTTCTTCTCATTCTGAAAAATTCCACCTCATCAGAACAAAAGTGTCCATAAATACTAATTAAAACAAGTACAAAATCAGAAAGATTGTGAGAGATGCACACCTCGGCAATCATGTCACTGAAATCCTCCCGCTGACTACGCAGCTTCTCCTCCTCCTTGCTTCCTCATACCTATGAAATGCAAAATAAATATGAATTAAGCGCCTTGTAGCTAATGTACTGATACTGATTCTGACACTAAACAAAGTATGAGGACTCGGACTTACTTTGCATGCAAGACATTGTTCATTACTTCCAACTCTTCTGGTTGTAATGTGACATCAAGGAGAGTTAACTTCAAAGCCAAAAAAAAAAAAAAAAAAAAAAGATTGCTATTTATAATTTCCATGCACACAGTGATCACACATTAAAATTAATTACTGTGCTATGAGTACATTTATTATGTTCATAAAATATGACCACAACAAGCATTCTTACCTTCTTTTCTGCAGCCATCTTTAATTTCGCCCAAAATGAATCTGTTAGGACACATCCCATGTAAACATGTTTATTTTGATTTCAACATCAACTAGGCTTATATAAGAAATGTATGCAAGCAACATGGAATTGTGAAATGCCACAAATTACACATGAAATGAATGTCACACAGATGGGGAGAGGGAGAGAAAGAGAGAGAGAGAGAGAGAAATTAATGGGCTAAAGTAAATACATAAGAAAACAAGATCAGAGATCATTTTGCAAAAAAATAAATAAATAAATAAATCATAAATAACTAAAAACATGTTTTCATATAGTGCGATTATTTTGCAAAAAAAAAAAAAAAAAAAAAAAAAGAAAAGAAAAGAAAAGAAAAGAAAACATGTGAATATACAAGTAAAAGAATATCTATACACACACGTAGATATCTAGAATCTCTCGTCCACCAATTCAAGAAAGCTCTTAAAAAACTAACAAGATATATCAAACAGTGTGATCATGTTGCAAAAAAGAGGGTTTATGGATCAAACTCACTCAATTAACAAAGTAATCAAATTAATCATTTCATACATAAAATGAAATTATTACAAAATAAAGATCTAGCTAGCAGGGGCCTAAATGACTTGAAATTGTAGAGAAGGGCATGATACCATGTTCATTTAGTAATTATAGTTCGAAAAAAAAAAAACAAGAAGTCTGATTGTTGCAGTTAACTAAGCAAGTGCTTTATTTATGTGATTGTAGTTGGTAGAAAATAAGTGATCCTGGAAACACTGCAGAGGTACTTAAGCAAGTTTATGCAGATCACTCAACAGAGGTTGATAAAGTGTTTTCCCGTATCCTTGAGACAGCACAACACCCAGTAGCTGCTGCATCCTTTGTCTCAATTATGTGTGCTCCTCGGGCACAACTATCCTTTTGGGAGGCTTTATCTAGGTACATATTGTTAAAGTTTAAACTCCTGCAGGTAATTCATGTAAAATTTCCCTTTTCTTGCTCCAAATTATGGACTACCAGTTCATTTCTATTCACAGGTGTCAAGCGAACGATGTACCAATCTGTCTCATGTATGGAAAAGAAGACCCCTGGGTGAAGCCTGTGTGCGGTCTTCAGGTGAAAAGACAGCTGCCAGAAGCTCCATATTATGAGATCAGCCCTGCGGGTCACTGCCCTCATGATGAAGTTCTTGAGGTACCCAGCTCATCACTGTCTACATTAGGAATCCATTTGATTGCCCATCTGCAGTTAGTGTTTGTTTTGACATGCCCCTGTAGTGGGAGTTTATTATAATGTTCATAGTTACTGTTGAAATCTTGGATGAAGAAATTTGGTTTTGCTGTTGATTTTGTTAGGACTTTTTCCGTTTGTGTATGAGGGGGTTTAAGCCGTGCAATACAAGTGCTGAATCTACCCAAGAGGAAGACTTGGTTAAAAGTCCACATCATTTTAACAAAATGAAAAGTTTTAGATGAGTAAAATATTTTTGCTGTAAAGCCCCAAATTTCTATAGTGAGAACAATCTCTCCATTCCTATACCAATTGTCATCTACTTCAATTCTACAAACCAAAAGAAGAGCTACTGTCAAAGAATTCCAGCTATGTTTTCTCTGAAATCCAGCAACCTGATAGTTTCAAAGTCAAGCCAATTTCAGTCATATTTGATCTACATACCTACTACCCTGTTCGTAAAATTTATTAGAACCTTAAATCTTGAAACTATAATTACTAAATATAATTACAATTTACAGTTTCAAAGTCAAGCCAATTTTTTCGAACTATAATTACTAAATATAACTCTATATATTTATATACATTTAAAAATATGTATAATGTTTAAAATAAAATAAATTATCAATATGACTAAATTATATATGTATATATATAAAATCACATATATCAATATAACTAATTAATCTCTTCTATATATCTCCATAGTTTGATGGAAAACGACCTTATTTTATGCATTACGTAAACAAAAAATAAAAATAGAATTGAATCCTACGATTCACTCATTTTTCGATTCAAGAGAACAATTCAAACCGTATTTTGTTGAAACTCGTATCAAATTATATAAATCAAATCGGATGATTCTAACAACCATGAATGTAACAGCTAGCATTGAAATGAGACCCAAAAAAAAAAAGTAGTAGAGAAAGTAGTGAAGAAGATACCTCCTCATCCTGTGGAGGTTGAGCAGTCGATTGTCGTGTTGATGATACTGAATCAGCCTAAAATTGTAGTAAAAGAGAAGTTGGTCCAAAACAAACACACAGATTCCAAAACAAACAAAACAGATCTATTGGTCCAAAACAAACAAACAGAACAAATCTGTTCGATCGGTGCAGAGATGAGAGATCAGGGAGAGAGAGAGAGAGAGAGAGAGAGAGAGAGAGAGAGAGAGAGAGGAAGAGAGAGGCTTACATGTGAGTCGATCGGTGCAGAGATTCAAAACAAGAGAGTGAGACTGATGAGATGAGAGAGTGAGGGCGACAGATCAGATCAGAGAGATATCTGATATATATATATGTATATATATATATAAAAATGATCGGGCGAGAGTGAGAGAGAGATTGAGAGAGAGAGTTTACCTGTGAGTAGATCAGCGGTGCGATGATCGGTGCGCTGAGATGAACAACGAGAGAGTCAGAGAGTGATCGGTGCAGATATGAAGAACAACGAAATGAGAGAGTGAGAGAGAGAGACAGTGATGAGTTGAACTTGAGATGAGACTGGAAGAGTGAGGAGACGATTAGGGTTTTTTTATTTTGGTAGAAATTAGGGATTTTGGTTCTAAGAGATTGGGGATTTTGGGAGAGGGGGCGGGAATGGAAAAAAAATGGGGGAACCGAGCGGGCGGGATTGGGAAAAAATAATAATAATAATACTAATAATTTTCAATATAAATGAATATTTAAATAAAAAAATAATAATAATTTTCATTTTCATCATAAATGAATATTTAATGAATGAAAAGTTATTATTATTATTTTTTATTTGTTAGAAGTAAGGATAATGTTTTAATGAAAAATATTTTCTATTAAGAGTGATGAGTGAGAGAGAGAGAGACGGAGAGAGAGAGAGAGAGAAACAAACAGACAAAGAGAGAAAGAGATAGAGAGAGAAAGACAGAAAAAGAGAAAGAAGCAAGAGATGAGCAATACAAAAAGAGAGAGAAAAAGAGCGAAAAAAGATGAACGAGAGAGAGAATAGAAAAATAGAGAGATAGAGAGAAGAGAGATGAGCGACAGAGAGAGATAGACAGAGAGAAAAAAGAGAGATGAGCGAGAGAGACAGTGAGAGAAAAGAGATGAGAGAGATACAGAGATAGAGAGAAGAGAGATGAGCGAGAAAGACAGAGAGAGAAGACAAATGCGAGGGATAGAGAGAAAAAAGATAAACGAAAGACACACAGACATATACACAAACAGACAGAGAAAGAAGAGTAATGAGTGAAAAAGAGAAAGAGAGAAAGAGAAGAATGGTGATAGTTGAATGGCATTTGCAGTAGTGGTATATGTGGTAGAGAAGATGGGTGGGGAGAGAGAGAGATGAGTGAGAGACAAATAGAGAAAAGAGATAGAGAGACAGAGAAAGAGACAAAGTAACGAGCGATAAAGAGACAAAGTGGTCGCTAAAAGTGCATTTTGTTGTAGTGATCGATAAATCGAAAGGGAGCTCAATAAATAAAGAAGAGATGATGTGGAGAGTGAGCAAGGCGAACATAGTGGGGGAGAGAGACAGACAGACAGGAAGACAGAGAGAGAGAGAGATAGAGAGAGAGATAGACAGAAAAAGAGAGAGAAACAAGAGATGAGCAAGAGATAAACTAAAAGATAGAGAAAGAAAGTGAAAAGAGATTAACGAGAGAGACATTGAAAAAAAAAAGAGACAGAGAGAGTGGTAGTGGTAGTGGTCATAGTTCCACCCATTGATTTAAGTATGGTGTTTGTTTTGAGCTTTCAAATCATAATTTTACATCCATTTTTCAAAACTCAATTCAAAATATAATCATTACTTTTCGAAACTCATAACCAAACACATAATTCAAAACTCTTTTCAAAATTTAATTCAAATCAATTTTTTAAATATTTTAAAAATATTTTAATTTTGTGAGAGACAGAGATAGAGTGATGGGCGAGAGAGAGAGAGAAGCAAAGTGGTTGCTAAAAGTGTATTTTCTTATAGTGGATCGATAAATCGAGAAAGAGCTCGATAAATAGAGAAGATGAGAGTAAGAGAGTGAGCAAGGCAAATATAGTGAGGGATAAATAGACAAATAGACAAGTAGACAGAAAGAGAGAGAGAGAAGAGTAATGAGTGAGAGAGAGACAGGGAGAGAGAGAGAGATAGACAAAAAAAGAGATAGAGAGAGAAAGAGAGAGAGAGAGATAGAGGGAGAGATACAAAAAGAGAGAGAAATAAGAGATAAGGGAGAAATAGACAAAAAAAAGAGAGAAATAGAGCGAAAAGAGATGAGCGAGAGAGAGACACAGAAAAAGAGCGAGACAGAGAGAGAAGAGAAATGGGCGAGAGAGATAGAGAGAGGTAGAAAGATAAGAGAGAGAGAGAAAAGAAATAAGAGAGATAGAGAGAAGAAAGATGAACGAGAGAGACAGAGAGAGAAAACAGATGAGAGAGATAAAGAGAAGAGAAATAGGCGAGAGACACAGAGAGAAAATGAGAGAGAGAGAAACAGACAGACAGAGAAACAGACAGACAAAGAAAGAAGAGTGATGAGTGAAAGAGACAAAGAGAAGATAGAGAGATAGAAACAGAGAGACAGGAAGATGAAAAAATGAATGAAAAGAGAAATGTTATATCAAAAGAGTAAGACGACATTATTTTTTTAATTTTTTTTTGCGACAGAAAAATACCATTGAATTTATTCAAACCATTTTGTGATTGTATATATATGAAGCTATCTCAAATCCACAATCATTATACTAGGTTAGAGTTTTCAAAAAACTCTTTTGAGAAAATTATACTTTCTTGTTTTCCGTGTTATATTGTTTTTACTGAATTTTTTTAATATTTTAAGTATTTTTTTTTTAATTTTTAGACACATCTAACATAAATACACCTAAAAATTAAAAAAGTTGTAAAAAAAATCTTTTAAAAATTTACTAAATACCAAAAATACAAAAAAAAAACAATAATTCAATACATTTTTTTTTTGTATTTTTATGTATTTATTAATTTTTAAAAATATTTTTTCATAATTTTTTTTATTTTTTAGATACATCTAAGTAAGGTGCATCTTAAAAAAATATTTAAAATTTTAAAAATATTCACTAAAAAAAAAACACGAAAGTCACTTTTTGCGACAGCAGAAAATACCGTTTCAAAAAAGCAGAGTATTTGCGACGGCACCATTTACCGTCTAAAAAAAGCAGAGCATTTGAGAGTATTTGCGACGGTGCCAGTGCCGTCGCAAATGCTCTGCTTTTTTTAGACGACAAATGGTGCCTTCGCAAATACTCTGCTTTTTTGAAACGGTATTTTCTGCCGTCGCAAAAAGTGACTTTTTGAGACGACAAGTGTGTCGTCGCAAATAGTTCCGTCTCATAAATCCACTTTTCTTGTAGTGTTGACAGAATGCTTATTGATGCAGCTTGGCAACAGCAATCTATGCAAGCGGCGCTGCATGGACGGGATTGGATGGCAATGACACTCTGATTGTTAAGCGTTGTCTGTCCTTTTTGGTTCCATCAGCACTTGTGGCTGAGGCTCGAGCATGCCTAGAAGCGTTAAAAGTGGTGTCTTCAATGCCATATCGAAGTAATTTCAGTTCTTACGGATAGTCAGGAATTGGTCCGTCAATTACTAATGCCGGGCTTGGTGGATTGTAATCTGCCTCTCTTCGTTTATTTATGCAGTTTCCTATTTCTCAAAAAAAAAATATAATAATAATAATTTGTTTTTAGAAAATAATTATGTGATAGACAAAATAATAACAAATAATAAAGGTCTCGTTTAAAATGTTAGCTATTTTAATTAATTTTTTAATTATATTAACCAATGCAAAAGTTATGTTTAAGATAATTTGTGAATTTTTTTGTGATTAAATAAATAATTGTGAAAAAAAAAAGTTTAATTGATGTATAAAAAAATAATTAGTTAATGCATAAAATATAACATTTTATCTTATTAATTTTTTTATTTTTATTAACTATTTTACTCTCAAACCAACATCCCAAACACCCCAAAAATATAAGATGTAAATTCTCCAACGTTTAATTTTGAGACACCTTGGGCTCTGTTTGTTTGTGTTTTCAAACTAGTTTTCAACGTAATAGTTTGAGTATGATGTTTGGATGGAGTTGTGGAATTAATTTTCCACAACTCTGCTGAAAGCTCGGTGTATTCTGTCAAAACCGAGCGCGATTTTCAATTTTTTTTTTTCGAAATTTGGCCTAACGGAATGTCCTGTCGGTCGTCCGGCCGGTTGACCGGAACAGTAAATTTTATTTTATTTTATTTATTTATTTTTTTAAAATTGATATGTTAATTTTTATATATTCGAAAAAAATATTTTCTGAAATTTTTAAAATTTTTATGTGCTTTAAAATAATTTTGAGTTGATTAGTTATGAGTTGTAAATTTTTGTATCAAATATCAAATGTCACATCAACAATTCTCTACTCAAATCAAAACTCTTTTCAAAACCCTTTACCAAACAAATTTTCTATACTCAAATCATAATTCCAAACCCCACAAATTCAAAATACAACTCATACTCTCAAATCATAATTACAAAACACAACCAAACGCAGCCTTAATTTCTCCGGCACGAATGAAAGCACACTATATTTCTCATCCAATGATAGCTGAATTTATTTCATATTTCACATTCACATTCACATTCCACAACACACCATATATTTCCCATGCTAAAAGATAGTTGAATTTATTTCACATTTCAACTAAGTGCTTTTACAATATTTTTTCTCTTACTCTTTAACATCTCCACCTTTTCATCCTCTCAATCTCAGAATCTCTTAGAAGACTAATTTCATATGTAAATAGTCTACCATAAGAATCATAACTCTATACATTAAGTAATGGGTGAATTATACTAACGGTCCCTATAGTTTGGAACTTGTATCACTTTGGTTTCAAACTTTTTAATTATAATAAATTTGATCCTGAATTTTAAATTTTGTTCTAAATAAGGACAATTGAAAATATTATTACTTAATTTGAAGGGCAAAATTGTTAATCTGGTAAAATATAAAATAATTTGACAAAAATAAATGTCAAATAAATATTTTTGAATTTTTAAAAATTATTTCTACCCACTAAAAATAAAATTAGGAAAAATTGATAAATCTTTTAGATATTTATTTTTTTATTTAGTTTACTAAATTAATTTTTATTATATGTTTAGATAATGATCATGTAATGAGTGATCATTTTATTTTCATTAAATTAGTTTTCTATTTTTTTAAAAGTCAAATATGACAACAATTTTGATATCATTATTAAACCAATCTATTAAACCAAAAAAATTTAAAACTAAAAACATTTGATTGTTTGAGATATTTTAAATAAGTGCACTTTTTGACTTTTTATAAAATATGGGTTGGGTTTGAAGTGATGTGATAGAAAGGTGATGTGACTTAAATAAGATGATATGATTTAAATAGAGACTTTTTGACTTTTTTAAGAGATGCCAAACCTAGCCTTAATATATTAAATATATCAATTACACATTAAAATCCCAACATCCATCCATTACATAATCATTATCTAAACACATAATAAAAATTAATTCGGTAAAAAAAATATCTAAAAAATTTATTAATTTTACATAATTTTATCTTTGGCAGGTAGAAATAATTTTTAAAAATTCAAAAATATTTTTTTGACATTCATTTTTGTCAAATTAGTTTATATTTTATCAAATTGATGATTTTGTCCTTGAAATTAAGTAACGGTATCTTCAATTGTTTTTATTTGGAACAAGATTCAAAACTCAGGGTCAAATGTGTCACAATTGAAAAGTCAGGGATCAAAGTGAGACGAGATCCAAACTATAGCGACTATTAGTGTAATTCGTCCTTAAATAATCAAATCCTACGTATAACCGTACTTATTTGAATCAATTCACCTCTCTTTTTTTTATATATTTTTTTAAAAAAAATTAAAAAATACATTTATTTAAATTATTCTGAACAAACTCTAATTTTTTCTTAATTGAAAGCACAAAATCAATTTTTTTGATGAGTGACTACAAGTCCATAAATTTTTACGTAGAATTTACCCAAAAATAGCAACCAATAATTACAATTCATTTAACTCATGACCTCACCCTTCAACGAATTCATCTCCATCATACAAATTAATTCTCGACAAATTCTAATACTGTAATCTCATTTCCTAACTTTTTCCTTTTTATTGAGTGTTCTTCTCTTGTTGCTTTGTAAAATGATATTTGTTTAAAAAAATAAAATAAAACAAGCACGTTGCATCAAGTCCAATGGAAAGCATTCCTCCACTTCGAAACAAACGATTCGAAAACAACCCCTTGGCCCTTCAATTCTCGGTGACTTTGGCGATAGCAGCCTTGGCTTTGGAGGTATAATCTCTGGTGCACGCAGCGGAAACACGTTCGGTGGGGCTGGTGGGATGTTGGGCTCTGGCAGCTAAGGCATTGGAGGCCGCGGAATGTCGGGCCCTGGTGGCGACGGCATGGGCGGCCCAGGAAATCCGGCACCAGGTCGGGCAACACCGGTGGTGAATTGGCCCTCTTTTGTGGCAGATTCGGGTCGAATTCTAGGAAATTCGAAGTACGTGGCGGTTCTGATGGCACCGAAGGTATAGAAGGTGAAGAAGGTTGTAGCTGTGGCGGCGCGGAGGAAACTCCGATGGAGTTTTTGCGGGTAAGTCAGCTGGGATATGGGTCAGCATTTGGACCGAAACAGAGAGAGTTTGCATTGTAGGACAGTGATGATGACGATGATGAAGATATATGTGAAATGGGAATGTTTTTTGGACAAACTTTACTTCACTTCCTGTGGTATGCGCTGGGTGCAGTTTGGCCCTGACATTCAAATATCATCACATAATCTTCTGTGATTGATGAACTAAAACGCATCATTAGTTTTTCTGTCTAAGATAACAGAATATGAAAGTCACGTGTCTCTACAGAGAGTGAATCCGTTTTATGATGAAAATACCCTTTTTATCTTTTCCAATTTACAAAAGATGCCATTAGGTGGGGGGTCTGCTATTGGGGAGTCTTCTTCCGAGGTTCTACCAGAGATCGGAGCAACATAACCAAGTTCAGGATCAGGGGAAAAGGAAGGAAGATCCAAGAAGTTGAGATCTACAAAATCATCTTTAAACTTGAAAGTGTTTTCAAGATTTTCAGACTGATCAAAATTGGGTAAGAAGGTATCATTTGGGTTTGAATCCATTTATAGAATTAAAGAATTCTGTGAAATGTGGATCCGTTGACCATCTGCTACTCAAAACCCCTATTGAAATCAAACTTTACAATCAATAACTCTTACTCAAATTGGTTAATTTCCAGAACATAACAAACTTTCTACATCTAGTTCTAAATTCAAATCTAATGACAACCAATAATAACTAACTTTCTGTTGGAAAAAATGATTTTATATAGGCATATTTTTTAGCTCAATTTTGGGTGGACCCCAAACGTCTTTTGGGGTGGGTCCGTAGAGGTGAAGTGTTCCTTGTCGCGTGGCAAGTCATACGGTGAAGACGAAACGTCAAAACCATTTATGAGTGAATGGGAAATTGACATCGTTTTCGGGTCTAACATTAATTTTTAGATAAAATTCTTTTGAATTTTTTCAATAAAAATTAGTGTGGAAATTTAATTTAATTCTGAATTCAAATTTTGGATTCCTAAGTGGTTTCTTAAAGTTTGTAATTTTAGAATTTAATTTAATTCTAAATTCAAATTTTTGGGTTCCTAACTGATTTCCTAAAATTTGTACCTCTTACTTTATTTATTAAACTATTCAATTTGTTTAATATATATATATATGTTCTTTAGTTCAACATATATATATATATATATTTATATATTTAAAATAGTTATTACATAAAGTGCCAAACAGTTGGTGTGTTGGACCAACGGAACATCTTTTCAAATATTTGAAATTGTAGTGTTGTTGGGTAACGGTCTGAATCTGTCCAAAGTGTTGCACCTGTTCACTTCGGAAAGCACCTGTTCGGGCTGTGTCTTTGTGTCTATAAATACTTTCTATTCCAGTAGTCTTAGAACACATATTTTTCTGATCCAAAAAAATCTGTTTGATTTTTGTCTCTTTGCAGTTCTTATTTTCCTTTTGCATTATTTCTTCATTCTAGTTTTAGAATAAATTTTCAGAGAGTTAGAACATAGGTTTGGTTCGCCGAACAAATTTATTTGAAGTACTTCTATAAATTTGTGAAGATCATTATATCCTGGGAGATAGACGCCATTCAACCGTAAGCACCGTAGCGGGGAGAATCTGTCTCAAGGACAGAGTGTCACACACTCGACTTGGTCTTAATTTTATTTGGGTTTGATAAATAAATCTGGTATGTTATTTATTTATTTTGTTTGAATTTATTTTCAAGTTATTTTATTTTACACAGAAGATTGTTCCAACAATCTTAAGACAGATTCGAATTATTCTGTTTACAGAATTTTTCGTTTGTTTTCCTTTTTCGTTCTTCGTAAATAATTTCGGAAGGAAATTATTTTCTGTGGATTTACAAAATAATATTCTGGTTGGAAAAACAAATAGTGATTATATGCTATTTGACAGATAGTAGTAATATACTGTCTCTTTTCTTTGACAACAACTAGTAGTACGATACTGGTGTCATTAACAATTCAGAATATATTTTTGTGAAATTTTTTTAGAAATTAATTTTGGGTTTTAGAAATTATTTTCTGAGTTTTCATTAATTAAAATTCTGTTTCAGTATTTTAATTATTGAAGTGTTACTGAATTTAATTTTCTTGTGTGGAATTAATTTGGTTAAATAAAATTTTATTTTATTTCCAAATTAATTGAAAAATAAAAGTTATAGTTTTATTTCTTTTATTTTACAGAATTTAATTTTTTGTGTGGAATTAATTTGTTTAAATAAAATTTTATTTTATTTTCAAATTAATTGAAAAATAAAAGTTGCATTCTTGTTTCTTTTATTTTTTACAGAATTTAATTCTGTGAATTTGGTTTAATTTTCTGTGTAGTGTAAATTCTAATTATAATTTTGTTTTATATATTAGAATTGATGGCTACTGAAACTAATGCCCAAACAAGTACTACTGTGGTGGGTGCAATGACGCCAACCCCCTCTCCTGTTGTAACAGTACCGGTAAATCACGGTAAAAAGCCAGAGAAGTTCTTAGGAACTGACTTTAAAAGATGGCAACAGAAAATGTTGTTCTATCTTACAACTCTGAATCTGGCTCGTTTCCTCCGTGAAGATGCTTCTATCCTGAAAGAGAATGAAACCGACCGGCAAGTGGTTGCTGCGGTTGATGCCTGGAAACATGCCGATTTCCTTTGCCGGAATTACGTCTTGAACGGACTTGACAACACATTATACAACGTCTACAGTCCAATCAAGACAGCAAAGGAACTTTGGGAATCGTTGGAGAAAAAGTACAAAACGGAAGATGCCGGCTCAAAGAAATTTGTGGTTGGCAGATTCTTGGATTTTGTAATGGTTGATTCAAAAACTATGATCAGCCAAGCTCAAGATTTCCAACTCATTCTGCATGACATTCACGCAGAAGGTATGTCTCTCAGTGAATCCTTCCAAGTTGCAGCCTTAATTGAAAAATTACCAAAAGGCTAGAAGGAATTCAAGAACTACCTCAAACACAAGCGCAAAGAAATTTCTATGGACGAATTAATTGTGCGTTTGAGAATTGAGGAAGACAACCGCAATTCTGAAAAGCGGGCTGGTAAGCTTCCTATGGCGTCTAAGGCAAATGTGGTGGAACATGCTTCAAAAACCAAGAAACGAAAGTCTTCTGGAGAAAATTCATCACAAGGCTCTAAAGGGAGGGGGGGGGGAAATAAAAAGTACAAGTTTAATGGCAAATGTTACATCTGTGACAAAGAGGGACATCAGGCCAAAGATTGCCGTAGCAAAGGCAAAAGCAAAAGAAGAACAAGCAAGAAGCTTGCTCAAGCCCACATGACTGAAGTGGACAATATTTCCAATGGTGTCGATCACATCAATCTTTCTACAGTGGTTTCCGAAGCAAATCTTGTCGGAAATCCTAAAGAATGGTGGGTGGACACTGGTGCTGCTCGTCATATTTGTGCCGACAAAAAGATGTTCACATCTTATTCTTCAGTGGACAATGGTGAACAACTTTTTATGGGCAACTCCTCAACTTCCAAAGTTGAAGGACAAGGAAAGATTGTACTCAAGATTACATCTGGAAAGGAACTCACTCTTAACAATGTGCTGCATGTACCGGACATTCGCAAGAATCTTGTTTCCGGATCTTTGTTGAGTAAGAATGGGTTTAGGCTAGTTTTTGAAAGTGACAAGTTTGTACTTACCAAAGACGGGATGTATGTAGGAAAAGGTTACATGTCTGATGGCCTTTTCAAGTTAAATGTAATAACCGTTGTACCCTCAGTTATTAATAATACTACATCTTCTTCTTACTTGCTTGAGTCTTCAGATTTATGGCATGGTAGACTGGGACATGTTAATTATAGATCTTTGCGTAGATTAATTAATATGGAATGTTTACCTAAATTTAACATTGTTTCAAATCATAAATGTGAAGTTTGCGTTAAGGCAAAATTAACTAAAACTCCTTTTCATTCAATTGAAAGAAGTACGGAACCACTTGAATTAATTCATAGTGACATTTGTGATTTTAAATCAATTCAAACTAAAGGTGGGAAAAAGTATTTTATCACTTTTATAGATGACTATACTAGATATAGTTATGTTTATTTAATTCGAACCAAGGATGAAGCTTTGGAAACTTTCATTCAATATAAGAATGAAGTTGAAAATCAACTTGGTAAGAAAATCAAAAAACTTAGAAGTGATAGAGGTGGTGAATATGAATCACCTTTTGGTGAGTTTTGTAAAGAACATAAAATAATTCATCAAACCACCGCTCCTTACTCACCTCAGCAAAATGGAATTGTTGAAAGGAAAAATAGGACTTTAAAAGAAATGATGAATGCCATGTTAATCAGTTCTGGATTACCTCAGAACTTGTGGGGGGAAGCAATACTTTCTGCTAATTATATTTTAAATAAAGTACCCCGAAAGAAAGTGAATCAAACACCTTATGAAATGTGGCATGGTAGAGTACCATCCTACAAATACTTAAAAGTGTGGGGGTGTTTGGCTAAAGTGGCTATTTCTAGTCCTAAAAAGACTAAGATAGGTCCTAAGATCATTGATTGCATTTTCATTGGTTATGCCAAGAATAGTAATGCATATCGGTTTTTGATTCATAAATCAGAATATTCCGAAATGCATGTAAATACTATTATTGAATCTCGGAATGCATCTTTCTTTGAACATGTATTTCCGAATAAGATTGGACAAGAGACTAGTAATAAGAAAAGATCTTTTGATGCTATTACTAGTAATGATCAAGAACATGATCAAGAACAAGAGTTAGATCAAAATGAAGAAGAGGAACCTAGGCGTAGTAAACGTGCTAGAACCTCAAAATCTTTTGGTCCAGATTTTCTAACATATATGGTAGAAAATGAGCCTTTAACTTTTAAGGAGGTTATGTCCAGTCCTGAAGCTCCTTTATGGAAAGAAGCTGTCAACAGTGAAGTTGAATCCATCTTGCAAAATCACACTTGGGAATTAGTGGACTTGCCACCAGGTTGTAAACCTCTTGGGTACAAATGGATTTTCAAAAGGAAATTGAAAGCGGATGGATCAATAGATAAATACAAGGCAAGACTTGTAGTCAAAGGATTTAGACAAAAAGAAGGTCTTGATTACTTTGACACGTACTCACCGGTTACTAGAATAACATCCATTAGAATGCTAATTGCCATTGCATCTCTATACAATCTAGAAATTCATCAAATGGATGTTAAAACCGCTTTCTTAAATGGTGAGTTAAATGAAGAAATTTACACGGAACAACCAGAAGGATTTTCTGTTCCAGGAAAAGAAAAGAAAGTGTGTAAATTGGTTAAATCGTTATATGGTTTAAAGCAAGCGCCAAAGCAATGGCATGAGAAATTTGACAAGGCAATGATGTCAAATGGATTTAAAATTAATGAGCGTGACAAATGTGTTTATATTAAAAACACAAATAAAGGTTATGTCATTGTATGTCTTTATGTAGATGATATGCTCATCATAGGTAGTAATAATGATATGATTAAAACTACCAAGAAAATGTTGAATAAACATTTTGACATGAAGGACATGGGCATTGCTGATGTAATTCTTGGTATGAAAATTACCAAAACATCAGAAGGATATACTTTGTCACAATCTCATTACATTGAGAAAATACTTGACAAATTTAGCAAAGATGATGATCATCTAGCTAGAACACCTGTAGATGTTAATTTGTATCTTTCTAAAAATGTACAGGAAAGTATTTCTCAAATAGAGTATGCCCAAATTATTGGAAGCTTAATGTACTTGATGAACTGCACTCGCCCAGATATAGCTTATGCAGTAAGTAAATTAAGTAGATATACGAGTAATCTGGGAGTAGAACACTGGAAAGCAATTATAAGGGTTCTAAGATATCTCCGATTTACTCGTAACATTGGGCTGAATTATACTAGATATCCAGCAGTACTTGAAGGATACTGTGATGCAAATTGGATATCGGATACTAGAGACTCGAAGTCTACCAATGGGTATGTCTTTACTCTTGGTGGGGCGGCTGTATCTTGGAAATCTTCCAAACAGACTTATATTGCTAGGTCTACTATGGAATCTGAATTCATAGCTTTAGACAAAGCAGGGGAAGAGGCAGAATGGCTTCGCCACTTCCTTGAAGATATTCCAATATGGCCAAAATCGGTGCCTGCTATATGCATACATTGTGATAGTCAATCAGCTATAGGTAGAGCACAAAGTCATATGTGTAACGGTAAGTCACAACATATTCGTCGTCGACATAACACCGTGAGACAACTACTCTCTAATAGAATTATTTCCATAGAATATGTTAAGTCTAAAGATAACATAGCGGATCCACTAACCAAAGGGTTAGCAAGAGAGTTAGTTGAGAATTCATCGAGGGGAATGGGACTTAAGCCTATTAAATAAGAGTTACCACAACGGCAACCCAACCTAGTTGACTGGAGATCCCAAGATCTAGGTTCAAAGGGACAACCGAGTTGTGAATGACTCAGAAGGATCACTGTGGAGTCCAACTCCTACCCATTTCCATGATAAAATAAGTGATGTCTGCAGCGTTTGAGGTTAAGTAAAATTTTAATGATTCTTATATCTAGGTAAACCTAGTGGAGTATGGCAGGATACTTTTCATAAGAATCACCTATGTGAGTGTGAACTGGGCCGGTTCTATAAGATTTGTGAAGGGCTACAAGTCTTTAGAGCACTCATGAAAGACCAGGTTGTTCAGGGCCAAAATGAACACAATAGTGAGAACTAAACTGTGTCTGGGAATATACTGTGTGAGTTCTATTGTCTTGGTTTACACAAACGGCTGAACAGTTCAAGACATCATGTTCACTGGTTAGCTAGTAAATCCGATAGTGTCTCACAAGGGAAGGTTCAAAGCCAAAAGCTACCTATCCTTTGCAGGATATTTCCAATTTCTGTACTCTCTGTATTTAGATCATGTTGTTGCATTTTCTCTCCGTCAAATTCCATTTATGTGGGGGATTGTTGGAAAAAATGATTTTATATAGGCATATTTTTTAGCCCAATTTTGGGTGGACCCCAAACGTCTTTTGGGGTGGGTCTGTAGAGGTGAAGTGTTCCTTGTCGCGTGGCAAGTCATACGGTGAAGACGAAACGTCAAAACCATTTATGAGTGAATAGGAAATTGATATCGTTTTCGGGTCTAACATTAATTTTTAGATAAAATTCTTTTGAATTTTTTCAATAAAAATTAGTGTGGAAATTTAATTTAATTCTAAATTCAAATTTTGGATTCCTAAGTGGTTTCTTAAAGTTTGTAATTTTAGAATTTAATTTAATTCTAAATTCAAATTTTTGGGTTCCTAACTGATTTCCTAAAATTTGTACCTCTTACTTTATTTATTAAACTATTCAATTTGTTTAATATATATATATATATGTTCTTTATTTATATATATAGTTTAATATATATATATATATATATATATTTATATATTTAAAATAGTTATTACATAAAGTGCCAAACAGTTGGTGTGTTGGACCAACAGAACATCTTTTCAAATATTTGAAATTGTAGTGTTGTTGGGTAACGGTCTGAATCTGTCCAAAGTGTTGCACCTGTTCACTTCGGAAAGCACCTGTTCGGGCTGTGTCTTTGTGTCTATAAATACTTTCTATTCCAACAGTCTTAGAACACATATTTTTCTGATCCGAAAAAATCTGTTTGATTTTTGTCTCTTTGCAGTTCTTATTTTCCTTTTGCATTATTTCTTCATTCTAGTTTTAGAATAAATTTTCAGAGGGTTAGAACATATGTTTGGTTCACCGAACAAATTTATTTGAAGTGCTTCTATAAATTTGTGAAGATCATTATATCCTGGGAGATAGACGCCATTCAACCGTAAGCACCGTAGCGGGGCGAATCTGTCTTAGGACAGAGTGTCACACACTCGACTTGGTCTTAATTTTATTTGGGTTTGATAAATAAATCTGGTATGTTATTTATTTATTTTGTTTGAATTTATTTTCAAGTTATTTTATTTTACACAGAAGATTTTTCCAACACTTTCTACATCTAGTTCTAAGTTCAAATCTAACTACAACCAATAATAACTTACTGGAAAGGAAAGGAAAATGAAAAGAAACCCAAAAAAATTTAAAAAGAAAAATAAATTTAAACCATAGTTCTATTGAATATCTTAAAAAAAAAAAAAAATCAACCATGGGTATAGCTTAAAAATAGGAAAGTCATGGTAGATCATAAATACATACTTCGGAGAAAAAAAAAAAACAACAATTTTATTCAATCTTACGATAACTTATAGCATCTCCAATCCTTCATCGATTTTTTTTTCATCAAATTCAAATTTAATGAAAAAAAACAGCTAAATTTGTGATCCAACCATTCATCAAATACGTATTAAATCAAGGGAAGGGCATTTTTTTTTTTGGACCCAATTCATTCACCAAAAGATTGAAAATGGTTTTCTTTCATCAATAATGGTTAAAACAGATTTTTGGGATAAGCTTAAATTTGCTCAAAATATATATGTATATATATATATTTTTTAAAAGAAAAAGAAAAAGAAAAGAGTGATTGGAGAAAAGTAATGATTGGAGATGAACTATGAAATGAAAGTGAAACGTGAGATTTTTCAGCATACCTGAGAGAAAGAGTGAAGAGAGAGAGAGAGAGAGAGAGAGAGAGAGAGAGAGAGAGAGAGAGAGAGAGAGAGAGAGAAATCAACCAAAGACAATAAGCTAAAAGGAGATGCACAAAGATGGGTTGATGCGATGATGAGAGAAGAAGAAGATGAAGATGGAGAGAAAGAACTAGTTTCCTTGAAATAATATTTATATGAGGGTATAATTGTCAATTTACAACTCCTGTTAATAGAAATTAGTGTGCGTTTTAGTCCATCAACCACAAAGGGGTTATGTGGTGATATCCGAATATCAAAGAGGCAAACCGCACCCAACCCAAACCACAGGGAGGTAAAGTGAAATTTGCTGTTGTTTTTTTTGATGAGGGTGTATGAAATTGCAGAGATAATGGACATTTTTGAGAGACTGATTAAATTATTTTTGAGAGATTGATTAAATTCTTACTTTGCAATGAAGCATATGTATGCATTTATAATGATTTATATATGTATTACCTGCATGTACAGTGGAGCATGAATGCACAGGAGAAAGATATTACATAGATATGGGTGAAGAAACTATTGAATATTCATCTTGATTAAAGAATTACTATACATCTCAATTAGTACTTACACATATATAACAACCTTCTAACTAACTAACAATGCACCTAACAAACTCAGTTACAACAGTTATACTAGCATACTACTGAAGTGCATTACTCATGATACACCTACACTATCTAATGCCTTAGATGTATTAGGTGGTATATCCTTATCAGGCCCCTCAAACTCAAGGGAGAAGAAGCAACATTGAGTTTGGAAGTGAGAAAAGAGAAGCAGGCAATAGATAAGGGGCTTGGTAAAAATGTTTACTAGCTTAGTTAAAGTTGGAACATGTCTAAGAAGCAATTTGTGAGCCTAAACCTTTTCTCAAACAAAGTGACAGTCCACTTCAATGTGCTTAGTAATATTATGAAAAATAGGATTGGCTACCAAAGCAAGAGCAGATTGATTATCACACCAGACAACAAGAAGAGAAGACTAGGGAATGGAAAACTCTTGAAGAAGCATTTGAAGCCAAGTGACTTCTGCACTGGTGTTAGCAAGTGATCTATATTCAGCTTTAGTGATCTAGACACAGTAGGTTGTTTCTTTGAAGACCAAGATATGAGACTGGCACCAAAAAAGATAAAATAACCTGAAGTTGATCTTCTATCAGATGGATCTCCAGCCCAGTTAGAATCAGTGTAAGCATGAAGCTGAAAGGAACTTGGAGTTAAGAGAAGACCATGAGATAAAGTGCATTTAATATACCTCAAAATTCTTTCCATAATAAAAAAATGCCAAACTGTAGGAGAGTGCATGTATTGATAAGCCTGATCAACTGCATAGGATAATTCAAGTCTGGTAATGGTAAGATATTAGAGTGCATCCACAATGCTTCTATAGAGGAATGGATGAGGACAAGGCAAAGAATCAGAGACAGTAAGAGAAGATTTAGAAGAAACAAGTGTGAAGCTAGGCTTGCAACCAACCATGCCAGCTTTGATAAGTAGGTTAGAGGCATACTTAAGTTGATATAGAAAGTGTATGAAAGGGTTCAAGAATGTTGTTGAAAAATTCAAAAATCTTCGAAGATCTTTGAAGAAAACATGAATTCTCTAGAAATGATAAGAGACTTAGATTCTTTAACAGTCACAACTAAGAACACAATAGCAAAGACATGATGGAGATAAGAGATTGGGTGAAGAAGAATGTAAAGTAGTTAGAGAGAGAATAATGGCAAGGCTCGCATAAGGATCTCCCACTTTCACTCTCAAGATAGATAACGAAGAAGGGAAATTAGTTCTCTTCGAAGAGTTGTTTCTCCAAAATCCATCCCTTGTAAAGCTATGGGTGGGTGTTATTTATAGGCACCTCATGATGTAGAATGAAGCCCATGTGTAAGGTACATGAGAATATTCTCTCTAACTACTGTAGACACCCCATTTTTGACTGCCTTTAAGACTTGGATGCGACTGATGGTTTTGGAAGTTGTGCAGTGTAAAGGGTCGATTTCTTCGGCAAGAGGAGAGTCAAATCTCAACTTCATACCCCCTTTTTGGACCAAAACAATCTTGATCAAAATATTTTAGACCTTAAAACCCTCTCTTTCAAAACGTTTTTGAAATAAAGTTTTTACGATGTTCCGAGGCTCGCATTTTGTCAAATGTTGCGCTTTTCGGTAAACTGAGCAAGAACAAAGTGGAAATGAATGAAAGAGAGATGAAATCTTTGAAAAATATTTCAAAACACCTTGTCTAAGGGTTTGGAGTTGAAGAAAAGAGGAGAAGAGAAAGGAAAACTAGTTTGGGAGAAGTTCCGCATGAATCAGGGTAGGACCAAATCTGCGCGGCTTCACCGAAACGGGCATAACTCTTTGCACAGGAGGCATTTTGATGTGAGGTTGGCACCATTGGAAAGATAACTTCTGGGGCTTCAATGTGGCCACATGGAAAACTAGAAAATCAGATGGCCGACCAGATTTTTTGGTCAAAAGTGGTTCAGCATGAATCCGGGAAAGAGAGAAAACATCTGCGTGGCTTCACCGAAATGGGCATAATTCTTTGCATAGGAGGAATTAGGATATGAGGCCACCACCGTTGGAAAGCTTACTCCCGGGCTTCATTTTTCACTCAAGAATCTCCTAAGGACAAGTTCGGGTGGGGGGGATATGGTTGGTTGAAGTCCGTTTGGACCGAATCTGCGCGGCTTCACAAAAACTGGCATAACTTTTTGCACAGGAGGAATTTTAATGCAAGGTTTGCGGCATTGGAAAGCTAAATTCAAGGGATTCATGGATGACCAGCTTTGGGGCTTGAACCTTTTGACCCCTGGTTGGCCGACCAGGGGGAGTGGCCGGCCGGCCACTTGAACTGGCCGGCCTGCTTATTGCTTTTGCTGTCTCTGAGTGTAATCCAGCTGTGCCAGCTGGAGACCATTTGGTGCATCCTCCATACACGTGTATGGAGGATCTTTGAAGCTTCCAAGAGAAGCTTTGACGTCTCTTCTCTATAAGAGAGCCCCTCCTCTTCATTGTAAGGGTTAGACACTTTTGCTTAAGGCTCATAACCTCCCTCCTCCTTTGCCACTATTCCAAGCTCCAAAACCCTAACTTTCTTGGTCCATTTACACTACAACCCTTAGCACCACACCTCCATCATCCATTTCAGCACCTTGGAAGTCATTTGCAGAGGTTGAAAGCTCACCAACTTGGTCCAAAAGCTGCTGGAGGTCGGCTCTTCAAGGGTAAGTCCTCATTTTCCCAATTTTTGCATTATTTTGCTCTATGCCTTAGCTCCATTTGAAAGAATTTTCGAGCCTTGGTTTAAACTGACAATAGTCTTATTTTGAGCTCCTCTTCATGTTTGTTTAAGAGTATTTTTCTATTTGAGGTCTCCTACCCCCTTGTATGCTTTATCTCTTTTTTAGGGCTCATTTTGCATGATATATTAGCTTTATTTGTGAGAATTTTTGGACCTCGACCTAAACTGAAGAAAGTTTTTTTTTTGACCTCCTCTTTAAGTTTGATTGAGGTCACTTTTCTGTTTGGAGTCATTTTCTTCCTTGCATGCTTCATTTCCCCATGCTTTGAGCCATGCATGTGAGCATTTGCATTGGCCTTGTTTTGGCCTCTTAGCCACTAAAATCCAGGGGATTTTCAGTGGCTTTGATGAGGTTTTGAGCTTTGAAATCATAGAGGGGTGACCCTCTCACCCCTCATTTTCTTTACTAGCATCATTGACTTTCCAAAAGGGCTCTATTTTGCATGCATTGAAGTCACTTTTTGGGTCCAATTTTGTGGGTTGTAAGGTCTGCCTTAGGTCTTCTCGGGGCCCTTTTGATCATATTTTATGTCTATAGTGCATGTGTAGAACAATTCCATTCAAGGCCTTTTGAGGGGGCCTTTCATAGTTTGCTTGCTCGACTGATTTTAGGGCCAATTTTGTGAGTTTTAGGGCTGTCATAACTCATTTCCAGAGGTGGTTTTTCCATGCTTCATGTCTATCTTGTATGTGCTTAACAACTCCTTGAATGGCCTTCCAAAGGAACCCCTCATTTTTCCATGCATTGGCTGCATTTCAGTGATTATTTGGGCATATTTTGGCATGTTTTATTCACTGTTTTTGGCTGGTTTGATGAGTTCTCATTTGCTTCATATACATGCCATGTAAACCATGCTTGCTAGCCAATGTTGCATGCTATTTTAGTCCATCATGTTAGCATCTTTTGGCCATGGTTTAAACTGGAAATGTGCATGTTTTGGGACTGCCTTGGCTCTGTCTTTAGGCTTCATGATCAAATAATGCTTTCTTTGTATACTTGTGGTTCAATGCATTGGACTAGTTTTGAGTTTCGAGGCTTATTCCATACATCGGGTGCCATATTTCCATGTTTCGGGACCATTTAGCATTATGTTTCAGTGCTTAAAATTACATGTTTGAATGCCACGCTTCATCCTTGCCATGTTTTGGTAGAGTGGCATTTAATGCCTTAGGTTCGGTCCTCGGTTCATTTCGGTCATCTCATTTTCATCTTATGGCTACTGATGTGAGTGTGGTTGAGGTCCACTCATGTTGGTGTAAGTCCATTATGCATTGTGTATGCCTTTTCGATTCATAGCATTGTGTATGTTAGGTTTAATGTTAGTGCATTGTGTATGCCATGTTACATCGAGCATTGTGTATGCCATCTCATAGCATTGCGTATGCTAGGTTGTATGTTAGTCGCATTGTGTATGCCATCTCATTTGCATTGTGTTTGGGATAGGAGTTAGCCTAAGCACGGGAAACGAGGTACGTTTCGTACTCCGAGTGACGGAACGTGTCTCAATTCCCTGTCGCCGATACTTCGGATTACCCATGATGGAGTTTAGGTCTTTTTGTGTTTTCATGTGCATTCATTTCATATTGAGTCGTGCAATTCGACTCCTCGGCCATCATGCATCAATATGAGTGATTGGTGGCACGGGGATCAAGGACTACACTCCTTGAAGAGTAGTCATGCATACATATGTGAAATACTTTGCCATGCCCTTTTGTTGCTCTCTGTTGCAGTAAATCAGAAATCAGCAGCCTTCTGGAGCGTTGCGCAACATTCCGAAAACAATTGCAAACAGAGGCAAACCGGGACATCGCAATGGATTTCTACACAAGGCAACTCGAGCATGCATCATTCATCATTTGGAACAGAGCTGATGTGGTTCATGGATTTGCGTGCCAATTTATCTACTTTCCTAGATTAATTTGTTAATTAATTAGGGTTTTGTATTTATTCGAACTGTACTATTTATTCGGACTGTATTATTCTTTCGGACCCTCCGACCGAGGGCACAATTGTAATAAGTGTGCGTGCGTGTGATGTATGTCTTCTAACCCCACGTCTTTCTCCTTTTATTTACCAGCTTATGATGGTTAGATTTGGGCATGTTTCAATTAGCATACAGTATGATAGCATGTTTGCATCATTCATCTGTCTTACATGCACCGGGCTCGGCGCATCATACTAACTGCATTTGTATTTCAATTTCGAGTTGAATATTTGTTAGTTGTAGCATTTCATATGCCATCTTTAGAATAGCCGAGCGTATTGTAGTTACATTTTTACATGTGTTGCATTAGGCATTTCTGTATAGTTAGGATCATGCATGGATTTCTAACATATCTTTTGTTTTGACTTGGAGTACTTGGTAAGTTTTACGCTTTAGCATCCTTGCATGTGTGTGAGTGACTACCATGATAGCATGCTTACCATGAGGCTAAGTGCTTATGTGATATACCTGCCTGAATGTCTGTGGGCGAAGGTTGGGTTATTTGAATTGGAACAATTCATCAATTGTGAGTTTTAAGCCCACTAGATAGTGGCAAATCATCTTGTTTTTTGAGCCCACCTGAGGGTATCAAATCCACGTCTTAGCCTACTTGCGGGTAGCACCATCAAACCATTTTCAAAACAAACATGAGATGTTTCGTTCCAATTCAGGCGATCCAGTCTATACTTATATGCTGTGCACATCACATAGTAAATCTAGGCTAATAACCAGAATAAGAACGCATAATGTTTTCAAAACTAGATATCATGGTTAGTAGAGGCCGATCTTTGATCACGCGAGCGGGGGTGCTCACGAAGTGACCTTCCCCAATTGTACTCAAGTTCCCGAGCCGAGACAACTTTGGTAATGAAGGACACGTGGCCTTAGGCAACGAGTCAGGGTTTCCTAAATTTTCCAAAATAAAATATTTAGGTGGCGACTCTGTATCTGGCAAAGCAGTCCATGTTTGGCACTTCTTTCAAAAAAAATATGTTTTCAAAAACGATTTGCCGAATTTGGACTCTTTAATGATTCATCGGTCTTGCATTGCACTCTGCGAGATTAGATACAGGACCGTGACTTAGAGTCTTGAACTGTAGTGAGCCCAATGAACAAAACCGGGGGGGGGGGGGGGGATTCCCTCCCTCCCGGGATTTTCAGGGCGCGTCTACAACTACCTTGTCAGAAGAGGTGACCTCTCCGAGGATGAGGAAAACCTCGAAGAGGAGATCATCCTCTCGGTGAAACCCTTCTTCTTAGCCACATCTAACCAATGATCCCTAATCATCTTAAAGGGTTAGGGGTAGTCCCAGAGGACACCCTGCTGCAAAAGGGTCAGGGGTAGTTCAAGAGAACGCCTTACCGCAAATATTGCCGAGTCTCAAGAATCCCCTAGATCGTGCCACCTCGACCCGAGTATAGGCTAGTTTAACCGACGAGTGAATTTATATCCATTCACCGTCCTCGGGATCGGGTCCTTTCTTCGGACTCCATCACGCCCATGGTTCTAGTGCATAGATCCCAGAAAGTTTTGAGCCCGCAAGTGTTCTGGGACTCATTAATGGAGCGACTTCTAGATTGCGTTCAAATACGCTTGAAGTCAAGTGCTTCAGATCTCTAGGTTTGTGGATCTGAATCTTTTCGAGTCCAAGCTTAAATAGGTCTCTCGGTTCGTGGTTCCGAATCCTTTCAAGTCTAAACCAATACCTCAAAGAATGGATCTCCTCCGAGGGTTTCATCACTTCTGAAAGCAACGATTAACCTCTTTGGACACCCGTATGATCTGGGCCTCATTGGATGGGCTTGTTGGACTCTCTTTAGAGATATATGTCTGATGGGTCTTCCTCAACCCAATTTGTTGACTTTCTTGTGGGTCTGTTCAATAGAATTCACTTGGCCTGTTTAGCAATAATTTCTCCAAGCTCACCAATTTTTGAGCTTTCCGATTGGGCTTCGATTAGGCCCAATTAATTGGTGGGCTCAAGTTAACCCTCTTACATTTAGTCCCTTGCATGTATGGATAATTTTAAATTTCTCAGACATGCATTATTTCACTTCTTTGGCTATGCATCGCATCACTTCCTCGAAAATATTTTGTCTTCAGGTGACTTTTGGATAAGATTGATGACTCATCATAGTTTTAGGGATAAGATTGCCAACTAGTAATGATAAGAAGGAATCTTTTATCCTTATACTATGTTTGGTAAACACACTTTTGTACCTTTGATTTCTTTTTTTCTTTTTTTTTAATACAAATTCAAACCAAAAAATTTTTAGAACATCTAAAGAATATTACCCTATTCCAAGAAAAAATAAAGCACCCAACATCATTCATTTCATCATTTTTCTTTTTCTTTTTTTAATTCTTGAAAGATAAGGCTCACATTTTTTTTATAGTCAAACTTGACCTTGTTGGGGCCTACGCCACCTCTCTTCATTATTTTGATTCCAACTTTTCTTTCTTAAAATTAATAACCTGCTTGGCTCTTTATATATATATAGTCTTAAAATTAATACCCTGCTTGGCTCTTTATATATATATAGTCTCAAAATATTTGAGGGAATATATAAGGAATCATACCTTCTTGTTTTTAAAATTATATATATATATATATATATTTAAGAAAAGGGGAAAAAAACCCTAAACCTTACCCACTTTTTGTCCACAGCCACTTTGACTCTCTCTCTCTCCCCACAAAGGCCAACCCAGGTTGCTTTCTTCCCTTTTTGTTTTCGAAACCCAGCAGCACAGTCTCTCTCTCTAAGCTTGCATCTTTTCCAACAAACCAGAGACCATCATGACAAGCTGGTTGTGCAACTACTGAAGACCACCGATGTAAGACCACCGACGTTTGCACATCAGCCGTCGTCGCAGCTCCAGGTGCCGTCGTCGTCACCAAAGATGAGTTACGGTGGCTGCTTGCTACAGAAGCTGTGACCCAAGCTGTCATCGGTGCTTCAGACGCTGCTATAGACGACGCTGTCACAGACACTGTCACGCTGTGACCCCACCGTGACAAACCAGAGACCATCATGTCCCATCTTCGCTTCCTATAGACACTGTGACCTAGGCTATCGTCGACCTTTCTCTACTACAACTTCGCTGTCGGCTTCAACTGTTCCAGCGTCGGCCACACACATCGCCCACCCAACGTGACGTGTGTGGTTGCCAACTCCTCTGCGACACCACTGTTGCCTCCGGCCTCGACTTGTCCAACGCCAACCACGTACGTTCGCCCACTCAACGCGACGTGTGTGGTCTTGCCTTGTATTGCTCAGCTTCAGTTTGCATTATTCTCTATCTCTTACTTTTGTTGCTTGTAAGTCTGTGGGTAAGTATATATATATATATATTTTGAAAATTTTGAAGTAAGCTTTTCAAAATATTTTTATTTTAGACGAAGCTTTTTTGTGAAACAAGAAACACTTTTCAGAATCTCTCATTATGATTGGGCTTTGAATATTGACTTTGGAGAAACATTCTTACAATTTTTTGTGAAAAAAGAAACACTTTTCAGAATCTCTCATTCTGATTTGGCTTCGAACATTGACTTTGGAGAAACATTCTTGCAATTTGTATGATAATCTGTGGAATCTCGTTACAAACATTACAGGAAATTTGAGTTTTAGCAGCATTTTAAAAACGCCGCTAAAAGTATAAAAAACGCCGTAAAAATTTATACCGGCGTTTAATATTTTCGGCTGCCATGATAGGTTTACAACGTTTGGAAAACGTCGCTAAAAATATTATACGGCTTTTTCTAAAACGCCACAAAATCCTTGACGGCCGTTTTACCTTCCGTCACAAACGTAATAATGACGTCATTTAGTGGCGTTTTTTAAAAAACGCCACCTTTGTTTTTTTTTTTTTAATAGATAACAAAAAAATTTAACTAATTCCTAAATAAAAAAAAAAGAAAGAAAAAAAGAGAAATTTAATGGCAGGTTTAAAACACAAATGGCTCAAACTTACATATCCATATGCCAACCATGCATTAAACTAATCACAATTTTTATATATCCAATATAATTGCACTTTCATGGGATTTGTACTACACAAAATATGTGTACTATTCAATCCAAAAATTAAAAAAAAAAATCACCAAATATATGTCAGTACAAGGTAACATTAAATCCAAATTGCCACTCAAAAGATAATCCAGTCACAACATTTGAAGAACCAACTTCCAATTCTTTCTTTTCCACATGCTTCTCAGTCTTTTCAGATGACTGTTTGAGCCATGACCTGGTTTCATCCTCAGTGAAAATCCCAAATAGTAGTACCTACAAAAAAGTGGGAGAAAAGTTACATATATCTCACTTTAAAAATCTACATATAGAGAAGATAGAGTAAGAAAACTATAAAATGCAATCTGGTATGAGGAAGGTGTGAGGAAAATGAAGAGGAAAGAGAAGATGAAGAGAAGTCTCATATCAGGTTCAGAAGCAGCCATTAATGAAAGATTTGTTGAACTCAGAAGGTGGTGATTTTAAAGAAATCAACTGAGCTGCCACAGACACACATGAAGAGAGAGAGAGAGAGAGAGAGAGAGAGAGAGAGACAGAGAGAGAGAGTCTTCGGATGCTTTTGATATGGGAATGGCATTGGGTTTAACTTCTTTTTTAAAATTGCTTTTGGTTTATGACTGTGTATTGATTGTGAATTCATCTTTAGCTTTATCAAGAGAAGCAAAAGCAAAGTTTGTGCATAAAGATGCATCTTTAGCTTTATCAAGTTGACCACAACACAACCATCCAAGCCAACATTTTCACTAACATGTTTAAAAAAAATCAGTTCCAAAACATAAGACAATAAATTGATGCTTTTGCTTAAAAAGAATGTCAATCAATGCGAAGAAGAAAATGAGAAATGATGTTACAAAACCATAATATGATTAAAGGCTGAGCATTATAGGATAACAGGAATAATATTATAGAGAAAACATACCTGTGAAGCTTTCTAAATTTCACATTGACTTGCATTCCGTTCAACCCCAAGAACTTGAAACAACATAGTCACAAGAAATTAAAAAGAATGTCAATCAATGCGAAGAAGAAAATGAGAAATGATGTTACAAAACCATAATATGATTAAAGGCTGAGCATTATAGGATAACAGGAATAATATTATAGAGAAAACATACCTGTGAAGCTTTCTAAATTTCACATTGACTTGCATTCCGTTCAACCCCAAGAACTTGAAACAACATAGTCACAAGAAATTAAGGAAGAAGCCAACAAAATTAGCCCCCCCCCCCCAAAAAAAAAAAAAAAAAAAAGGGAAAGAACCTCCATTTATCAATCATTTTAACGAAACACACAATGTTAAATCCCTACTTAGACAATGTAGACTATTCATTGTAAAACAAAGATAGATAATAAAAATAAAAATAAAAATAAAATACAGAACAAACTACCAATAAATTACCTTTGCCTAGTCAATATTACGAGGTTCCCGTGCATTCTGATTGGCCAGAAGAAAATTAATCACAAGTCCAGGTGTTAATATCATAGTTGTAGACACATCTGCACAATGAATTGTAAGCCGCACTGAAAATGGAAAAATCCCTGAAAGAATGACCGCCTCACCAAAAGGCAACCCCTGCATTCAACACCATAAGTTCATTTGGCAAAAATATAGCAGATGTGGAAACAATAAGAAACACAAACAAAAGGGAAAAGTCGATGGCGTTCCTTGTGGCCTAGTGGCATGGGTGGCAGCACTTAGGTGCTTGCAAGGGTGAGGTAAGGGGTTCAATCCCCCAGGGTGCTACCAATGAAAAAAACAAAAAAACAAAAGAGGAAATGTTAAAATATCTGTTAGCTGCTTGCTGCCGCAATATAATATCAAGCACTCTTAGTCCGGAAGTTATCCTGTTCACAAAGAAATCTAAACAAGTTCTATGAAGCAAATAATGATTTATGATTAACATCCCTAAATACCATGCTCCAAGTAAAGAACATAACATGAAACAAAATTTTGAATTTCATCTGATCGTAGTTTACACCAGTAGTCTTGAAGTTATCCTGTTGATTTTGCAAATAATAATAAGATGTTAGTGTCAGCAATTTTATGATGTCAAGAAAACATGAAAAAGAAACACACACGAAACTCTTATTTGGTCTTCCACTGTAATCACCTATGCATCAAAGTATTGATTTGTAGGCTCAAAGAGCTAATAAATTTTAATCTATCTAAAGTTGAAGTTGGAAAAGAAAGATTATACCTTTGTATGTCAATGAAGATTTCAATGGTGATGAGGTTGAACCTATCCAAATGATGTAAATTTGTGTGGTAATTATTTCTATATTGTTTCAATATAGACTATTAGTAAAATAGCTCATTCAATGCATCTTCCAATGACAATTCCCCTGTTTTCTATAATCAATCAAACAAAGGCTAGTTAATTTTCAAGGTCAAATTGTAGTAAAGATATAAGGAGGCTATTGTACGTTATGTATATAAACTAATACCAGGATGATTCATTTCATCATGGGCCATAGATTACCTTTTGTTTGCATACGCTGCTCGCTTGGCCGTATTTCTTTAATTCTCCATTCTTCATCTGACAAGAAAAAACGATTAATATATTTCGAAAATTTAGTAAGAGTCTAAAATATCTTGCAAATTACCATTAGAATTTTGTAAGGGCATGATTATGACAAGCAAAAGATTTTTTGGCAAAACTATAAGAAAAAGTTAAAATTAGGAGAAACGATACCTATGGACATGGTATCCTTTTGATAGCTATTTTCATTTTGACAATAAACTTGATCTTTGTTGTTTTCACTCACTGATGTAGATGTTGAGTTGAATGCACCAATGTCTATAGTATTTTGTAGAAATATATGTTTAAAAAATGAATAGCTTCGAGTTGATAATAATGTTATTTTATATTTTATATTTGGGATAAATTATTTTATACCTTTTTGCTTTTCTACTTCATGCATTGTAGATTGCTTCTTTGCATGATATGCTTCGCGCCTCTTCCTATTCCTTTCACATTTCAAATGCTCTTTTGTAAAGATTAAGACAAATGTTTTTGAATACAGATAGTATTAGTCTTAGATAATTTTAATTAAAATCTTAACATATGTAGTTCATTACTAAAGAACCCTAAAGGTACACTTGCTGTCTTAGCCTTAAATATTATCAACTCCTTTTCCAGTACAAATTTTATCATTCCATTGCCAGAGGACTGACTTTACAACCTACTAAATAACATCCCCTAGCAAATTATAAAATAAAATAAAAAATCTATGTGAAAGATCATGTTCTATAGCATATTACTTCTACAGGCCATAGGATCCCTTTGATAGACCTCATAGTTTGGGAACCATTAAATGGGGTCCAACTCCTTAGAATGAGCCTAATCTATACAAGACAATCAGATTCATCTCTTTAGACCAGTCTTATATGAGACAATGACTGAAAAGAAAATGCTATGGACCATGGTAAAATAGTGAAGTTGATTACAACCTACTTAAATTGCAATTCAACCAACTAAAACTTACCTCAGTTTCACCAGCAGTAGCAGCTACTGAATGAGCTACTTCCATCTCCCTATCTTTTTCAAGGAATACAGCACGCTACAAAAGATTGTATGGTCAAATATGTGAGTTGTGAAGAACTAAAATACTATCATCAAAATGTTTTAGTTTAATATGAAAATATCAGACAGACAAAACCTCTAATGGATCCATGGCTGCAGTTGATTTGTAGAATCTATCCAAGAAAGACCCTTCAACTGAAAACAAGGAAACACCAAAAGAAATCAGATGTAGATGTACAATATATTCATAACTGATGACTCAAATCATCTCAAAAGCATTTAAAGATCCCCCAAGTCTTTGCATCGTATCTTGTTGTCTACAATAAGCATGTTTCAATGCAGATATAAAAGTATGTTCTACCAAAATACAAACATAGATTGAAAAAACTGAAAATAATGGGATTGAAAAACATAAAGATCAAAGTGAATGAGATTCTATTGAAAAGAGAGTAGACCAAAAATTGCAAGTGAAAAGATTAAAAAGAGTACAATTCGACTGAAGAGAGACCAGATCGAAGCGCGAGGAAGATAGTAAATCATGTGTTTGAGACCAAATCTGATGGAGAGAGAGAGAGAGAGGGAGAGAGAGAGAGAGGGAGAGAGAAAGGATGAGACCAGAGGGACGGTAGCGACGGGAGGACTAACCTTAGGAGGAGCTTCAACAGGTAGGGCGCATCCAACGCCATCGCTCTCGAAACCCAATATTCATGATCTCGTCTCCTCCTCTTGTTTCGACTCGACCAGTCTTGGTCCCGATCCCAATCCATGATCTCGATCCTTTTTCACTCCTCGGTCTCGTAACCTCACGTTTGTGCAAATCAACCGGTTCATCTTCCTCTACAAAATTATCAGAGTCAGAATCAAGAAAAACAAACAATCGTGAAGAAATTTCAACCAAATCGATTCAAGAATCGATGGATTTAGAAAACAATAGAGCGGGAATCGAAATCGAACCTGATGAATCTCTCAAGAAGCATGCGGAGAGATAGAGAAAACCTAGATCTAGGACGAAGAGAGAAAACAATAGAGAGAGAATGACAAAGACAGAAAGAGAAATGGAGATGGAGCACCGTTATAAAGTGAAACACGTGCTTATAAGAGGATAATAACGCGTGTTTTAAATTTCACTTTACGCTTTCCACAGCGTTTGTCAAAAAAACGTTGTCTAAAAAATGTGGTTATAGGTAAATTTTGTTGTAGTGAAATGGGCAATAATCTTCAGATAAAAATATTTTGGATATCGGACCCTGAAATTTGTTACTGAACTTACTCTGTCCAGAGTTAGAGCCTTGTATAAATTGGGTCTTTAATACTGAATACTATTATCCGAGAGAGAATAACCCACTTGAATCTTGTATACTCGACAAATGAATTGTTGTATGAAATTCACGACCTCAGGGCCCTCAGAACCTGCACTAATGAAAGCAAGGGTTGTCCCTCGAAAGTCTGAATGGAAGCCAAAACTGTCTTTCAGGAGTCCGAAAGTAGCATACACCCTACTTCGGCAAGAAAGATTCTTTTTGATAGGCAATTGAGTCTACCAAGCTTGTACTAACAGAAGTAAAGATTATTCCTCAGAAATCCGAGCGGAGGCAAAGCTATCCCTCAGAAGTTCGAGTGGATGTACACTTTCTTCTTCAGCAAACAATGGAAGCAAAGGTTGTCCCTCGAAAGTCCGAGTAAGAGTACACTCTATTTCAAGAAATATCCTCGAAGCTCACACTGATGGAAGTGAGGTCTATTCTTCGAAAGTTTGAGTGGGAGCACACACTCTACTTTAACAAGAAAGATCCTCCAAGCTCGCACTAATGGAAACAAGGGTTGTCCCTTAGTAGTCCAAATGGAAGCGAGGGCTGTCCCTCAGAAGTCAAAACTGGAGCACACACTCTACTTCAGTAAGAAAGATCCATGAAGCTTGCATTGATTAAAATGAGGTTTGTTCTTCAAAAGTGTGAGTGGGAGTACACACTCTGCTTTAACAAGAAAGATCCTTGAAGCTCGCACTGATGGAAACAAGGGTTGTCCCTTGGGAGTTCAAATGGAAGTAAGGGTTGTCCCTCGGAAGTCCGGGTGGAAGCACACTCCTTTATTTGGCAAGAAAGATTTCCTTCTAGTTATCCACCGAGTCTACTACTCCTCCTTCTTCTTCTTCAAGGAGCAACAAAAAATTGAAAACTATCTCAAGCAACATAACACAATGAAGATACACAATATAGAGAAAATAAACTTCTAATGGAGATACAAAATATGGAGGAAATTAAATTCTTCATAACATAAGAAGGATAGAACTTCTTGGACAATGTAGTAAATACAAACTATAAATGTCATATATAGACATCTTCTATGGAATGTCGACCCTTGCTCCTAGTCCCTAGAGTTGTGAGGTCATTCAGAAAGCTTTCACCAGCTGCTCGGGTTGTGGCCATCATACGCCGTCATAGCCACACCTTCTAAGATATCTTGAGGCCCCTGTTCTTTTAACTCTAGCTCATTTGCTTCAACTTTCTTTCTAAAGATGTTCTTAAGTGTCCGGCACTTTTCTGTAGGATGTCCTAGTGATCGATGGAAAACACAATAATTAGGGCGCTCGCGGTCCTTCTTCGGCAAAATCTCTTTGATACAAGGTAACTTCAGTTCCCCGTCTGCCACCCATTCTTTAACTAAGGCTTTTACCTCCTCAACACTACACTGAAAATGAGTGTCATCTTCACAGTTTTTCCTCTTCTAACCTCTGAATTCCTCCCCCTACGACTTTCGGGTAGAAGACGCAGAAGCCGCAGTGAAAGAAGGTCCTCAGGATGTCTTGAAGCTGGTTTTATAACTAGTCTCGAATCCAATCTCCTGAGACTGAGGTATGTTGATGTTCCGAGATGCTTCAATTAGTGCCGAGAATGTGGATAGCTTGTGAAGAACAAGAAGCATCATGTACCCGTCTAATGCCTTTTCAACACAGATTTAGACCAAGTAGCTTTCCTCTACAGCCTCGTGATAGTCCACGACTTTGTCTTGGAACCTCTTTACATATTAGAGAATGTCTTCACCCTTCCACTATTTTTCCTTACACAGGGTAAGTGTGGTCACTTTCTCAGCCACTTGAAAGAATTTGGCATGGAATTCGTTAACCATCTCCTCCCAACTTCGGATAGAGTTTGGGGCCAAGTTCACGTACCAACTATATGCTCGTTCGATGAGGGACTTGGAGAATTCTCTCAGCCGGAGGACATGATTTGAACCATGAATACCAAAAGTCTCGATGAACTGCACATGTTCTCGAGCATTTCCTTGTTTGCCATCAAATTTGACGAACTTCGGCACCGTGTACCCCTCGGGGTATGGAAAACTCAGCATCTTGATAGGGTATGGTGGCTTGACATCCGGATCAGGCAAAGAAGGTAAAGTTCTCTTACTGTGTTCTAGCTCGAACATGGCTTGCACATAATGGTATTCCCAAAACTTGGCTTGTAGACCCGAAGACCAAGCCTGGAACGACTTGGCCATTTGGGTGTTGAGAATTCGCCATTGGTTTTGGAACATGGTGACATTGACCATTGGCATTTATGGATCTGGCATTTGGTGATAGAGCGTTGAACTGAGTTCCATAAACTCCGTAACATGCCATAGGTATGCTGGGTTGAGCTTGGAAAGTCGTCGTAGGAGCCAAAGGAAACCCGTTCAATACATGAGTAGAATTTACAATCGATGGAACAAAATTAGGCATGGATGGAGCACCATTTTGTAGAGAAATTTTTATGGGCCTTTCTTGAACTTCCACAGACGCTGGAACACCATTCATTGCGCCGAAAACTCCTCCAACCACTGATGGACCATGGCTCGATCCTCCAAGTGCATGATTTTGCGCTCCATGGGCCACAGGTTGGCCATGACTTATTCCTCCTAGCACTTGATTTTGCACACCATTTTGAGAAACTTCAGGGAGAATTGGGGGTGGGTCTTGATGGTTTTGACCATTTCTAACATCACCATGAAGTTGTTGATGCTTGCCGGTGCCAACTTGACCTTCATTTGTTGCCGGTGGTACGAAAATTGAACCTATCACCAACATGGTGTGGGTGAAATTTTGAAGGGTCGTCAAAATCTCTTGTTGTGTGTGTTGGCGTCCTTGAATGGTTTTAAGGATGAGAGGTGGGTCTTGAACTTGAGTCATCTTATCACCACCATTGGAAAAGCCTTGTTGATGAATTTCTTCTTCTCTCGTCATCTTCTCCAGAATTGTGTAGATTCCGGATCTTGCTGAGACCATTAACCAATCTGCCTCCCCAATGAAGTCGCCAAATGTATGAGAGGGTTCAAGAATGTTGTTGGAAAATTTGAAGATCTTCGAAGATCTTTGAAGAAAACTCGAATTCTTTAGAAATGATAAGAGGCTTAGATTCTTTAACAGTCATAACTAAGAACACAATAGCAAGGAGATGATGGAAATAAGAGATTGGGTGAAGAAGACAAAGTAGTTAGAGAGAGAATAATGGCAAGGTTCTTTCATGGATCTCCCACTTTCACTCTCAAGACAGATAATGGAGAAGGGAAATTAGTTCTCTTCCAAGAGCTGTCTCTCCAAAATCTATCCCTTGTAAAGCTATAGGTAGGTGCTATTTATAGGCACCTCATGATGTAGGATGGAGTCCATGTACAAGGTACATGGGGAATATTCTCTCTAACCACCTTGTCCGAGGAGGTGACTTTTCCGAGGATAAGGAAAACCCCGAAGAGGAGATCAACATCTCGGTGAAACCCTTCTTCTTAGCCACACCTAACCAATGATCTCCAATCATCCAAAAGGGTTAGGGGTAGTCCTAGAGGACGACCTACCGAAGAAGGGTCAGGGGTAGTTCAAGAAAATGCCCTATCGCAAATATTGTCGAGACTCAGGGACCCTCTAGATCATGCCATCTCGACCCGGGTATAGGCTAGTTTAATCGAAGAGTGAATTTATCTTTATTCACTGTCCTCGGGATCGGGTCCTCTGTTCGAACTTCATCACGCCCATGGGTCTAGTGCATAGATCCTTGAAAGCTCCAAGCCCATAAGTGTTCTAGGACTCATTAATGGAGCGACTTCTAGATTGCGTTCGAATATGTTCGAAGTTAACTACTTTGGATCTCCAGGCTTATGGATTTGAACCTTTTCGAGTCCGAGCTTAAATAGGTCTCTAGGTTCGTGGTTCTGAACCCTTTCAAGACGAAACCAATACCTCAGAGAATGGATCTCCTCCGAGGGTTTCATCTCTTCTGAAAGCAATGGTTAACCTCTTTGGACAGCCGTATGATCTGGGCCTCATCGGATGGGTTTGTTGGACTCTCTTTAGAGATATATGTTTGATGGGTCTTCCTTATCCCAATTTGTTGACTTTCTTGTGGGCTTGTTCAATAGAATTCACTTGGTCTGTTTGGCAATAATTTCTCCAAGCTCACAAATTTTTGGGCTTTCTAATTGGGCCTCGATTGGGCCCAATTAATTAGTGGGCTCAAGTTAACCCCTCTTATAGAAAGAAACAATTAAAGTGGGGCTGCACAGAAATGCCCAGGAAATAAGAAATGTTACCCAGTTCCTTCATGGAGAAAGCAAGATGCTTATGAGACAAGAGAGTTTGGATGTAAGATTCATTTGTGCCAGTAAGAAGAATATCATCTACATAGATCAGAATATAGGTAAGAGAAGAAGAGGTCTTGTGAACAAACAAAGAAGTATGACATTTGCTATTGGTAAACCCCTGAGAAAAAAAAAAAAGGAAAAAGTGGAGTACCAAGCTCTAGGAGCCTGTTTGAGGCCATATAGGGCTTTGTGGAGCTTACAAACAAGAGAGGGAAGAGAATGATCAATAAACCCAGGTGGTTGTTCCATATAGACCTCTTTTTCAAGCTTTCCATGCAAGAAGGCATTAGAGATATCTAATTGCTTAATTGGCTAATGATGATGTAAGGCCAAGCAAAGGAAAATTTTGATTGTTGGCTGCTTGGCAACAAGGCTGAAGGTGTCCTGAAAATCCAGTCCACGCTGTTGGAGAAACCCTTTAACCAAAAGCATGGCTTTGTGTCTAACTACAGTGCCATCTCAATTCCTCTTAACCATAAAAACCCATTTACAACCAATAGGCTGTTTAGAAGAGGGAAGAGAAACCAAGGATCGAGTGCCTTACTGTTAAAGAGCATAGTATTCATCCATCATAGCCGTAAACCATTTAGGAGGAGCAAGAGTAGAAGAAATAGAAAGTGGCTCAGTGGACCCATCAAAAAGAATAGGGTCAGGTGACTGAGCAATGAAAGCATGATGTTTAGCTTTTGAGTTGGTTTGCATATAGTGGGTGTTGGTAGAAGGGGGAGGAAGATGAAGAGTAATGAAAATAGAATTAATGGGTGTGAGAGGTAGAGACTAGAGAGAAATAAATGGGACAACAGAACTAGATAGAGTGTAAAGAGGAGAAAATTACTGAGGTAGTGCAAACAGAGCTAGAGCAGGCTAGACTAGAGTAGGAGCAGATTGCGTTGGAACAGACTGAGCAGGAGCAAATTGAATTGGTGCCGACTGAGCTAGAGTAGACTGAGTTAGAGTAAAAGGATACTGAACTGAAACAGACTGATCTGAAGCAAGAGGAATGGAGGAGGAACTGGTTTGTAGCTAAGACTAATGGACAAAAGGATTAGACCAAAAGAACTACTGCAAGTCAGACAAAAAAGAAGGAACAGAAGCAGATGTAGAATAAGCAAAAGGAAAAATATTTTCTTCAAACCTGACATGCCTAAAAGGAATGATATGATCTATGAGAGGATTAAAAAATCTATAGCCTTTAACAGTAGGATAGTATCCAAGAAAGACATGAGGAGTAGATTTAGAAGCCAATTTATGAGAAGAATTGGATTGAAGCCATAGAAAACACAAACACCCAAAAACTTTGGACCAAAAAAAAATGTTAGGTGGCTTATGAAAAAGTCTCTTAAAAGGAGAACAATTATAAATGGCCACACTAGGTAGCCTATTAATCAGAAATGTAGTAGGAGCCACAGCATCAAACCTGTAAGTGCGTGGTAAAGCAAATTGATGTAACAAGGCAATAGTAGTTTCAATAATATGGAGATGCTTGCGTTCTGCCACACCATTTTGAGATGGTGTATGAAGACAAGAAGATTGATGAAGAATGCCATGTGTAATAATGAAATGATGCATAAAATGATTGTGAAACTCCCCACCTCCATCTAATCTCAATACTTTGAGAAAATAGCCAAATTGTTTTTAACAAACTCTTTAAATTCAATAAATGTGGCATATACTTCACTTTTGTAAATTAAAGGATAAAGCCATGTAAAATGACTAAAATCATCAACAAATACAACGTAATACTTGTAATCAGAAGTAGAACGAATAACGGGACCCCAAACATCAGTGTGAATCAAAGCTAAAGGTTGATCAACAATAGAATTAGAAATTTTAAATGGTAGTCTATAAGACTTAGACATAGCACAATCAACACAAGAAAGGGGAGTTTTATTATTATTCAAAGACAAATGTTTCTTCAGTAATTGAAACTTAAAAACAAATAGATAACCCAATCTCTTGTGCCATGTATTAGTAGAGGTAGTAGAATTAACCGTGGAGCTATGGAAAGCATGAGGTGAAGCAGGATGTGAAACATGAGCTAACAGAATAGGGAAATGGTACAAGCCATTAGCATGATAGCCTTTATGTAGAATGGCCTTGGAATGATTGTCCTGAATAGAGAAAGAAGACTGATCAAATATAATAGAACAATTGTTATCCTTAGCTAGTTTATGCACATAAATGAGATTACAAGAAATTAATATTAGGCACACGTAGCACCTTATTCAACCGAAAAGAATGATGAGGAGTAGCAAGAATACCTTGACTAGTATAAGTAATGGAAAGAGAAGAGCCATTACCAATGGTGACTTGTTTAGGACCAAAGTAAGGCTGATAGGAAGTCAGATGGTGGAAATCCTGAGTAATGTGATCAGATGCTGCGGAGTCGAGAAACTAAGGAGTTGAATGTTGAGAAGCTTCATTAGTAGTAGATGCAACAAAGGCCTTAGATATGTGAGGTGCAGATGAAGATGGAGAAGAACTAGTTTGTTGAGAAGTGTATGATCATTGACATTGAGTATCCAACGTATGCTAACATTCTAAAGCCGAATAATTAGATGTTCCACAAATCTGATAGATTGTGCCAAAACTAGGCTTGCCTCGACCTTGAGAGTGTGGAAATCTACCATGAAAATGAGTAGAAGTTGATCTCCCATAGTGAGATCGATTGCCTCTAAAATATCCTCTTGAATCATTTCAAGAACCACCTCTGCCAGCATGATAGGCTTGAAAACCTCTTGAGGAATTTGACTCTTTTACTGTGGCATATGCAACAGTTAGATTAGATGATTACTTGAGCTTTCCTTCAATGTGAAGAGCTTCAGAACACAGTAAAGAGGAGAGGTATGCCATCGAAATATTTTATGATCGAGTGCGAATAATTGTCTTCATAGCATCATACTCACCAGGGAGTCCATTCAATGTTATAAGAACAACATCTTCATCATCAACATGAGAAGATGCAAGGCTTATTTGATCCACAAGATTCTTAATCTAACTGAGATAAACCTCCATGGATTCTGTTTTCTTTGAGAACAAATTCAATTTATTTTTGAGCTGACGAATGTGTGAACGAGACAATGATGTAAATCTTTGGTCAAGAAACTGCCAAACAAGAGCAGTAGTTTGGAGATGAATCACAGATGTGAATATAGCAGGAGACAATGGGGCTGTAACACAGCTGAGCAAGTGAGCATCTAATAGTCACCATTGAATAGCTTTAGGATTTGGAGCTTCAACACCAGATGAATTTCGAATTTTCTCATTGGGACACGGAAAGGATCCATCAACAATCACTACAATGAAATTGCACTTTTGGCGACTAACTTTTTAGTACCCAAAAGTCAAGTTTTAGTCGCCAAAGATTTTTAACAACTAGAATTTTTGGTCAGCTGTTTAGTCGCTGAAGACTTGTCGGGAAAGGTAATTGGCGACTAAAACAAATTTAGTCGCCAAAAGTAGTAAATTGCCAACTATTTTTTTAGTCGCCAAAAGCATTGACATAAAATTAAATATGACATTTTTAGCAACTAAATTTGTAGTTGCCAAAAGTTTTTTTTTTTTCATCCTAATTTCTTTAGCTACTAAAGTTATTAGTCGTGTAAAGTTAGATCGTTTTTGGCTTCTAAACTTTTAGTAGCCAAAAATGTTTTTAGCTACTAAATATAGTAGTAACAAAAGCTCCTTCTTTCGGCCACTTTCATGCAAGGCCAGCAAATAACTTTCTGCAACATCAGTCAAATCAATAAGTTTCCCATGTACACAAAATAGGAAAAAATAAATAATAAGTAGGAAAAAATAAATAAATAGATTTAAGACCTTAAGATGTATAGAAATATAGCTCAAAGCTTCGATTAATTTACCATTTTGAAATTACTTCTGAGCAATACGTGCAAACGCAATAGCATATATTTGTGTTCCAACCGCGTGCATATGTAAATGTTCAAGAATAAAACTAAAAACATATTGACCAGAAACAAATAATGTTAAAAACACATAATTCCTTGATTCCATAAACTGATTTAAGTTATGTGCACTACATAATGGTTTCAACCTTCCACTTTTCCCCTGCAAATCCATTACAGTTACTTTCAAGAATTTACGAAATTAAGAAGGGCAACATTAATAGTTAACCAAAACTGAGGATGTAAGACCATATCCAGAAAAATATGCCTTAATTCTTTTCAATACAAGTTTTAAAAAAAAAAAAAAATTGGATTAACCATTGGTAAATGAGAGAGAGAGAGGGGGGGGGGGGAGAGAGAGAGAGAGAGAGAGAGAGAGAGAGAACCTAAACGAGGTGTACAAGAATGAATTTCTAGTTTCAGTTATATACACCCATATATATATAGTCCTATTTATCTCCATGACAGTGTCATGAAATTTTATTTTTTTGAAATCATCTTGATGGTGTTGTATTTGGGCTCCATATTTGTATTCTTGCATAATCTATTTTCCAAACCAAATAGAAACAAAGAAACAATTCAAACACAAGTAAGCAAGATAAATAATAGCACTATTATGATGCTACTAAGAGACAACGGGAAGGAGGAACCTGGTTCTAGATTAACTATTTTATTCTATAATTCCTTTTTCAATCAATAAATTAATGACAAACCTATTCCAGCCAAACCCAGCTTTGGCTGGTGACTTTCAATACAAAGTTGTGAAAAAAAAATATAACAAAAGATCTCATTAAACAAGCTGAACAACAATAAAACAGATCTACTAAATTACAAACCTTTAAAGTTGGGTTTGTCACCATCATCATTAATTGCAATATAATCACAGAGCTCTGTTATTTTATCTTCATTATTAACTCTAATCCAAAGCATCATCTCATAGTAAGCTAATCTTGATAGTGAATTCGGATTCTCCTCGTAGATAGCTTCACAAAAATGTACGAATTCTTGTACCATCTCCATGTCGATTAAAAACATCAGAATGGAGACATAAGTTTCATCCTCTAGTCACCAACTCACCATCAAGAAAATACCTTGAGCACATTCGTTTCACAAAACAACCACACTTTATGGCAACAAAACAGTGATATAGATTGGCAACACGAGGCACAAAATCCATCTCAAAAGAATGTAACAGGAGATTCAGAACAATACACAATGAAAATGATACAAAACTAACACAAAAAATTAAAAATATATAGAATGAAGTTTTGTGACAAACAAGGCTTATATATATATATATATATATTGATTGACATTACATAAAGACACACACATAAATAAATTAGGTCAACATTAACATAACACACCTCACAAGCTACTCCTTTTCACATAAAGTTAAAGACATATAGAATGAGCATTTTTCCTTTTTCTTTTCACATAGAAGTAGAGCCCTTTGATAATGTTCTCTAACTTGGGTGTGGAACTAATTTTTTGGAGTACATATGCATATATGTATATGTATATACATAAAGAACGGCTGGGTGGGTGGGCAAAATAACCAAATTGATCTAGTTAATATGAATTTGAGTGCCATTAGGTCAGAGTGTGATCCATGCCATTTTGGATTCTCTGTTTCTACATGCACAAGATTTGAAGATGAGCCATTAAAGGGATTTGGAAGAGGAAAAAACTCAAAATACAGAGTGTTGTTCATTTAACTTCAAAACATTTTAGTCCCTGCTATTTTGGTTGGGTACAAAAGTCTGATATGGCCATTTGCCCTTGTAATATGTTCAATTTAAATGCCACAGTGATTATTCAAATTTTATGGATTTCAATCATGGAGAATAAAAAAAGACCAATAATCTTAAAGAATGTTCAGAAAACTTACTACGGAAACAACAGGCTTACCTTATAGCTAGTACATTCTAAAAAAACCATCTAGAATTCCACGTGTTCACATTCTCATCAGAAATGGAAAAAATGAAAACTACTTTTATCCTCATAAATTGATGGCTAGAACAAGATTACTTAGAAAAAGTAGCTAGATCCTTTCTATACAAATATACACACACATACACAACACAAATAAGCAATAGATCAGACAACTTCTGAATGGCTGCATGTCTAATTTAAAACATGTAACAACAAATTAAATAAATGGAATCAAGACAATCCTAAAGCTTATCTTTACAGAGAACTCACCAAAAAATAGTCATAAAATAAAATAAAAAATTATAACAAGTTCAAATCCTGATTAAACTTGCAGTTTCTTGCTTACAATTTCAATAACCAAATCGAGAGAGACGGGAAGGAAGAGCTTGAGAGAGAGAGAGAGAGAGAGAGAGAGAGAGAGAGAGAGAAATCAATACCTCGCCAGTACAGATGGTGGTGGCAGTGGTGGTGAAGATGGTGGTGGCGGTGGAGCTTCGAAATTGAGAAAGAGAACTTCAAAATCGAAATCGCTCTGAGTTGAAATCTCTGAGATCGGTCTGAATCTCTGAATCTCAAACAAACGCCACCTAAACCCATTTTTCCTATAGTGGCTAACGGAAAGATTATCATATGAGAAGTGTGTAGTGTAGCTAAAATGAGAAAATTATAACTTCGAATAGAAAAATATGAAAAGGAAGAAGAAAAATTCAATATTATTAAGACAAATATTATAGAGTTGATTGATTATCATCTATGTATTAATAAATGAGTGACCTGAAGCATCACAAAAATTACAGTGCCTTGTTTTTTTTCCAAATAGTAAATTCAAAGAGTATGTATCCCTTTTTTGTGTAGCAGCTTCTACCCGTTTTGCTCCAATCTAGACCCCATTTACCAAAACAAACAAACAAAAAAGACATAATTAGTACTAATAGAATCACATAGACTCAAGAAAACATAGAATTGCAATAATAAAATAAAGCAGAAGGTATAACATGATATTCAATAGATAATACTGCACAGAATGAAATGGAATGTCCAAATGACCAGATCACTACTAGATTCTTCTTTGTTCATTCATATATATATATATATATATTAAAATTTTCAGTTTAAACATGCCAATCACCTTGAGTTTCATTTTTGTAGTTGGAACCAGTCACTAGAAAAGTTTCATTCAAATATTACGGAACCTATCTTCAAAGATGCAATGCAACCAAACAAGCTTTGAATGCACACACTTGCAACTAGTCCTATTAGTATAGCTCATATATATCTGCAAGGTCTGTAAGTTCATGTATATATGCAAGTGATCTTTCCTTTCAATGAAGAATTGAATTTTGGAGATTTTGGTATTGTTCTTATATGAGATTTTGTTTTATTGAGGAATATTCTCAACGCAAACTAATAATAAGTGAAGGATACTTAAAGATCTTGTTTACCTGAAAAGAAAACTTTCTTAAATATCAGACCTTTATCTAAAAACCTATGGATGGTAATAATGTCTAAATTAGGAGTATAAAAAATTGTAGAAACATGTAGACAAAAAAAGTTGCAGTTCAAACAAATATAGAACAGCGTGAAGTATTTCATAGAACTGAAAGAAAAATCAAGAAACTTTGGTTATGCTAATTCAGGAAGAATAATTAAGCAATATGCAGTGGTAACAAATTCAAGCCACAGCTATAAAAATTTAACACAAAACATGGGACAACATAAACAATTACAACACTGCTAACATTATTTTGTGGTAGTGATCAACCCAAATTGACAAAACAAAACTACTAATTATGAACATTTTGCACATTTCCAAACTCTATTCCACTACCAGAACAGCAATATAACATAACATATCCAACAGACGGAAAAACAAAATTTGTTTTATCTTTTTTTTCCTTACCTCCCACAAACTAATAAGGAAACCCTCCAAATGGATCCTATACATTGTAACCCATACTTCTTCACCACTAGTGTTAAATTCCACAATAGAGCAATCAAAATAAGCTAAAAGGATAAAAACCAAACATGCATGATAATAGACAAAATACTTTGAAAATCTCCGAAAGCAGCAGGCATGACCACAACACCAACTAAACGCATAAATGTAAAAAACACAGCCTGACAAATTAATTATATGGCCTTTTCAAATTTATTAGTACACTTCCATATTGCCTTTTCAATCATCCTGAGTCAAAAACCCATTACTGCCCTAAATAATAGTTTTTTGGTACTAATTTCAACAACACATTGCAATAAGTTTGTCAATACAATACATTAGGGCTTTCAATACATACACAACTAGGGACCAAATACACATGCAAATACATACACTATCAATGCATTAGGGCTTTCAAACTAATGAGAGAGAAAGGAAAAAGCAGGAAAATGTATGAAACCACTTAAATCAAACTCGTTTAGGCCATCAAACCCATAAAACTTTACAAATCAAACCACTTCATCTCAGTCCACTTTGCGAAATCAACACAGCACGAAAATTGTAGACATCATAAAAGCCCTAGAGTAAGATTCAGAATGGGGGAAATAGAGAAACGGGGTTAGAGAGACAAAGAGACAGACCGAGGTCGACAGACCCAGAGACAGAGAGAGAGAAAGATAGACCATGAGTGAATGAGAGAGAGACAGACCGAGAGTAAGAGAGAACCTAGGAGGATGCGGCGGTGGTGGTTGTGATTTGCGACAGCAGCAATGGCAGTAGCGGTGCTGAGCGGCGATGGTCTGAGCTGAGGTGAGGTTGGGTGAGGTTTGGTGCTGACAGAATCTGTGTGTAAGAGAAAGCACCAGATGTGTAAAAATAAAAAGGCACCAACATTTATTCATTTCCCTCTAAAATTTCATTCATCCTTTAGCAACAAAACTACGAATTTGTTGGCAATTAGTGGTAAATGTTATTAACGGCGACCAAACCATTAGTCGCCAAAAGTGAATATTGGCCAACTAACTTCCTAGTAGCTAAAGACTAATAGTAAATATGTCTGTTTTGGGTGACTAAATGGCCTTTTGTCGCCAATAATTACTAAACACCAACTAAAACAGAATTTAGCAACTTAAAATGTAGACGTACGCCGACTAATATTTTTTTAGTAGCCAAAAAGTGGCATATTTAGCTACTAAATTTTTTTTTAGTCGTCAATAAGTAATAAATGTCGACTAAAAAATTCTAGTAGTTATTGTTATCAACAAACACCGACTAAAACAATTTTTAGTCGCCAAAACTAAATTCTGTTTAGTCGCCAAATTTGGTTGCCAAATGTGTATTTTCTTATAGTGAATCTTCAAGAGATCTGTTGCTCTAAGAATATTCTACATTTGACCTTTCCAAACTATGAAGTTTGTACCATCTAAATTCACTGTAACTAGTGATCTAAGATTAGAGAGTAACATGCTCGTACTCGAAAGAATCAATGGAGTTGAAGAGGATGATAATGAAAGTAAAGAAGCCATTGTTGCTCATTGGAGCTTACTGGGGCTCTGATACCATGAAGAAACTATTGAATATTCATCTTGATTAAAGAATTATTATACCAAAGCGCCCGAAATTTGCATGCTCGAATTTGCCCCGAATCTAAAACGACGTCGTTTTGGAATTTTATTTATTTTTTTCTTTTTTCTTTCTCACTGGAAGAAGAAGAAGAAGAACAAGAGAAGAGGAAGTAGAACCAGAAGAAGAAGAGAAGAGGAAGAAGAAGAAGAAGAGCATCAAATCAACATCTTCGTCCAGCCAACATCTTCATCAACATCATCAACATCTTCAGATCATCAACAACATCACCGTCTTCATCATCATCAACAACACTAAAAAAAAATAAAAAAATAAAAAATAAAATCAACAACATCTTCATCATCATCAACAATATCAAAAATATCTTCATCATCATCAACAACATCATCATCAACACATCATCATCACCCAAAAAAAAAAAAAAATTCAGATTCGATTCAGATCTGAATCTTCGCCATCACCGTCGATCTTCCTCCTCCGCTATCACCGTCTTCTTCTCTTCCTTCTCCTTCTCCCCATCTTTTCTCCTTCTTCTCTCTTCCTCTTCTCTTCTCTTATCTTCTCTCCTTTCTCTCTCTTGCCTCTGTCTGTGAAAACAAGAAAATGAAGAAAAAGAGAAAAAAAAAAAAAATGAAACCCAAAACAACGTCGTTTTGGGTTTTGAGCCAACAATTTCGAGCCCTCAAACATTTTTCTTATTATACATCTCAATCAGTACTTATACAGATCTAACAACCTTCTAACTAACTAACAATAAACCTAACAAACTCAGTTACAGCAGTTATACTAGCATACTACTGAAATGCATTACTCATGATACACCTACATTATCTAATGAGGTTCAAATCTTTGACCACCTATGAGGTTCAAAGATTTTGACCAATTAGAGAGTTTTAAAAAAAGGTTGGACTTCAATTCAAGTCATGTTTTGACTTATAAGACTCATCACGAGACTCATTTCAATGATTCAATCCATTAATGAAAAAAATTAAACTAGTCAAATAATCGTAACTTATTCATTTTGTCGTGTTTATCTAAAAAAAATATAAACAATTTATTTTCAAAAATACCCTTATCTTATTGTTATTTTTTTAGATGGCTGTAGACACCCCATTTTTGACCGTCCTCAAGACTTGGACGTCACCGTTTGAACACTCGGTGATTATCCATGTTTGTGTTCGTTTGGAGTTCCCGGAGGTCTCGGCTCGCGCGCCTTGCCTCAGGATCTCCGAACTTGACTGTTTAGTGTCTGGTTTCACACCAAACACTTGTGTTTTGCCTTTGAGAGGCAGGGTAGGGCTTGTAGACCATCCCCACCCATCACCGGCAGTGGCTAGAGGCCACCGGCTGGTTTTTGCTGCCACCGACAATGTATATTGCCGGCCGGCACTATTTGTTGCCGGTCAGCACTTTTTAGTGCTGGCCGGCTCTCTTTTTGGCCAAGATGGCATTTTTGGCCGGCCGATTACTGTGCATCTACTTTTGCAGATATTTTAAGACAGCTGTCTTGCCTTTTGCTTCCCTCCATACACGTGTATGGAGGGATCTCCCTCTTATGAAGCTTGTCTTGTAAGCTTTACAAGACAAGAAGTGCCATATAGAGAGAGAGAAGTCTCTTGGCTTGAGAGGTTGGAGAGTTTAGATATTTTTGAGAGCTAGACAGCCATGGTTAAGCTCTGGTTTTAGGGTTTGAGTTAGATACAATTCCTATATCTCTTTCCCTCTCTTTTGTGCACTAGGTGTTTTGTGTCTTACTACTGCACACAAACACCTAGTGTTTCACCTTCCTCTTGGAACTGAGGTTCTAAGGGACTGATTTTGAAGTTTTGGTGTTGGATTCAAGCTAAAGGAGGCCATTGGAGCATCATTTGAGAAGGGGTCTTCAAGGGTGAGAACCTAGTCTCCTTTTTCCCCATTTTTACATTGATTTTCTACCTATCTTAGAGCTGTTTTTGTGCTTACTATATAATACAAAAAAGTTCTTTTTTTAGGCCCTCTTTATTGTTTATTAAGAGTGTTTTGTTGTTTGAGGGTGGTTGACCCCCCTTTAGGCCTTGAAAGGCCTCATTTTGAGCCATTTTGTGCTAGCTCCGGGATTTTGGTGTTGGGGTCTCTTCACCACTGAAATCTTGAGGGATTTCAGTGGTGAAGATGATGCCTTGAAGTCCCAAGAAGGAGAGGGCCACCCCCTCTCCTTGTTGTCCTTGAAAAGGGCATGTTTTGGCCTCTTGAGAGAGCATTATGCTTGAGTGTGTGTTGAGCATGTTTAGGCTGTTTTTCATGCTTATATATCCATAATATAACATGACTTTAAATTGGTTTTGGTACTCCATGCATGCTTAGCATAGTTGCCATGTAATGCCTTGTTTATGCCTTAATGTGCCTTAGGTTGTTAGCCTTTGTTGGAGCATGTTTTAGGCTTAGTCTTGTGAAGATTATATGCTTATTTTGCCATGTTTTAGGTCTGTCCATAAGTGTTTGGGTCGATCTTGGCATGCATCATATAGCCCCTTTGCATTGTGGCTTGTTGGCCTTAAGTGTGTGCATGTATAGCATGACATCTTTGCATTGATTTGGTGATTTGGGGTCACCCTACATGCTATTTCAGTCCCATTTTCATGCATATGTATTTTCCTTGAATGCTTCTTTAATGCTTTGAAAGCATGTGTAGCAATGCTCCATGTTTTGGTGTTTATGCATGCCTTTATTTTTGAGTCATTTGGATGCCATCTAAGTGATCCTTAGGCCTTGTATTAATGTCCCAAAACTCTGTTTTTGGTCAATAAGCTCATGCCATGTTTGGTCTTGCTTAGTGTAGTCCAATGCTACATTGGTTTGTTTTGAGCACTTAGGCCATTTGTTGCATATTTGGCTTGATGTATTGCTTGGTTTGGCACCATGTTTTAGCATGATTTCAATGCTTATGTTGCATGCTAATTAGTCCATGATTCCCCCTTTCAAATGTGTTTGAGAGTTGTTCAATTTATGCCGAAGTGTTGGCCTTTCAACATGTGTATGTGTGCATGTGTATTTGGTCCCTCATTATAGCACTTTGGCCCTTGTTTTAGGCCTTATTGGAGCTGCCTAAAATCATGCTTTAGACCACCTTTTTATTGGTTAGCATTGCCTCATGTTTGCTTGTATGCTTGCATAAGTTTGTCGCCATGCCCCCAATTCGATGACCCAAACATTGCCTTACTATCATTTTATCTGCACAAGCAGAGATATCTACAAAATGATGATAATTGACATTAGCATTTCAATTGTCAATTATTAGACCCCCAATCCACAAATATGTTTGCTTATCTTTCACTACAATCCTCTGCAAAGACTTAGTAATGGGATAGTTGCTTATCATTTTTGTTGTTTTTAAATGAATTCCACATGCCTTTACAGTAGATTGATCACATGCACACAAATCTATATAATTTCCAAATTGGTGCACACTGTTTTGTGCTTGTCTGCAGTCATGTTCACTGCATAATTATCTTTATAGCGATCCCGGTTTTTTTTTTTTTTTTTCATTGTATTCCAGACTTGGTTCCATGGATGTGTTGTTGTTGTATTCTCTTTTCCATCCTTTACTCTTTGTATTTGAGTTTTAGGATGCATCGGGCAGAGTTGTTACAGGATTGGTTGAGCTTTAGTCCCATTTCTTATTGCCGAGATTTTTGGTGGTACGCTCGAGCGGATCCCTTTGCGCTCGAGTGGAGTTTGATTGTTTGTTGTCCGCTCGAGCGGACCATTTCACGCTCGAGCAGAGTTTGCGCACTTCCAGTATAGCGACCCCGGTCTTTTCCCATTTGATTATTGTATCCGGCCTTGGGTTCCGTTTATTCTGTCATTGTATATTTGTTGTTGTTGTCCTTTATTTCCTCATTTGGAGTTGTAGGATGTTTTGGGCAGGTTGGTTGGGTTCGTAAACCAAGTGTTGCTGTCCAGTTTTTAGGTTGGTCGCTCGAGCCAGGATTTGGTCGCTCGAGCGAGGTTTGTTTTTGTGTCTTCTGGCTCGATCCAGCTTTGCTTCGCTCGAGCGAGCGACTGCGTCTGGTTTAGACCTGAGGGTAGTGCTTATTCGCTCGAGCGAGAGTTTCTTCGCTCGAGCGAGCGAGGTGTTTTTTTTCGAGTTCCTTGCTCGAGCGAGCATTCTGTCGCTAGAGCGTGCTCCAGGGTTGCAGACCTGAAGCATTGCATTCTTGGCTCGAGCGAGCTTTTCTTCGCTCGAGCGAGGTTTTCGTGTGTCTGGTTGCTCGAGCGACCAAGTCTTCGCTCGAGCGAGCCTGTCAGGTTTAAATAGGCAGCAGCGTGTTTCAGATCAGTTTTTCATATACTTTCAGATTCCAAAACCCTAGTTACGAGTTCTCTCTCCCTCTACATACCTTCTCTCTTAAGATTGATCTATTTCGAGTGAGTTTCTACCTTAGATCCTTTATTAAAAAGATAGAGTGAGTCGACGGCTTCCATTTAACCTGAACATTTTGTGATTTGGAGCACATTGGAATTTGGGTATTCATCTCGGACTTCTCCATTCGGGTTATTTTCTTCGAGGTAGGGATTTCCAACTCCATCTCATAAGTTTTGTTTTAAGTTTTAGTATTTTGATATGTTGGGGTTACATTGGTAATTTTGGGAAAAACCCTAGTTGTATTAATAAATTAATTTGTATAATTAATTCATGGAATTGGGAAAATATGATTAAATTCATGGAATTGGGGAATTCATTGATTAAATGGCGTAGTTGGATAATTTGAATCATTTGTCTATTGAATTGTTGATATAGTTATTTTCAGTTTAGAAATAACTGTTTTGGGCTATCGGTGGAGGATAGCCATGCTTGTTGTAGACACTGCATGTGGATTAGGGATAACTGAAACTAATCATTGATTAAGTCATCAATTTTGACTGCTGAATTAATACAGACATTATGTGTATTGATTGTGTGTTGTATATGTTATGTGTTTGCATACATTGTTTTGTGTGGGAGGAGATAGGGGATGTACTCCACGGTTTAGGGGAAGATAGGGGATGGACCTCTAAACCGGATTTTGTTTGGGAGGAGATAGGGGATGGACTCCATTAGCATCACTTTTATGTGTGCTTATTTATATTGAAGTGTTTTATTGATACAACACTAAAATGTGTATCAAACTGGAAGTCTGAAGTGTTTTGATTTGAGCCTGAGTCTCATCTGTTTGTTGATATTGGAAGAATGTGAATATGATATATATAGTTCACTGTTGTAAGTTTGGCCAGGTTCTGAGCCATATTGATAAAGTTGGAAAGTAAAACGTGTCTTAGACAATAGTGTCATGAAACTGTAAAATGGTGTAATTGATTATCTTGGTTAACCATATATTGAATGCTATTCCTTTAATCAATGCTTATATTTGGTTTAGTATATTTCTACTGGGCTGTGGCTCACCCTTTATGGGAACATCATTTTCAGGTCCAGGTGATAAGCTACCTCCAAGGACTTAGCTTGGAAGGATTTGGATTTTGAAGACTATCTTTAGTTATTTGTTTTAATTTGATAAATATTCAAGCCTAGGGCTTTATTTGTATTTGAGTTAGAACTCATATTTTTGTGTCCAGGTGTTGGCTTGGAAAGATGTAAGCCCATAGGGCATTTAATTTGATATTATATGTAATGTTTTCTTTTTGTAATACTCTGATGGATGAGATAATGAATTGGTTTCTTTTAATATTGCATGCCAATGATATATATATAATGGGTTTATTTTGAGGGCGTGACAACTTGGTATCAGAGCGTACCGGGTTTGAATACTTTGGGTACGTGGGAAGTGATTAGTATCACATTGGGCTCGTCTCGTTTGATAGGGACTTAGTGTAATGTTATGTGCTTATGTGATAACATGTTTATGTGATTATGTGGGTATGGAATGTAGTTTCTAGGATGTTGATTGGACCTTTGAGTTTCTAGTACTCTTGTTGTAAAGGCACTTGATCACTGTTGCTTCCAACCGGAACTATAGCAACGCATTGGGACTATCATTATCCAGGAATGAAATTCGTAGGTGCTTATGTGATTATGTGCTTACGTGGAATGAATTATTGTTGTCCCATGCAATAGGACGCGAGTGTTTAGCTTCGGCACATTTATTAATGTGCTAATGCCTTTGTTTCTTTTATTAGGATGTCAGGACGAGGACGAGGACGCGGTAGGCATGGTAGGCCGGGTAGGCAGGAGGTGCCCGTGCCAGAGGAGATTCCAGCAGTTCAGGAGGGAATTGGCCAGGCCAATGTGGCCGAGCCAGTAGGCCAGCAGGCTATGGGCGCTCTAGCCCGAGAGATAGCGGGGGCATTCAGGGAGTCAGTAGGTATTCTCAGAGCTGAGAATCAAGCTCGGGATGTTGCTGCAGACGCAGGACCTTCCTTTCTGAAGGGGGAGTTCTTTCGGTCTAATACGGATGAATTTGTGGGTGATCCTAAAGAGCCGCTTAAGGCAGATGAATGGCTCGAACAGACAACGAAGACGTTTGAGATGCTTGGCATCGAAGACGAGGGGTTGAAGGTGACCTTGGCATCTTTCCAGTTGAAGGGGGATGCGGGTCAGTGGTGGAAGTTTACTAAGGGTCGTATAGGAGGTACATGGGAGGCTTTTGTGAATGCTTTCCAGGAAAAGTTCTTATCTCCAGCAGTTAGGGAGAAGCTGAGAGACCAGTTCTGCCAGCTTAAGCAGTCGAGTTCTTCAGTGGCTGAGTTTGAGGCTGCATTTACTAGTTTGTCCAGGTTTGCACCTGAGTTGGTGGCGTCTGAGGAACGCCGTTGTATCGAGTTTGAGAAGAAGTTGAGGCGTGGCCTCAAGCTGAGAGTTGGGGGAACTATGATTCGGGATTATGGGCGTATGGTTGATGCTGCAGCCCACATGGAAATCATGATGCAGGAGGAGGAGGAAGGACAGAAGGGCTCCAAGAGGAGTCAGGATGGTCAGAGTGATGGTAGGAGACAGAAGGGTTTTAATCCTCAGCAGTCTTAGGGTAGCTTTTCTAGATTGACTTTTCCTGTGCCGAGTGCTAGTTTGGGGAAAGGCAGTCAGGGAGACATTACCTGTTTCAAGTGTGGCCAGCTGGGCCACAAGTCTCCAGTTTGTCCTCAGAGGGGAGGAGTGCAGAGAGCAGCATCATTTTCGGCTCGATCTCAAAGCCAGAGTCATGGTAGAGGCCAGCCACTCTCGTGTTATCAGTGTGGTCAGCCAGGGCATATGAAGAGGTATTGCCCTCAGTTGGGTGGCACACCTGGTGCATCTGGTTTGAGGCAGATTCAGGGTCAGCAGCCAGCTCAGTCGGGTCAGGCCTCGAGGGCCAATCAAGGGGCTTTATCGTCTTAGTCGGTGCAACAATCTTATGCTCCTAGGGGTGATCAGGTTGATCAGAGGTCGTCTGGGCGCGTGTATGCTGTTACCGCGCAGGATCTTGTGCCAGCACCATCAGTTGTGAGAGGTACCTTCTTGTTTTGCAACTCGGTTGCTAATGTTTTGATTGATACGGGTGCATCCCATTCCTTTGTGTCTGCTGCATTTGCATCTGTTTTGGAGTTGGAGTTAGCACAGTTAGCATCTCCTATTTGTGTAGTGTCACCTCTTGGGGGTGAATTGATTTTGAAACAAGGTGTTAGGGGTTGTGATATAGAGGTTGATTACCATAGAATCCCATTTTCCTTTGTAGTTATGCCTATGAGGGGTTTCGATGTTATTTTGGGTATGGACTGGTTATCGTCATACCGGGCAGTTATTGATTGCTATCGCCAGAGGGTCACTTGTTGTACCGTGAGCGGAGAGTATTTTCATTTTCTGGGGGACCGGGTTGGTAATGTGTTGCTACCGGGGTATGTTCCGCGAGGACGGAGTGAGCTTAGTGGTCTACTTGCTAACCTTTCGATTAGTGAGGATGATGAGACTCAGATTGTGTTGCCAAGGGTGGTTTGTGAGTACTCGGACGTCTTTCCCGAGGATCTTGTTGGTTTGCCACCGCATCGAGAGATTGAATTCTCTATTGACCTAGTGCCCGGCACAGCGCCGATTTCTATGGCACCTTATCGTTTTGCCCCAGTCGAGTTAGTTGAGTTGAAGATTCAGCTCCAGGAGTTACTAGACAAGGGTTATATTCGTCCTAGTGTTTCGCCGTGGGGAGCACTGGCCCTCTTTGTTAAAAAGAAAGGTGGTGCTTTGAGACTTTGTATAGATTACCGGAAATTGAATCGGGCTACGGTTAAGAATAAGTACCCTATGCCTCGTATAGATGATCTGTTCGATCAGTTGAAGGGTTCTCGTTGTTTCTCGAAGATAGACTTGAGATCGGGTTATCATCAGTTAAGAGTCAAGGAGGAGGATATTCCGAAGACGGCATTCTGTACACGGTATGGCCACTATGAGTTTCTGGTGATGCCATTTGGGCTCACCAATGCACCGACAGTTTTTATGGATTTGATGAACCGAATATTCCGGGAATTTTTAGATTGTTTTGTAATCGTCTTCGTGGACGACATCCTTATTTATTCACCTTCTGAGGAGAAGCACAAGGAACACTTGAGAGTGGTGCTTGAGTTACTTAGAGCCCATAAGCTTTATGCTAAGTTTGGGAAGTGTGAGTTCTGGCTAGAAGAGGTCAAGTTCTTAGGCCATGTAGTGTCTGGAGAAGGAGTGTCTGTTGATACATCCAAGATTGAGGCGATGCAAGATTGGGCACAGCCTAAGAGTGTGTTTGAGATCCGCAGTTTTCTGGGGTTAGCTGGGTATTATCGTCGGTTTGTGAAAGATTTCTCCAGATTAGCTTCGCCTTTGACTAGATTGACTCGGAAGGGAGTCAAATTTGTATGGAGTGAGACTTGTGAAACGTCGTTCCAGGAGTTAAAAGTTAGACTGACCACCGCTCCATACTGATTATTCCAGAGAGAGGGTTGGGTTATGCAGTCTATTGTGACGCCTCACGAGAGGGTCTGGGTTGTGTGTTAATGCAAGAAGGGAAAGTAGTTGCCTATGGCTCACGTCAGTTGAAAATTCATGAGCAGAATTACCCTACGCATGATCTAGAGTTAGCAGCAGTGATATTTGCCTTGAAGATTTGGAGGCATTATCTTTTTGGTGAGAGATTCGAGGTATTCTCGGATCATAAGAGTCTGAAATATTTGTTTACACAGAAAGATTTGAACTTGAGACAGAGGAGGTGGATGGAGTTTATAGAGGATTATGACTTTGAGTTGCATTATCATTCGGGAAAGGCCAACGTGGTGGCCGATGCCCTTAGCAGGAAACCTGTTGGTGACATAGCTAGTATAGCCATCCGAGAATGGGAGATGTTGGGTGCACTTGGGGAGTTTAATTTACTTCTAGGCGAATCCGTTGAGGCTGCGGCCTTGTTTTCTGTTGTTGTACAGCCTACACTCGTGACTTGAGTGTTAGAGGCTCAGAGGGGTGACTATGAGGTAGAAACCCTCCGTGAGAAGATTTTCGGTGGGAAGGTTGAGAAGGGTTTGACGGTGTATCCTGACCTGAGTGTGAGATACCGAGACCGTCTGTTTGTGCCGGAGTCTTGTCGAGAGGAGGTACTCTGAGAGTTTCATCATTCACGCCTTGCGGTGCATCCGGGAGGCACTAAGATGTATCGGGATTTGGGTCGCCAGTTCTGGTGGCGGGGTATGAAGAGAGATGTGGCAACTTTTGTATCTAAGTGCCTTACTTGTCAGCAAGTGAAGGCCGAGCATCAGAGGCCAGCGGGTTTGTTGCAACCCTTGCCTATTGCTGAGTGGAAGTGGGAACACGTCACTATGGACTTCGTTGTGGGTCTTCCGAGGACTTAGCGGGGTAGTGATGCTATTTGGGTGGTTGTAGACCGGTTGACTAAGTCGGCGCACTTTATTCCTATGCGCATGAGAGATTCGGTAGACCATCTTGCCGACTTGTATATTCGAGACATAGTGAGATTGCACGGGGTCCCAGTGACGATCGTCTCAGATAGAGATCCTCGTTTTACTGCCAGGTTGTGGCAGAGTTTGCAGACTGCCTTAGGCACTAAGTTGACCTTTAGCACGGCTTATCATCCTCAGACTGACGGGCAGTCCGAGCGTACTATTCAGATCCTTGAGGATATGCTTTGGGGTTGTGTTCTAGACTTTAGTGGGTCGTGGGAGAGGCACTTGCCGTTGGTGGAGTTTGCCTACAACAACAGTTTCCAGTCTAGTATCGGTATGGCACCGTTTGAGGCCTTGTATGGCCGACCGTGTAGATCTCCTGTTTGTTGGGCCGAGGTGGGTGATGCACCTCTGTTGGGTCCGAAGTTGGTGAGGGAAACGACGGAGAAAGTTGAGCTTATCCGTAAGAGGCTTACAGCACAGAGTCGTCAGAAATCTTATGCAGACCGTAGGAGGAGACCTTTGGTGTTTGAGGTGGGTGATCATGTCTTTCTGAAGATATCACCTAGGCGGGGTTTGATGAGGTTTGGGAAGAGCGGAAAGTTGTCCCCTTGGTTCATTGGTCCTTTTGAGATCCTTGAGAGGATTGGCGAGGCTGCTTATCGTTTAGCTTTACCGCCGCAGCTGTCCGGAGTACATGACGTGTTTCATGTGAGTATGCTTCGGAAGTATGAGCCGGATCCATCACATGTGTTGGATTGGACTGATTTAGTGGTTGATGAGGATGTCTCGTATGAGGAGAGACCGATTCGAGTCTTGGATAGGCGGGATCAAGTTTTGCGAGGCAAAACCATCCCTTTGGTCAAGGTTTTGTGGAAACATCACGGAGTGGAGGAAGCCACTTGGGAACGTGAGTTGGAAGTTCGCGAAAAATACCCGGACACGTTTATTGATTTGTAATCTTGTATTTAGATTTTGTAATATTGTTGAACTTAAGAGCCTTACATATGTCTTAAGTTGTAAAACATTGTGTATGTTTTGGTAAATGGGTGTATCTTGAAACTTGCTTCATTATAGAAGTTTAGTGTAACATTGTATATGTTGATTACATTGTTGAATGAGTTGTGTATATCATGCAATTGAATATGATATGGAAATAGCTAACATTGAAAGGAATAATGCATAATAGTGATGCAGGCTTAAATATATGTTGTTTTATATACACATTATGAGATACTTCTTGATAACAGATGAAACGATCAGTTTTGGTCAAGTTGTTTACTATTGAATTGTCATAAAAAAAAAAAAAACCTGTTTTCACAAACTTATGCTTAATTTTGGGGACGAAATTCTTTTAAGGGGGGGAGGTTATAGCGACCCCGGTCTTTTCCCATTTGATTATTGTATCCGGACTTGGGTTCCGTTTATTCTGTCATTGTATATTTGTTGTTGTTGTCCTTTATTTCCTTATTTGGAGCTGTAGGATATGTTGGGCAGGTTTGTTTCAGGTTGGTTGGGTTCGTAAACCAAGTGTTGCTGTCCAGTTTTTGGGTTGGTCGCTCGAGCCAGGATTTGGTCGCTCGAGCGAGGTTTGTTTTTGTGTCTTCTGGCTCGATCCAGCTTTGCTTCGCTCGAGCGAGCGACTGCGTCTGGTTTAGACCTGAGGGCAGTGCTTATTCGCTCGAGCGAGAGTTTCTTCGCTCGAGCGAGTGAGGTGTTTGTTTTCGAGTTCCTTGCTCGAGCGAGCATTCTGTCGCTCGAGCGTGCTCCAGGGTTGCGGACCTGAAGCATTGCATTCTTGGCTTGAGCGAGCTTTTCTTCGCTCGAGCGAAGTTTTCGTGTGTCTGGTCGATCGAGCGACCAAGTCTTCGCTCGAGCGAGCCTGTCAGGTTTAAATAGGCAGCAGCGTGTTTCAGATCAGTTTTTCATATACTTTCAGATTCCAAAACCCTAGTTACGAGTTCTCTCTCCCTCTACACACCTTCTCTCTTAAGATTGATCTACTTAGAGTGAGTTTCTACCTTAGATCCTTTATTAAAAAGATAGAGTGAGTCGAGGGCTTCCATTTAACCTGAACATTTTGTGATTTGGAGCACATTGGAATTTGGGTATTCATCTCGGACTTCTCCATTCGGGTTATTTTCTTCGAGGTAGGGATTTCCTACTCCATCTTATAAGTTTTGTTCTAAGTTTTAGTATTTTGATATGTTGGGAGTACTTTGGTAATTTTGGGAAAAACCCTAGTTGTATTAATAAATTAATTTGTATAATTAATTCATGGAATTGGGAAAATATGATTAAATTCATGGAATTGGGGAATTCATTGATTAAATGGCGTAGTTGGATAATTTGAATCATTTGTCTATTGAATTGTTGATATAGTTATTTTCAGTTTAGAAATAACTGTTTTGGGCTATCGGTGGAGGATAGCCATGCTTGTTGTAGACACTGCATGTGGATTAGGGATAACTGAAACTAATCATTGATTAAGTCATCAATTTTGACTGCTGAATTAATATAGACATTATGTGTATTGATTGTGTGTTGTATATGTTATGTGTTTGCATACATTGTTTTGTGTGGGAGGAGATAGGGGATGTACTCCACGGTTTAGGGGAAGATAGGGGATGGACCTCTAAACCGGATTTTGTTTGGGAGGAGATAGGGGATGGACTCCATTAGCATCACTTTTATGTGTGCTTATTTATATTGAAGTGTTTTATTGATACAACACTAAAATGTGTATCAAACTGGAAGTATGAAGTGTTTTGATTTGAGCCTGAGTCTCATCTGTTTGTTGATATTGGAAAAATGTGAATATGATATATATAGTTCACTGTTGTAAGTTTGGCCAGGTTTTGAGCCATATTGAAAAAGTTGGAAAGTAAAACGTGTCTTAGACAATAGTGTCATGAAACTGTAAAATGATGTAATTGATTATCTTGGTTAACCATATATTGAATGCTATTCCTTTAATCAATGCTTATATTTGGTTTAGTATATTTCTACTGGGCTGTGGCTCACCCTTTATGGGAACATCATTTTCAGGTCCAGGTGATAAGCTACCTCCAAGGACTTAGCTTGGAAGGATTTGGATTTTGAAGACTATCTTTAGTTATTTGTTTTTATTTGATAAATATTCAAGCCTAGGGCTTTATTTGTATTTGAGTTAGAACTCATATTTTTGTGTCCAGGTGTTGGCTTGGAAAGATGTAAGCCCATAGGGCATTTAATTTGATATTATATGTAATGTTTTCTTTTTGTAATACTCTGATGGATGAGATAATGAATTGGTTTCTTTTAATATTGCATGCCAATGATATATATATAATGGGTTTATTTTGAGGGCGTGACATCCAGTATCTGTGCCTCTGCAAAACTTCTGCAGATGTGTTTTTCCAGCTCGAGCGGGTTTCTTTACGCTCGAGCGGGCTCCTTTGCGCTCGAGCGGGTGTTCTGTGTCTGTGAAAATACTGGAAGGGGGAGGTCTACGCTCGAGCGGATTTCTTTTCGCGCTCGAGCGGGTCTTTTTACGCTCGAGCATCTCCAGTTTTTGTGCTTGACGCTCGAGCGTCCTGTTATCTGCTCGAGCGGACCTGTTTGTATATCACTTCGGGACTTCACATTTTTGGATCACTTTTTGACTTTCTTTCTCTCTCCTACTTTTCCAAAACTCCATTGGAGAGCTTCTCTCTGTAAAAACATAACTTCTCTCTAGGGATTGATCTAGTAAGAGTGTTTTTCTCACCTTTGGCCTTTGCAAAAAGTGTGGAGCTCGGTGTGGGCTTCCTATCAATCCGAAAAAGTTGGAGTTTGGAGCAGTTCTGAGTTTTGCTCTTCTTCCTTTTGGGTTCTCCATTTGAGGTAGGGATTTTTTTGTTCTTTTACAATGCCTCGTCTATAGATAGACATGTGGTAGTTTTGTATAGCATAAAAATCATATCCATGTTGTTGGGTTTGTTGGAAAATCATGAGGGAACCTAGGATTGGTTGATTGGGAATGGTTTTATTGTCATTGGTTATCCTTTGGACTATTGAGGAAGTAAAATAGCATGTTGTTGTTGAAATAACGAAAAGCCCTAATTTATATTTTGATTTGAATAACTAAAAGAGGAGTTTTGTTCTGTGGGCCAATACTTATGTATTTTGGGTCTCAAATGAGGTTATTGTGGTGTTGTTATTGTTATTTGGGCCTTTTGGTTAATATTGAGAAAGAGGGAAGAAAACCCTAATTTAACATTATGAATTAAATAGCATAATTGGTTTAGTAAGATATGAGGGATTTGGTTTTGTGAAAACAAAGAATCGGAATTTGTTTTGAGAAATGGGAATAGTGTTTCGGAATAAGTAACGAAGTATGTTGATTTGGAAAATTATGAAAGGTGATTTTGAAAAGTGGAAAATATAGTGTTAACTCTTCGTGAGTCTCGGAAAATAAATATGAGAATTGGATTATTGTATCATGAGTGTTAAATGCACACACTTGGGGAATTTAATTTGTAATTGTCGTGTTTGTGGCATTGTTGGGTTTAAAATCTCATGATAGTGAGTCTTTTAATAGATGTACTAATTACATGCATCTAGAGGTTTTGTCCTTGGTCATCGGTGGAGGATGGCATTGTTGTATTGAATTGTCGTGTGTGCATTACATCTGTGTCTATTGAACATTATATGTAATGAAGTGTTGAGATATGTGATACACTTGTTAGTTGTGCGTTGTCACATTGAGATGGTTGGTGTTATATACTGCGCTTATAATCAGAGGTACCACTACCTTCCAGCTTAGTGCCTAGAGAACTGACTGCACTTACAATCAGAGGTACCGCTACCTTCCAGCTTAGCGCCTGGGGAACTGATTTGGCCGGTAGAACAGAGCTTGTTGTTATTGTCTCAGCGTGTCTGAGTGTATCATGAGCTGTAATGGTTACAGTTTGGAGGGCCGTGCCTCATTTGCTGCTTTACGCACGTTGATGATTTTTTATCTTCTTTTTATTTAAGGGCATGCATGTATAGATTTGAATGAATGGGGAATAAACCAAAATGCCATTTTCAGATTTTGGAAAGTGTGAAGGAAATTGAGTATTTGAAAATATGTTTTAAAAGGGGCAAATCTGTTGTAAGTATGGAAAATGGGAGGAATGTAACGAGCTTAGTGAAATTATTTCCTAAGAAGTTGTTATTGTTATGAGAATTTGGGAACAAAGGAAAATGAAAAGGAAAGAATGATGAACTGCTTTTAGAGTCGAGTTGAATGAAATGACTGATTTCAGGAAAAGTTCATACATATGTATATTTTGTATAAACGATCACATTACTATTCTAGTATGAGATTGGGCATTCATGATCATAGCTATCTGTATGTTGTTATTGTTGAGGATCATGTTGAGATCCCTACTGGACTATATGTTCATCCCACGTTTTTTAATCTTTTTCAGGTGTTAAGCGGGTTATGCTACAAGACTTGGATCTTCTTATTTGTTGGCCACGGGGCCTCTTTTGTGTTGGCGGAATGCCATTGTTGTAAAAGGGTTGCACCCTTCTTTTGATTCTTTAATGTTGTAAGCCTACGAGCAGTTTATTTAGAATTCTCATGTTGTACTTAATTTGCATTCGAATGAGAGAACTATTATTTAACTCCACTAGTCTAATATTTGAGCGTATTTCCACATGTTCTCTAAACTTGATTCAAAGTAATGGATTTTGGTAATGATTTCGAGTATTAAAAAGTGGGGCGTGACAATCTTGCTAACTCCTGCTCCTTTATGTTTAACTTCTTGTGCAGTGCTTATTTGAGTTTTTGAGCCAAAGATGTCTTCGGATTATAGCGAACCTATTACTGCTGATGATGTCGAGTTGGATGACGATGTATCTCAAGGACCCACAAAGAGGATTCGAAAACTAACTTCAAAGGTATGGGATGACTTTGCCAAATTTAAAGGACCTAATGGAAATGACATAGCTAGATGTAAGCATTGCAATAGGGAATTTGTTGGAGAGAGTAAGAAAGAGACTAGTCATTTAAAAAATCATTTGTCAAAGACATGTCTAGTACTTAAAGGGCCAAATGCCCCTAGGAATGCTAGTAAGGCGGCTTCTGAATCTACTCCTAAGGCTACAAATTTTAAATTCGATCAAGACAGAAGCCGTATGGATTTTCTAGGATGGTAATCAAGCATAATTATCCTTTTAACATGGTTGAGCATGAATTTTTTGAACTATTTTGTAATAATCTTCAACCAATGTTCAAACTTGTTTCTCATAACACTGTTAGGGCGGATGTCCTTGATGTTTATGAAGTAGAAAAGGCCAAGTTATATCAATTTTTGGATGAACTCTCTTCTAAGATCACCTTGACAACTGATATATGGACTTTAGACCATCAGAATTTTGCCTATACATGTTTGACTGCTCATTATGTGACTAATGATTGGGAGTTGAAGAAGAAAATCCTTGCTTATAGACGCATTGATTACCCGCATGATGGAGACCATTTGTTAGTTTTATCAAAGATCTAATTTTAGAGTGGAACATAGATAAGAAGTTGTTTTCAATGGTAGTCGATAATGCAACGAGTAATGATGTCATGGTGAGACTCTTAAAGCGATGGCTACATGACCAAGGATTACTACATTTGGGTGGACAATTGCTTCATGTGCGTTGTAGTGCGTACATATTGAATTTAGTTGTTCAGGATGGTTTGAAGGTGATTGGGAGTCTTATTTCAAAAATCCGAGAAAGTGTGAGATATTTAGGGAGGTCTCCTTATAGAAAACAAAAATTTGATGTTGCAGTGAATCATGTTAAGTTACATCGTAAAAAGAAAGTCCCCATGAATGTTCCTACCAGATGGAACTCCACTTATTCAATGCTTGAAGCTGCATTAGATTTGAAAAGTGCATTCCATCGCTTAGGGCAAATTGACAAACAATATAAGCACAATCCTTCTGAGGATGAGTGGAATGTAGCAAATGTGATTTGTGGGTGCTTGAAGATTTTTTTTTGATGCTACATCTCACTTTAGTGGTACCACTTTTCCGACTTCAAATGTGTTTTTTCCCGATATTTGTCTTATTCAACTTGAAATGAAAAAATGGGAGCAAAGTGAGTATGATTGCATTCGATTGATGGCCGGTCCAATGAGAGTGAAATTTCAAAAATATTGGGAAGAATGTTCTTTGGTGTTAGCAATTGCAGTGGTTCTCGATCTGAGATTTAAAATGGACTTGGAGGAATACTACTTTGGGCTTATTTATGGTGTTGATGCTAATAAGCATATTCAGAGGGTCCGTAATGGTTTTGTTGATCTTTTTTATGAGTATAGGAGTGATTCTTCTGATTCTATGAGTTGCATTGCCCTTGTTTATGAAAATAGTAGCTCAAGTGGTTGTTAATTGCATGTGGGTTCTTCAAAACAATAAAGTTTGGCTGTTTTTCATGGGTGGTATGCCCAAGAACGCCCTTCTAACATTCATGCCTATCAAAAATCAGAGGTGGAGCAATACTTGGAGGAGTTGGTGTTTCCAAGTAATGAGAGCTTCAATATTCTACATTGGTGGAAAGTGAATAAAGCAAAATTTCCTACTTTGGCAAAGATGGCTCGTGATGTTTTAAGTGTTCCAGCCACTATGGTTGCATCAGAGGCGGCGTTTAGTGTAGGAGGTAGGGTGATTGATGAGACACGTGCTTCATTACTTCCAGATATTGCGGAGGCCTTGATCACTTGCAATGATTGGATTGAGTCAACCAAAAATAGAAGTAAGTGAAATATTGAAGTTTTTAAATAATTAGATGTTCTTTAGTTTAGTTCTATAAATATCTTAATGTCACATTATTTTGAAATTGCAGATGTAGAAGAATGCTGACATGAGTAGATGGATTGAACTTTTGTTTCTATAAATATCTTAATGTGTTCTGTATGTGGGTTTTGCTTTTCAACTTTTGTTTTATGTTATCTTAAGCTGAAGTTTTGTCTTTTGTTTTCTGTTATCTTAAACTGAACTTTTGTTTTCTGTTAGGAGAAGTTATCTTAAGCTGTAACCCTGTCACTGTCACATATAGGTCAGTATATTTCTCATCTCTGCGTTTTGAATTTTGGATTTTTTCATTGAATCATATATGTTAGGAGAACTTTTGTTCTTTCTTTTTGTTTTGGTCCCCTGCTCTAATTTATTTATCCTATTTTTGTAGATTTTTTTTTTTTTTTACAATGTCCATCACCCTATAAGATATGTCTTTTTAGTGCAGCTCTCAGAGATCTCAATTCCAAACTTTTCGGCAGCATCTGTTTTCTCTACACATAGGGGGGAGACTGCAGTGTTCTATAGAAACTCACAGCTCTTGATTTTGTTGTGTTTTGTCTCAAGCATATGCAGGTAAGTTTTTGCTGCCTTTAATCATGTCACATTGCATGCATTTTTTCCAAAATCATTTTGACTTGTATAGCTTTTAGAACAAATAACTTAAATGGAAAATTGTCATCCTCATGCTAAATTTATATAGATAAAAGTGAAGTTAATCTTTCAACTTGAATATATTGTCGCTAATTTATGCTCAAAATATTTGCTTTTGAAGTTTGGGCTATTTGATGAGTATTGATTAAGGTGCTTGTGTTGTTTTCTCTATGCAGGTTGAATCATTGGAATCGACAATTGAAGCTTTAATGACTAAGAACTCACTGCAACTATCTTTTTTTTGACTCTGTTGACAAGACAGCATTGCTTTTGACAGTTTGTTATCCAATTACAGTGTCCTGTTTTTGATCCAGCAAATTTAGAAGAGAAGAATATGCTAAAAATAAACTATTTACGTAATCAACCTTGTCAGATTGAGGCATAGTTTGTTCTGCTGTCTCTCCCTTCAAATTTTTTGCATTTTTGATGACCTTTTCTGTCTGTTGTTCTTCTTCACGGTTGTATTCTGTGACAGTTAATTCGGTTGTATAGGTTGTGGTTTTGTCTATTATTGAGTCCTCTCAATTACCTTGGAAAATGCTGTAGTGATGGTTCTTCTTGGGAAACCCTTCCTTTTCATGACCTTTAATTTCAATTTTTCCTTGTGTGCAATATGTTGGCTCAAGAAGATTTCCAATTTTATCAAATCTGCAACTACTTTCATGTTGATTTTTGTATTTGATGACAAAATGCCTAATTTGCTTACATTTTGTTGTTGGGATTTATGCATGTGTTGTCACGACCCCATTCCGCCCCTAGTAGAATGGTGCCATGATGGCCAGTAATCCGAGATTACCAAAGGCCAACTTACAAAGGCTCACACACAATCAAAGTATACATATGGGGCTTACATGTACGGAAGCAATAAGTTTAAATCTAATTAGTCCATAAGAGTTGTGCATAGATTAAATGAAATGACATACATTTTAACATGGTTTACAACTTGGATACAAATAAAATAAAGTACATATTACATCTTGATCAAAAGGCTTCTCAAGCCGACATACATAGAAGAAGTGAATTAAAACTAAGAAACATAATCTTCAAGAGGCTAGCAAAATGAATCCAAAACAACTTGCAAATAACATCTAGGCGTCACCGCCTTCTTGCTCGCCACCGACATATATATAAAGGGGAGGGTGAGCTTGGATACTCAGTGAATGATATAATTAATAAAGGTTTGAATGAATGATATCCGAGATCTTTATCAAAACAATACATATCATAGCTTGTAACAAAACATGGGATGAATCAAGTTCATCGATCAAATCTTTCAAATCTTCTTGGGATGTTTAATAACATCTACATAATACATGGGATGACATTCCGGACAAAACAAGGGAATAATCGACCTGGAATCGATTAGACAAATCCACCCGTACAAGATCGTCGGTGGTACCATCTGTACAAGACCGTCGATGGCAGAGACATCTCAACATGGTGCTACATGGGCTTAAAGTCTCCTATCATGAAAGGACTTTCCAAGAATGTCATCAAAACAAACGTAATACTTGATACAGAAATTAGAGGACAATCATTCATGCTTGATCAAATACTTTTTCAAAACGAAGCAAAGCTTTATCAAAACTTTATAACATAGTTTTATTAAAAATACCACTCACATAGCTCTTTGGGTGTAGGGAATAAGGCAAGGATCCAAGACCTACAAGTACATAATAAATCCCATTGAATGTACTTCAAGATGACAAGAAGAGATGCTCAAAGATGGATATGAAATGCATTCTCAAAATAAGCTTTACATGAATGAAAATGATCCCGGCATTTCTTTCCAAAACCAAGTCAAGACAAAGTAAAACATGTGTTGGAAGTCAAAATACTCTTTTTCTTCTTGGAAAAGCATGTTGGGTACCAACTAGGTCTTGGAATGGATGCACAGAGATGATCTAGGTTAAAATGACCTAGCTGGGTGGACTCAGGAGGTCTTGGCCGAGGTCCCACACCTCTTGGCCGAGGTGTGGTTACCTAGGCTTCGGTGTGCAGCTGCCTGCCGAGGTGTTACAAGGTGCCGGCAAGGGTGTACCATGGTCGGCCTAGGTGTGCAGTGGTTAGCCTAGGTGTGCAGAGGTTGGCCTAGGTGTACATGCAAGATAGACTAATGGTGGAAGTGATCATGCAAGGTAGGCCAAGGTGAGATACGATGCTTGGCCTAGGTGTGAGATCTAGGCAAGAGTGGTCTCGGTGACCACACCTAGGGAAAGGTGAAATCTGGAAATCGGGGTTTCCTCCCTTGAAGAACATAAAGAACATGAACATGAAGAAAATGAATGCTAAAATCATAACTTCTTTATTCAAAATATGAGATTTCATGAGATGAGTTCGAAAACATGGACCTGGGTACCCATACTTGAAGATTTTATGAAAACAAACACAAAAACATGGATCTTGATACAAACTTTCGGATGAAAACATGATTTTTCTTGAAGAACACAAGAACATCATTTTCTCTTTCTAAAACCAAACTTTAAATCAATGCATGGCTCATGAATCATGCTAGATCATGCAATGTGATTGGATCAACATAAAGAATAACAAGAGTAGATCAAGAATCTAACCTCAAAACATGGATCTAACGGTTCAAGGTGTGAAGATCAAGCTTGGAATCTAGCTCTCTCACGCTAAGAACTTCTCTTCCTCTTCCTATAGCTTCTCTCTCTAAAAAGGCAAAGATATGACAAAGTGATGTGGGTTTCTCTACTGCTAGCAGACTTAACCCTCTGCTGGGACACGTGGCATCGCCAGATTGGATCTCCTCAAAAAGGTGCCTGAGTGAAAAGACAAGCATATGACAAAGTGTGTACAACAAGTAAGATGACATGGGCACTCCGGCATGTAATGATCTCGGATTAGGACATAGGCTTTGGCAAGTAAGGTCTCAATGATCTTAGCTAGGAAGGATAAAACTTGGCCTAGCTGTGCCACACCTCGGCCTAGATATGCCACACCTCGGTCTAGGTTATACCAGTCCCGGAACAAGATCGCTAGGTGCAAGGATCAAAGATCTAGGATGCCTAGATGATAACATCTCGGCCTAGATGACACACATCTTGGCCTAGGTGATGCACACCTCGGCCTAGATGATGGCATCTCGGCCAATATGCTAGGGTGAAGGTGGAGGTCAACCAAAATGGTTCCAAGATAGTCCTAGGTGTAAGAGGTTCAAAGGTGCGACCTAGGCTTGAGATGACTTAGGCTTGGCATGACCTAGGCTTAACATGACCTAGGCTTGGCATGACCTAGGCTTGGGACAGCAAGGAAGGAACAAAGAATGCATACAACACTTAGGCAAATCACATAAGCACAAAACAAGACAGGGACCTTTACTTAGGCAAAACAAGTCAAAGTCTACAAATACAAGCTTAACAAGACAAAGTCATGCAAATGCACATGAACATGACTAAGGCATGAATGTGGGTTATTACATGTGTAGTGGACTTTCATACATTCATTTTCTACACACAGGTAATCACCAATGGCAAATACGAGAGTGTGCTTCATAGAGTCATAGCACAAGAAGATGGAAACAGGATGTCCATAATTTCAATTTTTCTTTGTGTGCAATATGCTGGCTCAGGAAGATTTCCAATTTTATCAAATCTGTAGCTACTTTCATGCTCATTTTTCTATTTGATGACAAAATGCATAATTTGCTTACATTTTGTTGCTGGGATTTATGAATTCGAGTTTTGATCTGTTCAATCTTGATCTCATATCACTGTCTGAATTTGTATCTGATTTCTCAACCTTGGTATCCAAGGGCTGTGTAAAGCAAGAATTATCAGATCCAACCGGGGTTTACTCACAAGCAATCTCAACACTTTTATGGGTCTCTGATTTCATAGTCCAATGCCAAGTTCTTCAAAACCACCACTGGTAGTGGCTATGGTTGCTAACCACAGAGAGAGAGAGAGAGAGAGAGAGAGAGAGAAGAGAAGAGATGGGGGAAAAATAACGGATCAAATCGAATTATACGGATCAGATATCCGTTTAACATGGATCGGATCGGATTGTAACTAGTTGGATTTTTAATAATCAGATTCAGATTCAGATTCAGATTCGGATTCGGATTAATGGTTAATCGGATCGGATCGGATTTCGATAGATCCAACCCAGATCCGACCCATTGACAGGCCTGGTACACACCATAAAATCAACTATCAAATATTTATTATAATCCTATATAATAAATAATAACAACTCTCAAGGTAGTTACTACCAATCACATAATTAAAAAGGACCAAATAATTAAACAAGAATCATAAACAAACTCAAATTAAATTGAATCCAAGCCATGGGTCTTGAATTAAATTCTCACCCATAAGCCAAATATGGCCCAATTATAAACCAAAGTACACCTAACAAATCTAATCTCAAGTCATGGCCTAAACACCCAAAACTTAAAATCAAATTCTAAAGTACACTAGACAGAACACCGACTAGTCCACGAATTTTCATAAAATAAATACTCATTAATAAATTCTGAAATTTTTACCCAATGTGGTAGAATCATATGTGAACAACATACAAAAAGTTCATAATTTTCTGAGATCAGTAACTATTTTTAAAAAATACAAAACCAAACTATTTTCGCACAGAATTTACACAGCACTCAAATTCGAAAATTTACTCAATTAAATTATACACTGGCTATTTAAAAATAAATAAATAAATAAAAATTCTGGGTCACTACAACCTACCCTCCTTAAAGAAATTTCGTCCTCAAAATTAAACTCAAGTAATGTAATACATTCTACAGTCAGCCACAAACTCACTCTGGTACTTATTAATGCATCAACAAAATTTCTTTGACTACTACATGAACCTCAACAAGTCACATCGGTAACGAACAAAACCATTACAATCGCACAATAATTGGTTATAAAAACCCTTACTAGTATAAATCATTAATTGGTTCTTCTATTCACATTGGTAACCCAATGACAACAAAAGAGGATCTAATTCTTTAAGCATAACAAGAATTTTGGCAAAATGACTCCTCAAAATACCAAGACACCATACCTTATTGGTGATAACCCAACTTCAACTAACTATTTCCATCGCCTAATGCACAATGCACCCGAAGGCCAAAACAACTATTACTACTCCGAGACCTTAACAAAACCAAGCAAAACCTCTTCAAAAGCACTAACCACCAACTCAAAAAGTGACCGCCAACCATCACAAGATGAACAACACTTAACCAACACTAGGGTGATGCCACACCTCACAACCCAAACGAAATAAAATCAATACGGACAATGAGCTGGGATTTCCATCAACAAAGACTACAAATCAACATTAACGGTTCCACTCCGATGTGGGGTTTACAAAATGGTTTCAATAACATACCTTAAGTCTAAGCAAGACTCAACACAACTAGGTAAACACCCAATCTATATATAGCCCTCAAGCTAAAAGCTAATTCAACTTAATTTCTAAGGCATTTACTCCGAGTTGCCACACAAACCCTGCACTAGTATTACGGCGACTTATAAGGTCCGCCCTGAATGCAACCATGATTCGACTAACACAACTCAGGGGATACTTAAAACAACAGTGTTATTCCCTTGGCCAACCAACAAGAGATCCTACTTCTCTTCTAAGACTTATCACACATTAAGCATAAGGAAACACTCTCCAAGGTTTAGAAAACAAACTCATAATTCATTCCAACTCACCCAATTGCAAGAAAAAGAGAGCCTAGTTCTCGAAGCTACCCAAATTACACAAAGATGAAACCAACTACCATTCCAAACTGCCTATGGGCCAAAAAAATTTAAAATCTAGATTACACTGCCAAACTATCACACTCGTAGAGCCATTCCAAGGCTCCATTTGGAAACCACTAGACTAGCCAACCAAACATAAGATGTCCCTAAAGGGAAAATACAACCATGGCTCAAAACACAACTCATTCCCTTTAGGATAATTTTGTTACCAACGAGTATTAGACACTCCCTCCATTGACACCCAGGGACAAAACAATTAAATAAATAAAGGCAACAACAATTATGAATATTGTCCATTTCCAATCTCATCTTCAAACCTTACATAGTTTGCACTTTATAGATTCTACAACCAAATCTCAAAACAATCAATCCCTCTTGGGAAATACACCCCTTACCACCATTCACAATCCTTACCATGTCAAGGCCACGCCTCTTTCCAGATACACACAAGGGTATACAACCCAAGCTTCAGGAACAACTGCACACATACCCAAGTAAATAGAACAATTTCAAAATCATTCAAGGCCACACATATTCCATCCATAACATTTAGCATCAACACCTCCCACTGAGGTACATTTTCATGTTTCAACATGAAACTCAACATATGCACATCAAGTAGCATAAAATCACATAGCCACATAACAAATAATGGGTTGTCACTACGAAGATGGTTAGTCATTCTAGAAATCCTTTTAGACCTCATATTAGAAATCACGTTGATCAGGTGCATTTCCAATGAGATTCCTAAGAAAATTTATGGACCCGACACAACACCCTCGAGACTCAACCCCATGCCCATACAAACATATAACATCTTACCACATAAGCATGTTATCACATAGAAACGTCGCTCACAATCCCGAGGTAAACCCAACTGTGGTCAAAACCACTTCCCACGAGCCAAGGTATTCAAACCTAGTTCGCTCTGATACCATGTTGTCAAGCCCATATTTTATTACTCGGATAACATTACCAATATTAATTAATTAAATCCATTTACAAATAACATTTCATCCTTGGATGAACTGATGAATAAATAAATACACATATTCCCTCTCGTGATACAATAAAGACATTTACATATGAATAAAAGGAATGCCCTGAGGCTTACAATAAAAGAGAGGACACTACTCTTTACAAAAAAAAAAAAAAAATTAGCACTTAGCCAAACAACAAATGAAGTAGTACAATCCATCACTACATTACACTTATGAAATGGTAAAAACCATTGTTTGATCTTCAAATCCGAAATGCATTCCCTGTACACATGTACAGGCAGGGGGTGAGTAAGCTGACCGAACAATCTCATATTAAAACATTAAAGGATATGCGGGTACAAAGATACTCCTACATATACGTGAAATCATATCATGTCAAAACCGTATGATTTTATTACATAATCTCTTAAATCCAATTTATTTAATTAACGATAATAAGTTAACTTAAATAAATAAACATGTTTCAATAGCAACATGACATCCTTTTCAATTCATTCAATTATCTCATTATCAATTGAATCAATTGATTAAACAATTCATCAAATCCATTTTATATGGTCTTATGAGATGAATGCATATGCATGTCATGCTCAAAATATTTTTCTCATCTTTTGAAATCTTATGCGCAATGCCAATTTGAAAATACATTAATCCAACAATTTCAATAAAATTTCAAGATGGTAAATACGACTCAGGTAATCCCTACGTTGGTGTCTGCAAGTAGACTATACAAGTACTACCAATTCATTTCCAGTTCATATATGCTACTCAATTCATGAGTTAAATTCATTATCTTTCAACAACCAAAATGAGACTACAACTCAATGATTTTCCAATTATGCAAAACTCACACGAACACTTCAAACCTGCCATTTTGTGGATATTTCTTCCGAAGGAATCGGCACCCATTTATATATAAAATTTCGGGTCCTTCACCCAGGACACTCCGGCCAACTTGCTTTAAATGGAGTCCATCCCCTTTCTCCTCCCAAACAAATATACATATGCAATGTATTTATAAACATAATCACATATGGAGTACATCTCCTTTCTCCTCCAAATAAACATACATATACAATGTATTTATAAACATAGTCATATATGGAGTACATCTCCTTTCTCCTCTCAATAAGCATACATATACAATGTATTTATAACATGGTCATATTCAATGACACCAACAATGAATTAACATCAAATTGCCTAATCCTCATGCAATTTCTACAACAATCATAGCTATCCTCCACCGATAGCCCAATACAATTATTTCTAAAAGATGTTGAATCTCAAAATACATAGTTGTTTCAAAACTTCCATAGGTGAGATATTACATATCCAATATCACCATTTATAACCACAACCTTCTAATTTCACATTTTCAATGTTAATCCCAATTATTTATACAAAATAATAATTTAAGCAAAATTAGGGCAAAATCTCCCTCTATCCCAAATATCAACCCAAACACCAAAATTAACTATTTTGGCACAACATGATCTTATAATCAAGCATCATACTCATTTACCTCATATTCATCAAATACCCCTCTTTTCATTCACACCCAAATCCTAGATTTGTCCCAACCACAAGCATATCTCATCATTTATACACAATAGCAAATAACTAAGCTAAAAACCATACTAGAGTGTAGAAATTCCCTACAAATTAAATATTACCATTACCATCCTACCATGCCAAAAGTTATGGTATAATCTTAATAACACACTTTTAACCATAATGGATATAACCTTTTAACCAAAACTAATTTAATCCACTAAATTAGTAAGTTTATTATATTCAAAAATTTTCAAATTAATAATACCAAACTTAACTTCACAGGCCTCATCCCTCAAACATAACTATATTTCAACTTAACTATTTTTCATGCCAAGCTATTTAAAAAGATAATATTTTTACCAAATTTTCTATCAATAACAATTTCACAACTTTTTCTAAAATTACTTAACCAACATGATATTTACATCAAAAATTATGAAATATGCCCAATAGTAACATTTTCAAGATTATGAGTTCGAAATCCACATTTCACATTTTTATTTTCATAAAAATGAACACAACTTAATCATCAATCTATCATCTTTTATAAAATGTCATGGATATAAGACTTTTAGAGTTTTTAATCCCAAAAGAACTCTATAATTCCTACTTAAGAATTTACTCCATATTCCTCAACAGTAATTTATTTTTCTCAAAAATAAATTCCATATCAAAGTGTAGACCGCCCGAACTCCGCTCCGCGCGCGAGGGCGCGAATCGTAGTTCGTAGCTACTACAGTTTGGACTCATATCACGGTTCTGAATCTAATCTCACAAAGCGCAATGTAAGACTGATAAATCATCAAAGAGTCCAAATCCGACAAATCATTTTGGAAAATCGATTTTAATCAAAAAGCGCCAAACATGGATTGCTTTGCCAGATTTCAGAGTCACCACCTAAATATTTTGTTTTGGGAAATTTAGGAAACCCTGACTCGTGCCTAAGGCCACGTGTCCATCATCACCAAAGTTGCCTCGGCTCGGGAACTTGGGTACGATGGGGAAAGGTCATGAAATGAGCACCCCCGCTCGCCCGATCAAAGATCAGCCTTTACTAACATGATATGTTGTTTTTGAAAACACATGTGTTCTTATTCTGGTTTATTAGCTAGCTTACTATGTGATGCGCACAGCATACAAGTATAGACTGAATCACTCGATTTGGAACAAAACATCTCATGCTTGTTTGTTTGAAAAAAGGTTTGAAAGTGCTACTTGTAAGTAGGCTAAGTCGCAGATTTTACCACTCTCAAGTAGGCTTAAAACGCACATTTTGATGAATTATTCCAATTCAAGCAATGAAGCCTTCGTCCACAAGCATTCATAACAGTTAAGCAAATAGCCTCATGGCAAGCATGCTGTCATGGCAACACTTACACGCATGCAAGGATGCTAAAGCATAAACACTCACTGAGTACTCCGAGCCAAAACAACAAACTAGTTAGAAAACAATGCATGCTCCTAACTATGTCAACAATGCCTAATGCAACACATGCAATATGCGACTAAGATAGGCTCGACTATTCTAAGATGCCATGTGAATGCAACACTCAGTAACATGCTTTGAAACACGTATTCAAGAAAGTGTATTGAAATGCAATGCAGTTTGTATGATGCGCCGAGCCCCGTGCATGAAAAATAGATGAATGATGCACGCATGCGAGCATAAGGTATGCTAATTGAAATATGCCCTAAAACTAACCACTGAAAAGTAGATAAGTAAAAGGGAGAAAGAAATGGGGGTTGGAAGACATGCATCACACACACGCACACTTATTACAACGGTTGTGCCCTCTCGACGGAGGGTCCGAATAATAAGCTAACTAGCTAATCTAAGCTAATTAAACTAATTATTACAAAATGAAACTAATTAACTAATCCTAGTTAACTAATTAGTTATTACAACACAAATGAATAGCTAATTACATTAACTACTTAAAGTACAAAACCAAATAGCTAACTAAGCTAAGCAACTAAGTAAAGTAGTGACGAGATGTCCTCAGGGCGAGAAGTGCATGCATGCTCGGCCGCCTCATTTGGAAATCCATCGCAATGCCCCAATTTGCCTCTATTTGCATTTGTTCTCAGAACTCTGTACAAAGCTCCAAATAGCTTCTACTCCATCATGGGAACCTCCAGGAACATGGCTGACCACTTATTGGTATTGTCCACCACCTGCTGACCACTTACCTTTGCTGCAGACTAGAAAAAGTGGTCGGCTAGCCACTTTTACTAGTCTGCCGACCACTTATTCTGGCACACTTCCAGTTTGCTGCAACAAAGAACAAAATGGGGCACATCAGTGTATTTGCAAGGTATGTGTGCACAACCACCCTCCCTATCATTTCTTAGGCTCAAGGGAGTGCGGTTCTCGACTCTCTGGCCACCAACCGAGCATCATAATGCACGATGGCCGAGAAGCCAAGATTACACAATCAATGTGAATAAATGCACAAATAATACATAAAGCCTTAACCTCTATCATGCATGACCAAGAGGTTCGGCGATCGAGAATTGAGGCACGTTTCATCACTTCAAGTATGAAACGTCCCTCGTTTCTCGTGTTTGGATTGACGTCCAATCCAAACACATGCAATGCATGCATGATCAACTTATCAAATCTAATGGCACGCGAACACAATGCAATGCATGCAAATATAATGGACATGGCAAGGGCTATGTAATGAAACACTTAATGGACCAAACCAATCTCAAACAAGCTTCATGCATGCCAAGACAATGGCTAAAACATGCTGAAAATGAAGTCCAAAAGCATATACAAGCATGCATACCAATTGGCTCAAGAATTAAGCCATTAAGATGTGACTCTTGAGAGCACTTAAGGAGTGAAAAACATGGAAGTGTGACAACACTATGAGCTCTGAAATCATGTATGAAATGGTGCCAAACCACTCAAACAACACAAGTATGGCATGCAAGAGCCCTCAAACACAAGGCCACCAAAAGGGACTACACAAGAAGCATGCAATGCATGGTACAAATGAATGAACCAGCCAGAAACAGAGCTCAAATAGGTCAAAACAAAGACCAAGACATGCTAAGATGGGAGCTCCAAAGTCTAGGCATGCATGCATACAAGCTAGGCCACAAACAAAGCAACAATGCATGAGCCTTGAAAGCATTCAAAGAGTGAAAGAAGTGAGAACATGGCAATGCTATATGCTCTGAAATAACATGGTAGATGATGCCAAATCATGCACATGTGACAAATGAAGCATGCTATGGTACTCAAAACTCAAAGCTAGCAAGGTCAATTGCACTACAACTATGCAATACATGAACCATATAGCCAGGGCAACCCAAAACAATCCTAGAGCATGTCAAAATGATGCTAAAACATGTATGGACTAGAGCTAACACATGCTAGCATGAAGGGCATGAAGCATGAAGTATGCAAGGCCAATAAGGAGGAGTACACTACACCTACCAAAACCAAGCATGAGATGACTTCACCAACAAAAATCAGAGTTGCATTATGGCAAAAGAAGACCAAAAACACACTGAAATGGTGGCTCAAAAGCCTAGTCAAGATGGCATACACAATGGCTCATTTTTAAGGCATAAAGCACAACCTCTCCAATGCATTAAAAGAGTGACACATGCGAGTGTATGACCATACTACATGCACTGAAATCTCATATCAATGATGCCAAATCATGTGAATAGTCCAAGTAATGCATGCTAGTGGCTTGGAAACTCGAAGCTAGTGAGCATGAATGAACTATAGCTATATGCATGGCCCAAAACACTTAAATCAGAGCTTAAGCATGGTAAAACATGAACAAAAACTTCTTTCAGTAGAGCCAAAACATGCTAGAATGATGGTCCAAAAGCATGATGCATGTTAGGCTAGAATGAAAGATTACACTACAAGTGTAGAATGCATGCAAGTGGTGACTCAACCAAGCTAAAACAGAGGTATGCCATGCTGAAATAAGGTCAAAAATATGCTGAGATGGGGCCAACATATGCTAGATAAACATGCTCAAACATGAGGCCAATAAGGCAAGCATTCAAAATACAAGGAGAGGGGATGACCCCCTCCTATTTGGGACCTCAAAACACACTTTCCACCACTGACATTCCTCTGAGTTTCAGTGGTGAGATGGGCAAAAAGAAATGGTCCCAATAGCTTACAAGGATAGCACACAAACAAGGCCAAACAAGGCACAAGAGGGGGTAGACCAACCCCAACACCAACAAGACCTCAAACAAACATTTCAAGCATGTGAAATCAGAACTTTTTGCAGTAGAAATTCAAGCCAAAATAAGTATGGAAATAGGTCCAAAAGCTTAATCAAAATAAAGCTTTAAAGGGCTAGTTGACTCACCCTTGAAGAACAACTTCAAAGATGCAACTCCAGCAGCTTTTCTGAGCTCAAACTAATCCAAAAACAACAAAACCAGCTTCTAGGTGCCTCAGCTCCAAGAGTATGGTGTTTCACTATGTGTTTGTGTGAAAAAGTGTGAAGAAACTACACTTTTGAGCACAAATATGAAGAGAAAGAGCAATATAGAGATAGATGGTATATGTATAGCTCAAGCAAGTTTTTTTTGAACCTAGAGAAAGGAGAGAGGGCCTCCCTTATACAGAAAAACAAGCCTCAAGCTTGTTGAACAAGCTTGAAGCTAGATGCAATCCCTCCATTTCTGTGCTTACCAGCTGTCACAGCTGGCACCAAAATATCTTCAAAAAGATGCAGGAAAGCTGCCGACCACTTGAAGTGGTCGGCCAGTTACTTACACTGGTCGGCTAACCAGTGAAAGTGGTCTCCCAGAGAGAAAAGTGATCTCCCAGGGAGGGGAGTGGTCTGCACACAAAAACCAAGGTGGTGGCATGGTGGCCGACCACTTTTGGTGGTCCAAAGACCACCAAGACCAGTTGGCCGACCAGAAAACTGGTTGGCGGGGAAGAAAAGTGGTTTCTAGGGAGAGAAACTGGTCTTCAACCCTTATTCCACCCTCCAAGCAAGGAAAACAAGGTTTGTGCCAAAAACAACCCAAAAAGGATGAAAGACGAAAGTTTGCGGGACAAGGCGCGCAGCCGGAAGCCTCGAACACTAGTCTACGGGAATCAAAAGTGGTCTATGAGAGAAAAGTGGTCTACGACCACAAAAAGTAGTCTCCCATACCTCAGTGTCCCTCTAGGCAAAGGCAACAAGGCATGGTTTGAAAACCAAGCCAAGAGGAGAACATTAAACGGTCCCGAGACAAGGCGTGCGGCCGAAGACTCCAGAAACTGAAAACTAGCCTACAAGAGGGAAAATTAATCTATGACCACAAAAAGTGGTCTACAGACCTCTCTCTCCCTCCAGGTAAGGGCAACATGGCATGGTGCACAAACCAAGCCAAAACACAAAGAGTTTGGAGGCCCGGAAACAAGGCACGCAGCTAAAAACTCTGGAAACTCGAAACAAGCACAAACATGCACAATCATCGAGTGCTCAATCAATGACGTCTGAGTCTTAAGGTTGGTCAAAAATGGGGTGTCTACAGTTGCCCCTCTTTGACAGAACTCGAAAGTCAAGAAGTGACGGGAGTGAATACCAAAGCCCAGAAACGACCCATTTTTGACAAGGTCGAAGACTTAGACCAACAGGTAAGATAACAAAGAGATGCGCCCACAGGCTGGGGCAAGATGCAAATGACATGCACAATGCCGAATCATAACTTATGATCATGCAAAGAGAGCTGTGCTGAAGCAATTATGCAAAATAAATGCAACAGTTTAAGCAAGCGAGTAAGAAATAATAGTCCCACACATTCCAGCAGAAAGGATGTAAGAAAATTATGCAATTCTCACTGCATCTCACGCAGAGAAGGTTAAAAGCGACTACCGAGAATACCCAGAGTCTCAAACACAACATCTCTCAACGTATCACACGCGGGAGAGGGAAAAGCAACATCTCTCAGCGTGTCACACGCAGGAGAGGAAAGAATAACATTTTTCAGCGTATCACACGCAAGAGAAGGAAAGGGCAACACTTTTGAGCGTATCACACGCAAGAGAAGGAAACGGCAACACTTCTCAGCGTATTACACGCCAGAGAAGGAAAGGTATACCGCTCAGCGTATCACATGTAAGAGTGGAAAAGTTGAAATAACCCTCACGCTATCCTAACCATACTCATATGCATTCATGTGATTCTGTCTTGTAAGCTTGCGTTTCAAGTCTTGCCCTTGTTCGTTTAAGTGTTACAGCATGTTTTGTACCTTGCTTTGTGTGAGTTTAGCCGAGGTCGTCTTCAGTCTAGAATTATCTTGGAACCACTTTGTTTGACCTCTACCTTCGACTTGACATATTGGTCAAGATGTCATTATCTAGGCCGAGGTGTTCATCACCAAGGCCGAGGTGTGAATCATCTAGGCCGAGATGTTACCTTTGCACCTAAGTGATCTTGTCCCGGAGTGGTATGACCTAGACCGAGGTGTGGCACATCTAGGCCAAGGTGTGGCACAGCTTAGTCAAGTGTTGTCCTTCCTAGCCGAGGTCATTGTTCCCTTACTTGCCGATGCCTTGCTTTTAGCCGAGATCATTGCCTACTGAAGTGCCCATGCCATCTTGCTTGTTGAACACACTTTGTCATAGGCTTGTCTTGTCACTCAGCCACCTCTCTATGTAGCACCAACCAGCCGCTGCCACATGCCCCTGTAGAGGGTTAAGTCAGCCAGTAGACCTAGAAATGTATCATTTTGCTATATGTCTTTGTTTGTGAGGAGAGAGAAGCTCTAGAAGAAGAAGAAGTTTAGAGTGAGAGAGTGGGCTTTCGAGCTTGATTCCTAGAGATCAAACCATTAGATTCGCGTATTGAGGTTAGATTCTTGATTTACTCTTGTCGTTCTTATTGATCATCTAGCTACATTGCACGATCGAACCTCTCCTGCATGTCATGCATCGATTTAAAGTTGGTTTAGGAAGAGAAAATAGTGTTCATGTGTTCTTGAAGAAAAAATCTTGTTTGATCTGAAAGTTTGCATTAAGATTCATGTTTTTGTGTTTGTTCTCACAAGATCCTTGAATATGGGTACCCAGGTCCATGTTTTTGAACTCATAGCATGAAATCTCAGACTTTTGTAATAGCAAGTTATGATCCTTGCATCCATCTTCCTCACGTTCACGTTCTTCATGTTCATCATGTTCTTCAAGAGAGGGAAACCCAGATTTTTCCCGACTTCATTCCTTTGAATGTGGACATCGAGGCCACACCTCGGCAAGGGGGTGTGGAACCTCGGCCTAGACCTAGTAGTTGCCCAGCATGTTTTCCCGAGATAAAGAACTGTGTTTGTTTTGATTTGACTTAGTCTTGAGGAATGCTGAGATCATCTGCATGCATGTGAAACTTGTTTGAAAGTGCATTCAACAGACTTTGCCATGTGTTTGTAGGGTTTAGACTTTCCTTGACCCCGACGTTTGAAGAACTAAGTGAGTGGTATTTTTAATAAAGCTATGTTATAATGCTTTGATAAAAGTCTTGTTTTGCTTCGTTTTGGAAAATATTTGTAAGCATGAATGGTTATTCCTAATTGGAAAATATATATATTATCTTGTTTTGATGACATTCTTGGAAAGTCCGTACGTGCTAAGGGACTATAAGCATTTGTAGCACAAAGTTTGGAAGTCCGTACGTGCTAGGGGACTATAAGCATTTGTAGCACAAAGTTTGGAAGTTCGTACGTGCTAGGGGAATCTAAGCATTAGTTGCACAAGTCCTTAGTGTCAGGGGACTATAATGCAACGACACCATTAAATTGAGATATCTCCCTTGTCTTGCCTTGTCTTGTCTTGTTTGCCACTGACGGTTTACCGCGTGGGTTTGTTTGCCGAGATGTCATCACTTGTATTATAATGATGTTAGTAAGCATCCTTTGAAACTTGACAGATTTGGAAGATGGACTTGGTTCATCCCTTGACTTGCACTAATTATGTTATGTATTGTTTGATAAAGATCTTGAATACCAGTCATGCAAACCCCTTTATTACTTATACCATTCATTGAGTATCCAAGCTCACTCTCTCTTTATATATATGTAGGTGATGAGCAGGAATGCAGTGACGCCTAGGTGTGACTCGCGAGCTTGTTTTGGGTTTTGTTATGTCGGCCTAACTTGTATTCATGTCGGCAGTCTTGAAAATTATGCTTCTCGGCTTATAATACTTGTAATTTACACATGTCGGCTGGAGAAGCCTTTTGATCAAGATGTAATATGTATTTTGTAATTTATTGTATTTGTATCCAAGTTGTAATATTATGTAAAGTTGTATGCCATTCCATGTAACCTACGCACTGCTCTTATGGACCACTTGTATTTTTAAATTATTGCTTCTGCACTTGTGAGCCCCATATATGTATATACTCTGTTTGTGTGTGGATTTTGAAGGTTGGCCTTTGGTAATCCCGGATTATTGGCCATCACGGCACCAAACTAGTAGGGGCAGTTTGGGGTCGTGACAGATTGGTATCAGAGTACGCATTCCTTATAGTACGTTATTCACACACTTTGAGTCCTAATGAGCATAGGATGTCCCATACAATGATCTTAGGATTGCATCATATTGTTTGTTACTTGACAAGGTGTGCATCTTCTCGGCATGACCATTTGTTATTTGCATACATGATTCTTGGTTCAGTTTGTTTTAAGGTTGCATTTTGCCTACTCATAGCATCATGAGGAGAGGTAGACCACCAGTTGGCCGAGATCAATCAGAGGATAGACTGGACAGACTTGAAAGACTGGTCGAAGGTTTGACCCGTGAGTTGAGGCAGATAAGGCAACAGAATGCAAGTGCTACATCTACCCAGGTCAAACAGACGGATGGCCGACATGCAGCTCCACCTCCTCCAGTGCCCCAAGTGCCTCCACAGCCAGCCTTGTATGGGGAAGGGACGATGACTTTGATTAAAGAGTTTAAGAAGATGAACCCACCGAGATTCTCAGGGGGCATAGAGCCGATGAAGGCCGAGGCGTGGGTTTTGGAAATGGAAAAGCTGTTCGAGATCTTTCCCAGCACTGACACTCAGAAGGTGACATTAGCAGCATTCACATTAGACGACGACACTCGAAGGTGGTGGATGATGATCCGGGAGGCTAATCCTGGTTTAACTTGGGCCAGATTTTTGGAACTGTTTTACAACAAGCATTTTCCGCTTAGCATTCGAGATCGCAAGACCACAGAGTTCCAGACACTGACACAAGGCAACAGAACAGTGGCAGAGTACGACCGTGCCTTCACCGAATTGGCGAGATACGCGCCTCATATGGTCAGTGATGAGTATAGGAAAGCCAGGAAGTTTGAAAGTGGACTACGTGGACCAATCCAGGATCTGGTCAACATGCTCAATATGCCGACTTACACCGAGGTGTTAGACAAGGCCATCTTGGCGGAAGCCAACTTAACCCGATATCAAAGTTCAGGAGAGAGTCAGAGGAAGAGACAAAACTATGAAAGTCGTCGGATGCCATTTAATGCCAAGAAGAAGGCGAATGTGGGCAGTTCCAGCAACTCAGATTGGGATGGTAATGCTAAGTCGACGTGTGCGAGTTGTGGGAAGCCGCATCTTGGGGTTTGTCGCTGGGCGACAGGAGCCTGCTTTGAATGTGGCGAGATAGGCCACCGCGTGAAAGACTGTCCAAAGGTAAGAGTTGATGATGGTAAGAAAAATGGGAGCACCTCGGGCTCTGCACAAGGATGCAACGTCGGAAGGACACAGATAAGATAGGGCAGAGTTTTTGCTCTAGTGCCAGGAGACACCCAGAATGCTGAAACGGTAGTGTTAGGTACACTCTCAATTTGCTCTCAAGTTGCATACGTCTTGATTGATTCGGGCTCTACACATTCATTTGTATCTGTTAAATTTTCCAAGAAGTTGAATAGACCGTTAGAACCCCTTGATTATGTGCTATCTGTATCTACTCCATCTGGGGGAACTATAATTATTGCATCCATATATAGGGCGTGTGTTGTGGTGATTGAGGATGTAGAATTATTAACTGATTTGATACCATTAAGCATGACTCACTTCGATGTCATATTGGGAATGGATTGGTTAGTAGCACATCATGCATCCATTAATTGTGTTACTAAGAGCATTACATTGAAGACCCCAAACAAAGTCGAGGTCTTTTTCCAGGATAAGGGAGTAGTACCCCCACCCTACTTAATCTCATCCATGAAAGGCTATAAGTTGATCCAAAAGGGGTGTCAGGGTATTTGTGCAGTATACTAAGTGATTTGAATGGAAGTGTTGAGTTAGCTGACATACCAGTTGTTAAGGAATTTCCCGACGTCTTTCCAAATGAGCTGCCTGGCCACTTAGTCGATGGAGAAATAGAGTTTACTGTGGACCTCGTGTCGGGAACACAACCTATCTCCAAAACACCCTATAGGATGGCCCCAGCTAAACTTAGAGAACTGAAACTACAGTTACAAGAATTGTTGGATAAGGGATTCATTAGGCCGAGCACTTCACCATGGGGAGCACCCGTTTTATTTGTTAAGAAAAAGGATGGCACACTTCGCCTTTGTATTGATTACAGAGAACTTAATAAGGTAACCATTAAGAACAAGTACCCATTGCCTAGGATTGACGATTTGCTTGATCAATTACAAGGGGCACGAGTCTTTTCCAAGATTGACCTTAGGTCGGGCTACCACCAGCTGAAAGTTAAAGCCGAGGACATTGAGAAGACTGCTTTTCGGACAAGGTATGGACACTACAAATTTTTGGTAATGCCTTTCGGAGTGACCAATGCTCCTGCAGCGTTCATGGACTTGATGAACAAAGTCTTTAAGCCGTATCTAGATGAGTTCGTAGTTGTTTTTATTGATGACATATTGATCTATTCCAAGAGTACAATTGAGCACGAGAATCATCTGAGGCTTGCCCTGCAAATCTTGAGAGACAAGAAGCTGTACGCCAAGTTGAGTAAGTGCGAGTTTTGGCTTTTCAGCATCTCATTTTTAGGGCATGTGATTAATGAAGAGGGTATATCAGTTGATCCGAGTAAGATTGAAGCCATTGTGAATTGGCTGACGCCGACCAACGTGTTCGAGGTTCGTAGTTTTCTGGGCTTGGCAGGTTATTACAGAAAGTTTGTGAAGGACTTCTCAAGGATAGCAGTACCATTGACACAACTAACTAAGAATGGAACAGCATATGAATGGACCGATGATAGAGAATCAGCCTTCCAAGAGTTGAAGACGAGGTTAGTTACGGCACCAGTTCTTGTACTCCCGTTAGGTAATGAAGAATTTCAGATTTTCAGTGATGCTTCACATAAGGGTTTGGGTTGTGTATTAATGCAAGGGGGCAGAGTCATAGCACATGCATCTCGTCAGTTGAAACTTCATGAAAAGAACTATCCAACCCATGATCTAGAGCTAGCAGCCGTGGTGTTTGCTTTGAAGATTTGGCGCCACTACTTGTATGGAGCCTCTTGCCAAGTTTTTATGGATCACAAGAGTTTGAAGTACTTGTTCACCCAAAAGGAACTAAATTTGAGGCAGAGAAGATGGCTTGAATTATTGAAAGATTATGACATGCAGATTCAGTATCACCCAGGTAAAGCAAACTCGGTAGTCGACGCATTGAGTAGGAAGTCAGTGGGAAGTTTGGCATGCCTAGCCATGATTTCAGTGGAGCCAACTACTATTGGGAAAGTAAAGGCAAGGCAAATGGAGGATGGATTCCTGAAGAAGGTAGCCGACGAGATTACCACCAGGCCGAGGTCGGGTTACACCCTTGAGAATGGAGTGCTTAAGTTTGAAGGAAGATTGTTCGTGGCCGACGTCCCAGAATTGTAAAGAAGGATTTTGCAAGACTCTCATGGATCTAGATTTGCAGTTCATCCAGGGAACACCAAGATGTATCAAGATGTAAAACAGACCTTTTGGTGGCCGAATATGAAAAGAGAGATAGTCGAGTTCGTGTCTCAGTGTTTGTGTTGTCAACAAGTGAAAGCGGAACATCAGAGGCCGGCAGGACTTCTCCAACTTTTGCCGATTCCTGAGTGAAAATGGGAAGACATCTCCGTGGACTTTGTGATTGGTTTGCCGAAGACACAGAAAGGAATGGATTCGATTTGGGTTATAATCGACAGGTTAACTAAGTCAGCACATTTCTTGCCGGTTAGGACTTTGTTCAATGCTGATCGACTTGCTGTGTTGTATATGAATGAGATCATTAGACTTCATGGTGTGCCGATGTCCATCGTGTCAGACCGAGATCCAAAATTTGTTTCTAGATTTTGGCAGAGTTTATAAAGGGCTTTGGGGACTGAATTGAGGTTTAGTACAGCTTTTCATCCCCAGACCGATGGCCAAACAGAGAGAACAATTCAAACACTTGAAGATATGCTTAGACTATGCGTATTGGACTTCAAGGGAAGCTGGGAAGTGCATTTGCCATTAGTAGAATTCGCTTACAACAACAGTTACCAAGCTAGCATTGGCATGGCGCCGTATGAAGTCTTGTATGGAAGAAAGTGCAGATCGTCGATATGTTGGACCGAAGTAGGAGATAAAGCTTTGATCAACCCCGATTTAGTTCAAAGGACAACTGAAAAGATTAAGCTCATCCAACAGAGAATCAGAACCGCTCAGAGCCGACAAAAGAGTTACGCCGACCAGAGAAGAAAGGAGTTAGAATTCGAAGTAGGGGATCATGTGTTCCTGAAAACCACGCCGACGAAAGGAGTTTCAAGATTTGGGAAGAAGGGTAAATTGGCACCCCGTTACATTGGACCGTTTGAAATTCTTGAGAAAGCTAACCCGGTTGCCTACAGACTTGCATTACCACCGAGATTAAGTCAAGTTCATAATGTGTTTCATATCTCGATGTTGAGGAAGTATATACGGGATCCACTACATGTGATTGATCATTTCGGGATTGTGGTTGATGAAGGCCTAAGCTATGAAGAGGAGCCGATACGCATTATCGATAGACAAGTGAGGCGATTGAGAAATAAGGCAATACCGATGGTGAAGATTGAATGGAAAGAGCATTACGGCAGGGATGCTACATGGGAAATGGAAGAAGAAATGAAAGTCCGATATCTGGAGTTATTCTCGAATCAAGGTAACTCAAGTTTGGGGACCAAACTTCTTTAAGGGGGTAGGATGTAATAACCCTCACGCTATCCTAACCATACTCATATGCATTCATGTGATTCTGTCCTGTAAGATTGCGTTTCAAGTCTTGTCCTTGTTCGTTTAAGTGTTACAACATGTTTTGTACCTTGCATGGTGTGAGTTTAGCCGAGGTCGTCTTCAGTCTAGAATTATCTTGGAACCACTTTGTTTGACCTCTACCTTCAACCTGACATATTGGCCGAGATGTCATTATCTAGGCCGAGGTGTTCATCACCAAGGCCGAGGTGTGAATCATCTAGGCTGAGATGTTACCTTTGCACCTAAGTGATCTTGTCCCGGAGTGGTATGACCTAGACCGAGGTGTGGCACATCTAGGCCAAGGTGTGGCACAGCTTAGTCAAGTGTTGTCCTTCCTAGTCGAGGTCATTGTTCCCTTACTTGTCGATGCCTTGCTTTTAGCCGAGATCATTGCCTACCGAAGTGCCCATGCCATCTCGCTTGTTGAACACACTTTGTCATAGTCTTGTCTTGTCACTCAGCCACCTTTCTGAGTAGCACCAACCAGCCGCTGCCACATGCCCTTGTAGAGGGTTAAGTCAGCCAGCAGACCTAGAAATGTATCATTTTGCTATATGTCTTTGTTTCTGAGGAGAGAGAAGCTCTAGAAGAAGAAGAAGTTTAGAGTGAGAGAGTGGGCTTTCGAGCTTGATTCCTAGAGATCAAACTATCAGATTCACGTATTGAGGTTAGATTCTTGATTTACTCTTGTCGTTCTTATTGATCATCTAGCTGCATTGCACGATTGAACCTGTCCTGCATGTCATGCATCGATTTAAAGTTGGTTTAGGAAGAGAAAATAGTGTTCATGTGTTCTTGAAGAAAAAGTCTTTTTTGATCTGAAAGTTTGCATTAAGATTCATGTTTTTTTGTTTGTTCTCACAAGATCCTTGAATATGGGTACCCAGGTCCCTGTTTTTGAACTCATAGCATGAAATCTCAGATTTTTGTAATAGCAAATTATGATCCTTGCATCCATCTTCCTCATGTTCATGTTCTTCATGTTCATCATGTTCGTCAAGAGAGGGAAACTCATATTTTTCCCGACTTCATTCCTTTGAATGTGGCCATCGAGGCCACACCTCGGCAAGGGGGTGTGGAACCTCGGTCTAGACTTGGTAGTTGCCCCGCATGTTTTACCGAGATAAAGAACTGTGTTTGTTTTGATTTGACTTAGTCTTAAGGAACGCCGAGATCATCTGCATGCATGTGAAACTTGTTTGAAAGTGCATTCAACAGACTTTGCCATGTGTTTGTAGGGTTTGGACTTGCCTTGACCCCGACGTTTGAAGAACTAAGTGAGTGGTATTTTTAATAAAGCTATGTTATAATGCTTTGATAAAAGTCTTGTTTTGCTTCGTTTTGGAAAGTATTTGTAAGCATGAATGGTTATTCGTAATTGGAAAATATATATATTATCTTGTTTTGATGACATTCTTGGAAAATCCGTACGTGCTAAGGGACTATAAGCATTTGTAGCACAAAGTTTGGAAGTCCGTATGTGCTAGGGGACTATAAGCATTTGTAGCACAAAGTTTGGAAGTCCGTACGTGCTAGGGGTTTCTAAGCATTAGTAGCACAAGTCCTTAATGTCAGGGGACTATAATGCAACGACACCATTAAATTGAGATATCTCCCTTGTCTTGCCTTGTCTTGTCTTGTTTGCCACTGACGGTTTACCGCGTGGGTTTGTTTGCCGAGATGTCATAACTTGTATTATAATGATGTTAGTAAGCATCCTTTGAAACTTGACAGATTTGGAAGATGGACTTGGTTCATCCCTTGACTTGCACTAATTATGTTATGTATTATTTGATAAAAATCTTGAATACCAGTCATGCAAACCCCTTTATTACTTATACCATTCACTGAGTATCCAAGCTCACCTTCTATATATATATATGTAGGTGATGAGCAGGAAGGCGGTGACGCCTAGGTGTGACTCGCGAGCTTGTTTTGGGTTTTGTTATGTCGGCCTAACTTGTATTCATGTCGGCAGTCTTGAAAATTATGCTTCTCAGCTTATAATACTTGTAATTTACACATGTCAGCTGGAGAAACCTTTTGATCAATATGTAATATGTATTTTGTACTTTATTGTATTTGTATCCAAGTTGTAATATTTTGTAAAGTTGTATGCCATTCCATGTAACATACGCACTGCTCTTATGGACCACTTGTATTTTTAAATTATTGCTTCCGCACTTGTGAGCCCCATATATGTATATACTCTGTTTGTGTGTGGGTTTTGAAGGTTGGCCTTCGGTAATCCCGGATTACTGGCCATCACGGCACCAAACTAGTAGGGGCGGTTTGGGGTCGTGACAAAAGTAGTATCTCTTAGCGTATCTGTGATAACCCTGGTCCGTATTATGCTAATTGATCTTAATTATGATTTTGATCATGTGTTTGATATGACTTTGCGAGCCATTTATGTGAATATATGTGGTTTTAAATTTCTATCTGTTCGCCGTAGGAATATTTGTTCAGCTTACTGTAATAAACTGAAAATTGAAGGCCTTATCGGCCACAAAACCCGAAATTGATTACGTCATTGTGATGAGTGTAATTTTTAGGGACTACGATGAAATTTGATTGAAAATTGATTCGAATCAGATTAATTAGATTAAATTAATGATCTAGTGCTCAATTATTTAATATTGATAAATGTAATTAAGGGAACTTATATAAAAGGAGCACTATGCACTCGACTCCTCTCCTTTTATTCATCTTAGCTGAAATTACTCTAAGGAGAGGGAGAGAGGGTCGGCTAGAGAGGGAAAGAGGAGGAATTGTGCAAGTTTGGCTCAAGGCTTGAGAATTGGAGGTTGAACTCAAGAATTAACCATAGTTTGGAAGATTTGAGCCTCTAGGTGAGTAAATTCATGGATTTTAGTTTGTAACTCTGTGAATTCAAAGTTGAATGATAATAAAGAACATGAATTGAGTTGGTTTTGATGAATTGGAAATCAATGTACACATGCATGTAGGAAATTGCCATGAATTTGTGTGTTTGAGTTTGAAATACATGATCCATGTTGAATCTTTGATTGAAGTTCATGTTTTTGAACACCTCTTCATCCTTTAAATTGAGAATGAGAGTTATATCTCACATGCATGTACAAATCATAAGGATATGAGTTTTGAATGCATGAAATTGTTTTGTGGAAAGGAGTTTGGTGTAATTTGGAGCATGCATGTATTTGATTCATGGGATTTGAGCTTCTTAATGTTGTAATTTGGTGTTTGTACCATGTTAGTATACGTATATGAGAAATATGAGCTGTAAAATGCAAGAAATACCAACTTGAATGCATGATTGAAGCTCAAAGGAAATTATGGAAAACCCAGAATTCATGAAGTCCGCTCGAGCGGGGAAACTGACGCTCGAACGGGAAATACGAGCTCCTAGAACTTTTTGCAAACATGATGTCCGCTCAAGCGGGGAAGTTCACGCTCGAGCGGGAAGCTATGTAAAATGACCATCAGCTCGAGCATCTGAGTTCATGCTTGACCATAAAAACGAGGCAACCAGTACTTTTGCAGACCTAATGGGTCCGCTCGAGCGGGCAAGTCCACGCTCGAGCGGGGACCCTTGTTTATGAAATTTTGTAAATGTGTTTTGTGTTTCATTTTCCGTTCTCTTTCATTTCTAAATACTCTTAGGCATGCATTAAGCATTGTAAATGAGTTAAAAGGATAAGAATGGAGCCTAAAGAGGAATATGTGAATTAAGAACGGATTGAATTGTTTGTGACACATTGTGTTCATGGAATGTGTAGGGTCAAGCTCCAAGGCAAATTATCCAGCCGATCACTGTGAGTAATATCTTAATAAAGATATCTGAAGTATGTTATTTGTCCAATTACTTACTTCTATGTAAGTCTTATAAGTTCGTTAATTCGAATGAATGGGCAAGAGGCCAGTTTGACATGAATGAAAGTATGAATGGGCCAGAGGCCAGTTTGACATGAATGAATGGGCCAAAGGCCAGTTTGACATGAATAAATGTATGAATGGGCTAGAGGCCAGTTTGACATGAATGAAAGAGTGAATGGGCCAAAGGCCAGTCTGACATGAATGAAAGAATGAATGGGCTAGAGGCCAGTTTGACATGAACGAAAGAATGGATGGGCCGAAGGCCGTTTGACATAAATAAAGGATAAATGGGCCAAAGGCCGTTTGACATGAATGGATTGGGCCCGAGGCCGTCTGATGTATTTGGAACCACAGTTACTTGACATATATACATATATATATATATATATATACTAGATAGAAATATGAATTGGGCCTTAGGCCGTTTGGTGCATGCCGTTCTAAATACTGATCGTGTATCTTCTTTGTTTGATATTATTCATTGGGCTTTCGCTAACGCTCATTCATGTGTCTGTAGGTGAGCCAAGGGAGGTCCAAACCCAACCTCTGTGAAGTTTGTGAGAAACAACCAAGGTTTTTGGAGAGTTAGCCCAAACGTCTCACACACGAGACTTATCTTCGCCTCCTTTGTTCTTTTGATATAGTTTGGTTATGTTGGCGAAAACATCAGATTACTTTTGTATATAGACTTTGGGGTTTGTCTGACTTAAACTTGAATAATCCTGTATGTATAGAACTATGTGTTATTACTTATTTTGACGTGAGTTATTAACATGTATGTATATGGACTGTTATGACGTGCCATGTAAGCACAGCTCTATGAACAAAGTTTTTAATTTGCTTCCGTTTGGCCCCATTACTCTAACGAGTTATGCCTGGTTTGATTTGAGGCCGTAGGTAATCTCTTGATTACTAGCCGGTTATGCCCTTAACAGTATCACACGCAAGAGAGGAAAGGAAACATCTCTCAGCATATCACACGCAAGAGAGGAAAGGAAACATCTCATAGCGTATCACACGCAAGAGAGGAAAGGAAGCATCTCTCAACATATCATACGCAAGAGAGGAAAGGAAGCATCACTCAGCACTAAGGAGTTACATAAACATCAGAGTGAGTCCCAATGCTTCTAACAAGGGTATAGCATAAACATCGAGCGCACCCGGGTGTTCCTAACCGAAACAAAACGAACTCAAAGGACAGGAAAGGTCTTACTTGAAATTCCTCTGAATGAACCATACACACAATACCGTCTAGTTGCACCAAACCTCAAATAAACCGTACATACAATATCGTGCCTGCATAAGAAATAAACTCAACAGGTACAATATAGTAGCAACACATGTTCAACGTCACATCAAGATACAATTCCAAAACGAAATAAACGCGTGCATACACAATGCAAGTGAAAAGATGCGTAGCAACGCAAGTGAAAAGTGCATAACAATGCACATGGAGTGGGTGGATAACAATGCGATTGAAACGTGTATAACAATGCAAGTAGTGTGCATAATAATGCAAGAGAAACGTGCATAACAACACAAGTAGTGTGCATAACAATGCAAGAGAAACGTGCGTAACGACGCAAGTAGAGTGCATAACAATGCAAAAGAAACGTGTGTAACAACGCAAGTAGAGTGCATAACAATGTGAGAGAAACGTGCGTAACAACGCAAGCAAAATGTGTATGACAATGCGAGTGAGAAATGTGCGACTTTAATTGCATGTTTGAAGCAAAATGCCAAATGAGAAAATACAAGCCTTAACGAGAGCAATTCAACCGTAACCTCCATTTACCTCTCGAAGGGGTCACAACGTACTCAAAAAGCATACACCCTGCTCTTAACGAGGGATGATGAGCCACACATCAAAGACTTGAATCGAAGTTACCGCGGGGACATTTTGAACCGAAAAGTATACTTTTCTTGCGCTTTCTCGAGAGCCGAGGACTCCAATCATCACAAAAACACACAGTGAGGACAATGGGGCCCTGGAGACCACCCAGGAGGGCTGCCGACCACCTACATAGCTGGCTGACCAGTTGAAGACCACTTAAGTGGTCAACCGACCAGAAAAACTGGCTGGCCGAGCAGTTTACACAACTTTGGGGCAGTTTGGTCTTTTAGCTTCGGTTTTATAAGTGTACACCTCCAAAACACATTTCATTCACACCTCTAGTGCCGAAATTGACTCCCCTTCCTTTCTAGACCCTTTTCCCTCTCAAATCCAGGCTTTTCACGCATTTTCCAACATCCCACGCGAAGTTGATTCGCGAAAACTTTCGATTCTCTTCGATTTGGACCGATCATAATTTGTTTTCAGAGCTTCTTTCTCCATTTTCACCACTTGAGGTAAGTTTCTCTCGAATTTTAGCACCTTTTCCCAGGCATTGACTTTTGTTGACTTTTTCTCTTCCCGAGAATTGACTTTTGTTGACTTTTTGTAATTTTGGCTCATTTCGTTCATTTTTGCTCATTTTTGCACCTTTTTTTAGATGGCTGACGATATTCCACATGATGGGGTTATCCGAGAGTAGAGGACGAGCCTGACGTTATGCCATTGCCTCTGAGGATTCGGCCATTCGACTCGGAGAGGTGCCACCTTCAGGAGCACATACTACCTCCCAGCACCTTCCATCATTTCACCGAATTTGCTTGGCGAGCACCCGCTGACTTGCTGTTATGGGAGCCAGAGTCCCACTTATCTCATCAGGCGAGCGAGGTGCGTACTTCACTTATACATTTTTTTCGATGTATTTTGCACTTCTTGCACACTTCATGCTTTCGCTATGTAGTATATCTGCTCATTCTAAACATAACTCACAACACAACATCCTGTTCATTTGGCACACAGCTCATACATAATATTCTATTCACTTGGCACACAGCTCATAACACAGCATTCTATTCATTTGGCACACAGCTCAAACACAACACTTTGTTCATTGTGCACACAGCTCAAAACACAATATTCTGTTCATTGGGCACACAACTTAAAACACAATATTCAGTTGATTCTGAACACACAGCTCGTAACACAACACTCTGTTCATTGAGCACACAGCTCAAAATACAATATTCTGCTGATTCTGAACACACAACACTCTTTTCATTGGGCACACAACTCAAAATACAATATTCTATTCATTGGGCACACAACTCAAAACACAACATTCTTTTCATTGGGCACACAGCTCAAAACACAATATTTTGCTCATTCTGAACACACAGCTCATAACACAGTATGCTGTTCATTCTGAACTCACAGCTCATAACACAACACTCTGTTCATTGGGCACACCGCTCAAAACAAAATATTCTGTTGATTCTGAACACACAGCTCATAACACAACACTCTTTTCATTGGGCGCATAGCTCAAAATAAAATATTCTGTTCATTGGGCACACAGCTCAAAGCACAACATTCTTTTCATTGGGTACACAGCTCAAAACACAATATTCTGCTCATTCTGAACACACAGCTCATAACACAGTATACTGTTCATTCTGAACTCACAGCTCATAACACAACACTCTGTTCATTGGGCACACAGCTCAAAATACAATATTCTGTTGATTCTAGACACACATCTCATAACAAAACACTCTGTTCATTGGGCACACAGCTCAAAATATAGTATTTTGTTCATTTCGCACACAGCTCACAACACAGTATTCTGTTCATTTGGTACGCAGCTCATAACACAACACTTTGTTCATTTGGCACATATCTCAAAACACAACATTTTTTTCATTAGGCACAAAGCTCAAAACACATCATTCTTTTCATTGGGCACATAGCTCAAAACACAACATTCTTTTCATTGGGCACACAGCTCAAAACACAGTATTCTTTTCATTTTGAAACTGAATAGATCTGTTCATTCTGAACGCAGGTGGCTTCCCGTTTCACACGGGGTTATGGATCAATCATAGGGAGGGAGTGGTACATGGAGCTCCCAGATGCTGTTCGACATATTGTGGGCAATGCAAGGTTTGGCCCATTTTGTATGGGGTTGTTACGTCATCCGGCGAGCAGGACCCTTCTGGGTGCACTTGTAGAGAGATGGTGGGACACCACCAACTCTTTCCATTTCTCAGCCATCGGGGACATGACGATGACCCCGTATGACTTCTCGATGCTGACGGGCCTCGACGTGGCAGGTCGGCCTATCCCATACGATACCGATATGGGTGAGTGGGAGGTAGCCTCGACTTATCTGCTTCGAGCCCATCCACCGACTGACAGATCATCAGGTAGGGTCAGGTACACCTGGTTCACCGAACAGTACAGGAGGACTACGCCCGAGACTTTTGAGGCCATACAGCAGTATGCCCAGGGATTTCTGATGTTCCTCCTCGGGACCACACTATTCTCCGATAGGGGGAACACGGTCGGGCTTTATCTTCTCAGTGCTTTGGTAGACCTATCACAAGTCCGGCACTTTGATTGGGATGGCCCTGGCCTCGCTACCCTTTATTGCTTCATGAGCGCAACCTCCCGCGGGCAGGGTCTGCCTCCCGATACTGGGTTTTATTCGACAGACTAGTCGGCAGAGCCTGGTTTCTCGGGGATCGCTTCATGCGCCAGACGATGGGTAATCTTGCTCAGGAGATCCCCTTGCCGCCTCCACTGGACATGCGACCCAGAGAGAGCCTCACTCCCCAAGAGGTTGACGACCGTATGTTGGGTGTTGACGCAGTTCTTTTCCTGGAGGAGGGGAAGTACGCGACATATCACCATACATACCTGATGCCTCCACTGACAGGTGTCCGTACCCCCACAAGGAGAGCTGCTGATGTGCCATCATCGAGCCGTGCTCAAGCTGCAGACATTCCTTCGACTAGCGGGGCCAGCACATCGAGGGATTGGTGTAGGGGGATTCCTCCTATTAGGCAGTATGCTAGATGGCCAGACCTTCCGACCGAGCTGACAGGCTGGCAGTATGGGACACCATACCAGATTCTACTAGACCCTCCATTGCCAGATCATCGATATGTCAGTGACCCTGACTCATCACCGGTATGCTCTACGATTTTCATTTATCATTCAGATATTTAGACATTCATTCATTCATTGATGACTTGAACTTGCATCTGCAGCCTCCCAGAGAATATACTGAGGGGTTGCTCAGAGTGGTGGCCTCACTCGAGAGTATGGTCTTGCGAAGGGAGACGCTGCTGTACGCCTCCGGCATTCCAGTACTTTTCAATTTCCTTGTATTTATCATACTTCTGATGACATACCAAAACTGAACATTTCACTACACTAATTTACTACATGTGTAGAGCACATCTAACACATTACATTGACATACTATATCCGCATGCACACATTCCATGCACCATACTTGCATCTGCATCTGATATACATGCTTTGGCTGATGTATTCAAACTCCCTTTTCAGGTCACACCGCTACAGCCCGGGCCATCCAGGCCTTCTCGAGCAACTGGGAGAGGGGTCTCGACTCGCCACCGAGAAAGACATAGAGCACCTGCTAGACAGGATGACGAGTCCAGCGAGGAGGAGGAGTCAGCACACCCTCAGTCGGAGACATCCGCGGGCAGAGATGATGACTCTGGTTCAGGTTCTGAGGGCGGAGATGATGCTAAGGAGGGGTTTGAGGATGAGAGCGGAGATGGCTCTGGTTCAGACGGGGGTGTCGGCGGTGGTGGTGCAGAGGCTGCTCAGCCAAAGAGGGTGAAGAGGGCCTCTCAACTTTAAGTCAGATAGCACCGATGCAGATGTTTTGCTTTATTTTCTTTTTACTAGTAGTTATTGCACATTGTATAGCATTAGGCAGTTTTATTTTCTTTAAAACTTGTACCCTGTTGTAAAAAGAAACCATGATGGAATGAAAATAACTTTTTGTTCAAAAAGTGTTGTATTTTGTATTCTAAGCATCGCACCGCATCATTTTGCACAAAAATGAAAGTGAATTGAAATTGAACATCGTATATTTGCCAAGTCAGGTAGTGAACCAACGTGACAAACTAAACACCTTAACTCAATAAGCAATAACAAGACCTTAACAAGTTTACAACTCGATAAGCAAAGAGCAACAACTCGATAAACAAATTGCAACAACTCGATAATCAAAGAGCAACAACTCGATAACCAAAGAATAACAACTTGATAAGAAAAACTTAACAACTCGATAAGCAAATGCATATTGGGCAAACAAAGCAACCGGAGGCATCCGAATCAGAAGTAAACTCAGACCTTCAGCATTCTCAGCATATAAGAAGGCTAGAAACTCCCTGTTGGAGGCAAGAAGTGGTTGTAGACCACTTTTTGCTCATGGCCGACCACCAAAGAAGGCTGCCGACCACTTTTTTGGTCTGCAAACCAGAAAATGTAGCTGGTCAACTAGAAAAAGTGGCTGGCCGACCAGAAAAAGTGGCCGGCCAACCAGTTGGCCTGGGGACCTCTAGATTTTTGCCACATGTCCTCTAAACAGTGCCTTATCCTCCATAAAGCTTCCAGCTTTGTGGTTTCCTCATTCTAGCTCAGTTTTGCACCAAAATGGAGGCGTTTCTTGTTCGAAATCTCACAAATTGGATTGCCAACATGGATGGCTCTGAAAAGCTAAACTTTCGGGGCTTCAGCATAAATGCACTATTCACGCTGAGCTGCACCCCAATGTGTTTTTCATTCCTTCATGCCGCGGCAAGGTGTTGGAATCCGATTACGCACGTCTTTAGCTTTGGCGGACAAGAGATATGTCCCACCTTTGAAGACTTCCAAGCTTTAATGGAATCCGAGCGCGATGAAGAAATCTTTCCCCAATTCCGCTTTGGCCACATCCAAGCCTTAGGACGGATGTGCGGCTCACCTTGCATGACGCTCGGTCATTGACTCGCGGCGGAGTACTAGACATTCCAAGCTTGATTCGTCAATTTTCTGATGCCAGTGACCGCGGCGATCATCATTAGCAGGGTTTTCGGCGACATGCCCTCTGCTTGTGCATGTTGTCTCATTTCTTGCTTGCCTCAGGCTCCGGAGGATCTGGCGTCCGTTTGATTGAGGTTGTCGAGGGCTTGAAAGAGGGCAAGAGCTGCATCGCCATGACACTAGCTGAGACATTGATGGGTTTGCATGCTTTCCATCGCCGAGAGACGACTAGATTCGCGGGGAGTCTACTACTACTGCAGGTAATGTTCCCTACCCTATCTCACATATATTTCTCACATCACTCGGCCCTCAGGGTTGATTTTTCTCTTAAAACCCTTTTCTCACTTTTCTCTCCACGTACATCTCTTTATTCTTTAATCTCTCATTTTTTTATCCCTCTCCAGATTTGGTTAATGGATAAGTTGAAGGTTGTGGACTCATGCCCAGCATATTCAGCTCGCGGCTATTTTTTCTGGCGACGTCTAGTCGATGCCCCAGATGAGGGATGGTGGTGCGAATGGATGTGCAATTTGTCTGCTGCCAGTATTGTTTGGCGCTGCCCTTGACTCAATTTACCGGTGATAAACTACAGGATGACTCGCCAGCTCGAGATTCAGTTGATTGGCCTGACACACTATGTCCTTTATTTCCCATTTTGAACCCGGTGCCAATTCGGACATGATCAGACTTGCCCGGAAGAAGGGATAGAGTACCCTGCTGCATTTCCAGTCCGAGGCGCACAACTAGCTTAGTACGCCACAGCATGGAGGACGAGAGAGCTTCTGGCCTGCGCTCCTACTTTCAGTTGTACCCTCTCTGATGAGTGCATAGCTTGGCTTGATGAAGAGGCACATGTTGGGCCTACTTTGGCATCAGAGGCTTCCACAAGCTCTAGGAGGGGACACAGGAACACCTGACTATGCCCCGAGTTTATTGCTTTAATCAGTACTTTCAAGTTTTCTTCATGAATGTAATAAAAAGCAACTTCAATTTGTATTCAAGAGTAGGAGAACTCTGTACTGAAATCAATGTATTTGAAGGTCGTGGGTACTGAAAATTTTCCGTTATGGTCCAAAAATGGTCTAAGTCGTAAAAAGATTAATTTGAGCAAAATCAACTTTTATTAAAACTTTTCAAAACCATTTTCGATATGGATCACAACTGGACATGCCCGAGATCTATCACTGAGATGTACAACCCCGGATCGCTGCAATTGGAAAGTTACCCCTAGTCTGAATAGCACTGCACTGGAGATCACAACTGAGCTCTTGAATGCAGAATAGACAAAGATGGCCAACACGATCACACAAACAAAGTAGATTTGGAAGTGTTTATGGCTGGACTTCAGAATGAAGTTGCCTACGTATCCCGAAGATGGGAATCAAGCCTTACGTAGTTCGGCTCGAGTTCACTCATGTATTAACACTCTCTTTTTGCGCTCTAACTTTTGCCAAGGCCGCCCTTTCTGGGTTTTCAACCTTGCGAGCTCAGTTTTTATTATTTCAAAATTTTCATGCTCTAACTTTTGCCTAGGTCGCCCTTCCGGGTTTTCGACCTAGCGAGCCACTCAGGGATAGTATTTCTTCAACTTGTCTATGTTGATCGGCTGGGAGAACTCTAGGGCATCTAGATCCATCAGAACGACATCTCCACCCGACCAGATAGACTTGATAATGTAAGGTTCAGTCCAATTGGGTCTGAACCTGCCCCTAGGGTCGTGAATGGGAGCTCGGTTGTCTTTGAGCACTAGATCACCTTCCTTTAAATTCCAGGACTTAACCTTCTTGTTGAAAGCCCTAGCAATTCTTCGTTGATAACCCTGGACATGATACAGTGCTTTCAGCCGTCTTTCATCAAAGAGCATGAGTTCTTCGAACCTGCTTTGCTGCCAATCCGCCTCAGCTATCTGACACTCAGCCAATACCCGTAATGACAGAACCTTAACTTCAATAGGCAGAACGGCCTCCGTCCAATAAACCAAGGAATATGGAGTTGCCCTAGTAGAAGTTCGGATTGAAGTCCAGTAGCCTCAAAGAGCAAATGGCAGCTTATCTGGCCAGTCCTTGTAGGTTTCCACCATCTTCTGCAGAATGTGCTTGATGTTCTTGTTGGCGGCCTCAACTGCTCCGTTGGTTTGCGGCCGATATGTAGATGACTTATGAAAAGCCACGTTGTATTTCTCGAACAAGTCGATCATCTCCTTCTTGAAATGAGAACCATTATCCGAAATAATCTCATTTGGGACCCCGTAACGACAGATGATGTTGTTTCTGATGAACTTAGCAACATGCGATGCCTTCAACACCACGTAAGATTGGGCCTCAACCCACTTCGTAAAGTAGTCTATCGCTACCAGAATGTACTCATGCCCGTTGAACCCTTTGGAGTGACAATCCCAATTACATCAATCCCCTAGATTGAAAATGGCCATGGCGAAGTCATGTTGTACAGCTTCGACAGTGGAATGCTCATGCGGTTCGCATGGATCTGGCATTTGTGGCATCGCCGGACAAAGCCAATATAATCCTCCTCCATGGTGGACTAGTAATAACACTGTCTAAGGATATTTCGGGCTAGCATCACCCTATTCATATGCGCTCCACACTCTCCTCCATGGATGGCCTCCATCAAGCGCTTGGATTCTTCAGTATCAACACACAGCTTGTGTATCCCGAGATGACCCCTCTTGTATAGTTTACCCCCGTAGACGATGAACTGAGCAGCCATTCTTCGAATTGCCCTCTTATCTTTGGCATTTGCCCCTGGTGGATACGTTTCCTTTTCCAAGATGTTCCAGACATAGTAATACCTAGGGTTCTCATCTTGTACCTCATCTACGGTAGCAATCAGCTCGTAGGCCGGCACAAATTTCTGTTCGATAATGATCGGACGCATCCGGACTCCAAAAGGAATGTCTATCATAGAAGATAGAGTTGCTAATGAATCAGCGAACTTGTTGTTCTCTCTTAACAAATGAGCGAAGTTCAGTTTCTCAAATCGAGGAATCAACACGTCCAAGGTCAGGTGATAGATTCTCATCTTTTCTTCTTTAACTTTCCAATCTCCTTTAGCTTGAGATACAACAAGGTTCGAGTCCCCGATGACATCTAACCGTTTTGCCCCTTGTTCCAGGGCAGCTTCTAGTCCAGCAATACATGCCTCATACTCTACCTCATTGTTCGACACTTTGAACCGGAGTTTGAATGCTAAGGGTATGCGAGAATTGTCGGGCGCTATCAGCAACACCCCTATCCAATACCCGTATTAGTTTGACACTCCGTCAAATTACATCGTCCAAGTCTCTTCTTCGACATGCAGAATGGCCTCGTCGGGTAACAGATACTCAACTGCTTCATCCCCTTCCACTGGGTGGTCGGTTAGGAACTCCGCTACCGCTGTCCCTTTCACTAACTTGCGCGTCATGTACTTCAAATCAAATTCGAAAAGCAGAAGCAACCAACGGGCTAGCCTACCCGTAAATGCCGGTTTCTCGAAGAGATATTTGATGTGATCTAATCTCGAAACCAGTATTACAGAGTGAGCTGACAGGTAGTGCCTCAGCTTCCTGGTAGCCTATACCAAAGCCAGACAAGCCTTCTCCAGCGGAGTGTAGCGGGTCTCGTAATCCAGCATTTCCTGGTAGCCTATACCAAAGCCAGACAAGCCTTCTCCACTTTGTCCATAGACTCCCGTGCAAGCATGCAACCCATTGTAGTTTCAGTCACTGAAAGGTATAGAATCAACGGTTTCCTCGGCTCAAGCGGTGACAACACAGGTGGGTTCTGTAAATATTGCTTGATCTGCTCGAAAGCAACTTGGCATTGGTCATCCCATTAGAACTTCTTTCCTTTCTTTAGGAGACCAAAGAGTGGTTCAAAAGTCAAGGTTAATTTAGCAATAAACCATCTTATGAAGTGCACTTTACCCAGAAAGTCTCGCACCTCTTTTTCAGTCCTCGGTGGTGGCATTTCTAAGATGGCCTTGATTTTGGAAGGATCGACCTCGATACCTCTCTGTGTGATCAAGAACCCCAGCATTTTCCCTGCTGTAACACAAAATGTACATTTCTGAGGATTCAGCCGCAACCGATACTCCCTGATCTGTTGGAAAAATATTCGCAAGGCGGTGTAGTTGCCCTCTCTTTCCTTGGACTTGACAATCATGTCGTCCACGTACACCTCGAACTCTTTATGGATCATGTCGTGCAAAATCATGGTCGCAGCCCGCTGATACGTAGCCCAACATTCTTCAGCCCAAACGGCATCACCCTATAACAATAGGTTCCCCACGGGGTGGTGAAAGCAGTCTTCTCCTGGTCTTCGGGTGCCATCAAAATCTAATTGTAGCCTGAAAACCCATCCATAAACGAGAGCAGAGCATTCCCAGTAGTGAAGTCCACTAATTCGTCGATATGCGGTAGAGGAAAGTCGTCCTTCGGACTGGCTTTGTTCAAATCCCTGAAGTCCACACATATCCAAATTTTGTCGTCCTTCTTCGGCACCAGAACTATATTGGCCAACCAAGTTAGGTATTCAGATACTGTAGACGTCCCCGAACGCCCCGGGAGGAACGAGCTCCCGTTCTGTTCATTTTGGGGTCACTACAGCTCAGGACTCTCAAATTTGTCACGGTTCTAAGTCTGAACCAAAGAGTCCAAATTCGGCAAATCGTTTTGAGAAACAGATTTTTGAAAAGAAGTGCCAAACATGGACTGCTTTGCCAGATACAGAGTCGCCACCTAAATGTTTTTTTTTAATGGGAAATTTAGGAAACCCTGACTCGGTACCAAAGGCCACGTGTCCGTCATCACCAAAGTTGCCTTAGCTCGGGAACTTGGGTACGATTGGAGAAGGTCACTTCGTGAGCACCCCCGCTCGCCCGATCAAAGATCGGCCTCTACTAACCATGATATCAATTTTTGAAAACTTTGTGTGTCCTTATTCCGGTTATTAGCCTAGGTTACTATGTGATGCACACAGCATATAAGTATAGATTGAGTTGCCTGAATTGGAATAAAACATTTCATGTTTGTTTATTTGAAAGATGGTTTGCTACTCGCAAGTAGGCTTAAAATGCAGATTTTGCCACCCGCAGGTGGGCTTAGAAAACAATGGTTTTGCCACTATCTAGTGGGCTTAAAACTAACAGTTGATGATTTATTCCAATCCAAGTAACCCAACCTTCACCCACTGGCATTCAGGCAGTTATATCACATAAGCATTTAGCCTCATGGTAAGCATGCTATTCATGGCAGTCACTCACACGCATGCAAGGATGCTAAAGCATAAAACTTACCGGGTACCCCAAGCCAAAACAAAAACTCATTAGAAATCACGCATGAATCCTAAGTATACAGAAATGCCTAATGCAACACATGCAAGAATGCAAACTATAGCATGCTCGGCTATTCTAAACATGGCATATGGAATGCTACAGCTAACATGTATTCAATTTGGAATTGAAAGCACGATGCAGTTAGTATGGTGCGCCGAGTCCGGTGCATGCAAAACAGATGAATGAACGCAAACATGCTATCATACTGTATGCTAATTGAAATATGCCCTAATCTAACCATCATAAGCGGATAAATAAAAGGGAAGAAAGACGTGGGGTTGGAAGACATACAACACACACACGCACACTTATTACAGTTATGCCCTCGCGCAGAGGGTCCGAATAAATAATACAGTCCTGAATAAAAAAATATTACAGTCCAAATAGTACAATCTAGATAATATACAAATTCCTATTTAATTAACGAATTAACTAAGAAAAACTGTAAAACTGGCATGCGAGCCAGGGACTGCCTTGCTTCTGATGAATGATGTATGCCTGGGCTGCCTTGCGCGGAAATCCACTGGGATGCCCCAATTAGCCTCTGTTTAGCAGTTATTCTTAGAAAGCGTGCCAAGCTCCGAAAAGTTGCTGATTCTTCATTTTGCTGCAACAGAGAGCAGGAAAGGGGCATAGCAATGTATTTTCACAGATATATGCATCCCTCGATCCTCGTGCCACCAATCACGCATATCGATGCATGATGGCAGATGAGTCGAAATGTGCAACTTAATATAGAATGAATGCACGTGTAAACACAACAAGAACCTAACTCCATCATGGGTAATCCGGAGTGTCGGTGACTGGGAATTGAGACACGTTCCGTCACTCGGAGTACGAAACGTACCTCGTTTCCCATGCCCGGGCTAACTCCTATCCCGAACATGATGCAATATGCATGATATACATGAATGCAACTAAGATACAGCCTAGTATGCACAATGCTATGAAAATGAGATCTCTCGAAATGCATGCACACGGGCACGCAAACCGAGGAAATGACATACGCGATGCAAATGACATGGAAATATGATATGGGCTTACACTAACATGAGAGAGCCTCAGCCGCACTCACATAAGAGGCCGATGGATAAAAATGTAGTGCCTCGAAATGCGTGCACACGTGCACGCAAACCGAGGCAATGACATGCGCATTGCAATAATGGGCTTATACCAACATGAGAGAGCCTCAGCCACACTCACATAGGAAGCCATGGATGAAAATGAAGTGCCTCGAAATACGTGCACACGGGCATGCAAACTGAGGCAATGGCATACGCAATGCAATAATGGGCTTATACCAACATGAGAGAGCCTCAGCCACACTCACATAGGAACCCATGGATGAAAATGAAGTGCCTCGAAATGCGTGCACACGGGCACGCAAACCGAGGCGATGATAGAATGCGATGCAATGACATGGAAATGGCATATAGAATGCAACATGGACTTATACTAACATGAGAGAGCCTCAGCCGCACTCACATAAGAGGCCGATGGATAAAAAATAAGTGCCTCGAAATGCGTGCACACGGGCACGCAAACCGAGGCAATGACATATGCAATACAATGGCATGGAAATGGCATACAAACATGCCAATGGGATTTCAACAGAAAAATGAGGGGGAAAACAGCCCCGAAATGAGGCGAAAACACACCCGATGCATGGAATAGTCCCGAAATGCAAAATTAGGCACCCGAAATGGCCTATAGCTATACCAAACATGCATAATTGGCACATGGAATGAAAAGACAGAAGCAAGGCAGCCCGAAAATAAGCATTTTACTAGTACAAGACAAGGCCAAAAAGCAAGCAAAGATAGGGCAAAATTAGCATGCGAAAATGGCCCTAAACATGGGATTAAGAAGCAACTCATAGCTTCTGTCCTCAAACAGGTTAGGACCCTTCAACAACATTGAAGAGGGACCAAAAAGAAGCACTTTCACAGAACTATAAAAACCTCAAAAACAAAGATAGATAAGGCTAAGTTCTTATGCAAGAAAATGGACCAAAAGGTGGCCAAAGAGGCAAGTGGTATATGCAATGCCCAAACTGAAAAATTCCTTTCTACAACATTGAAGAGGGACAAAAAATAAGCATATTTCCAGAACTGTAAAAACCCAAAAGCAGTATGCAAACATGCTAGAAATGCAATGCAAAATAAGGCTCAAAAGAGGCTATAACATGAGGTATGCAGAATATTCACCAAACAGCCAAAGACCCTTAATGAAACATGTTAAGAAGGCCAAAATAAGGCCATCTCTAGGCCTGTAAATCATCCAAAAATGGAAGCATGATAGGATGCCAAAGCATGCAAGAAAACGGTATTTAAGGAGGATATTGAAGCAAGTGCAATATGGAGGGCTCAAACAGGGTTGAGCCCTTAATGGAACAAGAAAATGAGCTCAAAAAAAATGACCTTTTAAGTTTTGGTCGGAGCTCAAATTAATAAGCATGTATGGCTTAGAGATGGTGCAAAAATGAGCTAGAAAAGAGGGAAATTGGACTTACCTTTGAAGACCAACACTTTTATTGCTTCTTGGACCAGATTTGGTGACTCTAAGCTGCTGGAATTCTTCCCCTTGCTGCTGGAATGGAAGGGTGGTGGTAGAGCTTGAAGATGATGAAGAAATGGAACCCAAAACTTGAAGGAAATGGGGTGCTATGTATGTATCTCCTCCAAGCAAGCCTTGTAACCCCTTTTCTTGAGTTGGGAGGCCAGCAAAATTCAAGAGAGAGGGAGAGAAGAGTCCAGCCAAGCGTGTAGGGAATTGAGGCTCTTGTTCCCCCACAAAATATCCCTCGGATGTAGATCTTTTCTGGGGGAAACAGCTGTACAGCTCTAAAGTACACAGAGAGAGGAACATGGCCAGCCAAGTATTTTTGTTGCAGGTGGCCGGCCGGCCACCCCCCCTAGCCGGCCAGCTAGGGGTCAAAAGGGTCAAGTATAATTAGTGGCCGGCCACCACATATTGGTGGCCTCCCATGTCTCCTCTTCACAACCCTGTAGTTCGAATTTGGAAACTCTAAAACAGGAGAGAGAACAAGCCATTTTCAAGAGGGGTTCAAAAGGTTCAAATGGAATTAGTGGCCGGCCATGAACTTTTAGGGTCTTCCCATGTGTGTACAACACAAATATGTGGTTCAAAGTTCAAGAAAAAGGGCCCAGGTTGTTCAACATTGGCTCAGAAGGAGGGGTTCAAAAGGGTCAAATTGAATTAATGGCCGGCCACCACTTTTTAGGATCCTCCCAAGTGTGTACATCACAAATATGTGGTTTGGGTTCGAAGAAAATGGCTCCAAGGTGTTCAACATTGGCCCAGAAGTGCAAAAAACGGGCGCCGGAGGGCGAAAATGGAATATAACTGGTTGCCAAGATAATTGCTGGCCTCCCACCCTCCAGTGACCTTCCTGTTGATAAAACAAAGGCACCTGCACAAAAATGAACGAAAATCGATGCGAAATGAATGCTCGGGGGCCAAAACACGCAGTTCGGGATCCCGAAAATGAGCTGCTAAGCACCGAAAGTGGCGTTCGACCACGAAGTGGGTTTCTCCGACCCCAGTGTCCCTCAAAAGGGAGCAAATAGGAAGTGTGCCAAAATTCAGAGCAAACGGAGATAGTTAGGCGGTCCCGAACCGAGACACACGGCCAATAGTCCCGAAAAACCGGAAATCGGACTCCGAAATGGGCAAAATGGCCTACGACCACGAAATGTAGCCTACGGACATTAAGAGATGGTCTACAGGACCTCTCCCTCCCCTCAGGAAAAGAAACAGAGAAAATCGAGTCTGGTTCGCAAACCGAGACAAGGCACAAGAGAGGGTTCGGAAGTCCGGAGGCAGGGCTCATGGCCACGACTCTGAGACTTCTGAACGAGCGCGATATGCAATATCACCAAGCGCTCAACTGGTGACGTTTAAGTCTTAAGGTCGGTGAAAAATGGGGTGTCTACAGTTGCCCCTCTTTGACAGAACTCGGAAGTCATAAAAAATGACGGGAGTGAATGTCAAAGCCCAGAGACGACCCATTTTTGACAAGGCCGAAGACTTAGACAAACGTACAAGATAAACAGAGATGTGCCCGCAGGCATGCCCGCAGGCCAAGGGGGGGCAAAATGCAAAATGGTATGCAAGAAGATTTTGAAGATTGGACTTATACGCTATGCGATGCCGGTTCTGAAAGTTGGACTTATACGCTACGCGAAGCCGGTTTTGAAAGTTGGACTTATAAGCTACGCGAAGCCGGTTTCGAAAGTTGGACTTATACGCTACGCAAAGCCGGTTATCACTCATGATCATGCAAAGAGAGCTGTAATGAAGCAATTATGCGAAATAAATGCAACATTTTAAGCGAATGCTAGGCAAGCAAGTAAACTCGAGCCAAACTACACCTCGTGCAGAAAGGATGTAAGAAAATTATGGAATTCTCACTGCAAATACAGTGTGCATGTGTGATAGATATACAGGGCGAACATGTGATTGATATACAAAAAGGTGAACACAAAGTGTGATAGATGCACTAAGTGAACAAGTATGATAGATACACAAAGCGAGAGTGTGTGATTGATACACAAAAAGGTGAACACAAAGTGTGATAGATGCACTAAGTGAGCAAAGCGAGTGTGTGATAGATACACTATTTGAGCAAAGTGTAATTGATACACAAAGGGTGAAGTGAGCAAAGTGTAATGGATACACTAAAGGTGAACACAAAGTGTGATAGATGCACTTAGTGAACAAAGTATGATTGATATACTAAATGTGAACATGAAGTGAGATAGATGCACTTAGTGAACAAGTATGATGGATATACTAAAAGCGAACACAAAGTGTGATAGATGCACTTAGTGAACAGAGTATGATTGATATACTGAAAATTAACACAAAGTGTGATAGATGCACTTAGTGAACAGAGTATGATTGATATACTGAAAATTAACACAAAGTGTGATAGATGCACTTAGTGAACAGAGTATGATTGATATACTGAAAATTGACACAAAGTGTGATAGATGCACTTAGTGAACAGAGTATGATTGATATACTGAAAATTAACACAAAGTGTGATAGATGCACTTAGTGAACGAAGTGTGATTGATACACAAAAAGGTGAAGAGAGCGTGATTGATACACTAAATAAATGAAGTGAAGTGTGAAGTGTGATTGATACACTAAATGAATAATCTTAAACGGAACTTCTTTGAATGAACCGTACATACAATATCGTGCATGAATGGGAAAGAAACCTGATAGGTACAATGCAATACAATGCATGATGCTTAAGAAAAGCAATAAATAGACAAAACAGCGTTTTAGAAAGCACCTCATGAGGTGAGTGGCGGTGAATTGCTCTGCTCCGATAGGGATCTTCCCCTGTGCTCTTCGAACACTTACCTTCAACTTACAGTACAAAGGCTCTGAAATACTGACAAGGGTTCTCCATGTAGAACACTTTGGACGTTGCCTTTCTTCCTGATCATATTCACAACTTTCCCTATTCTCCAACGGGGTGACAGACTAGGTTGGTTCAGTATCCAGAATTGAGGTGCATACACGCTATCTCAACCTATGGGGCTTCCATACAGATTTCAAGCTGAGGGCACGCCTCTGGGTATTTAAACCAGACTTTAGTCCCGGAAATCCCGAACCTTTACGTTCTAGGCATCAGCCATTCGAACTCTAATTTCCACCGTCGCAGTTGGTCTCCTAGGAACTCATTGCGAACACAGCCAAGATGCCTCTGGCGGGGAATGGTACTCAGGGAGAGCACTTTTGATCGCCATTTTGGCTTGAAGCAGACTTGATCTTGAGCTTGAGGTAGAGGCACACTCATACTTCGGAGCTTTGGCAAGACTTGAAGGAGTACACACGGAATGTAGTCTTGGAACTTACTGAAATTGAAACAAACTCATATACCCGACGTTTCCTCTTTTCTATTGCTTTGTAGTCTGGAACCCATATAGCTTCAAATAGGTCCTAGTTTTATTGTTCTGACATGACCTGGGTTGAACGCTGCGGTTTTATGAAAGAACGAATCTTATTTTGCACAGATGTGGAGAACGACACGGCACTCGGAGCGCAAAACGATTTTATTTTTGAATTGATAAAGGAGCTTTTGACCGGGTATCGAGCCTACGACTGAACACAGCAAGACAACTCAACAAGGAAATAAAAGGCACACAACCTAGACACATCGAGTAACACTCGAAACGACTCAAAACAAGGATCGAGATAAAACAAAAAGACACGACACTCGGACGTGCACAGGGAGCCTGTTTCACCGGGTAGTGTTTCCCACCCTTTCTCATTTGTGGTTCTTACATCACTCGGCCCTCAAGCTCTGTTTTTCTGAAAAAGCCCTCTTCTCACTTTTCCTCTCATCGCACGTCTCTCTATTCTTCAATCTCTCATTTTTCATCCCTCTCCTGGGTGGTTGATGGATAAACAGCAAATTGTGGGCTTGTGCCCCTAGCATTCTGCTAGATTCTCTTTCTTCCACTCACAGCTAGTGAATTCCTCCCACGGAAAGATTGCGCTACAACTGGGTGTGTAGCAAGTCTGCAGCTAACATCAGTTGATGATGCTTTGCTGGGGGAGTTTGGACGTGATAAGATCTGTCCAGATGATGGAGTGGAATATCTTGCCCCATTCTAGTTCGTGCTTCGCACTTTGCCTGATACCTCGTTGCTTGGAGGATGTGAGAGTTTTCAGCCATTTTGCTGTTAACTTCAGTTGTGCCCTATTCTGGCAGGTAGAGTGCCCTTCTTGGCAAGTATGTGGACAATGGGAAAGACAGGAAGCTTGACTCAACTGTGCCCCTAGTTCATCATTTTGACCATTTTTTGTTTTAGTTTTCTCCCAAAAAAAATTTGACCAAAATAAGAGTTAGATTAACATGCTTGTTCAAATTTCTGATTTAAAATCATGCAAGTCAAGCCATGAGCACTGAAAATTTTCCTCTTTTGGGTCCAAGAAATGGTTCAGTTTTGAAAATGGAATACTTTTCGACAAGATTTGTCAACTTCATTAAAAATTCTCAAAAACTATTTTTGCAAACGACCACTGCTCAACGAGCACGGAACCTACTCTTGAGATGCACAACTTCGGATTCGAAGGAAGATTGCCCCTTGCTTGAGGGGAACTGCATGGCAACGGAAAGTTGCCCCTTGTTTGAACGGCACCGCGGCGCATTGAATGGCAACGGAAAGTTGCCCCTTGTTTGAATAGCACCGCAGCGCATTGAATGGCAACGGAAAGTTGCCCCTTGTTTGGATGGCACCGCAGCGCATTGTAGGCAGTCCTCAGAGCGACAAACACAACCAAATCCTTAGATACAGAGAAGACAAAGATAACTAGAACCATCGCATGGACACAATCGAATTGTTTTACGGCTGGACTTCAGAATGAAGTTGCCTACGTATCCCAAAGATGGGAATCAAGCCTTACGTAGTTCGGGGGGTTAAGGTACACTCAGGTATTAACCTCTCCTTTTTAGGCTCTAACTTTTGCCAAGGCGCCCGTTGCGGGTTTTCGACCTTGCGAGCTTTGTTCTTCCTTCTTTTCAATTCTTTTCCTTTTTTTTTGCATTTTTCTTCTTTTTTGTTCTTTTCTTTGTATTTTTCTCTTGCTCTAACTTTTGCCTAGGTCGCCCTTCCGGGTTTTCGGCCCAGCGAGCCTCTCAAGGGTAAAAGTTTAGCTTTGTCCATGCCAAATGGTTTTGAGATCCTGAAGTCATCTGAATCCAAGAGAGTGGCTGCTGTTTCGCTTTGTAAGCTTCTTCTGATGAGATCTGATCTTCTTGATCTGACTTTCTTGCCTCTTGTTCGAGGGCTGCTTCAAATCTAGCCACACAGGCCTCACATCGTAGTTGACCGTTGAACGTTTTGAATGGGCCCAAGGTTTGAAAGCAAGGACTCAAGTCTCGAGGCTGAGAGCGATCCTAAGCTGCACAATCTCAAGAGCGATTCCACACAGGTCTTCGCGGGACCGCGCAAAATATTTTTTTTTTGAAAATTTTTAAGAAAGTGACAAATCGCTCGTGCTGAAGATAGTGTGAAACCAGTCTGGATCAAGCCAGGGTCCTTCTCAGTACTCACGCTAACAAGCATGATTCCATTCATTAAGGGCTTAGCACGCCTTTCTTTCTCTCAATTTGATCAAAGTTTTGCAAATCCCGAGGAAGTCCTTCCTCTTTATTTTCACCGCAGTGTTCAAAAGGTTTTGAAAAACTTAGGTCAATGCAATGATTTTGGGGCACAAGAGAGCAGGTGGAATGCACTGCCATCTCATTCAGATTCCGTCACAACTAGCACACGGCAGAAGCGAACACAGAAGTGCAAAAATTACTGCTGTTTCATTCAAAATCTGTTGGTGTTACCGGCTCCTTGGCAGAAACAGACTCAAAACAAAATGAAAAAGACTGACACAAAACAAAATGGTGATGCCCGAGGTAACACCCCCCAGAATCACCCGACTCCTATACAACAGGACTGACTCAACAAGACAGACCCAAAACCAAAAAGAGACTGACTCAAGACAAAAGACAGACTCAAAAACAAAATAACAAGACTGTCCCAATACCCAGGTCCGAATGCAAAATTAACAGCACTTGTACATTGCTCAAAACAGTGCATGCCATCCACCACAACTGGAGTAATCTGAACCCCATCCGTAGCTGGTTCAATCTCTGGTCAGATCACATTATCTCCCACAGATTCACTGATCAAGTGCCGATGGACTTTGCTGGACTGGCGCGGGGATAACTCTGTTGTCAAACAGATCTTGTACATCATGGCGCAGACGAAAGCAGTCGTCGGTAGTATGGCCTGTTTGCTGATGGTAGGCGCAGTACTTAGTCTGATCATGTTTTGTAGGGATAGGATCGGGGAGGGGCCGTTGTTCCAACGGTTTCAGATGCCCTTTCCGGATTAAGGCCTCTAGAGCTTTTGACAAAGGCATATAAAGCGGGGTGAAAACCCTTTTGACTCGAGGTGGGTACTTGGTTCCTTGTGAGCTACTTCCAGACGCACCGGTGAATAGGGTAGCTGTTTTTGATACGGTGGTAGCCACCATGCCCACATCAGAAGATCTTGCAGCTGCATCACCACTGGTGGTCGCATTCGAACTGCGGGAAAACGCCCTCCTGGGCTGCTCTTTCTCCTGGTCAAAGAGGCCCTGCTTCATAGCATCCTCGATCTGCACTCCCATCTCGTGTAAATCTGAGAAAGTAGGGAAGGGGATCACGATCATTTTCTGTATTAGCTTGGGCTGGAGATTGCGCACAATCATCCGAATTTGATCTTTGTCCGTTGGCCTAATGGTCATCATTGAGGCTTTGGCTCTCCAGCGGGTCACGAATTCTGAGAAGCTCTCCTTCGGCTCCTGCCTCATCGTCTCAAGATCACGGGTCGTAATATCGATTTGGGTATTGTATGAATATTGTGCGACGAAGGCCTCGGCCATCTCCTCCCAGCTTTGTTTCACTGAATCCTCCAATTTGGCATACCAGGTGACTGCAATACCCGACAGGGTCCTGCCAAAAAGGGAGAGCTTCTGTAATCTTGTCAAACCCATCGGGCGCAAAACATCTGAAAACAAGCTCAAGTGGACCATGGGATCTCCTGACCCGTCAAAACGGTCGATGTGAGGCATCTTGAACCTGTCCGGCAGAGTTACAGCTGCGTCGGTGTACCCGTCCTCAATGCCCGGGATGGACTTTACCCCCAGGGATTTCTTGAACAGCTTTTCAAGCTTGCTCAACTTCAACGCTGTGGGGTCAACCTTGAACTCGGAGGGAGAGTCCGGTAGATTGGTAGGTGTTTTGGATAGTTGAGGTAAAATTGGGGGCAGAGCCGGCCCTACCGGAAGGTCCGTACCTTCCTGGACATTTGGCGTCTCCCCAGGTGCTGGAACTCCTGCTGGGGGAGGAACTTGTTGTGAAGCGGACGCGCCGCTTTGCTGTTGCAGCTTGGTGATGAGCTCGGCTTGCTGGGCCATGATTGCAGCCTGCCGTTTGGCAAATTCCTCCTGACGGGCAGCATCCTGCTGCATGAGTTTCATACTCTCTTGCATCTGGCGCATCATTGCCTCCATCTCTGATGTGTTTGGCTGATCCATCTGACTGGTTGGTATCTATCCCTGCAGTAGAAACTGAGACCTCAGCCTGATTGTTCACTGGTGGGGTGGATAAGGGCCGCTGAACTGGTAACTACTGAACCGGTGATTTGTGCCTGACTAGCCCTTTTACCCTGCCTCTGGCAAAGGAACACTGATTGCCCTTGAACTGAGTCTCTGACCTGACAAAGTCTATCAGCACAAGTTCGATGAACCTCGGGGGATATCGGAGCCTTCTGAAGCTATGGTTCCCAGACTACCTAGCAAAAGAGAAAACAGACAGCATCTTAGCCTGATTCCTTCTGAACAGATACGAGCATAGTTGAATGAGTGTGCCCTCTACTGAATTCTGCCCCAAAATTCTGCCCCAAATCTGAGTCTGATACCCACAGGTAAAGCTGACTCCCAAATACTGATAGTAATGCCCGCAGGCCTGATGCCAAAATTCGCAAACTGGTGCCCGCAGGCCTGATGCCCAAACTCATACACTGATACATGCATTCCTGTAGAGACGCACTCTAAAGCACAAAACAGATAAGTGAGAGCCAAAAACACCCCTATGAAGGGGTAGGGTTTCCTTGTCCTATTTTGTCAGGAGCTAGGGTTTCACTACGCACGCAGCGGCTTCAAACAACCTATAAACGGGTAAGCAACCTGTCCTAGTTTGGAATGGTCACTATGGATCCGAATATGCACTAGGTCGAATGGTCAAAGAGGGTGCCCCGGTAGAACCGGGGTTTGTGTTCCCATACTGACAGAGCCCACAACCGGTCAGCCTTATGGTCATGCCTTGACAAGACAAGCCTCCGGTAAACCGTTCAGGAATAGCAGATGGCAAACACGGTGTCCCAGGCGCACCAGTGCAAATGCAATGCAAAGAAACACACAAGTGTAGTCAAAAATAGATATCATGACTTCGAGTCAAGTTCTCTAAATCCCCAGCAGAGTCGCTAGAAACTATAGACGTCCCCGAACGCCCCGGGAGGAACGAGCTCCCGTTCTGTTCATTTTGGGGTCACTACAGCTCAGGACTCTCAAATTTGTCACGGTTCTAAGTCTGAACCAATGAGTCCAAATTCGGCAAATCGTTTTGAGAAACAGATTTTTGAAAAGAAGTGCCAAACATGGACTGTTTTGCCAGATACAGAGTCGCCACCTAAATGTTTTTTTTTAATGGGAAATTTAGGAAACCCAGACTCGGTGCCAAAGGCCACGTGTCCGTCATCACCAAAGTTGCCTCGGCTCGGGAACTTGGGTACGATTGGAGAAGGTCACTTCGTGAGCACCCCCGCTCGCCCGATCAAAGATCGGCCTCTACTAACCATGATATCAATTTTTGAAAACTTTGTGTGTCCTTATTCCGGTTATTAGCCTAGGTTACTATGTGATGCACACAGCATATAAGTCTAGACTGAGTTGCCTGAATTGGAATAAAACATTTCATGTTTGTTTATTTGAAAGATGGTTTGCTACTCGCAAGTAGGCTTAAAATGCAGATTTTGCCACCCGCAGGTGGGCTTAGAAAACAATGGTTTTGCCACTATCTAGTGGGCTTAAAACTAACAGTTGATGATTTATTCCAATCCAAGTAACCCAACCTTCACCCACAGGCATTCAGGCAGTTATATCACATAAGCATTTAGCCTCATGGTAAGCATGCTATTCATGGCAGTCACTCACACGCATGCAAGGATGCTAAAGCATAAAACTTACCGGGTACTCCAAGCCAAAACAAAAACTCATTAGAAATCACGCATGAATCCTAAGTATACAGAAATGCCTAATGCAACACATGCAAGAATGCAAACTATAGCAGGCTCGGCTATTCTAAACATGGCATATGGAATGCTACAGCTAACATGTATTCAATTTGGAATTGAAAGCACGATGCAGTTAGTATGGTGCGCCGAGTCCGGTGCATGCAAAACAGATGAATGAACGCAAACATGCTATCATACTGTATGCTAATTGAAATATGCCCTAATCTAACCATCATAAGCGGATAAATAAAAGGGAAGAAAGACGTGGGGTTGGAAGACATACAACACACACACGCACACTTATTACAGTTATGCCCTCGCGCAGAGGGTCCGAATAAATAATACAGTCCCGAATAAAAAAATATTACAGTCCAAATAGTACAGTCCAGATAATATACAAATTCCTATTTAATTAACGAATTAACTAAGAAAAGCTGTAAAACTGGCATGCGAGCCAGGGACTGCCTTGCTTCTGATGAATGATGTATGCCTGGGCTGCCTTGCGCGGAAATCCACTGGGATGCCCCAATTAGCCTCTGTTTAGCAGTTATTCTTGGAAAGCGTGCCAAGCTCCGAAAAGTAGCTGATTCTTCATTTTGCTGCAACAGAGAGCAGGAAAAGGGCATAGCAATGTATTTTCACAGATATATGCATGCCTCTATCCTCGTGCCTTCAATCACGCATATCGATGCATGATGGTAGAGGAGTCGAAATGTGCAACTTAATATAGAATGAATGCACGTGTAAACACAACAAGAACCTAACTCCATCATGGGTAATCCGGAGTGTCGGTGACTGGGAATTGAGACACGTTCCGTCACTCGGAGTACGAAACGTACCTCGTTTCCCGTGCCCGAGCTAACTCCTATCCCGAACGTGATGCAATATGCATGATATACATGAATGCAACTAAGATACAGCCTAGTATGCACAATGCTATGAAAATGAGATGTCTCGAAATGCGTGCACACGGGCACGCAAACCGAGAAAATGACATACGCGATGCAAATGACATGGAAATATGATATGGGCTTACACTAACATGAGAGAGCCTCAGCCGCACTCACATAAGAGGCCGATGGATAAAAATGTAGTGCCTCGAAATGCGTGTACACGGGCACGCAAACCGAGGCAATGACATGTGCATTGCAATAATGGGCTTATACCAACATGAGAGAGCCTCAGCCACACTCACATAGGAAGCCATGGATGAAAATGAAGTGCCTCGAAATGCGTGCACACGGGCACGCAAACCGAGGCAATGGCATACACAATGCAATAATGGGCTTATACCAACATGAGAGAGCCTCAGCCACACTCACATATGAACCCATGGATGAAAATGAAGTGCCTCGAAATGCTAGCACACGGGCACGCAAATCGAGGCGATGATAGAATGCGATGCAATGACATGGAAATGGCATATAGAATGCAACATGGACTTATACTAACATGAGAGAGCCTCAGCTGCACTCACATAAGAGGCCGATGGATAAAAAATAAGTGCCTCGAAATGCGTGCACACGGGCACGCAAACCGAGGCAATGACATATGCAATGCAATGGCATGGAAATGGCATACAAACATGCCAATGGGATTTCAGCAGAAAAATGAGGGGGAAAACAGCCCCGAAATGAGGCGAAAACACACCCGATGCATGGAATAGTCCCGAAATGCAAAATTAGGCACCCGAAATGGCCTATAGCTATACCAAACATGCATAATTGGCACATGGAATGAAAAGACAGAAGCAAGGCAGCCCTAAAATAAGCATTTTACTAGTACAAGACAAGGCCAAAAAGCAAGCAAAGATAGGGCAAAATTAGCATGCGAAAATGGCCCTAAACATGGGATTAAGAAGCAACTCATAGCTGCTGTCCTCAAACAGGTTAGGACTCTTCAACAACATTGAAGAGGGATGAAAAATAAGCACTTTCACAGAACTGTAAAAACCTCAAAAACAAACATAGATAAGGCTAAGTTCTTATGCAAGAAAATGGACCAAAAGGTGGCCAAAGAGGCAAGTGGTATATGCAATGCCCAAACTGAAAAATTCCTTTCTACAACATTGAAGAGGGACAAAAAATAAGCATATTTCCAGAACTGTAAAAACCCAAAAGCAGTATACAAACATGCTAGAAATGCAATGCAAAATAAGGCTCAAAAGAGGCTATAACATGAGGTATGCAAAATATTCACCAAACAGCCAAAGACCCTTAATGAAACATGTTAACAACGTCAAAATAAGGCCATCTCTAGGCCTGTAAATCATCCAAAAATGGAAGCATGATAGGATGCCAAAGCATGCAAGAAAACGGTATTTAAGGAGGATATTGAAGCAAGTGCAATATGGAGGGCTCAAACAGGGTTGAGCCCTTAATGGAACAAGAAAATGAGCTCAAAAAAATGACCTTTTAAGTTTTGGTCGGAGCTCAAATTAATAAGCATGTATGGCTTAGAGATGGTGCAAAAATGAGCTAGAAAAGAGGGAAATTGGACTTACCTTTGAAGACCAACACTTTTATTGCTTCTTGGACCAGATTTGGTGACTCTAAGCTGCTGGAATTCTTCCCCTTGCTGTTGTAATGGAAGGGTGGTGGTAGAGCTTGAAGATGATGAAGAAATGGAACCCAAAACTTGAAGGAAATGGGGTGCTATGTATGTATCTCCTCCAAGCAAGCCTTGTAACCCCTTTTCTTGAGTTGGGAGGCCAGCAAAATTCAAGAGAGAGGGAGAGAAGAGTCCAGCCAAGTGTGTAGGGAATTGAGGCTCTTGTTACCCCACAAAATATCTCCCGGATGTAGATCTTTTCTGGGGGAAACAGCTGTACAGCTGTAAAGTACACAGAGAGAGGAACATGGCCGGCCAAGTATTTTTGTTGCAGGTGGCAGGCCGGCCACCCCCCCTAGCCGGCCAGCTAGAGGTCAAAAGGGTCAAGTATAATTAGTGGCCGGCCACCACATATTGGTGGCCTCCCATGTCTCCTCTTCACAACCCCGTGGTTCGAATTTGGAAACTCTAAAACAGGAGAGAGAACAAGCCATTTTCAAGAGGTGTTCAAAAGGGTCAAATGGAATTAGTGGCCGGCCATGAACGTTTAGGGTCCTCCCATGTGTGTACAACACAAATATGTGGTTCAAAGTTCAAGAAAAAGGGCCCAGGTTGTTCAACATTGGCTCGGAAGGAGGGGTTCAAAAGGGTCAAATTGAATTAATGGCCGGCCACCACTTTTTAGGATCCTCCCAAGTGTGTACATCACAAATATGTGGTTTGGGTTTGAAGAAAATGGCTCCAAGGTGTTCAACATTGGCCCAGAAGTGCAAAAAACGGGCGCCGGAGGGCGAAAATGGAATATAACTGGTTGCCAAGATAATTGCTGGCCTCCCACCCTCCAGTGACCTTCCTGATGATAAAACAGAGGCACCTGCCAAAAATGAACGAAAATCGATGCGAAATGAATGCTCGGGGGCCAAAACACGCAGTTCGGGATCCCGAAAATGAGCTGCTAAGCACCGAAAGTGGCGTTCGACCACGAAGTGGGTTTCTCCGACCCCAGTGTCCCTCAAAAGGGAGAAAATAGGAAGTGTGCCAAAATTCAGAGCAAACGGAGATGGTTAGGCGGTCCCGAACCGAGACACACGGCCAATAGTCCCGAAAAACCGGAAACCGAACTCCGAAATGGGCAAAATGGCCTACGACCATGAAATGTAGCCTACGGACATTAAGAGATGGTCTACAGGACCTCTCCCTCCCCTCAGGAAAAGAAACAGAGAAAATCGAGTCTGGTTCGCAAACCGAGACAAGGCACAGGAGAGGGTTCGGAAGTCCGGAGGCAGGGCTCATGGCCGCGACTCTGAGACTTCTGAACGAGCGCGATATGCAATATCACCAAGCACTCAACTGGTGACGTTTAAGTCTTAAGGTCGGTGAAAAATGGGGTGTCTACAGATACCAGTAGGAACCCTACATCAATTTGCTTGGTGACCTCCTCTTTGATCTTCAGAACCGAGTCCGGGCAGATCCTTTGGAGCTTTTGCTTAACAGGTTGGGCCTCTAGGTCAAGAGGATCTGGTGCTGTACAATCTCAGGATTGATTCCAGGCATGTCATCGTAGGACCACGCGAAAACGTCTTTGAAATCTTTTAACAAAGCGACTAAGCGCTCGCGCTTCTCCGAAGACAACGTGGACCCGTTCTGGACCAACCGCGGGTCCTTCTCAATACCAACATTAATTGTGGTGATTTCATCAACCAAGGGTTTAACAAACCTCTCCTGCTCTTTATCAAGCAAATATTGCAAAACCGAAGGAATTTCTTCCTCGTCGTTTTCATCAAAATTTTGAAAATCCTGATTAATGCAATAAATTAAGGGCACAGAAAAGTACTCAGAAACCACAGCCGTACCATTCTCATTAATAACCTCCTGATTCCTCTGTTACAACAGACTCAAAGGAAAAAGAAAAAGACGACCTGGACAGGATAGTGGCATCCGGGTTGTCACCCCCAAGAATACTGAACTCAGACTCAGACAAGCTGGAACCTGATTTTGACTCCACAGACTCGGTGGAATCAGATTTCGGCTCGTTACCTAACCCAGTGCTGCTCGATAAAAAGCACTCCTCGTATTGCCAGACGAGGGAGGGTGCGACGGATGCATCCTGAATTTCTGAAGATAGGCTCACAGCCGCTTCATTCCCAATCATGGACACTGAGAAGTTATCCCCCAAGCACTCTTGTACGATCTGAGGATCTGAAAGTAGATGTAATAACCCACATTCATATCTTAGTCATGTTCATGTGCATGTGCATGGTTTTGTCTTGTTAAGCTTGCATTTGTAGACTTTGACTTGTTTTGCCTAAGTAAAGGTCCCTGTCTTGTTTTGTGCTTATGTTATTTGCCTAAGTGTTGTTGCATGCTTTGTTCCTTCCTTGCTGTCTCAAGCCTATGTCATGTCAAGCCGAGGTCATCTTAAGCCTAGGTTACGCCTTTGAACCCTTTTCACCTAGGACCATCTTGGAACCACTTTGGTTAACCTCCACCTTTGCCCTGGCATATTGGCCGAGATGTCATTATCTAGGCCGAGGTGTTTATCACTAAGGCCGAGATGTGTATTATCTAGGCCGAGATGTTATCCCTGAACCTAAGTGATCTTGTTCCGGGATTGGTATGACCTAGACCGAGGTGTGGCACATCTAGGCCAAGGTGTGGCATAGCTAGGTCAAGTGTTGTCCTTCCTAGCCGAGATCATTGTTCCCTACTTGCCGAAGCTTATGTCCGAGCCGAGATCATTACCTGCCGGAGTGCCCATGTCGTCTTGCTTGTTATACACACTTTGTCATGCACTTGTCTTGTCATTTAGTCACCTTTTTGAGGAGAACCAACCAGCCATTGCCACGTGTCCCAGCAGAGGGTTAAGTTAGCCGGCAGAGTTAGAAATGTATCATTTTGTGTATTATATTTTGCATTGTAGAGAGAGAAGCTCTAGGAAGAGGAAGAGGAGTTCTTGAGAGAAGTAGATTTCCAAGCTTGATCCTTAGAGTTCAAACCGTTAGATCTGTGTCTTGAGGTTAGATTCTTGATCTACTCTTGTTATTCTATATGTTGATCCGATTGCATTGCATGATCCAGCATGATTCATGAGCCATGCATTGCTTTGAAGTTCGGTTTTGAAGAGAGAAAATGATGTTCTTGTGTTCTTGAAAGAAAACCATGTTTTGATCCGAAAGCTTGCATTAAGATCCATGTTTTTGTGTTTGTTTTCATAAGACCTTCAAGTATGGGTACCCAGGTCCATGTTTTCAAACTCATCTCATGAAATCCCATATTTCGTAATAACAAGTTGTGATTGAGCATTCATGTTTTTCATGTTCTTCATGTTCATGTTCTTTATGTTCTTCAGCAGAGGGAAACCCAGATTTTCCTGACTTCATTTCCTTGAATATGGCCATCGGGACCACACCTCGACAAGGAGGTGTGGGACCTCGGCCAAGACCTGGTTGGTACCCAGCATGTTTTCCCGATATAAAAAACAGTGTTTTAACTTCCAGCATGCTTTGCTTTGACTTGACCTAGTTTTGAAAGAAAACGCCGGGATCATTTACATTCATATAAGGCTTGTCTTGAGAGCGCATTTCATATCCATCTTTGAGCATCCTATCTTGTCTTCTTGAAGTGCATTCAGTAGACCTTGCCATGTGTTTGTAGGACTTGGACCCTTGCCTTGACCCCGACATCCGAAGAGCTATGTGAGTGGTATTTTTAATAAAGCTATGTTATAAAGTTTTGATAAAGTTTTGCTTTGTTTTGGAAAAGTATTCGATCAAGCATGAATGATTATCCCTAGTTTTTGTATCAAGTATTAGCTTTGTTTGATGACATTCTTGGAAAGTCCTCCCACGCTAGGGGACTCTAAGCCCATGTAGCATTATGTTGAGAGATCTCTACCATCGACGGTCTATGAACGAACGGCCCCACCGACGGTCTGGTGTACGGGTGGATTTGTCTTAATCGATTCTAGGTCGATTATTCCCTTGTTTTGTCCGGAATGTCATCGTTTTGTATTATGTAGATGTTATTGAACATCCATGAAGCTTTGAAAGATTTGATTGATTAAGTTGATTCATCTCATGTTTTGTTACAAGCTATGATATGTATTGTTTTGATAAAGATCTTGGATATCATTCATTTAAATCTTTATTACTAATATCATTCACTGAGTATCCAAGCTCATCCTCTCCGTATATATATGTAGGTGGCAAGCAAGAAGGCGGTGACGCCTAGATGTTATATGCAAGATGTTTGATTCATGTTTTGTATCGTCTTGAAGATTATGCTTCTTGGCTCATAGTTATCTCTTTTGTATATGATGGCTTGAGAAGCCTTTTGATCAAGATGTATTTTGTACTTTATTTTATTGTATCCCAGTTGTAAACTATATTAAGATGTATGTCATTTTATTTGATTTATGCACAGCTCTTACGGACTAATTAGAATTAAATTAGTGCTTCCGCACATGTAAGCCCCATATGTATACTCTGTTTGTGTGTGAATCTTTGTAAGTTGGCCTTTGGTAATCTCGGATTACTGGCCATCATGGCACCATTCTACTAGGGGTGGAATGGGGTCATGACAGTAGACAAGCCAGTGCTACCCCCATTTCAATCTCTGTGCTCTCGGAATCCTCCTTCTTGCACTGCTCAGCCTCAGCTGGTGGGTTTGTCTGCTCTTCGGCAACATTATCCCCGGACAATTGCAAGTCAAAAAAAATCTCAAATCCAAGCAAGTGGCGCCTCTCTGGATTCAACCATGGCTCTGGGAAGCCACAGAATGGGAAGTCCTCCCCCTCCCAAATAAAGCGTCCGTTCAGGGTAGTGTGGGTTATGTGGCATTTCGGCCGATACGGCAACGCCTTTCTGGCCACTTCACCCTAATCCCATCCCGGGTATGTGTTGTAGCTTATTCATAAGGTAGACAGATTGTGCGTTGACATATAGCCCCTCATCAACAGTTAGGATATTTTGTACAACCCGGGCCTCAGCTAGGGTGAACGCTGACAGAAATACATTCTCCGCGCCATGCTTAATCTCCAGAACTGGTGTAGAAACCTTTGGCGGTGGATGGATTGAAGAATTCCCAACAACGATGGTCACCCCCTTCCCATAGGGGTACTTCAGCATTTGGTGTAGGGTGAAAGAGACAACTTTCACCTGGTGCAGCCACGGCCGCCCTAGGAGTAGATTGAAGGTTGCAGGAACATCCAAGACATGAAAATCAATATCATGTTGTTCTGGACCAACCTGGGTCCGAATCTGTACAGTCCCCATCACCTCTCGGCTAGTATTATCGAAGGCCCTTATCTCCTAGGCAGTAGGCACAAAATTCGCGGGCTTCAACCAGATAGCATATGTTGTCCTCGACGGACACACGTTAATAGCAGATCTTGTGTCAACAAGGACTACCGGTACCCATTTCTCTTTACACTCGACAGAGATATAGAGCGGTTTGTTATGATTTGAGCCCTCAGGCGGCAGTTCCTTATCAATGAAGGTCAATGTCGGGGAAGCTCCTCCTGGGAAAACCAACCCTACCAACTACTAAGGTGTGGTATCAATTGAAAGTTTAGCTCTGTCCATTACAGAAAGGACAGCCTGTCTGTGAACTCTTGAGGCCATCAGCAGTCCCCGGATGGAGATATCTGCTTGGATTTTCTTAAGCTGTTTCAGCACAGCCTCCTCTTCTAGTAGTTTTTCTTTTTGCCTCTCCGCTTCTCTGTCTTTTCCGGACGCCACTGGTTGATCTAAATGTGGGAGCTTGAAATACCGCCCACTCCTGGTCATGTGGTCGACCTCCCCAACATACTAGGTATCATCCGGTTGGTTCCGCTCCCAATCTTCATCAGTGTGGGCAAGACGCAAGTCATCATCTTCCCACCACATACCGTCGGCAACCGACAGATAATTGTCCGGTTCTGTTACAACTATTTCGGTACGCACAACACGTTCCATCCCCGCAGGGGCTTTGGCCTTTCTAGCCCTCTACAAATCTTCGATCTTTTCCTGCTCAAACTGCTTCAATGTAGCCTGCTACTCAATATCTTTTGTACTCAAACTGCCTGGATCTCGAGGAAATTTGTGCAAAATTCTTTTCTCCAGCGATCCTCCCTGATTCTCGGCCATTCCGGCCACTGATGATGTCCCAGCTCTTGATTGCCCCTGTTCTGGCTGAAGTCCTTTAACAACATCCGGCTGATCACTGAGCCACCCGGTAGCTTCTGCTGACCCATCCAAGTCGAACCAGTTGACAGTCACGTCCCTTGAGTCCTACTCTTTAAAGAACTATAGATTTGCGATGTCTTCTTCCAGCTCTACCAGGTCATCTAGCCCCTGACTAGGTCCAGCCTCCCAGACCACACAGACCTCTGCCCTAACCGGCAGCTCTATCATTGGCTTAATCTGGCCCGTTGATGTGATGTAACCACTCGGGTTGTACTCAAAGTTCGCAGACCCCTCAGGCTCTGAATAATCATTCTCATCTGCAGGGAAAGTCACCCTGGTTCTATTTTCGATGGTCACCACCACAGGTTTAGGCTGGGTTTGGGAAGTGCTCAACGTAGACAAATTTGTGTTGTTCGAAATGAACACCTCCAGCTTGGGTAGGTGAGAGGGCATGATATATATGCTAGGGTCGTAAGACACAACCCCTGTTTGGATCAGGTTAATACGTTTGGGAGGTGGAGCTTGGTTATGTGGTGGGAGTGGTTTGGTTGTGACATTCGGTTTCTCTGGTGGCACGATCATCCTGTTGTCAATGAGATCCTGAATCTCATGACCCAATCTAAAGCACTGGTCAGTGTCGTGACCATGCTGTTGGTGAAAGGCACAGTACTTAGCCGTGTTATGGGTTGGTGGGAGATTACTTGGTAATGGCCGCGACTCTAGGGGCTTCAAGTGCCCTTTCTTGAACAAAACCCCCAGAGCTTTGGACAGAGACATGTACAGCGGGGTAAAGGTTCTCTGGCCTTGGGGTGGATATTTGGCTGTTTGTTAGCTACTTCTGGATGCACCGGTGAATGGTGTAGCTGTAAAGGTTTCTGGAGTGGTGGTGGTGACCATGCCCACATCTGAAGTTCTGGCAGCTGTAGCACTGCTCCTGCCTATATTCGTACTGCGGGAAAATGCCCTCTTGGGCTGCTCTCTGTCGTGGTCAATTAGACCCTGCTTCATGGCGTCCTCGATCTGTACCCCAATCTCATGTAAATCTGCAAAGGTGGGAAGGGGTAAGACGATCATCTTTTGCATCAGCTTGGATTGGAGGTTGCGCACAACCATTCGTATCTGATCTTTGTCGACCAGCCTGATGGTCATCATAGAGGCTTTGGCCCTCCAATGGGTTATAAAGTCGGAGAAGCTCTCTTTTGGCTCCTGCCTCGTTGTCTCGAGATCACGTGTTGTGATCTCGATTTATGTGTTGTAGGCGCATTGAGCTATAAAGGCCTCAACCATCTCCTCCCAGCTTCTCTTGACAAAGTCCTCCAGCTTTGCGTACCAAATAGCCGCAACACCTGACAAGGTCCGGCCGAAGAGGGAAAGCTTTTGCAATCTGGAGAGGCCCATTGGCCTTAAGATATCTGAGAACAACCGCAGGTGCACCATGGGATCCCCAGAATTGTCAAATCGGTCGATATATAGCATTTTGAACCGGCCTAGCAAAGTCACCGCCGAATCGGTGTATCCATCCTCTATGTTCGGAATGGAATGAGCCACTTGAGCCTTTTTGAACAGCTTTTCTAGCTTGCTCACCTTTAGCACTGTTGGATCCACCTCAAATTCAAATGGTGTATCCACTAGATTAGTGGGTGCTTTGGACAGCTGGGGTAGGATTGGGGCTGGAACTGGCCCCGTTGGGACATCTGTATTTTCCTGGACGTTTGCAGTCTCCCCGAGTGTTGGAACTCTGAGTGGGGGAGGAGGTGGGTGCGAAGCAGATGCTCCGGCTTGCTGCGGTTATTGTGGTTGTTGTTGCTGCTGTAGTTTGGCAATTAGCTCTGTCTGTTGAGCCATAACCTTTGCCTAACGTGCAGCAAACTCTGCCTATCGAGCAGCATCCCGCTGCATGTTTTGCATAGTCTCCTGGAGCTGATGCATCATCTCCTCCATGGTTGCCATAAGGTGTTGATCTAACTGAACAAAAAGGTATATCTCTCTACAGTAGAAACGAAAACCTCAATCCGACTACTTACTGGCAAGGTGGATAAAGACCACTAATTTGGAAATCGATGTACTGATGAACTGGGCCTAACTGACCTCCGTATAGTAACTGAGGGTAATGAAAGGAACACTGGTTGTCCGTCTATCAGATCCACAAATCAATGAAGTCTTCGACCTCTGATCCAAAGTGTTTGGGGAATATCTGCCTGGTCGGAAGCAATTGTGCTAAACTACCTTGCAGAAAGATAAATAAAGCATAATAAGGAAACAAACAAGTAGAAAAACGGACAGCATAACGGCTTAAATAAACACATCACACAATTCACATTTGTAAGCTGAACACACTGTTCTCAACACTGATCATTGTTCCCAAATCACTGCCCCAGATCTGATACCCTCAGGTAAAACTGATTCTTCCAAATATGGATGCCCGCAGGCCTGATACCCGGACTTGCAAACTAATACATATAACCCTGTAGAGACACACTCTGACAACACATATCAAGCAAGTAAGAGCCAAAACACCCCTGTGGAGGGGTAGGGTTTCCCTTTCCTGTCTTGTCAGGAGCTAGGGTTTCATTATGCACGTAGCGGTTTCAAACAACCTACAATCGGGAAGCAACCTGTCCTAGTTTGGAATAGTCACTATGGATTTCGATATACACTAGGTCAAATGGTCAAAAAGGGTGCCTCGGTAAAAACTGAGGATTGTGTTCCCATCGTGGCAGAGCCCGCAACCGGTTAGCCTTATGGTATGCTTCTCAAAGCAAGCCTCCAGCAAACCATTCAGGAATAGCAGATGGCAAACACGGTGTTCTAGGCGCACCAATGCAAATGCAATGCAAAGAAACACATAAGTGTAGTCAAAACAACATAACATGAGTTCGAGTCAAGTTCTCTAAATCCCCAGCAGAGTCGCCAGAAATTGTAGACCGCCTGAACTCCGCTCTGCGCGCGAGGGCGTGAATGGTAGTTCTTAGCTACTACAGTTCGAACTCATGTCACGGTTCTGAATCTAATCTCACAAAGTGCAATGTAAGACTGATAAATCACCAAAGAGTCCAAATCCAGCAAATCGTTTTGAAAAATCAATTTTAATCAAAAAGCGCCAAACATGGATTGATTTGCCAGATTTCAGAGTCGCCACCTAAATATTTTGTTTTGGGAAATTTAGGAGACCCTGACTCGTGCCTAAGGCCACGTGTCCGTCATCACCAAAATTGCCTCGGCTCGAGAACTTGGGTATGAGGAGGGAAGGTCATGAAATGAGCACCCCCGCTCGCCCGATCAATGATCGGCCTTTACTAACATGATATGTTGTTTTTGAAAACACATGTGTTCTTATTCTGGTTTATTAGCTAGCTTACTATGTGATGCGCATAGCATACAAGTATAGACTAAATCACTCGATTTGGGCCAAAACATCTCATGTTTGTTTGTTTGAAAAAAGGTTTGAAAGTGCTACTCGCAAGTAGGTTAAGTCGTGGATTTTTCCACCCTCAAGTGGGCTTAACATGCACATTTTGATGAATTGTTCCAATTCAAGCAATGAAGCCTTCATCCACAGGCATTCATGTAGTTATAACAGTTAAGCAAATAGCCTCATGCCAAGCATGTTTCCATGGCAACACTTACACGCATGCAAGGATGCTAAAGCATAAACACTCACCGAGTACTCCAAGCCAAAACAACAAACTAGTTAGAAAAAAATGCATGCTCCTAACTATGTCAACAATTCCTAATGCAACACATGCAATTGTAGACGCGCCCGCGTGGGCCTCACGCTACAGTTTAGACTCGATTTTTGTCGCGGTTCTTAATCTGAACCAAAGAGTCCAAATCTGGCAAATCGTTTTGAGAAACAGATTTTGAAAAAGTAATGCCAAACATGGACTGCTTTGCCAGATACAGAGTTGCCACCTAAATATTTCTTAAAATGGGAAAATTTAGGAAACCCTGACTCGGTGCCGAAGGCCACATGTCCGTCATCACCGGAGTTGTCTCGGCTCGGGAGCTTGGGTACGATCGGGGAAGGTCAGCTATGAGCACCCCCTTTCGCCCGGTCCGAAGACCGGCCTCTACTAACCGTGATATCCAATTTTGAAAGCGTTTTGTGTTCTTATTCCATTTATTAGCCTAGAATTACTATGTTATGCGCACAGCAAACAAGTATAGACTAGATTGCCTAATTTGGAAAGAAACATTGCATATCCGTTTGTTTTAAAAATGTTTTGAAATTTGCTACTCGCAAGTAGGCTAAAAAATACGGATTTCAACGAGTTTTTCCAACTCAAACAATCCAACCTCCACCCACAGGCATTCAAATAGTTTAACACATAAGCATCTAGCCACATGGTAAACATACTGTTATGGTAGCATTCACACGCATGCGATATGCTAAAACTGGAAAATACTCACATAGTACTCCGTGCCAAAACAAAGAACTCGTTAGCAAACATGCATGATCCAAGTCCATGTTAAGTGCCTAATGCATCGCATACAAAGTGTTGCTAGAATAGGCTCGGCTATCCTAACATGGCATGTGAGAATGCACAACTATCACATATTGAGTTTAGAATTTGAAGTACAAATGCAGTTAGCGTGATGTACCGAGCCTAATGTATGCAATACAAATGCATGAATGCACACATGCATAGCATAAGGTATGCTAAATTAAACGTGCCCTAATCTACCATCATAAGCAGGTAAATAAAAGGGAAGAAAGACGTGAGGTTGGAAGACATACACACACTCACGCACACTTATTACATCTTTACCCTCACTCGGAGGGATCGAATAAATATTACAGATTAATTAACTACGCAAGCTAATTAATATTACAAATTAATTTAATTAACGAATTAAATAAATTAATTAAAACAGAAAAATCGCCTCGGGAAACGCGCCGCCATGCATAGGCTGCTTCTGTTTTCCTTCCTTCACTCCTCTGGAGGCTGTCAAAACCTCAGGATCGCATCCCTGGACACTGGGGAGTACCACCGGCTGAGTGGAATTACCACCGGCAGTGGTATGTGGCCATCGGCACAAAATGAAGCTATCGGCAGAGAAGTTGTTGCCGGCCGGCACCTTACACTGCCGGTCGGCAGAATGTTCCTGCAGAATCTGTAAATGACAGCAACAGAGGGCAAGGCAAAGCATGACAGCACAATTCAAGGCATATATGCACCAACCATGTCCCTTATCATTGTAATGACTCAAAGGGGCATGTGCCTCGATTCTCGGACCATCAATCACGCATTTCCATGCATGATGGCCCAAAGAACCAAGTATGCAACTTCAATTTCAAAATGCATGCAAACCAAATAAACACACAAGGAGGCCTAACCTCTATCATACTCATCTCAAGAGGCAAGGTGATGCATGCAAGATGCAATGCAACTTAGGCATACGAGCTAAGGATGCAACATGCCGATACAAGCAAACATGCAAGGTGAGCATGCAAATAAGCAAAAGATGGTCTTAAACATGAATTAGGTAGCTCTAGTTAGGCCCAAAACAGTAGCCAATAATGCCCAAAATGGATGCTAAACACACATGCACACATACACATGTTATGGTCCAAACCTTAGGCACAAATTGAACAACCCTCAAACACATTTGAAAGGGGGAATCATGGACTAATTAGCATGCAACATGAGCATTGAAAGTCATGTTAGGATGGTGCCAAACCAAGCAACAAGATCAAGCCAAACATGCAACAAATAGTCTAAGTGTTCAAAGCAAACCAATGGGGCATTGAACTACACTTAGCAAGACCAAACAGGGCATGGACTAAATGACTAAAAACAGAGTTTTGGGACATTAATACAAGGCCTAAGGGCCACTTAGATGGCATCTAAATGACTCAAAAACAAAGGCATGCATAAACACCAAAACATGGAGCATTGCTACACAAGCTTCCAAAGCATTAAAGAGGCATGCAAGGCAATCAAATAAGCATGGAAATGGGACTGAAATAACATGTGGGGGGACCGCAAATCACCAAATCGATGCAAAGATGTCATGCTACACATGCGCATACTCAAGGCCAACAAGCCCAAATACAAAGGAGCTATATCAAGCATGCCAAAATCAACCCAAACAACCTAGGACAGACCTAGAACATGGAAAAACATGCACAAAATCTTCACAAGACTAAGCCTAAAACATGCTCCAACAAAGGCTAACAACTTAAGACATGTTAAGGCATAACAAGGCATTACAAGGCAACTATGCTAAGCATGCATGGAGTACCAAAACCGATTTAAAATCATGTTATATTATGGATATATAAGCATGAAAAACAACCTAAACATGCTCAACACACACTCAAGCATAATGCTCTCTCAAGAGGCCAAAACATGCCCTTTTCAAGGACAACAAGGAGAGGGGGTGGCCCTCTCCTTCTTGGGACTTCAAGGCATCATCTTCACCACTGAAATCCCTCAAGATTTCAGTGGTGAAGAGACCCCAACACCAAAATCCCGGATCTAGCACAAAATGGCGCAAAATGAGGCCTTTCAAGGCCTAAGGGGGGTCAACCACCCTCAAACAACAAAACACTCCTAATAAACAATAAAAAGGGCCTAAAAATAGAACTTTTTTATGTTATACAATAAGCACAAAATAGCTCTAAGATAGGTAGAAAATCAATGCAAAAATGGGAAAAAAGGAGACTAGGTTCTCACCCTTGAAGACCCCTTCACAAATGGTGCTCCAATGGCCTCCTTTAGCTTGAATCCAATGCCAAAACTTCAAAACCAGTCCTTTAGAACCTCAAGAGCCAGAGGAAGGTGAAACACTAGGTGTTTGTGTGAAATAGTAAGACACAAAACACCTAGTGCACAAAATGAGAGGGAAAGAGAGATAGAAAATGTATCTAACTCAAACCCTAGAACCAGAGCTCAACAATGGTTGTTTTTGCTCTCAAAATATCTAAACTCTCTAACCTAAGTCCTCCTCTTTGCCTCAAGAGAGAGCCCCCCTCTATATGTCTTGTAAAGCTTACAAGACAAGCTTTAGAAGAGGGAGATCCCTCCATACACGTGTATGGAGGGATGCAAAAGCAAGACAGCTGTCTAAAAATATCTACAAAAGCAGATGAACAGCAATCGGCCGGCCAAAAATGCCATCTTGGCCAAAAAGAGTGCCGGCCGGCACTAAATAGTGCTGACCGGCAACAAATAGTGTCAGCCGGCAATAAACATTGCCGGTGGCAGCAAACACCAGCCGGTGGCCTCTAGCCACTGCCGGTGGTGGGTGGGGATGGTCCACAAGCCCTACCCTGCCCTTCCAAGACAAAACACAAGTGTTTGGTGCAAAACCAGACACTAAACGGTCGAGTTCGGAGATCCTGAGGCAAGGCACGCGAGCCGAGGCCTCCGGGAACTCCAAACGAACACAAACATGGATGATCACCGAGTGTTCAAACGGTGACGTCCAAGCCTTGAGGACGGTCAAAAATGGGGTGTCTACAGCAATATGCGACTAAGATAGGCTCGGCTATTCTAAGATGTCATGTGAATGCAACACTCGATAACATGCTTTGAAACACGTATTCAAGAAAGTGTATTGAAATACAATGCAGTTTGTTTGATGCGTCGAGCCCGGTACAAGCAAAACAGATGAATGATACACGCATGCGAGCATAAGGTATGCTAATTGAAATATGCCCTAAAACTAACCACTGAAAAGCAGATAAATAAAAGGGAAAAAGAAATGGGAGTTGGAAGACATACATCACACACACGTACACTTATTACAATAGTTGTGCCCTCTTGACGGACGGTCCGAATAATAAGCTAGCTAGCTAATCTAAGCTGATTAAACTAATTATTACAAAACGAAACTAATTAATTAATCCTAGTTAACTAATTAGTTATTACAACACAAATGAATAGCTAATTACATTAACTACTTAAAGTACAAAACCAAATAGCTAACTAAGCTAAGCAACTAAGTAAAGCAGTAAAGAGATGTCCTCAGGGTGAGAAGTGCATGCATGCTCGGCCGCTTCATTTGGAAATCCATCACGATGCCCCAATTTGCCTCTGTTTGCATTTGTTCTCAGAACTCTGCACAAAGCTCCAGATAGCTTCTACTCCATCATCGGAACCTCCAAGAGCATGGCCGACCACTTATTGGTGTTGTCCACCACCTGCCGACCACTTACATTTGCTGCAGACCAGAAAAAGTGGTCAGCCAGTCACTTTTACTGGTCTGCCGACCACTTATTCTGCCACGCTTCCAATTTGCTGCAACAGTGAACAAAAAGGGGCACAACACTGTATTTGCAAGGTATGTGTGCATAACCACCCTCCCTATCATTTCTTATGCTCAAGGGAGTGCGATTCTCGACTCTCGGGCCACCAACCGAGCATCGCAATGCACGATGGCCGAGAAGCCAAGATTGCACAATCAATGTGAAAGAATGCACAAATAACACATAAAGCCTTAACCTCTATCATGCATGATCAAGAGGGTCGGCGACCGAGAATTGAGCACGTTTCATCACTTCAAGTATGAAACGTCCCTCGTTTCTCGTGTTTGGATTGATGTCCAATCCAAACACATGCAATGCATGCATGATCAACTTATCAAATCCAATGGCATGCAAACACAATGCAATGCACGCAAACATAATGCAATGCAACAAGCATGCAAACATAATGGACATGGCAAGGGCTATGTAATGCAACACTTAATGGACCAAACCAATGAATGCCAAGACAGTGGCCAAAACATGCTGAAAATGAAGTCCACAGCATATACAAGCATGCATACCAATTGGCTCAAGAATTAAGGCATTAAGATGCGACTCTCGAGAGCACTTAAAGAGTGAAAAACATGGAAGTGTGACAACACTATAAGCTCTAAAATCATGTATGAAATGGTGTCAAACCACTCAAACAACATAAGTATGGCATGCAAGAGCCCTCAAACACAAGGCTACCAAAAAGGGACTACACAAGAAGCATGCAATGCATGGTACAATTGAATGAACCAGCCACAAACGAAGACCAAACAAAGACCAAAACATGCTAAGATGGGAGCTCGAAAGTCTAGGCATGCATGCATACAAGCTAGGCCACAAACAAGGCAACAATGCATGAGCCTTGGAATGAATTGAAAGGAAATGGATTAAGATTTGAATCTGGTACCTTATGATTTTGATGAAAATGTGAATGTCTTGTCACAGACATTGTTTATACATGTTGCACTTATATCTTTGCTAAACCTTATATATTGTGTTAGATGATTCCTACTGGGTTGTGGCTCACCCTATTTGGGAAATACATTTTCAGGTGTTGGTGATATGCCTCCGCCAAGGCAATAGCTTGGAGGAACTTTTGGGAGTAAGAGCTTTTTTGTTTTGTTTTGTTCCTTTACAGCCAAGGGCTTTAATTGTATGAGCTAGTCTCTCTTTTGTTGTAACTAAGCCAAGACTTGGAAATGTGTAAGCCTATAGGGCATTTATTTTTGCTAAACTCTTTTGTACTACTAATATTATGAAATGAAAGAACACTACACTCTGATTCATGCAGTTATTTATATATGTTTTGGTTGAATTTATGGTTATATGTTGAGGGCGTTACAGATGCACGTTGAGCGGATTGGCAGATTGGTGGATGGATGCGAATCGGTTTAGCAGTTTAAACTTTTACAATTTTTGAACATAATACAATAACTTGTCAACATTTTTTTTTTGGATAACAATCCAACTCAACGTAACCAAAAGATTATCAAGTCAATTGTCAAATACCAATAATAAATACTTATAAGAAAATCATTCATTATCTAAACTATTTCATAATTTTTTTTTTCAAAAACTATTTAATTTGATTTTTTTTTTAAATGATAAAATTAAGCCTTATATTTTTCACACAAAAATACAAATATTAACACTTGCCATTTGATAAAAGGATTTCCAAATTAAAAAAACAATAAAATATTTAAACTTTTTTTTTTCAATTGAAAACACAAACAGAATATCGAAGCATATTGAAAACACAAAGTCTTACAAATTACTAGGGGTGCTCGCGATTTGACAGTTCGGTTGTGGCCAAAATCACCTCAAATCTACCATCTGTCCAAAACTAGGCGGATTGGAAAAAATAATCTGCAACCGTCTGCTCGTCATCACGCATCTGTCCAAAATGCGGCAGATTGGTTTGGTTCAGTTGGTTTGGACGGATCGGAATATCCTCTACTCACCCCTCTTGTGAACTGTTTAAATGGAAAAACTAAAACATCTTTGTATATAAATAAATCACGGGTATTTTTGCCATATATTCGAGACTCAAAATTCTTTTTACCTTCTTATATTTTATTCCACGTCTAATTTTCCTTTGACATTTGATATGAACACATAACCTCCAATGTCAAGACACATATTTTGTAATCACCTAGTGATTGTGTGTGTAATTTAAATGTATAAATAAAATAAATAATAAAACAAAAATAATTCAGAAATTAATTTAAAGAAATTTAATTCTGAATTAATTGCTTAGAGAAACTTTAAGTCGGGACTTGTGTTGGACACAATCTCCTTAAAGTAGATTTCGCCCTCAAGAATTATTGGTGTCTACTTCCCAAGATGCAATGACTAATACTTGATTTGCAACACTTTAAACTTAAGTTTGGCAAACCAAAACTATGCTGCAACTCTCTCTTTCTCTTCTTAAGTTTAAATGCTGGACAGATGCAGAAGACAGGAGGATGAAAAGAGGAAGAAAAAGGAAGAAATGTTGAAGAAAATTGGATGGATTGAAATGTTGGAACGGTAGGCTATTTATAGCCAACCATGCACCTGTTCGGGTAGGCCATGGTGCTGTTTAGACATGGCCGGAAGATACAACTGGAATAGTACCGATTTGGAAATGAGGCGAACTGAAAATTCAAATTTTTGAAAATTTGGCGCAAAATTATTATTATTTCCGTAAGGAAAAAAAAATTCTTGCAAGAATTTGAAAAAATTCGAATGAATTTTCTCCAAAAAATTAATGTTAGGACTCGACCGGACCCATAACCCACACCACGCACCTGTGCCCAATTTGGCTCGGCCGCCCAGTCGGACGGACAACGTCGGCAGCGTGCACGCGTGTGTGATGGTTTTGGGCCAAGCCCACTTTGTATATAACTCCCCTCTTCATAAAACGTGGGGTGCCCCTTGGGACCCATCCCAACTATGGCAAGTTAGAGTATATGTACTCATATAAATCCTTAAACCTTTCCTATATGGGATAAGCACATTTCACAAATGTGTAGGAAACCCACCTAAAGCCATTTCCACGAACTCAAAAAGGCACGTTGAATTCTCATTCATCCGGAAATGGTTTTGAGCAACGAAATACACGATGATATTCACTACGCGTCATTAAACATGAACCCAATTAGAAACATTAAAAATAATGCTTGGGTCCTACCTTAATTAATGCTCAAAGTTAGCAAAAAAATAAGATATTACAAAGCCATTTTCCAACAATCCCCCACATAAATGGAATTCACTGTAACAGACATTCAACAAAATGCAGACAAAGAAAGAGTATATTAAGAAGACACACCACATCGAGATAGGTAGCTTTTGGCTTTGAACCTCCTCTAGTGAAAGTCTAACGGACTTACTAGCTAACCTGTGGATGCGATGGCTTGAACTGTTCAGCTAATTGTGTAAGCCATGACAATAGGTTACATATATAGTGTATTGGCAGACAGCTTGGTTCACACGGCTATGTTCATTTTGGCCTTGAACAACACCTGGTAATTCATGAGTACTCTAGAGAATTTAGCCCTCTCAATTCTCACAGAACCGGCCCAGTTCACACTCATATAGGTGACTTCATATTAAGAGTATCCTGCCATACCCCACTTGGATGTCCAAGCTATAAGAATCATTAAAAGCAAACCTTATCCTATTGACACTGTAGGTATCACTCTCCTTATCATAGAAATGGATAGGAATAAACCTCCTTAGTGTACGTGAAGTCATCCATAATGTTACGACACAACCCCAGGGGCTTAGGGTTAGAATCGCAACTTACTAAATAATTTCTAATCGTAACAAATTAAGTGGCAGGCGGAGGCAAAATGGAAGTAAGAAAATAATTAAACAGAAAATTAACTCGATTCAACTATTTCGATAAAAGAAAGTACATCTATAGGATTTTTATTTATTTTTTTATTCAGTGACCGGCCCTCAGTAAAAACAAAACAAGAGGAACAAAAAGAAAGAAAAACAAAATAACGGATCAACATCAAATTCTTGTACGGGGTCCACTACACGAGGTTACAGGTTTTTCTTACATCTCATTACCTGAAAGGGTAATAGCTATAAGCACACAACAGAGTGAGAAATATTATGCCAAGAGTATAGGGAACACAAAATAACCATAGATAGTTAGTTAAGCTAAAACATTTACATAACTTAATTTGAATAAACAAATTATTCAAAGTGGAAGAAATTGAAATACAAAAATTATATAAATAAATAACCATAACCACGGTACAGAACAGAACAGAGGTCAATGAATCCATGACAAACAGAGGACCACAAAGTAGCCAAACAGTGGCTAATGGTTATTTAACTCCCCCAAGGCATGAGACTCCCGTGGTGGTACTTACAAAACACATTACAACAAAATGCACATTTGGCGACCAAAATTAGCGAGTAAAAAAAATTAAGTCGCCAAAAGTAATGGAATTGGCGACTAACATTTTTTTTAGTCACCAAAAGTAAAATATTTAGCTACTATTTTTTTTTTAGTTGGGGTATATTCATTATTGGTGACTAAAAAAAATTTAGTCGCTAAAAATGCCAGAATTGGCGATAAAAAAAAAAACTTAGTCGCTGTATATTGACTTTTGGCTACTAAAATATTTAGTCGCCGAATGGGAAATAAAAAAATTATTTTTTCTCTTTGGCGACTAAAGTTTTAGTCGCCAAAATCTTACTTTCAGCAACAAAAAAATAAAAATAAATTGTCACCGTATATTGACTTTTGGCTACTAAAATATTTAGTCGCCGAATGGAAACTAAAAAAATTATTTTTCCTCTTTGGCGAGTAAAGTTTTAGTCGCCAAAAACTTACTTTCAGTGACAAAAAAAATTTAGTCGCCATATATTGATTTTTGGCTACTAAAACATTTAGTTGTCGAATGGAAAATAAAAAAAATTATTTTTTCTCTTTGGCGACTAAAGTTTTAGTCGCCAAAAACTTACTTGCAGCGACAAAAAATTATTTTACTCGCCAAATATTTTTTTTTTTTATATCTTTGGTAACCTATCTTCAGCGACTAAAATTTAGTCGCGGATGTGTTGAAAATTTTTCTGGGAAATATTTCATATTGGAGCCTAAATTTTTGCCCAAATCTATTACTTCTTCAGACGGTTCTTTCTTTCTCTTGCTGTCCCTCTGTCTGTCTCTGTCACACAGAGAATCAATCACCACCGCCCTTCATCTTAGCATCGCACACAACCAGTGTCCATCAATTTTCCACTGTCGAACATCGCCACTGTAGCTCACCGGCCTTCTCTTCTCTTTCGTCTCCGAGAACCGTGACACCCGTTGGTTCTGGGCCCGCTTCAAAACCCCTTTCCAATGGCTCCTCTGTTTCCCCCGCAGCACCCGCCCTTTCGGCCGTGTCTTCCTCTAGTCCTACCTCTTCTATCTCTCCTGCTTCCTCCACACTTTCCACACCTTCTTCTCCATCCTCCGCGGCCGCCACCTTTCCTTCTTCTGCCTCTTCAACCACTCAATTCTCATCTTCATGTCTTTCCTCTGGCTCGAATTCTCTCAATATTTTCAAGTTCTTGCCATTCTCATTGCCACCTCTGTTTACTCTCTTGTTTAGGGCTACAGATTTTGGACTGCCATTGGTTTGCCCGGTGCTTGTTTCCCCTTTGTGGTCATTTGTCAGATTGTTCTTCTCGGTTGTAATGTTTTGTGCCACGTGGGTGTGCTTTTGCTTCATTTTTTGAAAGGTGGGTGTGCTTTTGCTTCATTTTTTGAAAGGTGGGTGTAACGGAATTGCGGATTGGGGCTTCAATTCGGTTCTTGAATGCCTTTTTTTTTTAATTGTTAAATTGGGAATTCTTTTGGTGCAGCAACAATGCCATGAGCTTATGGACAAAAATAAAAGGCAAGGGTTCCGAATTCACAGGTCCCCAACCTATTGGAAAGGTATTGACATTGATCACTCCATATTCTCTATGTTGTACTTCCTGTCTCTAATAACTTAGTTCATCAGTAATGCTATGATTTTAGTATTCAATATTGAATTGATACTATTAAATGATATTATGTGCGCTTTTCTTCTTTAAGGCCATTATGAACAATCTACCAAAATATCACTTTAAGATCACTCTAGGAAATATCACTCTAGAGGATCCGGACTCCTCATCTTAAGTAGGGGTTGGGTTCAGCTATTGATCAACCTCTCCCAATCTGAATATTTCCTCTTTGACCTTTTCCTCTTGTGGTGTATCATGATGGCAAATGGACATTTTTTTTTAATACTCTCAGTAATTGAATATGCAAATAAATTTCTTTCAGCTATGTTTAACCAAGAAGTTTTTTGATCTGTTGATTTCTTTTCAAGATTTTATAAGAAAATATATTCTTGTGGAAATTTCTTATTTTGTTTTATTTTCATACATACCCCATGCCGATGTAGTGGGTGCTTTTCTTTTAAAATTGATTTATGATTTTTTTTTGAGAAATTTTTAAGATAATAAATCCTACGTCATATACCATGGGAACCTTATCTTTAAAAAAAAGTGTCGAGCCCCTACCTTTTCACTTCTAATTGCGTGGCAAATTTCTCAAGTTCCCACTTGACTATGGCTACTGTCTCTCCCCCACCTTGTATCTTGCATCTCTGTAGATTTCAACGTAGAATGTGGGCTCTAAGCAGCTTTTGTAGATTTGATCTTGGTAATTCAACCATCCACTCTCACTCTTCAAGATCCTATGCCTCCCTAAACTCCATGTGTGTACTTGAGAACAACTATTATAGTTATAATCATTGCTTTATGATCTTACTCTTACACCAAACAGCAATATTTTGTTCTTCGTTTTGCTTGGGGGAATTCAGAGCTTTTTTTATCCTTAAATGTTATGAGAATATTTTAGTAAAACAAAAGAGACTTTTTAATTAAAAACCAATTCTATCCAAGTTTAATGCTTTAAGAAGGGACTTCAAATGGAATTTTAATCTATCCAAACCCAATTTAATTTTTTGAATTCTGTCTATTCCACAAGATCAAACTATATTCCGGTAAAATCCATCCACCCCTAACACAAGCTTTATTGTCAGCATTCTGAATGTAGTAAGAACATAAAAAATAAGAAGACAGTTATCGAAAAAAATGACAATTAATTATAGATTAATTTGCTTTAAATGCAGGCCTTTGAGGAAGCCATTGCTGAGCTAGACACTTTGGGAGTGGAGTCTTACGAGGACAACACTCTTATCATGCAACTACTAAGGGACAATCTCACTCTTTGGACTTCAGATATGCAGGTCAGTTCATCTTATTATGATTATGTAGGATTTATTCATTTTAAAAAGGACTTTTTGGTATACGATTTAGGTTTTCAGGGTAAAGAAGTTTTATTTTGCAGTTTTACTTATTTTGGTTTACAATGATAGAAATCGGTGTAGAGATATGAGTATATAGGCTGAAAGTTTCATCATGGGAATTTCACAATTGAAAATGAAAATAGAGACACTACAGGAAATTTAGCTTTTAGCGGCGCTTAAAAAACGCCGCTATAAATGTCAAAAACGCCGCTAATTCTTTTTGCGACGCTTAACATCAAGCGCCGTGGACGCGGCCGTCGCTATAACTTCCTGACGTTTTAAAAACGTCATTATATTAGTATAGGCAGCGTTTTTAAAAACGCCGCTAAATGTCTTACTTTACACTACCACAACGTCATTATGATATTTAGCGACATTTTTTAAACGCCGTCATATCTTTTTAAAAAAATCTAACCGTTAATATTTTGAGTTTTAAGTGGTGTTTTTAAAAAACGCCGTGATATCTCCCTTTTTTTTTTTGAAATTGTGCTAATTTATGTGATTAAACTAAAAAAATACATATAATAAAAATGAATAACACTAATATGAAATAATAACTTACATTCAAATAGCAAATGCATCATTAATTCACTTTCCCATTCACCAATTATCCACAAAATAACATATCCACAAATGATATTTTAATATTACCCCCAAAATAACATATCGAAAAATTGTATTCACAATTCTCAACCAAAAAATTAATTACTACTTTGTATACAAAGCCACAAAATTGCTATCAGTCAAAATATGTTACATATAAGAGGACTAAATTTCCAATAGAAATCTTATATAGTAAGTTTTTTGAGTGAATACAGTCTCGTATCCAGAATACAAAATTGCTATCATTTGATCAATTATCTCTTCATCTGTTAGATTATATATGTTTTCTTCACCACCATTCATTAGGAGACCAAGCATGTCATGTTTGGTTTCTTGGCAAGCTCTTCTTTCCTCTACAAGTCGTCTCAGCATGCTACAGATAAGATCAATAAAATATTCCATATCTTCAAAACTAGAAAGGTGCCATCATCATTATTTCACATAAATTTATGAGCACACATCAGCAGCATGAAAAGTTCAAAAAACTATTGCATTCAGCAGCACTGTCACATATGTTTGACTGCTCAAGCAGGTGCTGGTAACCAACTCATGTTGTTCAATGCTAAAACAATTTAACGGGAAAGAAACTAACTTTCATTTAGTGTTGTTGTTTCACTGAATGTTCAGAATCGTATGTAATAAAAACAAAAGCATACAGCAGGGAGAGAATCACCTGTTGTTTGAACTTTCCATTGTGAAGTTGTTGGCCACTAAATTACTGCATATTACACCCCAGCAAATCTCAATGTCAGTTTCAGTTTCAAGGGTACAAGTCAATGTAGAAACTGTCAGTTTCAATTTTAGTTTCAAGGGTACTAGGATTGTTGCCTTGCCTATTACATGATTTTCTTGCACACATAGCAGGCCTGTCTAAAAAATATGTTGCTGTTGATAAAAATCAAATGGCAAAAATGATTAATCTCTGATGAATTGCAACTTAAAAAACAATGACAACTAATTCAATTGATGAAGAAAGATACAAGCAGCATATTTTCCACCCTATTAAGAATATACAATATCATGTTGCATGATTATATAAAGAGATTACCATGAAGAACCACACTGCATGAAGTAGTGGCTAAGATTGATTAATAATGGACAAAAAAAAATCTTAAAACTTTATTTACTCCATAAGGGGAAAAATTATCTTTTAAACCCTAGGACTTGCGATTACGGCTTTGTTGCTAGGTTGTAAACAGAAAACTTTTTGAAGGGTCTTTATTCTTTTAAGAGTTTTCCCAACTTTGTTATCCTGATTTAGAGCCACAATACATTGAAAACAAAGATAATAAATAAATCAATGTAATGGCATGGGAATTTACACCTTTCCAGAGAGGAGGGTGCTCAGAAACCATTATTTGGCCATGAGGTAGTTGAATTCCCATTGTTGTAACGGAGTTCTCAGCCTGTAAGAGGAAAAGATAAATCTGCTACATAAACTCACGTAAGACCTTCCAAAATTCGAACATAGCATGTTTACAGAATGATCACTGGTTTGACTAATCCAATTATAGAGCAAAACCGGACAGACTAAAATCTTAATATACGGCTTTTAAAATTACCCTTCTGTTCTCATGCATATTGCTCAAGTCACTCTGCAAATGTAAACCACTGCTCAAGTCATTGCTTCCCATTTGGCCATTAGCAAAATAAGGGGTAGAAATACCCAAGTTAAGGTCTAGATTATGGCTGCTTCCTGCATAGAAAAGATTAGAGATGTCATCATCTCATGATTCATAAAGAAGGATAGCTAAATATATGCAACCGTAAATGAAGGGAAGTTTCAAGAATCATAAAACAACACAAAAAATTAAACAAGTGATACCTCGATTCTCAATCTCAGAGCTTCACTCCTCTTCATATGTGCTTGCCTCAAAGTTGGTTACTGCTTCCCTTCCATTGCATTTTATTGCAGCCTTGTCATAAGCCCTGATTAACATAAAGTTAAATTGGATCGGATGGAGAATAGATAATATAATATAACATATAGAGCAAGGAAAAGTAAAATTTTAATCATTATGACCTTGTAGCTTCCACCTCACTGTTGAACAACCCAAGATAGATATACCTGTAGGCAATGTGTTGGATACAAACCAATGAAGACCATTTTCACAGTTCATTAATAATATATGTAACGCCCTCAAAATAATAACATTAAACCCATCAGATAAGACATGCATTTACATATAAACTAACCACATTCCTTTATTTCATTGAGTTTCATTACATAAGTATTACATGTTAACATCAAAACAAAATGCCCTACGGGCTTACAGCTTTCCAAGTTAACACTTGGTTTCAACAAAAGAGTAATAACTCGTCTACACATTAAGCCCTTGGCTTGAAGTTACATGTAATACATCAAAAGTAAAACAACTACACTATGTCCGCCTCTAGCCTCCCAAGCTATGTCCTTGGAGGTGGCATGCTTCCTGCACCTGAAAATGATATTCCCATATAGGGTGAGCCACAGCCCAGTAGAAATACACTAAACCAACCATGGACAATGACTAAAACATTAGCAATTGATAGTTGGTCAACACTGATACAATCACATAAATAACATATTTATGTCAACGACTTACAAGTCCCAATTACTTTTCATTTTCCCTTTAACAACAGATAAGCATACTAGCTCTATCATCATTTCCACAGATAAGCATACAAGCTGCATCCACACTTCACAAAGATAAGCATATGAGCTCTATCTTCACTTCTCTAGACAAGCATATGAGCTGTGTCTACGGAGTTCATCCCCTATCTCCTCCCAATACTTATCCGGTTTAGAGGTACATCCCCTATCTTCCCCTAAACCGCGGAGTACATCCCCTATCTCCTCCTCTACACATAACGTATATAAACACATTGGTTCTATATACAATCACACAATACACACAATTAGTGTATTCTATCAACCGTCAAGTTCCATGACACATTCCATTGATTAGTTTCCGTTTACCTAATCATCATGCATTGTCTACAACAATCTCGACTATCCTCCACCGATAGCCCAAAGCAGTTATTTCTAAAACAGAAAATAAATGCACAAATGGATATTCAATCAACATTTCATTTCCTCATTTCTCACCAATTAATTATCCCAATTAATTAAACAATGTAATTAGGCCATTTTCCATAATTACTATTTCAACCCTTAGGTCCCATTCTCATCAACGATTCAACAATCATTCCATTTTTGTCTATGCCTAACATGCATCTAGGTTTATTATGAATAAAACCCCAACTTTTGTAAAATTACACAAAAGCCCCAAACTTTCACAAAATTACCAAACCAAGCCCAACATCTCAAAATATCAAAATTTAAAGACAAAACCCATAGAGAGGAGTAGGATATCCCTACCTTGAAGTTTTAGCCCAAAAGGAGATGAAGACTCCAAGATCAACTTGCTCCAAATCCAAACTTTTTCAGATTAAATCGAAGCTCTCAACACCCTCTACCTTTTTAACAAAGGCCCTAGGCTAGATTCACACCCTAGGGAGATCAAACCTTAGAGAGAGTGCAAGTTTAGAGAGAGAAAGTGTCGGATTAAGGGTTTGCTCAAAGAAAAGAAGTGAAAAAGTGATGTTTTAGACGCTGCTGTGCGCTGATATAAAACACGCTTGCTCGAGCGAAGGATTGGTCGCTCGAGCGACCAGACACAGAAAACTCTCGCTCGAGCCAAGAAGTTCTCGATCGAGCGAAGAAAAACCCAGACCGCTCGAGCCACGAAAAGCTCGCTCGAGCCAGGAAATGCAACTCTCAGGTCCAGAACCAGACGCAACACCACTCTCGCTCGAGCGACATACTCTTCGCTCGAGCGAAGGACCAAAAACCTGCCCAACGCATCTTATAACTCTATATACAAAGTAAAGAGGATGCAAACTAGAAAATAAACAACTACCAACATCCACGGACACATGTCCGGATCACTGTACAACAAGGGTAAACCCGGGATCGCTATAACCTCCCCCCCTTAAAGAATTTCGTCCCCGAAATTAAGTACAAGTTTTCAAAAACAAGTTTTTTTTTTTCATTTTAAACAATGTTACACTTGAGCATTCAACAATTCGACCCATTACCGGTCATCCCATCCCTTTAACAAGAGACATATCACAATATGTAAACAACATATGTATTATTAACATGCACCAACTTTATGCACTAACTTTCCAATGTCAACAATATATTCAACATATATAGTGTTACATCCCACTACCATGTGAGGCAAGTTCCAAAACATGCTTCCAATAATCAAAACATTCTCAATGTTTTACAACTTAAGACATATATAAAAGCTCTTAAGTTCAACATAATGTAAAATTTAAATACAAGATCACACATCAACAAACAAGTCCGGATATTTCTCACGGACTTCCAACTCACGTTCCCAAGTGGCTTCCTCTACTCCGTGATGTTTCCACATGACTTTCACCAAAGGAATGGTCTTGCCACGCAGGACCTGATCCCGCCTATCCAAGACCCGAACCGGTCTCTCCTCATACGAGGCATCCTCATCTACCTCTAAATCGCTCCAATCCAGCACATGTGATGGATCTGGCTCATACTTCCGAAGCATACTCACATGAAACACGTCATGCACTCCGGACAACTGCGGCGGTAAGGCTAACAGATAAGCTACCTCACCTATCTTCTCAAGGATCTCAAAAGGACCAATAAACCGAGGGGATAACTTCCCACTCTTCCCAAACCTCATCAGGCCTCGCCTAGGTGATATTTTCAGAAAGACAAGATCACCTACCTCAAACGCCAAAGGCCTCCTCCTACGGTCGGCATAACTCTTTTGTCGACTCTGGGCTGTAACAAGCCTCCTACGGATAAGCTCAACTTTCTCCGTCGTCTCCCTAACCAACTCCAGACCCAACAAAGGTGCATCACCCACCTCGGCCCAACAAACTGGAGACCTACACGGTCGGCCATACAAGGCCTCAAACGGTGCCATACCGATGCTAGACTGAAAACTATTGTTGTAGGCAAACTCTACCAATGACAAGTGCCTCTCCCACGTCCCACTGAAGTCCAGGACACAACCCCGAAGCATATCCTCGAGGATCTGAATAGTACGCTCGGACTGTCCATCAGTCTGAGGATGATAAGCCGTACTAAAGGTCAACTTAGTGCCCAGTGCACTCTGCAAACTCTGCCACAACCTAGCAGTAAAACGAGGATCTCTATCTGAGACGATCGTCACTGGGACCCCGTGCAATCTCACTACATCCCGAATATACAAATCGGCAAGATGATCTACCGAATCTCTCACGCGCATAGGAATAAAGTGCGCCGACTTAGTCAACCGGTCTACAACCACCCAAATAGCATCACTACCCCGCTGAGTCCTCGGAAGACCTACAACGAAGTCCATAGTGACATGCTCCCACTTCCACTCGGCAATAGGCAAGGGTTGCAACAAACCCGCTGGCCTCTGATGCTCGGCCTTCACTTGCTGGCAAGTAAGGCACTTCGATACGAAAACAGCCACATCTCTTTTCATACCCCGCCACCAAAACTGGCGACCCAAATCCTGATACATCTTAGTACCTCCCGGATGCACCGCAAGGCGCGAATGGTGAAACTCTCGGAGTACCTCCTCTCGGCAAGCCTCCGGTACAAACAAACGGTCTCGGTATCTCACACTCAGGTCGGGATACACCGTCAAACCCTTCTCAACTTTCCCACTGGAGATCTTCTCTCGGAGGGATTCTATCTCAAGGTCACCTCTCTGTGCCTCTAACACTCTAATCACAAGTGTAGGCTGCGCAACAACAGAAAACAAGGCCGCAGCCTCGACAGATTCGCCCAGTAGCAAATCAAACTCGCCAAGTGCTCCCAACATCTCCCATTCCCGGATGGCTATACAAGCTACATCACTAATGGTTTTCCTACTAAGGGCATCGGCCTAAACATTGGCCTTTCCCGGATGATAATGCAACTCAAAATCATAATCCTCGATGAACTCCATCCATCTCCTCTGCCTCAAATTCAAGTCTCTCTGTGTAAACAGATATTTCAAACTCTTATGATCCTAGAATACCTCGAACCTCTCACCATAAAGGTAGTGCCTCCAGATTTTCAAGGCAAAGATCACAGCTGCTAACTCTAGGTCGTGTGTGGGGTAATTCTTCTCGTGTATTTTCAACTGACGTGAGCCATAAGCTACCACTTTCCCCTCTTGCATCAACACACAACCCAAACCCTCTCGTGAGGCATCACAATAAACCGCATAACCCAACCCTCTCTCCGGAATAATCAATACCGGAGCGGTGGTCAATCTAACTTTCAGCTCTTGGAACGACTCTTCACAAGTCTCACTCCACACAAACTTGACTCCCTTCCGAGTCAGTCTAGTCAACGGTGACGCTAACCTGGAGAAATCTTTCACAAACCGACGGTAATACCCAGCCAATCCCAGAAAACTGCGGATCTCAAACACACTCTTAGGCTGTGCCCAATCTTGCACTGCCTCAACCTTGGATGTATCAACAGACACCCCTTCCCCGGATACCACGTGGCCTAAGAATTTGACTTCCCCCAGCCAGAACTCACACTTCCCAAACTTGGCATACAGCCTATGGGCTCTAAGTAACTCAAGCACCACTCTCAAGTGTGCCTCGTGCTCCTCCTCAGAAGACGAATAGATAAGGATGTCGTCCACGAAAAAAACCACAAATCGGTCTAAGAACTCCCGGAAAATCCGGTTCATCAAGTCCATAAAGACTGCCGGTGCATTGGTAAGTCCGAATGGCATCACCAAAAACTCATAATGGCCATACCGCGTACGGAATGCCGTCTTAGGAATATCTTCCTCCCTGACCCTCAACTGATGGTAACCCGATCTCAAGTCTATCTTAGAGAAACAACGGGAACCCTTCAACTGGTCAAACAAATCATCTATACGGGGCATAGGGTACTTATTTTTAACCGTAGCCCGATTCAACTTCCGGTAGTCTATACACAATCTCAAGGCACCATCTTTCTTTTTAACAAAGAGGGCCGGTGCTCCCCACGGTGAAACACTAGGGCGAACAAAGCCCTTATCGAGCAATTCCTGGGGCTGAACTTTCAACTCAACCAACTCTGCTGGAGCAAAACGGTAAGGTGCCATAGAAATCGGCGCCGTACCAGGCACTAAATCAATAGAGAACTCTATCTCTCGGTGAGGTGGCAAACTAACAAGATCTTCGGGAAAGACATCCGAATACTCACAAACCACCCTCGGTAACACAACCTGGGTCTCACCACTCTCACCACTCTCAAAGCTGGCAAGTAGACTACTAAGCTCACTTCGCCCTCGCGAATCATACCCCGGTGGCAAAACAGTACAAACCCGGTCTCCCAAGAAATGGAACCACTCCCCGCTCAAGGTACATAATGTAACCCTCTGGCGGTAGCAATCAATAACAGCCCGGTATGACGATAACCAGTCCATACCCAAAATAACATCAAAACCCTTCATGGGCATGACAACAAACGGAAAAGGAAGCCTATAATCGGGGACCTCTATATCACATCCTCTAACACCCTGTTTCAGGATCAACTCACCACCCAAAGGCGATACCACACAAATAGGAGATGCTAACTGTGCTAACTCCAATTCCAAAACAGATGCAAATGCAGCAGATACAAAAGAATGAGATGCACCCGTGTCTATCAACACATTAGCAACTGAGTTGCAAAACAGAAAAGTACCTCTCACTACTGATGGAGCCGGTACTAAATCCTGCGCGGTAACAGCATACACGCGCCCCGTAGGCCCCTGGTCTACCTGCTCACCTCTCGGAGCAAAAGACTGCTGCACAGACTGGGATGACGAAGCTCCCGGATTGGCCCTCGAGGCCTGCACAGACTGAGCTGGCTGAAAACCCTGCGTCTGCCTAGAACCAGACGCTCCCGAAGTGGCACTCAACTGTGGGCAAAACCTCTTCATGTGCCCAGGTTGTCCACACTGATAACAAGTCAAGAGCTGCCCCCTGCCCAAACTCTGACTCTGCGGTCTAGCTGAAGAAGAAGCAGCTTTCTGACCCCCACCCTTCTGCGGGCAAACAGATACCTTGTGACCCAGCTGGCCACACTTGTAACAAGTGAATTCCCCCTGACTGCCTCTCCCCGAGCCTACACTCGGCACTGGAAAGGTCGATCTAGAGACTGCACCCTGAGACTGCTGAGGGTTATAACCCTTCTGTCTCCTGCCATCACCCTGACTATCCTGGCTCCTCTTGGAGCCTCTCTGACCCTCATCCTCCTCCTGCATCATAAGCTCCATATGAGCTGCAGCGTCCACTAGGTGTCTATACTCTCGAATATAAGACCCACCAATTCTCAACTTGAGGCCCCGCCTCAACTTCCGCTGAAACTCATAGCAACGGCGTTCCTCAGACGCCACCAGTTCAGGTGCAAACCTAGACAGACTGGTAAAAGTAGCCTCAAACTCGGCCACTGACAAGCCCTGCTGATTAAGCCGGCTAAACTGATCCCTCAGCTTCTCCCTAGCTGCTGCTGATAAAAACCTCTCCTGAAAAGCATTCACAAACGCCTCCCAAGTACCACCAACACTAGCTTTCTCGTACTTCCACCATTGACCCGCATCTCCCTTCAGTTGGAAGGATGCCAAGGTCACTTTCAGTGCTCCGTCCTCGATACCAAGCATCTCAAACGTCTTCGTTGTCTGTTCGAGCCATTCATCTGCCTTAAGCGGCTCTTTAGGATCCCCGATAAACTCGTCCGGATTACACCGAAAAAACTCCCTCTTCAAGAAGGAAGGCCCTGTCTCAGCTGCCTGATTCCCAGCTCTAAGAATACCCAAGGCTCCCGCTATCTCTCTGGCCAAGGCACCCATAGCCTGCTGACCTACTGGCTCGGCCACATTGGCCTGCCCAACTCCCTCCTGCACTGCCGGAATCTCACCCTGTAACGGTACTTCCTGCCTCGCAGGTCTACCACGCCTAGCACCTCTTCCTCGTCCTGACATCCTAATAAAGGCAACACAGAACGTTAGCACATTCATAAATGTGCCGAAACTAAACACTCACGTCCTAATGCATGGACAACTGTAATTCACTCCACGTAAGCACATAAACACATAAGCACTTACGAATTTCATTTCCGGATAATAATAGTCCCGAGGCATTACTAGAGTTCCGGTTAGAAACAGCATTGATCAAGTGCTTTTCCAACAAGACTCCCAGAAACTCAAGGATCCAATCAATATCCTAGAAATTAAATCCCATACCCACATAGTCACATAAGCATGTTATCAAATAAACACATAGCATATGGTACTACATCTACGTCTCTATTAAGCGAGACAAACCCATTGTGATCCTAATCACTTCCCACGTACCCAAAGTATTCGAACCCGGTACGCTCTGATACCAAGTTGTAACGCCCTCAAAATAATAACATTAAACCCATCAGATAAGACATGCATTTACATATAAACTGACCACATTCCTTTATTTCATTGAGTTTCATTACATAAGTATTACATGTTAACATCAAAACAAAATGCCCTACGGGCTTACAGCTTTCCAAGTTAACACTTGGTTTCAACAAAAGAGTAATAACTCGTCTACACATTAAGCCCTTGGCTTGAAGTTACATGTAATACATCAAAAGTAAAACAACTACACTATGTCCGCCTCTAGCCTCCCAAGCTATGTCCTTGGAGGTGGCATGCTTCCTGCACCTGAAAATGATATTCCCATATAGGGTGAGCCACAGCCCAGTAGAAATACACTAAACCAACCATGGACAATGACTAAAACATTAGCAATTGATAGTTGGTCAACACTGATACAATCACATAAATAACATATTTATGTCAACGACTTACAAGTCCCAATTACTTTTCATTTTCCCTTTAACAACAGATAAGCATACTAGCTCTATCATCATTTCCACAGATAAGCATACAAGTTGCATCCACACTTCACAATGATAAGCATATGAGCTCTATCTTCACTTCTCTAGACAAGCATATGAGCTGTGTCTACGGAGTTCATCCCCTATCTCCTCCCAATACTTATCCGGTTTAGAGGTACATCCCCTATCTTCCCCTAAACCGCGGAGTACATCCCCTATCTCCTCCTCTACACATAACGTATATAAACACATTGGTTCTATATACAATCACACAATACACACAATTAGTGTATTCTATCAACCGTCAAGTTCCATGACACATTCCATTGATTAGTTTCCGTTTACCTAATCATCATGCATTGTCTACAACAATCTCGACTATCCTCCACCGATAGCCCAAAGCAGTTATTTCTAAAACAGAAAATAAATGCACAAATGGATATTCAATCAACATTTCATTTCCTCATTTCTCACCAATTAATTATCCCAATTAATTAAACAATGTAATTAGGCCATTTTCCATAATTACTATTTCAACCCTTAGGTCCCATTCTCATCAACGATTCAACAATCATTCCATTTTTGTCTATGCCAAACATGCATCTAGGTTTATTATGAATAAAACCCCAACTTTTGTAAAATTACACAAAAGCCCCAAACTTTCACAAAATTACCAAACCAAGCCCAACATCTCAAAATACCAAAATTTAAAGACAAAACCCATAGAGAGGAGTAGGATATCCCTACCTTGAAGTTTTGGCCCAAAAGGAGATGAAGACTCCAAGATCAACTTGCTCCAAATCCAAACTTTTTCAGATTAAATCGAAGCTCTCAACACCCTCTACCTTTTTAACAAAGGCCCTAGGCTAGATTCACACCCTAGGGAGATCAAACCTTAGAGAGAGTGCAAGTTTAGAGAGAGAGAGTGTCGGATTAAGGGTTTGCTCAAAGAAAAGAAGTGAAAAAGTGATGTTTTAGACGCTGCTGTGCGCTGATATAAAACACGCTCGCTCGAGCGAAGGATTGGTCGCTCGAGCGACCAGACACAGAAAACTCTCGCTCGAGCCAAGAAGTTCTCGATCGAGCGAAGAAAAACCCAGACCGCTCGAGCCACGAAAAGCTCGCTCGAGCCAGGAAATGCAACTCTCAGGTCCAGAACCAGACGCAACACCACTCTCGCTCGAGCGATATACTCCTCGCTCGAGCGAAGGGCCAAAAATCTGGGCAGCAACACTAGGCTCCCAAACGCAACCAACCTGAAACAAACCTGCCCAACGCATCTTATAACTCTATATACAAAGTAAAGAGGATGCAAACTAGAAAATAAACAACTACCAACATCCATGGACACATGTCCGGATCACTGTACAACAAGGGTAAACTCGGGATCGCTATAATATAAGTTAATAAAATTGATACAGAATTTGGGAGATCACACAGAATTTTGAGTCACATCTGACTAGAAAATATAAAAAATCAGTTCAGTGTTGTCTCACTTCTTGCCAAGGAACTGCCCCATTCGAGCTTCCCATCGTCCGCATTTGTGCAGTGTAACACCCATGTATTTTGAAGTACCCCTAGAGAATCTGGCACTCTGGCGACGAAGTACATGCACGAATTCTTCCTTCGTCAAATTCTTCATCTGCATAAAGATCAAAACCAGATAAACACAATTACATTCCTTATAAAAAGAAAACTTTTATATCAACTAGACATTTACCAACCCCGACCACCTGTTGAAGATCATTATAATCACTGATATTAAAATTGATACCTGCATCAGTTCCACGGAACTTAATTGCAACTCGATCATATGCCCTGAGATCACAAAGATAATTGAAAATAATTTTCCGAACCCATATCACAGAAAAACTTCAGAGGATAAAATTGTTTAAACTTCCAGCCCAATACCATTATTACCTGGCTACGGCATGTGCAGTGTCGAATCACCCTACGCAATTAATCGTTCATATTTAAAGGAAGAAGCACATTTAGCAACACATTAGTCATAACAATACGAAGTTTCTAACCAGATTGATATGTAAGTCCAATCAAATTCAGAGATCAAAGTTCCTTACCCAGTTACACTTGTTTCCCACAATCCCTGTTCAAATCAAAATAAAACACTCAACATCATACAGAAATGAGAGCCCATCACTTCAAAATGAACAACCACCATGATCAATATCTTCAAATTATACAAGTACAATGCAAGAAATGAAAGTTCAGCCTATGACAATTTTACCAACAATAATAATGTAAACAGAAAGTAACACATAATCATAGACCACACCATAACCACAATCTTAACGAATTATAACTATATATATACATATAAAACCATAAAAATTGAAAAGAAAAAAAATGCATAATGCAAAAGGTATATATATATAATCATACAAACATAATAATATACTAACCAAATATGCGATTCCCATCGCCCAGTTCTCCGATAAAATGTGACTCCTCGATACTAAGAGCTCCGAGATCTCGATCCCCTCCTACTCTTCCTCACCTGCTGTCTTTGCTGTGGCACCACCAAACCCCTCTCCTCTTTCGGACTATAAATATATATATATATATATAGAAATGCTAAACGGACTATAAATACATATATATATATATATATATATATAGAAATGCTAAACGGACCTTATCAACCCCAATCAAGGCATTCCCTTCCATCTCCTTTGATGAGGCCTTCGGTGAAGAACTGACCATGCTAAGTCCACCCTCTTTATCTGCGAACAGTTGTAACAATCTTTGATAATCTTTGACCATATCGCCTTACAAGAGATTCAAAGACTTCATATCCTTAAGAAACGCCAATGAAGAACTTCCACTAGATAAATCACTTATTCTCCTAGATGAGCATGGGTATATTATAAAAGAGCAGATTAGCTTTATTGATATGCTAATATGAACAAAAGCTGTTGAAAGAGTTAATGCTCACAAGTCCTCCATCAAGGTTAAGTTGGAAAATGTTGTTGGTATTGGACCTCCAAAGGAGTTTCCCTGAAATCTCCTACAAACAATAAAATAAAATAAAACAAATAAAAGAAAAAAAAGAAAAAAGAAAAGTGAAGTGAAGTGGATTGCTGAAGAGTGTTATACATCTCAGTTACTACACATTACTATTTTAAAGTAGGGCTATAATTTGAGTGTGATTGTCAAAATAAAGAGAACACAACATAGAAGATTGCACACAAGCTTTTAAGCTTTGACCAATTCCCAATGAATTCAGGTATGCTACCAGTGAGTTCATTGTTTCATGCATTATGCTGAGTGTTCAATTGAAGAAAAAATTCTTCTGTTATTATCAACTGTGCACATCTAATCCTAGAAGGTATTCCAACTTAGGCAAGTCTTTTTTACTAAACTTCTGAAGTCATATTTACTTTTTTTTATCAATGCATCTAAATCTACTGCAGTGTGACTTAATGTTACATCCCAAACTATGTTGAATTATAGGGTTGCACACTACTTTGTGCTATATTCTTGCAGAAATTTGGTAACTGGCAAATAGGTCATATTTAATTCTGCAAGGAAAAATAAAGGGAAATATATGTTACCATTTACATCTTCATTGCAGTTTTAAAAAAACAAAAAAAAGAAGCCACAATTCAGATGGGTTTTGCTTTAAGCAATAATGTGCAGTCCTGGAAATTTTGGTGTTGTTTTTTGATCCAATTGTATCCAAGCATTGGTAATTCTGGCTTTAAAAAATTGGCAAGCAGAAGGATATTTGATACATTTCGTACATGGAAAACCATTCTGCTATTAATCATCTAAAATCAATAAATAACTGCCATCTGAAATAATAATTATTGACAACAATAAGTACCTGACAGTAACCAAGGTCAAAGTTGTAAAACGAGTATGTCAGCAGTATGTCTCGTAAAAGATTCACATTTGGATTGTCATCCCCATCATAGAATGAAAGTGATCTATCAGTTCTTACCTTGAAAACAAAAAGTGAACAATTAAAAGTTTGAATGTAAACAACTTTTTCAATTCATCTAAAGAAAATTAATCCAAAAGGAAAAAAATGAGGCATTTTCCAGCATACCACATCTTCATCAATAAGGCCTTTCCTCTCCCTAAATTTTGTAAATCTTTTTGTCTGTTCTGTGGAGATACTCTGAAGAAAAGAATATAAGCATGTTAAGCACGTAAAAAGTTTGTTTGAAAGAAACCACAATGTAAATATACATAAACATCAGATGCACATAGTGTCTGCCTTCAGGTTTGAACACAATCAAACTAGAACCTAGAACCTAGCCAAATATCCCCTGTTAATATCTTACACTGAATTCCTACAAATCTAGTAGTCTGTATACCCTGAAAATATAAAAGCTTGAGCTATGCAAACAGATGAGAAGTTTGCTCCAATTTGGATAGCTAGCAACTCCCTCAATTAAACCTTGGTCAAGTTTGGTTAGGAAGCTGTATTGGCTTACTAACCAAACCGGACCTCATATATGAAAAGAAAAAGGCACAGCCATTCAAGTCTACCACAATAATAATCATAAAACTGAATTTCTATATAGCAATTTAACACAGGCAATTCAAGACAATAAATGGAAGAAAATAAATGGTTAGCGTTTATGCATATAGTCCATCACAAACCTTGGCAGCCTCAGCTACAATATCAGGAAGCTCCATAGCAGTAACATCATTTAGGACAGGGAGTGAGTTTGCAACCAGAACAACCTGTAAAAATATCCTTGTTACTCATGGCAAGCACGGAGATAACACTGTTAAACAAAATGTTAAGCCTACAAAGTACAAAGTAACATCCATGGTAGCTATAAAGTTTAGTCCTAAGAAGTTTCTTTGTTTCAGGCTCACACCCTAATCAACTAGGCACAACCTGAAAATCCAATACGATGTATATCACATAATAGCCATTTATCATACATTTACTAGTCATTTCATACGATAAAGTAAAAAATGTCAAATATGTTGTACAATAGTGTAATGCAATCCTAAGATCCTAATTGCATATCATATGATTTTGACAACAGTAATGCGGTAACATCGATCATTTGAACAGCTAGATATGCAATCCATTGCAAAACAATCGTATCAACTTTTTTTTGGGTAAGTAACAATCGTATCAACTTTCATCAATCATAATGCATCTATATGTCTCCATATCCTCCTTCTCTGTCTCCTCCTGAAGGGGGTGGGGGGCAGGGGAGAGATTGGTGAATCACATCTTCATGACCCCATTCTCGCAATTACCAATAAACCTTTATTAAATCAGACTTCACAAAGTGGAGAGAAGCATTCCTAGATTGGGGTTACTATTAATATAAACTTCAATTAAAAATATTCAGAACCATTTCATTAACACTACTGAGAAAACACTTACTTCAGTTCCCCGCCGGAGGAGTTCCCGTGCTAGTGGAAGCATTCCCAGGATCACATCAACACCTGAGTTGTCCACAAAGAGTAGTGCTCTTTTATGTGGTGGAGGTTTCTTGTCTCCAGACCCTAACATTCTCTCCTTAAAAAGATCAAAATCATCCACCTAAAATACACAAACAAAAACCTTCTAATGATTATCCAACAATTACTTTGAAGGAAAGGTATTCTATTTTTCCTATAATTTTTCCCAGAAGAATTTTATTTTCAGTTCACCTACTCGCCATGGTCTTTGCATCTTTTTGCGACTCATTCTATAAATTTCAATAATTGTTCCTTTATGATAGAGATCAACACAGGCACGGGATCCCCAATCAAAAATGTTTGCAGCAAGAACACCTTCAATTAGGGTAAGCAGTCTTGTTTCCTGCAATGAAGGAATGCTTCAGACAATCAGTAGAATAATGGTAAGGGGTGAAAAACAATGCAACATATTTCCATTTATTTCAGTGATGGGTCCACTCCAATCTCAACAAAACTTTTGCAAGATTCAAATCTTCACACTTAACAGTTCCAGTAGTTACACAGAGATGCGTAGTGATATAAGAATTTGATTAGATTAAAGAAAGATCACAGTATGCATTAGTTTCCATAATAATGCAGCTTTCGCTTTTCTTCTTCCAATTCAGGGGGGAGGTGAGGAGGGGGAAGGAAAGAACAAGTTTAAAATTTACACATACCTCATTCATGCTATCAATCTCCATTAGCAGGTCAGGCAGAACAGCAAGTGATGCCTCATTTTCCCTATCACATGCCAAGAATAGGAAAATACAGGTTAAATTACCAATGAAAATATAAGAGGCACGTCATTTTGTGGCCAGAAACAAATTGTATGTGGTTAGGAATGACATCACAAACATGAAGAAACCATATTCAAATAAAAATTAACTCTCCAAATGTGGATGGATACCTTTGTTTTATGCTCCTATAGGCATCAGCAAAATAGAACTCCCTCAAGCAGTCTTCCCTTAGTTCCAAAAGGTTGGCCAGCCCTAACTTTCCATATGCAGCAGGATCCTCCATCAACCTGTTTCACAAAATAGGAGCTTGAAATTGAAAATTTTAATAACTGGAACTCATTTATGGAGTAGTTCAAAAACTACTTTTCCAGAAAGAATGTCACACGGTAACAACTGCCAAAAGCTTTTCAAGTTTCTTATACTTTCATGGCTTTTGTTCTACAACTATGATCTATGACATCCTTTTAAATGATCAAATAATGCAATTGTCTATCAGTTTGTAGATACCTTGCCAAGTGAGCAGAAAATGCACGAGCAAAAGAATAATATTGGCCAAATAATTATATAGATGTACTACATGGACAAGGCTAAATATACTAGTATTCTCTTCATGAATCCACAGGGATAGACAGACACATTGATAGACATAAACACACACACAGAAATGCATTCAAGAATATGAATATTGCCCAAAGTACAGAAGAACAAATTACCGATTTAAGCTTGAAATGCGAGTAATCGAGGGGTCAGAGTTCAGATCTGGAGCATCGATGGAGCTTCGAATATCTGAATCTTCGATGGAAATCACTGAATCTTCAACGGAGCTTCGAAATCAGTTCGATCTGGAGCTTCGATGGAGCTTCGAATATCTGAATCTTCACTGGAAATCACTGAATCTTCAACGGAGCTTCGAAATCGGTTCGATCTGAGCTTCGATGGAGCTTCGAATATCTGAATCTTCACTGGAAACACAGAATCTTCAACGGAGCTTCAAAATCGGTTCGATCTAGAGCTTCGATGGAGCATCGAAATTGCTTCGATGGAGCTTAGAGAGGGTTGAGAGAAAGAGAGAGAGAGAGAGAGAGGGCTCAGATTCAAAATGATGTATGCGTATGGGTTGAGAGAGGGCCAGATACAAAATAAGGAATGAAAAGGCGCGTGTGGTATACCGCATTCGGAGGCGTTTTTCAACGCCTCCTATTATAAAACGGTGCCGTTTTGGTTAAAAGAATATGCGGCGTTTATAAAACGCCGTTAAATGTTAATAACAGTGACGTTTAAAAAAACGTCGTTAAAAAAACGCCACCATAACCCTTTTTCCCTGTAGTGAGAGTAGCAGGAATATCACTAGAAAAGAAAAAGAAAGTGCAAGAATTGCTATCCTCTTCTTGAAGTCTTGAGCAAAGCAATGCCAGTGCTCCAACAATGTTATGAAACATTCATATGCAATTAAAAATAAAAATAATTCATATGCAATGTTAATTTTTTTTCGTTACTTAGTCTCATTAACCCTCTTCAGTTCCCAATCGTAGCTCAATTTTTTGGGTGAGCTGGTAGTAATATTAGTTACAAACTTTCGAATACATATCCGAATCATGGTTCAAAAGATTGGTTTTCTAGTTGTCTAAATTTATCTGAAGCTAAGCTATAACTCTGTTGGGGTGATTCATGCAGGATCAAATAGACGAGGCTTGAGCTGATGAACCAGTCTCTCCTCGAGGGAGGTGGGCTTGAAATGTCATAATCTTTTTGTAATTTGCATGTATAAAATTGAACATGTCCTCATATTCATAGTATGCACTGTAATGATTTGCTAATTAAAACTTGCTCTGGTTTCAAAATCCGGATTTCGTGGTTTCTGTTGATGGTTGCTTAAAGTTAGTCTCTGGATTTTTATTTTGTTATCTTGTTGTAAAATAATTTATCTATGCCAAAGTTCAATGAATTCTCTGGCAATAATGCGGTGAAGTAAATTGCTTTCTTCACGATTCAACCACAGATTTACTTTCTTTCTAGCATTTCGACAAAGCAAGTGGTCTCTTTGTTTCTACAATATAAGTCACCGGCTCAACTCATGCCTGGCCTGTCAAACTATTTCCGAGCACCACCTATGGTAAATATTATATGATTGTGAATTGTATTTAACTTGAAAAAGTTTAAACTGTTAAACCAATTGTGGTGATTATAAGAGTTTAAAACTATTGAAAAATGATTTCTTAGTATACTGTTAAAAATCATTCATGGTACATTTTTAATTAGAAAAATAAATATTTTTCTTACATGATACCAATTTGTAATTTATGGATTTTCAATAGGTCAAACACACGATTACTTTTTGTAAGAGAAATTTCTGCAAATAAGAATTATGAAAGCTCAATCTTCCAAGAAAAGAAAATTTTTAAATTAGAGCTTTTCTTTCTTTTCTCTCTTTATCTATCATCAGTTTTGTTTACAACTGGAATTTTTGTATGAGTGTTGTGGGGCACTTTAAATGGCAAATACCAAAGCTGAGCACTCATCATTTTTTTATGGGGAGAGAAAGAAAGGCTCAGACAATCTAAGAGGCCCAAACACCAAGACAAATGAATTCTTCTGTCTTTGCTGAAAACCACATATAGATCATTGATTTTGTTGTGTGTAGGGAAAAAGCTTCTTTGTCACTCTTGAAAAGCAAACATAGTTGATTTTGGAAACGATTTTGAAAAAGCTTCTTTGTGATACATTAGTTAAAAATGAAGTTTTGATATAATCTCTTCAAATCTTGATCAGGTAAAGCTGATGAATGGATAGAGGAGGAGCTTGATCAAATAGCGGAGGCAGTTGGTTATGGGGCTATTAAGTAAGATCCTCTATCCTCGTTAATTTTTTTACCTGACAATGTTTACTGTGTGTTGCTTGTCCTCCTTTTGTATGTTTTTCTTCTCTTTTCCATCTTAATAAAATCTTTCTTTTGATGCTGTTAAAAAAAATGTTGGCTGTGTTGCTGTTGTTGGATTTTGTCTTTGTAAACTGACAGTTGCAATGTTTGGGGTAAAACAATGTTAATATATTATATGTGGATGTGGTGTATCCTAAAAAATGTTATGTGAGAATTTGTCCTTGCCTCCCAAATTCTTCTTCAAATTTTTAATCTAACTCTTCCTACAAGTCATTTATTCAAAAACACTTTAAATATATGCATTAATATGTTAATGCATATTAAATTATGATTAGGATAGGAAAAAGCACATGAAAATAGTAGTTTTATATTCATCTCAAGTATATAGATGAAATATTTGAGTATTCCTCTAAAGTTATAATAATACTTAATTGTGTAAATTACGTTGATATTTTTTATATTTCGGTCTTTACGCCATTTTGATATTTATAATTTCAGTCTTTATAATTTCAATTGGCTCAATTGACTTAGGATTCATGATTTTGTCTCATTGATTAAGTTGTTAGTGTTTTTCGATTGATTAAAATGTAATCGGTGTTATCAATTTGATCAAAATTGACGCAAAATTTAAAATTAATGGTCAAAATCGATCTAATTGAAATTATAGATGCTAAAATTACACAATGAGAAAAATGCAAAGATTATAAATATAATTTTTCAAATGAATTTGAAATCATGAGACGAGAATAAAAATTTATGATTGTATAAAAAATAATGGAGATAAAACTTTATTTGAATGAAAAATATTCAACATGTCAGCTAGGACTATATAGTCTATTGTGACTTACTCTCACTCCTTTTTAATGAAAAATATTTAATATCTCATTTGGCACTCAATCAGCCCACAAGGAATGTTTATGGCTTTACCATAGTTATAGCTAAATACGGCCTAAACTTAGTCGAAATAGGACTTTCGGGAGAGAAAATTCAAAACAGTCCCCGAACTACCGTGTGGCTCACACAGATAGCTTCGCCATAACAAATAGGACATATGAGAACTGACGGAACGTAATTCAGACCCGTAGGTTGGGAGTTAGAGCTGAATACGTCCTAAACTTAGTCGAAAAATGGCGTTTCAGGGTGAAAATTCAAAACAGCCCCCGAACGACCGTGTGGCTCACATGGACAGTTCCCCCATGACAAATAGAACTTGTAAGAACTGATGGAACGTAATTTGGACCCGTAGGTTGGGAGTTAGAGCCGAATACGCCCTAAACTTAGTCGAAAAAGGGCGTTTCGGGGGCGAAAATTCAAAACAACCCCCGAATATGCCTTACACTTGGTCGAAAAACTTGTAACACTTAGTTAAAAAAGCAACCACTTTATTAAAATAACATCTACATATTCTAATAATTGCCTTTATATATTTATAGGATGAAGAAATTACATATTACATTGTTTGTGCAGTTGTTTGGAATAAATATTGCATGATACATATATATATATACTTTCTTTTATTTCCAAGAAGACATTTCTCGAATGTTCTACCTTAAATGCATGTTAAAACATGTTCCATATGGCTGACTGAATTGATATTTTGCAATCAATTCTAATGTTTCGTTTTTTATTTTTCTTTGTAGATGGCTTTGTTGCGTGGACTTGTGGATAATCCATATTGGTTTATGGAGAAGAATTTTCATTGTTGTGTAGAACTAATATAATACTTTTGCCATCCTCGGCTTTTGTGTAGTTCATTATTATTGATACAGAAAACTTTTGGCAATCAACAGATAATGACTGTCGTGGTACATAGATCACCTTATGTCATGTATATACCATTTGTCGGCGTACATATAGGACATTTTGCCATGGTCCATAGAAAACTTTTGTCGTGGTACATATATCACCTTTTGTTGTGATACAGATTACCATGGTAATTTGTGCCATGCCAAATGGTAATTTCACTTGGTAGTAAATGTATTTTTTTGTATACGGAGGGCTTTGATTTTTGTATGATATATTTTGCATGGAATTATTATTTTAGTTTGGACAATAGTTTATTTGTATGGACTTTGATATTTAATGTTATTTATTTTTGGTATATGGATGCAGATTGTGGAATGATTGATAGTATGTATCATTTTGTTTTTATACGTGTTATAGGTTGCATTATATACAGACAGGTTGTGGAGAAATTATAATTTCGTGATAAAACAAAATATGATGTTTTTGGCGACTAAACAATTAGTAGCTAAAAAGAAATTGGGAAAAGACATTTGGCGACTAAAATATTTGTGGCAAAAAAAAAAGACATTTGGCGACTAAAAGTTTTGTAGCCAAAAAAAAAAAAAGACATTTAGCGACTAAAAGTTTAGTAGCCAAAAAAAAAAAAATAGACATTTGACGACTAAAACTTTAGTAGCCAAAAGAAAATCAAACATTTGGCAACTAAAATATTTCGTAACTAAAAACAAAAAATTAAATTATACACACACTTTTGCCCACTAAAATTTTAATAGCAAAAAATGTAGAACTTTAGGCGACCAAATATTTAGTAGCCAAAAGAGGAACTCTTTGCTGACTAAACATTTAGTAGCCAAAGATGGGGACTTTCGGCGACTAATTTTTCAGTAGCCAAAAAATGTGGGACTTTAGGCGACTAAACGTTTTGTCGCCAAAAAGGGTCTAATTTAATTTAATGTCCAACCTTTTAGCGACTAAATATTTAGTCGGCAAATGAATACATTTGGCGACTAAAAATTAGCTTTCCCGACTACTCTTCGGCTACTAATTTTGTGACCAAAAAATTTAGTCGCTAAAGCCCTTCGGTGACCAAAAATTGACTTTTGGTGACTAAAAATTTAGTCGCCAAAAGTGAAAATTCTGGTAGTGACATAATTGTTTATAATACCATTGTCAAATAATTTCTAAAAGTTAAACAAACATATCCATGGGTTTCAATTTAAGCAAATAGAGTTCAGAAAATAATTAACGTAATCAAAATATTAATATAATTTATAAAAAGTAGATTGCGTAAAATAATTTATGGTAATCTAAAACATACGTAAAATGTATTATGGTGAGTTAAGGTATAATACAACTCACCTTAATATTGAGTCTTACTAATTCCTTTCTATTTCCATTGGTTTTGCGGCCCTTCCCTTGCTCTTTATTTTATTTTTTTTTCATTAGTACTAACTTCACAACACCTCCGCCCTTTTTATACACATGACTAGGAGATGACTCATCTTACACTAATGACCCTAAAGTAATGAATCACCTCCCCCCTAATCCTAAGTGGTACAGATGGCTTCCATTCCTTCTCCTCAGGATATTTGCAAATCTTCGTAATTAGTTGTTGCTTAATTTGCTTAACTAAATCTATACATGCCAATCTTCTCACATTAATCGGTGATTAAATTAACCCCCAAATAAATCTCTTCATCATATATTTGATAATCACAATGGAAAATTAATTTACATAGCATGTATAGCTTATTTATTTTATTATTTTCATTATTATTATTATTATTATTTTGCCTTCATCTTACATTGACCCTAGTTAATTGTACAATAAATTAAATTATACTTTATCGTTAACCATCATAAAATTAATTATTATTTTTACTATTACAGATTATTATTATTATTATTATTATTAATCGTGGTTGGTTGTGGTATTAATTAAATATTTAGGGAGTCACACATAATTTGATTGTCCCTTTGAACCTAGATTTTGGGATCTCCAGTCAACTAGGTTGGGTTGCTAGTATGGCGACTTTTAAGTAAGAGGCTTTAATCCCACTCCTCTCAATAAATGATACACTTGCTCTCTAGCTAGCCCTTTAGTCAATGGATCCGCAATATTCTCTCTTGACTTTACTTATTCTATGGAAATTATTCCATGTAAGAGCAAATGCCGAATGGTATTATGCCTTCGACGAATGTGTCGAGACTTACCGTTATACATATGATTTTGTGCCCGTCCTATTGCTATTTCACTATCACAGTGAATGCATATAGCTGGCACAGGTTTAGGCCATATTAGAATGTCTTCTAAGAAATTACAAAGCCATTCTGCTTCTTCTCTTGTTTTATCTAATGCGATAAACTCATATTCCATTGTTGACCTTGCTATGCATGTCTGCTTGGAGGATTTCCAGGAGACTGCAAAACCTCCTAGGGTCAAGACGTATCCATTAGTGGATTTTAAGTCTTTAGTATCCGACATCCAATTTGCATCGTTGTACCCGTTGAGTACTGTTGGATATTTTATATAGTGTAAGCCATAATTATGAGCATGTCTTAGATACCTAAGTACCCTAATTATCGCTTTCCAATGATCGGACCCTGAATTACTTGTGTACCTACTCAATTTGCTTACAGCATAGGCTATATATGGCCCAGTGCAATTCATTAAGTACATTAAGCTTCCAATTATCCGAGAGTACTTTAATTGTGATATGACTGCACCTGTATTTTTTGACAAATGAAGACAAATGTCAACAGGTGTTTTAGTAGAACGATCGTCATGCTTTCCAAATTTCTCCAGAAACTTCTCAACATAATGAAACTGAGATAAAACATATCCTTCAGATGTTCTAGCGTGATCAAATTTTTCATGCCATTTTTTCGGAGCTTGTTTTAATCCATAAAGGGATTTGACAAGTTTACAAACCTTTATCTCTTGGCCTTGAATTTGAAACCCTTTCGGTTTTTCCATATAGATTTCCTCATCTAACTCACCATTTAAAAAGGCTGTTTTAACATCCATTCGATGTATCTCCAAATTATACAATGCTGCAATCGCTGTTAGCATGCGAATAGATGTTATTCTTATCACTGGAGGATAGGTATCAAAATAATCAAGGCATTTCTTCTACCAACAACACGCCTAGCCTTGTATTTATCTATTGAACTATCTGCTTTCATTTTTCTCTTGAATATTCACTTATATCCAAGGGGTTTACATCATGTTGGAAGATCCACCAGTTCCCATGTATGATTTTGCAAAATAGATTCAATTTCACTATTCATAGCATCTTTCCATAATGGAGCTTCAACACTTGATATTGATTCCTTGAAGTTTTGAGGCTCATTTTCTAATTAGTATGTCAGAAAATCTGGACCAAATGATTTAGAGATCCTAGTCCTCTTGCTACGTCTAGGTTCATCTACTTCATTATCATTTTGGCCTTCACTACCACCCATAGCAGTATCAAAAGTTCTTTTATTTGAACTTGTCTCTTTAGTTTCCTTGCATGGAAAAATGTGTTTGAAAAACGACACATTCCTTGACTCAACAATAATGTTTACATGCATATCAGAATTTTCAGATCTATGAACTAAGAATATGTATGCACTACTATTATTTGCATAACCAATGAACACACAATCAATGGTTTTTGGTCCTATGTTGTTTTAGGACTAGGGACAGCCACTTTGGCAAAACACCCACTTTGAGGTAATTATAGGTAGGTCGTCGATCTTTCCATTCTTCATAAAGTGTTAGATTGATTTTCTTGTGGGGTACCTTGTTAAGGATAATGTTAGCAGACAAAATTGCCTCCCTCACAAGTTCTGAGGTAACCCTAAACTAAGCAACATGACATTCATCATCTCTTTAAGAGTTCGATTCTTTCTCTCAACAACTCCATTTGATTTAGGAGAATAGGGTGCAGTGGTTTGGTGAATAGCACCATGTTCAGAACAAAATTCTTCAAATGGTGCATCATACTCACCACCTCTGTCACTCCTCATTACCTTAATAGTTTTGCCAAGTTGATTTTCAACCTCAAGCTTTTATTGTTTAAAAGCTTCTAAGGCTTCATCTTTACTTCCCAATAAGTAAAAAGAACAATATCGAGCGCAATCATCAATAAAAGTAACAAAGTACTTTTTTCCTCCTCTAGTTTGAACAAATTTTAAATCACGGATATCTGTGTGTGTTAGGTCCCTTAGTCTTTTCAAATCCATGAACAAAACTTGAGTGTAGGCGCATCCCGCGAGGGGGGACCTTTGCTGCTACAGTTCGGACTTGCGATTTTTGTTGTCGCGGTTCTTAATCTGAACCAAAGAGTCCAAATCTGGCAAATCGTTTTGAGAAACAGATTTTTGAAAAAGTAGTGCCAAACATGGACTGCTTTGCCAGATACAGAGTCGCCACCTAAATATTTTTTAAAATGGGGAAATTTAGGAAACCCTGACTCGGTGCCGAAGGCCACATGTCCGTCATCACCGGAGTTGTCTCGGCTCGGGAGCTTGGGTACGATCGGGGAAGGTCAGCTATGAGCACCCCCTTTCGCCCGGTCCGAAGACCGGCCTCTACTAACCATGATATCCGATTTTGAAAACGTTATGTGTTCTTATTCCAATTATTAGCCTAGAATTACTATGTTATGCGCGCAGCAAACAAGTATAGACTAGATTGCCTAATTTGGAAAGAAACATTGCATATCCGTTTGTTTTGAAAATGCTTTGGAATTTGCTACTCGCGAGTAGGCTAAAACACGGATTTCAATGAGTTTTTCCAACTCAAACAATCCAACCTTCACCCACAGGCATTCAAACAATTTAACACATATAAGCACTTAGCCGCATGGCAGGCATACTGTCATGTTAACATTCACACGCATGCGAGATGCTAAAGCATAAATACTTACATTGTACTCCGTGCCAAAACGGTAAACTAGTTAGCAAACATGCGTGTCCTAGTTCATGTTAAATTGCCTAATGCAACACATACAGGATGCAATTAGATAGGCTCGGCTAACCTTAGCATGACATATGACATATGATCAACTATCGCATATTCAATTTTTGAATTGAAGTACAAATGCAATTAGCGTGATGTACCGAGCCTAATGCATGCAATACAAATGCATGGATGCACACATGCATAGCATAAGGTATGCTAAATCAAACGTGCCCTAATCTACCATCATAAGCAGGTAAATAAAAGGGAAGAAAGAAGTGGGGATTGGAAGACATACACACCACCCACGCACACTTATTACAGATTTGCCCTCACTCGGAGGAACCAAATAAATAATACAAATTAATTAACTACGCAAGATAATTAAATATTACAAATTAATTAATTAATTAACAAATTAACTAATCTAGGAAAATAGTAAACTGCCTCGGGAAACGCGCCGCCATGCATAGGTTGCCTCTGTTTTCCTTCCTTCACTCCTCTGGAGGCTATCAAAACCTCAGGACTGTATCCCTGGACACTGGGGAGTGTCACCGACTGAGTGGAATTACCACCGGCAGTGGTGTGTGGCCATCGGCACAAAATGAAGCTGTCGGCAGAGGAATTGTTGCCGGTCGGCACCTTACACTGCCGGTCGGCAGAGTGTTCCTGCAGAATTTGCAAATGACAGCAACAGAGGGCAAGGCAAAGCATGGCAGCACAATTCAAGGCATATATGCACCAACCATGTCCCTTATCATGATAATGACTCAAAGGGGCATGTGCCTCGATTCCCGGACCACCAATCACGCATTTCCATGCATGATGGCCCAAAGAACCAAGTATGCAACTTTGATTTCAAATGCAATGCAAACCAATCAAACAAACTAAGGCCCAATCCCTATCACCAAATCAAGGAACAAAGCATGCATGCAAGATGCAATGCAACGTAAGCATGCAAGCTAAGGATGCAACATGGCATGGCAACTAACTTATGCAAGCATACAAGCAAACATAGGGGCATGTAAATGGATGCAAAGATGGACTTATGCATGAATTAGGCAACTCTAAATAGGCCTAAAAACAGTAGCCAAAATGCTATAATATGAGGGACCAAATACACATGCACACATACACATGTTGAAGGCCAACACTTAGGCACAAATTGAACAACCCTCAAACACATTTGAAAAGGGGAATCATGGACTAATTAGCATGCAACATAAGCATTGAAATCATGCTAAAACATGGTGCCAAACCAAGCAATAAATCAAGCCAAGCATGCATCAAATAGTCCAAGTGTTCAAAGCAAGCCAATGGGGCATTGGATTACACTAAGCAAGACCAAACATGGCATGGACTAAATGACTAAAAACAGAATTTTAGCACATAACATAAGGCCCAAAAGACCACTTAGATGGCATCTAAATGGCTCAAAAACAAAGGCATGCACAAATGGTCAAAACATGGAGCATGTAACACATGCTTCCAAAGCATCAAAGGGGCATGCAAGGCAATCAAGCAAGCATGAAAATGGGACTGAAATAGCTTATAGGGTGGCCCCAAATCACCAAAACAATGCAAAGATGCCATGCTATACATTCATATGCTCAAGGCCAACAAGCCTAAATACAAAGGAGCTATATGATACATGCCAAATTTGACCCAAACAACCTAGGACAGACCTAGAACATGGCAAAACATGCACAAAATCTTCACAAGACTAAGCCTAAAACATGCTCCAACAAAGGCTAACAACCTAAGACATGTTTAGGCAATAACAAGGCATTACAAGGCAACTATGCTAAACATGCATGGAGTACCAAAACCAATTTAAAATCATGTTATATTATGGATATATAAGCATGAAAAACAGCCTAAACATGCTCAACACACACTCAAGCATAATGCTCTCTCAAGAGGCCAAAAACGAATTTAAGATAGGTATAAACAAGGTGAAAAAATGGGGAATAAAGGTGTTAGTTTCTTACCCTTGATGACCCCTTCACAAATGGTACTCCAATGGCCTTCCTTAGCTTGAATCCAACACCAAAACTTCAAAACTAGTCCCTTAGAACCTCAATAACCAAAGGAAGGTGAAACACTAGGTGTTTGTGTGCAATAGTAAGACACAAAACACCTAGAGCACAAAAGAGAGGGAAAGAGAGATAGGAAGTGTATCTAACCCTAACCCTAAAACCAAAGCTTAACAATGGCTGTTTTTGCTCTCAAAATATCTAAACTCTCCAACCTCTCAAGCCAAGAGACCCCTCTCTCTCTATATGGCACTTCTTGTCTTGTAAAGCTTACAAGACAAGCTTTATAAGAGGGAGATCCCTCCATACACGTGTATGGAGGGGAGCAAAAGCAAGACAGCTGTCTTAAAATATCTACAAAAGCAGATGCACAGTAATTGGCCGGCCAAAAATGCCATCTTGGCCAAAAAGAGTGCCGGCCGGCACTAAAAATTGCTGACCGGCAACAAATAGTGCCGGCCGGCAATATACATTGCCGGTGACAGCAAAAACCAGCCGGCGGCCTCTAGCCACTGCCGGTGATGGGTGGGGATGGTCTACAAGCCCTACCCTGCCTCTCAAAGGCAAAACACAAGTGATTGGTGTGAAACCAGACACTAAACAGTCAAGTTCAGAGATTCTGAGGCAAGGCGCGCGAGCCGAGACCTCCGGGAACTCCAAACGAACACAAACATGGATAATCACCGAGTGTTCAAACGGTGACGTCCAAGTCTTGAGGACGGTCAAAAATGGGGTGTCTACAGTTGCCCCTCTTTGACAGAACACGAAAGTCATAACAATAACGGGAGTGAATGTCAAAGCCCAGAGACGACCCATTTTTGACAAGGCCGAAGACTTAGACAAACATGCAAGACAATTAAGATATGCGCCCGAAGGCAGGGGCAAAATGCAAGACAATGCACGAAGCCGAGCATAACTTATGATCATGCAAAGAAAGCTGTAATGAAGCATACATGCGACAGTTCTAAGCTAGCATACACCGAACTACACTACAATGCAGAAAGGATGTAAGAGAATTATGCAATTCTCAATATGTCTCACTCGGGAGATACAATACCTGTGCGGCTCGTCTGGTTGTACCAACCTCAAATGAACCGTACATACAATATCGTGCCTGAAAACAAAACAAACTTAACAGGTACAATATTGTTAGCAACATGCATGACAATGCAAATGTGGATGCAAAACGAAATGCAATATATACAAAACAATGTATAAACAATGCAAATGAAGATGCAGTGTAATTGAAATAATACAAACTACATGCAAAGCATTTGAATCATGATCCAATCATGAGCGGTTCGAAACCACACCTATGTCAAATAGATTGATGGAGATAACAAGTCTGTCTACCATAGAACGGTCAACTGAACTATGAGTATTGTAGACAGACGCAAGAACAAGTATTGGGTGGAATTGACATAAGTGGGGAAACGACCCGCTGGAGAAAGGACTACAATCCTAATGCCGGATGCAAAAATTACACTACAATGTAATATATATGGGTATGCTAGGAAGATGGCAATGGATATGGCACGCAGGCCAAACCAAATCTTGCCTAGGAAAGGTATGTACGCATACAGGCCATGTGTAACACAGAAAAGGTGCCGCAACCCTCAACCAACATATCAGCGTGGAATCGGCGCGATACACATGCAGAACTGTGTTTTAACATGAAAAGTAAGGGCACATACCGGACCAAGCTCAACCTGGAAAGGCGCAAGCCATAGGCGGAAGGTGATGCAATGAATGCATGCAATCTACAATGCAATATCTACAAATATGCAATGAAATGGATATGGATACAATGGATATGGCACGCAAGCCAAACCAAATCTTGCCTAGGAAAGGCATGTACACATACGAGCCATGTGTAACACAGAAAAGGTGCCGCAACCCTCAACCAACATATCAGCGTGGAATCGGCGCGATACACATGCAGAACTGTGTTTTAACATGAAAAGTAAGGGCACATACCGGACCAAGCTCAACCTGAAAAGGTGCAAGCCATAGGCGGAAGGCGATGCAGTGAATGCATGCAATCTACAATGGAAATGCATGACAATGCACTATGATTGTTTTTTTTGAGATGCACATGATGCAAGTGCGGAACGCGTGCCATACGGAATGTAAGGTGATACAAATGAGACACGCACGCCTCATAAGATGCAAAAATGATATGCGAGAAGATTTTGACAATTGGACTTATACGCTACGCGAAGCCGGTTTGTGTTCAAAACAATGCAATGTACTAACAAGTACAAGAGAGATGCGCAAGGTAGCGCGAATGGATACATGCAAGATGCAAGTGAGGTGCACAAAACAGTGCGATGCGCAAAACAGCGCGATTGAAATACAATGCACAAAACAGTGCGACAATTCGAATTGCACAAAACCGTGCGATGGTTCGAAATGCACAAAACAGTGCGACGGTTTGAAATGCACAAAACAGTGCGCCGATTTAAAATGCACAAAACAGTGCAACGATTCGAAATGCACAAAACAGTGCGATTGATATGCGATATACATGGGGCAACTTGTAAAAGTCAAAAGGATACGAAAAGGATACACGTTGCATGGGTTGAAGTGCTACGCACGGCAGATGCAGTCCGAAGTCAAAACGGAGGCCGGTTGAGCGTCGGAAATGCACTTTCTTGCACCTTCTTGAGCTGTAAAGACCAAAAACTCCTCATAGGGCCTGAACAAGGCTGTGGGAAGACCACCGGCTGGGAGGGGAGGCCACCGGCTGTCCACCGGCTGCAAAATAATTCCATCGGCACAAAAAAGTGCCGGCCGGCACAAAACATTGCCGACCGGCAAACAGTTGCTGAGTCGGGGCAGATTCGACTTTTCACCTTGGGTGTTTTAAAATAGGGTTTCAAAACCCTATTCCTCACTTCTCCACTGCCGAAAACTCTAACCCTCTCTCTCTAGAGTGTTTTCTTCTTCGCGTTTCTCCGTTTCTTCGCGTTCTACGCCCGTTTCGTCGTAGGATTCGCGATTTCCTTCGCGTTTCGGACATTTTCAACCGATCACATTTTTGTTTCGGTGCCTCGTTTGGTGTTCCCGCCTTTTCGGGGTTTGTTCCCCTCGTTTTCCTCTTCATTCTTGTGCCCTTTCACATTCCGGCCTTTCCGGCCATTTCCGACCCTCTCGGGAGTCGACTTTTCGGTTGACTCTTCGTATTCCGGCCCGGTTTTCCTTCCTCCGGCCATTTTCTCATCATTTCTGATATGGCGGATGACATTCCACGTGGCGGGACTTCCCCGGACCACGAGATGGATCCCGGGGTCGAGCTCCTACCACTGAGCGAGCACCCGTGTGACCCGGCGACCTACCGACCGGCGATCCATGTTCTGCCCCCCGACGGCCTACGTCAGTTCCGGAGCTTCGAGAGGCACGTGGCGCCTGAGCTACTACTGCGCGAGCCTACCTCCCACCTTTCATTCGGCACTTCCGAGGTAACTTTCTTTCTTCTGCTTTACTTTCCGCAATATAGGATACAAAAACTGTCATAGTTGTACTCTTTAATTGCTTGAATCTGATATGCTGTAGACTGTAGTTGACTGTAAACATACATACAACTGATATCTGCTTGAGACTGACACATGCACACACACTGCACTAGCCCTGAATCACTCAAACACACTGCGCTCACTGTATTCTACTACATACACACTGGCACCCAGTATTTGTCTGAATCTTGTCAAACTTGCACACAATGCTATATCTGTTCTTAAACACCCAAACACGCTGACACATCACACGTATTTCACTGCAAGCACACCGGCACCCGGTATTTGTCTGAATCTTGTCAAACTTGCACACATGCTTTATCTGCTTTTTCAAAACTGCATTTTGAAAGTTGTCTTGCAATTGTTATTTTCTGTTTACAGGAGGGTTCCCATACCATTCGCGGGTATGGGAATGCTGGCGCTCGGGAGTGGTATGATGAGCTCCCTGATGCAGTCCGGCGCATCGTGGATCGAGCGGGTTTCGGCGCCTTCTGTCGAGGACTCTCTAGGCTCTCCACTTGCAGGACTCTCCTTGCCGCTCTGGCGGAGAGATGGTGGGACACCACCGATTCTTTTCATTTTTCCACTACAGGGGACATGACGATGACCCCTTATGATTTCTCGATGCTCACCGGCATCGGGGTGGGGGTGATCCGATCCCATTTGACATTGACATGGATGAGTGGACCGCCGCTCAGGTCCATCTACTGGGGGAGGCGCCACCCCTAGCTCGCCCAGGTTTCGTTCGATACTCTTGGTTCGAGGTCCAGTTTCGAGTCCAGCCCGTGTTGGAGGAGGAGGCGCAGATGACCCCGGAGGACGTGGAGAGGTATGCTCGCGGCTACTTCATGTTCCTGTTCAGGACTACCATCTTCGCCGACCGGGCGAACACCGTGCCTCTCTGTCTTCTCAGCGCACTGGTGGACGTCCGGGACATTCTGCACTATGATTGGGGCGGCGCCGCTCTGTCCACTCTCTACGGGTACATGAGCTCGACTTCTCGCGGCAGCGGCCAGCTACTCGGAGGCTACTGGCGGGCTTGGGAGGTACACTTCTTCTCCGCTTTTACATTTCTGTCTCATACTTTCTGTACTCTGTACACTGCACACACTGTAGTCTGCTTTACACTTGCTATGTACTGTACACACGGCACACACATACATTCTGCTTTACACTGACTGCACACGGCTCACACTGTACACTGCACACTATACACTGCACAACACACGGCTCTGCCATTTCTGCTTTATTCTGCATTTTGCTTCAACTGATAAATACACTGGTATTTACCTTGCAGCTGTGGGTTTACGCCTACTTTCCTAGGCTTGCCCCTGTGCCAGTTGCAAAGACTCCTCTGGCCGTCCCGTTTTCGAGTCGTTTCAACGGGAGGTGCACCCGGCGACCGCGAGAGACATTCGGCTTCTTCCGCCGATACTTCGATTCCATTACCCCGGCCGAGGTATGTTTTACTTGCAGTTCATTTAAGCTTCGCTTTCCTACTGCATACTTCAAATAACAATAGATAACAATCTGTCTGTCACTTTCAGATCACATGGCGGCCGTGGGCTCCCTTGCCGGCGGCGATGCGAGATCGGTTCGCTGGTGCGGAGGAGACCTCGCGTTTCCGGATCTTGCTTGAGGGCCCGGTCTGTCGGGCTTGGTACCTGGGGGAGCGTTTTCTACGCCAGACCCTGGGGTTATCTGAGCAGATAGTCCCGGTTCACCTCTCCGCAGATATAAGGGAGACCGAGAGGCTCACCAGCGAGCAGATGGACGACTACACCATTGGCTGGGAGGAGGCCGGCTTCAGAGGTACCGGAGACTATCAGGAGTACGTGCGGACGTACCTGATGCGACCTTTGAGCGGTCGTCGAGCAGAGGGGGCCAGGCCTGTGGCATCGGCGGCTGGGGCCGGAGCGGGAGTTGGAGTAGGGGCTGCGAGGAGGGCCTGGGTCCGTGGCAGGGACGGAGTGTAGGGAGGACGGGGAGTTGGCTGGCCTGCCCTGCCCGCTGTACTGACTTTCCAGGGGCAGGGTGGGGCGACCTATCAGATCCCCTTCGCCTCTCCACCGGCTGGTCACGATTTCATCGACGTCCCCGACTTACCACCGGTACGTATTACTGCACTTTGTATAGTCATGTCATTTCAGTTTATTTGATATTCCACAGAATATTAATGCATCTGACACTTTTGCAGGCTTCTTCTGGGTATACCCGTCAGTCGTTGGCGATGAATGCCTCGATGATGGGGATGCTTCAGCGGACTTTTGATCTCCTAGCCCTCTACAGCATATCGGTATGTCCTTCTGACACTGGCCTCAACCATTCATACACTGCTTCATATAATCTGATGCACGGCATGACACCTGATCCACTGATTTCACGGTATCTGACACACTGCATACACTGCATTCTGCATTGTACCCTATACTGATAAACTGCTCACGGCATCCACACACTGTACTCATATACTGCATTCTGCACTGATAGACTGCTCACGGCATTCTCATACTGTACTCATACACTGCATTCTGCACTGATAAACTGTCTACAGTATACTGATGCATTTCCCTTTTGTGTACTTTTTCAGCCTCCTTTCCAGATTCCTATGGCAGGAGGTGCTTTAGCTGGACCTTCTATCCCGGCTCGAGGGAGAGATAAGGAGGGCAGGATATTTCCTCGTACTAGGAGAGGGCGTACTCATGTCGGGAGTAGCTCGCGAGCTCCAGTCCCGGACGATGATGATGACGAGGAGTCAGAGGCGGAGGCAGAGGCGGAGTCAGAGTCATCAGAGGAGGAGACCGGAGGAGGCACTAGCTCGGGCTCTGACGACGATGCTGATGATGCTCCTGGACCCTCGTCCAAGAAGAGGACCAGGACAGACTGACGGCCCTTGGAGTGCTCGACATAGATGCGGATTTTGTTATTTTTCTTTTTCCTTGTACTTTTCCTTTTTTGTCGGTAGATAGATTACCTTGTACTGCCGCAGGCAGATTTTGTTTTCTTCAAAGTTTTGTACTTGAAAAAGATTATGAAATGAACAGATTTTTTCTTAAAAAGTGTTACATTTACATATCTCATGCATTGCATCGTATTCTATCATGCCACACCTCCATGTAGATGAAATTGATTGGTTATCTGAAAATTGAACACTTGCACTGTAATAATCAGATAATTAAACAGCCAACAGCAAAATAACCCAAGCAACCCACTGCCTGATTCTTGGACACACAGCCCTTACTCTGTGGGGATTAATCTGCATATAGCCCATAACACAGCATTCAGTTCATCCTGCACACAGCAAATTCTGAACAAACGGCCCAATCTGACAAGACGAACTGCAGCGGTGAAACCAGCCAGAGTTGAAATGCAATCGGATATAGAGAATGGCACAACATTCTGAACATAAATGATTAACTTTCGAAAAAGGGGTTTTCTTAACCGGGGTATCGAGCCTACAACTGAACACAGCAGGGAGGACTCAAACAAAGAGGTACACGACCTAAACATAACGAGACACGCTCGGGAATGAGAAAAAACACAGGTTGAGATAAACAAAACAAAAGACACGACATACAGACGCGTTGATGAAGACGGGGGACCTCAGATCACGAGGAGCCAATTTCTCTAGGCACTGTTTCCCACCCTGTCTGATTTGTGATTCTCACATCACTCGACTCTCAAGCTCGGATTTTCTCCCAAAACCCTATTCCTCACTTTTCTCCCAACTTACACCTCCCTATTCTTCATTCTCTCATTTTTCATCCCTCCCCGGGGTGTTTGATGGATAAATAGAAAGGTGTGGGTTCATGCTCAACACCGTTAGCTCACAGCTATTTCTTCTGACGGGTAGAGCGCTCTTTTGGCAAGTACATCGATGACGGGGGAAAGACAAAACGCCTGGCTCAACTGTGCCCCTAGTTCATCATTTTAACCATTCTTTGTTTTGCTTTCTACTAAAACAATTTTGATCAAAATGAGAGTCGGATTAACGTACTTGTTCAATTTTTTGATTTGAAAAGCATGCAAGTCAGGCAGCAAGCACTGAGAATTTTCATTTTTTGGGTCGAAGACAATGGTCCAGTTTCGGAAAATGGAATAGTTTTTGAGAAAATAGTCAACCTCAGTAAAAAATTTCAAAAACTATTTTTGCAAACGGCCGATGCTTAACAAGCGCGGAACTTACTCTTTGAGATGCGCAACCTCAGATTGGAGGCAATGGAAAATTGCCCCTGGTTTGAAGGGAGTGGGAGGCAACGGAAAGTTTCCCCTGGTTTGAAAGGCGTCTCACGACGGCTCGTGGCAACGGAAAGTTGCCCCTTGTTTGGGATGGTGCCGCAGCAATCTGTAAACAGTCTTCATTGGCGATGGTCGAATTCTCAGACACAGAGATGACGAAGACGGTCACAACACATATATGGACACAATCACCTTGAAGGGTGTTGGCCACTGGACTTTAGGATGAAATCGAAACCATTGCATGGACTGAGACGCTATGAAAGCGTTGGGGGCTGGACTTCATGATGAAGTTGCCTACGTATCCCAAACATGGGAATCAAGCCTCACGTAGTTCCGGTTAAGGTACACTCGGGTATTTTAACCTTCACTTTGTTTGGCTCTCACTTTTGCCAAGGTGCCCAATACGGGTTTTCGACCTTGCGAGCTTCTTTCATTTTCTTTTGTTCATTTCTTTTTTTCTTTTCTTTTTGCATTTTTTGTCTTTTTCTTTTCTTTTCTTCTTTTTTTGTATTTTTTGCTTTTTTTCTTTTTTGCTTTTTTTGTATTTTTCTCTTGCTCTAACTTTTGCCTGGGCCGCCCTTCCAGGTTTTCGGCCCAGCGAGCCTCTCAAAGGGTAAAAGTGTAGCAAGTCCATGTCAAATGGTTCCTGAACTGGAAGCCCCTCTGTGTCTAGGAGAACGGCTGTTGCAATGATTTGCAGAAGAATCCATCATGGTTGCTCTACGAGCTTCTTCCGGCGAGATCTACTCCTTCTGATTCGGCTTTGATGCTTCTTGATCGAAGGCTACTTCAAAACTGGCCACACGGGCCTTTCATGGCGTTTGTCCGTTGAACTTTCTGAACGTTCTGAACGGGTTCAAAGTCGGAAAACAAACGGGTTGAATCTTGAGGCTGAGAGCGATCCTAGGCTGCGCGACCTCAAGAGGGATTCCACACAAGTCTTCACAGGACCGCGTAAAACATTTGCTTTTGAAAGTTTTTAAGAAAGTGACAAATCGCTCGCGCCGAAGATAGTGTGGAACCAATCTGGATCAAGCCAGGATCCTTCTCAGTACTCACGCCGACAAGCATAATTTCATTCATTAAAAGGCATAGCACGCCTCTCTTTCTCTCAAAATGACCAAAATTTTGCAAAACCCGAGGAATTCCTTCCTCTTCGTTTTTATCACCGCAGTGTTGAAAAGGTTTGTTTTTTGGAAAACTTAGGTTAATGCAATGAGTTTGGCACGCAGGGGAGCAGGCGAGATGTACTGTCAGCCCAATCAAATTCTCTGGCACTTATGCTGAAAGTAAGCATGAAGTTTGAGATAGCAACAGCTGTTCCATTTGGCTTTGTTGGTGCAACTGGCTCCTTGGCAGAAACAGACTCAAAACAAAAACAGATAATAACAAAACGGCGTTCGGGACAACAACCCCAGAATCACCTAGTATTATATACAAAAGGGACTGACTCGATACAACAAGACAGACCCTTAAGCAAAAGACCGACTCAAGACAAAGAGACAGACTCAAAACAAAAGACTGACTCGATATCCAAGCCAGGATTTACAAAACTCGGTTTCACCGATGCTCACAAATGCGTGCCAGACGCTACATCCAAACTACACCAAATGTCGCCCGCAGGCGGTTCACTTCACATACTCGCAGTATCTGAGCCCTCGAAATCCAACAACTGGGTGGTAACTGACTTGGCTGAGGTGGGTGGAAGGATAACTTTGTTGTCGATCAAATCCTGCACTTCATGACGAAGGCGGGAACATCCATCGGTACTGTGACCGGACTGTTGGTGGTACGCGCAGTACAAGGTAGCATCATGCGTGGGAGGGAGATTCTTCGGGAGTGGCCGAGGCTCCAAAGGCTTAAGATGCCCATTCTTCGCCAATATTAGTAATGCCCTAGACAAAGGCATGTGGAGGTCGTGAAAGATCCTGCGCCCTCGGGGCAGGTACTTTGAAGTTTGAGGATTCTTGCTAGATGCGCTAGCGAAAGGGTCGGCTGGCACTGCCTTGGCTTTTTGAACCTTTCCCGGTGCAGGGTTGGGAACTACAGGAATTGTCTGGGCATGACGGGGCCCATCCCAATTTTCTACCTGGCTTGAACTGCCTTTGATTGAAGCGGGGAAAGCATCATCCACAGCTTTGATCACGATCGCAGATGTTTGTTGCTTGTTCATCCCTCTGACTTTCAGAGCCTCGACTGCCCACAGCAGTTGTTCAATAGGATCGGCGTCTACCTTTGCCTTGTCTTTTCCTCTGGCCTCAACTTGATCAAGGGTCTGGGTCGGTGCTGGTATGTCACGGCTGTAGCTGGAAGCCACCTCTGGCTGGCTAAGCTCTATCACAATCCGCCCCAGTAGCGGGGGCTCCTGTGGTACGAAATTCCCGGCATACGGCGCCGCTGGCGGTGAAGCCGACATTCCGTAGGCTAGATCGGCCACGGTCTTCTGGAGGTCACCTATCATTCCCATCAATTCAAAGGTGGTGGGCTCACGAGCCTGGTATAACTGGGGAGCCCAAACCGGGTGCACAACGGGCGACCTGGGTGGGTGTGACATACTGATGCTGGCCTCACTCTGCGGAGCGGTCCCCTGCTCCAATGCAGCCGTCATAACCACAACTTCTTCTGAATTTTGTGCCGCCATAAATCCTGCCTCGGCAAGGGGAGACACTGGTTATTCTGTATCAACTCTGCCACTCTCTGAACTGAAAGGAAAAATAGACAGCATTTCAGCCCAAACTGATCAAACACGGGTGTAGCCACACAACTGTACCCTACTGCTGATCACTGTTCCCAGATTTCTGTTCCCAAAACACTGAATCTGATACCCGCGGATAACTGATTCCTGATAACTGATTCTCAACAATACTGATTCTGGTGCCCTCGGGCCCGATACTCAAACTCGCAAACTGGTATATGCGTTCCTGTAGAGATACACTCTAAAAGCACATAGCAAGTAAAGAGAGCTTAATCACCCCTATGTTGGGGTAGGGTTTCCCTGTCCTATTTTGTCAGGAGCTAGGGTTTCACTACGCACACAGCGGTTTTTCAAACAACCTAACGTCAGGTAAGCAACCTGTCCTAACTTGGAATGGTCACTATGGATCCGAATATGCACTAGGTCGAATGGTCAGAAAGGGTGCCCCGGTAAACCGGGGTTTGTGTTCCCATGCTGTCAGAGCCCATAGCCGGTCAGCCTTATGGACATGTCTTGACAAGACAAGCCTCTGGCAAACCGTTCAGGAATGGCTGACGGCAAACACTGTGTTCCTAGGCGCAGCAATGCACATGCAATGCAAAGAAACACATAAATGAGATCAAAACAGGATATCATGAGTTTGAGTCAAGCTCTCTAAAAAATCCCCAGCGGAGTCGCCAGAAAATGTAGGCGCGTCCCTCGAGGGGGGACCTTCGCTGCTACAGTTCGGACTCGCGATTTTTGTTGTCGCGATTCTTAATCTGAACCAAAGAGTCCAAATCTGGCAAATCGTTTTGAGAAACAGATTTTTGAAAAAGTAGTGCCAAACATGGACTGCTTTGCCAGATACAGAGTTTCCACCTAAATATTTTTTAAAATGGGGAAATTTAGGAAACCCTGACTCGGTGCCGAAGGCCACATGTCCGTCATCACCGGAGTTGTCTCGGCTCGGGAGCTTGGGTACGATCGGGGAAGGTCAGCTATGAGCACCCCCTTTCGCCCGGTCCGAAGGCCGGCCTTTACTAACCATGATATCCGATTTTGAAAACGTTATGTGTTCTTATTCCAATTATTAGCCTAGAATTACTATGTTATGCGCGCAGCAAACAAGTATAGACTAGATTGCCTAATTTGGAAAGAAACATTGCATATCCGTTTGTTTTGAAAATGCTTTGGAATTTGCTACTCGCGAGTAGGCTAAAACACGGATTTCAATGAGTTTTTCCAACTCAAACAATCCAACCTTCACCCACAGGCATTCAAACAATTTAACACATATAAGCACTTAGCCGCATGGCAGGCATACTGTCATGTTAACATTCACACGCATGCGAGATGCTAAAGCATAAATACTTACATTGTACTCCGTGCCAAAACGGTAAACTAGTTAGCAAACATGCATGTCCTAGTTCATGTTAAATCGCCTAATGTAACACATACAGGATGCAATTAGATAGGCTCGGCTAACCTAAGCATGGCATATGACATGCGATCAACTATCACATATTCAATTTTTGAATTGAAGTACAAATGCAATTAGCGTGATGTACCGAGCCTAATGCATGCAATACAAATGCATGGATGCACACATGCATAGCATAAGGTATGCTAAATCAAACATGCCCTAATCTACCATCATAAGCAGGTAAATAAAAGGGAAGAAAGAAGTGGGGATTGGAAGACATACACACCACCCACGCACACTTATTACAGATTTGCCCTCACTCGGAGGAACCAAATAAATAATACAAATTAATTAACTACGCAAGCTAATTAAATATTACAAATTAATTAATTAATTAACAAATTAACTAATCTAGGAAAATAGTAAACTGCCTCGGGAAACGCGGCGCCATGCATAGGCTGCCTCTGTTTTCCTTCCTTCACTCCTCTGGAGACTGTCAAAACCTCAGGGCTGCATCCCTGGACACTGGGGAGTGTCACCGGCTGAGTGGAATTACCACCGGCAGTGGTGTGTGGCCATTGACACAAAATGAAGCTGTCGGCAGAGGAATTGTTGACGGTCGGCACCTTACACTGCCGGTCGGCAGAGTGTTCCTGCAGAATCTGCAAATGACAGCAACAGAGGGCAAGGCAAAGCATGGCAGCACAATTCAAGGCATATATGCACCAACCATGTCCCTTATCATGATAATGACTCAAAGGGGCATATGCCTCGATTCCCGGACCACCAATCACGCATTTCCATGCATGATGGCCCAAAGAACCAAGTATGCAACTTTGATTTCAAATGCAATGCAAACCAATCAAACAAACTAAGGCCCAATCCCTATCACCAAATCAAGGAACAAAGCATGCATGCAAGATGCAATGCAACCTATGCATGCAAGCTAAGGATGCAACATGGCATGGCAACTAACTTATGCAAGCATACAAGCAAACATAGGGGCATGTAAATGGATGCAAAGATGGACTTATGCATGAATTAGGCAACTCTAAATAGGCCTAAAAACAGTAGCCAAAATGCTATAATATGAGGGACCAAATACACATGCACACATACACATGTTGAAGGCCAACACTTAGGCACAAATTGAACAACCCTCAAACACATTTGAAAAGGGGAATCATGGACTAATTAGCATGCAACATAAGCATTGAAATCATGCTAAAACATGGTGCCAAACCAAGCAATAAATCAAGCCAAGCATGCATCAAATAGTCCAAGTGTTCAAAGCAAGCCAATGGGGCATTGGATTACACTAAGCAAGACCAAACATGGCATGGACTAAATGACTAAAAACAGAATTTTAGCACATAACATAAGGCCCAAAAGACCACTTAGATGGCATCTAAATGGCTCAAAAACAAAGGCATGCACAAATGGTCAAAACATGGAGCATGTAACACATGCTTCCAAAGCATCAAAGGGGCATGCAAGGCAATCAAGCAAGCATGAAAATGGGACTGAAATAGCTTATAGGGTGGCCCCACATCACCAAAACAATGCAAAGATGCCATGCTATACATTCATATGCTCAAGGCCAACAAGCCTAAATACAAAGGAGCTATATGATACATGCCAAATTCGACCCAAACAACCTAGGACAGACCTAGAACATGGAAAAACATGCACACAATCTTCACAAGACTAAGCCTAAAACATGCTCCAACAAAGGCTAACAACCTAAAACATGTTTAGGCAATAACAAGGCATTACACGGCAACTATGCTAAACATGCATGGAGTACCAAAACCAATTTAAAATCATGTTATATTATGGATATATAAGCATGAAAAACAGCCTAAACATGCTCAACACACACTCAAGCATAATGCTCTCTCAAGAGGCCAAAACATGCCCTTTTCAAGGACAACAAGGAGAGGGGGTGGCCCTCTCCTTCTTGGGACTTCAAGGCATCATCTTCACCACTGAAATCCCACAAGATTTCAGTGGTGAAGAGACCCCAACACCAAAATCCCGGAGCTAGCACAAAAGGGCACAAAATGAGGCCTTTTAAGGCCTAAGGGTGTTCAAACTTACCCAAACCACAAAACACTCTTAACAAACAATCAAGAGGACTAAAAAATAGAACTTTTTTGTGTTATACTCTAGGCTCAAAAACGAATTTAAGATAGGTATAAACAAGGTGCAAAAATGGGGAATAAAGGTGTTAGTTTCTTACCCTTGATGACCCCTTCACAAATGGTGCTCCAATGGCCTTCCTTAGCTTGAATCCAGCACTAAAACTTCAAAACCAGTCCCTTAGAACCTCAATAACCAAAGGAAGGTGAAACACTAGGTGTTTGTGTGCAATAGTAAGACACAAAACACCTAGAGCACAAAAGAGAGGGAAAGAGAGATAGGAAGTGTATCTAACCCTAACCCTAAAACCAGAGCTTAACAATGGCTGTTTTTGCTCTCAAAATATCTAAACTCTCCAACCTCTCAAGCCAAGAGACCCCTCTCTCTCTATATGGCACTTCTTGTCTTGTAAAGCTTACAAGACAAGCTTTATAAGAGGGAGATCCCTCCATACACGTGTATGGAGGGGAGCAAAAGCAAGACAGCTGTCTTAAAATATCTGCAAAAGCTGATGCACAGTAATCGGCCAGCCAAAAATGCCATCTTGGCCAAAATGAGTGCCGGCCGGCACTAAAAAGTGCTGACTGGCAACAAATAGTGCCGACCGGCAATATACATTGCCGGTGGCAGCAAAAACCAGCCGGTGGCCTCTAGCCACTGCCGGTGATGGGTGGGGATGGTCTACAAGCCCTACCCTGCCTCTCAAAGGAAAAACACAAGTGTTTGGTGTGAAACCAGACACTAAACAGTCAAGTTCGGAGATCCTGAGGCAAGGCGCGCGAGCCGAGACCTCCGGGAACTCCAAACGAACACAAACATGGATAATCACCGAGTGTTCAAACGGTGACGTCCAAGTCTTGAGGACGGTCAAAAATGGGGTGTCTACAGTTGCCCCTCTTTGACAGAACACGAAAGTCATAACAATGACGGGAGTGAATGTCAAAGCCCAGAGACGACCCATTTTTGACAAGGCCGAAGACTTAGACAAACATGCAAGACAATTAAGATATGCGCCCGAAGGCAGGGGCAAAATGCAAGACAATGCACGAAGCCGAGCATAACTTATGATCATGCAAAGAAAGCTGTAATGAAGCATACATGCGACAGTTCTAAGCTAGCATACACCGAACTACACTACAATGCAGAAAGGATGTAAGAGAATTATTCAATTCTCAATACGTCTCACTCGAGAGATACAATACCTGTGCGGCTCGTCTGGTTGTACCAACCTCAAATGAACCGTACATACAATATCGTGCCTAAAAAGAAAACAAACTTAACAGGTACAATATTGTTAGCAACATGCATGACAATGCAAATGTGGATGCAAAACGAAATGCAATATATACAAAACAATGTATAAACAATGCAAATGAAGATGCAATGTAATTGAAATAATACAAACTACATGCAAAGCATTTGAATCATGATCCAATCATGAGCGGTTCGAAACCACACCTATGTCAAATAGATTGATGGAGATAACAAGTCTGTCTACCATAGAACGGTCAACTGAACTATGAGTATTGTAGACAGACGCAAGAACAAGTATTGGGTGGAATTGACATAAGTGGGGAAACGACCCGCTGGAGAAAGGACTACAATGCTAATGCCGGATGCGAAAATTACACTACAATGTAATATATATGGGTATGCTAGGAAGATTGCAATGGATATGGCATGCAGGCCAAACCAAATCTTGCCTAGGAAAGGTATGTACGCATACAGGCCATGTGTAACACAGAAAAGGTGCCGCAACCCTCAACCAACATATCAGTGTGGAATCGGCGCGATACACATGCAGAACTGTGTTTTAACATGAAAAGTAAGGGCACATACCGGACCAAGCTCAACCTGGAAAGGCGCAAGCCATAGGCGGAAGGTGATGCAATGAATGCATGCAATCTACAATGCAATATCTACAAATATGCAATGAAATAGATATGGATACAATGGATATGGCACGCAAGCCAAACCAAATCTTGCCTAGGAAAGGCATATACACATACGAGCCATGTGTAACACAGAAAAGGTGCCGCAACCCTCAACCAACATATCAGGGTGGAATCGGCGCGATACACATGCAGAACTATGTTTTAACATGAAAAGTAAGGGCACATACCGGACCAAGCTCAACCTGAAAAGGTGCAAGCCATAGGCGGAAGGCGATGCAGTGAATGCATGCAATCTACAATGGAAATGCATGACAATGCACTATGATTGTTTTTTTTGAGATGCACATGATGCAAGTGCGGCACGCGTGCCATACGGAATGTAAGGTGATACAAATGAGACATGCACGCCTCATAAGATGCAAAAATGATATGCGAGAAGATTTTGACAATTGGACTTATACGCTACGCGAAGCCGGTTTGTGTTCAAAACAATGCAATGTACTAACAAGTACAAGTGAGATGCGCAAGGTAGCGCGAATGGATACATGCAAGATGCAAGTGAGGTGCACAAAACAGTGCGATGCGCAAAACAGCGCGATTGAAATACAATGCACAAAACAATGCGACAATTCGAATTGCACAAAACAGTGCGACGGTTCGAAATGCACAAAACAGTGCGACGGTTTGAGATGCACAAAACAGTGCGCCGATTTGAAATGCACAAAACAGTGCAACGATTTGAAATGCACAAAACAGTGCAACGATTCGAAATGCACAAAACAGTGCGATTGATATGCGATATACATGGGGCAACTTGTAAAAGTCAAAAGGATACGAAAAGGATACACGTTGCATGGGTTGAAGTGCTACGCACGGCAGATGCAGTCCGAAGTCAAAACGGAGGCCGGTTGAGCGTCGGAAATGCACTTTCTTGCACCTTCTTGAGCTATAAAGACCAAAAACTCCTCATAGGGCCTGAACAAGGCTGTGGGAAGATCACCGGGCGGGAGGGGAGGCCACCGGCTGTCCACCGGTTGCAAAATAATTCCATCGGCCCAAAAAAGTGCCGGCCGGCACAAAACATTGCCGACCGGCAAACAGTTGTTGAGTCGGGGCAGATTCGACTTTTCACCTTGGGTGTTTTAAAATAGGGTTTCAAAACCCTATTCCTCACTTCTCCACCGCCGAAAACTCTAACCCTCTCTCTCTAGAGTGTTTTCTTCTTCCCGTTTCTCCGTTTCTTCGCGTTCTACGCCCGTTTCGTCATCGGATTCGTGATTTCCTTCGCGTTTCGGACATTTTCAACCGATCACATTTTTGTTTCGGTGCCTCGTTTGGCGTTCCCACCTTTTTGGGGTTTGTTCCCCTCGTTTTCCTCTTCATTCTCGTGCCCTTTCACATTCCGGCCTTTCTGGCCACTCGAGCGAAGGAGTCCTCGCTCGAGTGAAGGCTGCGTCTGGCAAAAAACCTGAGAATGATGAATGTGCGCTCGAGCAAAGGTTGTGTGGCTCAAGCGAAGCAACTTATGGAAAAACACGCGAGATTAGTTCCTCGCTCGAGCGAGAGAGTCTTCGCTCAAGCGAGCTTCATTGTTTCAAATTTCTATAAGTATTGGTTTTAGCCCAAAACTAGGATTACGTTTTTGAGATCTACTTTGAGGTTTCCTAAGTTCTTCTTTTGGAGTTTTTTTTTTTGTGAGTTTTCCTTGATGATTTGAGTTAGTATTAAACTCAAGTATTGATAAGCACATATCAAGGAGGTTGATTGATAATATTCAAGAGTGTTCTTCTTCGGTGGAATCCGGAGATTTAAACGTGAAGTGTCAAAGGAGCTTGATGTTGTGCGTGGTCGTTGATTCGACAAGTGAAGTTGTGGATTCAACTTCAGATTAATCAATTTCGAGACGAAGGCGTGGTAAAGGATTTACAGAAGATTTAAAGACAAATTGGATGCATTTGGTAATTTGTTTGTTGTCTTTGTAATCTTTCTTTCTTCAGTAATGGATTGATTAGTGGCGTTTCCCCCGTGGTTTTTTATCACAATTGAAGGTGCTTCAATTGTTGTTCTTCCACGTAAAAATCATTTATGTCGATTTATTGTTTATTTCGAAAACAACAATCTAAATCACTTTCGTAAGTGCTTGATGATTTAGACTGTGTGTTTTGAATGATTGGGAATTGAAATATTTAAATCTTGATCTAATCACAAATCATTTAGGATTTTCATTTGGTATCAGAGCAGGTCACTTGTTGTTTTTTATCAAAACTATAAGAGTGTGATTTTGTGTGATTGGTGTTATGGATTCAATTCATGAAGGTAACTTGACCCATAGACCTCCATTACTTGATGGAACAAACTATTCTTATTGGAAAGCTCGTATGAGAGTGTTTTTAAAATCCATTGATGAGAAAGTTTGGCACATTGTGCTCTATGGGTGGAGTGAACCTATTGTCACCATTGATGGTATTGATATTCCCAAACCCCTTGATAAATGGGACACAACCGATTACCAAAACTCGAGTTGGAACAGTAAGGCTCTCAATTCTCTTTTTTGCTCTGTCACACCTGAAGAATTTCGTCGTATTTGCGCGTGTGAGGTAGCGAAAGAGGCTTGGGACATTCTTGAAACGATTCATGAAGGTACTACTTCTGTTAAAAGGTCGAAACTTCAACGTCTCACCTCTGCCTTTGAAACCCTTTTTATGCGTGATGATGAGACGTTTGATGATTTCTATAATAGGCTTAGTGACATCGTAAATTCCTGTTTCACACTCAGTGAAAAAATCCCTGAAGCTAAAGTTGTTGGAAAAATTTTGAGGTCTTTACCCGAGAGGTTCCAATCAAAAGTGACAGCCATTAAGAAGGCTCAGAATGTTGATACTCTCAAGCTTGATCAGTTGGTTAGAAATTTGCAGACTTATGAAGCCCACCAGATTTCTAAGAAAAAACGAAAAGATAGTGTGGCTTTCACTAGTGCTTATGAGACTGCAAAAACTCCGGAGACTGAGTTTGATTGAGAGTCTGAGATGACGGCTGTGTTTACTAAACAGTTTAAAAAAATTTTGAAGAAAAAGAAGCCTAATTTCAGAGACCCTATTTCAAAAGACAAGAGTAATGAAAAACCCAAAACTTTTCCACCAAAACTTGCTCCAAAAACTGAAAAGAAGATTGTAAAGGGGCAAGTGGTCAAGTGCTATGAATGTCAAGGGTTTGGCGATATTGCTCTTGAATGTCCTTCGAAAAAGAATCGAAAGAAAGTCTACATAGTGACTTGGGATGATGAAAGTGGGTCGGAGCAAGAACCCTAAGAACCTGAATCCGATGAAGACGGGGATAGTGCTTTCATCGCATTTTGGACCACTCTCACTTAACCACTTCCAAAGCCCGTGGAATTTGCTCATGGTCAGAATTTGCATCATTCTCCCACCTTTGATGGGAGTAATTACTTGTATTGGAAGATTAGAATGAGGGCGTTTCTGAGAGCTTTTGACCCAGAAGGCTGGCAAGTCATTGAAGAGGATGTTGACCGTGCTGACAATCCAAGCAATCAGAGAGTTCTAATTACTATTCGTAAAGCAATTTCTGATGAAGAAAGGCAACGGGTTGCTCACTGCACAAAGGCTAAAGATGCATGGGACATTCTCAGCCAATTTCATGAAAGAGGAGAGTCATCTTCACCACCATCTATCACCTTTCCTGCCTTAGTTGCTCGACTGGATGAGGTCAAGGAGAATGAGGAGCAAAAAGAAGATGTTGAAACATCTGAAGACAATGATGAGATTAATGATGATAATCTACAACAAGCTTATGAAAATCTTTACGATGAATCTCTGAATTTGTCCAAGATCAATGACAAACTCACTCTCAAGCTCAAGGCATGTGAAAGCGAGAATGTCAAACTCAAAGGAGAACTTGTAACAACAAAGTAGAATGTCATCAAGATCTCTAGTGACAGGAAAGACCTGTGTGGGAAACTTCTAGCCTGTGAAACTGAAAGGAATGAACTCCTGAAAGTGTATTCCACATTTGAAGAGAAGCTTGAAAGCCTTGAGATGTCACAAGCTACATTGGAAAAGATGGATTGCCAGAAAGATGAAGAACTCCGAATTGCTAGAGCCACAATTGCCATGTGGAACAAAGGTTCCAAATCATTAAAAGACATCCTCGGGTCTCAACAAATGGGTTGTGACAAAAGTGGGCTAGGCTATGGTAATGCGACAGCTCACAAAGGACAAGCCTCTACTTCACACGACCTAAAAACTCAAACAAATGGAAAGTTGAAGGTAGACCAGGGTGATCCCTCTCTTCATCTACCTAAAGGAGGTAAGATCAACAAAAGAGAGGTAAAACATGTTTTTATTTGTCATCACTGTGGTAGGTACGGCCACATTCGTCCTTATTGACTTGAATTGTTTGGTAAGGTATCTCAAAAGGGTAGAAATTCGAATACTTTTTGGGTTAGGAGACAGCCTTACATGTTTGGGCGAAACACCAAGATACATGAGGGTGTTTACAACGTCAAGACATTTACCAAGACCACCAGACCTAATTTTGTTAAGACCAAAAAGATTTGGGTAAGAAAAGATGATTTGAGTTGTTTAGTTGTTCACACTGCTCTAAAAGCATGTGACTCACACATGTGGTATCTTGATAGTGGGTGCTCTCGTCACATGTCAGGTGACAAATCCTACTTCACCTCCCTTGAAAAATATGAAGGTAGAATTGTTACTTTTGGAGATGGTGGCACTTCTAGAGTCATTGGTACGAGCTCTATAAGTGTAACTGGTCTTCCCAAGCTTGAAAATGCATTACTTGTTGATGGCCTTAAAGCAAATCTTTTAAGCATTAGTCAAATGTGTGATTCCAACCATGAAGCATTGTTTTCAAAAAATAAATGCGAAATTTGGTATAAAAAGGGAAATACTGTCTTGCATGGGGTTCGCACATCTGATAACTGCTATGGGATTGCTACTACTAATGATCTCACTTGTCACTCTGCCATCATAAGTAACATTGATTTGTGGCATCAAAGATTAGGTCATATGAATTTCAAAGACCTAACTAAGATAGCAAACAAAGAGCTTGTGAGAGGAGTAGCTAAACTGGGTAAGAATCTGAACCATGTGTGTGGACCATGTTAGCTTGGAAAACAAACACGTGCCCCTCATAAAAAGGTGAACAGCTTTACAACCAAACGTCCTCTTGAATTGGTTCACATGGATTTAATGGCTCCTACTCGCACTGAAAGCATTGGAGGTAAAAGATACATTTTTTAACTGTTGATGATTTTACTCGGTTTTCATGGGTAAATTTTTTAAGGAAAAAATATGATACGTTTATGCTTTTCAGGCCTTAGTCCTTAAAATCCAAAATGAACAGGGTCTTTCCATTGGGCATATCATGAGATTCTGAATTGATCATGGTCGTGAGTTTGAAAACAGTTTATTTTCGGATTTTTATGATATGCATTGAATCAAGCATGAATTTTCTGTACCTATTACTCTACAACAAAATGGAGTGGTTCAGAGGAAGAACAGGGTTGTTCAAGAAATGGCTAGGGTCATGCTCCTTAGTAAGAAACTTCCTCCAAAGTTTTGGGCTGAAGCCCTAAATACGACTGTTTATGTTATAAATCACGTGTATTTAAGGCCCGACACTTTACAAACTCCATATGAATTGTGGAAGGGATTGAAACCTAACGTAAAATACTTCAAAACTCTTGGGAGTAAGTGTTACATTTCAAAGATAGAGAGCCTTTGGAAAAATTTGACTCCCGAAGTGATGAAGGTATTTTTCTAGGATATTCAACCACCAGTAGGGCGTTTTGACTCTATAACCTGCGAACTTCTTCTTTAATGAAATCAATCAACGTGGTTATAGATTACACAGGTTCCCCTACTCCAGCAACAAATGAGGATGACAATGGTGAGTCTCCAATCCTGCATACTGAACCACAAAGTCAAAGAGAAGTTGAGGCCCAAGTAATAGAAGTTGAGACAGCACCAACTTCTCAGGTAACTCAGAGTGCACAGAGAGACACCACTTCTGATGCTTCTGTCACCACAAGTCCTGAGTTCAAACCAGCAGCAAGGGTGAAACTAAATCATCCAACACAACAGGTGATTGAAAATGTATCGGATCGAATGGAAACCCGAAGACAAATTCGGGATGAGGTATCTCATATGTGTTATGTTTCTTTAATTGAACCTAAGAACATTAAAGAGGCCTTACTAGATGATAGTTGGGTCAATGCTATGCATGAAGAATTAGGTCAATTTGAACGTAACAATGTTTGGACTCTAGTTCCCAGATCTAGAGACAAGAATGTGATAGGTACCAAGTGGATCTTTAAAAATAAATCTGATGAGAATGGTATTGTGGTTAGGAATAAAGCCATGTTGGTTGCTCAAGGCTACACACAAGTAAAGGGTGTTGACTATGATGAGACATTTGCCCCAGTTGCACGTCTCGAATCTATTCGTATTTTACTTGGTGTTGCATGTTTTCTTGGTTTCAAATTGTATCAAATGGATGTGAAAAGTGCCTTTCTGAATGGGTACTTGAAAGAAGAGGCTTATGTTGAGCAACCAAAAGGGTTTGAGGACCCTAAATGTCCAAACTATGTCTACAAGTTAGGCAAGGCTTTGTATGGGTTGAAACAAGCTCCTCGGGCTTGGTATGATAGACTTACTACCTTTCTTCTTGATAATGACTTTCAAAGGGTAGTGTGGATAAGACTTTATTTGTGAGACATACTAAGTCTCATATTCTTGTTGCTCAAATCAATGTTGATGATATTGTGTTTGGATCCACTGCTGATCATCTTGTGAAATATTTTTCGGATTGCATGACACATGAGTTTGTGATGAGCATGATGGGAGAGTTGTCTTATTTCTTGGGTCTTCAAATAAAACAGTCCCCTTTGGGTATGTTTGTCTCTCAGACTAAGTATGCCAAAAATCTTGTGTCAGAGTTTGGTCTTGAGTTTGCCAAACATGCACGTACTCCCATGAGCACCAGTCTTCACCTTTCCAAAGATTCCTTTGGTGCTGATGTTGATCCTACCTTGTATAGGAGTATGATAGGGAGTTTTCTTTACCTTACTGCCAGTCGTCCTGATATTGCTTTTAGTGTAGGTGTTTGTGCCCGTTACCAAGCCAGTCCTAAAGAGTCTCATCTTCTTGCAGTGAAACGCATCATTAAATATGTTAATGGGACATTAGGGTATGGAGTTTGGTTTTCTACTGATACTACAACTGAAATTACTGGTTTTTCTAATGCCGACTGGGTAGGGTGTACTGATATAGGAAGAGTACATCCGGGGGGTTTTTTACCTTGGGAATAATTTGGTTTCTGGGCATAGTAAAAAGCAAAATGCCATCTCTCTTTTGACTGTTGAGGCTGAGTATATTGCTGCAGGGAGTTGTTGTGCACAAATGCTATGGATGAAGCAAATGCTTCATGATTATGGGATAGAACAGAACACTCTCACTCTTTTCTGTGATAACACAAGTGTCATAAACATTTCAAAAAATCATGTCCAACACTCTCGCACCAAACACATCGACATTCGTCATCATTTTATTCGAGAGTTAGTGGAAGAAGGCCTTGTTGTCCTTGAACATGCACCCACTGAGCATCAAAAAGCTGATATTTTTAGAAAACCCCTTGATCTTCTTCGGTTTGAGTTCCTTAGAAAGACCTTGGGTGTCATGCTCGATCACTAGAGTGTTACTTGTTCCTTGAGTGGGGGTGAGTGTTTGGCTTTATGTGTGCTTGGACGCTATAATCATTGTCATTGATACCTGTCATTTTTTCATCCAAATTTATTTGAACACTTCTCATGTTGCTTACAAGATCTCACTTTTCTTTGTTCATAGCTCATTTTGAATGTCCATGCTCATTAACTTCATGAACTCATTTTGTACACATCCTTAAGATAAACTGTTGCAGGGGTTTTCGAACAAGTGATCAAAGTTCTCTATGGACCACTAACAGTGTTTCTTAGACTTTTTTAGAGGAATTGACCTATACTAGTATATCATGGGTGATGTTGAGTCTCTTACCCATCTTACATCATTTTTTCACTTCCATGGTTTCTCCTTTTGGTCCTTAAAGTCCGGGCATTAGGAAAAGGCTATCTCAGAGGCACCAACCAGGCCATCCTTTTTTGATTTCATTCTTCTCTGGTTTGGTTTCCATACTCTTGAGCGTGAATGCCACCAGTGAGTGCCCACAAGAAAGGTCTTATTTATTAAGGGGGAGTCTCCGCGTTTACTCAACAAATACCCCGTGATTCCTAGTAGTTTGACTTTTCACTGTGATGTTTAGTGACTCTTGCCGGTGGTCCAGCCATTCGATCACTACGGGGATTAACTCTAGCTCTCTAGCCTTTCAAGGACTGCACACACACACTTTTATTTTGTGAGCTCTCATGTTGGTTGTTGAGTTGTACATTCTCATGTAGCTTATGCTCACTGATTAAATCTTATCAGATTTGCTCATGATTACTAGTGTCATATTGTCAAAATTGCAAGTGTACAGGTTTCATGGTTTGTAGATTATTTCATCTTAGTATCATTTTTGGCTAAATGTGATCATCTACTTGTGTTTCAGGTCTCAGATCAGAATATTAAGTATAGTGTTTTTGCTCAAAAGATGTTTTTTTGGTTTTTTTTTTTTTTCTTCGTTCGAGCGAGGGATTGTTCGCTCGAGCGTGCTTCTACTGCTGAGTTAGACCTGAGAGCTTGATTTTTTGGCTCGAGCGACCCCGTGCACTTAAGTGTCCTCGCTCGAGCGAGAGAGTCTGCACTCGAGCGACCTGTCGAGGTTTAAATACTGCTACTGCGTCTCTTCGCTTCATTTTTTGCCCTCTTTACTTCGAGTGTTGTCTCCTTCATTTCCCTTGGGCGATTTCACTTCCATTTATGTTCATCCCTTTGATTCCACTCGTGTTTGGGGGTTTTTCTCTTCATCTATCCAGCATTGTCATTTTTGGTAAGATTTCTTTTTCTTCTCTCTATTTTTTTTTTCATTCTCTGTGTGTCTTTGTGTCTACTTTGTTTTTGTTCACAATATCTAGGGTGCATTTTTTTTTTAGTTGAGCTATTTCATAATGTTTCAGTGTCGTTCTATTGCATCTAGGGTTAGTGGTTTGGGATATTTTGCTAGATTTTACTACTAGGGATTCAATTGGGGTTTTTCTTTTATTTGTCTATACATATTGTTCTGTGCTTCATATGATAATATGGTCTATTTGAATTGCATCTACTATTAATTTCTTTCACTCATTGCTACATCTATGGTTGTTGATTTTTAACCTAGCCCTATTTTTTCATGACGTTTATATTGAGCTAAGGTTATCAGTTTTTATTTGTTCTAACCGTGTTAGACTAATGGTGTTGTTTGGCTACTTTTGTTGTTTTCTTCTTTGCGATTTTTATTTTTTGCCTGGGTATCTTGTGTTGTGGGCTGCTGGTTTTTCCCTGTGATTGTCTTACTCTTGTGGGTTGTTTAGTCATGGCTGAGTCCTCAAAGTGTCGTAAAACCACTGTGTCTAGCCCAAGTTTCAACACTGACAAATTTGAGTCCAAAAAGAAGTCCAAATTGTTTAGGGAATTTTATACCTCTCGAAAAGTCCACCTTGAGAGGAACGTTCTTCGCAGTGCATTTGAGTTACTACCAATTCGTCCACTGTTTGATACCTTAGGGGGTGATCAGGTGTTGCATTTCTCCGGGCCTCAAAATCTGAGTCTTATTAGTGAGTTCTATTGTAACATGCATTCCATTCGCAAAGAAATTCCAGCATCATTTAGCACTTGGGTAATGTCACGCCCCCAAACCGCCCCTAGTAGTTTGGAGCCGTGATGGCCAGTAATCCGTAATTACCGAAGGCCAACTTACAAGAATCACACACAATCAGAGTATTTATATAGGGGGCTCACAAATGCGGAAGCAATAATTCAAGATGTAAGTGGTCCATAAGAGCAGTGCATAAGTCAAATGAAATGACATACATCTTTATAAGGTCTTACAACTTAAATACAATAAGGAAATGAGGTACAAAACACATCTTGACCAAAAGGCTTCTCAAGCCGACATATACAAGTACAAATGAAAAACAAGCCGAGAAACATGATCTTCAAGACGGTACAAAATGATAATCCAAAACATGTCGGCAATGCACCCAAAAACACATCGGCATCATGTCTAGGCCCCAATGCCTTCTTGTTCGTCACCTACATATATATAGGGAGGGTGAGCTTGGATACTCAGTGAATGATATTAGAAATAAAGGTTTTGCATGATTGATATCCAAGATTCCTTTCAAAACAATACATAGTATACTTTACAATCAAGAGGGAAATCAAGTTCATTGCCGGCCTTTCAAGTTCTTGGATGTTATTACATCTACACATTACAAGTGTGATGACATATCAAGACAAGAGTGCAGTTGCATTATAGTCCCCTGCAGCTAAGGACTTTCAAGACAAGAGTGCAGTTGCATTATAGTCCCCTGCAGCTAAGGACTTTCAAGACAAGAGTGCAGTTGCATTATAGTCCCCTGCAGCTAAGGAATTTCAAGACAAGAGTGCAGTTGCATTATAGTCCCCTGCAGCTAAGGACTTTCAAGACATGTCATCAAAACAAGATAGTGTTTAATATTCAAGTAGGGATAGTCATTCATGCTAGATCAAATACTTTTCAAAACAAGGCAAGACGAGATTTATGAAAGCAAGTGTAACATAGCTTTATCAAAAATACCACTCACCTAGTTTCTTCACACGTCGGGGTCGAGACAAGCCCAAGTCCTACAAACACAGGGCAAAGCCTATTGAATGCACCTTCAACAAGTTTCGTATGTACACAAATGTTTTCGGAAAACATGCTGGGCACCAACCAGGTCTAGGCCGAGGTTCCACACCTCCTCGCCGAGGTGTGTTCCCGAGGGCCACATGCAAGGAAAAGAGATCGGGAAACTCTGGGTTCCCCTCTGCTGATGAACATGAAGAACATGAGTGTGAGAACATGAAAAATATGAATGTTCGATTACAATCTGTTATCACAAATCTGGGATTTTCGTGCTATGAGTTTGAAAACATGGACCTGGGTACCCGTACTTGGAAATCATGTAAGAACAAACACAAAACATGAGTCTAGTCAAAAAGCTTTCGGATCAAAACAAGACTTTTCTTGAAGAACACATGAATGCCATTTTCTCTTTCTAAAATCGAGCTTCAAAACGATGCATGGCTTACAAATCATGTCCGATCATGCAATGCAACAACATGAACATAGAGAACATCATGAGCAGATCAAGAATCTAACCTTAGAACGCGGATCTAACGGTCGGATCTCTAGGAACCAAGCTTGAAGATCTACTTCCTCACTCTGAAACTCTTTCTTCCTCCTAGAGCTTCTCTCTCTACAAGACAAGGTTATGACACCAAATGATAGTTTTCTATACCCGGTTCTGGGGTTAACCCTCTGCTGAGACACGTGGCGGCGACTGGTTGGGTTCTTTCTGAAAAGGTGGCTGACAGGCCAGACAAAGCATGGTGGAAGGGTGTTCAACAAGCAAAGCGGTATGGGCTTCCTGACGAGGCAATGACATCGGCTAATAACGAGGCGTATCTAACACGCTATACGGAAAGGCACTCCGGCAAGGGATGATATCGGCTAACAAAAGACTTCGGCAACTCAGGTGACAATGACCTCGGCTAGGAAGGACAACACTTGACTAAGCTGTGCCACATCTTGGCCTAGATGCGCCACACCTCGGCCTAGGTCGTACCGCTCCAGGACGAGATCACTTGGGTGCAAGGTAACATCTCGGCTAATGTGGTCAAGGCAAGGACGGAGGTCAACAAGGGGTTCCAAGATACTACCACTAGACTAAGGATGACCTCGGCTTGGAATAACATCGGCTAGCATAACTCAGGCAAGGCGTAACCTAAGTTTCACACCAAGGAAGGAACAAGACAAGCATACTACACTTAGACAAATCACAAGGCTTCAAAACAAGGCATGGATCACATTAGCTCAAGCGAAACAAATCACAACATACACATGCAAACTTAACAAGTCATAATCATACCGATGCTCATGAACATGATGAGGACATAAAATGTGGGTTCCTACAGTCTACCCTCCTTAAAGAAGTTTGGTCCCCAAACTTAAGTTACCTTGTCCTACGAATAACTCCGGGTAACGGATTTTCATCTCCTCTTCCTTTTCCCATGTGGCCTCCTCGCCATAATGTTTCTCCCATTCGATTTTCACCATCGATATCGACTTGTTTCTCAGCTGTCTCACTTGTCTGTCGATAATTCTCCTCGGCTTCTCTTCGTAGCCCAAGTCTTCATTAACTACAACTCCGGAGTAATCTATTACATGCAGTGGGTCTCGGACGTATTTTCTCAGCATTGAAACATGGAACACACTGTGGACTTGGCTCAAATCTGGCGGCAAAGCGAGTCTGTAAGCAACGGTGTTAACTTTCTCAAGAATTTCAAACGGCCCAATATATCGGGGTGCGAGTTTACCTTTCTTCCCAAATCTCGAAACTCCTGTCATCGGCGAGACCTTCAAAAATACATGATCCCCAATTTCAAATTCTAACTCCCTCCTTCTTTGGTCGGCATAACACTTCTGTCGACTCTGTGCAGTTTTAATCCTCTGCTGAATGAGTTTGATCTTTTCAGTTGTCATCTGAACCAACTCGGGGCCAATTAGAGCTTTGTCTCCTACTTCAGTCCAACATATCGGCGATCTGCACTTCCTTCCATACAAAGCTTCATACGGCGCCATGCCTATGCTGGCTTGATAGCTGTTGTTGTACGCAAACTCTACTAATGGCAAATGTGACTCCCAACTACCCTGGAAATCCAACACGCACAGTCTGAGCATGTCTTCGAGTGTCTGAATCGTTCTTTCTGTCTGCCCGTCGGTCTGAGGGTGAAAGGCTGTGCTAAATCTCAACTCTGTTCCCAAGGCTCCCTGTAGACTCTGCCAAAACCTAGAAACGAACTTCGGATCTCGGTCTGACACAATGAACATCGGCACACCATGAAGCCTAACGATCTCATTCATGTACAATTCGGCAAGTCGGTCGGCATTGAATGTAGTCTTGACAGGCAAAAAGTGAGCTGACTTAGTAAACCTGTCGACTATAACCCAAATGGAATCCATACCTCTTTGCGTCCTCGGCAAACCCACTACGAAATCCATGGAGATGTGTTCCCATTTCCACTCAGGAATTGACAAGGGTTGAAGAAGTCCTGCCGGTCTCTGGTGTTCTGTCTTCACTCGCTGACAACACAGACACTGAAATACAAACTCGGCTATCTCTCTTTTCATGTTCGGCCACCAAAAGGTCCGCTTCACATCCTGATACATCTTGGTGCTCCCTGGATGAATGGCAAACTTGGAACTATGGGCCTCTTGCAAAATCTTCCTTTTTAACTCTGGTACGTCGGCTACACACAATCTTCCTTCAAACTTAAGCACTTGATTCTCCATGGTGTATCCCGGCCTCGGCTTGGTGACGAATTCATCAATTACCTTCTTGAGGAGCTTATCCTCCTTCTGTCTGGTCTTCACTTCCTCAATGATGGTCGGTTCCACCGAAACCGCTGTCAGGCACGCCAAACTTCCAACTAACTTCCTGCTCAATGCGTCGGCTACGGAATTTGCCTTACCTGGGTGGTACTGAATCTGCATGTCATAATCCTTCAGTAGCTCGAGCCATCTTCTCTGCCTCATATTTAACTCCTTCTGAGTGAACAGGTACTTCAGACTCTTGTGGTCGGTGAAAACTTGGCAAGATGTTCCATACAGGTAATGACGCCATATCTTCAAAGCAAAAACTATGGCAGCTAGCTCCAGATCATGGGTAGGATAATTCTTTTCATTGGGCTTCAATTGACGAGACGCGTACGCTATGACTTTACCTTTTTGCATTAACACGCAACCCAAACCCTTGTGTGAAGCATCACTGTAAATCTGAAATTCCTCATTAGCTGATGGTAGTACCAGAACTGGTGCTGTAACTAATCTCGTCTTCAGCTCCTGGAAGGCTGATTCTCTTTCATTGGTCCATTCATAAGCTGCTCCCTTCTTAGTTAGTTGTGTCAAAGGCACTGCAATCCTCGAGAAATCCTTCACAAACTTCCTGTAATAACCTGCCAAACCCAGAAAACTACGAACCTCGGACACGTTGGTCGGCGTCGGCCAATTCACAATGGCTTCAATCTTACTGGGGTCAACTGATATACCGTCTTCATTAATCACATGCCCAAGAAATGAAATGCTGGAAAGCCAAAACTCGCATTTACTTAACTTGGCGTACAACTTCTTATCCCTCAAGGTCTGCAGGGCAAGTCTCAGATGATTCTCGTGCTCGCTCGCACTCCCGGAATAGATCAATATGTCGTCGATAAAAATAATGACAAACTCATCTAGGTACGGCTTAAAGACTCTGTTCATCAAATCCATGAATGCTGCTGGGGCATTGGTTACTCCGAAGGGCATTACCAAGAATTCGTAGTGGCCATATCTTGTCTGAAAGGCAGTTTTCTCAATGTCCTCGGCGTTAACCTTCAACTGGTGGTAACCTGACCTAAGGTCAATCTTGGAAAAGACTCGTGCTCCTCGTAGTTGATCAAGTAAATCGTCAATTCTAGGCAATGGGTACTTGTTCTTGATGGTCACCTTATTAAGTTCTCTGTAGTCAATGCAAAGGCGAAGTGTGCCATCCTTTTTCTTAACAAATAGCACGGGTGCTCCCCACGGTGAAGTGCTTGGCCTAACAAATCCTTTGTCCAACAATTCTTGTAATTGCGATTTCAGTTCTCTAAGTTCGGCTGGGGCCATTCTGTAGGGTGTTTTGGAGATGGGTTGTGTTCCTGACAGGATGTCCACGGTAAACTCTATTTCCCTGTCGACAAGGTGGCCAGGCAACTCATTCGGAAAGACATCGGGGAATTCCTCAACAACGGGTATATCGGCTAACTCAACATTTCCATTCAAATCGCTCAGTATACTGCATAAATAACCCTTACATCCTTTTTGGATCAACTTGTAGGCCTTCATGGATGAAATTAAGTAAGGTGGGGGTACTACTCCTTTACCCTGGAAAATGACCTCGGCTAGATCTGGGGTCTTCAGCGTGACGCTCTTAGTAACACAATTAATGGATGCATGATTCGCTACTAACCAATCCATCCCCAATATGACATCGAAATGAGTCATGCTCAAAGGCATCAAATCGACTAACAACTCTACACCCTCAATCATAACAACACACGCCCTATAAATGGATGCAACAATCATGTTTCCCCCAGATGGAATAGACACAGATAATACATAATCAAGGGGTTCTAATTCTCTATCCAACTTCTCGGCGAATAAGGTAGACACAAATGAATGCGTAGAACCCGAATCAATCAATACGTATGCATCTTGAGAACAAATTGAAATGGTACCTGATACCACTGCTTCAGTATTCTGGGCGTCTCCTGGCACCAATGCGAAAACTCGGCCCTGCCTCGTCTGTACTCCCCCGATATTATTCTTCTGTGCAGAGCCCGAGGTGCTTCCATCCCTCTTCCCATCACCGGTCCTTGCTTTCGGGCAGTCTTTCACGCGATGGCCTATCTCGCCACACTCATAGCAAGCCCCTGTCGCCCAACGGCAGACCCCAAAATGTAGCTTCCCACAACTCGTACACAACGGCTTAGCATTTCCATCCTGATTTGAGTTACTGGAACTGTCCACATTCACCTTCTTCTTGGCATTGAACGGAACTCGGCGATTGTCATAATTCTGTCTCTTCCTCTGGCCCTCACTTGAACTCTGGTATCGGTTCAAATTAGCTTCAGCCAGGATGGCCTTGTCCAGTACTCTAGCGTATGTCGGCATATTGAGCATATTGACCCTGTCTTGTATCGGTCCACGTAACCCACTTTCGAACTTCCTCGCTTTTCGGTATTCGTCGTCAACCATATGGGGTGCATATCTCGCCAATTCGGTAAAGGCACGGTCATACTCTGCCACTGTCTTGTTCCCCTGTGTCAGATTCTGGAACTCCGTGGTCTTTCGGTCTCGGACGCTAAGGGGAAAATGTTTGTTGTAGAATAACTCCAGGAATCTGGCCCAAGTCAAACCCGGATTACTTTCTCGAACCATCATTCACCACCTGCGGGCGTCGTCGTCTAACGTGAACGCTGCCAGAGATACCTTCTGAGCGTCTGTACTGGGGAAAATTTCAAACAGCTTCTCCATCTCTAAAACCCACGCCTCGGCTTTCATTGGTTCTATGCCTCCCTGGAATCTCGACGGTTTCATTTTCTTGAACTCTCTGATCAGGGTTATCGTGTCGTTCCCATACAAAGCCTGTTGTAAAGGCACTTGTGGCACTGGAGGTGGTGGAGGCGGAGCTGCATATCGGCCATTGGTCTGCTCGGCCTGGGTAGAGGTGGTACCAGTATCCTGTGGCCTCGGTTGTCTCAGTTCACGAACCAAGCCTTCGACTAACCTTTCCAGTCTCTCCAACCTATCTTCGGAATGATCTCGGCCAACTGGAGGTCTACCTTTGCTCATGGCGCTGGGGTGTGGAGGTTGTGACACTTAGAACAAAATGAACAAGTGAACGTGTATGCGAGAGAGTATGATCATGTCGATGTAACAAATTGTTCATGCCAAGACGATGCACACATTTTCAAGTAGCAAGCAACAAGATGCAATCCTAACATTCTTCTAAGGGACATCCTATGCTCTTTAGGACTCAAAGTGTGTGAATAACGTACTGTAAGGAACTTGTACTCTGATACCATTCTGTCACGCCCCCAAACCGCCCCTAGTAGTTTGGAGCCGTGATGGCCAGTAATCCGTAATTACCGAAGGCCAACTTACAAGAATCACACATAATCAGAGTATTTATATAGGGGGCTCACAAATGCGGAAGCAATAATTCAAGATGTAAGTGGTCCATAAGAGCAGTGCATAAGTCAAATGAAATGACATACATCTTTATAAGGTCTTACAACTTAAATACAATAAGGAAATGACGTACAAAACACATCTTGACCAAAAGGCTTCTCAAGCCGACATATACAAGTACAAATGAAAAACAAGCCGAGAAGCATGATCTTCAAGACGGTACAAAATGATAATCCAAAACATGTCGGCAATGCACCCAAAAACACATCGGCATCACGTCTAGGCCTCAATGCCTTCTTGTTCGTCACCTACATATATATAGGGAGGGTGAGCTTGGATACTCAGTGAATGATATTAGAAATAAAGGTTTTGCATGATTGATATCCAAGATTCCTTTCAAAACAATACATAGTATACTTTACAATCAAGAGGGAAATCAAGTTCATTGCCGGCCTTTCCAGTTCTTGGATGTTATTACATCTACACATTACAAGTGCGATGACATATCAAGACAAGAGTGCAGTTGCATTATAGTCCCCTGCAGCTAAGGACTTTCAAGACAAGAGTGCAGTTGCATTATAGTCCCCTGCAGCTAAGGACTTTCAAGACAAGAGTGCAGTTGCATTATAGTCCCCTGCAGCTAAGGACTTTCAAGACAAGAGTGCAGTTGCATTATAGTCCCCTGCAGCTAAGGGCTTTTAGGACAAGAGTGCAGTTACATTATAGTCCCCTGCAGCTAAGGACTTTCAAGACAAGAGTGCAGTTGCATTATAGTCCCCTGCAGCTAAGGACTTTCAAGACATGTCATCAAAACAAGATAGTGTTTAATATTCAAGTAGGGATAGTCATTCATGCTAGATCAAATACTTTTCAAAACAAGGCAAGACGAGATTTATGAAAGCAAGTGTAACATAGCTTTATCAAAAATACCACTCACCTAGTTTCTTCACACGTCGGGGTCGAGACAAGCCCAAGTCCTACAAACACAGGGCAAAGCCTATTGAATGCACCTTCAACATGTTTCGTATGTACACAAATGTTTTCGGAAAACATGCTGGGCACCAACCAGGTCTAGGCCGAGGTTCCACACCTCCTCGCCGAGGTGTGTTCCCGAGGGCCACATGCAAGGAAAAGAGATCGGGAAACTCTGGGTTCCCCTCTGCTGATGAACATGAAGAACATGAGTGTGAGAACATGAAAAATATGAATGTTCGATTACAATCTGTTATCACAAATCTGGGATTTTCGTGCTATGAGTTTGAAAACATGGACCTGGGTACCCGTACTTGGAAATCATGTAAGAACAAACACAAAACATGAGTCTAGTCAAAAAGCTTTCGGATCAAAACAAGACTTTTCTTGAAGAACACATGAATGCCATTTTCTCTTTCTAAAATCGAGCTTCAAAACGATGCATGGCTTACAAATCATGTCCGATCATGCAATGCAACAACATGAACATAGAGAACATCATGAGCAGATCAAGAATCTAACCTTAGAACGCGGATCTAACGGTCGGATCTCTAGGAACCAAGCTTGAAGATCTACTTCCTCACTCTGAAACTCTTTCTTCCTCCTAGAGCTTCTCTCTCTACAAGACAAGGTTATGACACCAAATGATAGTTTTCTATACCCGGTTCTGGGGTTAACCCTCTGCTGAGACACGTGGCGGCGACTGGTTGGGTTCTTTCTGAAAAGGTGGCTGACAGGCCAGACAAAGCATGGTGGAAGGGTGTTCAACAAGCAAAGCGGTATGGGCTTCCTGACGAGGCAATGACATCGGCTAATAACGAGGCGTATCTAACACGCTATACGGAAAGGCACTCCGGCAAGGGATGATATCGGCTAACAAAAGACTTCGGCAACTCAGGTGACAATGACCTCGGCTAGGAAGGACAACACTTGACTAAGCTGTGCCACATCTTGGCCTAGATGCGCCACACCTCGGCCTAGGTCGTACCGCTCCAGGACGAGATCACTTGGGTGCAAGGTAACATCTCGGCTAATGTGGTCAAGGCAAGGACGGAGGTCAACAAGGGGTTCCAAGATACTACCACTAGACTAAGGATGACCTCGGCTTGGAATAACATCGGCTAGCATAACTCAGGCAAGGCGTAACCTAAGTTTCACACCAAGGAAGGAACAAGACAAGCATACTACACTTAGACAAATCACAAGGCTTCAAAACAAGGCATGGATCACATTAGCTCAAGCGAAACAAATCACAACATACACATGCAAACTTAACAAGTCATAATCATACCGATGCTCATGAACATGATGAGGACATAAAATGTGGGTTCCTACAGGTAAGGAAGAAGTCTTTGGTCATTACTGGGGATGTTTTTCGAGTGTTTCTTAGTCTTCCAAAAGTCCCGCGTTTTCATTTTCCTCTCATTACTTGTATTGGAGTTGATTTTGATAGAGTTGCCTCTGAACTTTGTGGTGTTTCCCAGACTTGGATTGCCGGGGCGCTCATTCAACAAAATGAGCTTATTCCTTGTTTTCACCTTCTGAATATCATTGTTTGTGCTAATATTCATGTGATTACCGTAGACGCGCCCGAACGTCCCGGGCTCCGCGCGTGAAATATGGGTGCGAAATCCTATTTTGTTCATTGGGCTTACTACAGTTTGGACTCAATGTCATGGTTCTGAATCTGATCTCGCAAAGTGCAATGCAAGACCGATAAATCACCAAAGAGTCCAAATCTGGAAAATCGTTTTGGAAAACTGATTTTTGTAAAGAAGTGCCAAACATGGACTGCTTTGCCAAATACAGAGTCGCCACCTAAATATTTTATTTTGGGGGAAATTTAGGAAACCCTGACTTGTGCCTAAGGCCACGTGTCCATCATCACCAAAGTTGCCTCGGCTCGGGAACTTGGGTACGAGAGGGAAAGGTCATGCAATGAGCACCACCGCCCGCTCGATCAAAGATCGGCCTGTATTAACATGATATCCTGTTTTCGAAAACACATGTATTCTTATTCCGATTATTAACCTAGAATTACAATGTGATACGCACAGCACACAAGTATAGACTAGATCGCCTAATTTGGAACAAAACATTCCATATCCGTTTGTTTGAAAGCGGTTTTGAAGTTTGCAACTCGCAAGTAGGCTAAATCGAGGATTTCAATGAATTGTTCCAATTCAAGTAATTCAACCTTCACCCACAGGCATTCAGGCAGTTATATCAACTAAGTAGTTAGCCTCATGGCAAGCATGCTTTCATGACAATCAGTAACACACATGCAGTATGCTAAAACGTAAACACTTACAATGTACCCAAAGCCAAAACAAGAGCTAGTTAGTAATCAATGCATGATCCTAGCTATGTCAAGATGGCTAATGCAACACTTGCGAAAATGCATCTAAAACAGGCTCAGCTATTCTAAGAGGCATATGAAATGCAACTTGATAGCATGTTGTTGAACACGCATTCAAGTAATGTACTGAAAGTACAATGCGGTTAGTATGATGCACCGAGCCCGGTGCATGCAATACAGATGAATGATGCAAAACGTGCATAGCATAAGGATGCTAATTGAAATATGCCCTAAAACTAACCACTGAAAGCAGAGAAGTAAAAGAGGGAAAGACGTGGGGTTGGAACACATTCACACACTCACGCACACTTATTACAAAATTCGCCCTCTCGACAGAGGGTCCAAATAAATAATACAAACCAACTAATTAACTAACTAACAAGCTAATTAATTATTACACAACCAAATTGAATAATAAGCAATCTGCAGGGTGTCCTTGAGAACTAGTTGCTGGATCTTACCAAAACAGTGCTGAAGAGTGCACCAGTGGCCTGCCGGCCATGAGGAGCTTCTGCCGACCACCCTGCCGAGCAAGAATGCACACTGCCTGCCACAAATGAAGAGCTGCTGGCCAACAACAAGAGGGTGCCGGCCACTGGTGTGCTGTGACACCAAGCTGCAGCAGAGCACAAACTAGAGAAAATGAAGGGTCTCCCAAGGGTATGTACGCACTATGCCACTCCATATCACCTCAAAACATCAGGGGAGAGGCATAATCAGATCCAAGACCATCAATCACGCATCTCGATGCATGATGGCCAAAGATCCAACATGTGCAAATTTCAATATAAAATGAATGCACAAAACACATAAATGCCTAGAACTCTGTCATGCATCATCAAGAGCATTGGCGACTGAGAATTGAGGCACGTTTCATCACTTCAAGTATGAAACGTCCCTCGTTTCTCATGTTTGGCTTAACACCCAAGCCAAAAACAATGCAATGCATGCAACAAGGACATGCCATGTAATGCAACATAAGCATGCCACATGCAGTGTAAAAAGCATGCAAAATGCCAAGCAACCTAAACAGGCAAACATGCAAAGTACCGAGCATGCAACAGTGTGCAAAAATCATGCAATGCGACAAGCATGCGACAACGACCAAATGGAACAAGCATGCAACAACATGCAATACAAGCATACAACAACATGCAAAGAAGGACTTAAACCAAGATGGATAGACCTCAATTATGCCCAAATTAGTGGCCATAATACCAAAACAAAGGTACCAAAAGACAAGGCATGCATGCACAATGCATTGGCCAATCAACTAGGCCTAAGAGCACAACTCTCAAGAGTGCTCAAGGAGTGATAAACATGAAAGTGTGACAACACTAAGTGCACTGAAATTAGGGTATGAAATGATGCCAAATCATTCAAACAAAGCAAGTAAAGCATGCGAGTGTCCTAAAGCATGAAAGCTAATAAAGAGGACTACAAAGGAGGCATGCAATACATGGCAAATATGCATGAACCAACCACAAACAGAGCTCAAGCAGGTCAAAACATGGACCAAAACATGCTAAGATGGAGGCTCAAGTACCTAGGCAAGATGGCATACATGCTAGGCCACAAACTAGGCAAAACAGGCGTTTCGAGGGGGTAGATCACCCCAAACGAAAAAGTGACCTTAAACAAAATTTTTAAGCATGCAAAAAAAAAAAAATTTCCAGTTAAGAGTCAAGCTTAAAATAGTATGCAAGAAGAGCTAAAAGCTTAAGAAAGAATGGGGGATTTAAGGGTTAAAGACTCACCCTTGAAGACCTTCTTTTCTACTGCAACTCCAACAACCTCTTTGAGCTCAAACCAGCTCAAGAACACCAAAAACAACTTTAAGAAGCCTCAGCAACCAAGCAAGGTGTTTGCGTGTGTGTTTGTGTTGAAAAGTGAGACAAAATGACACTTTTAAGACACAAACAAGAACAAAAGAGAGGTATAGATACAAAACTATATGTATCACTCAAACCTCAAATTTCTGAACCTCTAAAATGGAGGAGGAGCCTCTCCTTATATAGAAGAGAGGCAAAGCAAAGCTTGTTAAACAAGCTTGAAAAAAGCCTCATCCCTCCATACACGTGTATGGAGGAGAGATGAGTGAAAACCAGCTGGCTCAAAAGATCTGGAGTGAAATCTGCTGAGACAAAGTGTTCTGCCGGCCATCAGTTGTGGCCAGCAGTGCCTCATTGATGGCCGGCAGGCTTCATCAATAGCAGGCAGGGAAAAAAGCATAGCCGGCAGTGCCAAAAGGTGGCCGACAATGCACAAAGAGAAGCATGCTGAAAGGACCAACACATGGTCCAAAAATGGGGCAGAAAGGATACAGGATTTGGAAAGCTCAAACCTGTGACGTTCCGCCGCGAAAGTCGAGTACTTGATGAGCAATCGAACTTGTGGCTGGATGTACCTACAAGCACAACCAAGTCTTGAGGACGGTCAAAAATGGGGTATCTACAACTACTCACTCCTCCCACATTACCCAAGATCAGGGGTATGTTCTATATTGCATTGACCGCCGTCTTCCCATTGATCTACTTGAGATGATTGTCACCAAGATGATTTCTATTTTTGAAGTACGTAAGTCCTTAGGTCTTCTGTATGGATGCTTGCTCACTCAATTTCTCATTTCCCTTGGTGTACCTGTCTATGATGATGATGAGTTTGCTTCACCTATTAAACCCATTACTAAGTTGACTGTCTCACAGAGTCAAGCTTATGTCCGGGGGGGTGTGTCGGAAGTTGGGGTGCCTGGAGTATTTGATACAGGTGATGATCCCCTTGTTGAGGAGGCGGAGTATGATGCAGCTCCTACTAACGTACCTGAGATGCCTGAGCTACGTCCGCGTTTGTTTCATGGCCAGCTATAGCAGTTTGAGCAATCCGTCACGCATCGGCTTGATCAGTTGGATGCTCGGATGGATACACTTGATAGTCATCTTGATGAGCAGAGCACAATGCTTGCTCAGATTCTTTCATTACTTCAGATGCAGTAGCCACCTTCTTCAGACTTTTAGTTTTTGACAGATATTTGGCTCATGGGTTCTGGACAAATTTTTTTTGTTTTATTCTTTTCTTGGACAGTTTTTTTTGGTTTATACTTCTTTCTTTTGTTACTCCCGGCCAGAAAGGGGGAGTATGTTTTGGGGGGTATATATCTAATGATAATTTTGGGGGGTATATATGGCTTTTGATATATGTTGAAAACTCATGTCGGATTTTGCAGGTCACATTGGACTTTTGTTTTGTATGGGATATTCATGTGTTTTCTAATTTATTATGTCTTGATGGTCCTGATGGTTTGGTTTCTTATATTGAATAACATTTCTCTCTGTTTTTAGCTTTACATTACATGTTTCCATCACGATTGGTTTGTTAGTTCAAGATGTTAGTTCAAGATTGTTTTGAGAGTGTCTTCCATTGAGTTGGCTTGTTGTGTTAGTACTTTTGTTTCTAGGAAATTGTATTAGAAAGTTTTTTCCGGGAATTGACAAAGGGGTAGATTGTTAGGTCTCTTAGTCTTGTCAAATCCATGAACAAAACTTGAGTCATTGTGTTGTAATTCCTTGTTGTTTTGTCTTGCTCACTCGAGCGAAGGAGTCCTTGCTTGAGTGAAGGCTGCGTCTTGCAAAAAACCTGAGAATGATGAATGTGCGCTCGAGCAATGGTTGTATGGTTCGAGCGAAGCAACTTATGGAAAACCACGCGAGATTAGTTCCTCGCTCGAGCGAGCTTCGCTGTTCCAGATTTCTATAAGTATTGGTTTTAGCCCAAAACTAGGATTACGTTTATGAGATCTACTTTGAGGTTTTCTAAGTTTTTCTTTTGGAGTTTTTTGTGAGTTTTCCTTGATGATTTGAGTGAGTATTAAACTCATGTATTGACAAGGAGGTTGATTGATAATATTCAAGAGTGTTCTTCTTCGGTGGAATCCGGAGATTTAAACGTGAAGTGTCAAAAGAGTTTGATGCTGTGCGTGGTCGTTGATTCGACAAGTGAAGTTGTGGATTCAACTTGAAATTAATCAATTCCGAGACGAAGGCGTGGTGAAAGATTTACAGAAGATTTGAAGACAAATTGGATGCGTTTGGTAATTTTTTTGTTGTCTTTGTAATCTTTCTTTCCTCAGTAGTGGATTGATCAGTGGCGTTTCGCCCGTGGTTTTTTATCACAATTGAAGGTGCTTCAATTGTGGTTTTTGCACGTAAAAATTGTTTGTGTCGATTTATTGTTTATTTCGAAAACAACAATCTAAATCACTTTCATAAGTGCTTGATGATTTAGATTGTGTGTTTTGAATGATTGGGAATTGAAATATTTAAATCTTGATCTAATCATGAATCACTTAGGATTTTCAGTATGAATTAAACTCAAAGGTTCAGCACTTCTTTCTACTTTATTAAATGATGCCTTAGTGAGTTTTGTCTCAATACAAATCTCACATTTATGATTAGGATCAAACTCTAAATTTGGTAAACATTCTAAAGAAACAATTTTAGGCTAGAATTAAAATTTACATGTCTTAATCTACCATGACATAAAAAAGAAGATTTAGTAATATAAACAGAAGATGCATTTTTATTATTAATAGCCAAATTTGGTACAACGGCTAATTCATTGAGTTTATAAAGCCCATCACTCATGTAACCTGGCCCCACATACATTCCACCCTTAGAGAGTGCAAGCTTGGCAAATTCAAGGACTAAGGTAAACCCATTCTTGATCAACAATGACCCAGAAATCAAATTCTTGCAAATCTCTGGCACATGGAGTACATTGTTAAGAGTGAGCTCTTTTTCCGAGGTCATTTGCAGCACAATCTTTCCTTGTCTTTCCACAGTTGATGTGGAGGAGTTTCCCATAAAAAGTTGTTCGCCATTTTCCATTACTTTGTAGGTTGTGAATATCTTCTTATTTGCACAGCTATGGTAGGTTGCTCTCGTATCCACCCGCCACTCCTTGGGATTGTCCACCAAATTAGCCTCAGAGACTACGGCAACAAGATTGATGTATGATACTTCATTGGAAAGATAAAAATCCTTGGCTATATTGGCTTGTGCTGGCTTTTTCCTTAAACTTCCTCCGTCCTTGCGAACGTGACAATCCTTAGTGCGATTTCCATGTTTGCCGCACACAAAACACTTGCCTTTGAACCTCTTGTTGAACCCATTGTTGATCTTACTAGTGGATCTTTGTTTGGGACCATTACCATCATGCTTCCACTTTTTGGTGTTGAATTTTGACCCTTGTCCTTGTTCCACAACATTTGCTTTAGCCTACTGTAGCTCGACTTTTCATGCCCCCTCTGGAAAGACGAATAAGCCCTACAGTATCGGACTCCTGCAGTTCTAAATTTGATTCCACAAGTGCAATGTGAAATAGATAATCACCAAAGAGTCCCAATCCGACAAATCTTTTGAAAAATCGATTTTGAATAAAAAATGTCAAAAATGGACTGCTTTACCAGATGTAGAGTCGCCACCTAAATATTTTTTGAGAAAATTTAGGAAATCCATGACTCGTGCTAAAGGCCATGTGTCCATCATCGCCAAGATTGTCTCGGCTCAGAAACTTAGGTACGAGAGGGGAAGGTCATGAATTCAGCAGCCTCGCTCGCCCAATCAAAGATCGGCATCTACTAATCATGATATGAATCTTATCTACATTATATGCTCTTTTTTCGATTTATTAGGCTAGCATTACTATGTGATGTGCACACACACAAGTATAGACTAACTTGTAAGAATTGGAACACTTGATCTCATGTTTGTTTTGAAAATTATTTCGAAACATGTGCCACTTGAAAAGTGATCACATATAAACATTATTCAAATTATTCCAATTCAAGCAATTAGCCTTCATCCACAGGCATTCAAACTGTTATAGCACTTAAAGCAATTAGCCTCATGGCAAGCATGCTAGACATGACAACAATCACACTCATGTGATATGCTAAAGCGAGTAAAGGTTCATCTAGTACTTCAAGCCAAAAAGAATTGATAAAATTAGAAAGATGCATGATCTTAAATAGACAATATGACTAATACAACACATGCAATATGCAATTACTACGCTCGACTAGTTAACACGATATGTGAAGCAATTTGATAGCATGCGGTCTAAGCACGTATTCAAAGAAACTTTAAACTCACAATGCAAGTTAGAATAATGAACCAAGCCTTGGTGCATGCAAAACAAGTGGATGCAAGCATGGAGTATGCTAAACAAAACATAATGTCCCTAAACTAACCATCATAAGCTAGTAAATAAAATGGAGAAAGATGTGGGGTTGAAAGACATACATATTATTACAACATTGTACTCTCACGAAGGAGAGTCCAAATAAACTAACTAGCTAACTAATTAAAGCTAAACTAATTAATTAACTATTACAAAACAAAATGAATAAATAGCTAAACTACTTAACTAATTATTACAAACCGAAGTAATCAACTATTCTAGCTAATAATTACAACACAAGACGAATTAGCTATTCTAACTAATTACTTACAAAACCACTATTTTAAGCACAATGCTAATGTTGTTACAACACGGATCCCGAGACTCGATGGAATGCCCATGCATGAATGCGGTTTTCACCCGAAAAAGTTGTTGTTTCTGCTGCTGAATGCCTCTATTGCACAGTAGAACACTTGCATTTATTTCCACCTCCTAACTAAATCTGTTATGCTGGGGAGTACACTGCTGGATTTTGCAATTGTGGCCGGCAAGAGGCCTGCTGTCCACTGATGGTGGCTGCCAGCCACTGATGACTGAACTTCCCTGCTGCAACTGAGAGCAAATAGAGCAGAAACAGTGTATTCTCAAGGGTTGGTTTGCACAATTTACCCCTCCTTATCATGAATAGCTCAAAGGAGTCGTAAGCTTGGTTCACAAACCACCAATTTATGCAATTTCATTGCATGATAGCTTATGAAACAAGGTGTGCAAGTTGAATAAATGCAATAAAACAAGACTCTCAAAACTACCTCCCTATCACTAATGAGTATGAAATGACTCAAGACCCAAGGGTTCGTCCGATTGAACCCAAACAAGTTTTTATCTTGCACCTTTTTTTAGTCTCAATTTTATTATTTCATTTTAGTTTATCAACCATTCTTTAATCAATTGAGTCCAAAAGTGAATTTAAGTCCTCTAATGGAATGAGGGCTCAAACCAAGTGTTGCTTTGGGTATGAAAGAGACATCATACCATTAGTAATGAACCCCCAAATGGATTAAACCATTAACCATGACATCTCAATCTCATGCTTAAACAAACAAGTAGTTTGAAGCCACTTTCAAAGCAAATAAAAAGCTAAGAAAGGAGGGAGGTTGCAAAGGTGATTAAGAGTTATCACAAGTATGGAAAGCCATAAATAAATGCAATCAACTCAAATAAGATGGTGTTTAAGGCCTAAAACACCAAACTTATGAGGACAATTATACTACAAGCATGCAATATAAGGCTCAAATGCAATGAACACTTAAAGATAGTCCTAAAATAGTCTAAAAATAGTCCTAAAACTTGCTAAAATTAAGACAAAAATGGCTAGATTAATAAGCTAAAACATGGATCATGCTGGGCTAGTAAGCAAAACATAAGGAAGGGAGGCTAAACCCTCCAATTTTGGACTTCAAACCATGGTTTTAGCCACTGAAATAACTCTAAAAAAAAGTGTTTAAAAGCTCAAAAAAGATAGTGCAAAGGTGGGAAACACAAGGGAAAAGGCGTTGAGAGAAAGGTGTAAAGAAGGGTGAGCCACCCCTCAACCTTTATTGGCCTTAAAACCCAAGTTTCAGCCCAAAAATGCAGAGTTTTTACAGCCTAAAAATAGTTGGAAAATAGCAAGAAAAAGAATGAATACAACAAGTAAAGAGGCAAAGCTTTATATCTCTTGAAGAGGAGAACCAATTCCACACAATAAACCATGGCAAACACACCCTCAAGAGCTCAAACAAAGCTCAAAGACACCTCAACTCAAAGATGGAGAGGTTTGGTTAAGAGTGTATAGGCAAAGGTGAAGAGTGTATAGGCAAATGTTAAGAAATCTGCAAGAAAGAGAGAGAATTGTAGAGGAAAAATTTTGCTCCAAAATTTTTCTAATCCTATGGCAAGAAGGGAGGTCCTCTATATAGAAAACTAAGCAAATACTTCATAAACATCCAGTCATACATGTGGGAGTAGATGCATGCATCTGTGCAAACAGCTAGTATAGTTGTCACAAAATATTTGCAAAACACATTGGTGGCCGGCCAGCCGGCCATCACTAGTGGCCGGCAACCAGAAGTGATGGCCGACAGCCCAAAGTCGTGGCCGGCAGGTCACCAGGGGTTGCAGGCTTGAAGATCACCGGGTTTGGTCTAAAACAGGGCAACAGGGGTGCAAGCTTTGGAAAGCTCAAAGCTATGGCGTTCCGCTGAGGACTTCGAGTACTTGACAAGCATATGCATTCATCATTGGGTGTGTAAGGGATGACGTCCAAGTCGTAAGGGCCGTCAAAAATGGGGTATCTACATCTGCATGATATGGTTTCCTAACTTCTTGTCGGTATTATGCTTTAGATAATTCTTGAATTCTTTCCACGATGATGGCAATTTTTCAAATATTGCCACTACTTGGAAAGATTCACTGAGAATCACTCCTTCCACATGTATGCCATGGAGAATTAATTAGAGATCTTGAACCTAGCTAATAACCGTCTTGGAATCCATAATTTTAAAATCCAGAAAATAGCCGATAGCTAATTTCTTTGTACGGCATCCTCTGTCTTATATTTTAGATCTAGAGATTCCCACAGTTCTTTTTCAATCCTTTTGACACTATACACATTGTACAGTGTATTGTCCAACCCATTATGTAACGCCCCCAAAAAATACAGTAAACCCAATCTTTAAAGCAGAAGAATAATAGAAATAATCTACTTTCATTCATCAGAGTTCGTTTGTAAAAGTTAACGCATGCGGTATACATTCACAAATGTTCATCCTGAATCTATAGCATGTGTTGCAATGTTAAGAGAATTAAAACTAAACATGTAGTCATATGCCCTATAGGCTTACATCTTTCCAAGTCATTGCTTGGTTACAAAAAAGTGAGCCTAGCTCAATACAATTTAAGTCCCTTGGCTATACAAAAGAATATAACAAAATAAAGAAGCTTGTGCTCCCAAAAGTCCCTCCAAGCTATTGCCTTAGCGGTCACCAACACCAGAAAATGGTTTTCCCAAATAGGGTGAGCCAAAGCCCATCAGGAATAATCTAACACAATATATGAGATTTAGCAAAGATATAAGGACAATGTGCATATGCAATGCCTGTGACAAAACATTCACATTTTATATCATCATGAAGTACCAAGTTCATATCTTATTCCATCTTCTTTTATTTCATTTCAATTCATGAGCCAATTCAATTATCTTTTAACAACCCAACTGAGACTACAACTCAGTGGTTATCTAATCAACACAATTACCACACAAACACTTTAATCTGCCATTTTACAGAAATTTTGTCCGCGAGATCGGCACCCATGTATACATGAGATTTCGAGACTTTAACCCTAGACACTCCGGCCCACTTAATTTCAATGGAGTCCATCCCCTATTTCCTCCCAAATAATGGAGTACATCCCTTTTCTCCTCCGAAACAATGGAGTACGTCCCCTTTCTCCTCCCAAACAATGGATTACATCCCCTTTCTCCTCCTAAACGTCATACATATACAATGTATTTAAAGCATAGTCATATTCAATGACAACCAACATTAGATTAGTTCAATTTACCTAATCCTCATGCAATTTCTACAACAATCGTAGTTATCCTCCACCAATAGCCCAATATAGATATTTCTAAACAGATATACATTCTTTTCAATAGATAAATTATTCAAATTTTCATAGGTACGAGAGCACACGTGTCCAACTCCACAATGCATATCAATACTCATCCAATTTCACATTACCAATGCCAATTTCAGTTATTTATACAAAATAACAATTTGACCCAATTAGGGCAAAACTCTCCCTTTTCCAAATATCAACCCAAGTACCAAAATCAACAAATTTAACACAATATAACCTCATATTCAAACTCCATACCCATTTATTTCACATTCACCAAAAAACACTCTTTTTATTTCACACCCAAACCCTAGGTTTGTTCAAACTACTTCCAAATTCCACCATTTGTATACAACGACAAATAACTAAGCTAAAAACCATATCAAAGTATAGAAATCCCAACCTCAAAGAGAGAAGACGAGTCAAGCAAGAGTGAAACTCCAAGGACATCAAAACCTACTTCTACTTGGATCAAAACGGAGCTCATGAGAAGCTTTACCTGTTTCTCAAAGGCACTAGGGTGAAGATCCCAATGGATCTAGGTGAAATAGTAGAGAGAATGTGAGTTTTAGAGAGAGAAACTCAAGATCTAGGTTTTTGGAAAGGTTTAGAGAGAGAGAGGGATGAAAAAGTGATATAAAATGTCATCTTCACGGACTATTATATACGCAGTCTACTCGAGCGTAAAAAGTGACGCTTGAGCGTCAGACACATTGTTCCGCTTGAGTGCAAGAAGTGACACTCGAGCGTACAATACACACTTCCAGAAGTTTTGCAGACAAAGGACATCGCTCGAGCGCAAGATTGGATGCACAAGCGGCCAGCCGCTCGAGCGTAGAATACATTCCTCCAATATTTGCAGATCTGCAAAAGTACTGAGAGTTTGCAAAGCCCGCTCGTGGGGCGGAGCAAAAATATGGGCAACAAAGGTTTGGAAAAACAAGCAACCAACCTATTTCAAACACACAACTACAATCCAAATGACCAATCTAAGGAACAACAAGGAGAATAAGAGATGGACAACAGCATTGAACCATGAAACTCGAGTTCAGAATATAATAAAATGTCAGGTCAAAACCGAAGTCGCTATACATTGACGATATAATTCGAACATAGAAAATCACCATGCTTCCATGCATCAACTGCAGCAATCACTTGCCGATCATTTTCTTCCTTGTTCAGTGCCGACACTTTTTCATGAGTGAAGCTAGCCAAATTCAATATAGTAAGATAAAACATCATCTTTTGCTACCATCGTTTAAAATCATTTCCATTGATTTTTTCTGGTTTCTCCCCATGATTTACCGGTACCGCCGGAGTCATCACTGGCACAACAGGTGAGAGGGTCGGAGTACGAACAGTCTCATTACTGTTTGTTTCAGTAGTCATATTTCTAACAAAATAATAACGCACCAATCACAAATTTATACATAATATAATTTACACACAAAATACATAGAAAAATATTTTGTAACAAAAATCCATTGATAAATAGTATATGACTAATATGTTATCAAACAAAACATTAAACAATAAATTACTGCTATTTAAGAAATTAAACGGTATATGACTACCACTTAATTTTCCGAAACAAAATATTCTTCTGTCTAACACAAAAAAAAAAAACAAAAAAACAAAAAAACAAAAACAAACAAACAAACAAACAAACAGAAATCTACTTTAAGAATGTAATCACCTAGTGGTTGTGTGTTTGTAATTTAAATGTATAAATAAAATAAACAATAAAACAAAAATAATTCAGAAATTAATTTAAAGAAATTTAACTATGAATTAACTGCTTACAGAAACTTTAAGTCGAGACTTGTATTAGACACAATCTCCTTAAAGTAGATTTCGCCCTCAAGAATTACTGGCGTCTACTTCCTAGGATGTAATGACTAATACTTGATTTGCAGCACTACAAACTTAAGTCTGGTGAACCAAAACTATACTGTAGCTCACTCTTTCTTTTCCTAAGATTAAATGCTGGACAGATGGAGAAGACATGAGGACAAAAAAAGAAAGAAGAATGAAGAAATGTTGAAGAAAATTGGATGGATTGAAATGCTAGAATGTCAGGCTATTTATAGCCAACCATGGACCTATTCGAGTAGGACTTGGTGGCTGTTCGGACATGGCCAGAAAGATACGACCGGAACAGTACCAGTTCGAAAATTAGGCGACTTGAAAATTCAGAAATTTGAATTTGAAAATTTGGTGCAAAATTTGAATTACTTCCGTAAGGAAACAGATTTTTTTCCGCAAGAATTTGAAAAAATTCAAACAAATTTTGTCAAAAAAATTAAAATTAGGACTTAACCCTAATCGGACAGACAGCAGCAGTGGCACACGAGAGGTGGTTTTGGGCCAAGCTCACTTTATCCATAACTCTCCTCAAGTATGGCAAGCTAGAGTATATATATTCATATAAATCTTTAAGCCTTTCCTATGTGGGATAAGCACATTTTACAAATGTGTAGGAAACCAACCTAAAGCCATTTCCACGAGCTTGAAAATGCACGTTGCATTCTCATTTATCCGGAAATTATTTTGAGCAACCAAATACATGATATTATTTACTATGTGGCATTAAACATGACCCAATTAGGAACGTTAAAAATTACGCTTTGGTCCTACCTTAATTAATGCTCAAAATTAGTAAAAAATAAAATATTACAAAGCCATTTTCCAACATATTTTACACTACTTGTTAACTTAGACACTACTTGTTAACTGTTGAATTCACCCATGTGTGAAAGGGGTGATCATCCAAGTCAAGTTTGGTTGGCAACAATGGGAAGGCAACCAACCAAAGTCCACCTTGGCGGCCACCAACCATCTTGAAGAGTCAAGGATGGAGGCTGCCCAAAGGCTCTCCCACCTACTCCCTCACCTATAAATGGAGGTTGAGAGGAGAGAGCAAAATGTGAGCAAACCGTGAGACAACAAAGAGAGTGAGAGATGTGAGGCGGAGAGACCGTCTCCCTCGGTGTGAGCGAGGGAGACGGGTGAGTGGCTGAGTGAGGAGAGTGTGAGCTCCTCCTCTATTGTAATCTTTCTGTAATCTCCTCATTGGTATAGTGATAACCGGTTACTCTCCCGTGGACGTAGGCATTGGGCCGAACCACGTAAAATATTGTGTCTCCTTGAGTGTGGATGTGTTTTTCTGCTTGCAATGATTTCTATAAGGTCTTGGGCGGGATCCCAGATCCCAACAAGTGGTATCAGAGCCTCGTCGGTGGCGTTTCGGAACAAAAACAGCGTGTTGTCCGAAACTGCCCAGAAATCAAGTTGCTCGAAATCAGGTTTTGAGCATACCAGGAGTAAGGGCTCGAGAAGAGGAGTCCAACCATATAAAGCAGACACCCAGAGGAGTTGGCACGCGCCCCCACGCGCCGCCTGAAGAAGGCGCGTGAGGCCCAGTCTCTCCACGCGCCGCCACGCGCCGTGAAGGCAGCCGGCGCGTCGGCCCAGTCGCAGGCACGCGCCCCACGCGCTGATGAAGGAAGAAGACGAGTGGGGGGAGGCGCGTGCATGGCACGCGCGTGCCACGTCAGCAGCCACGTCAGCTACCACGTCATCCGCAGGAGGAAGAATCCTGTGTTTCGCGGCGAAGGTACAGCCGCAGATCTGAGGCGTACAAAATGTTTTGGCTAGATCTAAGCCATTTGGAGTCCGTTTTTGGTGATCCAATAGTGGTTTCCGACTATTTGGAGTATTCCGGACACATCCGTACGGTCAGATTTTGGAGATGGAGTTTCTGTAAAAAGAAGGCAGATTAAAGTGGCAGACGGCGTTAGGGACAGTGGACGGAATATTCTGTTGGTACACGGAATATTCCCTGAACTTCTGAAAATTTCAATTTGGCCCAGAATTTTCAGAAAATTGTGGTGTGGCCCAGTTTTCGGGGAAAGTTTTTTCAGTGAGGTCCCTGGAAGTGCAGCGAAGGTTGGTTCTAGCTAAACGGACCGCTCCGGACGCAACCGCGAGGTCAGAATAGTGAAATTCTGAACGGTTTGGAAAGATTGTCAAAACATGGGAGTTTGTCATCTTCAATACTCGAAGGAAGGTTGCCGGATATTGTGGAACGCTGCGGATTCACTGAAGAGGTTAGAATGGGCAGATTCTGACCCGATTGGACAACCAGATACAGATTGAGATAGATCATTGAAGACCAGAGGAGATCAGGCTTGATCAAATGGCAGATCGAGGGAGATAAGGATTGGTCAGGGGCGATCAGAGGATTGCAGACATGATTATCTCAAGATCAAAGGTCTAGGAAAGTTCTGTCAAAAAGACACTGTCTAAGGAGACTGGTTCTTAAGTGGGACCGGTTGTGACCCCACCAGTCTTTCCTGGGAACTTTCCTGGTTGTTGAGGTGATCGGAGGATCTGGTTCAATCAAAAGAGAAGACCATTCATCGACGGATAGATGATTTGGCAACCAGTACAGGCTCAGGGAAATACTGTGGCTATTGGAGCTACTGTATACGAGAAGGTACTAATGGTATGTGGACATGTAGAACAATAGTTGCAGAGGAGCATACTAAGCGCAGAAGTACAATTGCAGACGTGCAACAGTGCAAGGGTACGCTAGAGTGTCGTACAGAGGCGCGAGAAGAGTGTGCAGCAGCGGGTTGTTGACAGTTCACAGGAACTTCCAGACAGAGAAATTGAGACAGGTAAAACGCAAGAGTGCGTGCCAAGGAGTGGCAAGTCTTATTTCTCTATGGTGGTTTCTTTAGTTCCATGGCAGCGGAGGATAGAGTTGATGCGGATCTCTCAGGCGAGCTCGACGCAAGGAGACCAGAAGCCATGGGTACGGGCACTATGCAAGGAATTGCATAGCTGACGATGCTTTGACAGATGGAGCTACTGTCAACCATCAATCTACTGGACAGCAAATCAGGGATTGCAAAGGCACAGACAACAAGCGTATGTGGAAACGCCAGGAGGTTGTTCAAAAGTGCAGAGGGCAAAGGCTGAAAGTTCAGAGGAAAAGCTCCGAGCAAAGAAGACAGAGGACGTTGATGAGATAAACAACGAGTTTTCTATTGCTCCAATGACTGGTCCTGCGAGGTAATGCATGACAGTCAAGGGCATCTCAGCAGGGGGTGCAGGACATCCAATCAGGGGGTGTCGGATATCTTGGTTGCGCAAGTTCAAGCATAGCAGGTATAGACATCCGAGACAGGAAGCATGGAAGAGATCTGTGGGAGATAGGAGCAGTGGCTCTCTCCAAATCAGAGAGTGGTGTGAGTTGAGTTGAGGATGTCGGATTCCCTCCTCCTCTTGTATCTCTGGTGTTTTATCTCTAGCTTCAGGGGATGCAGCGTCTCAGTGAAGAGATGCAGACTATGTTGAATTTGGGCGTGACAGGATTAGCAGCAGTGTGTGCAGTGGATCACCTCACATGGGTTGAGGGGGTGATTTGTTGAATTCACCCATGTGTGAAAGGGGTGATCATCCAAGTCAAGTTTGGTTGGCAACAATGGGAAGGCAACCAACCAAAGTCCACCTTGGCGGCCACCAACCATCTTGAAGAGTCAAGGATGGAGGCTGCCCAAAGGCTCTCCCACCTACTCCCTCACCTATAAATGGAGGTTGAGAGGAGAGAGCAAAATGTGAGCAAACCGTGAGACAACAAAGAGAGTGAGAGATGTGAGGCGGAGAGACCGTCTCCCTCGGTGTGAGCGAGGGAGACGGGTGAGTGGCTGAGTGAGGAGAGTGTGAGCTCCTCCTCTATTGTAATCTTTCTGTAATCTCCTCATTGGTATAGTGATAACCGGTTACTCTCCCGTGGACGTAGGCATTGGGCCGAACCACGTAAAATATTGTGTCTCCTTGAGTGTGGATGTGTTTTTCTGCTTGCAATGATTTCTATAAGGTCTTGGGCGGGATCCCAGATCCCAACATTAACTTAGACGTAATTTAATCCATAGACTACTTGGCTTTACATCTTTATTTTTAAAATACCGAGGAGCATATTATACATGAAGTAAATCTTTATTTTTAAATTACAAAGAAGGATGTTACTCACGAAGTAAATCATACCGGACAAAATAAAATCTCCCTTTTTTTCTTATTTTTATAAAAGGAATAGACATATGAGGTTTTGCCTTTAACTAATTCCCTTGGAGACGTTTATCATCACAATTTCACTTGTGTTTTGCATGTTTGTTTTGGTTTTTTTTTTTATTCAGAAAGTCTACTGTCCAAAAAATGGTTTATCCAAATTTTTTCAGGTAGTATGTTGTGAGGGTGACGATTCAATTGACATAGTATAGGATCTAAATATAAATGAATCTAAACCCTAAATTGATACTTCTTAATAAATTCAAGGTAAACTTTCTGAATTCATAGTAAGACTGTCTATCATTTTCCAATTAATTCTCAGTTTTAAAATTTCCATAAATTATTATATAATATGTAAACTCAGGTCATCAAGGTTACGTTGGTTGCATGAACTCATCAAGCTTCCGTTGGCAACGGTCAACCGTCAAAGTCCGTCTTCTCTTGTTTGTTTATCTCATTTTTGACCAGTCAGAGAGAGGTTGATTTGAGGAAAAATATTCACTAATACTATGGCTGGTTTAAGATGGTTATGTTAGTAATTTTTTGATATTTTATAAAATTTTGTACAGAAAAATAAAAAGGATGGAATGATGTGATAATTTATAACAAATTTTTTTTTTTTGTTTAAAATAACTTATTGACAAGTGAAAACTAGAAAATTTTATCAATTTTTTTCTCAAAAAAATTAATATATGGTGGTCTAATTTAATCCAAGTTTAAATCTAGACCATACATGATCTTTCATGGTAAAAATTATGGATAATTAGATTTATCCAAAATATTAGGTAGTCAATGGTGACTCCAATATTTTTATTAATATGAAAAATCTTAATTTATATTATTATTATTATTTTGAAAAAAAAAATGCAAATTACATGTAATTTTAAAATTGTAGTCAACAAGATTCTATATTTTAGAATTATCGCTTAATAGCTGAGAATGTTCATAGCAGGGGAGTAGGATTTGGATACCAATTCATATTGGATATATGTATTTAAATATAATAATAATAATAACGTATGAATACTGAAAAAAAAAAAAAAGTAATTAGATATTTCTAGTAAAATAAAAAGCCAACGAAAATCTAATGGACAAAAAATCAATTAAAGTAATGTTGTGCGCATGTGTAAAATTAAAATCCAACAAATTCAACTAAATTAGTTGTGCGCGTACAAAATGTATCAGAAATTCAACTTCCAATCAAATTTTAAAAAATACACTAAAAAACTATTTAAGATTGTCTTCAATTCGAATAGATCATCAGGTATTATAATAATTTAATTGGTCCAATTTTTCGTTATTTCTATTAATTTGAGCTTTGAAAAATGACCTTCAAATAATGCTATATATACCAATTAATGTGCACATTAGTATACTAACAGATAATGTGACATCATTTATATGATTTTGGGTATTTATAATTTGTATAATAAATGTAGTCAATAATAACATCATAACACTAGTCGGTATACTACCAATAACCTATTAAGCAAGTAGGTCTTTGGGTTTAATGACATTTAATATTTTTTTATACTAATTAATGTGTCATCTCATGCACATTCATTGCCATTGAATATTAGTAGAGGTTATGTAAGATGTTTTATATCAATAATTTTAAATGTGTATATAAAAAGTTAAAATAGAAATTAAATGTGTATAATTAATTTCTTTCACATTATGTAATCTCTTGAATTATTGGTGATTAAACAATTAAAAATAAAAATGTATATGCTCACAAAATTCGATAGGATGAAATGATGTAATCATTTCACATGAGATAGGACAAATTTCACACTCATGTGAGATGATTGTGTTTGATTTATTTATTTATTTATTATTTTTTTTATTTTTTTAATTACTTAATATCCGGTAGGGGTCCAATTAAAATCGGAACAAAACTCTATATAAACTGATAAGAAATTTTGAACCTAAAATGTTAGATGGAAGGAGTACAAGGTCTCATGTTTGATTCTAATTCATTTATATGAAATAAAATAGTAAACAATTCAACAATCAATTACACTTAATTTTTATGTTAATGTTAGTATAAAAACATGATGTGTAGTCCCAATTCAGCTCGTACTAAATTAACTACCTTGCTGACTCATTATATTGGAGAAAAAAATCAAACACTTATCCTCTTTGAGAAAATATTATTCACAAATACATATTTTATTAAATTTTTTAATCGTCACACACAAAAGTGATTTTACTTATATTTTAATATAAAATCAATCCGAGACTTTTTTGTTAGTTGTTTTAATATAAATCAATCACCATAACTAACTATATTATTCCATCAATATTACTATCTCTCGAAACTCATTTCCAATTGTTTTCCTAGGATTTTCCTGTTCTATTCACGTGACTGTCACTGATAAAAAATGTTATACAAATATGGATCTCAGCCCATTAGAGCATCTCATCCCACTCAGTAAATTTGCATTAAATTATAATTAAAAATTTATTTTTGTATTTTAATAAGTATTTTTTTACACATTTTATGTTCTCTATTTTAAAATTTAATTTTATAAAATATTTTGTGTTTTTCCATTTTTTGTAGGTTAACTTTACCATGATGCTAAGGACCAATAGTGACTATTACTGGTTCATAGGCTTTCTCATTTACCCTGTGTGGTTGATCATTCACTTTGCAGATGTATGACACAATCCAGCTAGTTTTTCATCAATGAAAACGGAAACATGATCTCTTCTAATCGACATGTTCATCTCCTAGTAGTACTACCTGTAGCAAACAAATTGTTAAAATTTCGTCTAAAAGTAGGGTAATTCCTATTCCCAAGATCATACATACATAACTTGGCTTGATTTAAATGAAATTTCCTACCAGATGAGTTTTTTTTTTGTAGAAAAAAAAAGGTAATTGCAGCTCAGTTAGTAGAAAAGCAATGGACAAAAACTTTTAAGCTATTTGTACTTAGTAGTCACTTCGATTGAGGACCAAATTATGAAATTATATTTGTTTGGTTTAATTTTTCAAAAACTATTTTTAAACCAGTTTTCTAATGAAATCAAATTTGGAAGTTCCTTGACAATCCCAATTGTGTGAAGAGTGCAAAATATTTGGTCATACTTCAAGTTTGTGCTCAAGTAAGCCTAAAATTCAAGCTCCAATTAAACTCAAACAAGAGTGAACTGCTCTCATTTGGAAGTGATTAACCCCTCAGTGGAAGTCAACTGTAATCCAAATGAAGGGGTTTCAAAGGAAAAGAAAGAAATTGGGGTGGATGTATGTAATTTAAATGAGTTAGCTCTTTAATGATCTTCACATCCCAAAGGGGCTCCTCGGATCCTTTCCGATGGAACATTAGGCATCTCTATTTATTAATTTGTTGATTAGATTGACGTATAAGCTCTATAAAGGGATGTGTTTCGCACTACTTTTGCAAGCTTTGAATTATTTTGACAGGTGCATCAAAATCAAAATGCCAATGGAGTCCTAGTTAGGCTTAATAGCTTTTTATTTTATTTTTTTATTTTTTAAAAGATTGGATATTATGGATTGTGGGAGTTGTTCCCCATATTTTATTCTAAATTAAATTGGATTTTATTCTTTCTTACATTATGGGAGATAATTACTACCACCTAAAATTAAATTAAATTTTAGATAATTTTTTTTTTGATCAGCAAATTTAGGATAAAATATTGAGATATGTGTCTAATAAAATAGCCTCAAAGAATGCTATTACTGAACTTAATGAAGAGAAATTGGATTGAAAAAATTATTTGTCATAGGTGGGTGTAGTACCTTCTCAATGTGCAAGAGCTGCTCAACCATTTGGCCAACATCATGACTCCACATGAACACAAGCAACCATCGTCATGACCAAGAAGCTTCTGTCGATTGGTTTAACAGGGACTGAAGTGCACACTTTACACTACAACATATAAGAGTTTTAGAGATCAAATGTTTTAGTCTCTAAAAGTGAAAATTTTGTTGCAAAAGAAATTTAGGAACCAATTTCCATCGTCATGAGGATAGTTGCTAAAAGGTCGTCCAAAAAGTCAAACAAGGCTTTTAGCGACAAAATTTTAAAAATGTCACTAATAAATAGACTTTTAGGGACAAAATAATTTGGTTTCAAAATGGTTTATTTTTTGAGACAAAAATTTGGTTCCAAAAGGATAATAATTCATCACTAATGTTCAAGTTTTGTTGCTAAAAATATAATGACGACACTTTTCGCAACAAAATTATTTGGTCCCTAAAAAATAATTTTTCTCTAAATTTTGGTCTCTAAAACCTTAATTTTTTGTATTGTGACCTTGTTGAGTTGCATGTACGATGATCTCATTGGGGAATTTGAGAAATTTGACATTGCAAAGGACAACAAAGAGGAGTTAGACAAGGAAGGGCTGCGAATTTGGTGCCAAAGGATGACATAGTGACCAAGCATCACAAGAGCAAGTGTGGATGAAAGAATGAAAAATCCAAGAGGGTGTAGTACCTTCTCAATGTGCAAGAGTTACTCAACCATTTCACAAACATCATGACTCCACATGAACACAACCAATCATCATCATGACCAAGAAGCTTATGTTAACTATGCAATGCCCCAAAATTTTATAACGCCATTTAAGTACATCAACCAACATTCATTATAAGAAAAGAAATAATTCTCCAACCTTTACATTACTTGATCATGAGGTTTGTACAAAATAGTTCCACATGCGAATTATACATTCAATGATTTCCAGTGCATGAATTTACAGCATGTAGGACATCAGATCCAAAAATAAATAAATGCCCTAAAGGGCTTACAAATTCCAAGGCTTAAGTCTAGTTACACAAAAATGGTTTCTCGAACCTACACATTTATAGCCCTTGGCTAGCAAAATATACCACAACAAAATAAGAGCCATATGCTCTCAACAAATACGTCTACACCCTTATTTGGCGAAATCGCCACATCCTTTCCTGTACCAAAATCCCATAGGGGTGAGCATAAAGCCCAGTAGGAAATTCTTAACAAAGTATATACATTTTATACAAGTCCCATGAAATGAAAGGTACATGCCATACTATGCAAAGTATCATTCTTTTTTATCATTTAAAAATCAACATGCACAATGAAAACTTGAAATTTCAATAGATTCAAAGACTTTAAAACAAGATTACGGGGCGATAAATACGACTCAGGTAATCTCTAGGTTGGTGTCTGCAAGTAGGCATAACTAGCACTACCAATTCTCCACTTTACCGGTAGCTAACCGGAAGGCACATGGTACCTCCTCTGCGCGTGTTTTCGGTCTTTTACTTTGGACACTTAGGCCAACTTAATCAATTTCATCTACACCTCCCATCTGGACTTACCAACTTATTTACTCCAAAACATTTCAATAAATCTTATTTCACAACATTCCCTTCTCAATGCAAGGTTTCAAATCCCAATTCAATATTTGTAACAAGTAAAAGAATTGAAATGCCAATGCAACAATTATCAATGCCATGAAACACTCTTTCCATTTTCAATTATTCCATGCAATGTTCCTATAGTAATCACAACACTCATTTCTCTTTTCAATAACATTTCTCATGATAGCCATATGTTTATTTAAATCCTTCAATGAATAACCAACAATCTCACATTTCTTACATCCTCAACAATTTAATCATTTCATAACCACATCACATTTTGAGCAACAACCTCTCAAAATCAACAATTCTCATATTTCATGAAAATTGCCATTGTTAAGTAAAATAAGAGATTTTTCAACCATTCATTCATTTTAACATAGTAATAGATAAACACCCACAAATTTTCAACATTTCTCACAAAAATCTCAAGTTTCTAGGTTTTTGCCAAAACTAAACAATTTTTCCAAAACTAAACATTTTTCCATCTTACAGAAAAAGAAAATCTCTCCGAAAGCATCCTTTCCCATAATGTAAAGAAGCTTTCTAGTATTGTAAGAAAACAAGATGTAAACCCATTTTTGAAATCATCACCACACATGAATCAAAATCTAAGTCCCTATACTTTCCAAAAGAGTTCCAAATCAACATAATCTTGCAAAAATATATATTATAGTGATCCTGGTTTTAACCCAACCTTTGTTATATTCTGAACTTGGGTTCCGTGGTTTAATATTGTATCCATGTCATGTTTTCCCTCATTTGTGTTTGGGTTTGAGTATTCGAATGTCTTGGGCATGTTCAAAGTAGGTTAGTTGCTAGTTGTTGAAGTTGTTGTTGTCTATAAATTGCTTCTTTGCTCGAGCAAGGCTTCTTGCGCTCGAGTGAGCCTTGTGAAATTTGTTTCTTTGCTCGAGTGAGATTTGTATTCTCTCAGCATTTTGCCCAGACGTAGAATTTCTGGGAAGGTTAAGGTTTTCGCTCGAGCGAGACTTCTTGCGCTTGAGCGAGGGTGTGCGTCTGTAAAACTTCTGAAGGTATGTATTCTGCGCTCGAGCGACGCTTCTTGTGCTCAAGCGAGTTCACTTGTTGTGTCTGGTCGCTCGAGCGACAAGTCCTTTGCTCGAGCAAGCCTTGCGTATATCAGTTCGCAGCAGCATATTTTTATATCACTTTTCATGCCTTTTCACTCCAAAACCCTAATTCGACTCTCCCTCTGTCTAAAATCCACTCTGTCTCTAAATTTTGACCAAGATCCTTTTATCTCTTCACCCTAGTGTCTTTGGAAGAAGGGTAGAGCATCTTGAGGACTCCATTTTCATCTGATTGCAAGTTGATTTCGTCACTTTCGAAGTTTCTCCTCTTCTTCTTTGGGCTTCTACACTTGAGGTAGGGATATTCTACACCTTAATATAGTTTTTAACCTAGATATTGGTTGTTATGTATAAATGATGAGTTTTGGGTGTGATTTGGGTAGAGCTAGGGTTTGGACTCAAATTGAAAGAGGGGTTTCTATATTGGGTTCTATAAATGGATTTGGGGCTTTGAATGTGAGGTTACCTTGGGTTAAAATGGTGAAATTTGGCCTTGGGGTTGATATTTGAAAAAGAGGGAGATTTGCCCTAATTTGTGTTAAATAATTATTTTGTATGAATAATGGAATTGTTATGAAAAATGCAGAATTGGTAGGATGTATGAATGAATGGTATAGTTGGATTTGTTAAATCACTCACCTATGGAAATTTGATAAAATATCTGTTATATAGATTGTATATCTATTTAGAAATATCTATTTTGGGCTATCGGTGGATGATAGCTATGATTGTTGTAGAAATTGCATGAGGATTAGGTGAATTGGAACTAGTCATTTAAATTATGTCATTGAATATGACGGTATGATTAAATCATTGAATATGTGTTGTGGATAGTCATTGTATATGACGAAGTTTTGGATACATTATTTCTGTATAATTGTTTGAGAGGAGAAAAGGGATGTACTCCATTGTTTGGAAGGAGATAGGGGATGGAATCCATTTAAAATTAAGTTGGCCGGAGTATCCAGGGTGAAAGTCCCGAAATCTTGTGTATATATGGATGCCGATTCCCTCGGATGAAAGTTTCGTAAAATGGCAAAGTTGAAGTGTTTGAATAATGAATGTTATTGAATTGTGAACCAATGAGTTGTAATCTTATTTGGGTTGTTTAGAGAACGGTGAATTAGACTCATGAATTGATTTATAATAAACAATAGAAATGGATTGAGATGTGAATATCAATATTGAATGGTCATGGAAAGATGTAAGTTGATTATGCACATTGAAAATTTATCTGACACTTATATCTTAGTTAAACCTCATATACTATGTTAGTTTATCTCTATTGGGCTTTGGCTCACCCTACTTGGGAAACCATTTTCAAGTACTGGTGACATGCCACCTCTAAGGACATAACTTGGGAGGACTGAGGGCTAAAGGCTCTATTTTCGTTATATTTGTGTTTAAATATTTATTCAAGCTTAGGACTTTACATGTATAGAGCTTAGGACTCTTTCTTTTGTTGTAACCAAGTGATATCTTGGAAAGATGTATGCTCGTAGGGCATTTATTTTGTTATCATTAACTTGTATTACATGTTGTAGATTCAGAATGAATGTTTATGAGTGTATAATGCATGTAATATCCTTTTTGTAATAGAAGCTCTGATGAATGAAGTATATCATTTTATTATGTTCATAGATCTTATGGAATGGATTATTTGTATTATTTTTTGGGGCGTTACATATATATAACTCTAAGAAATCGCTACCTCAAGTTTTGGAGAAGAAGAGATGAGAAACCCCCAAATTTGACGGTGTTGAAATCCAATCTCCATCGTACAAGATGAAGCCCTCGGTTAGCTCTCCAAATTTGATGAAGGATGTTGGGTCAAAACTCTAATTGATCTAAAGAAATCAAGGTGTTGATCTTGTTTGGTGTAGGAAATGTAGAGAGAAGAAGGAGAAATGAGTTTGTAGAGAGAGATATACAAAAAGTGGTATACACACAGCCCAAGAAAGAGAAAAAAAACAGATTTTCGAACATCAGCAACTCCCGCACATGCGGCACTCACTCCCGCACGTGCGGCACTCATCCCCACACGTGCGGTGTCTCCCCCATACCTCCTTCCGTACCTACATATTATGCAATAGCCAACCCAGGTCCTCCCATGTTTCCTATATGTGCGACCTCACCTCTCACACGTGCGGCCCAAGGCCCCACACATGCGGCTTTGCCCTTCCAGCTAGGAAACTCTTTAGCTCAACACAAAACACTCTGGGCCCAGTCTCGCACCTTCAGAAACATGAGGAACTTGACACAGGTATAAACAAGGACAAAAATTTTGAGAAGAGCTTTTAATTACAATAACCCAAACCACTAATCAAGGCTCCAAGTTAGACTCAACACTCCAACGGAAGTAAATCTAACATAACTCAAGAGGACGAGGTGAATTACATACCGGGTCATCACAAACTAGTTTAACAGGGACAAAAGTGCACACTTTACCTTCTTGAGTTACATGCACAATGATTTCATTGAGGACTTTGAGAAATTTGAAAGCATAAAGGCTAACAAAGAGGAGTTAGATGAAGAACGGCTAAGAATTTGGTGCCAAAGGATGACATAATGACCAAGCATCATAGAAGCAAGCATGGATGGAAGAATGATAAATCCAAGCTCAAATGCTATAACAGTGGAAAAAAAATCACTTACACTGGGGAGTGTACTAAGTCAATGAAGGTAAATCCAAATACCAACTCGTTAGATATTTTTGTTTGCTCACATTTTTTTGTAGTTCACTCTCTCACACAACAAGGAAACTTCTCATTTACTACACAAGTGTTGAGAACATCAAACACATTTAATTAAGATAGAAGATGGTTAGAAACAATATTAACCATAAAAGCATCAACAACTTCTTACCTTTTTTCTTTTTCACTTCTACCTCTTCACTTGGTTGAACTACAATTGTCTCTCAAGCTAATATGTAGATTATCTTCAGATAGTAGTTGATAGACACTACATAAAAATGACAAATGGAGTGGAGCCCAAGAAAAAGTCCTAGAAGTTGGCACCAATCAGATCAAGATGCACTTTGCGTGCAATTTGTTTCTTCATGTCACACCCCCAAAATAATATAATAAAGATAACTCATATGCAGAATAAATATGAGAAATAACATACTTTCATACATCAGAATCTACTGTTTAATAACTAGTTAAATGCCATGTAGGTTTACAACTTTCCAAGTCATTGATTGGTTACACAAATTGAGTCTCGCTCATTACATCATAAGCCCTTGGGTTTACAAATACCAACATACACACAACAAAACATAATTAGGAAGCTCTTGCTTCCCGAAAGTCCATCCATGGTATTGCCTAGCACTCGGCCAAACAACAAATGAAGTAGTACAATCCATCACTACATTACACTTATGAAATGATAAAACCCATTGTTTGATCTTCAAATCTGAAAAGCATTCCCTGTACACATGTACAGGCAGGAGGTGAGCAAATCCCACCGAACAATCTCATATTAAAACATTAAAAGATATGCAGGGACAAAGATACTTATACATATACGTTAAATCATATCATGTCAAAACCATATGATTTTATTACATAATCTCTTATATCCAAGAGCTGCATATTCATATGCCACTAAGGCCAATCTTATTCCATTTTCCTTCAACTCATATCCAGTTCATATATGCTACTCAATTCATGAGTTAAATTCATTATCTTTCAACAACCAAAATGAGACTACAACTCAATGGTTTTCCAATTATGCACAACAAGACATAAACACCTCAAACTTTGCCATTTTACGGATATTTCGTCCGAAGGAACCGACACCCATTTATATATAGATTTTCGGGTCTTTCACCCAAGACACTCCGGCCAACTTGCTTTAAATGGAGTCCATCCCCTTTCTCTTCCCAAATAAATATAGATATGCAATATATTTATAAACATAATCATATATAGAGTACATCCCTTTCTCCTCCCAAATAAACATACATATACAATGTATTTATAACATGGTCATATATGGAGTACATCCCCTTTCTCCTCTCAATAAACATGCATATGCAATGTATTTATAACATGGTCATATTCAATGACAACCAACAATAGATTAGTATTATATCGCCTAATTCTCATACAATTTCTACAACAATCATAGCTATCCTTCACCGATAGCCCAATACATTTATTTCCAAGAGATGTTCAATATCGGAATAATAGTTTATTCAAAACTTTCGTAGGTGAGATAATACATATCCAATATCACCATCTATATCAATAACCATTCAATTTAACATATTCAATGTTAATTCCAATTATTTATACAAAATAATCATTTTATCAAATTAGGGCAAAAATCCCCCTTTTTTCATTATTGACCTAAACACCCAAAATCAACTATTTTGGTACACCAAGATCTTATATTCAAACCCCACACTCATTTATCTCTTATACATCGAAAACCCCTCTTTCCATGTCACACCCAAATCTTAGATTTACCCAAACCACAAATCATCTATACACAATAGCAAATAACAAGTTAAAAGCCATATTAGAGTGTAGAAAATCCCTACTTATTAAATATTACCATTTTGATCAAAATTCTCATTTATCATTTCAATATAATTTCTAATACAATTCCTAGAGATAATACAACCATATCCATATTCATATAGTCTCCACATGTTAATCAACATTTCCAATTTAGTCATTTCAAGAAAAATTTATAACATATTATATATCAAACTTCAAAAGTTCCATCATTTCTCATCCTTCCAAGAAATCCCTTATTTAAGTGCAACATGGGAAATTTTCACCGATAGCCAAAATAGTTATCTCTAACATATTAATTAAAAGATAACAACATGGACATACAATCCAACATATAACTATAACTTGGAATCTCCCATGATTTCCAACATTTAGAAACAAATCATATTTCACATTTTATCAAATATGAACAACTACACTAGTTTTCATATCACAATCACGTCCGGTAACCTCTCAAGGTCCGTTTCTAACCGTGTCGGTTTCATTCCAACAAATACATTAAGTAAAATAATACCGTTAATGCCCAAGAAAACATCATTTTATTTCCAAACTCATTCTCCAAGCATTATTCAACTATGACATCCTATTTTGATCGAAAGCCCCAAAAGTTAAACGTAATTCCTTTGTTTTCTTTAAAAATACTCTTTTGGCCACAAACCGGTAAAAATTTCAAAACCAATCGAATCGAAGTCCGTTTTTGTTCAAATTTAAAATATAACTCTTTCATAACCTTACAAACATATTCCAATTTTACAATTTCGCAATTTGGGTATCAACTTTTTATTTTTCTCAAAACTTCTCTTTTAAGCAAATAACACACAAATTTTTCAAAAATTCTAATTAAATTATATACAACTCTAAACTCCATATTATCAAGCAAAAGTGCATAAAGAAGTATAGGAAAAATCTCTACTTAACAATTTACACATTATTCCTCAATATCAATTTATTTTTCTCAAAAATAAATTCTAAAACTCAAGGATGAGATAAATATTTCAACACTAATTTCTCAAAATAAATTATCTAACCATAATATGATGTAGATATAATCCATATAACTATTAAATTCTATTTTTTGATTTCTTTTACAAAATTAACAACACAAAATGATTTTTCCAAAATCAATATCAAAATATCAACATTCTTAACATTTCAACATAATTTTTCTTCCAAAAATTACCAAACAAAAATCTAAAAATATATCTATAGGCAATACTCTTATAATGATATATTTTCTCAAAATAACCATAACATAACTTTAATGTAAAAATATGAACAAGTTCCTACCTCAAATAATGAAGAAAAAGCAGATCTGGAAGGCAAATCTTGCCCGATCATGAATCCGAGACTATCATTGCGAAGATTACGACGAGCTCTCCAACTTTCATTTACAACACTTTTACAAAATCTCACTCTAAAGACTCCCATTTCAAGCTTGAAGCTTGAGCAAAAATGGTGAACATGAAAAGAGAGAGAGAGACACACTCAGAGAGAGAGAGAGAGAGAGAGAGAGAGAGAGAGAGAGAGAGAGAGACGTTGAGAGGGAGAGAGTTCAGCAAAATTGAAAGCAAAAAGGAGGGGAAGGCAAAGGCATGGGGGAGACAACCCCATGTGGGTTTGGTGGCTTTCCAAAAAAAAATAAAAAAATGATTTCCCAAAAAATATTATAATTTTTGTAATAATATTTTCAAATTTTATAATATAAATTATAGAATAGCATAATTTTTCTCACCACAAAATATGATATTTTTCTATACTACAAAATATAATATTTTACTCATCACGAAATATACACTTATTTTATTCACTACAAAAATATATAATTTTTTTTTACCATATGGTACACACTATAAAATCAACTATTAAATATTTATTATAATTCTATATAATAAATAATAACAACTCCCAAGGTGATTACTACCATTCACATAATTAAAAAGGCCCAAACAGTTAAACATGAGTCATTAAACAAACTCAATTTAAATTAAATCTAAGTCATGGGTCTTTAATTTAAATTCTCACTCACAAGCCAAACATCACCCAATTACATATCAAATTAGACCCAACAAATCTATCCAAATCATGATCTAAACAATAAAAATTAAATAACAAAATTTTGCTATAAATTAAACTAAACACCAATCAGTCCGTAAATTTTCATAAAATAAATACTCATCATTTAATTCTAAAATTTTTATCCAACGTGTTAGACTCATATGGGAACAACATTTAAATATTTCATAATTTTCTGAGATCGGTAACTATTTTTAAAAAATACAAAACCAAATTGTTTTCGCACAAAATTTACACAGCACTCAAATTCAAAAATTTGCTCAATTAAATTATGCACTAGCTATTTTAAAAAAAAAATTTGGGGTCACTACAACCTACCCTCCTTAAAGAAATTTCGTCCTCGAAATTAAACTCAAGTAATGTAATACATTCTACAGTCGCCCACAAACTCACTCTAGTAGTTACTAATGCATCAACAAAATTTCTTTGACTACTACATGAGCCGCAACAAGTCACACCGGTAACGAACTAAACCATTACAATCGCACAATAATTGGTTATAAAAAAAAAACCCTTACTAGTATAAATCATTAAATGGTTCTTCTATCCACACTGATAACCCAATGAAACAAAAGATGATCTAATTCTTCAAGCATAACAAAAAAAATTTTGGCAAAATGACTCCTCAAAATACCAAGACACCATACCTTATTAGTGATAACCCAACTTCAATGAACTATCTCCATCTCCTAATGCACAATACATCCCAAGGCCAAAACAATTATTATTACTCCGAAACCTTGACAAAACGAAACAATACATTTTTAAAAGCACTAACAACCAACTCAAAAAGGTGACTGCCAACCGTCACAAGACGAACAACACTTAGCCAATGCTAGGGTGATGTTGCACCCCATAACCCAAACGAAATAAAATAAATTCGGTCAATGAGCTAGGATTTCCATCAACAAAGACTACAAATCAACATTAACGGTTCCACTCCGATGTGGGGTTTACAAAATGGTTTCAATAACATACCTTAAGTCTAAGCAAGACTCAACACAACTAGGTAAACACCCAAACTATATATGGCCCTCAAGCTAAAAGCTAATTCAACTCAATTTCTATGGCATTTACTCCGAGTTACAACACAAACTCTACACTAGTATTACGGTGACTCACAAGGTCCACCCTGAATACAACCATGATTCAAAACACAACTCATTCCCTTTAAGATAATTCTATTACCAACGAGTGTTGGACACTCCCTCCCTTGACACCCAGGGACAAAACAATTAAATAAATAAAGGCAACAACAATTATGAAGATTGTCTATTTCAAACCTCATCTTTAAACCTTATATAGTTTGCACTTTATAGATTTTACAACCAAATTTCAAAACAGTTAATCTTTTTTTTGGGAATTACACCCCTTACCACCATTTATAATCTTTACCATGTCAAGGCCACGCCTCTTCCCAAATACACACAAGAGTATACAACCCAAGCTTCAGGAACAACTCCACACATACCCAAGTAAATAGAACAATTTCACAATCATGCAAGGCCATACATATACCATTCATAACATTTAGAATCAACACCTCTCACTAAGGTGCATTCTCATGTTCCAATACAAAACTCAACATATGCATATCAAGTAGCATAAAATCACATGACCACATAACAAATAACGGGTTGTTCCTACGAAGATGGTTAGTCATTCTAGAAATCCTTTTAGACCTCTTATTAGAAATCACGTTGATCAGGCGCATTTCCAATGAGATTTCCAAGAGAATTTCTGGACCCGACACAACATCCTCGAGGCTCAACCCCATGCCCACATAAACATATAACATCTTAGCACATAAGCATGTTATCACATAGAATGCAAACATCACTCACAATCCCGATGTCACGACCCCATTCCGCCCCTAGTAGAATGGTGCCGTGATGACCAGTAATCCGAGATTACCAAAGGCCAACTTGCAAGGATTCACACACAATCAGAGTATACATATGGGGCTTACATGTGCGGAAGCAATAATTTAATTCTAATTAGTCCATAAGAGCTGTGCATAAATCAAATGAAATGACATACATCTTAATATAGTTTACAACTTGGGTACAATAAAATAAAGTACAAAATACATCTTGATTAAAAGGCTTCTCAAGCCGACATAAACAAAAGAAGTAAACTACAAGTCAAGAAGCATGATCTTCAAGATGCTACAAAAATGCGAATCCAAAACTAGTTGCAATAATCATCTAGGCATCGCCGCCTTGTTGTTCGTCACCTACATATATATACGGAGAGGGTGAGCTTGGATACTCAGTGGTAATAAAGGTTTAAATGAATGATATCCGATGTCTTTATCAAAACAATACATATCATAGCTTGTAACAAAACATGGGATGAATCAAGTTTATCAATCAAATCTTTCAAAGCTTCTTGGATGTTCAATAACATCTACATAATACAAAACGATGACATTCCGGACAAAACAAGGGAATAATCGACCCATAATCGATTAGACAAATCCACCCGTACACCAGACCGTTGGTGGGGCCATTCGTTCATAGACCGTTGATGGCAGAGATCTCTCAAACATAATGTTGCATGGGCTTAGAGTCCCCTAGCACGGGAGGACTGTCCAAGAATGTCATCAAACAAAGCTAATACTTGATACAAAAACTAGGGATAATCATTCATGCTTAACAAATACTTTTCCAAAACAAAGCAAAGCAAAGCTTTATCAAAACGTTATAACATAGCTTTATTAAAAATACCACTCACATAGCTCTTCGGACGTCGGGGTCAAGACAAGGGTCCAAGTCCTACAAACACATGGCAAAGTCTACTGAATGCACTTTAAGGAGACAAGATAGGATGCTCAAAGATGGATATGAAATGCACTCTCAAGACAAGCCTTTTATGAATGCAAAGGATCTCGGCGTTTTCTTTCAAAACTCGGTCAAGTCAAAGCAAAGCATGCTGGAAGTTAAAACACTGTTTTTCATCTCGGGAAAACATGCTGGGTACCAACCAGGTCTTTGTCGAGGTCCCACACCTCTTGGCCGAGGTGTGGTTACCAAAGCTTCGGCGTGCGGCTGACTGTCGAGGTGCATGCAAGGTAAACTAAGGGCGTAAGTGATCATGCAAGGTAGGCCAAGGTGAGATATGATGCTTGGCCTAAATGTGAGGTCTAGGCAAGAGTGATCACGACAACTACACTTAGGGAAGTGAAGTCTGGAAACCTAGGTTTCCTCTCTTGAAGAACATGAAGAACATGAGGAATATGAATGCTAAAATCATAACTTGTTATTACAAAATCTGGGATTTCATGCTATGAGTTCAAAAACATGGACCTTGGTACCCATACTTGAAGTTCTTATGAAAACAAACACAAAACATGGATCTTAATGCAAGCTTTAGGATCAAAACATGGTTTTCTTTTAAGAACACAAGAACATCATTTTCTCTCTTTAAAACTGAACTTCAAAGCAATGCATGGCTCATGAATCATGCTAGATCATTCAATGCAATCGGATCAACATATAGAATAACAAGAATAGATCAGGAATCTAACCTCAAGACACGGATCTAACGGTTTGAACTCTAAGGATCAAGCTTGGGATCTACTTCTCCCTTAAGAACTCCTCTTCCTTTTCCTAGAGCTTCTCTCTCTAAAAGACAAGGATATGATACAAAATGATGTGTTTCTCAATAGCTCACTGACTTAACCCTATGCTGGGACACGTGGCATCGGCTAGTTGGCTTTTCTCAAAAGGTGACTGAGTGAAAAGACAAGACTATGACAAAGTGTGTTCAACAAGCAAGATGACATAGGCACTCTGGCAGGTAATGATCTCGGCTAAGGACAAAGCTTCGGCAAGTAAGGTCTCAATGATCTCAGCTTGGAAGGACAACAGTTGACCTAGCTGTGCCACACCTTGGCCTAGATGTGCCACACCTCGGTCTAGGTCATTCCAACCCTCGAACAAGATCACTTAGGTGCAAGGATAACATCTCGGCCTAGATAATACACACTCGGCCTTGGTGATGAACACCTCGGCCTAGATAATGACATCTTAGCCAATATGCCAGGGCAAAGGTGGAGGTCAACCAAAGTGGTTCCAAGATGGTCCTAGGTGAAAAGGGTTCAAAGGCGTAACCTAGGCTTAAGATGACCTCAGCTAGACATGACATAGGCTTGAGACAGCAAGAAAGGAACAAAGCATGCAACAACACTTAAGCAAAAGAAGACAAGGTTCATGAATGAAACTTAACAACACAAGGTTATGGAAATGCACATGAACATGACTAAGATATGAATGTGGGTTATTACACCCGAGGTAAACCCAACTGTGGTCAAAACCACTTCCCATGAGCCAAGGTATTCAAACCCGGTTCGCTCTGATACCAAGTTGTCACACCCCTGAAATAATAATTTAAAGATAACTCATATGCGGAATAAATATGAGAAATAACATACTTTCATACATTAGAATCTACTGTTTAACAACTAGTTAAATGCCATGTAGGCTTACATCTTTCCAAATCATTGCTTGGTTACATAAATTGAGTCTCGCTCATTACATCTTAAGCCCTTGGCTTTACAAATACCAACATACACACAACAAAACATAATTAAGAAGCTCTTGCTTCCTAAAAGTCCATCCATGCTATTGCCTAGCACTCGACCAAACAACAAATGAAGTAGTACAATCCATCACTACATTACACTTATGAAATGATAAAACCCATTGTTTGATCTTTAAATCAGAAAAGCATTCCCTGTACACATGTACAGGCAGAGGGTGAACAAATCCCACCGAACAATCTCATATTAAAACATTAAAAGATATGCAGGGACAAAGATACTTATACATACACGTGAAATCATATCATGTCAAAACCATATAATTTTATTACATAATCTCTTATATCCAAGACCTGCATATTCATATGCCACTAAGGCCAATCTTATTCCATTTTCCTTCAACTCATATCCAGTTCATATATGCTACTCAATTCATGAGTTAAATTCGTTATCTTTCAACAACCAAAATGAGACTACAACTCAATGGTTTTCCAATTATGCACAACACACATAAACATTTCAAACTTTGCCATTTTACGGATATTTCGTCTGAAGGAAACGGCACCCATTTATATATAGATTTTCGGGTCTTTCACCCAAGACACTCCGGCCAACTTGCTTTAAATGGAGTCCATCCCCTTTCTCTTCCCAAATAAATATACATATGCAATATATTTATAAACATAATCATATATGTAGTACATCCCTTTCTCCTCCCAAATAAACATACATATACAATATATTTATAACATGGTCATATATGGAGTACATCCCCTTTCTCCTCCCAATAAACATGCATATACAATGTATTTATAACATGGTCATATTCAATGACAACCAACAATAGATTAGTATTATACCGCCTAATTCTCATACAATTTCTACAACAATCATAGCTATCCTCCACCGATAGCCCAATACATTTATTTCCAAGAGATGTTCAATATTGGAATAATAGTTTATTCAAAACTTTCGTAGGTGAGATAATACATATCCAATATCACCATCTATATCAATAACCATTCAATTTAACATATTCAATGTTAATTCCAATTATTTATACAAAATAATCATTTTATCAAATTAGGGCAAAAATCCCCCTTTTTTCATTATTGACCCAAACACCCAAAATCAACTATTTTGGTACACCAAGATCTTATATTTAAACCCCACACTCATTTATCTCTTATACATCGAAAACCCCTCTTTCCATGTCACACCCAAATCTTAGATTTACCCAAACTACAAATCATCTATACACAATAGCAAATAACGAGTTATAAGCCATATTAGAGTGTAGAAAATCCCTACTTATTAAATATTACCATTTTGATCAAAATTCTCATTTCTCATTTCAATATAATTTCTAATACAATTTCAAGAGATAATACAACCATATCCATATTCATATAGTCTCCACATGTTAATCAATATTCCCAATTTAGTCATTTCAAGACAAATTTATAACATATAATATATCAAACTTCCATAGTTCCATCTGTAACGCCCTAAAAAAAATACATAAAACCCATCTCTTTAGACATGCATTGATACAAAGAAACCAACCATCTTTCCATTAATCTAAGTAGTTCTTACAAAAGTATTACATGTTAACAACAAAAGCAAATGCCCTACGGGCTTACAGCTTTCCAAGCTAACACTTGGTTACAAAAAGAAGAGTACTAACTCAATACATATTAAGCCCTTGGCTTGAATTTACATGTAATACATCAAAAGATAGCAAATAACAAAGCTGTCTGTTCCTCTAGCCTCCCAAGCTATGTCCTTGGAGCTGGCATGCTACCTGTACCTGAAAATAATGTCCCATAAAGGGTGAGCGACAGCCCAGTAGAAATACACTAAACCAACCATGAACAATGACTAAAAGATTAGCAGTTGATAGATGGTCAACACAGATACATCCACATATATCACATTTCGATTTCATGACATTAAGTCCATGTTACATTTCGTTTCCCATGTCTTTTCCAACTTTGAGTTTGAAAACAAGGCTCAACACCTAGCCAATTAAGTTAATGAGATTTAGACTCATCTTTAAAACACTTTCAAAATTCATGAGGGATACACATTTTAATGCTGTATCAATAACACATAAACCATTCCCACACTTTGCGAAAGATACACATTTCGGTGCTGTATCAACATAACATAGAATCACTTCTATACTTTACAATTGATAACGATATACATTTTAGTGCTATATCAAATCAATTCAAACACTTCCATAATCAACACTTGATACACATTGTAGTGCTGTATCAATGTCACACAAAATCCGGTTTAGAGGTCCATCCCCTATCTTTCCCTAAACCGTGGAGTACATCCCACATCTCCTCCCACACAACACATGTATATAAACATAGATCATATACAATCAATCAATACATAGAATTAATGTATTATTCCAGTTGCTATATTCAATAGCATACTCCATCGATTAGTTTTAGTTTGCCTAATCATCATGCAGTGTCTACAACAATCAAGACTATCCTCCACCGATAGCCCAAAGCAGTTATTACTATACTGAAAATAAATGCACCAAATGGATATATAATCAACATTTCAACTAGGTGAGTGATGAACGAATCAAACTACACCCTTTAATCCCATACACATCCAATTCCAACATTCTCAATTTAATTCTTCTTTTATTCAAATTAATTATACCAATTAATTTATCAATGTAATTAGAGCATTTCCCATAATTAACATCACAACCCTAAGGTTTCATTTTCATCAATAAACCAATATTGATCTCATTCCTCTATGCCAAACATGCATATAAATTTATATAAACAAAACCCTAACTTTTGTGAAATTACACAAAGGCCCAAACTTTCTCAAAATTACCCAACAACCCCCAACTCATCAAAATACTAAAATTCAAAGACAAAACTCATGAGAAGGAGTAGGATATCCCTACCTCGAAGTTAGAGCTCAAACGGGGAAGTTGAAGAAAACCAAAATGCTCCAAACTCAAAGATCCACGGATCAAAATGGAGCCCTCGACGATCAACACACTTTTTACAAAGGCCGGAGGATGGGGAGACACTCTAGCTAGATCAAACCCTAGAGAGAAGGGAGTTTATAGAGAGAAGAGCTCTCAAAATGTCTTTTTAGAAAGTAAGAAAGAGAGATAGAGAATGTAAAATGTGATTTTAAAATGCCCAACTGCCAACTGATATACGACATTCCCGCTCGAGCGGAGAACACAACGCTCGAGCGTCAAGAACAAAAAACTAGGTACGCTCGAGCGCAAGAAGGCCCGCTCGAGTGCCAAGACACAAGAATAAAGTACATCCGCTCGAGCGTGGATTTCCCCCTCCTAGAACTTACACCAAAAAGTACTACCCGCTCGAGCGCCAGAGTACCCGCTCAAGCGCGACCGCTCGAGCGTAAAGAAACCCGATCGAGCGTAAAAATCACAACTGCAGAAGTTTTGCAAGGACACGAAAAACTGGGAGTGTGCAATCTCCGCTCGAGCGCAACAAGGCCCATTCGAGTGGAACAACCAAAAACCTGGCAACAAGATTTTAGACCAAGGTTCAACCCACCTGTTCGAAACATGCCCGACACATCCTAAAACTCAAACACATGGAATTAAAGGACGACAACAAGATAGATACAACTACCAACTCCACGGAACTGAGTCCGGAATACAACAGAACAGTAAAGGGTCAACCGGGACCGCTATACCATCATTTCTCATCCTTTCAAGAAATCCCTCATTTAAATGCAACATGGTAAATTTTCATCGATAGCCAAAATAGTTATCTCTAACACAATAATTAAAAGATAACAACATGGACATACAATCCAACATATAACTATAACTTGGAATCTCCCATGATTCCCAACATTTAGAAACAAATCATATTCCACATTTTATCAAATATGAACAACTACACTAGTTTTCATATCACAATCATGTTCGGTAACCTCTCAAGGTCCGTTTCTAACCGTGTCGGTTTCATTCCAACAAATACATTAAGTAAAATAATACCGTTAATGCCCAAGAAAACATCATTTTATTTCCAAACTCATTCTCCAAGCATTATTCAACTATGACATCCTATTTTGATCGAAAGCCCCAAAAGTTAAACGTAATTCCTTTGTTTTCTTTAAAAATGCTCTTTTGGCCACAAACCGGTAAAAATTTCAAAACCAATCGAATCGAAGTCCGTTTTTGTTCCAATTTAAAACATAACTCTTTCATAACCTTACAAACATATTCCAAGTTTACACTTTCGCAATTTGGGCATCAACTTTTTATTTTTCTCAAAACTTCTCTTTTAAGCAAATAACACACAAATTTTTCAAAAATTCTAATTAAATTATATACAACTCTAAACTCCATATAATCAAGCAAAAGTGCATAAAGAAGTGTAAGAAAAATCTCTACTTAACAATTTACACAATATTTCTCAATATGAATTGATTTTTCTCAAAAATAAATTCTAAAACTCAAGGATGAGATAAATATTTCAACATTAATTTCTTAAAATAAATTATCTAACCATAATATGATGTAGATATAATCCACACAACTGTTAAATTCTATTTTCGGATTTCTTTTACAAAATTAACAACACAAAATGATTTTTCCAAAATCAATCTCAAAATATCAACATTCTTAACATTTCAACATAATTTTTCTTTCAAAAATTACGAAACAAAAATATGAAAATATATCTATATGCAATACCTCTTATAATGATATATTTTCTCAAAATAACCCTAACATAGCTTTAATGTAAAAATATGAAGAAAGTCCCTACCTCAAAAATGAAGAAAAAGCAGATCTGGAAGGCAAATCTTCCCTGATCATGAATCTGACACTACCATTGCGAAGATCACAACGAGCTCTCCAACTTTCATTTATAACACTTTTACAAAATCTCACTCTAAAGACTCCCATTTCAAGCTTGAAGCTTGAGCAAAAATGGTGAACATGGAAAGAGAGAGAGAGAGACACACACTGTGTGTGTGTGAATGAGAGAGAGAGAGAGAGAGAGAGAGAGAGAGAGAGAGACGTTGAGAGGGAGAGAGAGTTCCGTAAAATGGAAAGCAAAAAGGAGGGGAAGGCAAAGGCATGGGGGAGACAACCTCATGTCGGTTTGGTGGCTTTCCAAAAGAAAAAAATTGATTTCCCAAAAAATATTATAATTTTTGTAATAATATTTTCAAATTTTATAATATAAATTATAAAATAGCATAATTTTTCTCACCACAAAATATGATATTTTTGTACACTACAAAATATAATATTTTACTCACCACGAAATATGTACTCATTTTATTCACTACAAAAATATATATATTTTTTTACCATATGGTACACACCATAAAATCAAGGGCAAATTACATATACACCCCTCGAGGTTTGGCTAAATTACAGATACCCCCCTGAGGTTTCGGAAATTACATCCCGCCCCCTGAGGTTTGTATTTTTATAACAATTTGCCCCCTGAGGTTTATATTTCATAACAAATTACCCCCTAATTTCTTATGCAAATATAGCATTCAGGGGGGAATTCGTAATTTCTCAAACCTCAGGGGGGCATCTGTAATTTAGCCAAACCTCGAGGGGTGTATATGTAATTTGCCCTAAAATCAACTGTTAAATATTTATTATAATCCTATATAATAAATAATAATAACTTCCAAGGTGGTTATTACCAATCACATAATTAAAAAGGCCCAAACAGTTAAACATGAGTCATTAAACAAACTCAATTTAAATTGAATCTAAGTCATGGGTCTTGAATTTAAATTCTCACTCATAAGCCAAACATCACCCAATTACGTATCAAATTAGACCCAACAAATCTATCCAAATCATGATCTAAACATTAAAAATTAAATAACAAAATTATGCTATAAATTAAACTGAACACTAATCAGTCCGTGAATTTTCATAAAATAAATACTCCTCATTTAATTCGGAAATGTTTATCCAATGTGCTAGACTCATATGGGAACAACATTTAAAAATTTCATAATTTTTTGAGATCGGTAACTATTTTTAAAAAATACAAAATCAAACTATTTTCGCACAGAATTTACACAACACTCAAATTCAAAAATTTGCTGAATTAAATTATGCACTAGCTTTTTTTAAAAAAAAATTCTCGCTCACTACACTTTGTGATGCGCTTCATGCACGCACTCTCCAATGTAGTCTACTTTTAGTTTTGTCACTTTTGAAGTTAGAATTTACTTTCCGTTTTAAGGACATTAGAATGTCAATTTATCTTGGTAGAGCCTTTTATATTGTATTTGATTCTCTAAAATGGCATACAAGTTTAGTTCACATAGAACTAGACAAAATAACTAGGCTAGAGAAGGGCTACTGGGCTCTCTTGCTAAGGTAAATCAACTTAGATGTGAGCCTTGTTTAACAGGAAAGGCATGTAGAAAGTCTTTTGGTAAGAATTCTAAAGCTACTTATCCATTAGATCTAATCCATTATGACATTTGTGGACCAATGAATGTTAACGCACAACATGGCACATCTTATTTTATAAACTTTATAGACGCTTTCTCACATTTTGACTCAATATTATGTTAGCTTTGAATTGTTTCAAATGTTTCATAACAGAGGTTGAGAAAGGTTATCTCTTTTATTTTTATTATAAAAATTAATGTGCGTAACAATCAGATGACGGTGGTGTATTTTGAAAGCTTTTTTAGATATTTTTTTTGTCTCTCTTTCTTGGTTCTCGTCAAGGTACTATTAGACCCTATAGGGTTTTGGAACCTATATTTGCATAGAGGACTCTTGTAGCCATTTTATTTGTGAAAGAAAAAACCAAAAATTGTGTGGAAGGAGCTTGTAAAGCAGGCTTTCGATTTTAACCATTTTATTCTACATCAGGTATTGATAAGGCATACAAAAGATCCCGCAACTCTCAAAATTCTTCCTTTCAATATCAACCTCCTTACCAGCCCTCCCTCTCTCAAAAAAAATAAAATAAAATAAAAATAAAAATAAAAATAAAAATTTTAGCCTCCTCGATTGAGTTCATCTTTTATTGTGATTATCTTTCTTGTTTACTGGTTTCCCTTTGTAAGACTTACACGATCTATATATCAGGAATTAAAACACTAAGATAATTTAAAACTAAACAGTTCAAATATTAATAGATTTAAATAAGTACCATCTATTGAGGAATGGTCTCCACAATTGGAAAACCCTAACACCAACTCTTCCCCTCTTTCTCTTAATCTTTACATTGTCTTTCAATGGGCTGACAACCCTTTGATTCACATATATATAAACCCCAATAGGATAGGAGAGAGGACCGGGCTTAAATAAAACAATTATTGGGCCTTCCCATTAAGGAACTCAAATAACTTAGAACTAGCCTTACACCTCCATACCACATATCTACATATAAAATAATAAATACACTAAGATGGACCATGACCAAAAATTTTATGGATCACAATAATAATTTTGGCCTTATACCAGTCAATCTGTTTGAATCACTTTCAACACATTATTCACAAACTAAACAAAATATAGTCAATGACAACCTAAGTAAGAAAATTTCTTACATTCTGCCACTTAGGCTACATTGACTACTAATTTAAGAAAATATTTTATTTAATAAAATGACTCTCGGGTTGAATAACTTTAGTGGCCACAAAACATGATTCAGAATATAAACATCTTAGCACAGAATGTCGTTCAATGAGAATATTAATATCGAACTGTAACGGTAATTATGCTATCCAACAACATAACACCTTCCACAATTACAAAAACTAATATGTCACCAGCATGGATTTATATATGTGGTTAAGTGTAGTGTGGAATTTCAGTACAACTGATTCAAAAACTATATAACATGCTAATTCCACATTCAATTCTCTGGATGGTCTCAAAAAGGCCTAGTAAAGAATCTCATTCCTTTTTACACTTCTAAAAGAAGCCTTTATACCTCTAAACCGAGATCTTTCATGCTTTAAACCAAGCATTAGATTTTATGGATCCATATACACTTATAAACCAAAGTGTTAATCTTTATATCTCAAAAATTTAAATATAACTGTAAGAGTTCATATAAGAGGAATACATATATAACAGTTACCATTTATGTGTACACACATAAGTATAAACAAAATGTGAATAAACACAGTAAACTTTATTAATTGAAATACACCATAGATAATATTCATGGGTAAAAAATTTCTTTAACCAAACACATAAAAAATTGTAAAGTATCCATATGCCCAATATATTAGCAAATTAAATTTAGCCTAAGCCCTTTATTTAGATAATCAACTAATATGTATTCTGTAACAAGTGCTCATAAAAAATATCATCTTTAAGGACTCTAATTCTGAACTATTTTAAATTTATATATTTAACACCATTAGAGCTTTTATTATTCTTCATAGAGAAAACTAAAACCAAGTATCATAATACATCTTTCTAGGTTTGGAGATGAAATTAACAATTCTAAGCTCCGAAATAAAATTCTTTAATTATATATAACTCAAGTTGAACTGTAAAACATGTTTGCGTATTGAAAAGTTATAAGAGATTTTATGCAACTCTTCCATAAAATAACATCTCATGCAAATATAAAAATATAACTGGTAATAGATACTATATATCATCTGAGCAACTACCGAAGTCAACATTGTGCAACTAATAACATTAAGATGATTAATTCTTTTATAGACAATCATACAATCTTTAATTCTCTATAAATATAATAGCACTTTATCTGTTCCAACCCAATGGCCAAGGGTTAAATTAAAATAATAATTGTCTAATAAACTAATTGCATGTGCACCAAGTTTAATTTAAATTTCATAATTCATTAAACTCTCACAACACTAGCATACGAGAAATTCCCCATAAACTCTTTATCAACATCATTTTATGAATATTGAATGCTAATTAATCTCGGTCACCAATAAGAGCAATGTAAAACTTTTAATTATGCATATTAAATTTAGTAAGAATGTGATCTAGGTATGCTCTTTTGAGATGAGAAAAACAATCCTCTAAATTTATTTTCAAGTATCTTAATGCCAAACTCATAAAATATTTTACCAAGTTATTTTATATCAAAAATTTATTAACAACATTATTTTCATATCAAGTATTAATTCGAAATTATTAGTAGGAAATAAAATTCCATCAGTATAAAGGATTATTTAAATAAATTACTCCCACTAACCTTGAGATATATGCATAAATTAATAGTATTATCCATAAAGCCAAGTAATAATATTTGGTGAACCTTTAAATATCATTGCTCAAAAATTCGTTTGAGACTATAGATAAATTTGTTTAACTTACAAATCAAATTTATTTTGTTTGGCGAAGCAATAGATAAAAATGCCACAATACCACTATAATCATTATAAAACTATCTTTATGACATTGGTAAGGACAATACCCTTTTCAAATCACAACCTCTTGCAATAATTGTGTATTTATTTATTTATGTTAAAAAATACTCATTAGATTTCAAACTTTTAAGAAGTTTAACATGATCTCATATTTTATTAATAATTTATATCAATTCATTTATTATATTACAAATTGTCAATATCTTCATTGTACGTAACAATTATCTCTTCAATCTTTTGATATTGCTCATTTAGTAAAATAATATAATTACAGGGATCTTTTAACTGTGTGGGAATGTCTAGGAGGTTGTACATTTTATGCATGTTCAAGTTATATCAACAGATTGAATAGACACTTCAAGTTATACTTGCACTTTCACTTACTCTGTGTGAGAATTAATGGACCAATTTATTACAATAGGCACAAGTACACATGGAAATTTATATATTTGAGTTTTAAACTCTTCCCCAATCTAAAAACTTAACATTTTTAATCTTAAAAGATTCTTATGTCAGAACCAGGATAATAGATGTAACGCCCCCAAAATAATCCAACATGAAATAGATACATCAACCAACATCCATTAAAGAATATGAGCAATGCTCCAACCTTTGCATCATTAATCAATAAGGTTTGTACAAAATAGCCCCACATGCGAATTATACATTCAATGGTGTAGAATACATGAATTTATAGCATGCAGAACATCCAATCCCAAAAGTAAATAAAATGCCCTCAAGGGCTTACATATTCCAAGGCTTAAGCCTGGTTACACAACAATGGTCTCTCGGACCCATACACGAATAGCCCTTGGCTTACAAAAAAATTACAATCACAACAAAAAGAGTCTTACACTCTTAAAGCATATTACCACACCCTAGTTTGGCGGGTTCACAACATCCTTTCCTGCACCAAAATCCCATAGGGGTGAGCACAAAGCCTAGTAGAAAATTCTTAATAAAGTATATACATCTATGCAATTCCCATGGAATGAAAATGCTCATGCCATGCTATGCCATTAAAAGGAAATCATATCTTTTTCTTTTGAAAATCGTCATGCACCATAAAAATATGGAAGTTCCAACAGTTCAAATGTTTTACATCAAATTCACGGGGCGGTAAATACGACTCAGGTAATCCCTAGGTTGGTGTCTGCAAGTAGTCATAGCATGCTCTACCAAAACCCCACTTTACCGGTAGCTAACCATAAGGCATGTGGTACCTACTCCGCTTGTGTGTTCGGTCTTTCACCCTGGACGCTCAGACCAATTTAATCAATGTCACCTACACCCCCTATCCGGACTTACCAATGTATTTACTCCAAACAATTCAATAAATTCTCATTTTCACAAACATTTCTTTTCAATGTGAGCTTTCAATTTCTCTATTCAAGGATTTACAATGATCAACCGAAATTAAATGCCAATGCAACAACTATCAATGCAATGCACATCTTTCCAATTCTCAACATTTTCCATACACTATCCCATTATTGGTTATAAATTTCCACTTCTCATTCCAAATGTAAAATTCACAAGATGACCATGCATCCATTTAGATTCATCGAGAATAACTACATTTTAACAATAAGAAATAAAAATAACTATTTCACATATTCCCTACCATTTCTACTTCATCAACATTGTTAAGAAAGTCCCCTTTCTTCATTACATTTGACACACAAGAAAACAATAATAACATTGGTAGTAATAATATTTCATGGATCCTCAACATATTCTTCAACCCCAAATTTCTAGGGTTTTTCTCCAAAATCAACATTCTCTCATCTTTTGAAAATGTTTCTCCCCAAAACATCACCTCTCTTACCATGTGATTTAAAAACCTCAAGAAAATAGTTTAGGGAGAGAGAGAGATAGGTTAAACCCACTTTTAAAACCCTCAACATTTATGAGACAAAACCAAACTTTCAATATTATTAAAGAAACTTTTAAATCAACAAAATCTAGCATATATATATATATATAACTCAAAGAAATCTCCCTACCTCAAGCTTGTTGTTGAAAAATGAGATGAAAACCCTAAAAATTTGAAGGTATTGAAATAAGATCTCCACCACTCCAAAGGTAGCCCTTGATTAGCTTTTCAAGCTTTGAGAAGAATTGGATTCAAAATCTCAATGGATTGAGAAGGATCAATTGTTTGGTGTGCTAGGTAAGGGTTTTTAGAGAGAAGGGAGAGAATATGGTATTTTTTTGAGAGAGAGATATAAGAAAAATATGAGATATTCCCAACCAAAAGTGAAAAAAAAAAAAAAACAGAGTTCTTGGATCTGGGCTTTTCCTACACGTGCGGAGCCCACTTCCGCACGTGCGGCGTGTGCCTCCCGCATGTGCGGCTCTCACCACCGCACGTGTGGCAGCTCCCTGCACCTCCTTTCCGCACCTACATTTATTCTAGTATGCACCCCAAGCCTCCTCTGTTTCCCGCACGTGCGGCCTGGCCTCCCGCATGTGCGGCTCCCATCTTGCACGTGCGGCCCAGTTTTCCAGCCCAGAATTTTCCAGTTTGGTTCGAAACCCTTCGGATCCAATCTCGCACCTTCAGGAACAAATGAAATTTCGGAAAAGAAACAAATAAGAATGAAACTTTTAACAAGAGTTTTCAAAAATGTGAATCCACACAACTAAGGAAAGTGAGGCGATTCACGAGGCCGGTCATCACAATAGAACCATTATCAACTTATAAAGTAACAACAAATAGCTATAGGTCCCATTTTAATTTGAAAAGCACCACAAAATTTTTACTTCTGTACAATCCTAAATTCAGAAGTTATTCTTACTAAATTTTCTACTAGTTCGCAATTTAAAAGTGTTTTAAAAATATTTTTTAACTTAGTACCATATGTAAAGTATACACAAGCATACATAGTAATTAAAAATATTTTATCACAAAAGACTCATGTAATTTAGGAAAATTTATTAGAAAATCCTTTTTTAAGTGTTTGTATCCCAATTAGTCCATAAGATATTCTTGTATTCCAATAAGTCCTATTATTTGAACATTTGAACTACTAAATCCGAATTCTCATATTTAGAACATTTTATGGACATTTATACCCTTACAAATATTTTTTGAACGGTTTGCAATTTGGTGATGTGAACATTCATATTTTACAATGTAAATGTTCACATTGATAGTGTGAACATTCACATTGACATGTTAACGTTCACATTAACGATGTGAACATTCTCATTGACGGTGTGAACATTCACATCACAAACATTCACACTGTAAATGTGAATATTATTAGGAGTATTTTGGAAACTATATAACTCATAGGACTTATTGGAATATAAGAAAATAATGTGGACTAAATGAAACATAAGTAGGTGAAAAGGGATTTATGAAAAAGTGCCCATATAATTTAAACATGTTAACATACACCTCATCATTTTATTAGAGTCCATTTACGATGCTCAAATACTCAACTTTCTTCTGAAGTTACAAGCATGATATATTTAAATTGATTCCACAATTTCGTAAAAAATTAATAAGAGGTTATGTACATTAGCCAAAATTATCATGTTCACTATAATATCCACCTTGAATTAATAATTTTAAAATCTTTATTGTTGTGTTTTTCAACATAAATGAGGTAGACAAATGCACACCATCAATACTCATTTATAAAATTAATAGAATTATTTCTCCCACACACTATGATAATTATCATCCAACTCAAAAATAAAAATCTATTTTAATTATTATTATTATTTTATTTTATTTTATTACCAAAATTAAAAAATAATAATCATACTTATTTAGTTTTGAAATTAAGATTAAATTGTTGCCTTATAGACAATATAAAATTAACATTCCTTAAAACAAGATCAGTATTAGACTACAACTTAAATAACATGACCACAAAATACAATTTTGATTAACACAAGCACTTTTAAGCAGTTTAAGAAACAAACACTACAACAAAATGCATTTTTGGCGACTAAAACAAATTTTGCCGCCAAAACTTGTGCAATTAGCGACCAAAAATGTTTTTGGTTAGAAAGTACAATATTTAGCTACTAATTTTTTTTAGTAGGGAAATATTGATTATTGGCGAATAAAAAAAATGTAGTCGCTAAAAATGTCACAATTGGCGACTAAAAAATGTTTTAGTCGCTATATAGATAGTTTTGGCTACTAAATTTTTTAGTCGCCAAATAAAAAACAAAAATTTACTTTCAGACTTTTGGCGACCAAAACTTTGGTCGCCAAAAATTTATTTTTAGTGAATAAAAAATGTTTTAGTCGCTCTATAGCTACTTTTGGCTGCTAAAATTTTTTTGTCGCCAAATAAAAAATAAAAATTTATTTTTGATTTTTGGTGATCAAAACTTTGGTCACCAAAAATTTATTTTTAACGACTAAAAAATATTTTAGTCGCCAAAGAATTAAAATATTTGGAGGAAAAATTTTGAATTTTGGAGGGATTAATAAAATTAATTCGCGACTAAAATGTTTAGTCGCCAAATCAATGCTTTTAGCGACTAAAATAATATTTAGTCGCCGTTAGTTAATTTTTGGCTACTAAAAAAAAATTAGTTGGCATTGATCAAACCTTGTCCCTTAATTAGACTACCCTATTAGTCCTCTCCCATTTCACTCTCTCATCATCCCTGTAACGCCCTCGAAATAACAACATTAAACCCATCAGATAAGACATGCATTTACATATAAACTAACCACATTCTTTTATTCATTAGAGTTCCATATGTAAGTATTACATGTTAACATCAAAACAAAATGCCCTACGGGCTTACAGCTTTCCAAGCTAACACTTGGTTACAACAAAAGAGTACTAACTCGTTTACACATTAAGCCCTTGGCTTGAAGTTACATGTAATACATCAAAAGTTCAGCGACAAAAGTATGTCCGCCTCTAGCCTCCCAGCTATGTCCTTGGAGGTGGCATGCTACCTGTACCTGAAAATGATATTCCCATATAGGGTGAGCCACAGCCCAGTAGAAATACACTAAACCAACCATGAACAATGACTAAAAGATTAGCAATTGATAGATGGCTAACACAGATACATTCACATAAATTACACATTTATGTCATACAACTTATGAGTCTAAGTTACCTTTCATTTTCCCTTTTTCAACAGATAAGCATGCTAGCTCTATCATCATTTGCACAGATATGTATAAAAACTATATCCCACATTCAGATAAGCATAAAAGCTATATCCACATTCTCAACAGATATGTATAACAACAATATCCCACATTCACAGATAAGCATATAAGCTGTATCCACACTTTACTAAGATAAGCATATAAGCTCTATCTTCACTTCTCTAGACAAGCATATGAGCTGTGTCTACGGAGTTCATCCCATATCTTCTCCCAACACTATCCGGTTTAGAGGTACATCCCCTATCTTCCCCTAAACCGCGGAGTACATCCCCTATCTCCTCCTCTACACATAACGTATATAAACACATTGGTTCTATATACAATCACCCAATACATACAGTTAATGTATTCTATCAACCGTCAAGTTCCATGACACATTTCATTGATTAGTTTCAGTTTGCCTAATCATCATGCATTGTCTACAACAATCACGACTATCCTCCACCGATAGCCCAAAGCAGTTATTTCTAAACAGAAAATAAATGCACAAATGGATATTCAATCAACATTTCATTTCCTCATTTCTCACCATTAATTATCCCAATTAATCAAACAATGTAATTAGGCCATTTTCCATAATTACCATTTCAACCCTTAGGTCCCATTTTCATCAATGATTTAACATCAATTCCATTTCTCCATGCCAAACATGCATCTAGGTTTATTATGAATAAAACCCCAACTTTTGTAAAATTACACAAAAGCCCCAAACTTTCACAAAATTACCAAGCCAAGCCCAACATCTCAAAATACCAAAATTTAAAGACAAAATCCATAGAGAGGAGTAGGATATCCCTACCTCGAAGTTTAAGCCAAAAAGGAGATGAAGACTCGAAGATCAACTTGCTCCAAATCCAAACTTTTTTAGATTAAATCAAAGCTCTCAACGCCCTCTATCTTTTTAACAAAGGCTCTAGGCTAGATTCACACTCTAGGGAGATCAAATCTTAGAGAGAATGTAAGTTTAGAGAGAGAGGGTCTCGGATTTAGGGTTTGATCAAAAAATAAAGTGAAAAACTGAAGTTCAAAATCGCTACTGTCCGCTGATATAAAACACGCTCGCTCGAGCGAAGCCTTGGTCGCTCGAGCGACCCGACACAGAAACTCTCGCTCGAGCCAAGAAGTTCTCGATCGAGCGAAGAAAAACCCAGACCGCTCGAGCCACGAAAATCTCGCTCGAGCCAGGAAAGGCAACTCTCAGGTCCAGAACCAGACGCAACACTCGCTCGAGCGAAGCCACCCTGGCTCGACCCACCAGACACGAACTCAACTCTCGCTCGAGCGAACAACTCCTAGCTCGAGCGAATGTCCAAAAATCTGGGCAGCAACACTAGGCTCCCAAACACAACCAACCTGAAACAAACCTGCCCAACACATCCTATAACTCAATATACAAAGTAAAGAGGATGCAAACTAGATAATAAACAAATACCAACATCCACGGACACATGTCCGGATCACTGTACAACAAGGGTAAACCCGGGATCGCTATAATCCCTCTTCTCTCTCTTTCTCTTTCTCTCACTCCATCGCAGGCGACCCTCCTACCGGCCACCATCCACCACTGTAGCAGGCGACGGTACAACCCATTGTTGTCACCGGCGACGGCACAATCCACATCCCTACCAGCAACGGTACCACCCATCTCCCAACCAGCAACAGAACAGTCACCACCAAACCTCACCCTCGGCTCACCACTCCACCGTCTTTGGCCACCGTCGCACATCACACTGCCACTGCTGCAAATCACAGGTTTTTCTCCCTCTTTCTATCGCTCTCGGTCTCTCTCCCTCTCTATCAATTTCAGTCTCTCTCTCTCTCTCTCTCTCTCTCTCTGGCCTTTCCTTTATTTTCCCCATTTCTCACACTTGCTAGGGTTTTATATGATTTTTTTAGTCTAATTTTGTGTTGACTTGTTTATTGGGTTTGGTTGAAGTGGTTTGATTTCTATGAAATTATGGGTTTGATCACCAAAATGGGTTCAATTTAGGGTGTATGGGTTTGACAGAGAAAAAATTTTGATGTCAAAAATCAAAATCAATGAAATGTGATAGTGAGAAACTTTGGCTTTGGAGTGGGAATCACAATTGGGATCGTGGTTGGGCATTATCTATTTATATATTTCCAAACAAGTGATGTCAAGGTCAGTGTCTCTATTTCTTTATCTTCACACTTCAGGCATTTTGATTTTTGGTTCTAATTGTTTTTCTTCAGTGTTTTATTTGTCTTTTTTCTTCATTAGTTCTTATATAATTCATCTGTGTAGTGGTCTGGGTGTTTTCTAATTTAGTCATTTGTTTGTAATATCACTCTGTAAACCAATGAAACTGCCAAACAAATTCTAAGCTTATGTTAGGTATTATTGTATAGTACCCATGAACTATCTCTATGGAATACCATCTTTTGATGATTGACTTGCACAAATTTAGGGTATTTCATTGGAGAGAATTGGCATTCTTTGGAGAATTTAATGCTCAGTGGATTGGAAGTTGTATGGCATATATATTTAGGATTGTAAATTAGCCAAGTAGTTAGTTGTTGAGGTTTGACTTAAAAACTTAACGAGTTCAAAAATGCTTTCAAGCTTGCCATGTTTACATGACAAATCACTTTTTAATGAGCTTTTAATGAACTGAGCACGAATATTTTACGAAAGTGCAATATTTTGTGTCTCAAGCTTTGTCAATTTATTTTTGTTTCTCTATCACAATGTAAGGTTATCACTGTCCTCAATTGTCATGGTTACTTTCCTCGTGGAAAATAGGTCCTGTGACAGCAAATGGAATGTAATTAGCACGTTTAGGTTGGGAGTTAGAGCTGAAAACGCCTTAAACTTAACCAAAAAAAGGGCATTAAGGGGGCAAAAATGCGAATCAGCCCCCGAACCACCGTACGAATGTCACAGCCGCCGTCATCGTGACAAATAGGACCTGTGACAACAAACGAAATGTAATTAGCATGTGTAGGTTGGGAGTTACAGTTGAAAATGCCTTAAGCTTAACCGAAATGGGCGTTAAGGGAGCGAAATATTGAAACAGCCCCAGAACCACCGTAGGGATGTCACGGCCAGCTTCCCTGTGACATATAGGACTTGTGACAACAGACAAAATGTCATTGGAACACGTAGTTTGGGAGTTAGAGCCGGAAACGACTTAAAGTTATTTGAAAAAGAGAGAGTTTGACATCCAATAAATGTTCAACATTTTCATTGTAAATGATGCCATTGTTTCATCGTACACGGTGGTCATTTGGGTGGTAAACGTATTAAGAGAGCATGATATGGTTATGGTGACAACCTCGTAGATTACTCAATCATTTTACTTTGATTAGGAAAATGAGAATGAAGAAGAGTTAAAATAAATTTACCACCAAAACAATCTACTCATAAAAATTTATTTTATGAAGAGGTATGCTCCTAAAAATTGTATTATTTGTAAATTGAAATCAAATTTGAAATAATCTTTCATGATACATAGATATGATTGTATTTCGAAAAAATATTTTTATAGATTGTTCTACCTTAAATGCATGTTATTACAACTTTTTCAAATGCTTTTATGAATTGATATTTTGTAATTGATGCAATTGTGCTTTTTTTTTTTCTTTTTTTTTTTTCTTTTTTTGTAGATGGCTTTTGGCGTGGACTTGTGGATAGTCTACATTTTTGTTTATGGAGGACACTTGACACTTTTGTATAATCCTGCTAACTATGTCTTCCTCTGCTTTTGTGAAAGTATTTTTTGTATACGGAGGGCTTTGATTTTTGTATGATTCTATATTTTGTATGGAATTATTATTTTAGTTTGGACAATAGTTGGTTTGTATGAACTTTGACATTTAAAGTTATTCATTTTTTTTTATACAGATGCAGATTATGGAATGATTGATAGTATACGTATTATTTTGTTTGCATACGTATTATAGGTTGTATAGAATATAGACAAGTTGTGGAGAAATTATAATTTTGTGATAAAACATAAGATCATGTTTTTGGCGACTAAATAATTAGTAGCTAAAAAGAAATTGGAAAATAGTTTGGCCAACTAAAAGTTTTGTAGCCAAAAAAATAAAAATAAAAATTAAACATTTGGCGACTAAAAGCTTTGTAGCCAAAAGAACAATCAAACATTTGGCGACCAAAAGTTTTGTAGCAAAAAAAAAAATCAAACATTTGGCAACTAAAAATTTTGTAGCAAAAAAAAGTCAAACATTTGGTGACTAAAATATTTTGTAGCTAAAAACAAAAGCTGAAGAATAAAAAAACTTTTGCCTACTAAAAATTTAGTAGCCAAAAACATAACATTTTTGCCGACTAAAATATTAGTAGCCAAAACGCAAAATATTTGCCGACTAAAATTTTAGTAGCAAAAAACATAACACTTTAGGCGACTAAACCTTTAGTAGCCAAAAACATAACACTTTTGCCGACTAAAATATTAGTAGTCAAAACACAATCTATTTGCCGACTAAAATTTTAGTAGCTAAAAACATAACACTTTAGGCGACTAAAACTTTAGTAGCCGAAAATGTGCTATTTAATTTTTTTCCAACCTTTTGGTGTTTAGTCGGCAAATGAATACATTTGGCGACTAAAATAAGTTTAGTCGCCAATTCGCTTTCCCGACTACTCTTCGGCTACTAATTATGCGACCAAAAAATTTAGTCGCTAAAGCCCTTTGGCAACTAAAAATTGACTTTTGGCGACTAAAAATTTAGTCGCGAAAAGTGAAAATTCTTGTAGTGAAATATGGAGATACTAGAGGTGGGAACAACGTCATAGTTAACAAAAAATTCTAAAGAATTTTTCTTATTTGAGTTAATAATATATAAAGAGATTTGCAGAATATTTTAAAAAGAAAACATAAAACGCTGAAGAGAGATAATGATTTATAAAAAATTGAAGTTATTATACAGGGCACTGTAGAGTATAATTTAGATTTTCTTATAAGAACTATCTAGTGAATATTTTAAAACTTTACTTCCTTAAATAGTTAACATTGAATATAACTTCAATATTTCATATTATATTGAGGTGTTAATATAAACGGTTAAGAAGGTGCATTCTCTAGTATGTCAATATCTAAATCAATTAAATTTAAAACTAAGTCAATATCTCTTTACGAATTCACAATCAGAACTTCCATGGAGTAAATTTGATTTTCATAAAAATATCTCCCTTTCATTGCCTTCAATTCAATATAATATCAATCAATTATATACGGGCAATAATAATCTCATAATCACAATTAATATTCTCAAATATTTAAAATATATCACTCTTAAACTGAATATATAGAAACCATATATTTTAACATCTCCAACTTTCAATGATACATAGGCAATTACTATAATCCCACAAGAATGTGTAGTAAATAAACTTTAACAATATTCTTAAATGGTCCAGAATGTATCACTATATAAACACCTTTGGGTTAAATATATAGGACACATTCAACATCTTTAAACAAGTCAACTAGAAAGAATGATTTATCAAAAACTATCTCCTGGGGTAGATAATTTTTTCAAAATTAATAAAATTTCCCTTACTAGTGACTCACTACCTCTAAAATTAACACACACAATTAATCCCTTTGGGTAGGTAATTGAGTGATATAATTTTAGAAGAGATTTCAGAATACTTACTGAAAAGTCACTTTAAAAATGACCACTTCGGCAGTATCCCCCACATCGTTAAAAGAAAATTCTCCATTTGGAACTACAAAAATAAATATTTGTTCATCTTTAAAACTTTATTTGTGTATTAATAATAATAAAACCTATAAATCATCATGCAATCTATAATATTAATCCTTTACATACAATCACATTTATTCAATACGATTTTATTTAAAATATTAAATGCAAAATTTAAAATATAAATAGAAATTATTTTTCAAATATGAACAATATTTAAAAAAAAAAAAATCAATCTTAACATGAAAAAGTTATAAAATATGGACAAATACATTGTTAATTAAACAATTTATTGTTCATTTACTTCCAATCATCAAAACCATTTAATTCTACCCATCAATAAACATATGTTCAATTTAATAAGTATTACCCCATCAATATGTTTAGACTTATAAATAGTATACCACTGCCACTTTGCCAGAATATGCAATGCCCATATCAAAAATAAAATATAAATCAGCATAAAACAATTACAATCCAAACTTGAGGACAAAACATAACTATAATATTATATAACATCACAACTTCTGTAAAATATGAACAATCAAACAGGGTCTTAGAGCTTTGTTATGCAGAATGGTTGCCCTACTAGAAGCAGCGATTTTGCAGAGTCAGCTTTCACGTGGCTTGAAGATTTAATATTCACGAATCAAAATATGATTAATATGACTTTAATCTTTATATGTTTTAATTGTAATATAATTAGCTCTGATACCACATGTAAGATTTACAGGATCTATATATCAGGAATTAAAACACCAAGATAATTTAATTAAACTAAACAGTTAAAATATATTTAAATATGTACCATTTAATCTCACCATAATCATAAGATATTGAGGAATGGTCTTCACAATTAGAAAACCCTAGCACTGGCTCTTCCCCTCCTCCTAATCTTTACGTTGTCTTTCATTGGGGTTTGTAACGCCTCAAAAATAATACAATAATTCAACAGGAAAGACTAATACAAAATGATATAATCAGAGTATTAGGCTTTCGTTAATCAGAGTTAAATTACAAAATGGGCACATGCATTACACATTCATAAGCTCTACCCTGAATCTATAGCAAGTGGCACCAAACTAAGTTATCAACGAAATAAATGCTCTACGGGCTTACAACTTTCCAAGACGATGCTTGGTTATAACAAAATGAATCAGAAGCTCAATACAAATAAAGCCATAAGCTTGTACAAAAAGTAAATACAAAATAAACAAAATTGAGGTCTCAGTTCCACAATCCTCCCAAGTTAGGTCTTTGGCGGAGGCATATCACCAGCACCTGAAAATGGTTTTTCCCAAGTAGTGTGAGCCAAAGCACGGTAGAAACAATCTATCACAATATATGAATTTTAACAAAGATATAAGTATGATATGCATATACAATGCCTATGACAAATCATTTGTAGTGTTACAAGATCATAATATGCCAAGTTTTACATCTCAAGTCATTTTAGTCTTACTTCATTTCATCTCAATCCATGAGTCAAATCCATTGTTACCCAGGCAACCCAACTGAGGTTGCATCTCAGTGGTTCTCTAACTAATACAATCATCTCATAAACACTTCAATTTGCCATTTTATGGAAATTTCGTTCGCAGGATTCGCTACCCATGTATATACGCGCGGTTTTCAGGACTTTCACCCTGGACACATAGGCCAACTTAATTTAGTGGAGTCCATCCCCTTTCTCCTCCCAAACATCATACATATACAATGTATTAAAACACAATCATATTCAATGACAACCGATAAGAGATTAGTTTCAATTCACCTAATTCTCAAGCAATTTCTACAACAATCATAGATATCCTTTACCGATAACCCAAAATAGATATTTCAAAACAGATATACAATCTTCACAATAGATAAACTATCCATATTTCCATAGATGAGAGATGACAAATATCCAACTCTACCATTTACATACATATCTATCCAATCTCACATTTCCCATACCAGTTTCAGTATTTATACCAAATAATTATGTGAAACATTATTAGGGCAAAACCCCATTCTTTCCCAAATCTAACCCATGTGTCAAAATCAACAAGTTTAACACAACACAACCTCATATCTATACCCATAACCATTTTCAACATCTTCATTTGAAAACCCCTTTTTTGATTTTAAACCAAAGCCCTAGGTTTGTCTAAAATCATCTAAATCCCAACATTTATTTGCACAATCAACAACTAACTAAGTTGAAAATCATAAGAAAATGTCGAAAGTTCATACCTCAAACTTAGAAGAGGGAGAAGGAAGAAAAGCCCAAAAGTTGACGATGACGAAACAACGATTTGTTCTGATCAAAACGAAGCCCTTGATAGGCTCTGAACTTAATCTCAAAGGAACAAGGTGAGGAGATGCTTCCACGTGAGTAGATCTAAAGATCTTTGAGCAAAAGGTGATTTTAGAGAGGGAGAGAGTGTCTCACGGTTTAGAGAGGGAAAAGAGAAGAAAAAGCTAAGTGAGGGACTTATTTATAGTACTAGGTCAAAGTGAAATAAAGTCCCAAAGTCAACCCAAAAGAATAAGTCAAAACCCCCAAAAAGTAGAGTAAAAAACCAAACTGAAATCTATAAAAAAAAAAGTTTGCAGGTGTCGACCCCTGCAACAAAGGTGTTGACCCTTAAGAAGAAAAGTTGAAACACTTGTGTTTGGCATCAGGCAAGGTGTCGACACCTCCCAGCTTGGTGTCGACACTAACTTTTAGCAAGAAAACCCAGGTTCTACTGCATACAAGGGTCGACCCTTACCAGACTGGTGTCGACCCTTCAAGCCAACAACAAAAGGCAAGTGTTGACACCTCCAAGCCTGGTGTCGACACAAAATTTCAGTACCTATTTCAGGAACACAGCAGCAAGATGGTATTGGCCCTTTCAACACTGGTGTCGACCCTTGAAGCTCAACAAAGTAAACATAAAGGGTAGTGTCGACCCTCGAAACCAAAACCAAATATGAAGATGAAGGAACGACCACCACGACTATGATTTCCCGAATTCAAAAGCAATAATGGATCGGGTCTAAGCCTGGATCGCTATAGGATTGACAACCTTTTGATTCATATATATATATATATATATTGTTAGTGAAACGCCCCAAAAATTATACAATAAATATAACCCATAAACAGAAAGATAATAAAAATAATATGCTTTCATTTATCAAATTTGTATACAAAAGATAACACATGCGATATACGTTCACAAATGTTCATCCTGAATCTACAGCAGGTGTTACAATGATAAGAGAACTAAAAACTAAACAGGTATTCAAATGCCCGATAGGCTTACATCTTTCCAAGTCATTGCTTGGTCACAACAAAATGAGCCTCGCTCAGTACAGTTAAAGCCGTGGCTATACAAAAGCAAAATGAAATAAAGAAGCCCTTGCTTCCCAAAAGTCCCTATAAGTTATTGCCTTGGCGGAGGCATGTCATCAGCACCTGAAAATATTTTTCCCAAATAGGGTGAGCCAAGGCTTAGTAGGAATAATCTAACACAGTATATGAGGTTTAACAGAGATATAAGTACGATGTGCATATACAATGCCTATAACAAAACATTCACATTTTATATAGTCATAAAGTACTAAGTTCATATCTCATTTCATTTCTTTCAATACATTTCAATTCACGAGTTAATTTCATTATCTTTCAACAACCCAATTGAGACTACAACTCAGTGGTTATCTAATCAACATAATTATCACACAAACATTTGAATATGCCATTTTACGAAAATTCTGTCCGTGGGATTGACACCCATGTATACATAAGATCTCAGGACTTTCACCTTGGACACTCCGACCAACTTAATTTTCAATCGAGTCCATCTCCTATCTCCTCCCAAACAATAGAGTACATCCTTTTTCTCCTCAAAACATTATACATATACAATGTATTTAAACAAAGTCACATTCAATGACAACCAACAATAGATTAGTTTTAATTCACCTAATCCACATGCAATTTCTACAACAATCATAGCTATCCTCCACCAATAGCCCAATACAGTTATTTCTAAACTGATATTCAATCTCAAGACAGATAATTTATTCAAAACTTCCAAAGGTGAAAGGTAATACATACTAAACTCCACTATTTATTTTAATATTCGCTCAATTTCATATTTACAACACTAATTTCATTTATTTATATAAATAAATATTTAAACCATTTTAGGGAAAACTCCCTCTTTTCTAAATATCAACCCAAGGACAAAATCAACTATATTGTAACCATAGCACCTCATATTTAACCCCATAACCCTTTCCATAACATACATTTAGAAATCCCTCTCTTGATTTTACAACCCAAACCCTAGGTTTGTTGATAATGCACCCAAACCCACCATTGTTACACACTTATCAAATAACTAAGTTAAAAACCATATGAAAGTGTAGAAAGTCCCTACCTCTAGAAGAGAAGACGAGTAAACCAAGGTTGAAAGTCCAAAGACACCGAAATCCACTTTCGTTCGGATGAAAAGAGAGCCCACGACGTCCTCTACCTTTTTCTCAAAGGCACTAGAGTGAAGAACCCAATGGATCTGGGTGCAATAGTAGAGAGAAGATGAGTTTTAGAGAGAGAAACTCAAGATCTAGGGTTTTAGAGAGTTTTAGAGAGAGAGAAAGAAATGAAAAAGTGATGAAAAGGTCATCTTCACGGACTGTTATACACGCAGTCCGCTCGAGCGTGGAAAGTGATGCTCGAGCATCAGGCACAAAGTTCTGCTCGAGCGTCGAATACACATTTTCAAAAGTTTTGCAGACGAAGGACATCACTCGAGGTCAAGATTTGACGCTCGAGCGTAAGAAACACCGCTTAGGTGTAGAATGCACTCTTCTAGTATTTGCAGGTCTGCAAAAATACTGAGAGTTTGCAAAATCCGCTCAAGTGCAAGAATGACATCTCGAGTGAAGGAGCAAAAATTTCAAAGGCCGCTCTAGCGTAAGAATGGCCGCTTGAGTGGAGGGCCAAAAATTCTGGGCAACATAAGGTTTGAAAAACAAGCAACCAACCTGCACAAACACAACCACAACAACCCCAAAGCCAATTTCAAGGAGATACAATTGAAGAAAGGGGTAAACAATAATATGAAAGAATTAAACCCGAGTCCGGAACATAATATAATGTTGGGTCAAAACCAGAGTCGCTATAACCTCCCCCTCTTAAGGAATTTCGTCCCCGAAATTACAACTCAAGTTTCAAAACTATGTTTTAAGCCATTACCACAATGATTACAATTCAATTCCAACACCATGATCCATTTACTGGTCATTCAATCCCATCACATTATGAATATAGATTTCGTATTTCCAACATATTCAATGTTTATAATAAACTCGTATTTCCAAAACTTAAGCAACATATACAATGTTTCGAAAAGTGATACAATGCACATAATACTCCATATTCTCAAAACATATGCAATGCTTATATTGAATTCATGTTCCCAAACACCCCATAACATATACAATTCACTCGTGTTTTAGAACATATACAATGCTTTTACACTTCATGAACATAATCAAATCTCAATATACGTTCAAACATCAAAAAATAAGTCTGGATATTTCTCACAGACTTCCAATTCACGCTCCCAAGTTGCTTTCTCAACCTCGTGATGTTTCCACAATAATTTGACCAAGGGAATTGTCTTGCCTCGCAAAACTTGGTTCCGTATATCTAAGACTCTCACCGGTCTCTCCTCATATGAGGCATCCTCATCTACATCTAAGTCGGTCCAATCCAACACATGCGATGGATCTGGCTCATATTTCTGAAGCATACTAATATGAAACACATCATGAATCCCGAAAAGCTGTGGCGGTAATGCCAAATGGTAAGCAACCTCTCCAATCCGCTCAAGGATCTCAAAAGGCCCTATAAATCGAGGGGACAACTTCCCACTCTTCCCAAATCTCATCAAACCCCACCTAGGTGATATTTTCAAAAAGACATGATCTGCCACCTCAGAAGACAAAGGTCTCGTTCTACGGTCGGCATAACTTTTCTGGCGACTCGGAGCCGTAACCAACCTCTTACGAATAAGTGCCACTTTCTCAATTTTTTCTCGAACCAACTCTGGACCTAACAAAAGTGCATCACCCACCTCGGCCCAACACACCGGAGATCTACACGGTCGGCCATGCAAGCCCTAAAATGGTGCCATACCAATACTCGATTGAAAACTATTATTATAGGCAAACTCCACTAAGGACAAGTGCCTTTCCCATGACCCGTTGAAGTCAAGGACACAACCTCGAAACATATCCTCAGGGATCTTAATAGTACGCTCGGACTGTCTATTAGTTTAAGGGTGATACGCTGTGCTAAAAGTCAGTCTGGTGCCCAAGGCACTCTGCAAGCTCTACCACAATCAAGCTGTGAAACGCAGATCTCTATTTGAAACAATCGTCACAGGGACCCTATGCAACCTCACTATGTCCCTGATGTAAAGGTCAGCAAGGTAATCTACTGAGTCACTTACGCGCATAGGAATAAAATGCGTCGACTTAGTCAGTCGGTCAACTACCACCTAAATGGCATCCCTACCCCGTTGAATTTTAGGAAGACCCTCAACAAAATCCATCGTGACATGCTCCCACTTCTACTCGGCTATAGTCAAGGGTCGCAACGTGCCCGCTAGCCTCTGATGCTCGACCTTCACTTGCTGACAAGTAAGGCATTTCGACACAAACACAGTTACATCCTTCTTTATACCTCTCCACCAAAACTGGCGACTAAGGTCGTGATACATCTTTGTGCCTCCCAGATGCACCGCAAGGCGTGAATAGTGAAACTATCGGAGTGCTTCCTCGCGACAAGACTCCGACACAATCAAACAGTCACGGTATCTCACACTCTAGTCGGGATACACAGTCAAGTCTCTTTTTACCTTCCCACTAGAGATCTTTCCTCAGAGGGATTTTGCCTCAAGGTCACCCCTCTGAGCTTCTAACACTCGGTTCACAAGTATAGGTTGTGCAACCACTAAAAATAAGGTTCTAGACTTAATAGACTCACCCAGATGCAAGTCAAACTCACCAAGAGTACCCAATATCTTCCATTCCCGGATAGTGATACAAGCTACACTGCTAATTGATTTCCTATTCAAAGCATTAGCCACAACGTTGGCCTTTCTTGGATGATAATGCAACTCGAAATCATAATCCTCTATGAACTCCATCCACCTTCTCTGCCTCAAGTCCAACTCCTTTTGTGTAAACAGATATTTCAGATTCTTGTGATTAGAAAACACTTTAAATTTCTTGCCATACAGATAGTGCCTCAAAATCTTCAAGGCAAATATTATCGCTGCTAACTCTAAGTCATGGGTAGGATAATTCTTCTCATGGGTCTTCAACTACTGTGAGCCATAGGCTACTACATTTCCCTCTTGCATCAATACACAAACCAAACCTTCTCGTGAGGCATCACAATATAACGAATAACCCAAACCCCTCTCTGAAATAATCAAGACTGGAGCCGTGGTAAGTCTAACCTTAAGCTTTTGAAATGACTTCTTACAAGTCTCGCTCCACACAAATTTGATTCCTTTCCTCGTCAACCTAGTTAAAGGTGAGGCTAGCCTAGAGAAATCCTTCACAAACCACGGTAATACTCGACCAACCCCAAGAAACTATGAATTTCAAAAGCGTTTTAGGTTTTTCCCAATCATGCACTACCTGCCTCTATCTTGGATGAATCTACAGTCACCCATTCTCCGGATACCACATGGCCTAAGAACTTAACTTCTCTCAGTCAGAACTCACACTTTCCAAACTTAGCATACAGTTTATGGGCTCTAAGCAACTCAAGCATCACTCGCAAGTGTTCCTTGTGCTCTTCCTCAGAGGGTGAGTAAATCAAGATGTCGTCCACAAAGACAACCACGAAATGGTCTAGGAACTCACGGAAAATCGGGTTCATCAAATCCATAAACATAGCTGGAGCATTGGTTAGCCCAAAAGGCATCACTAGAAACTCGTAATGGCCATACCGTGTACGGAATGTCGTCTTCAGAATATCCTCCTCCTTTACCCTCAATTAATGAGAACCCGATCTTAGGTCTCTCTTAGAGAAGCAACAAGTCCCCTTCAACTAATCAAACATGTCATCTATACGAGGCATTGGGTACTTGTTCTTAACAGTTACCCTATTCAACTTCCGATAATCTATACAAAGTCGCAACGCTCCATCTTTTTTCTTAGCAAATAGAGTAGGTGCCCCTCAAGGTGACGTACTAGGGCGGATAAAACCCTTATCTAGCAATTCCTGGAGTTGAATCTTCAGCTCACTTAATTCAACAGGCGCGAATCTATACGGTGCCATAGAAACCGGTGTCGTGCCAAGCACTAAATCAATAGATAACTCGATCTCTCGGTGGGGTGGTAAACTAGTAAGATCCTCAGGAAAGACATTGAAGTATTCAAAAACCACCCCTGGTAACTCAACCAGGACTTCATCACATTCACTACTCGAGAAGCTAGCAAGAAGACAACTAAGTTCACTCCGCCTACGCAGATCATATACTGGTGATAAGACTCTATCCACCCGGTCCCCAAAGAAATAAGAACAATCACCACTCAAGGTACATACACTAAACCTCTGACGAAAGCAATCTATAACAGCCCGGTATTATGATAACCACTCCATACCCAAAATAACATCAAAACTAGACATGCCAATCAATACAAATGCAAATGGAAGTCGACGACCGGCAACCTCTATGTCACAACCCCGACATCCCTGTTTCAAAATAACCTCACCACCAATAGGTGACTCAACAGAGATAGGAGATTTTAATTGAGCCAACTCTAACCCCAAAATTGATGCAAATGCATATGAGATAAAAGAATGGGATGTGTCGTATCAATAAATACATTAGCAATTGAATTGCAAACTAAGAAGGTACCTCTCACTACAGAAGGAGCAGGTACAAGATTTGGCGCTGTAACAGCATACACACGCCCCGTACGTCTCTACTCAACCTACTCACTCCTCGGAACATCAGCCTGGTGCATTAATTGAGCCAAAGAAGCTCCCTGATTGGCCCTCGTGGCTTGTGCTGACTGTGCCGGCTGGTGGCTCTGTGTCTGTCTCGAGCCTGACGCACCAAACGTGCCACCCAGCTGTGGGCAAAATCTCTTCAAATGCCCTGCTTGCCCACACTGATAACAAGTGTGCAACTGCCCTTTCTCCTAACTGTGGCCCTAAGAATGAGCCGAAGATGATGATGCTCACTGCCCTCCTCCTCTTTGCGGGCGAGCTGGAGACTTGTGGCCTAACTGACCACACTTAAAACAAGTAAAATCTCCCTAGCCACCCTTCACAAAACCCGAACTAGGTACTAGAGAAGTGGACCTCGACTGAGTTCCCTAGGAATGCTGGGGGTTAGAACCCCTCTACCTCTTACTGTCCCCCTAATTATCCTGACTCCTTTTGGAGCCCTTCATCCTATCTTTCTCTGCCTGCATAATAGTCTCAAGATGGGCCGTCACCTCCACACAGCGCCCATAGTCTCTAATCATGGACCTGGCCACTCAAAACATGAGCCCGATCCTCAATCGTTTCTCAAACTCTAAGCAACATCACTCCTCAGTCGCCACTAACTCAGGTGCAAATCTAGACAAGCTAGTAAAGGTGGCCTCAAACTCGGCCACTGGTGTGTTCAACTGCACCAACTTGGAAAACTGGCCTCTCAACTTCTCCCTAATCGTGGGAGGTAGAAACTTATCCTGGAAAGCATTGACAAATGCCTCCCAAGTGACCCCAATGCACCCATGCGCATACTTCCACCATTGACCTGCATCCCCTTTCAGTTGGAAAGATGCTATATAATCACATAAGTATGTTATCACATATGCACACAATACATACTAACATCTCAACTAAGCGAGACAAACCCGTTGTGGTAATAACCACTTCCCACGTACCCAAAGTATTCAAACCTGGTACGCTCTGATACCAAGTTGTAACGCCCCGAAAATTATATCATAAATATAGCCCATAAACGGAAAGATAATAAAAATAATATGCTTTCATTCATCAAATTTGTATACAAAAGATAATACATGCGATATACATTCACAAATGTTCACCCTGAATCTACAGCATGTGTTACAATGATAAGAGAACTGAAAACTAAACAGGTATTCATATGCCTTATATGCTTACATCTTTCCAAGTCATTGCTTGGTCACAACAAAATAAGCCTCGCTCAGTACAGTTAAAGCCCTTGGTTATACAAAAGTAAAACGAAATAAAGAAGCCATTGCTTCTCAAAAGTCCATCCAAGCTATTGCCTTGGCGAAGGCATGTCACCAACACCTGAAAATGTTTTCCCAAATAGAGTGAACCAAAGCCTAGTAGGATTAATCTAACACAGTATATGAGGTTTAATATATAAGTACGATGTGCATATATAATGCCTATAACAAAACATTCACATTTTATATAGTCATAAAGTACCAAGTTCATATCTCATTTCATTTCCTTCAATATATTTCAATTCACGAGTTAATTTCATTATCTTTCAACAACCCAATTGAGACTACAACTCAGTGGTTATGTAATCAACACAATTATCACACAAATACTTCAATTTGACATTTTACAGAAATTTCACCCGCGGGATCGGCACCCATGTATACACAAGATTTCGGGACTTTCACCCTAGACACTCAGACCAACTTAATTTTCAATGGAGTCTATCTCCTATCTCCTCCCAAACAATGAAGTACATCCCCTTTCTCCTCCAAAACATTATACATATATAATGTATTTAAAACATAGTCACATTCAATGACAACCAACAATATATTAGTTTTAATTCACCTAATCCACATGCAATTTCTACAACAATCATAGCTATCCTCCACCGATAGCCCAATACAGTTATTTTTAAACTGATATTCAATCTCAAGATAGATAATTTATTCAAAACTTCCAAATGTGAGAGGTAATACATACTCAACTCCACCATCTATTTCAATATTTGCTCAATTTCATATTTACAACACTAATTTCATTTATTTATATAAAATAACTATTTAAACCATTTTAGGGAAAACTCCCTCTATCCCAAATATCAACCCAAGGCCAAAATCAACTATATTGTAACCATAGCACCTCATATTTAACCCCATAACCCTTTCCACAACATACATTTAGAAATCCCTCTCTTGATTTTACAACCCAAACCCTAGGTTTGTCCATAATACACCCAAACCCACCATTGTTACACACTTATCAAATAACTAAGTTAAAAACCATATGAAAGTGTAGAAAGTCCCTACCTCAAGAAGAGAAGACGAGTAAAGCAAGGTTGAAATTCCAAGGACACCGAAACCCACTTTTGTTCGGATAAAAAGAGAGCCCACGACGTCCTCTACCTTTTTTTCTCAAAGGCACTAGGCTGCAGAACCCAATGGATCTAGGTGAAATAGTAGAGGGAAGATGAGTTTTAGAGAGAGAAACTCAAGATCTAGGGTTTTAGAGAGTTTCAGAGAGAGAAAGGAATGAAAAAGTAATTAAAAAGGTCATCTTCACGGATTGTTATACATGTAGTTCACTCGAGCACAGAAAGTGACGCTCGAGCGTTAGATACAAAGTTCCACTCGAGTGTAAGAAGTTACGCTCGAGTGTCGAATACACACTTTCAGAAGTTTTGCAGACGAAGGACATCGCTTAAGCGTAAGATTTGATGCTTGAGCGTCCACCTGCTAGAGCGTAAGAAACGTCGCTCGAGCGTAGAATGCACTCTTCCAGTATTTATAGGTCTGCAAAAATATTGAGAGTTTGCAAAGCCCGCTTGAGCGCAAGAATGACTGCTCGCGCGGAGGAGCAAAAATTTCAAAGCCCACTCGAGTGCAAGAATGGCCGCTAGAGCTGAGGGCCAAAATTCTAGGCAACATAAGGTTTAAAAAACAAGCGACCAACCTGCCCAAACAATACCACAAAAACCCTAAAGCCAATTTCAAGGAGATACAAGGGAAGAAATGGGTAAACAACAATATGAAAGCATTAAACTCGAGTTCAGAACATAATAAAATGTCGGGTCAAAACCAGAGTTGCTATAGTTAGAAAAATAGTACCAAACTATATGAAATATATAATTTAAAAATATGTAAATGGTTTTTGGGCAAAACCAAAACTGAAATAAATTGACAAAATAACGTAACAAAACTTACAGTACATAAATAGATAAAACCTGATCGAGTCAAGTGTGTGACACTCTTTCCTTAAGATAGATTCCTCCCCCCACCGGTGCTTTGGATTAATGGACGTCTATCTCCCAATATACAACAATCAATGTCTTGTACTAGCAACACTACTATTGCAAGCCTAGCGAACTTCGCTGTGCATGCACTCTCTTTATAGGAAAATTAGACTCAGGAAATATGAAGAACAAATGCAAAGTGCAGACAAAATGGAAATTCTCTATCCAAATTGAAGTGAGGGGGATGGAATTTATAGATTCCTCCATGACTCTTTAGAAAGGTTGTGACCCTTCAAAAGGACACACTGTTCCATCTCAAGAGACACAACCATTGGAGTAAATTTTAATTCAAATTTTCCAACAATCCCCCACATGAATGAAATTTATGGAAAGGACATGCAACAACATGCAGACAATGAGAGAGTACATTAAGGAAATACCCTGCATTGGGATAGGTAGCTTTTGGCTTTGAACCTTCCCTAGTGAAAGCCTATCGGACTTACTAGCTAATCAATGGACGTGATGCCTTGAACTGTTCAGGCGTTTGTGTAAGCCAAGACAATAGAATTCACACAGAATATCTCTAGACACAGTTTAGTTCTCATGGTTGTGCCTGTTGTGGCCTTGGGCATCTCCTAGTATTTCATGAGTGCTTTAGAGAATTTTGCCTTATCAATTCTCATAGAAGCGACCCCTTCACACTCATATAGGTGATCGTTATTTTGAGTCTCTTAAATACTCCTCTTGAAAAATACCCGTCTAGGGTTTTCAAGATATAAGTGATCATTAAAAGCATAGCTTATCCTAAGTTCCCTGCATACAACACATGTTGTAGATATCACTCTCATCGTAGGAATGGATAGGAGTTAGACTCCTTTAGTGATTTTTGGCGAGCTGCACATAACGTTGTTGTCCCTTTGAACTTAGTTCTTGGGATCTCCAGTCATCTAAGTAGGGTTACCATTATGATGACTCTGATGTAATATGCTTTAATCACATTTCCCTCGATGAACTTTCTCTTATTTGCTCTTTGGTCAAACTTTTTATTTAGCGGCCACTATTATTCATTTGACCTTCTCAGTTGTATATCATTGAGTAGTTAGTGGATCCATTATAATATCCTTAGACAATATTCACAACTAAAAGCAAATGTCCTATGGTGTTTAAGTCTTTGATTACATCAAGACTTACTGTTACTCTATGTCACTCCCATTTACAAATAACAAACATAGAGTTGTTCGTTAGGAGTTAATGAAACCAATTTTGCTTCTACTCCAACTTTGTCCTATAGAAAGAATTTGAGATTCCTATTATCGGAACCATTACTTTGGTAAAATCCTCCAAGCACCCACATATTTGAAGTATTCTAAGGAAACTTAATTTCTCTTGCTGATGTATAATTACACAAAAATATTAATAGACCCCCACAATTCTGAGGTAAATCAGAATATATCATTAATTGGCATGATTGAACAAGATGTAAATTGCTTTGTAAATATAATCACAATACTAATTAGTCTAAAATACAATTAGACTTCATAACTTTCTTTTGTAGTACAAAGGAAAAATGGCTAATACCGGTTATGGCCACAACATTTTGTCAAATAACATTTCTTTAGCCATACATTATGTCTTTTTGTTTACTACAACCTTTAATTCCAATCTCAACATGGAATATAAATATCACCTATAATTACATTTACATCTTATTTGTCTTATCCAGTATTGGTGACTACGTCGACAATTACCAAAGCGTCTTTCACCCATGAAATATTTTAACTCATGTAATAGTTAATTACGGAGTTATCGGTCACCACACTAATTTCAATAATTATTCCAAAGAATAGTTAGAATTCCTCTTGTGTCAAAACACATAAGTTCATATATTTATCAACACTTTGATAAAAAATTGACATCCATATATAATACACCACATACCAGATTGACATATCAAATATATCAATTAATGACATCATATCACAAAGAATTGTAAACATTGATTATCAACTCTATAACAAATGTAGGCAGGGACACAAATAAATTAAAATTTCCAATATTGAAAACTAGTCAAAACTGTTAAAAACATTTTCTAAAAACAATTCCAGAACTGAAAATCAAAAAACAAATTTAAACAAAAATTTTCAGAACTGGAAATATAGAAAACCAGTTCATATATGAATTACATAAATTAGAAATTCTAATAAATTGTTTTTTTTCCTTTTAATAATAATCGGATCCTGTTTAATAACAGTTCCAATTCTGTTTAATCAAACAGTTTTGATTGTATAAAATAATATGAAATATATAATATAATTGCACAGTATAAGTACCCAAACACATACAAAAACAAATAATTACATTTTCCCAAAAACCATAAACAAGATCAGAGTCTGTCTTAAGACTGTTAGAAAAATAGTACCAGACTATATGGAAAATATAATTTAAAATATGTAAATGGTTTTTGGGCAAAACCAAAACCAAAATAAATTGACAAAATAATGTAACAAAACTTACAGTACATAAATAGATAAAATATGATCGAGTCGAGTGTGTGACACTCTTTCCTTAAGACAAATTCGTCCTCCCACCGGTGCTTAGGATTCAATGGATGTCTATCTCCCAGGATACAACGATCAATGTCTGGCACTAGCAGCACTACTATTGCAAACCTAGCAAACTTCGCTGTGCATGCACTCTCGTTACAGGAAAATTAGACTCAAGAAATATGAAGAATAAATGCAAAGTGAAGAAGAAATGGCAATTCTCTGTCCAAATTAAAGTGAGGGGGATGGAATTTATAGATTCCTCCACGACTCTTTAGAAAGGTTGTGACCCTTCAAAAGAACACACCCTTCCATCTTAAAAGACACAACCATTGGAGTAAATTTTAATTCAAATTTTGCAACATATATTGAAAATCCTAAGTGATTCGTGATTAGATCAAAATTAAAAATATTCCAAATCCTAATTATTCAAAACACGCAATCTAAATCATCAAACACTTACGAAAGTGATTTAGATTGTTGTTTTTCTTAATAAACAATAAATCGACACAAACGATTTTTACGTGGAAAAACCATAATTGAAGAACCTTCAATTGTAATAAAAAACCACGGGCGAAACGCCACTAATCAATCCACTACTGAAGAAAGAAAGATTACAAAGATAATACACAAATTACCTAACTCAGTCAATTTGTCTTCACACCTTCTATAATTCTTTCACCAAGCCTTCGTCTCGGAATTGATCAACCCGAAGTTGAATCCACAACTTCACTTGTTGAATTAACGACTACGTACGGAATCAAACTCCTTTGAAACTCCACGTTTGACTCTTCAGAATCCACCGAAGAATATCACTCTTGAATATGAAGTAATAACCTCCTTGATGTATGTATCTTAGATCATAAGTTTAGAACTCTCTCAAATCATCAAGGAAAACTCCCAAAATTCTCCAGAAGAAAACCTCACACAAAACCCTAAAAAACCTTAAACAAGATCTAGGAGAAGTAATCCTAAACTTGACCCAACACATGAATATATAGAGTCTGAGATCGCGTGGTCCGCTCGAGCATGGGAATGCCCACTCGAGCAGAGACTGCATATTCTATGATTCATACAAGGTCCACGCTCGAGCGGAAGTTTCCACGCTCGAGTGTCGAATCACACCATCCAGTATATTTGCAGGCTTGACAGAGATGCTGTGAGTGTGCAAACCCTGCTCGAGCGTCACTTTCCCCGCTCGAGCGGGAAGACCAAAACTGAAAAAACTGGAAAATTATAACATGTTACAACCTTGGTTTTGATCCATGGAATTTGACAACAAAGGGTCCTAACAATCTCCCCCTTTGTCAAATCCCGGACAAAACCATTCTAAAACAATTTTCCTAACAAAATCACTAAACCAATTTTCCTATCAAAATCACAAAAACAAGACTAACAACACCAATAACTATGAGCCAACATTAACATCCATGAAAATCTGAAATCCAAGCTTTTGAACAATCACCCTGAAAGAGAAACACCCACACAATACCAACCAAAATCTGTGGAACTGTATTAACGAACAAAATATAAATCCATCCATTAAAAAAAACAGAAAAATATATATATCTAACACATTCAACTATACCAATCAGCACAGAAAAATATATATATCCAACATATTCAGCTATACCAATCAGCTATCCAACTGTACCAAGAAAGGATATAAACCAAAAGAAAACCATTGTACCATCAATGTAAACCAAAAACAACTGTACCATCTGAAAATCAACTGTACCAACTAAAACAACTATACCATTTAAAAATCAATACCACTCCCCCTTTTTGTCCGGGAGGGATCAAAAACAAGAGAAACAGACCAGAACAACAAAGATCATGGGGCAGAGGGCTGGGACTGCATCTGAAGTAAAGACAAAATCTGAGCCAGCTGAGCAGAAGACTGAGACACAGACTCCTAGATGCACTGGGAAGAAGCCTCCAAGGCACTGAACCGGGCATCAGCTGTGGTCTCAAGATCTGTGAGCCTGGCCTCAAAGATGTCCATCCTCCCCTCGAGGTGGTCAAACCAGGAAGCAACAGATCTCTTAAAGGACTAAAGCTGACGACGAACCGTACGAACTGGAGGAGGCTGCTCCCCCTCACCAATATCTCTGCCAGCAACAGCAGCAGCAGCATCATACTCAGCCCCTTCGGCCATGGCTGCAGCATCACTAGTACCTGCACCAGATCTACTGGAACCAGAAGGAACCCCCCTAATGTGAGACTGGCTCTGGGAAACAGTCGTTTTGGTAAATGGCCGAGAAGGGGCAGCAAACTTATCCTCATCGAAAGCAGAGACCTCAAGCTTGGCGATAAGCCGGTTTATGAGGCATCCATAGGGTAAACCAAGATTGTTGCGCTCAAAAGCAGCAACCATCTTTTGAATGATCAGTGTGGCAAGATCTATAGAACGATTTTGAGAAAGGCACTGAAGGACAAAACCTTGATCCTGGTTAATTTCGGAGCTATGGGTGGTAACAATGATATTGGCACACACAATAAGATTGAGCAATCTAAATTGTGGGAGAAGCTCATTTTGTTTAATCAATGAACCAGAGGGCCAAGAACGGAGGAAACCACAAAGGGTGTGGGCAACCTCATTAAAGTCACAAGTGGGGCGTACTGGAAAAGGATAGAAGATGGAAAATATTTCACTGTCCCCTAACAGCTCTCGAATAAGGTCGGTGGTGACAGTAATGGAATTAGACCTAACCCAAGTCTTGAAAGATGGCCCAATATTGTCAAGACTATCCATGTTGCAGTAGAATTCTCACACCAAAGATAGGTTTTGAGAACCAGAAAAAAGAACATTAACCCCACCCAAGGGATCAAACAGGGACCGAATAGGGATGGACTCGAATGTGGAGGGTTGAACATTATGTTCAAGATGAATGGAGCGACCTGGATAAGACTCTCGGTATAACTTGGCTTTCTCAACCGATGAAAAGCGCTCAGTGTTATAGGTGGGGCAAGGGGCAGTAGACTTTCGTCTTTTGAAGGTGGACATGACTAAACCACGACAAACAACCCCCAACCCAAGACCAAAAATAAACCATGAGAGACAACACAATACATTAGTATCACTGTTTGATATAAGAACATGAGGCAAGGAAATAAATCTATGATGCACAAATGTAGGCTCAAGAGAACCAAAGATTGCAAATATGAAGCATGGTAAACGAGGCAGCCAACATGAAAATATCATAAGAGAAATGAAATGAGAATCTGTGTTGTCAAACAACTATCAAACAACACATGAATCCAACATGGGTAGAGACTCAATTAGCAATGGAATAACAAAACCAGAGAGCAATATATGTACCAAACAACACCCCAATGAAAACCAAGAAAAAAAACTAGCAAAACACCTAAATCACTAACCCTAGATGGAAGAGATAGAAACTAAATCATAGTGAAACACGCAAAATCGACAATGAAGAAACCTAAATATGACAAACAAAGGGGTGAGAGACATACCTAAATATAAAATCAACTCAAGCAAAACCAATACGAAGAAATCAAAGGGACCGAAATACGACACAAGAACATAGGAGAAAGAGGTAAGAGACATACATGAGGTGTGTGAACACACGGAAAGCACCAAGAACACACCAAGGAAGTGCAGAGAACTGGAATCACAAGGGAAGCCCTAGGAGAGAGAGAGCCAAAGTGCAAAAAATGAACTGAAGGGTTGAAGGAGGGAGAATTTAAACAAACCAGTCCGTTCGAGCTTGTGTTTTAACGCTCGAGCGTGATCAAAAGCACACAGAGACCCGCTCGAGCGCGAAAACGGACGATCGAGCGCCAATCACCCCACGCATATGTAGACACCCCATTTTTGACCGTCCTCAAGACTTGGACGTCACTGTTTGAACACACGGTGATCTTCCATGTTTGTGTTCGTTTGGAGTTCCCGGAGGCCTCGGCTTGCGCGCCTTGCCTCAGGATCCCCGAACTCGACCGTTTAGTGTCTGGTTTTGCACCAAACACTTGCATCTTGCTTTTGAGAGGCAAGGTGGGGCTTGTAGACCATCCCCACCCATCACCGGCAGTGGCTAGATGCCACCGGCTGGTTTTTGCTGCCACCGGCAATGTAGTTTGCTGGCCGGCACTATTTGTTGCCGGTCAGCACTTTTTTGTGCCGGTCGGCACTCTTTTTGGCCAAGATAGCATTTTTGGCCGGCCAATTGCTGTTCATCTGCTTTTGCAGATATTTTTTAGACAGCTGTCTTGCTTTTGCTCCCCTCCATACACATCCCTCTTGCAAAGCTTGTCATGTAAGCTTTACAAGACAATATAGAGAGAGCTCTCTCTAAGGCAAAGAGGAGAGGCTTGGTTAGAGACTTAGGATTTTTTGAGAGCAAGAACAACCATTGTTAGGGTTTGAGTTCTAGGGTTAGAGTTAGATACACACTCTATCTCTCTTTCCCTATCTTTTGTTCACTAGGTGCTTTGTGTCTTACTATTGCACACAAACACCTAGTGTTTCACCTTCCTCTTGGAGTTGAGGTTCTAAAGAGTTTGTTTTGAAGTTTTGGTGTTGGATTCAAGCTCAAGGAGGCCATTGGAGCACCATTGGTGAAGGGGTCTTCAAGGGTGAGATTCTAGTCCCTTTTCCCCTATTTTTGCATTGATTTTATACCTATCTTAGAGCTGTTTTTGTGCTTATTGTATAACATAAAAAAGTTCTGTTTTTAGGCCCTCCTTATTGTTTGTTAAGATTATTTTGTTTTTTGAGGGTTGTTGACCACCCTTAGGCCTCAAAAGGCCTCATTTTGAGCCATTTTGTGTTAGCTCCGGGATTTTGGTGTTGAGGTCTCTTCACCACTGAAATCTTGAGGGATTTCAGTGGTGAAGATGATGCTTTGAAGTCCCAAGAAGGAGAGGGCCACCCCCTCTCCTTGTTGTCCTTGAAAAGGACATATTTTGGCCTCTTAAGGAAGCCTATGCTTGAGTGTGTGTTGAGCATGTTTAGGCTGTTTTTCATGCTTATATATCCATAATATAACATGATTTGAAGTTGGTTTTGGAACTCCATGCATGCTTAGCATAGTTGCCATATAATGCCTTGTTTATGCCTTAACATGTCTTAGGTTGTTAGCCTTTGTTGGAGCATGTTTTAGGCTTAGTCTTGTGAAGATTATGTGCTTATCTTGCCATGTTCTAGGTCTGTCCTAATTTTTTTGGGTTGATTTTGGCATGCTTGATATAGCTCCTTTGTATTTGGGCTTGTTAGCCTTGAGTATGTGCATGTGTAGCATGACATCTTTGCATCGATTTGGTGATTTGGGGTCCCCCCACATGTTATTTCAGTCCCATTTCCATGCTTGTTTGATTGCCTTGCATGCCTCTTTAATGCTTTGGAAGCATGTGTTGCATGCTCCTTGTTTTGACCATTTGTGCATGCCTTTGTTTTGAGCCATTTAGATGCCATCTAAGTGGTCCTTCGGGCCTTATGTTATGTGCTAAAACTCTGTTTTGGGTCAATAAGTTCATACCATGTTTAGTCTTGCAAGTGTATTTCAATGCTCCTTGGATTTGCTTTGAACACTTAGACTATTTGTTGCATGTTTAGCTAGATTTGTTGCTTGGTTTGGCACCATCCTAACATGCATTTTCAATGCTTATGTTGCATGCTAATTGTCCATGATTCCCTCTTTCAAGTGTGCTTGAATGTTGTTTGATTTATGCTTAAGTGTTGATCCTTATGTGCATGTGTGTGTGCATGCCATTTAGCCCTCACTTTTTAGCACTTTGGCTACTGTTTTAGGCCTATTTTAGAGCTGCCTAATTCATGTATAAGACCACCTTTCCATCTATTTGCATTGCCATATGTATGCTTGTATGCTTGCATAAGTGCCTTGCCATGCCATGTTGCATCCTTAGCTTGTATGCCTAGGTTGCATTGCATCTTGCATGCATTCCTTGTCCCTTGACTTGGGTGATAGGGATTGGGAGTTTTGTTTGATTGGTTTGCATACATTTGAAATCAAAGTTGCATACTTGGTTCTTTGGGCCATCATGCATGGAAATGCGTGATTGGTGGTCCGAGAACCGAGGCACATGTCCCTTTGAGTCATTACAATGATAAGGGATATGGTTGATGCATACATGCCTTGAATTGTGCTGCCATGCCTTGTTTTGCCCTCTGTTGCTGTGAGTTGTAGGTCCAGCAGACTTTCTTTGCCGACCGGCAGTGTAAGGTGCCGGCCGACAACCTTTTCTCTGCCGACAGATTCAATTTTGTGCCGATGGACATATACCAGTGCCGGTGGTGATTCCACTCAGCCGGTGGTACTCCCCAGTGCCTAGGGATGCAACCCTGAGGTTTTGACAGCCTCCAGAGGAGTGAAAGAAGGAAAACAGAGGCAGCTTGCGCATGGCGGTGCGCTTCCCGAGGCATTTTCCTATTTTAATTAGTCTATTTAATTTGTTAATTAAATTAGGCAATTTGTAATATTAATTAGCTGGTGTAGTTAATTAATTTGTAATATTTATTCGGTCCCTCCGAGCAAGGGCAAATATGTAATAAGTGTGTGTGGGTGGTGTGTATGTCTTCCAACCTCACTTCTTTCTTCCCTTTTACTTACCCGCTTTAATGGTTAGTATTAGGGCACGTTTAATTTAGCATACCCTATGCTATGCATGTGTGCATCCATGCATTTGTATTGCATGCATTAGGCTCGGTACATCACGCTAACTGCATCAATACTTCAATTCCCAAACTGAATACGTGATAATTGTGCATTTTCATATGACATGTCTAGGATAGCCGAGCCTATTCTAGCAACACTTTGTATGCGAAGCATTAGGCACTTAACATGGACTTGGATCATGCATGTTTGCTAACAAGTTCTTTGTTTTGGCACGGAGTACGATGTAAGTATTTCCGCTTTAGCATATCGCATGAGTGTGAATGTTGCCATGACAGCATGCTTAACATGTGGCTAGATGCTTATGTGTTAAACTGTTTTGAATGCCTGTGGATGAAGGTAGGATTGTTTGAGTTGGAAGAACTCATTGAAATCCGTGTTTTAGCCTACTTGCGAGTAGCAAAACCAAACCGTTTTCCAAAACAAACGGATATGCAATGTTTATTTCCAAATTAGGCAATCTAGTCTATACTTGTTTGCTGTGTGCATAACATAGTAATTCTAGGCTAATAACGAGATAAGAACACATAACGTTTTCAAAATTGGATATCACGGTTAGTAGAGGCCGGTCTTCGGACCGGGCGAAAGGGGGTGCTCATAGCTGACCTTCCCCGATCGTACCCAAGCTCCCGAGCCGAGACAACTCTGGTGATGACGGACATGTGGCCTTCGGCACCGAGTCAGGGTTTCCTAAATTCTCCCATAAAAAATATTTAGGTGGCGACTCTGTATCTGGCAAAGCAGTCCATGTTTGGCACTACTTTTTCAAAAATCTGTTTCTCAAAATGATTTGCCGGATTTGGACTCCTTGGTTTAAGATTTAGAACCGTGATGCAAATCGAGAGTCCGAACTGTAGCGAGGTCCCCCCCCCCCCCGCGGGCTTGTTACAGTTTCTGGTGACTCTGCTGGGGAATTTAGAGAGCTTGACTCGAACTCGTGATATCCTATTTTGATTTCATTTATGTGTCTCTTTGCATTGCATGTGCATTGGTGCGCCTAGGAACACAGTGTTTGCCATCTGCCATTCCTGAACGGTTTGCCGGAGGCTTGTCTTGTCAAGGCATGTCCATAAGGCTGACCAGCTATGGGCTCTGACAGCATGGGAACACAAACCCCGGTTTACCGGGGCACCCTTTTTGACCATTCGACCTAGTGCATATCGAAATCCATAGTGACCATTCCAAACTAGGACAGGTTGCTCACCCGATGTTAGGTTGTTTGAAACCGCTGCGTGCGTAGTGAAACCCTAGCTCCTGACGAAATAGGACAGGGAAACCCTACCCCAACATAGGGGTGATTGAGCTCTCTTTTACTTGCTATGTGCTTTTAGAGTGTATCTCTACAGGAACGCATATACCAGTTTGCGAGTTTGAGTATCGGGCCCGAAGGCGCCAGAATCAGTATTGTTGAGAATCAGTTATCAGAAATCAGTTATCCGCGGGTATCAGATTCAGTATTTTGGGAACAGAAATCTGGGAACAGTGATCAGCAGTAGGGTATAGTTGTTTGGCTACGCCCGTGTTTGATCAGTTTGGGCTGAAACGCTGTCTGTTTTTCTTTCAGTTCAGGGAGTTGCAGAGTTGATACAAAACAGCCAGTGTCTCCCCTTTGCTGAGGCAAGATTTATGGCGACACAAAGTTCAGAAGAAATTGTGGTTATGACGGCTGCATTGGAGCAGGGGACCGCTCCGCAGAGTGAGGCCAACATCAGTATGTCACACCCGCCCAGGTTGCCCGTTGTGCACCCAGTCTGGGCTCCCCAGTTATACCAGGCTCGTGAGCCTACCACCTTCGAATTGATGGGGATGATAGGCGATCTCCAAAGGTCTGTGGCAGACCTCGCCTATGGAATGTCGGCTTCACTGCCAGCGGCGCCGTATGCCGGGAATTTTGTACCACAGGAGCCCCCGCTACTGGGGCGGATTGTGATAGAGCTCAGCCAGCCAGAGGTGGCTTCCGGCTATAGCCACGGCATGCCAGCACCAACCCCGACCCTTGATCAGGCTGAGGCCAGAGGAAAAGACAAGGCAAAGGTAGACGCCGACCCTATTGAACAACTGCTGTGGGCAGTCGAGGCTCTGAAAGTCAGAGGAATGAACAAGCAACAAACATCTACGATCGTGATCAAAGCTGTGGATGATGCTTTCCCCGCTCCGATCAAAGGCAGTTCAAGCCAGACAGAAAACCGGGATGGGCCCCGTCATGCCCAGATAATTCCTGTAGTTCCCAACCCTGTATCGGGAAAGGTTCAAAAAGCCAAGGCAGCGCCAGCTGATCCTTTCGCCAGCGCATCTGGCAAGAATCCTCAAACTGCAAAGTACCTGCCCCGAGGGCGCAGGGTCTTTCACGACCTCCACATGCCTCTGTCTAGGGCATTGCTAATACTGGCGAAGAATGGGCATCTTAAGCCTTTGGAGCCCCGGCCACTCCCGAAGAATCTCCCCACCACTCATGATGCTACCTTGTACTGCGCGTACCATCAACAGTCCGGTCACAGTATCGATGGATGTTCCCGCCTTCGTCATGAAGTGCAGGATTTGATTGATAACAAGGTTATCCTACCACCTACCTCAGGCAAGCCCGTCACCACTCAGTTGTTGGATTTCGAGGGCTCAGATACTGCGAGTATGTAAAGTGAACCGCCTGCGGGCAACATTTGATACATTTTGGGTGAAGCGTCTGGCACGCATTTTTTTTGAGCATCGGGGAGATCGAGTTTTGTAAATCCTGGCTTGGATATCAAGTCAGTCTTTTGTTTTGAGCCTGTCTCTTTGTCTTGAGTCAGTCTTTTTTGTTTAAGGGTCTATTTGGTTGTATCGGGTCAGTCCCCGTTGTATAAAATACCAGGTGATTCTGGGGATGTCGCCCCAAACACCATTTTGTTTTGTAATTATTATCTTATTTTGTTTTGAGTCTGTTTCTGCCAAGGGGCCAGTTGCACCAACAGAGCCGATTGAAACAGCTGCTTCTATCTCAAACTTCATGATTGCTTTCAACATAAGTGCCAGAGAATTTGATCGGGCTGACAGTACATCTTGCCTGCTCTCCTGCGCGCCAAACTCATTGCATTAACCTAAGTTTTCCAAAAAACAAACCTTTTTGAACACTGTGGTGATGAAAACGAAGAGGAAGGAATTCCTCGGCTTTTGCGAAATTTTGATCATTTTGAGAGAAAGAGAGGCGTGCTAAGCCTTTTTTATGAATAAAACCATGCTTGTCGGCGTAAGTACTGAGAAGGATCCTGGCCTGATCCAGATTGGTCCCACACTATCTTCGGCGCGAGCGATTCATCGCTTTCTTAAAAACTTTCAAAAACAAATGTTTTTTACGCGGCCCTGCGAAGACCTGTGTGGAATCGCTCTTGAGATTGCGCAGCCTAGGATCGCTCTCAGCCTCAAGATTTAATCTACTTGTTCTCCGACTTTGAACCCGTTCAGAACATTCAGAAAGTTCAACGGACAAACGCCATGAAAGGCCCGTGTGGCCAGTTTTGAAGTAGCCCTCGAGCAAGAGGCACCAAAAGCCAAATCAGAAGAAGTGGATCTCGCCGGAAGAAGCTCGTGGAGCAACCGTGATGGATTCTTCTGCAAATCAGTGCAACAGCCGTTCTCCTGGACACAGAGAGGCTTCAATTCCAAAAAAAAAACCATTTGGCATGGACTTGCTACACTTTTACCCTTTGAGAGGCTCGCTGGGCCGAAAACCCAGAAGGGCGGCCCAGGCAAAAGTTAGAGCAAGAGAAAAATACAAAAAAGAAAGAAGAAAAGAAAATAAAAAAAAAGAAAATTGAAAAAAGAAATGAAACAAGAAATAGAAAATAAAAGAAGCTCGCAAGGTCGAAAACCCGCATTGGGCGCCTTGGCAAAAGTGAGAGCCAAACAAAGTGAAGGTTAAAATACCCGAGTGGACCTTAACCGGAACTACGTAAGGCTTGATTCCCATGTTTGGGATACGTAGGCAACTTCATCATGAAGTCCAGCCCCCAACGCTTTCATAGCGTTTCAGTCCATGCAATGGTTTCGATTTCATCCCCAAAGTCCAGTGGCCAACACCCTTCAAGGTGATTGTGTCCATATATTTGTTGTGACCGTCTTCGTCATCTCTGTGTCTGAGAGATCGACCACCGCCAATGAAGACTGTCTGCGGATTGCTGCGGCACCATCCTAAACTAGGGGCAACTTTCCGTTGCCTCCCACCCCCTTTAAACCAGGGGCAATTTTCCATTGCCTCCGATCCGAGGTTGCGCATCTCGAAGGGTAAGTTCTATGCTTGTTAAGCATCAGCTGTTTGAAAAATAGTTTTTGAAAATTTTTACTGAGGTTGACTATTTTCTCGAAAACTATTCCATTTTCCAAAACCGGACCATTGTCTTGGACCCAAAAAGGAAAATTTTCAGTGCTCGCTGCCTGACTTGCATGCTTTTCAAATCAAAAGTCGAACAAGTACGTTAATCCGACTCTCGTTTTGATCAAAACCGTTTTAGTAGAAAGCAAAAACAAAAAATGGTTAAAATGATGAACTAGGGGCACAGTTGAGCCAGGCGTTCTGCCTTTCCCCCGTCATCAATGTATTTGCTAGAAAGGCGCTCTACCTGCCAAAAGAAATAGCTGTGAGCTAATGGCATCGGGCGTGAACCCGTAACTTTCTATTTATCCATCAACCACCCCGGGGAGGGATGAAAAATGAGAGAATGAAGAATAGAGAGGTGTGAGTTGAGAGAAAAGCGAGAAAAAGGGTTTTGAGAGAAAAATCCGAGCTTGAGAGTCGAGTGATGTGAGAATCACAAATCAGAAAATGTGGGAAACAATACCCAGATTGAACTGGCTCCTCGTGGTCCGAGGTCTCCCATCTTCGTTTACGCGTCTGTGTGTCGTGTCTCTTTCATTTGACGGTCTCGTCTTTTGTTTTGAGTCTCTCCCGAGCGTGTCTCGTTGTGTTTAGGTCGTGTACCTCTTTGTTTGAGTCCTCCCCGCTGTGTTCAGTGGTAGACTCGATATCCCGGTTTGAAAAACCCTCATTCGATTTCAAAAATCGTTTATGCTCAGAATGCTGTGCCATTCTCTACATTTGAACGCATTTCGACTCCAACCGGTTCCATCTTTGAGGTCCGTCCTGTTAGATTGGGCTGTTTGTTTGAGAATTACCGTGTGCAGAATGAATCGAATGCTGTGTTATGGGCTGTGTGCAGATTAATCCCCAGTAAAGCAAGGGCTGTGTGTCCAGAATCAGGCAGTGGGTTGCTTGGGTTATTTTGCTGTTGGCTGTTTAGTTATCTGATTATTACAGTGCAAGTGTTTAATTTTCAGATAGCTAATCAATTTCATTTACATTGAGGTGTAACATGATGAGATGCAATGCAATACATGAGATATGTGAATGTAACACTTTTTAAGTAAAAATCTGTTCATTTAACTATCTTTTCAAATGTACAAGTTTTGGAAACAAAATCTGCCTGCGGCAGTACAAGGTAATCTATCTACCAACCAAAAAGAAAAGTACAAAAAAGAAAGAAAAGATAGCAAAAATCCGCATCTCTGTCGAGCACTCCGAGGGCTGTCAGTCCGTCCTAGTCCTCTTCCTGGACGAGGGTCCAGGAGCATCATCAGCGTCGTCATCAGAGCCCGAGCTAGAACTGTCTCCGGTCTCCTCCTCCGATGACCCTGCCTCCGCCTCTGACTCCTCGTCGTCGTCATCGTCCGGGACTGGAGCTCGCGAGCTACTCCCGACGTGAGTACGCCCTCCCCTGGTACGGGGAAATATCCTGCCCTCCTCATCTCTCCTCCGAGTAGGGACAGAAGGTCTCACTGGAGCACCTCCCGCCATGGGAATCTGGAAAGGAAGCTGAAAAAGTACACAAAAGTGAAATGCATCAGTATACTGTAGACAGTTTATCAGTGCAGAATGCAATGTCGAGTACAGTGTATGAATGCCATGAGCAGTTTATCAGTGCAGAATGCGATGCAGAATACAGTGTATGAATGCCGTAAGCAGTCTATCAGTGCAGAATGCAGTATATGAGTACAGTGTAGGAATGTCGTGAGCAGTTTATCAGTACAGAGTACGGTGCAGAATACAATGTATGCAGTGTGTCAGATGTTGTGAGATCAGTGTATCAGGTGTGATGCCACGAATCAGATTATGTGAATCCATGTATGAATGGTTTGAGGCCAATGTCAGAAGAACATACCGGTATGCTGTAGACGGCTAGGAGGTCAAATGTCCGCTGGAGCATCCCCATCATCGAGGCATTCATCGCCAACGACTGACGGGTGTACCCCGAAGAAGCCTGCAAAAGTATCAGACGCATCAATATTCTGTGGAATATCAAGTAAACTGAATTGAATAACCGTACAAAATGCAGTAGAACATACCGGCGGTAAGTCGGGGACGTCAATGAACTCATGACCAGCCGGTGGAGGGGCGAAGGGGATCTGATAGGTCGACCCACCCTGCCCCCAGAAAGACAGTACAGCAGGCAGGGCAGGCCAGCCAGCTCCCCGTCCTCCCTGCGCTCCACCCCTACCACGGACCCGGGCCCTCCTCGAAGATCTAGCCCCTGCTCCCGCTCCGGCCCCAGCCGCCGATGCTACAGGCCTGGCCCCCTCTGCTCGACGACCACTCAGGGGGCGCATCAGGTACGTCCGCACATACTCCTGATAGTCGCCGGTGCCTCGGAAGCCGGCCTCCTCCCGGCCGATGGAGTAATCATCCAGCTGCTCAGTGGTCAGCCCCTCGGTCTCCCTCATCTCTGCAGGAGGGTGAGCCAGGACTATCTGCTCAGGTAACCCGCGGGTCTGGTGTAGAAAACGCTCCCCCAGGTACCAAGCCCGACAGACCGGGCCCTCTAGCAAGATCCGGAAACGCGAGGTCTCCTCAGCACCAGGGAACCGACCCCGCATCGCCGACGGCAAGGAAGCCCATGGCCGCCAAGTGATCTGAAAGTGACAGACAGTTTGTTATCTACTATTATTGAAACATGCAGTGGGAAAGCGAAGCTAAATGAACTGAAAGTAAAGCATACCTCGGCCGGGGTGATGGTGTCAAAATATCGGCGGAAGAAGCCGAATGTCTCCCGTGGTCGCCGGGTGCATCTCCCGTCGAAGCGACTCAAGAACGGGACAGCCGGAGGAGGCTCCGCAACTGGTACGGGTGCAAGCCTAGGGAAGTAGGCGTAAACCCACAACTGCAAAGCAGATGTCAGTATGACTATCAGATAAAGCAGAAATAGCAGAGCCGTGTTGTGCAGTGTATTGTGTACAGTGTACAGTGTGAGCAGTGTACAGTCAGTGTAAAGCAGAATGTATGTGTGTGCCGTGTGTACAGTATACAACAAGTATAGAGCAGACCACAGTGTGTGCAGTGTACTGAGTACAGAAAGTACGAGACAGGATTGAAAAAGTGGAGAAGAAATGTACCTCCCAAGCCCGCCAGTAACCTCCAAGCAGCTGGCCGCTGCCACGAGAAGCCGAGCTCATATATCCGTACAGGGTGGCCAGAGCAGCGCCGCCCCAGTCATAGTGCAGAATATCCCGGACGTCCACCACTGCGCTGAGAAGGCAGAGAGGCACGGTGTTCGCCCGGTCGGCGAAGATGGTAGTCCCGAACAGGAACATGAGGAAGCCGCGAGCATACCTCTCCTCGTCCTCTGGGGTCATCTGCACCTCCTCCAAGACGGGCTGAACCCTGAACTGTGTCTCGAACCAGGAGTACCGCACGAAGCCTGGGCGAGCTAGCGGTGGGGCCTCCCCCAGTAAATGGACCTGAGCGGCGGTCCACTCATCCATGTCGGTGTCAAAGGGAATCGGATCACCCCCTACCCCGATGCCTGTGAGCATCGAGAAGTCATAAGGGGTCATCATCATGTCCCCTGCAGCAGAAAAGTGGAAAGAATCGGTGGTGTCCCACCACCTCTCCGCCAGAGCAGCAAGAAGAGGTCTGCATGTGGACAACCTAAAGAGCCCTCGGCAGATGGTGCCGATGCCCGCTCGGTCCACGATGCGCTGGACCGCATCAAGGAGCTCATCATACCACTCCCGTGCACCAGTATTCCCATACCCGCGAATGGTATGGGAACCCTCCTGCAAACAGAAAATGACAATTGCAAGACAACATTCAAAATGCAGTTTTGAAAGGACAGATATGGCATGTATGCAAGTTTGTCAGATTCAGGCAAATACCGGGTGCCGGTGTGCTTACAGTAAAATACGTGTGTTGTGTCAGCGTGTTTAGGTGTTTCAGAACAGATGTAGCGTGTGTGAAAATCTAACAGATTCAGATAAATACTGGATGCCAGTATATGCAGTGAAATACAGTGTGCGCCGTGTGTTTGGGTGATTCAGGGCTAGTGCAGTGTGTGTGCATGTGTCAGTCTCAAACAGATATCAGTTGTATGTATGTTTACAGTCAACTACGGTCTATGGTGTATCAGATTTCAGCAGTTAAGGAGTACAACTAACTATGGCAGTTTTGTATCCTACATTGCGGAAAGTAAAGCAGAAAGAAGAGAGTTATCTCGGAAGTGTCGAATGAAAGGTGGGAGGTAGGCTCATGCAGCAGTAGCTCAGGCGCCACATGCCTCTCGAAGCTCCAGAACTGACGCAGGCCGTCTGGGGGCAGAACATGGATCGTCGGCCGGTAGGTCGCCGGGTCGAACGGGCGCTCGCTCAGTGGTAAGAGCTCGACCCCGGGATCCATCTCGTGGTCCGGGGGAGTCCCGCCATGTGGAATGTCGTCCGCCATGTAGAGAATGGTGTGAAAATGGCCCGGAAAAGGAAAACCGAGTCGGAATACGAAGAGTCAACCAGAAAGTCAACTCCCGAGAAGGTCGGAAATGGCCGGGAAGGCCGGAATGTGCAAGGGCACGGAAATGAAGAGGAAAGTGAGGGGAACAAACCCCAAAAAGGCGAGAACGCCAAACGAGGCACCGAAACGAGAATGTGATCGGTCGAAAACGTCCGAAACGCGAAGAGAAACGCGAATCCGACGACGAAACGGGCGTAGAACGCGAAGAAACGGAGAAACGGGGAAGAGAAAAAGCTCTAGAGAGAGAGAGAAAGGGAATTCGGCGTGGAGAAAATGAGGAAATAGGGCTTGAAGCCCTATTTTATAACACCCAAGGTGAAAAGTCAAAACTGCCCCGCACCAGCAACTGTTTGCCGGTCGGCAATGTTTTGTGCCGGCTGGCACTTTTTTGTGCCGATGGAATTATGTTTATGCCGGTGGCCAGCCGGTGGCCTCCCCTTTCGGCCGATGGGGTTTCCACAGCCTTGGTTAGGCCATTTGAGTTGTTTTGGGTCTTCATAGCTCAAGAAAGTGCAAGGAAGTGCATCTCCGACGCTCAACCGGCCTCCGTTTTGACTTCGGGCCGTGTCTCCAGTACGTGGCACTCGAATTCGTACAAGGTGTATCCTTTTTGTATCCTTTTAAATTCAATAGTTGCCCCATGTGTGTTGCACGAGTTCATCACACTACTTCTGTGCATTGCATCGCGCTGTTGTGCGCCACACATTTGCATTGTTATGCACGTGTTACATGCGTTGCAACATGCACCCCTTTGCATCGTCGTGCACATTTCTCATGCATCCTCATTGCATTTCCATTCCATGCATTGTCATGCATTCCAGAATACGTGCGTTGCTGCGCATTTAAGCCCACTTACACTCCGTGTGGCATGCGTGTCGCACTTAGCATCGCACTGTTTTGTGCATTTCAAACCGTCGCACTGTTTTGTGCATTTCAAATCTCGCGCTGTTCTGCGCATCGCACTGTTTTGTGCATTTCAAACCGTCGCACTGTTTTGTGCATTTCAAATCTCGCGCTGTTCTGCGCATCGCACTGTTTTGTGCATTTCAAACCGTCGCACTGTTTTGTGCATTTCAAATCTCGCGCTGTTCTGCGCATCGCACTGTTTTGTGCATTTCAAACCGTTGCACTGTTTTGTGCATTTCAAAATTGTTCGCACTGTTCTGCGCATCGCACTGTTTTGTGCATTTCAAACCGTCGCACTGTTTTGTGCATTTCAAATCTCGCGCTGTTCTGCGCATCGCACTGTTTTGTGCATTTCAAACCGTCGCACTGTTTTGTGCATTTCAAATCTCGCGCTGTTTTGCGCATCGCACTGTTTTGTGCACCTCGCTTGCATCTTGCATGTATCCATTCGCGCTATTTTGCGCACCTCACTTGTACTTGTTAGTACATTGCATTGTTTTGAACACAAACCGGCTTCGCGTAGCGTATAAGTCCAACTTTCAAAACCGGCTTCGCGTAGCGTATAAGTCCAACTTTCAAAACCGGCTTCACGTAGCGTGTAAGTCCACTTGTATCATTTTTGCACCTTATGAGGCATGCGTGTCTCATTTGTTTCATTTTGCATTCCGTGTGGCATGTATGTCACACTTACATTTTGCGCATGGTCTGGCGAGACCTTAAACACGCACGGTCTGGCGAGACCTTAAACACGCACGGTCTGGCGAGACCTTAAACACGTACGGTCTAGGAGACCTTAAATCCTTGTAAGGTGCAAGACCTTTAATGCATTGGTGTGCACACTATTTGCTTTGTACACGTCTTGAGCCGCGTGTTGTCGTGCATTCCATGCAACATGCATTGTCATGCATACATTTTGCATTCCGGTTTAGGAGACCTTAAATCCTCAGGAGGTGCAACTCCTTCGGTGTTTGTCGTGCCCGAACGACTTTCGGTGGTTTGGTAAAGCCACCTGTCTGTGCTTGCGATGAGTTCCTAGAAGACCAACTGGGACGGTGGAAACTAGAGTTCGAACGGCTTATGCCTAGAACGCAAAGGTTCGGGAGTTCCGAGACTAAAGTCTGGTTTAAATACCCAGAGGTTTACCCTCGGCTTGAAATCTATATGGAAGCCCCATAGGTTGAGGCGGCATGTCTACGCCTCAGTTCTGGATACTGAACCAACCTAGTATATCACCCTGTTGGTAAGATAGGGAAAGTTGCAATCATAGTCATTGCATCATAGTGCATTGTCATGCATTTCCATTGTAGCTCGCATGCATCCATTGCATTTTCCCCAGTAGGTCGCATTGCATTGCATTGTCATGCATTTTGTAAATATCCACTCCATTGCATATTTGTAGATATTGCATTGTAGCTTGCATGCATTCATTGCATCACCTTCCACCCATGGCTTGCGCCTTTCCATGTTGAGCTTGGTCTGGTATGTGCCCTTACTTTTCATGTTAAAACACAATTCTGCATGTGTATCGCGCCGATTCCACGCTGATATGTTGGTTGAGGGTTGTGGCACCTTTTCTGTGTTACACATGGCTCGTATGTGTCCATGCCTTTCCTAGGCAAGATTTGTTTTGGCTTGCGTGCCATATCCATTGTATCCATATCCATTCCATTGCATATTTGTAGATATTGCATTGTAGATTGCATGCATTCATTGCATCACCTTCCGCCTATGGCTTGCGCCTTTCCAGGTTGAGCTTGGTCTAGTATGTGCCCTTACTTTTCATGTTAAAACACAGTTCTGCATGTGTATCGCGCCGATTCCACGCTGGTATGTTGGTTGAGGGTTGCGGCACATTTTCTGTGTTACACATGGCCTATATGCGTACATGCCTTTCCTAGGCAAGATTTGGTTTGGCCTGTGTGCCATATTCATTCATATTACATTGTAGTGTAATTTTTGCATCCAGCATTAGGATCGTAGTCCTTTCTCCAGCGGGTCGTTTCCCCACTTATGTCGATTCCACCCAATACTCGTTCTTGCGTCTGTCTACAATACTCACAGTTCAGTTGACCGTTCTATGGTAGACAGACTTGTTATCTCCATCAATCTATTTGACATAGGTGTGGCTCTGAACCGCTCGTGATTGGATCACGATTCAATTGCTTTGCATGTAGCTTGCATTGTTTCAATTACATTGCATGTTTATTTGCATTGTTTTGTATATATTGCATTTCGTTTTGCATCCACATTTGCATTGTCATGCATGTTGCTAACCATATTGTACCTGTTAAGTTTGTTTTCTTTGCAGGCACGATATTGTATGTACGGTTCATTTGAAGCTGGTGCAACCAGACGAGCCACCCAGGTATTGTATCTCCCGAGTGAGACGTATTGAGAATTCCATAATTCTCTTACATCCTTTCTGCATTGTAGTGTAGTTTGGTATGCTAGCTTAAAATTGTCGCATGTTTGCTTCATTACAGCTTTCTTTGCATGATCATAAGTTATGCTCGGCTCCGTGCATTGTCTTGCATTTTGCCCCTGCCTTCGGGCGCATATCTTATTTGTCTTGTATGTTTGTCTGAGTCTTCGGCCTTGTCAAAAATGGGTCGTCTTTGGGCTTTGACATTCACTCTCGTCATTGTTATGACTTTCGAGTTCTGTCAAAGAGGGGCAACTGTAGACACCCCATTTTTGACCGTCCTCAAGACTTGGACGTCACTGTTTGAACACACGGTGATCTTCCATGTTTGTGTTCGTTTGGAGTTCCCGGAGGCCTCGGCTCGCGCGCCTTGCCTCAGGATCCCCGAACTCGACCGTTTAGTGTCTAGTTTTGCACCAAACACTTGCATCTTGCCTTTGAGAGGCAAGGTGGGGCTTGTAGACCATCCCCACCCATCACCGGCAGTGGCTAGATGCCACCGGCTGGTTTTTGCTGCCACCGGCAATGTAGTTTGCCGGCCGGCACTATTTGTTGCCGGTCAGCACTTTTTTGTGCCGGTCGGCACTCTTTTTGGCCAAGATAGCATTTTTGGCCGGCCGATTGCTGTTCATCTGCTTTTGCAGATATTTTTTAGACAGCTGTCTTGCTTTTGCTCCCTTCCATACACGTGTATGGAGGGATCTCCCTCTTGCAAAGCTTGTCTTGTAAGCTTTACAAGACAATATAGAGAGAGCTCTCTCTAAGGCAAAGAGGAGAGGCTTGGTTAGAGACTTAGGATTTTTTGAGAGCAAGAACAGCCATTGTTAGGGTTTGAGTTCTAGGGTTAGAGTTAGATACACACTCTATCTCTCTTTCCCTCTCTTTTGTTCACTAGGTGCTTTGTGTCTTACTATTGCACACAAACACCTAGTGTTTCACCTTCCTCTTGGAGTTGAGGTTCTAAAGAGTTTGTTTTGAAGTTTTGGTGTTGGATTCAAGCTCAAGGAGGCCATTGGAGCACCATTTGTGAAGGGGTCTTCAAGGGTGAGATTCTAGTCCCTTTTTCCCCCATTTTTGTATTGATTTTATACCTATCTTAGAGCTGTTTTTGTTCTTATTGTATAACATAAAAAAGTTCTTTTTTTAGGCCCTCTTTATTGTTTGTTAAGAGTGTTTTGTTGTTTGAGGGTTGTTGACCACCCTTAGGCCTCAAAAGGCCTCATTTTGAGCCATTTTGTGTTAGCTCCGGGATTTTGGTGTTGAGGTCTCTTCACCACTGAAATCTTGAGGGATTTCAGTGGTGAAGATGATGCTTTGAAGTCCCAAGAAGGAGAGAGCCACCCCCTCTCCTTGTTGTCCTTGAAAAGGACATATTTTGGCCTCTTAAGGCAGCCTATGCTTGAGTGTGTGTTGAGCATGTTTAGGCTGTTTTTCATGCTTATATATCCATAATATAACATGATTTGAAGTTGGTTTTGGAACTCCATGCATGCTTAGCATAGTTGCCATATAATGCCTTGTTTATGCCTTAACATGTCTTAGGTTGTTAGCCTTTGTTGGAGCATGTTTTAGGCTTAGTCTTGTGAAGATTATGTGCTTATCTTGCCATGTTCTAGGTCTGTCCTAATTTGTTTGGGTTGATTTTTGCATGCTTGATATAGCTCCTTTGTATTTGGGCTTGTTAGCCTTGAGTATGTGCATGTGTAGCATGACATCTTTGCATCGATTTGGTGATTTGGGGTCCCCCCACATGTTATTTCAGTCCCATTTCCATGCTTGTTTGATTGCCTTGCATGCCTCTTTAATGCTTTAGAAGCATGTGTTGCATGCTCCTTGTTTTGACCATTTGTGCATGCCTTTGTTTTGAGCCATTTAGATGCCATCTAAGTGGTCCTTCGGGCCTTATGTTATGTGCTAAAACTCTGTTTTGGGTCAATAAGTTCATACCATGTTTAGTCTTGCAAGTGTATTTCAATGCTCCTTGGATTTGCTTTGAACACTTAGACTATTTGTTGCATGTTTAGCTAGATTTGTTGCTTGGTTTGGCACCATCCTAACATGCATTTTCAATGCTTATGTTGCATGCTAATTGTCCATGATTCCCTCTTTCAAGTGTGCTTGAATGTTGTTTGATTTATGCTTAAGTGTTGATCCTTATGTGCATGTGTGTGTGCATGCCATTTAGCCCTCACTTTTTAGCACTTTGGATACTGTTTTAGGCCTATTTTAGAGCTGCCTAATTCATGTATAAGACCACCTTTCCATCTATTTGCATTGCCATATGTATGCTTGTATGCTTGCATAAGTGCCTTGCCATGCCATGTTGCATCCTTAGCTTGTATGCCTAGGTTGCATTGCATCTTGCATGCATTCCTTGTCCCTTGACTTGGGTGATAGGGATTGGGAGTTTTGTTTGATTGGTTTGCATACATTTGAAATCAAAGTTGCATACTTGGTTCTTTGGGCCATCATGCATGGAAATGCGTGATTGGTGGTCCGAGAACCGAGGCACATGTCCCTTTGAGTCATTACAATGATAAGGGATATGGTTGATGCATACATGCCTTGAATTGTGCTGCCATGCCTTGTTTTGCCCTCTGTTGCTGTGAGTTGCAGGTCCAGCAGACTTTCTTTGCCGACCGGCAGTGTAAGGTGCCGGCCGGCAACCTTTTCTCTGCCGACAGATTCAATTTTGTGCCGATGGACATATACCAGTGCCGGTGGTGATTCCACTCAGCCGGTGGTACTCCCCAGTGCCTAGGGATGCAACCCTGAGGTTTTGACAGCCTCCAGAGGAGTGAAAGAAGGAAAACAGAGGCAGCTTGCGCATGGCGGTGTGCTTCCCGAGGCGTTTTCCTGTTTTAATTAGTCTATTTAATTTGTTAATTAAATTAGGCAATTTGTAATATTAATTAGCTGGTATAGTTAATTAATTTGTAATATTTATTCGGTCCCTCCGAGCAAGGGCAAATCTGTAATAAGTGTGTGTGGGTGGTGTGTATGTCTTCCAACCTCACTTCTTTCTTCCCTTTTACTTACCCGCTTTAATGGTTAGTATTAGGGCACGTTTAATTTAGCATACCCTATGCTATGCATGTGTGCATCCATGCATTTGTATTGCATGCATTAGGCTCGATACATCACGCTAACTGCATCAATACTTCAATTCCCAAACTGAATACGTGATAATTGTGCATTTTCACATGACATGTCTAGGATAGCCGAGCCTATTCTAGCAACACTTTGTATGCGATGCATTAGGCACTTAACATGGACTTGGATCATGCATGTTTGCTAACAAGTTCTTTGTTTTGGCACGGAGTACAATGTAAGTATTTCCTCTTTAGCATATCGCATGAGTGTGAATGTTGCCATGACAGCATGCTTAACATGTGGCTAGATGCTTATGTGTTAAACTGTTTTGAATGCCTGTGGATGAAGGTAGGATTGTTTGAGTTGGAAGAACTCATTGAAATCCGTGTTTTAGCCTACTTGCGAGTAGCAAAACCAAACCGTTTTCCAAAACAAACGGATATGCAATGTTTATTTCCAAATTAGGCAATCTAGTCTATACTTGTTTGCTGTGTGCATAACATAGTAATTCTAGGCTAATAACGAGATAAGAACACATAACGTTTTCAAAATTGGATATCACGATTAGTAGAGGCCGGTCTTCGGACCGGGCGAAAGGGGGTGCTCATAGCTGACCTTCCCCGATCGTACCCAAGCTCCCGAGCCGAGACAACTCCGGTGATGACGGACATGTGGCCTTCGGGACCGAGTCAGGGTTTCCTAAATTCTCCCATAAAAAATATTTAGGTGGCGACTCTGTATCTGGCAAAGCAGTCCATGTTTGGCACTACTTTTTCAAAAATCTGTTTCTCAAAACGATTTGCCGGATTTGGACTCCTTGGTTCAAGATTTAGAACCGTGATGCAAATCGAGAGTCCGAACTGTAGCGAGGTCCCCCCCCCCCCCCCGCGTGGGACTATCAGCTCGAGCGGGGAGATTTTTTTTTTTTTTTTTAAATTTAAAACAATAAAAAACACTAAGATGACCTGTAACCAACAGGGAGTCCAAGTGGACGGCTATATCTCTAGGATAAAAGAATCCATCAATCATGAGTCTTGAAGACTTGTAAAAAAAAATGTAACATCAGATCATGAACAGACTAGACAGACTTTAATCAATGACATAAGCAACATACGAATGCATAACTCAAAAACACACATGAAAGCTCACAAATAGAATGTGTGTGTGTGTGCAATCCTTGAGATCCACAAAGCTAGAGTTAATCCTCGTAGTGATCGGATGGCTGGACCTCCGACAAGAGTAACAGACCATCACAGAGAAAAGTCAAACCACTAGGAATCACAGGATATTTGTTGAGTACAAGCACAGGCTCCCCCTCAATCAATGATTACTTTTATTTTTTTTTTATGTTTTTGAAATTTTCTTTCTTGTGGGCACTCACTGGTGGCATGCACACTCAAGAGTATGGAGACTAAACCAAAGAAGAATGACATCAAAAGGATGGCCTGGTTGGTGCCTCTAAGGTAGCATTTTCCTAATGCCCGAATTTCAATGAACTGAGGGAGAAACCATGGAAGTGAAAAAAGTTGGTAGATGGTTAAGATACTCAACATCACCCATGATATACTAGTATAGGTCAATTCCTCTGAAAAAGTACCAGAAACACTGTTAGTGGTCCATAGAGAACTTTGATCACTTGTGCGGAAACCCCTGTAACAGTTTATCTCAAGAATGTGTACAGAATGAGATCATGAAGTAAATGAGTATGGGCATTTAGAATGAGCTATGAACAAAGAAGATTGAGATCTTGTAAGAAACATGAGCAGTGTTCAAATAAATTTTTGATGCAAAGATATCAGGACTCAATGACAATGAGATTATCACATCCAAGAACAATAAACTAACCACTCACACTCACTTTAAAGAACAAGAAACAGCCTAGTTATTGAGCACTACACCCAAGGTCTTTCTAAGAAACTCAAATCGAAGAAGATCAAGGGGTTTTGTAAAAATATCAGCTTTTTGATGTTCAGTGGGTACATGTTCCAGAACAACAAGGCCTTCTTCCACTAACTCTCGAATGAAATGATGACGAATGTCAATTTGTTTGGTGCGAGAGTGTTGGACAGGATTTTTTGAAATGTTTATGGCACTTGTGTTATCATAGAAAAGAGTGAGAGTGTTCTGTTCTATTCCATAGTCATGAAGCATTTGCTTCATCCACAGCATTTGTGCACAACAACTCCCTGTAGCAATGTATTCAGCCTCAGCAGTCGAAAGGGAGATGGCATTTTGCTTTTTACTATGCCAGGAAACCAAATTATTCCCAAGGTAAAAACACCCTCCAGATGTACTTTTCCTATCATCAGCACACCCTGCCCAGCCGGCATTAGAAAAACCAGTAATTTCAGCTGTAGTATCAGTAGAAAACCAAACCCCATACCCCAATGTCCCATTAACATATTTGATGATGCGTTTGACAGCAAGAAGATGAGACTCTTTAGGACTGGCTTGGTAACGGGCACAGACACCTACACTGAATGCAATATCAAGACGACTGGCTGTGAGGTAAAGAAGACTCCCTATCATACTCCTATAAAGGGTAGGATCAACATCAGTACTAGAGGAATCTTTGGAAAGGTGAAGACTGGTGCTCATGGGAGTGCGTGCATGTTTGACAGACTCAAGACCAAACTTTGACACAAGATTTTTGGCATACTTAGACTGAGAAACAAACATACCTGAAGGAGACTTTTTAATTTGAAGACCTAAAAAATTAGACAACTCTCCCATCATGCTCATCTCAAACTCATGTGTCATGTAATCCGAAAAATATTTCACAAGATGATCAGCAGTGGATCCAAACACAATATCATCAACATAAATCTGAGCAACAAGGATATGAGACTTAGTTTGTTTCACAAATAAGGTCTTATCCACACTACCCCTTTGAAAATCATTATCAAGAAGAAAAGTAGTAAGTTTATCATACCAAGCCCGAGGGGCTCGTTTCAATCCATACAAAGCCTTGTCGAACTTGTAGACATGGTTTGGACATTTAGGGTCCTCAAACCCTTTTGGTTGCTCAACATATGCCTCTTCTTTCAAGTACCCATTTAGAAAGGCACTTTTCACATCCATTTGAAACAATTTGAAACCAAGATAACAAGCAACTCCAAGTAAAATACGAATAGATTCGAAACGTGCAACTGGGGCAAACGTCTCATCATAGTCAACACCTTCTACTTCAGTGTAACCTTGAGCAACCAACCTGGATTTATTCCTAACCACAGTACCATTCTCATCAGATTTATTTTTAAAGATCCACTTGGTACCTATCACATTCATGTCTCTAGGTCTGGGAACTAGAATCCAAACATTTTTACGTTCAAATTAACCTAATTCTTCATGCATAGCATTGACCCGACTATCATCTAGCAAGGCCTCTTTAAAATTCTTAGGTTCAATTAATGAAACATAACACATATGCGATACCTCATCCTGAATTTGTCTTCAGGTTTTCATTCGATCCAATACACTTCCAATCACCTGTTGAGCTGGATGATTCAGTTTCACCCTTGCTGAGGGTTTGAACTCAGGACTTGCGGTAACAGAAGCATCAGAAGTGATGTTTCTTTGTGCACTCTTTGGACTTTGACCTACCTGTGAGGATGGTGCCATCTCAACTTCTTGTGCTTGGACCTCAGCTTCTCTTTGACTTTGTGGTTCAGTATCCAAGATTGGGGACTCACCATTATCATCCTCATTTGTTGCTGGAGTAGGGGAACCTGTGTCATCTATAACCACATTGATAGAATCCATTAAAGAAGAAGTTCACAGGTTATAAACTCGAAAAACCCTACTAGTAGTTGAATACCCTAGAAAAATACCTTCATCACTTCGAGAGTCAAATTTGCCCAAAGGCTCTCTATCTTTGAAAATGTAACACTTACTCCCAAACGTTTAGAAGTATTTTACATTAGGTTTCAATCCCTTCCACAATTCATATGGAGTTTGTAAAGTGCCGGGCCTTAAATAAACGCGATTTATGACCTAAACAGCAGTATTTAGAGCTTCAGCCCAAAACTTTGGAGGAAGTTTCTTACTAAGGAGCATGACCCTAGCCATCTCTTGAATAACCCTGTTCTTCCTCTCAACAACTCCATTTTGTTGTGGAATAATAGGTGTAGAAAATTCATACTTAATTCCATGCATATCACAAAAATCCGAAAACGAACTATTTTCAAACTCACGACCATGATCAGTTCGGATTCTTATGATACGCCCAATGGAAACACCCTATTCAGTTTGGATTTTAAGGACTAAGGCCTAGAAAGCATCAAATGTATCAGATTTTTCCCTTAAAAAATTTATCCACGAAAATCGAGTAAAATCATCAACAGTTAAAAAAATGTATCTTTTACCTCCGATGCTTTCTGTGCGGGTAGGTCCCATTAAGTCTATGTGAACCAATTCAGAAGGACGCTTGGTTATAAAGCTGTTCACCTTTTTATGAGGGGCATGGGTCTGCTTTCTAAGTTGACATGGTCCACACACATGGTTCAGATTCTTACCCTGTTTAGGTACTCCTCTCACAAGCTCTTTGTTGGCTATCTTAGTTAGGTCTTTGAAATTCAAATGACCTAATCTTTGATGCCACAAATCAATGTTACTTATGATGGTAGAGTGACAAGTGAGATCATTAGTAGTAACAATCCCATAGCAGTTATCAGATGTGGAAACCCCATGCAAGACAGTATTTCCCTTTTTATCCAAAATTACACATTTATTTTTTGAAAACAATACTTCATGGTAGGAATCACACATTTGACTAATGCTCAAAAGATTTTCTTTAAAACCATCAACAAGAAGAGCATTTTCGAGCTTGGAAAGACCAGCAACACTTATAGAGCCCTTACCAATGACTCTAGAAGTGCCGCCATCTCCAAAGGTAACAAGTCCTTATTCATATTTTTCAAGGGAGGTGAAGTAGGATTTGTTACCGGACATGTGACGAGAGCACCCACTATCAAGTTACCACATGTGTGAGTCACGTGCTGGGAGGGAGATTTATGATATGGAGTTATGCTGGACAGATTTGGACCGGACAGAGTTGTGCCGGACAGGCGCTGGGTCAAGCTGTATGGCCCGGCCGTGAAGAAAGCTGCTCGGTTAAGGCAGTGCGTGGATTGAACAAGCTGCAAGGATCCGTGGTTATGACGCCGGGGTACCTGTTTGCTCGGCAGATAGGTTGACCGCGGACAAGGGTGAGTTGTCCCAAGCTCGGCTTTGCCGAGATGCCGCCGAGTCCGGCCTCCATCTGAGCTTAGCTATTGGAATACTTGGGCAAGAACCGCAGCATGGCAGACGATGGCCGAGATGGTACTGACCGGCTGCCGAGCTCCTAGGAGAATGGGAGGGCAGTTGGGTTAGGTGGTGCCCAGCAAGATTTGTGCTGACAGATGGGATAGCAGCACCACGTGTCGAGAGACGAATGAGAGTAGATTTGGGGCACAGAATGTATATAAGCGAATCTGCGCTCCCCATGCCGTGGCAGAAGAAAAGAAAAACATTTGGTGAGACATACATGAAACACTCGACACTCTCCCTTCTCTCTATCTATCCCCTGTGTGTGTGTTCTAACTTGATCGTCGGAGAGGTTTTCCGGCCACACACCGCCGGGTAGCTCATCGTTATTTGCTCGCAAGCGATCGGACAGTAACGGAGCTCGGAAGAAAGGAGTACGGGCTTGCCGGAATATTTGCTCCCCGTACAATTGGCGCCGTCTGTGGGAAGCTTGACAGACAAAACCTTGTCTTCCAGGCTCGTCTAATCGCCGTCCATGGCGAACAACGATGAGTTTCCATTGTCTGCCACAGACGGAGCCACCCCAGAGTTCACCCGAAGGAGAGAAGGACCTCCCGCCATTCTTCCAATGGCGGACTTGGAGACACCCACCGGAGGGCAGTCAGGAGACGCACGGGATAAGCGCGGAAGAAGTTATGGTCATTCACGAAGTCCGGAAGGTCATCGGCGGCGGAGAGAATCACATGCCCGATGTCTGGAACACAAGTTGAGGGACTAAGACGCTGTCATCCGGCGAATGGCGGCGGAGATGGAGGAGCTCAGACGGCATGTCAAAGGGAAGGGTGTAGCTGGAGTGGGTGACCGCAGTGAGCGCACCCCATCCCGTCGTTCAGGCGGTCAGAGTCAGCGACGCACTCCATCTATTTCTATTACCAGAAGTTACCAGGTTGGTGATTCTGACGTGCATGCAGGGAAGTCTAGCGTGCAAGATAGCACTTACCGGCCCTCACGTCCGGTGACGACGTCGAAGTACTCTTACTCCACTCATTCAGAGGATTTACGGGCGGTCTTAAAGGAGCGGGCTCGCCGACGTGAAGCTCAGAGGATACCTGCGTTCCAGCGGCTATCCTACGGGGTTCACGCCAGCGAGGAGGTCGGAATACCTCCACCACGCCAGGCAGTGCCACTCCTAGTGGATTCAGATTTGGCCAGGTTAAGTGCCACCCCTTTTTCCCTGGAAATAGAAACAACACCGCTTCTGGCGGGCTTCCACCAGCCTAAGTTCACACTCTACGACGGAAAAGCCGATCCTTACATGCATGTGAGCCACTTCCGACAGGTTACGGCCGGACATAGGCGAAATGACGGACTTATGTGCCTGATCTTCTCATCGAGTTTAGGCGAGCTGGGCTTGAAGTGGTTCGAGAGGTTGCCGGAAGGGAGCATACAACAGTGGCATCAGTTGGCCGAAGCCTTTGTGACGCGCTTCAAAACCAACACAAAAACACCAAAGGAAGTCGATCATTTACTTAGCGTCAAGATGGAACCGAGCGACACATTGAAGGCATACAACTCGAGGTATTGGGAAACCTTCAACGAGATCTTGGATTGCCCGGTAAACCTTGCAATCACGCAATACAAGCGTAGTCTCCCGGTCGGACATAGACTGCGGGACTCGCTTACCATGCATCAGCCGACATCCATGGGCCAACTCATGCAACGCATCAATGAGCATATTCGAGTTGAGGATGACACATCGGCATCTACCGCGAAGTCAGTTCCAGCAGCGACAGACAAGAAGGCTGGAAAAGTGCATACAATCGGACAGGAGTCTGGCCGATCTGCTGACCGCGCTGAGGAATCGAACCGTGGATCGAATCGAAAAAACCGAGGTAGAGGACGTCGGAATGACCGGGACGAATACCCCTGAGATGACGTAGCGGACGCAAACAGAAGGTTGAAGGCAAGGACTGGCATAACCACGGTCTTCAAGATTCCAATATATCGCATACTTAGTGAAATCCGAGACGAGGAGTATGTCCGGTTTCATACTAAGTTGGGCGATGGTCAAAAGGGCTACAATCCGCGGTATCGCTGTACGTTTCATCGGGAGCGAGGCCACCGGACTGAGGATTGTTTGCCATTGAGGCAACACCTGGAAGAGCTAGTCACGGCCGGGCACCTGGATCTTTACATTGATGGGGGCATCAAGGCAAATCAAGTTTCGGTTGATCCGCGGGGACCGGACGACTGGGATGCACCTCCTCAAGGGGTTGTGAATGTCATCCACGGCATAGTGGAACCGGCGCGCATTTGTGAGCTCCGTGGTATGATCAAGAAGGTAGAGCACATGAGGGAAGTTTTGTCAGTTCAGCCTGCGCTCAAGAGGGGGAGGACGGAAGCGAAAGAAGTGATCAGTTTCTCCTCAAGGGACTTGGAGCTCATTCAGACTCCGCACAATGATGCCGTAGTAGTTACACTCCGCGTCAAAGACTTTGAAGTGAAACGGATCTTGATCGATCAGGGAAGCTCGGTCGAGATCATGTACTACGACACTTTCCAACAGCTCAAGCTCCGAGATACGGATTTGGCCCCGGCGACATCGCCGTTGGTTGGTTTCAACTCACAACCAGAGTGGCCTTTGGGAAAGATTATCCTGCCGGTCAAAGTGGGATCCGTGGTCAAACAGGTGGAGTTCTGGGTATTACAGGTGCCACCTACTTACAATTTGATCCTTGGAAGGGGGTGGCTTCACGCTATGCAAGCCGTGGCATCGACTTTCCACCAAGTAATGAGATTACCCTCGGCTATGGGGGCAATCGAGGAGATTTGGGGCGATCAGGTCATGTCGAAGCAGTGCTTCGTGGCGGTCAACGGGAGCCGGGCAGCCAAAGGATTTGTCAAGATGATTGAGGGACCGGAGGACCAGGGTGTCTTGGATGATGTGGGCACCAACGCCGAAGACAAAGCTATCGAGGAATTGGTGGAGGTGCGAATTGATACAGAGCAGCCGGACAAGTTCTTCTTGCTCGGCTCAAGCCTTATGGCCATAGAACGGACCGAGATGGTTGAGTTTTTGATGGCCAACATCGAAGTTTTTGCATGGTCACCTTACGACATGCCCGGCCTCGATCCTAGTTTTATTTGCCATCATCTCAATGTCTTCCCCGGTGCCAAGCCAGTCATTCAGTGGACAAGGAGATCGGCGCTACATCACGCCGAGGTAGTTGCAGAAGAAGTCAAGAATTTGCTAGAGGCACGAGCAATTCAAGAAGTACACTATCCTCGGTGGATCTCAAATACAGTGGTGGTACCGAAGAAAAATGGGAAGTGGCGGGTTTGTATTGATTACAAGACCGTCAACCGAGCTTGTCCGAAAGATAGCTATCCCTTGCCTAGAATTGACCAGCTTGTGGATTTGACGGCTGGACATAACAGGCTAAGTTTCTTGGATGCCTACCGCGGCTATCATTAGATTGCCATGCATGGCCTCGACCGAGAAATCACCTCATTTACTACACCAAGGGGACTCTTTTGCTACCGAGTCATGCCTTTTGGTTTGAAGAACGCCGGGGTGACTTTTCAGAGGATGGTGACCAAGATGTTTGCTCCTTTGCTGGGCCGGACAATGGAAGCCTACATTGATGATATGGTGGTTAAAAGTCGGCATCAGGCAGATCATTTATCCGACTTGACCGAGATGTTCACCATTCTCAAAAAGCACAAGCTACGCCTGAATGCGTCTAAGTGTGCCTTCGGCGTGGGATCCGGAAAATTTTTGGGATTCCTAGTCACAAACCGAGGTATCGAAGCAGACCCTACACAAATCCAAGCCGTGCAAGAGTTAAAACAGCCTAGCTCGGCAAAAGACGTGCAGCATCTGGTCAGAATGGCCGCCGCGCTTAATCGATTTATAAGCCGATCGTCAAATCGCTGTTGCCCTTTCTTTCAGTCCTTAAAATCTAAGTTCTCCTGGGATGAAGAGTGTGACCGAGCCTTGGCTGAGCTCAAGGAGTATCTGTCTTCAGCGCCACTGTTGGTCACACCGGAGCCTGGAGAAGGGCTTTATCTTTATTTGGCTGTATCACAGCATGCAGTCAGTGCGGTGCTTGTCCAGGCTGAAGGAATCAAGCACCTCCCCATCTTCTATGTCAGCAAAACTTTGCTACCGGCAGAGTCGAGATACTTGCCGTTGCAGAAGCTTGCTTTGGCATTAATGATGGCTTCAAGAAAGTTGGCGCACTATTTCCATGCACATACCGTCATCGTCTTGACCGAATTCCCCCTCAAAGCTTTATTCGAGCGGGCAGACTTCTCCGGTCGGATTCTTAAGTGGGCGGTCGAGTTGGGACAGTTTGATGTGAAATTCCAGCCACGCACTGCCATCAAAGCCCAAACTTTGGCCGACTTCGTCACCGAATTCTCACCTGGAACTCATCCGGTATGCCCAGTTCATATTACCGCGGCAGATGATGAGGTGTAGGCAAGACCATCTAAGATACAACCAGTTGGTGGAGGTAGCGATGTGGAGTTTGCGCGCACCACTGAAGCACCCTCAGTTTGTACGGTTTTATCACCCGGTAATGCGATGACGGAGTTGAATATCACCGACCAACCAGCTCTGTCCGGTCCCACATCACCAAGGGGGGAAGAAATGGAACCACACAGCTCAGAGCCTGCGGTCGGCATAATACCGCAACCTGGTGATTCGCCTATGGACTTGAGCATTGCAAATCAACTTGCTGAGTCCGGTGCCGAATCATCAAGGGTGGCTGAATTGGAACCGATCAACACAGAGCTTGAAACCGCACAGCCGAGCAGTTGTGATCCCATCAACCTTCAAGCTTCTCAAGACCCCTCAGAATGCTGGAAGCTCTTTGTGGGGGAGATGTGGAAACTTTTTGTTGATGGAGCCTCAAACCGTCACGGTGCCGGGCTAGGTATAGTTTTGATTTCCCCAGACGGGTTGACAATTGAACACTCTATTGCCCTTGGCTTTCCAGCATCCAACAACGAGGCTGAGTACGAGGCGCTTTTGGCCGGTCTCAAAAGCGCACTTCAGATGCAAGCTTCCGAGCTAATGGTGTACAGTGATTCCCAGCTTGTGGTTAACCAAGTCGCTGGGATTTACGAAGCAAAGGATGACAGAATGGCAAAGTACCAAGCTTTGGTCAGGGAACGCATCAAGCAATTTCAGGCAATCAGAGTTCAACAGATTGGCCGAGAAGTGAACAACCGAGCTGATGAGTTGGCCGGCCTCGCCTCAATGGTTGATTGTGCATCTCCTAACCCCCTGTTAATTGAATATCTTCCACGGCCGAGTATTGAAGAAACCGGACAGACGGAAGTACTCTGCGCCGAGCTAGGTCCGTCCTGGATGGACCCTATCGTCGTTTTTCTCAGAGAACGGACTCTTCCGACCAACAAGAAGGAAGCACACAAAGTGTGTGTAAAGTCAGAGCGGTTTTGGCTCTCTCCTTCAGGCGTTTTGTATAAGAAGTCTTTCACCGATCCATACTTGAGGTGTGTGCACCCGAGTAGTGTGGAAACCTTCTTGTATGAAATTCACGAAGGCATCTGTGGCAGTCACATAGGGGGCAGGTCCTTGGCCTACCGCGCTATTTCGCAAGGCTATTGGTGGCCGTGCATGCAAGCCAACGCCTAGAAATATGTTCGCAAGTGCGAGAAGTGCCAGAAGTTTGCGCACTAGATTCACCAGCTGGCCAGAGAACTTCTTCCCCTAACCAGCCCTTGGCCTTTTGCAATGTGGGGATTAGACATAGTGGGGCCGCTCCCAACAGCTCCAGGCAACCGGAAGTTCTTCATCGCGGCAACCTACTACTTCACCAAGTGGGTTGAAGCCGAGCCTTTGGCAACAATCAAGGAAAAAGACGTGAAACAGTTTGTCTGGAAGAATGTAGTAACACGGTTCGGTGTCCCTAAAATTTTGATCTCTGACAAAGGCACCCAGTTTGACGGTCGCCTATTCAGAGGGTTTTGTGAAGATTTGAAGATTGAATTCTACAACTCCACCCCGGCTTACCCACAGTCCAACGGTCAAGCCGAGGCGTCGAACAAGACCATTCTTGACGGACTGAAGAAACGGCTGGAGAAGGCGAAGGGGAAGTGGGCTGAGGAACTCCCTAGCGTCCTCTGGGCATACCGTACAACCCCTCGAAAGTCGACCGGGGAAACTCCGTTTGCTTTGGCTTATGGCATGGAGGCGGTCATTCCATTGGAAGTTGGCATGCCCACTCTTAGAAGTGAAAGTTTTGAGCCCGAGCTGAATGTCGAGGCCATTGCTCTGGAGTTGGATCTAGTGGAAGAACGCTCGGAAAAGGCTCTTATCAGTGTGGCTACCTACCAGCAAGAGCTCTCCAGGAAGTACAACAAGACGGTGCACCCCAGACCATTTAAGGTGGGTGATTGGGTCCTGAGGAAAGTTATGGGTAACACCCTGGTCCCAGGTGAAGGCAAACTAGGGGCAAATTGGGAAGGACCCTACAAAATAACCGGTCTGGCGGGCAAAGGGGCATACCACTTGGAAGATCTTGATGGTAGAGGTATACCCCGGCCATGGAATGTGGCCAACCTCAAATTGTACTATTTTTAGCTTTTGTTCTCTTTTTTGTGCAAAGGAATTTTTTGCTTTACACTTCAGAATGTAATTCTTTTTGTCAATATATAGAATTGTCTTCTTTAACTAAGCATTTCGACTGATTGCTTTGATTACTTGAAATTTCCAACCGAGATGAATTACTCCGGTTGAAGGAGTTGGTGGTTTGTCCAACTCAGAGATCCCAACCGAGATGAATTACTCGGGTTGAAGGAGATGGTGGTCTGTCCAACTCAGAGATCCTAACCGAGATGAATTACTCCGGTTGAAGGAGTTGGTGGTTTGTCCAACTCAGAGATCCCAACCGAGATGAATTACTCCGGTTGAAGGAGTTGGTGGTTTGTCCAGCTCAGAGACCCCAACCAAGATGAATTACTCCGGTTGAAGGAGTTGGTGGTTTGTCCAACTCAGAGACCCCAACCGAGATGAATTACTTCGATTGAAGGAGTTGGTGGTTCGTCCAGCTCAGAGACCCCAACCGAGATGAATTACTTCGGTTGAAGGAGTTGGTGGTTCGTCCAGCTCAGAGACCCCAACCGAGATGAATTACTCCGGTTGAAGGAGTTGGTGGTTGGTCCAGCTCAGAGATCCCAACCGAGATGAATTACTCCGGTTGAAGGAGATGGTGGTTTGTCCAGCTCAGAGATCCCAACCGAGATGAATTACTCCGGTTGAAGGAGTTGGTGGTTTGTCCAGCTGAGAGACCCCAACCGAGATGAATTACTCCGGTTGAAGGAGTTGGTGGTTTGTCCAGCTCAGAGACCCCAACCGAGATGAATTGCTCCGGTTGAAGGAGTTGGTGGTTTGTCCAGCTCAGAGATCCGAACCGAGATGAATTACTCCGGTTGAAGGAGGTGGTGGTTTGTCAAGCTCAGAGACCCCAACCGAGATGAATTACTCCGGTTGAAGGAGTTGGTGATTTGTCCAGCTCAGAGACCCCAACCAAGATGAATTACTCCGGTTGAAGGAGTTGGTGGTTTGTTCACCTCAGATATTAAAACCGAGATGATTCGCTCCGGTTGAAGAAGTTGATGTTTTGTTCAACTTATGTATTTTAAACCGGGATGTGTTGCTCCGGTTCAAGGACTTGGTTATTTGTTCAACTTTGATGTTCCCATCGAGATGGTTGTTCCGGTTGACGAAGTTCAATTTCGCTACTTATACCGCGATGTGCACTCCGGTTAGGCCTGGTGGTCTAAACCGAGATGTTTTGCTAAAGTCAGAGTGGGAGAAAATCGTGCAAACTTTATTGAAATTAAGGCTCTTTCATTGATAAGAAAATAAGTACAAATGAGGGGCATAGAGCCCGGTTACATACACAAAGCACAAAATGAAAGAAAAAGAGAACTACACTAGGGGGGAAAGATGGGAGAACTCATCTTCAGCGGCCTCCAGATCAACCGTTGTTCGCTTTTAGGCACCGGCCTCTTTTTCTCTGGGCAACTCCTCGCCGCTTCTTTCCTCGGCATTTACCTCGGTTTATTTGGCCAGTTCCTCCTCGGCCTCAGCTTGCAATGCGCTGAAGACGTCGTTGGCATAAGGCACGAGGTAGACCGGTAGGAAGGCAACCGGGGGAGCGGAAAACACATCGATGTCAAGGCCTTGACTGAGATGAGGCTGACTTCCAGCCTGCTTTGAAATAAATATCCTGAGTGGCAAAGACCTGCTTCTTATAGCTATCCTCGGCTTCTTTGAAGCCGGCGTTGTTGGCATCCTCACACTCCTTCTCCCTGGATGCCTTGAGCTCATCCAGCTCGGCCTGAAGTTCGTCTCTCTTCTTCTCGGCCTCCCCAAGCTGGCCGAGCAACCTGTTATTGTCAGCATTGGCCACTTGAAGTGAGGACTTTGCTCGGCCGAGCTCGGTCTGCAGACTATGGACTTGGCCGGCAGTGTCATTCGCCTTCTGCCGCAGTCGGTGGATTCGCTCCAAGACCAGGTGCTGCTTTTGGATAGCTTACAAGGAGAAAGCTGGGACAAATTAGAAACCGTGCAAACACTTCACAAAAATTTTAGGAAAAGATTAAGACTTACCCTGGCCATGGACTTTACCGAAGACTTCACAAGCCGAGTGTCTGGAACATGGTCGCTACCGACCACATCGCTTGGCAAAAGCAGGGCTTTTGAGAGATCAAAGGCAAGCAGGTGCTCTTTGTCACCTTTGATCGAACCGTTAGCCGGGATGTCTTTTCCCCGGTGCTCAAGCTGCGGCCGCCATGCTGGAGTTGGGTCTGCGGCTTCTGTGGGTTGCTCGGTGGAGAGCTCAGCAACCAGCTCGGTAGATGGATCTACATGAGGCCTTTTGCTTGCCCGGCGAGCTTCTTGCCTGGATTGCCCGGCAGCTGGAGACGCCAAGGCGGCCACAGGGCCGCTGGATTCACCGGCAACTTGGGAATGGGGGACAATGCTCGGTATTTCGGCCAATGTCGCGGTCAGCAAGTTCTTGATGCGACTCATTTTCGCCATCTCCTCGGCTTCGGATAACCGGATAAATGGGACGTCTGGCAGAGTTGGGTCTCGGGGAGGAGTTGGAGCATGGAGAAAGTCTGTAACTTTACTCCAGCGTGGTGCTGAGTATCTGTAAGTTGGCACGTAGTCGAGCAATTCATTCCAATCTTGGTGGCTGTAGCGGAGCACGGTCCAGATTGCTTCTGCGTTGGGGTATTGGTAGTTTGCTTGCAAGGCTTGAATTGCTGCATGAGGAACAGGAAAATGGTTAAGCGCAGAATAGTTAAAACGAATTGACCAAACAAGACAGCACGGCTTACATGTAGAACCAAATTTCTTGCTGATGAACTAACCTGGTACCTCAGCTATTTCGTAATTACCGGTTACCCAGAAAAAATCGTCATCGTGCAAGTCTTTGTCCGGTGTTCCGGTCACAATTTTTTCTTTGCCCGGCTTGATCTTAAGATAGTAAGCGAGACCATCGCCGGTGTGACCGAGAGTATATTGTCGCAATATCTCGGCTAAGCCTAAGTTTGTGCCTAGCCGGTTGTTAAGTTCGTGCACACCGTTTATTATTCGGTAGGTGTTGGTGGACACTTGAGTGGGTGCAAGCCCGGTGCGGTGAAGGAACTCGGTGATCAATGGGTTGAGTGGGAAACGAAGGCCCCCTTCGACGATTGATAGCACGGTGAAGGGGTATTACTTCCTGCCCCAAGGCGTTGTCTTAATTTCTGCAAGTTCAAGGTGGACATCGGTCGGGATGCCGTACTCCTCCCTGAACGTAGCTAGTGTAGCCGGAGTATCTACGAGAAATCGAAATTTCCCCATGAAGGACCGACCAAATTTTCTCGGCTAAGGAGGTTTGGCACTAACTTGTGAATTGTTGGCTGCTCGGTCTTTGAGAGCCTTGGAAGTGGTTAGGGGTCCACTTGGACTCTGCAGGAAAAGGTTGTCAAGTGTAAGAGGAAGCGCGGTCGCGCGAAATGAGCTTGACTTTAGCTCGGTCATAGATTGTGCCAAACCACCTCGGTTTTGAAGGTTAGCCAAGGAGCCCGGCCTTAAACCAGACCAGATATTAGCCCGGTCGATCGACCAAACCCTTTGCCTACCCCGGTTTTCACTAAGGTTGGGGCAAACGTTTTATTAGCTCGGTCGGGGGTTGTTTTTTGGATCAAACGAAGTCCTGGAGCACGAACCGCCCGAGTTCTTCGAAGTTCATCAGCGAAACTGAAGAACACCACGAGTAGTGGGAGGTTTGGGATGATTTCTGTGTCCTATGTCCTAAGAACTACGTTCTATTGCCCTATTGTATGAAGTATCAATGGAATTAACAAATAACAAGGGTTGGAGAGCTTACCAATATGGAGCAGTGGCTGCTTCTTCTTCGAGCGCGAGTTCGGGAAAGGCAAATGAGAGGAAAGAGCTTTGGGTTGCTTGGAATGGCAGTGAGTCAATGAGACCTCATGGAAGATGGGGGTGTTTATAGAGGAAACGAGACCGCCCAAATTCAAATTCTAGCAAAACGGCGGGTTGGCTGCTCGAGGACCAATGGCAGCCCGCCACGTGCCCCCATTTATGGCGACGTCAGAACTGAAGAGACAGGTTGAAGAGTTGAGGAGCCAACCGGGCTACTTTCAAAGAAGAAGACGTCAGCCAAGGAGTATAACCGGGCAAGTTTGCAGACAGGAATGTTAACTAGCCCGGTCGCCATTTAGCATTCTAAAAACCGAGGAAGTCTTATCCCGGTCGAAGTGAGTAATCCCAGTCACGCTTTCGCAGACGGAATTAAGGGGCAATTGAGAGAGAGATTTATGATATGGAGTTATGCCAGACAGATTTGGACCGGACAGAGTTGTGCCGGACAGATTTGGACCGGACAGAGTTGTGCTGGACAGATTTGGGCCGGACAGAGTTATGTCGGACAGATTTGGACCGGACAGAGTTGTGCCGGACAGGCGCTGGGCCAAGCTGTATGGCCCGGCCGTGAAGGAAGCTGCTCGGTTAAGGCAGCGCGTGGATTGAACAAGCTGCGAGGATCCGTGGTTATGACGCCGGGGTACCTGTTTGCTTGGCAGATAGGTTGACCGCGGACAAGGGTGAGTTGTCCCAAGCTCGGCTTTGCCAAGATGCCGCCGAGTCCAGTCTCCATCTGAGCTTAGCTGTTGGAATACTTGGGCAAGAATCGCAGCATGGCAGACGATGCCCGAGATGGTACTGACCGGCTGCTGAGCTCCTAGGCGAATGGGATGGCAGTTGGGTTAGGTGGTGCCCAGCAAGATTTGTGCTGACAGATGGGATAGCAGCACCACGTGTCGAGAGACGAATGGGAGTAGATTTGGGGCACAGAAGGTATATAAGCGAATCTGCGCTCCCCATGCCGTGGCGAAAGAAAAGAAAAATATTTGGTGAGACATACACGAAACACTCAACACTCTCCCTTCTCTCTATCTATCCCCTGTGTGTGTGTTCTAACTTGATCGTCGGAGGGGTTTTCCAGCCACACACCGCCGGGTAGCTCATCGTTATTTGCTCGCAGGCGATCGGACAGTAACGGAGCTCGGAAGAAATGAATACGGGCTTGCCGGAATATTTGCTCCCCGTACACGTGCTTTTAGGGCAGTGTGAACAACTAAACAAGTCAAGTCATCTTTTCTCACCCAAATATTTTTGGTCTTGGTAAATATCTTGGTGTTGTGAACACCCTCATGAATCTTGGTATTCCGCCTAGACATGTAGGGTTGTCTCCTAACCCAAAAAGTATTCGAATTTCTACCCTTTTGAGACACCTTACCAAACAATTCATAGCAATAAGGACGAATGTGGCCATACCTACCACAGTGATGACAGATAAAAACAGGTTTTACCTCCCTTTTGTTGATCTTACACCCTTTAGGTAGATGAAGAGAGGGATCACCCTGGTCTACCTTCAGCTTTCCCTTTGCTTGAGTCTTTAGGTCATGTGAAGTAGAAGCCTGTCCCTTGTGAGCTGTCGCACCATAGCCTAGCCCACTTTTGTCACACCCCATTTGTTGAGACCGAAGGATGTCTTCTAAAGATTTGGAGCCTTTGTTCCACATAGCAATAGTGGCTCTAGCAATACGGAGTTCTTCATCTTTCTGACAGACTATCTCTTCCATTGTAGCTTATGACATCTCAAGGCTTTCAAGCTTTTCTTCATATGTTGAATACACCTTCAAAAGTTCATTCCTTTCAGTTTCACAGGATAGAAGTTTTCCACATAAGTCATTCCTGTCACTTGAGATCTTGATGATATTCTGCTTTGCTACTACAAGTTCTCCTTTCAGCTTGACATTCTCACTTTCACAAGTTTGGAGCTTGAGAGTGAGTTTGTCATTGATTTTATACAGATTCAGAGATTCATCATAAAGCTTTTCGTAAGCTTGTTGTAGATCATCACTGGTAATCTCATCATTGTCTTCAGATGTAGATGTTTCATCATCATCTTTTTGCTCCTCATTCTTCTTGACCTCATCCAGTCGGGCAACTAAGGCAGAAAAGTTGCTGGATGGTGGTGAAGGTGAATCTCTTCTTTCATGGAATTGGATTAGAATTTCCCATGCATCTTTAGCCTTTGTGCAGTGAGCAACCCATTGCTGTTCTTTATCAGAAATTGCTCCACGAATAGAAATCAGGGCTCTCTGATTGCTCGGATTGTCAACACTTTCTGTATCTTCTTCAATGGCTTGCCAGCCTTCTGGATCAAAAGCTCTCAGAAAAGCCCTCATTCTGATCTTCCAATACAGGTAGTTACTCCCATCAAAGGTGGGAGTATGATGCAGGTTCTAACCACGAGCTAATTCCGTTGGCTTTGGAAGAGGTTGAGTGAAAGTGGACCAAAATGCCATGAAAGCACTATCCCCGTCTTCGCCGAATTTAGGTTCTTTGGGTTCTTGCTCCGACCCGCTTTCATCGTCCCAAGTCACAGTGTAGACTTTCTTTCGATTCTTTTTCGAAGGACATTCAAGAGCAATATGGCCAAACCCTTGACATTCATAGCACTTGACCCCTTGCCTCTTTACAATCTTCTTTTTAGTTTTTTGAGCAAATTTTGGTGAAAAAGTTTTGGGTTTTTCATTATTCTTGTCTTTTGAAATAGGGTCTCTGAAATTAGGCTTCTTTTTCTTCAAAATTTTTTTAAACTGTTTAGTAAACATAGCCGTCATCTCAGACTCTAAATCAAATTCAGTCTTCGGAGTTTTTGCAGTCTCATGAGCACTAGTGAAAGCCACGCTATCCTTTTGTTTTTTCTTTGAAATCTGGCGGGCTTCATAAGTCTGCAAGTTTCCAACCAACTGATCAAGCTTGATGGTATCAACATTTTGAGCCTCCTCAATGGTTGTCACTTTTGATTGGAACCTCTCGGGTAATGACCTCAAAATATTTCCAACAACTTTAGCTTCTGGGATTTTTTCACCGAGTGTGAAACAGGAATTCACGATATCACTGAGTTTTGCATAGAAATCATCAAACATCTCATCATCGCGCATAAAAAGTGTTTCAAAAGCGGAGGTGAGACGTTGAAGTTTTGACCTTTTGATAGAAGTAGTACCTTCGTGAATCGTTTCCAGAATGTCCCAAGCCTCTTTTGCTACCTTACACGTGCAGATACGACGAAACTCTTTAGGTGTGACGGAGCAAAATAGGGAATTGAGAGCCTTACTGTTTCAACTCGAGTTCTGCTAATTAGTTGTGTCCCATTTATCAAGGGGTTTAGGAATATCAACACCATCAATGGTGACAATAGGTTCACTCCACCCACAGATCACGCAATGCCAAACTTTCTCATCGATGGATTTTAAAAACGCTCTCAAACGACCTTTCCAATAAGAATAGTTTGTACCATCGAGTAAAGGAGGTCTATGGGTTGAGTTACCTTCTCGAATAAAATCCATGACACTAGTCACACAAAATCACACTCCTATAGTTTTGATAAAAACAAAGAGTGACCCGCTCTTATACCAATTGAAAATCCTAAGTGATTCGTGATTAGATCAAAATTAAAAATATTCCAAATCCCAATTATTCAAAACACGCAATCTAAATCATCAAACACTTACGAAAGTGATTTAGATTGTTGTTTTTCTGAATAAACAATAAATCGACACAAACGATTTTTACGTGGAAAAACCACAATTGAAGAACCTTCAATTGTAATCAAAAACCACGGGCGAAACGCCACTAATCAATCCACTATTGAAGAAAGAAAGATTACAAAGATAATACACAAATTACCCAACTCAGTCAATTTGTCTTCACACCTTCTGTAATTCTTTCACCAAGCCTTCGTCTCGAAATTGATTAACCCGAAGTTGAATCCACAACTTCACTTGTCGAATTAACGACTACGTACAGAATCAAATTCCTTTGAAACTCCACGTTTGACTCTTCGGAATCCACCAAAGAATATCACTCTTGAATATAAAGTAACAACCTCCTTGATGTATGTATCTTAGACCATAAGCTTAGAACTCTCTCAAATCATCAAGGAAAACTCCCAAAATTCTCCAGAATAAAACCTCACACAAAACCCTAGAAAACCTTAAACAAGATCTAGGAGAAGTAATCCTAAACTTGACCCAACACGTGAATATATAGAGTCTGAGATCGCGTGGTCCGCTCGAGCATGGGAATGTCCGCTCGAGCGGAGACTGCATATTCCGTGATTCATACAAGGTCCACGCTCGAGCGGAAGTTTCCACGCTCGAGCGTCGAATCACACCATCCAGTATATTTGCAAGCTTGACAGAGATGCTGTGAGTGTGCAAACCCCGCTCGAGCGTCACTTTCCCCGCTTGAGCGGGAAGACCAAAACTGAAAAAACTGGAAAATTATAACATGTTATAACCTTGGTTTTGATCCATGGAATTTGACAACAAAGGGTCCTAACATATATATATATATATATATATTTAAACCCTAATAGGATAGGAGAGGAGACCAGAGCTAAATAAAACAATTATTGGGTCATCCTATTAAAGAACCCAAATAACTTAAAACATGCATTACACCTTTATACCACATGTCCACATATAAAATAATAAATACACTAAGATGGACTATGGCCCAAAACTTTGTAGATTACAATAATAATTTTGGACTCATACCAATCAATTTGTTTGAATCACTTTCAACCTGTTTTTTACAAACCAAACAAAATATAATCAATGACAGCCGAAGGAAAAAAATTTCTTACGTCTCTGTCTACTATCATGCATCTTAAAGTCTAAAAAATTTAATTAATTGAACTAGTAAAATGGGGTAGAGGCTAACTTAATTGTACCTTAGCCCCAAATTCAATCCCTTGAGTTGTAGCCCGTGCTTTATCTATGGAGTCTAAGTGCGAGGGTTTTTAGTTTTCTAATGGTATTTTGTAAAAAAAATAACTGGCAACTCCATCGAACGGATCTTGGATTATCATGACCATTGGTCTGGTCGCTTTGGGTATGCAATTCCCATGTCCCTCAATGTATGACTCTTGGCTATTTTCCAGAACAAGTGTGGATCCCCTTCACCGGGAACCAAAAAGAATTTAGTAATTATTGGGATAAGTGTGGAACCCTTCACTAGAATTTATTGCATGTCAACTGAGTCTGGTAAATGTGTCCTTATGACCAGTGGCGGAGCCACAGAGGGTATAGAGGAGTCACGTGCTCTTTGAATTTTGGAATATATTTTTTTTTACAAATATAAAGAAAATATTTTAAATAAAAAAATTATAAAATATTATTTAGAGTGAAATATCAATGACATTTTTAAAACTATGAGAATAATAATGGTTGTTTTTTTATTGAAAATAAATATTACGATAACTCATATTATTATCTATGAAAATTTCAATACAATGGTGATGTCTATCATTATTGACATGCAATTATAATTAATCTCAATGAAGATATGAAATTTATTAAATTGTTAGTTAAATTTGGCATATGAGGTTCATCCCATATGTGTTTCTTTACTATTGGTTGGTGATATTATATGTCAATGATGACGTAGCATTACTATTATATTGAATTTTTACTGAAATTTTGTACAAAAAATTACTTTATCATCATATAATTTATTTTAAAACTTATATCCATGACTTTTCTTTTCTTTTTTTTTATTGTCCATGATATACTGGTTACAAATAATATATATATATATATATCCTTCTTGAAGTCAATCATAAAAATTTATATTAAATATTTTTGTAAAATTTTTTAATGTTGTAATTAATAAGTGTCCTCTTTGATTTAATTTCTTAACTCCGCCCCTGCTTATGACCCATGTTAAATCTTCTTAAATTTCCCTACTTGCGCTCTAAAGAAGCATGATAATAAAATTCTATTTTTTATTTGTTTAATGAAGGATGTATTTGATAGTATCAATAATAAGTTACCGGATTCAAATTGGGTCGAAATCATGCTCATCATACTAAATACATTTCCGGTTATAAGGAAAGGATAAACCTTGTTGAAAAAAATTGTAAAAATAAACTTATTTGCTGTTTTTGGTTTTTTTTCATCTAAAACAATACAATAAATTAATTGATTAATTTTCATTTGACGGTTTGAGAATTAATGTTTAGATGTTTGCTAAATGGGATCATTTAGCTCTATCGTGATGTAGCTTAACGGTTTTTGTTTTTTAATAGTACTGCATTTCTGGATTTCTCTCTCTCTCTATATATATATATATATATGTCTGTTGAGGATTGTGATTTCGGTGTTGGTTTCATGGATCTGATGGTTAGATGTTGAGGTTTAAACCCTAGACTGGAAATTGGAAAATGTTATAGATCTAAAATAATCTACTAAATTTTCTACCAAACCTGTCACATGGGTGTGGGATCTACACAAACCCACATATATGTGGGTCCTACACCCATGTGAAAGGTTTGGTAAAAAATTTGATAGATTATTTGGGGTCTCTAGCATCACTTCTATAAATTATCTCTTATAATAATAATAATAATAATAATAAAGACACAACAAAAAGAAAAAGAAATGGAAAAAAAAGATATAATAAATTCCACAAGTTGACATATAATTTCATTGAACTTTTTTTAGTAAGACACCTGATGGACAAACAGATGCAGTAATTAAAAAAACAAAAACATGTCTAAAAATTCATAAAACATGCCTGTTAAAAGCTTTGCTCATCCACTCTCTTGGGTCACCTCAGGCTCAGCATTTGAGAGTAATCTTTTGTTATGAAATTGCTCTGTGATTGAAGTAGAAAAAAGAGGCGCCCTTAATCTCTATAAAACAGATTAGGGAAAACAGAGTAGGAAGTGATTTGCAGCACTTCAAATTGTGCATTGGTTTGTTTTAAAAAATTGGATGAATTACACTCGCCTCTCTAAGCACTACAAGAAAACATAGCAAAAAACACAGAGTTTTAGCGACGCCGCGCCCCCCGTCGCAAAAAACGGTTTTTTGCGACGGTAACTGCATCTGTCGCAAATAATACCCTTTAGCGACGGCACTGACCCGTCGGTAATGAAACCAAGCGGAGGGGTCGGAAATGCGGAAGTATTAGCGACGGTAAATAAGACCGTCGCAAAAAATCTTTTTTTGGAGACGACATATATCATTTGCGACGGGAATTTGCCGTCGCAAAAAAGGATTAATTCAAACGGCGCCTTTTTGCCTTCTATTTGCGACGGTCTACATCATACCGTCGCAAAAAGTCCAAAAAAAAAAACCCCTTCTTTTTTCTCTTGGCTGCCGCTCGATCCTCCTCCCCAAATCCCTAACTTCACCCCCAAATTCCCCAAACGGCCTACGAGGAAGACATCGGTGGTGCGGCGGCGACGGCTCCGGCGACAAGAGTGGTGCTCCGGCGACGACTCTCTCTCCCTCTGCGTATGCTCTCTCTCTCTCTCTCTCGGTCTGTGTATATATATATAAATCTGTGTATATATATATATATATATGCAATGTATATAAATCTATATATATATATAAATCTGTTTATCCGAAATCTATATATATAAATCTGTCTATATATATATATATATATAAATCTGTTTATTAATAACATACTTTAATTAAGAACATACTTTAATTAATAAATCTGTCTATATATATGTATATAAATCTGAAATTTGTCTATATATAACAGATTTGTCTCATGGTTATTAATAAATCTGTCTATATATATGTATATATATATATATATATATCTGTTTATTTTTTAATTATTATCAACATTTATCAATTATTATCAATTATTATCAATTAGTGTTTTTAATTTTTTTAATTATTTTTATGGTTGTTTTCATTTATATCTCTTCAACTATTATCATTTTTTTTTCTATTTCATCCATAAATTATCAATTTTACCATTCAATCCTTCAAGTTTTTTATTTTTTTATTTTTTCCAAATCATATGCTCTAATTAGAAATAGTTTGTCAAAATCAGTAACAGTAGCAACCTAACATAATGTGAAAAATTTTAATCTTATAATTTAGACAACCACATCATTCGGCCAAACAACTATTTTCTTATTCATATTATATTAGAGCATCTCTATCAAAATAGTTATTTTTATTTTTTTAATTAAAATAGTGATTAAATCACTAAATTTCAACTCCATTGAACTAATAACTATCAAGTTAGCTATTTTAGTTTTCGTAGTTTTGGCTCAGTAAATGCAGTTAGTAGTTTCAGCTAGTCAAACATTAAAAATATATTATTTTTGGTATTTTTTAGTTACTTGTGTTGAGTTTACGAACTTAAGAACGAAATAAATTAAACTAATACTTTAATTGTTTAAATCGTCTCAAATTATATTGGTGTTTAAGAAGATTCAATTACAAATAACCATGAGGCAAACTCAATTATAAAGTTTTAATAATAATATAAACTCAATTATAAAGTCATGAAGTTTTATCTTTAACTAATGGGGGTGTTTTTAACCACGGAAAGTTAGTGGAGGTCTGAAAAAACTTTACTAACGAAATAAAATTTTGACAATGGGGGTTTGATATCATACACATGTAATGGTTCGATTACAAATTTAAATTGCAAATGTTTAAATAAGTCATAAAAATATTTAAGAGAAAATAAAAAAAAATACAAAAAAAAAAAACAGGATTTTAACCCTTATAATAAAATAAATCTTAAATTTTTAATTTAATTAATTTAAACCTTAAATAGGAATTTTAGACATTTCGTTAATTTGCCAAATAGGATGTCGAGTGAATATTTATGTGTAGGTATTATATTTAGAGTTACTTTGGTGAGATATTCTTGTGGATGTGTACAGATGATGGATAAGAGTTGGATTGATTTGCCAAATAGGATGTCGAGTGAATACATTAATGGGATTGATGAATTCCTTGTGTTTGCCTACACCAATAGGATTGAAGGTTCGATGATCAGTTGTCCGTGTAGGAAGTGTGAGAATCGATACTATTTTGTACGAGATGGTGTACGGGAGCATCTGATTTTGAATGGTTTTTTTAAAAAATACAAACATTGGATTAATCATGGGGAATCTTACATATCTCTGCATAGTAATCGAGAGAATGAAACATTAGCTAATTTAGACATTGGAGATGATATGATTGGAATGATACAAGGGGCTATGGGAAATCCACATGCCGGTACAAGTGTTGAGGGTGATGAACCACAGGGGCCTAATCCCCGTGCATCTGAACCCCAGCTCGGTCCAAATGCAGAGACTGCAAAGTATTTCAAACTTCTTCAAGATGCACAAAGTGAATTGTATCCGGGTTGTCAGAAGTTCACATCTTTGTCATTCATAGTTCGACTTCTACATTTGAAGGTGCTTAATCAGTGGACGGACAAGTCTGTTGACATGTTGCTTGAGTTATTGAATGAGGCGTTTCCGTTGGGTGTGAAACTCCCGGACTCATATTATAAAGCTCAAAAGGTCACAACAGATTTGGGCTTCACGTATGAGATGTGGGATGCATGTCCCAACAGTTGCATGTTGTTTCGAAACGAGGACGCCAATCTTGATAAATGTGTCATATGCAACAGTTCTAGATGGAAATCAAATGGTGATGGTGGTTCAAATGGTCCTAACACAGGTGGCAAACAAGTAGCTGCAAAACAGATGAGGTATTTTCCTTTAAAGTCAAGGTTGCAGAGGTTGTTTATGTCATCCAAGACGGCCAAGTTAATGAGATGGCATGCAGAGGAACGAACTGATGATGGTGTCTTCAGGCATCCTGCTGACTCCCTTGCATGGAAAGATTTTGACCGTCGGAATATTGACTTTAGTAATGATTGCCGAAGTGTAAGGCTTGGCTTAGCATCTGATGGTTTTAACCCATTCAGGACGATGAACATAGTTCATAGCACTTGGCCTGTTGTGCTCATTCCATACAACTTGCCGCCATGGATGTGCATGAAGCAACCATTTCTAATTTTATCTGTGCTTATTGACGGCCCGAAAGGACCTGGTGACAAGATTGATGTTTATATGCAACCGTTGATTGAGGAGTTGAAAGAACTATGGAATGAGGGTGTGTCAACATTTGATGCATCAACAAATCAAATGTTTCAAATGCATGCAGCTTTACTGTGGACAATTAGTGATTTTCCTGCATACGCAAACTTGTCAAGATGGAGCACTAAAGGAGAATATGCATGTCCTTGTTGCAATAAGGAAACTACATCGTGTTGGTTGAAGCATAGTAGGAAACAATCATACTTGGGTCATCGCAGATTTTTACCTACTGGCCATAAATTCCGGAAGGATAAAGTATCATTTGATGGTAGTCGGGAAGTCAGACTCAAACCAAAATTGTTGTCTGGAACTGAGATGTTGCTACAATTAGAATCTGAGGGTATTTTAACCCAATACAATAGGGATGACCTTAAGGAGAGGCATAGGAGACAGGTAGGGAAGGGGAAAGCTGGACATCGCACCCATAGTTGGAAGAAAAAGAGTATCTTTTATGAATTGCCATATTGGGAGCACAATCTAATAAGACACAATCTTGATGTGATGCATATAGAGAAGAATGTTTGTGACAATGTGTTGTGGACAATATTAGGGGTTGCAGGAAAATCGAAGGATGGTGTTAATGCTCGGCGTGATTTACAAGATATGAATATTAGAAAACCTCTACATTTGCAGTTAAGAGGGTCGAATAAAGCCTATTTACCACCAGCACAATTCACGATGACCAAGGATGAGAAAGATTTGTTCTTCAAAGTGTTGAAGGAAGTAAGAGTTCCCGACGGGTATTCATCCAATATATCACGTCGTGTGCGCTTACATGATAGAAGCATTGGGGGTCTTAAGAGCCACGATAGTCATATTCTGATGCAACAACTTATTTCATTGGCTATTCGCAGATCGTTACCGAAGAATGTAATTGAACCCTTGATTGAATTGAGCAATTTCTTTAGACAATTGTGTTCGAAAGTGAATCGTGCGACGTATTTGCAATATATTAAAGATCGTATCGCTGTAACACTTTGTCATCTAGAGAAAATATTTCCTCCGAGTTTTTTTGATATAATGGAGCACTTGCCTATACATCTAGCTGATGAAGCGTTATTGGGTGGAGCGATTCAGTTTCGATGGATGTATCCAATTGAGAGGTATCTTCTTACTTTGAAGCAATACGTGCGTAATAGAGCTCGTCCTGAAGGATCAATTGCTAAAGGATATCTTATGGAAGAATGCATGAATTTTTGTGCACAATATATCAGTGATGTGGAAACCAAATCTAGTCGACCCGTGAGGAACTATAGTGGTGCTGATAATTTGGGTCATGCTACTGGTGAAAACACAAGCTTTTATCTTGATAATACTTCTTGGGTACAAGCTCATCGGTACATCTTATGCAATACAAGCGCGGTTCAACCATTCATAAAGTAGGTTAAGTCACTCACTCAATATTTTATTATGTTTATTGAATTTTCAACTAAAATTTTTGTATGGCTAAAATTTCAATCTACACAGCAAACACCTTGAAGTACTTAAGCTCAAAATGCCTCGTGTCAACGATCATCAACTTCGGCGTGAACATTTTGAAACTTTTCACATTTGGTTCAAGGAATATGTATGTATTTAACTCTATAGATTCTAGTTACTTAAGTCGATCTACATTTTAAATTTTACATTTCGTGTTAAATAGGTCCAAACTTTGCGAAGGACTACTGATGTCATACTTTCTGAAGAGCTTATTCTATTGGCAAATGGTCCTCATAACCTGGCAAAGAGGTTCAACGGGTATATACTGAATGGGTTTCGGTATCGAGTAAAGGCCATGGATGATCGTCGAGCCACACAAAATTGTGGTGTAGCTTTGAAGGCAGATACCATAAGTTATGCTAGTCGAAAAGACAAGAATCCTCGTCTGGGGTCTGTGTACTATTATGGACAATTGACAGATATTGTTGAGATTCGATATTCCAATGAGAAGAAACATGTGTTGTTTAAGTGTGATTGGATTGACAACATTCACGGAAAGAAAGAAGATGTCTTCAATTTCACGTTGGTGAACTTCAATCATTTGTTGTACCGAGATGATCGAATTACCAATGAACCTTTCATCTTGGCGTCCCAAGCAGAGCAAGTTTGGTATGTTGCAGACCCGTTACAACCAGACTGGCAAGTCGTGGTGAAGATGTCTCAAAGAGGTTTATTTGATATGAGTTCAACTGATCCACAAATCGAGCCATACATGAGCCAACAATTGGAAGAAAATATAATGCTTCGTGATGAAGAAGTTGGTTGGGTGAGGGAAGCCGCAGAAGGGGAAACAGTTGATGTTCAAATAGGCTGATATGTAATCAACATTAGTAATTCAATTAAGGCCAAGGTTGTAGTTAATCATCAATTTCTTAATTTACTTTGTCTTTGTAATTGTATTAGTTCAAATCATGTCATATTATAGTTGATGACAAACCATTGTCTATGTTTCTAATGTCAATTAATGTTATATTGCTTGAAGATTATTACGGGAAGGAAGAGGAAGCCTGATCATCCCCGGCGCATGATGTCTGATGTGCTACATAACAGGACATCAGTAGCACCACCATTAGAGGAGGCATCACATCGGCCAGCATCGGAGGGGCCATTAGTGCCACCAGCATCTGAGGGGCCATTACCACCGTATCGACCACTATCAGTGGCACCACAGCAGCTACCATGTACTCGGCCTCCACGCCTACCATCGGTGCGTCCACCATCAATGGCACCACAGCAGCTATCATCATCAGCTTATGAGCCATCCCCAGGTATTTAAATTTGCTTTGAGTTGCATGAAAATTATTTACACATACATTTATTTATGCTCATTATATATAACTTGTTTATTCTCATTGTATTTTGCAGACCCTTCGACTTCTTCACAGCCCACATCAGGTTTATTTGATATGATTTGTATTCACATTATTTAAATTTGCATTTGGTTGTTACCATTGCATATTGTTTATTATTATTGTATATCACAGGTCATGTTAGTTCTTCATCGACCTCGACTAGGCGTGGTAGAGGATGTGCCAAGGGCATTAAAGAGTGGGGTACTGGTAAAAAGCTGCACATACAATTTGATGGAAATTACTGCCCAATAGGGGATAACGTGGCCAAGTTAACTACTCAACATGGCATTATTGTCCGGAATGGTAACATTGTTCCTCTTACTTTTGTTGACTGGAACAGTGTGCCTGATGATATTGTTGATGCTATCTGGAAGGATGTGAAGGTAAAAGTATATTTTGTCCACAAATTCGAATTCCAAATTTGTGTTATACTTAGCCTTAAACTTTGTGTTTTATAGGACAATTTGAATATATGTCCAGAGGAGTACAAGCCAATCTGCATGAAAAACTGCAACAGCATATGGAAGGATCACAAGAACAAGCTTAAGGCTAAGTATTTCAAGCCTAGAAGCTCTGATCCTAATCTGAAGGATGATGTTCCTATGAACGTTGTGCCAAGCCAGTGGGAACAACTTGTAGAGTATTGGCGTACTTCCGATGCTGAGGTATACAATTACGTTATATTTATGATATGTAAACATACAAATCATATTTACATACTTACATTTGTTGAACTTGTTATAGAAAATTGCAAGTAGGAACGCTAAAAATCGGCGAGCTCACGGCATAGCTCATACCACAGGGCGTACTACTTTCTCTCAAATACGGCATGAGGTTTACATTTTATTGTTTTATTTTTCTATATAAATAAACATTGTATATTTGCAAATTATTTGGATTCTAATTTTCATATTTCTAAAAAAAAATTTAGATGACCAGTAAGGGGGAGTCTACTGATAAGATGAATGTTTGGCTTATGACACGTAGAGTAGATGACCCAGAGGTTATCCAGACCTTGGTAGTTTCCAAACACCTTTGATTGTATTTAAAGTTTATTTTTTGTGTGTCAACCATCTTAATTTCGCGTATACTTGTGTGTCTTATTCAATACAGGATGAGTTTAATCGTCAACTCTCTATGCTACCTGAGGATGGTCGGACTTTGGAGGCTAGGAATGCCATTTTCCATGAGTTGATAGGTCATGACAGACATGGATATTGTCGCACATACGGGAGAATCGTGCCTCGGAGAGTGGTGTATAAGGATGGTGCTGGGCCATCACAGTCAACACCCCATCCATCGACTATTGATCAGATCACGCAGCAGGTTCGTGCTGAGCTAAGGGATGAGTTGAGGGAGGAGATGCGAGCAGAGTTCTCTACACATTTGCAACAGATGAGAGCTGAGATGATGGCCCTTGTGTCACAGGGGGCGAGTGTGGATCCCAACAGACAGGTTCCATATAAACATCACAATTGTTTGATAGTTCAATTTTCACTCAAGATTATGTATGAAATTCGAATATGATTAACACATTATGCACTGACTAACATAGGTTCCTGATGCATCGAGTGGCCACCGGGCATTTAGGGAATCTGCAGATGACGAGAATCCATATACACCACCACCAGAAGATCAGGTATAAAATTTATCTTTGCATTCTAAGCTAAAATACATCTTTGCGTTCTTTACTTGAATTCGAGGCGTTAACGCCCCAAAATCAGCAAACGGCGTCGGTTTAGGAAAAAACTTGGCACACACGACCGGCTAGGCACGAGAGACTTGTGGGAGAAGACGGGGCTCGAATCGGGTTCCCCGTTTGGGAGTTAGAGTCGGATTTCACTTTAGGCAAACAACTTCCTTAAGAAACTTGAATTTGAGGAGTTAACGCCCCAAAATCACCAAACGGCGTCGGTTTAGCACGAAACTTGGCACACACGACCGCCTAGGCACAAGAGACTTGTGGGAGAAGACGGGGCTCGAATCGGGTTCTCGATTTGGGAGTTAGAGCCGGATTTCACTTTAGGCGAACTACTTCTTTAAGAAACTTGAATTCGAGGCGTTAACGCCAAAAATCACCAAACGGCGTCAGTTTAGCACGAAACTTGGCACACACCACCGCCTAGGCACGAGAGACTTGTGGGAGAAGACGGGGCTCGAATCGGGTTCCCGGTTTGGGAGTTAGAGTCGGATTTCACTTTAGGCAAACAACTTCCTTAAGAAACTTGAATTTGAGGAGTTAACGCCCCAAAATCACCAAACGGCGTCGGTTTAGCACGAAACTTGGCACACACGACCGCCTAAGCACGAGAGACTTGTGGGAGAAGACGGGGCTCGAATCGGGTTCCCGGTTTGGGAGTTAGAGTCGGATTTCACTTTAGGCAAACTACTTCTTTAAGAAACTTGAATTCGAGGCGTTAACGCCCCAAAATCACCAAACGGCGTCGGTTTAGCACGAACCTTGGCACACACGACCGCCTAGGCACGAGAGACTTGTTGGAGAAGACGGGGCTCGAATCGGGTTCCCGGTTTGGGAGTTAGAGCCGGATTTCACTTTAGGCAAACTACTTCTTTAAGAAACTTGAATTCGAGGCGTTAACGCCCCAAAATCACCAAACGGCGTCGGTTTAGCACGAAACGTGGCACACACGACCGCCTAGGCACGAGAGACTTGTGGGAGAAGACGGGGCTCGAATCGGGTTCCCGGTTTGGGAGTTAGAGCCGGATTTCACTTTAGGCAAACTACTTCTTTAAGAAACTTGAATTCGAGGCGTTAACGCCCCAAAATCACCAAACGGCGTCGGTTTAGCACGAAACTTGGCACACACGACCGCCTAGGCACGAGAGACTTGTGGGAGAAGACGGGGCTCGAATCGGGTTCCCGGTTTGGGAGTTAGAGTCGGATTTCACTTTAGGCAAACAACTTCCTTAAGAAACTTGAATTTGAGGAGTTAACGCCCCAAAATCACCAAACGGCGTCGGTTTAGCACGAAACTTGGCACACACGACCGCCTAGGCACGAGAGACTTGTGGGAGAAGACGGGGCTCGAATCGGGTTCCCGGTTTGGGAGTTAGAGCCGGATTTCACTTTAGGCAAACAACTTCCTTAAGAAACTTGAATTTGAGGAGTTAACGCCCCAAAATCACCAAACAGCGTCGGTTTAGCACGAAACTTGGCACACACGACCGCCTAGGCACGAGAGACTTGTGGGAGAAGACGGGGTTCGAATCGGGTTCCCGGTTTGGGAGTTAGAGTCAGATTTCACTTTAGGCAAACTACTTCTTTAAGAAACTTGAATTTGAGGCGTTAACGCCCCAAAATCACCAAACGGCGTCGGTTTAGCACGAAACTTGGCACACACGACCGTCTAGGCACGAGAGACTTGTGGGAGAAGACGGGGCTCGAATCGGGTTCCCGGTTTGGGAGTTAGAGTCGGATTTCACTTTAGGCAAACTAATTCTTTAAGAAACTTGAATTCGAGGGGTTAACGCCCCAAAATCACCAAACGGCGTCGGTTTAGCACCAAACTTGGCACACACGACCGCCTAGGCACGAGAGACTTGTGGGAGAAGACGGGGCTCGAATCGGGTTCCCAGTTTGGGAGTTAGAGCCGGATTTCACTTTAGGCAAATTACTTCCTTAAGAAACTTGAATTTGAGGAGTTAACGCCCCAAAATCACCAAACGGCGTCGGTTTAGCACGAAACTTGGCACACACGACCGCCGAGGCACGAGGGACTTGTGGGAGAAGACGGGGCTCGAATCGGGTTCCCGGTTTGGGAGTTAGAGTCGGATTTCACTTTAGGCAAACTACTTCTTTAAGAAACTTGAATTCGAGGCGTTAACGCCCCAAAATCAAGAAACGGCGTCGGTTTAGCACGAAACTTGGCACACACGACCGCCTAGGCATGAGAGACTTGTGGGAGAAGACGGGGCTCGAATCGGGTTCCCGGTTTGGGAGTTAGAGCCGGATTTCACTTTAGGCAAATTACTTCCTTAAGAAACTTGAATTTGAGGAGTTAACGCCCCAAAATCACCAAACGGCGTCGGTTTAGCACGAAACTTGGCACACACGACCGCCTAGGCACGAGAGACTTGTGGGAGAAGACGGGGCTCGAATCGGGTTCCCGGTTTGGGAGTTAGAGTCGGATTTCACTTTAGGCAAACTACTTCTTTAAGAAACTTGAATTCGAGGCGTTAACGCCCCAAAATCACCAAACGGCGTCGGTTTAGCACGAAACTTGGCACACACGTCCGCCTAGGCACGAGAGACTTGTGGGAGAAGACGGGGCTCGAATCGGGTTCCCGGTTTGAGAGTTAGAGCCGGATTTCGATCCAGTCAAAATTATTTACTAAACTATCTTTCTAATTATATAGTAGTCAATTTTTTTTTATATTTTTCTATAATTAAAATATTAACACATTATATGGTTTTTAATTATTTTTATCTTGTTTTTTTCAGATATTTCCTGAGTAGCAGTTGGCTTTTTCTGGAATGCGGGCGTATCAAGATTATGACTAGTTTTTGTTTTTGTAACCCACGAACGAATGAAGATGAAAACTTTTGATTTTGATTTTGATTTATGTTATTTAAATTTGGGAGCAACATTATGTATGTATTATGCGACGTTATGTAGTGGCATAATTTTTATTGTTCTGAATTTTTATTTATGTATTGCTATGAATTGAACAATATTATTAATTTTCATTATTTGTCAATTTTTGTTTATGTACGTATTTATATTATTCTGTAATTTTTCAATTTTTTATACTTATTTTTTTATCTAATACAGGTTATTTTAATTTTTTTAATAATTTATCAGCAGGGTTTTTTTTTTTTTTTTTTTTGAGACAGGAGAAGAACCCGTCGCAAAAACCATTAATAGGCTTTTGCGACGGTACCAACACAGTCGCAAAAGCTGTCTTATTGAATGTACAGGACACCTTTAGCGACGGTAAACTGTGCCGTCGCCAATACTTATAAGATGCCAGAGCCTTTAACGACTGTAATGTTCCCGTCTCAAAAACTCACTTTTAGCGACGGGAATTACGTGCCGTCGCGAAAAGTGATTTTTCCCCCATTATTTGCGACGGGAAAAATGCCGCCGCAAAAAACTTGGCTTACCGTCGCAGAAACTAATGGCGACGGTACTTACCGTCGCGAAAGGTCTTTTGCAACCCTGTCTGTCGCGACCCCCCCTTACCGTCGCAAAAAGCCACATTACCGTCGCAAAAGACATTAGCGACGGCTTTCGGGAGCATTTGCGACAGCCGTTTACCGTCGCAAAAAACAAATTTTTTTGTAGTGAAGGTTTGATGAAAATATAATTAGCCTCATTGACATTTTCTAAGATTTTAATTCATATTACAGTTGAATTATTTTTCATCAATAATTGTTAATCGTATGAATAAAAAAATATTATTATTATCTCTTTTCTACTAAAATATATATTTATTTTTATTTATTTTACTGTCTACCAATCATTAGCATTAATTTTGTTTGCTTTATAATTATATTAAAAAGTATACAGCTAACTTTATTTTCTCTAAACTTTAAAAGAGGTGAGTGTTACTTACCTTTCAAAAATAGGGTAAATTTCATTTTTGCATCCACACATTTTACATTGAATTTCATTTTGTCTCTGGATCTCAAACCTCAAGTCAAGTTGTAATTAGGTCCATTCTGCATAACACTATTAAAAAATTAACAAAAAAAAAAAGTCATGTGATACAATTAATTACACAACACTTTAATACTTCTATCAAAATCTCACTTTAGACTTCTGTCAATTTTCAAAATGACATTATACAATTTTTGGGTGTGTATCATATGTCCAATTATAATATATTTTTGTATTTTATATAACCTATTATGGTGTTAGTTATGACTTATTATAATCTTGATTATAACATTATTTTAGTTGTTGTTGGCTATTTTTGACACTTCAAAGGTTAAAAATATAATTCAAGCATGCCAGTAAAGATCTGAAAAGTCTTTACAGATAATAAATGTCAATTCGTATCAAGCGATTGTGTTAAGGTTCTCTTAGCCTCAATGAAGAGGACTTTACTGTGTTGTGTTAAAAAGATGAACCAAAGCTTGTAGTTTAAATTCGTAACAGAATGGGAGGAAGAGACTAGACAAAAAATTGCAATTGATTAATTGAATAAACAATTACAATATGTTACATTTTAGTAAGGGAAACTTTAAAACTTTAGACCGACCGAGTTCTTGAATTACAATGCTAATCTACTACTCCTACAAAAAGTAAGCGCAACGCGTAAAAGTAAAGTTCAAGAAAGTAAAGTACAAAAAATTAAAGATAAATGAAATTGACAAAGATGTAGAGTCTAGATTTGGTCAAGAGTTTCTTCAGTCTTTGTTTTCATCTATTTATAGCATTCTCTTAGCACATTCGAAGTAGCTAGGTTGTTCTCCTCTACCATGATCTCCTTCCTTCTCACTACTTCTTAGGGCCATAACTCTCTCCTTGTCTCTATATAATTGCTAGCAATTGCTTTTTTATTAATTCCTTCTTCACGTTCCTTTCACATGGCACTTATATATCACACTTTGCTAGCTAAAGACTTGCATTCACAGCTCACATAGGCACCTTCGAAGGTGGGACTCTTTAATATCTGATTACCCATTGCTTGCCCCTTGTTGCCTTGGCACTAGATGGTTTAAATGTAGTGCCAACAGTTATAGATCAAAAAGTCTAATTATATCTTATATGGTGTTTATAATTGAAAATGATTCTATTATTATGTTTATGGTAATTAACTTTACAAATTTCATAACTTATATATATATATATATATATATGTATTGAACAGCCAATTTCATAACTTATATATGATACACATTCTATTTCCTAACCAAATTAGTAATAACTAACAAAATAAACCTTATAATATTTTCAAGTAGGGAAATTCTAATATGCACAACCTTAAAAAGTATAGCGATCTCGGTTTTCCCTCTATTGTTTATTGTATTCCGGACTCAGTTCCGTGGATGTATGTTGTTGTCATGTTCTGGTTTCCATCCTTTGATTCTTTGTACTTGAGTCTTGGGGTGTGTTGGGCAGGTTCAAAACAGGTTGGTTGGGTGTTGAAGCAAATGGTTGTTGTCCAGTTTTTGGTCTTTTCGCTCGAGCGAGGACTTTGTCACTCGAGCGAGCCTTGTGTTTTTCCTTCTTCACTCGAGCAAGGTTTTGTACGCTCGAGCGAGTATTGTGGGTCTTCAGGTTTTCTTTTCAGATGCAGCGTTGGCTCGAGCGAGATTTTCTTCACTCGAGCGAGCTCAGTTTGGTGTGCCTCTTCACTCGAGCGAGCTGTCCTTCGCTCAAGCGTGCGTCTGCTTCTCTTTTGGACCTAAAGGTTGTGTTTCTTGGCTCGAGCGAGGTTTCCTTTGCTCCAGCGAGCGAGGACTATGTTTTGAGTTTCTTTGCTCGAGCGAGTACTCCTGCGCTCGAGCATGCTTCTGGGTTGCAAACCTGAAGCTTCGTGTTGTTAGCTCAAGTGAGGCTTTGTGCGCTCGTGCGAGGTTTGTCTGTGTCTGGTCGCTCGAGCGACCACTCCTTCGCTCGAGCTAGCCTCGAGTATATCAGTTGTAGCAGCATGCTTCTTCTTCACTTTTTCATCTCTTTTCACTTCCAAACCCTAGATCCGACTCTCTCTCTCTCTCTCTCTCTCTACATACACCTTCTCTCTACAAATACCCTTGGTTCTTGGGTGTAGTCTATCCTAATCTCTTTGAAAGAAAGGTGGAGCTTGGTACATGCTACACCTTGATCCGAAAAAGTTGTACTTTGGAGCACTTTCGAGTTTCTTCATCTTTTCCTTTGGGATCTTAACTTCAAGGTAGGTATGATCTACTCCTTCTTATGAGTTTTAACATAAATATTAGTCATTTAGTATAAATGTTGAGATTTGGTGATTTGGGAATTTAGGGTTTGTGGTATATAAGAGAGGGGTTTTGTGTTTTTAAGTTTCATATGCATATGAGGTCTTGAAAATGAGGTTTTGTGGGTTTGATAGGTGAGATTTGGTCTTAGGATCAATGTTTGAGAAAATTGGGAGATGCCCTAATTGAATTTAAATAATTAATTTGTATAATTAATTGGATAATTGTGAGGGATATGAAATTGATTTGGACATCATGAAATTGGAGGGAATTGGGACTAGTTGGTGTGGTCGGTTTGATAAATCACTCACCTATGGAAAATGTGATAATTTATCTATTTGGTAAATTCATTTATCTGTCTAGAAATAACTGCTTTGGGCTATCGGTGGAGAATAGTCTTGATTGTTGTAGAACCGCATGATGATTAGGTAAATTGAAACTAATCAATTAAAATATGTCATTGAATATGATACTGGGAAGAACACATTGAATATGTGCCTTAATTGATCATGATATAAGATAAAGACTTTAATACATTGTATATGTATCTTGTTTGGGAGGAGATGGGGAATGTACTCCATATATGATTATGTGCTTTAATAAATTGTATATGTATCTTGTTTGGGAGGAGATAGGGGATGTACTCCATATGGCTTATTTGCTTTAATACATTGTATATATACCTTTGTTTGGGAGGAGATAGGAGATGTACTCCATACGTGTGATTATATGCTTTATTACATAGTATATGTATCTTTGTTTGGGAGGAGATAGGGCATCTACTCCATTGTTTGGGAGGAGATAGGGGATGGACTCCATAGATAATTAAGTTGGCCGGAGTGTCCAGGGTGAAAGTCCCGAAATCTTATAAATTGAAGCGCATGAATGAAGTTGACAATTGAAGTATTAATTACATGAGTTGTAGTCTCATTTTGAATTGTGAATAATGGAAGTGTTAACAAGTCGAGTTGCAGTCTCATTTAAATTGTTTGGTTGGATAATGAACCATATTTAGGAATTGAATTGGATAAATAAGGGAAGTGGATTGTAACATGGATATAATTGTTGTTGGGCTATGAGAAGGGTGTGAGTTGGTCTACACGTGTTAATCATTTGTCGAATGATAATGTTTTAGTTATTTCTCTTATTGGGTTTAGTATATCTCTACTGGGCTTTGGCTCACCCTACTTGGGACACCATTTTCAAGTGCAGGAGATGTGCCAAGTTCAAGATCTTTGCTTGGGAGGTTTTAGGAGTTGAAGACTCTGCTTTGTTATTTGTTTTGTTGATTACATGTAAATGCAAGCCGATGACTTTACTTGTAAAAGAGTTAGAACTCTTCTTTTGTGTAACCAAGTAACAACTTGGAAAGATGTAAGCCCGCAGGGCATTCTATCATTTTTGTGAACATTTGTAACTTATATGAAATACTCTTTTGTAATATTAACTCTGATGTATGTATGGAAATATGGTTTATCGATCATGTATATAAAACGGTTGGATGTTGGGATTATGTATTATTTTGAGGGTGTTACAAAAAGTGTGTATTATATGTACCCTTAGTCATGTCATTTTTTTTTCTTTAGTGACGACCAAATTTTTGTTTTTTTTTTAATTATGACATTATTTTAATTATGACTCATGAATTTTTTAATCATGTCTCATATTGTATTTAGTTATGATATACATTTTTTTAATTATGACTCAAAAAATATAAAATTATATCATTTTACTTTATAGTACACACTTTTTGGAAGACATATACTGTTTCCTTTAGAGTAATATGAATGTATCACATTAATCTCTTTTCAGGTACTGTTTCCTTTAAAGTAATATTGTTCGGTTTTTGTAATTGGCAATCTCGTTTGACAAAACTCCTTTCAGTTGTAATTTTATTCAATCTTTTGTTTGAGGCTATGAGTATTTTGATGCGAATCCAACCCGAATTGTGTCTTTGTAGAGGAGTTTGTGATGTTAATTCTTTTATGTTTGCTACTTCACTGACTATGTCGGGGATCGAGCCGTTTGTTCGCTCGAGCAGTCGATTTTGCGCTCGAACGAAGATGCAATCCTTTCAGAAGTTTCACTCGCCTGCAAAAGTACTGGGAGTTGTATTTTTATGCTCGAGCGGTCTTTCCTGAGCTCGAGCATAGATCCATGTTCTAAAGCACGTGTTTAAGTCAGACCGCACGAGTGTCCATTCCTGCGCTCGAGCGGAGATCGCGATTCTGTTTGCTATAAATCTGCGATTAATTCAATTTCTAGGGTACGACTTCCAGATTTTCTTTTTGGGTATTAGGGTTTTCATCTGTGAGAGTTTCTATCATGAATTGAGTGGATTATATCAAAGGGAGGCACGCCAATCGGAGGCGCTCCAATTGAAGATACGTTCTTGTTTGGCAATTGGAGGCGCTCCAGCAAATCTATATGGTTGATCATACAAGGTCTCAAACAGTGTCGTGCTAATACTCGATTGGAAACTATTATTATAGGCAGACTCCACTAAGGGAAAGTGTCTCTCCCACGACCCCTTAAAATCAAGGACACAACCTCGAAGCATATCCTTAAGGATCTGAATGGTACGCTCAAACTGCCCATCAGTCTGACGATGATACGCAATGCTAAAGGTCAATCTAGTGCCCAAGGCACTTTGCAAGCTCTGCCACAACCGAGCTATGAAACACGAATCTCTATCCGAAACAATCATCATTGGGACCCCGTGCAACCTCACTATGTCCCTAATGTAAAGGTCAGCAAAATAGTCTACCGAATCACTCACACGCATAGATATAAAGTGCGCCGACTTAGTCAACCGGTCAACGACCACCTAAATGGCATCACTACCCCGTTGAGTCCTCAGAAGGCCCATAACAAAATCCATCGTGACATGCTCCCACTTCCACTCGGCTATAGGCAAGGGTTGCAACAAACCCGCTGGCTTCTAATGCTTAGCCTTCACTTGCTGACAAGTAAGGCACTTCGATACAAACACGAGCACATCTTTCTTCATACCCCTCCACCAAAACTGGCGACTCAGGTCATGATACATCTTTGTGCCTCCTAGATGCACCGCAAGGCGTGAATGGTGAAACCCTCGAAGTACTTCCTCTTGGCAAGACTCTGGCACAAATAGACGGTCAAGGTATCTAACACTCAAGTCAGAATACACGTTCAAGACCCTTTCCACCTTCCCACTAGAGATCTTTCCCCGGAGGGTTTCTACCTCAAGATCATTCTTTTGCGCTTCCAACACTCGGTTCACAAGAGTGGGTTGTGCAACTACCATAAACAATGTTGCTGTAACATGCCTGGGGGGTACCCGTGCGCATTAAACAGTTCAGACCCTCGATCTCTTTGATCTAGTCTCACTAGTACAATGTGGAACATAGATGAGAGTCCAGATTTGACAACTTTTAGAAAATCCATTTTATTGTAAAACCTTTTGCCATAAATGAACTGCGTCATCAGATATCAGAGTCGCCACCTAATATTTTTGGGAAATTAGGAAACCCATGACTCATGCCAAGGCCACTATTCGTCATAACCAAGGATGCTTTGCTCGAAACCTTAGGCATGAAGGGGGAAGGTCATTAATTGAGCACCCCCACTCACCCGATCAAAAGATCGGCCTTTACTAAACCATTATATGAATTTTATTTACTTTATATGTTCATATTCCGATTATTTAATAAATCCTAAAAATTACTATGTGAAGCATATAAGTATAGACTATGTCATTCATTTTGGAACAATATGATTTCATGTATTTTGAAAGAGTTTTTAAGATGTACAACTCAAATAAATTAAGTTTACAAACATGAAAAATCAACATCATTACAAATTGAGCGACATAACCTCCATCCACTTGCATTCATACAATTATATCACATAAGTAAATAGCCACATTATAGCGATCCCCGGTTTACCCTTGTTGTATAGTGATCCGGACATGTGTCCGTGGATGTTGGTAGTTGCTTATTATCTTGTTTACATCCTTTCTTACTTTGTATGTGAGTTATAGGATGTGTTGAGCGGGTTGTTACAGGTTGGTTGAGTTTAGAAACCAAAACTAGTTGCCCAGATTTTTGGCCTGTACGCTCGAGCGGAGGTGTTGGCGCTCGAGCGTAGATTACGTCCATCCAGTATCTTGATGTGCAGTGTTGTGAGCTCGAGCGTAGGGTTGGGAGCTCGAGCGGAGGCCTGGTTCTGCAAAAGTGCTGGGCGAGTGCATTCTGCGCTCGAGCGGGAGGTTGGCCGCTCGAGCGGAAGTCTGTGAGTGGCCGCTCGAGCGGGGTGTTTTAAGCTCGAGCGGAAGACTGGGTTTAAGTCCCGAAATTGTGACTTTTCAAATCACTTTTTGCTTTCTCTTCTCTCTCTTACTTTTCCAAAAACACCATTGTTGAGCCTCTCACTCTAGATACTACCTTCTCTCTAGGTTTTGATCTAGTAGGAGTGGTTTACTCACCTTTGGCCTTTACAAAAAAGTTGTTGATCGTCGAGGGCTTCATTTTAATCTGAAAATCACGGGTTTTGGAGCACGTTGGGTTTTGTCGTCTTCTCCTTTGGGACTCCGAATTTGAGGTAGGGATAACCTACTCCTCTCTATGGGTTTTGTCTTTAAATTTTGGTATTTTGAGATGTTGGGCTTGGTTGGGTAATCTTGTAAAGGTTTGGGGCTTTTGTGTAATTTTTACAAAAGTTGGGGTTTTATTCATAATAAACCTAGATGCATGTTTGGCATGGAAAATGGAATTAATGTTGAATCATTGATGAAAATGGGACCTAAGGGTTAAAATGTTAATTATGGGAATTGACCTAATTACATTGTTTAATTAATTGGGATAATTAATTGAGAGGAATGAAGGAATGAAATGTTGATTGAATATCCATTGTGCATTTATTTTCTGTTTAGAAATAACTGCTTTGGGCTATCGGTAGAGGATAGTCGTGATTGTTGTAGACAATGCTTGATGATTAAGTAAACTGAAACTAATCAATGGAATGTGTCATGGAATTTGACAGTTGATAGAATACATTAAATGTGTGTATTGTGTGATTGTATATAGAACCAATGTGTTTATATGCGTTATGTGTAGAGGAGGAGATAGGGGATGTACTCCGCGGTTTAGGGGAAGATAGGGGATGTACCTCTAAACCGGATAGGTATTTGGAGGAGATAGGGGATGTACTCCGTGGACAGAGCTCATATGCTTGTCTGAGAAGTGAAGATAGAGCTCATATGCTTATCTTTGTGAAGTGAAGTGTGGATACAGCTTGTATGCTTATCTGTGGATATTGTTGATATACATATCTGTTGTAGAGTGTGGATACAGCTTGTATGCTTATCTGTGGATATTGTTGATATACATATCTGTTGAGATTGTGGATATAGCTTTTATGCTTATCTGAATGTGAGATATAGTTTTTATACATATCTGTGGAAATGATGATAGAGCTAGCATGCTTATCTGTTGAAAAAGGGAAAATGAAAAGTAATTGGGACTTGTAAGTCGTTGACATAAATATGTAATTTATGTGATTGTATCAGTGTTGACCAACTATCAATTGCTAATGTTTTAGTCATTGTCCATGGTTGGTTTAGTGTATTTCTACTGGGCTGTGGCTCACCCTATATGGGAACATCATTTTCAGGTACAGGAAGCATGCCACCTCCAAGGACATAGCTGGGAGGCTTGTGGCGGGCATAGTTTTGTCGTTTTACTTTGATGTATTACATGTAATTTCAAGCCAAGGGCTTAATGTGTAAACGAGTTAGAACTCTTTGTTGTAACCAAGTGTTAACTTGGAAAGCTGTAAGCCCGTAGGGCATTTTGTTATGAGCTTAACATGTAATACTTATGTAATGGAATTCTAATGAATGATAGAAGGTGGTTAGTTTATGTAATACTTATGTAATGGAATTCTAATGAATAAACTAACCACCTTCTATCATTCATTAGAATTCCATTACATAAGTATTACATGTTAAGCTCATAACAAAATGCCCTACGGGCTTACAGCTTTCCAAGTTAACACTTGGTTACAACAAAGAGTTCTAACTCGTTTACACATTAAGCCCTTGGCTTGAAATTACATGTAATACATCAAAGTAAAACGACAAAACTATGCCCGCCACAAGCCTCCCAGCTATGTCCTTGGAGGTGGCATGCTTCCTGTACCTGAAAATGATGTTCCCATATAGGGTGAGCCACAGCCCAGTAGAAATACACTAAACCAACCATGGACAATGACTAAAACATTAGCAATTGATAGTTGGTCAACACTGATACAATCACATAAATTACATATTTATGTCAACGACTTACAAGTCCCAATTACTTTTCATTTTCCCTTTTTCAACAGATAAGCATGCTAGCTCTATCATCATTTCCACAGATATGTATAAAAACTATATCTCACATTCAGATAAGCATAAAAGCTATATCCACAATCTCAACAGATATGTATATCAACAATATCCACAGATAAGCATACAAGCTGTATCCACACTCTACAACAGATATGTATATCAACAATATCCACAGATAAGCATACAAGCTGTATCCACACTTCACTTCACAAAGATAAGCATATGAGCTCTATCTTCACTTCTCAGACAAGCATATGAGCTCTGTCCACGGAGTACATCCCCTATCTCCTCCAAATACCTATCCGGTTTAGAGGTACATCCCCTATCTTCCCCTAAACCGCGGAGTACATCCCCTATCTCCTCCTCTACACATAACGCATATAAACACATTGGTTCTATATACAATCACACAATACACACATTTAATGTATTCTATCAACTGTCAAATTCCATGACACATTCCATTGATTAGTTTCAGTTTACTTAATCATCAAGCATTGTCTACAACAATCACGACTATCCTCTACCGATAGCCCAAAGCAGTTATTTCTAAACAGAAAATAAATGCACAATGGATATTCAATCAACATTTCATTCCTTCATTCCTCTCAATTAATTATCCCAATTAATTAAACAATGTAATTAGGTCAATTCCCATAATTAACATTTTAACCCTTAGGTCCCATTTTCATCAATGATTCAACATTAATTCCATTTTCCATGCCAAACATGCATCTAGGTTTATTATGAATAAAACCCCAACTTTTGTAAAAATTACACAAAAGCCCCAAACCTTTACAAGATTACCCAACCAAGCCCAACATCTCAAAATACCAAAATTTAAAGACAAAACCCATAGAGAGGAGTAGGTTATCCCTACCTCAAATTCGGAGTCCCAAAGGAGAAGACGACAAAACCCAACGTGCTCCAAAACCCGTGATTTTCAGATTAAAATGAAGCCCTCGACGATCAACAACTTTTTTGTAAAGGCCAAAGGTGAGTAAACCACTCCTACTAGATCAAAACCTAGAGAGAAGGTAGTATCTAGAGTGAGAGGCTCAACAATGGTGTTTTTGGAAAAGTAAGAGAGAGAAGAGAAAGCAAAAAGTGATTTGAAAAGTCACAATTTCGGGACTTAAACCCAGTCTTCCGCTCGAGCTTAAAACACCCCGCTCGAGCGGCCACTCACAGACTTCCGCTCGAGCGGCCAACCTCCCGCTCGAGCGCAGAATGCACTCGCCCAGCACTTTTGCAGAACCAGGCCTCCGCTCGAGCTCCCAACCCTACGCTCGAGCTCACAACACTGCACATCAAGATACTGGATGGACGTAATCTACGCTCGAGCGCCAACACCTCCGCTCGAGCGTACAGGCCAAAAATCTGGGCAACTAGTTTTGGTTTCTAAACTCAACCAACCTGTAACAACCCGCTCAACACATCCTATAACTCACATACAAAGTAAGAAAGGATGTAAACAAGATAATAAGCAACTACCAACATCCACGGACACATGTCCGGATCACTATACAACAAGGGTAAACCCGGGATCGCTATAACCTCCCCCCCTTAAAGAATTTCGTCCCCGAAATTAAACACAAGTTTTCAAAAACAAGTTTTCCTCCATTTTAAACAATGTTACATTTTAACATTCAACAATTCGACCCATTACCGGTCATCCCATCCCTTTAACAAGAGACATATCACAATATGTAAACAACATATGTATTTTCAACATGCATCATCATTATGCACTATCCTTCCAGTTTCAACAATATATTTAACACATATAATGTCACTTTCAACTTCCATATGAGGCAAGTTCCAAAACATACTTCCAATAACCAAAACATTTTCAATGTTTCACAACTTAAGACATGTATCAAAGCTCTTAAGTTCAACAAGATGTAAAATTTAAATATAAGATTACATATCAACAAACAAGTCCGGATATTTCTCTCGGACTTCCAACTCACGTTCCCAAGTGGCTTCCTCCACTCCGTGATGTTTCCACAAGACTTTCACCAAAGGAATGGTCTTGCCACGCAGGACCTGATCCCGCCTATCCAAGACCCGAACCGGTCTCTCCTCATACGAGGCATCCTCATCTACCTCTAAATCGCTCCAATCCAGCACATGTGATGGATCTGGCTCATACTTCCGAAGCATACTCACATGAAACACGTCATGCACTCCGGATAACTGCGGCGGTAAGGCTAACCGATAAGCAACCTCACCTATCCTCTCAAGGATCTCAAAAGGACCAATAAACCGAGGGGACAACTTCCCACTCTTTCCAAACCTCAACAGACCTCGCCTAGGTGATATCTTCAGAAAGACATGATCACTTACTTCAAACGCCAAAGGCCTCCTCCTACGGTCGGCATAACTCTTTTGTCGACTCTGGGCTGTAACAAGCCTCCTACGGATAAGCTCAACTTTCTCCGTCGTCTCCCTAACCAACTCCGGACCCAACAAAGGTGCATCACCCACCTCGGCCCAACACACTGGAGACCTACACGGTCGGCCATACAAGGCCTCAAACGGTGCCATACCGATGCTAGACTGAAAACTGTTGTTGTAGGCAAACTCTACCAATGGCAAGTGCCTCTCCCACGTCCCACTGAAGTCCAGGACACAACCCCGAAGCATATCCTCGAGGATCTGAATAGTACGCTCGGACTGCCCGTCAGTCTGAGGATGATAGGCCGTACTAAAGGTCAACTTAGTGCCCAAGGCACTCTGCAAACTCTGCCACAACCTGGCAGTAAAACGAGGATCTCTATCTGAGACGATCGTCACTGGGACCCCGTGCAATCTCACTACGTCCCGAATATACAAGTCGGCAAGATGATCTACCGAATCTCTCACGCGCATAGGAATAAAGTGCGCCGACTTAGTCAACCGGTCTACAACCACCCAAATAGCATCACTACCCCGCTGAGTCCTCGGAAGACCTACAACGAAGTCCATAGTGACATGCTCCCACTTCCACTCGGCAATAGGCAAGGGTTGCAACAAACCCGCTGGCCTCTGATGCTCGGCCTTCACTTGCTGGCAAGTAAGGCACTTCGATACGAAGACAGCCACATCTCTTTTCATACCCCGCCACCAAAACTGGCGACCCAAATCCTGATACATCTTAGTACCTCCCGGATGCACCGCAAGGCGCGAATGGTGAAACTCTCGAAGTACTTCCTCTCGGCAAGCCTCCGGTACAAACAAACGGTCTCGGTATCTCACACTCAGGTCGGGATACACCGTCAAACCCTTCTCAACTTTCCCACTAGAGATCTTCTCTCGGAGGGATCCTACCTCAAGGTCACCTCTCTGTGCCTCTAACACTCTAATCATAAGTGTAGGCTGCGCAACAACAGAAAACAAGGCCGCAGCCTCGACAGATTCGCCCAGTAGCAAATCAAACTCGCCAAGTGCTCCCAACATCACCCATTCCCGGATGGCTATACAAGCTACATCACTAATGGTCTTCCTACTAAGGGCATCGGCCACAACATTGGCCTTTCCCGGATGATAATGCAACTCAAAATCATAATCCTCGATGAACTCCATCCACCTCCTCTGCCTCAGATTCAAGTCTCTCTGTGTAAACAGATACTTCAAACTCTTATGATCCGAGAATACCTCGAACCTCTCACCATAAAGGTAGTGCCTCCAGATTTTCAAGGCAAAGATTACAGCTGCTAACTCTAGGTCATGTGTGGGGTAATTCTTCTCGTGTATTTTCAACTGACGTGAGCCATAAGCTACCACTTTCCCCTCTTGCATCAACACACAACCCAAACCCTCTCGTGAGGCATCACAATAAACCGCATAACCCAACCCTCTCTCCGGAATAATCAATACCGGAGCGGTGGTCAATCTAACTTTCAACTCTTGGAACGACTTTTCACAAGTCTCACTCCACACAAACTTGACTCCCTTCCGAGTCAGTCTAGTCAACGGTGACGCCAACCTGGAGAAATCTTTCACAAACCGACGGTAATACCCAGCTAATCCCAGAAAACTGCGGATCTCAAACGCACTCTTAGGCTGTGCCCAATCTTGCACTGCCTCAACCTTGGATGTATCAACAGACACCCCTTCCCCGGATACCACGTGGCCTAAGAATTTGACTTCCCCCAGCCAGAACTCACACTTCCCAAACTTGGCATACAGCCTATGAGCTCTAAGCAACTCAAGCACCACTCTCAAGTGTTCCTCGTGCTCCTCCTTAGATGACGAATAGATAAGGATATCGTCCACAAAAACAACCACAAAGCGGTCTAAGAACTCCCGGAAAATCCGGTTCATCAAGTCCATAAAGACTGCCGGTGCATTGGTAAGCCCGAATGGCATCACCAGAAACTCATAATGGCCATACCGCGTACGGAATGCCGTCTTCGGAATATCTTCCTCCCTGACCCTCAACTGATGGTAACCCGATCTCAAGTCTATCTTAGAGAAACAACGGGAACCCTTCAACTGGTCAAACAAATCATCTATACGGGGCATAGGGTACTTATTCTTAACCGTAGCCCGATTCAACTTCCGGTAGTCTATACACAATCTCAAGGCACCATCTTTCTTTTTAACAAAGAGGGCCGGTGCTCCCCACGGTGAAACACTAGGGCGAACAAAGCCCTTATCGAGCAATTCCTGGAGCTGAACTTTCAACTCAACCAACTCTACTGGAGCAAAACGGTAAGGTGCCATAGAAATCGGCGCCGTACCAGGCACTAAATCAATAGAGAACTCTATCTCTCGGTGAGGTGGCAAACTAACAAGATCTTCGGGAAAGACATCCGAATACTCACAAACCACCCTCGGCAATACATGCTGGGTCTCACCACTCTCACCACTCTCAAAGCTAGCAAGTAGACTACTAAGCTCACTTCGCCCTCGCGAATTATACCCCGGTGGCAAAACACTACCAACCCGGTCTCCCAAGAAATGGAACCACTCCCCGCTCAAGGTACATAATGTAACCCTCTGGCGGTAGCAATCAATAACAGCCCGGTATGACGATAACCAGTCCATACCCAAAATAACATCAAAACCCCTCATGGGCATGACAACAAACGGAAAAGGAAGCCTATAGTCGGCGACCTCTATATCACATCCTCTAACACCCTGTTTCAGAATCAACTCACCACCCAAAGGCGATACCACACAAATAGGAGATGCTAACTGTGCTAACTCCAATTCCAAAACAGATGCAAATGCAGCAGATACAAAAGAATGAGATGCACCCGTGTCTATCAACACATTAGCAACTGAGTTGCAAAACAGAAAAGTACCTCTCACTACTGATGGAGCCGGTACTAAGTCCTGCGCGGTAACAGCATACACGCGCCCCGTAGGCCCCTGGTCTACCTGCTCACCTCTCGGAGCAAAAGACTGCTGCACAGACTGGGATGACGAAGCTCCCGGATTGGCCCTCGAGGCCTGCACAGACTGAGCTGGCTGAAAACCCTGCGTCTGCCTAGAACCAGACGCTCCCGAAGTGGCACTCAACTGTGGGCAAAACCTCTTCATGTGCCCAGGTTGTCCACACTGATAACAAATCAAGAGCTGCCCCCTGCCCAAACTCTGACTCGGCGGTCTAGCTGAAGAAGAAGCAGCTTTCTGACTCCCACCCTTCTGCGGGCAAACCGAAACCTTGTGACCCAGCTGGCCACACTTGTAACAAGTGAATTCTCCCTGACTGCCTCTCCCCGAGCCTACACTAGGCACTGGAAAGGTCGATCTAGAGACTGCACCCTGAGACTGCTGAGGGTTATAACCCCTCTGCCTCCTGCCATCACTCTGACTATCCTGGCTCCTCTTGGAGCCTCTCTGACCCTCATCCTCCTCCTGCATCATAAGCTCCATATGAGCTGCAGCATCCACTAGGTGTCTATACTCTCGAATGTAAGACCCACCAATTCTCAACTTGAGGCCCCGCCTCAACTTCCGCTCAAACTCATAGCAACGGCGTTCCTCAGACGCCACCAGTTCAGGTGCAAACCTGGACAGACTGGTAAAAGTAGCCTCAAACTCGGCCACTGACAAGCCCTGCTGATTAAGCCGGCTAAACTGATCCCTCAGCTTCTCTCTTGCTACTGCAGACAAAAACCTCTCCTGAAAAGCATTCACAAACGCCTCCCAAGTACCACCAACACGAGCCTTCTCGTACTTCCACCATTGACCCGCATCTCCCTTCAGTTGGAAGGATGCCAAGGTCACTTTCAGTGCTCCGTCCTCGATGCCAAGCATCTCAAACGTCTTCGTTGTCTGTTCGAGCCATTCATCTGCCTTAAGCGGCTCTTTAGGATCCCCGATAAACTCGTCCGGATTACACCGAAAGAACTCCCTCTTCAAGAAGGAAGGCCCTGCCTCAGCTGCCTGATTCCCAGCTCTAAGAATACCTAAAGCTCCTGCTATCTCTCTGGCCAAGGCACCCATAGCCTGCTGACCCACTGGCTCGACCACATTGGCCTGCCCAACTCCCTCCTGCACTGCCGGAATCTCACCCGGTAACGGTGCTTCCTGCCTCGCAGGTCTACCACGCCTAGCACCTCTTCCTCGTCCTGACATCCTAATAAAGGCAACACAGAACGTTAGCACATTCATAGGTGTGCCGAAACTAATCACTCACGTCCTAATGCATGGACAACTGTAATTCACTCCACATAAGCACATAAACACATAAGCACTTACGAACTTCATTTCCGGATAATGATAGTCCCGAGACGTTACTAGAGTTCCGGTTAGAAACAGCATTGATCAAGTGCTTTTCCAACAAGACTCCCAGAAACTCAAGGATCCAATCAATATCCCAGAAATTAAATCCCATACCCACATAGTCACATAAGCATGTTATCAATTGAGCACATAGCATATGATACTACATCTAAGTCTCTATCAAGCGAGACAAACCCATTGTGATCCTAATCACTTCCCACGTACCCAAAGTATTCGAACCCGGTACGCTCTGATACCAAGTTGTAACGCCCTCAAAATAATAACATTAAACCCAACAAATAAGACGAGCGTTGATAGATAAACTAACCACCTTCTATCATTCATTAGAATTCCATTACATAAGTATTACATGTTAAGCTCATAACAAAATGCCCTACGGGCTTACAGCTTTCCAAGTTAACACTTGGTTACAACAAAGAGTTCTAACTCGTTTACACATTAAGCCCTTGGCTTGAAATTACATGTAATACATCAAAGTAAAACGACAAAACTATGCCCGCCACAAGCCTCCCAGCTATGTCCTTGGAGGTGGCATGCTTCCTGTACCTGAAAATGATGTTCCCATATAGGGTGAGCCACAGCCCAGTAGAAATACACTAAACCAACCATGGACAATGACTAAAACATTAGCAATTGATAGTTGGTCAACACTGATACAATCACATAAATTACATATTTATGTCAACGACTTACAAGTCCCAATTACTTTTCATTTTCCCTTTTTCAACAGATAAGCATGCTAGCTCTATCATCATTTCCACAGATATGTATAAAAACTATATCTCACATTCAGATAAGCATAAAAGCTATATCCACAATCTCAACAGATATGTATATCAACAATATCCACAGATAAGCATACAAGCTGTATCCACACTCTACAACAGATATGTATATCAACAATATCCACAGATAAGCATACAAGCTGTATCCACACTTCACTTCACAAAGATAAGCATATGAGCTCTATCTTCACTTCTCAGACAAGCATATGAGCTCTGTCCACGGAGTACATCCCCTATCTCCTCCAAATACCTATCCGGTTTAGAGGTACATCCCCTATCTTCCCCTAAACCGCGGAGTACATCCCCTATCTCCTCCTCTACACATAACGCATATAAACACATTGGTTCTATATACAATCACACAATACACACATTTAATGTATTCTATCAACTGTCAAATTCCATGACACATTCCATTGATTAGTTTCAGTTTACTTAATCATCAAGCATTGTCTACAACAATCACGACTATCCTCTACCGATAGCCCAAAGCAGTTATTTCTAAACAGAAAATAAATGCACAATGGATATTCAATCAACATTTCATTCCTTCATTCCTCTCAATTAATTATCCCAATTAATTAAACAATGTAATTAGGTCAATTCCCATAATTAACATTTTAACCCTTAGGTCCCATTTTCATCAATGATTCAACATTAATTCCATTTTCCATGCCAAACATGCATCTAGGTTTATTATGAATAAAACCCCAACTTTTGTAAAAATTACACAAAAGCCCCAAACCTTTACAAGATTACCCAACCAAGCCCAACATCTCAAAATACCAAAATTTAAAGACAAAACCCATAGAGAGGAGTAGGTTATCCCTACCTCAAATTCGGAGTCCCAAAGGAGAAGACGACAAAACCCAACGTGCTCCAAAACCCGTGATTTTCAGATTAAAATGAAGCCCTCGACGATCAACAACTTTTTTGTAAAGGCCAAAGGTGAGTAAACCACTCCTACTAGATCAAAACCTAGAGAGAAGGTAGTATCTAGAGTGAGAGGCTCAACAATGGTGTTTTTGGAAAAGTAAGAGAGAGAAGAGAAAGCAAAAAGTGATTTGAAAAGTCACAATTTCGGGACTTAAACCCAGTCTTCCGCTCGAGCTTAAAACACCCCGCTCGAGCGGCCACTCACAGACTTCCGCTCGAGCGGCCAACCTCCCGCTCGAGCGCAGAATGCACTCGCCCAGCACTTTTGCAGAACCAGGCCTCCGCTCGAGCTCCCAACCCTACGCTCGAGCTCACAACACTGCACATCAAGATACTGGATGGACGTAATCTACGCTCGAGCGCCAACACCTCCGCTCGAGCGTACAGGCCAAAAATCTGGGCAACTAGTTTTGGTTTCTAAACTCAACCAACCTGTAACAACCCGCTCAACACATCCTATAACTCACATACAAAGTAAGAAAGGATGTAAACAAGATAATAAGCAACTACCAACATCCACGGACACATGTCCGGATCACTATACAACAAGGGTAAACCCGGGATCGCTATAACCTCCCCCCCTTAAAGAATTTCGTCCCCGAAATTAAACACAAGTTTTCAAAAACAAGTTTTCCTCCATTTTAAACAATGTTACATTTTAACATTCAACAATTCGACCCATTACCGGTCATCCCATCCCTTTAACAAGAGACATATCACAATATGTAAACAACATATGTATTTTCAACATGCATCATCATTATGCACTATCCTTCCAGTTTCAACAATATATTTAACACATATAATGTCACTTTCAACTTCCATATGAGGCAAGTTCCAAAACATACTTCCAATAACCAAAACATTTTCAATGTTTCACAACTTAAGACATGTATCAAAGCTCTTAAGTTCAACAAGATGTAAAATTTAAATATAAGATTACATATCAACAAACAAGTCCGGATATTTCTCTCGGACTTCCAACTCACGTTCCCAAGTGGCTTCCTCCACTCCGTGATGTTTCCACAAGACTTTCACCAAAGGAATGGTCTTGCCACGCAGGACCTGATCCCGCCTATCCAAGACCCGAACCGGTCTCTCCTCATACGAGGCATCCTCATCTACCTCTAAATCGCTCCAATCCAGCACATGTGATGGATCTGGCTCATACTTCCGAAGCATACTCACATGAAACACGTCATGCACTCCGGATAACTGCGGCGGTAAGGCTAACCGATAAGCAACCTCACCTATCCTCTCAAGGATCTCAAAAGGACCAATAAACCGAGGGGACAACTTCCCACTCTTTCCAAACCTCAACAGACCTCGCCTAGGTGATATCTTCAGAAAGACATGATCACTTACTTCAAACGCCAAAGGCCTCCTCCTACGGTCGGCATAACTCTTTTGTCGACTCTGGGCTGTAACAAGCCTCCTACGGATAAGCTCAACTTTCTCCGTCGTCTCCCTAACCAACTCCGGACCCAACAAAGGTGCATCACCCACCTCGGCCCAACACACTGGAGACCTACACGGTCGGCCATACAAGGCCTCAAACGGTGCCATACCGATGCTAGACTGAAAACTGTTGTTGTAGGCAAACTCTACCAATGGCAAGTGCCTCTCCCACGTCCCACTGAAGTCCAGGACACAACCCCGAAGCATATCCTCGAGGATCTGAATAGTACGCTCGGACTGCCCGTCAGTCTGAGGATGATAGGCCGTACTAAAGGTCAACTTAGTGCCCAAGGCACTCTGCAAACTCTGCCACAACCTGGCAGTAAAACGAGGATCTCTATCTGAGACGATCGTCACTGGGACCCCGTGCAATCTCACTACGTCCCGAATATACAAGTCGGCAAGATGATCTACCGAATCTCTCACGCGCATAGGAATAAAGTGCGCCGACTTAGTCAACCGGTCTACAACCACCCAAATAGCATCACTACCCCGCTGAGTCCTCGGAAGACCTACAACGAAGTCCATAGTGACATGCTCCCACTTCCACTCGGCAATAGGCAAGGGTTGCAACAAACCCGCTGGCCTCTGATGCTCGGCCTTCACTTGCTGGCAAGTAAGGCACTTCGATACGAAGACAGCCACATCTCTTTTCATACCCCGCCACCAAAACTGGCGACCCAAATCCTGATACATCTTAGTACCTCCCGGATGCACCGCAAGGCGCGAATGGTGAAACTCTCGAAGTACTTCCTCTCGGCAAGCCTCCGGTACAAACAAACGGTCTCGGTATCTCACACTCAGGTCGGGATACACCGTCAAACCCTTCTCAACTTTCCCACTAGAGATCTTCTCTCGGAGGGATCCTACCTCAAGGTCACCTCTCTGTGCCTCTAACACTCTAATCATAAGTGTAGGCTGCGCAACAACAGAAAACAAGGCCGCAGCCTCGACAGATTCGCCCAGTAGCAAATCAAACTCGCCAAGTGCTCCCAACATCACCCATTCCCGGATGGCTATACAAGCTACATCACTAATGGTCTTCCTACTAAGGGCATCGGCCACAACATTGGCCTTTCCCGGATGATAATGCAACTCAAAATCATAATCCTCGATGAACTCCATCCACCTCCTCTGCCTCAGATTCAAGTCTCTCTGTGTAAACAGATACTTCAAACTCTTATGATCCGAGAATACCTCGAACCTCTCACCATAAAGGTAGTGCCTCCAGATTTTCAAGGCAAAGATTACAGCTGCTAACTCTAGGTCATGTGTGGGGTAATTCTTCTCGTGTATTTTCAACTGACGTGAGCCATAAGCTACCACTTTCCCCTCTTGCATCAACACACAACCCAAACCCTCTCGTGAGGCATCACAATAAACCGCATAACCCAACCCTCTCTCCGGAATAATCAATACCGGAGCGGTGGTCAATCTAACTTTCAACTCTTGGAACGACTTTTCACAAGTCTCACTCCACACAAACTTGACTCCCTTCCGAGTCAGTCTAGTCAACGGTGACGCCAACCTGGAGAAATCTTTCACAAACCGACGGTAATACCCAGCTAATCCCAGAAAACTGCGGATCTCAAACGCACTCTTAGGCTGTGCCCAATCTTGCACTGCCTCAACCTTGGATGTATCAACAGACACCCCTTCCCCGGATACCACGTGGCCTAAGAATTTGACTTCCCCCAGCCAGAACTCACACTTCCCAAACTTGGCATACAGCCTATGAGCTCTAAGCAACTCAAGCACCACTCTCAAGTGTTCCTCGTGCTCCTCCTTAGATGACGAATAGATAAGGATATCGTCCACAAAAACAACCACAAAGCGGTCTAAGAACTCCCGGAAAATCCGGTTCATCAAGTCCATAAAGACTGCCGGTGCATTGGTAAGCCCGAATGGCATCACCAGAAACTCATAATGGCCATACCGCGTACGGAATGCCGTCTTCGGAATATCTTCCTCCCTGACCCTCAACTGATGGTAACCCGATCTCAAGTCTATCTTAGAGAAACAACGGGAACCCTTCAACTGGTCAAACAAATCATCTATACGGGGCATAGGGTACTTATTCTTAACCGTAGCCCGATTCAACTTCCGGTAGTCTATACACAATCTCAAGGCACCATCTTTCTTTTTAACAAAGAGGGCCGGTGCTCCCCACGGTGAAACACTAGGGCGAACAAAGCCCTTATCGAGCAATTCCTGGAGCTGAACTTTCAACTCAACCAACTCTACTGGAGCAAAACGGTAAGGTGCCATAGAAATCGGCGCCGTACCAGGCACTAAATCAATAGAGAACTCTATCTCTCGGTGAGGTGGCAAACTAACAAGATCTTCGGGAAAGACATCCGAATACTCACAAACCACCCTCGGCAATACATGCTGGGTCTCACCACTCTCACCACTCTCAAAGCTAGCAAGTAGACTACTAAGCTCACTTCGCCCTCGCGAATTATACCCCGGTGGCAAAACACTACCAACCCGGTCTCCCAAGAAATGGAACCACTCCCCGCTCAAGGTACATAATGTAACCCTCTGGCGGTAGCAATCAATAACAGCCCGGTATGACGATAACCAGTCCATACCCAAAATAACATCAAAACCCCTCATGGGCATGACAACAAACGGAAAAGGAAGCCTATAGTCGGCGACCTCTATATCACATCCTCTAACACCCTGTTTCAGAATCAACTCACCACCCAAAGGCGATACCACACAAATAGGAGATGCTAACTGTGCTAACTCCAATTCCAAAACAGATGCAAATGCAGCAGATACAAAAGAATGAGATGCACCCGTGTCTATCAACACATTAGCAACTGAGTTGCAAAACAGAAAAGTACCTCTCACTACTGATGGAGCCGGTACTAAGTCCTGCGCGGTAACAGCATACACGCGCCCCGTAGGCCCCTGGTCTACCTGCTCACCTCTCGGAGCAAAAGACTGCTGCACAGACTGGGATGACGAAGCTCCCGGATTGGCCCTCGAGGCCTGCACAGACTGAGCTGGCTGAAAACCCTGCGTCTGCCTAGAACCAGACGCTCCCGAAGTGGCACTCAACTGTGGGCAAAACCTCTTCATGTGCCCAGGTTGTCCACACTGATAACAAATCAAGAGCTGCCCCCTGCCCAAACTCTGACTCGGCGGTCTAGCTGAAGAAGAAGCAGCTTTCTGACTCCCACCCTTCTGCGGGCAAACCGAAACCTTGTGACCCAGCTGGCCACACTTGTAACAAGTGAATTCTCCCTGACTGCCTCTCCCCGAGCCTACACTAGGCACTGGAAAGGTCGATCTAGAGACTGCACCCTGAGACTGCTGAGGGTTATAACCCCTCTGCCTCCTGCCATCACTCTGACTATCCTGGCTCCTCTTGGAGCCTCTCTGACCCTCATCCTCCTCCTGCATCATAAGCTCCATATGAGCTGCAGCATCCACTAGGTGTCTATACTCTCGAATGTAAGACCCACCAATTCTCAACTTGAGGCCCCGCCTCAACTTCCGCTCAAACTCATAGCAACGGCGTTCCTCAGACGCCACCAGTTCAGGTGCAAACCTGGACAGACTGGTAAAAGTAGCCTCAAACTCGGCCACTGACAAGCCCTGCTGATTAAGCCGGCTAAACTGATCCCTCAGCTTCTCTCTTGCTACTGCAGACAAAAACCTCTCCTGAAAAGCATTCACAAACGCCTCCCAAGTACCACCAACACGAGCCTTCTCGTACTTCCACCATTGACCCGCATCTCCCTTCAGTTGGAAGGATGCCAAGGTCACTTTCAGTGCTCCGTCCTCGATGCCAAGCATCTCAAACGTCTTCGTTGTCTGTTCGAGCCATTCATCTGCCTTAAGCGGCTCTTTAGGATCCCCGATAAACTCGTCCGGATTACACCGAAAGAACTCCCTCTTCAAGAAGGAAGGCCCTGCCTCAGCTGCCTGATTCCCAGCTCTAAGAATACCTAAAGCTCCTGCTATCTCTCTGGCCAAGGCACCCATAGCCTGCTGACCCACTGGCTCGACCACATTGGCCTGCCCAACTCCCTCCTGCACTGCCGGAATCTCACCCGGTAACGGTGCTTCCTGCCTCGCAGGTCTACCACGCCTAGCACCTCTTCCTCGTCCTGACATCCTAATAAAGGCAACACAGAACGTTAGCACATTCATAGGTGTGCCGAAACTAATCACTCACGTCCTAATGCATGGACAACTGTAATTCACTCCACATAAGCACATAAACACATAAGCACTTACGAACTTCATTTCCGGATAATGATAGTCCCGAGACGTTACTAGAGTTCCGGTTAGAAACAGCATTGATCAAGTGCTTTTCCAACAAGACTCCCAGAAACTCAAGGATCCAATCAATATCCCAGAAATTAAATCCCATACCCACATAGTCACATAAGCATGTTATCAATTGAGCACATAGCATATGATACTACATCTAAGTCTCTATCAAGCGAGACAAACCCATTGTGATCCTAATCACTTCCCACGTACCCAAAGTATTCGAACCCGGTACGCTCTGATACCAAGTTGTAACGCCCTCAAAATAATAACATTAAACCCAACAAATAAGACGAGCGTTGATAGATAAACTAACCACCTTCTATCATTCATTAGAATTCCATTACATAAGTATTACATGTTAAGCTCATAACAAAATGCCCTACGGGCTTACAGCTTTCCAAGTTAACACTTGGTTACAACAAAGAGTTCTAACTCGTTTACACATTAAGCCCTTGGCTTGAAATTACATGTAATACATCAAAGTAAAACGACAAAACTATGCCCGCCACAAGCCTCCCAGCTATGTCCTTGGAGGTGGCATGCTTCCTGTACCTGAAAATGATGTTCCCATATAGGGTGAGCCACAGCCCAGTAGAAATACACTAAACCAACCATGGACAATGACTAAAACATTAGCAATTGATAGTTGGTCAACACTGATACAATCACATAAATTACATATTTATGTCAACGACTTACAAGTCCCAATTACTTTTCATTTTCCCTTTTTCAACAGATAAGCATGCTAGCTCTATCATCATTTCCACAGATATGTATAAAAACTATATCTCACATTCAGATAAGCATAAAAGCTATATCCACAATCTCAACAGATATGTATATCAACAATATCCACAGATAAGCATACAAGCTGTATCCACACTCTACAACAGATATGTATATCAACAATATCCACAGATAAGCATACAAGCTGTATCCACACTTCACTTCACAAAGATAAGCATATGAGCTCTATCTTCACTTCTCAGACAAGCATATGAGCTCTGTCCACGGAGTACATCCCCTATCTCCTCCAAATACCTATCCGGTTTAGAGGTACATCCCCTATCTTCCCCTAAACCGCGGAGTACATCCCCTATCTCCTCCTCTACACATAACGCATATAAACACATTGGTTCTATATACAATCACACAATACACACATTTAATGTATTCTATCAACTGTCAAATTCCATGACACATTCCATTGATTAGTTTCAGTTTACTTAATCATCAAGCATTGTCTACAACAATCACGACTATCCTCTACCGATAGCCCAAAGCAGTTATTTCTAAACAGAAAATAAATGCACAATGGATATTCAATCAACATTTCATTCCTTCATTCCTCTCAATTAATTATCCCAATTAATTAAACAATGTAATTAGGTCAATTCCCATAATTAACATTTTAACCCTTAGGTCCCATTTTCATCAATGATTCAACATTAATTCCATTTTCCATGCCAAACATGCATCTAGGTTTATTATGAATAAAACCCCAACTTTTGTAAAAATTACACAAAAGCCCCAAACCTTTACAAGATTACCCAACCAAGCCCAACATCTCAAAATACCAAAATTTAAAGACAAAACCCATAGAGAGGAGTAGGTTATCCCTACCTCAAATTCGGAGTCCCAAAGGAGAAGACGACAAAACCCAACGTGCTCCAAAACCCGTGATTTTCAGATTAAAATGAAGCCCTCGACGATCAACAACTTTTTTGTAAAGGCCAAAGGTGAGTAAACCACTCCTACTAGATCAAAACCTAGAGAGAAGGTAGTATCTAGAGTGAGAGGCTCAACAATGGTGTTTTTGGAAAAGTAAGAGAGAGAAGAGAAAGCAAAAAGTGATTTGAAAAGTCACAATTTCGGGACTTAAACCCAGTCTTCCGCTCGAGCTTAAAACACCCCGCTCGAGCGGCCACTCACAGACTTCCGCTCGAGCGGCCAACCTCCCGCTCGAGCGCAGAATGCACTCGCCCAGCACTTTTGCAGAACCAGGCCTCCGCTCGAGCTCCCAACCCTACGCTCGAGCTCACAACACTGCACATCAAGATACTGGATGGACGTAATCTACGCTCGAGCGCCAACACCTCCGCTCGAGCGTACAGGCCAAAAATCTGGGCAACTAGTTTTGGTTTCTAAACTCAACCAACCTGTAACAACCCGCTCAACACATCCTATAACTCACATACAAAGTAAGAAAGGATGTAAACAAGATAATAAGCAACTACCAACATCCACGGACACATGTCCGGATCACTATACAACAAGGGTAAACCCGGGATCGCTATATTCACAAACTCCCTCTTGATCACCCTCATGTGTAGGAAGTGTGTTCTCAAATCCTCAATTCGAAATTATGGAGTTTATGGTATCAAAAGTGGCTAACTCTCTAGTTTTTATCACTTTCAATCACTAAACACTCTTCCTTATGATCAAGGCAATTGATCTTTGGCTATATCAGAATTTTTGGAGTGCTTTGGTGTATGAAAACGAGGAATTTCAGTAGCTATGGAAGCTTGGAAGTGTTTTGGCTCAAGGTTGCAATGTAGACACTTTTTCCTCTTTTGCTCTCTAACTCTCTCGAATGATCTTTCCTCTCATTCATTTCATCCTCTTCCTCTTCAATATATGATCTGAATGTATAAGCCATGTAGGAATAAACAAGTCAAGGAATGGGGGACAAGGTGGAAGACAAAGGTGATGGGCATGACAAGGATGACAATGATGATCAAGACTTTGTTGCTTTTGATTTATCCTTTATGACAAGGCCAAAACCTCTTTTGATAATAGAGGGTGAGTGGAGATAATGAAGGATGAGTGGGTGCACTTGAATAGATCATAAAATGGGTCAATGGGGTGTCCCAATTGAACCAAAACCAAAAAAATCTGGTCTGTTGCTATCTCAGACCGGGTTAACAAAAACAGCTCTTAGCCCAACTTCAAACGGGCATATCTCCCTTATCCGGACTTTGGTTTTAGGTGATTCTTGGGTCTAAATTGAATCCGCAGAAGTCTACTTTCCAATGGTGGTGGTATCACATCTAAATTATAAGTGTACAAAGAGATATGCCTAATTTAGTAAAGGCTGTTTATTTCCCTCGGGCTAGGTCAGCAAAATCTACTCTTAAGCCCGACTTCAAACAGGAATGTCTCCCTTATCCATACTTGATTTTATGTGATTCTTGGGTCTAAATTGAAGCCCCAGAAGTCTAATTTCTAATGGTGATGACCTCATATCTAAATTCCAAGTGTACAAAGAAATATGCCTAATTTAGTAAAGGTTGTTCATTTCCTTCTTAATGATTTGATGCTCATCCTTTTCCTAAACCAGTTTTCTTCCATCCTCTCATATTACCTTCAACTCCAAACCTATAAACAAGATATTTTTAAATATTTCTCAAAGAGTTTACCTCCCTTCCATTTATTTCCACTTTGTTCTTACTCAGTTTATTGAAAAAGGCAACATTTTAATCGAAATGGGGGCCTCGGATCATCGTAGAAACATTTGACAAAATATTTTGAAAAGAGGGTTTTAAGGTCTAAAATAGTTTTGGCCAAAAAATGTATAAAGGTAGGGATTAAAGTTTAAATTCTATCTCTCTTACTGAGGATTCTGTGAGAAACACATTCTAATTATCATCATCAGGTAATCAAAAGAAAACACCCAAGTCTTAGGGCCGGTCAAAATGGGGTGTCTATAGCTGCAAAATCAACGAACTCACCAAGATGTAAGTCAAACTCACCAAGAGTACCCAACATGTCCCATTCTCGGATAGCAATACAAGCCACACTGCTAATTGATTTCCTACTCAAAGCATCGGCCACAACGTTGGCCTTCCTTGGATTATAATGCAACTCGAAATCATAATCCTCTATGTAACAACCCTCATACTGTTTACCGATTAATGACTGATTGATTACCAATAACCATCGATTACCGTTGAACTGAATTGATTATGACTAATGATTGAACTGATTAAAAGTACTAAACCGACTGACTGAAATTGAAACTGAATTAGCCAAGTATAACTATTGTGTTGCACATTCTATCTGTTTGATTGATTAATTATCTGTTCATGTCCTTGTGTTTAAACTGCTAATTGAAGGCCTTATCGGTGGCCGAATCTGGAATTGATTGAAGTTTTATGATCGTCATAATTAATGTGATTTTATAGTAAAGTTATCTGAAAAATGATTAGGTATGTTAAATTAGATTAAAACGAGTTAATTGCAAACTTTGACATATTCACCATAGTGCCATTATTAGTGGGCCTCTTATTATAACATATTAGAGCCTTTGCATACTTGAATCAAAACACTTCTTCAGCCACATTTTGAGCCTACAACCGACCTTAGAGAGAGAGAGACTAGAAGAGTTGATTTCATCTCAAATTTGCTTGTGAATTGCTTGGTAATTGAAGTGTAGATTGCTACTTTGAGCTCCCAAACCTTGAATACAAGACTAAGGTAGGGCTTTCATCTTCTTATTGTTGCCATTGAACTAGATCTTGCATGTTTCATGCTTCAATTGTAGAGCTAAGTCATGTTTTAGTTCATACATGTTGATATATAGCATAATTCATGCTTGCATGTGTTCTTGGTTGAATTTGGAGTTGAGTTCATGGAAAAATGGTGCATGCATGTTCATAATTATGTTAAGTCCATGATTTCACCATGTTTTGAAAAGAATTGGCTCCTTAGAGCATCAAATTGGAGCTTCAAAATGGTTTGAATTCATGCATGTTTGCATGTTCATCTTGTGCTTGAAAAATTGGTTTAAATTGAGTTTGAGTTAAACACCCTTGGGCTTTGATTTCTTAAAATTGAGCATTGAAACATGTTATTCTATGTGTTTATAAATGTTTTCCAGAAAATGGGCCCAAGAGGATCGGTTTTGATGCATTTGATTGTGTGTTGGAGCTTGGAGGTGCAATCTGGAATTCCCAGATTCTGCACTTCCGCTCGAGCGGGGGAAGTGCCGCTCGAGCGTGAAATTCGAGCATCCAGTACCTCTGCACTATTTTACAGTCCGCTCGAGCGGAGGATTGGGCGCTCGAGCGGAGTCATGTCTCAAGCTCGAGCGGGCATCGAGCGGAGATTTCACCCATCCAGTACTTTTACAGTACGCTCGAGCAGGAAAGTTTACGCTCGAGCGTGTACCTTTGTTGCATGTCCGCTCGAGCGGGGAAACGTGCGCTCGAGCGGGACTCTGTTTTTCTGAAAACTCCGAGACTGTTTTCTGATCACATCTTTGCATCCTCATCCCATTCTAGGCATTCTTAGACCTAGTTTAAGGCATCTTGTTGAGGATATAGATGTAGAGCACACCGAGGCGTTAGGGATTAAATTATGTTATCTCCCAACTGTGTAGCTTAGTGTGTGTTCAATCTATTAACTGTGTAGGGTTGGCAACTGGGGAGACGCGCTCTAGCATACTGTAGCCCAAACTCTGTGAGTAACAATTGTGTAAAGATATGTTCAAATGATTATCTTCTGAATACTGAATTGCACTGTTTACTGAACTGATATTGTTTACTGAATGAATGTATGTCCTATCTTCTGAACTGTATTGTGGCATCCCTAGCAACTACTGTTACTGACTGTTACTGCTACAGAGATCTCTGTCGGTTCCCTCGTGGAACCACTACTGTTTACTGATTGATGGCCATCATTACCGTTCGGTCTTTAAGACCTACTGTTTACTGCTATGCTAATGGATGTACCACATATGATTGAATAACTGTTCTGACTGAAATATTGATTTAATGGACTGTTTTCATTACTGTAAGGACATTTCATTCATAACCCCTTTACACATTATGTTATTCACTGGGCTTTAGCTCACTGTTTATATATATATATATGTAGGTGCTCAGCCACCAGAACGGAGCTAGGAGCATGGGTTAGACTCCAGTTTTGTCAAGCCAGCCTTTGTGCCTCACTGCGAGGTTCCGAGTTGCCATGCTATGGCTCTGGGGTGTCTTGTTTTCCCCCTTCTGTACCGTCTACTGTTCTGTTTAGACCGAATGTTTACTGTACTGTTATTAAGGGATTAGGTCCCTGTACTGTGTGACTGTAAATTTTGTATGGACTGTACTATTTGTATATGTGGTTTGTATATGTGAATGCATGAAAAATCTTTTTGGCATACATATTGACACAGCTCAATGGACATTATTCATTTACTATATTGGCTTCCGCCAGGCCCTGTACTCTGTCTTTACTGCACTACTGTTCTGCAGGCCTTTGGTAATCTTGGATTACTGGCCGGTTACAGTGCTAAACCTGTGACACCCCTGTTCCGTAGTATGTTAATTGGTCCTTAACATGATGTGATTATGTATTTTGATATGATTTTGTGTTCCACTATGTGAAAATATGTGGTTTGAAATTTTATCTGTTCATCGTAGAAATATCTGTTTGAGTAGTCTGCTTTGGAAATTTAATTGAGGGCCTTATCGGCCACGGAACCCGAAATTGATTACGCCATTGTGGTTGGCATAATTTTTAGGGCCTACGGTGAAATTTAATTGAAATTTGATTCTGGTCAATTTAAACTGATTAGATTGATAAATTAAGTACCCCATTAATTTATATTAAAATATTTGTTAGTGGGGCTTGTTGTATATTTGTATTGCACTCTCCTTTAGCTCTCTTAAAAAACTCAAAATCTGAGTTAGACAATTGAGAGTGAGAGAGAAGCCGGCCATGGAGAGAAAAAGGGAGAGATTTGTGTAATTTGGGCTCAAGACTTGGGAATTTGAAGATCTAGCTCAAGATTTGGCTAGAGCTTGAGTGTTGAAGCTCTTAGGTAAGTGAATTCATGGACTCTTACTTGTAATTTGTAAGTTCAAGGGTTGTTTGTGATCAAGAACATGTAATGAGTTGATTTTTGTTTAGTTTGAAGTCTTAGAACTCATGCATGTAAGAAATTACTTTGAATTTGCATGTTTGAGCTTGAAACACATGATTCATGTGGAGTTTTGGTTAAAGCTCATGTTGTAATCACCATTTGTACCATCTAAGTTGAGAATGATGAGCATCTCCCACATGCATGTACAAATCATGGGAGTATAAGTCTTGAATGTTTGAATTTGAGCATGTTGATGATGGGTTTGAGATATTTTGGGACATGCATGTAGATAATTCATGTAATTGAGCTTTCCTAATGTTGTAATCTTGCATTAGTAGCATGTTAGCATGTGTAAATGTGTAATTTGAACCATTGCATGCAAGAAATGTAGATGGAAAACCGATTTGGAGCTCAAGAACACGATCTGGGAAACCCAGATTTTTGAGGTCCGCTCGAGCGGGGTAATGGCCGCTCGAGCGGGAAAATCGTGCTCCCAGCATTTTTGCAGAGTTGGATGTCCGCTCGAGCGGGACACTCCACGCTCGAGCGTGGATTTTCGTAGACAGGCCTTCAGCTCGAGCGCTCTATTCCACGCTCGAGCGCATATTTCGTGCAACCAGTACTTCTGCAGGCCTTAAGGGTCCGCTCGAGCGGAGAAGTTTACGCTCGAGCGGGGACCCTGTTTCCTGGAATTTTGTTCATGCATTCTGTGATTCGTTTTCCGTTCTCTTTCACTTGTAAGCACTCTTAGGCATATGTTAAGCACTGTAAATGAGTTAATGAGATAAGAACAAAGCCTAAAGAGGAATATGTGAATTAAAGAACGGATTGAACTGTTAGTGACCCTTTTGTATTCATGAAATGTATAGGGTCAAGCTCCAGGGCGCATCCACAAGCCGATCACTGTGAGTAATATCAATATTTGAAAACTTGTCAATGTCCAATTGTTATTCCCCTATAAATATTATGAGTTGTTAATTGGGATTGTGGACAAAAGTCTGACAAGAATAAATGAATGAGTGGGCCAAAGGCCGTTTTGACATGAATGAGTGGGCCAAAGGCCGTTTTGACATGAATGAGTGGGCCAAAGGCCGTTTTGACATGAAAGAGTGGGCCGAAGGCCGTTTTGACATGAATGAGTGGGCCAAAGGCCGTTTTGACATGAAAGAGTGGGCCGAAGGCCGTTTTGACATGAATGAGTGGGCCAAAGGCCGTTTTGACATGAAAGAGTGGGCCGAAGGCCGTTTTGACATGAATGAGTGGGCCGAAGGCCGTTTTGACATGAATGAGTGGGCCAAAGGCCGTTTTGACATGAAAGAGTGGGCCGAAGGCCGTTTTGACATGAATGAGTGGGCCCAAGGCCGTTTTGACATGAAAGAGTGGGCCGAAGGCCGTTTGACATGAATGAATGGTCCAAAGGCCGTTTGACATGAATGAATGGGCCAAAGGCCGTTTTGACATGAATGAATGGGCCGAAGGCCGTTTTGCCATGAATGGAAACCCGGATGGGCCAAAGGCCAGAATGTTTAGAACTACAGTTACTTGACTTGCATTTCGTATAGTTATATATATATTTTGTTGTTAAACAGAAGTATGAATTGGGCCCAAGGCCGTTTGGAGCATGTTGTTCTACATATTGTTATGTAACTGTTATATTTGATATTATTCACTGGGCTATCGCTCACGCTCATTCATGTATTTGTAGGTGAGCCAAGGGAAGTCCAAACCCAGCCCCAGTGAAGTCTACTAGAAACAACAGGAGTTTTGGGAGAGTCAGCCTTGTGCCTCGCGCATGAGACCACCCTTGCCCTTTCACTATGTACCTATGTTTTGTCTTGTTGGCAAGGACCTAGTGCATGTCTGTACATAGTCTGTTATAGGTTGACTCATTTTGGACGATCCTGTCTGTAATGAATTTTGTGAAACCGTACTTTTGATGTGAGTTATTAACGTATCTGAGTATGGTTTGTTTGATGTGCATATAAGCACGGCTCTATGGACAAAGTTTTTAATTTTGCTTCCGTTTGGCCCCCATTAACTCTGTTAAAATACGTTTATAGCAGTTTGAGGCCGTAGGTAATCTCATGATTACTGGCCGGTTACGTCCTTAACCCACGGGGGCGGGTTCGGGTCGTGACAGAGTGGTATCAGAGCACGAGTTAATAACTCACACACTTGTCCAAAAAGAGCAATAAGCGTCTAGATAAGATCTAGGATGCACTCATGTGATAAATACGAGTTTGGAAGCATTGATTATATGCTTAAATGTTTTGTTATGAATAATTATATGTGTAAGTTGTGAACTACTTGCATTACGGATTATCTGGAAATATGTGCTCCTTAGTGTATGTGTACTTGTGTACCTTTGGTATGGAATATAATGCAAGTTTAATCAGATGGTGAGAACCAGAGGTGATGAGTTAGAGGAATCCTCTGCTGCCAGACTGGACAGAATGGAAAGACTGATTCAGGAAATGGCAGAAGCTTTGAGACAGCAACAAGAGTGGCAGCAACAGTGGCAGCAACCACACCCGCCACCTCCACCTCAGGCACCGCCCGTGCCAGATAATCAAAATGATGACCGGATAATTGCTCTCACCAAGGAGTTCAAGAAAATGAAACCACCACAGTTTCATGGTGGACTGGATCCTTTGAAAGCGGAAGCTTGGGTTCTTGGGATCGAAAAACTGTTTGAGGTATTTCCGTGCTCGGATACACAGAAAGTGCTTCTAGCTACTTTTATGCTAGAAGATGAAGCGAGAAGATGGTGGATGTTGATGCGAGAAAACCACAGGGATGTTGACTGGGTGAAATTTTTGGAAATCTTCTATGACAAGTACTTCTCGCAGTGTGTCCGGGACAGGAAAGTGGCAGAGTTCATGGAACTCAAACAAGACAGCATGACTGTAGCTGAGTACGAGGCCAAATTTACTGAGTTGGCCAGGTTTGCACCACACGTGATTGACACTGATTATAAGAAGGCAAGGCATTTTGAAGGTGGGCTCCGAAGTGACATCCTAGAGCGAGTGAATGTCCTGAAATTGGAGACCTACATTGGGGTGCTTGACCGGGCCATTAGATCAGAGGCTAACATTTCTAGACAAGCTAAGCCAACAACCGAATGGAAAGGCAACAAAAGACAAGGCTTCTTTTCGAAGAAGAAATTTTTGAAAAAGCAAAACACGGGCTCCTTAACTACTTCCGGTTCTTCCCGAGACACAGCTCCCATGTGCAACACTTGTGGCAAAAAGCACCGTGGAGTCTGTTACCGTACATCAGGAGCCTGTTTTAAGTGTGGGAAACAAGGGCATACAGCCCGAGATTGTAATCAGAATAGTGGGAAGATAGCTGCTAGCTCCACTGCATCGATCCCGAAGCCGGGAAACACTTTGAGATCTGCTACTACTGGGGATGCAGTGAGACAAGGGAGAGTCTTTGCACTCGTTCCGGGTGATACACGGAATGCCAATGCCGTTGTCTCAGGTACTATCTCGATATGTAATCAGGATGCTTTTGTGTTAATTGATTCTGGATCAACGCATTCATTTGTGACATATGCATTTGCATCTAGACTGAAAAGACCCCTAGAATTGTTGCCATATTTGTTATGTGTGTCTGCTCCATCGGGAGAATCTGTGTTATGTGACTATATATATCGGTTTTGTGACATGCATATTGAGGATGCTACCCTATATGTAGATTTGTTGCCCTTAAACTTTAGACACTTCGATGTAATTTTGGGCATGGATTGGTTGACCAAATATTGTGCTACTATAGATTGTGTGACAAAGAGGGTTGTGTTTAAACCACCAGAACAGGAAGAAATTGTGTTTGTGGGAAATGGGGTAGTACCTCCACCATATTTGATATCTGCAATGAAAGCATGTAAATTGATCAGGAAGGGATGCCAGGGTTATTTGTGTTATGTTTTGACTGAACAATCCGTGAATGTTGAATTGAATGATATTCCCATTGTTAGAGAATTCCCAGATGTGTTTCCAAATGAATTACCAGGGGAATTGGTAGACAGGGAGATAGAGTTTACTATTGAAACTGTGCCAGGCACCCAGCCTATTTCTAAAACTCCCTACAGGATGGCTACAGCCGAAATGAAAGAATTAAAAGAACAGTTGCAAGACCTTCTTGATAAAGGGTTTATCCGGCCCAGTACTTCGCCTTGGGGTGCACCAGTGTTATTTGTAAAGAAAAAGGATGGTACCTTACGCCTGTGCATTGATTACCGGGAATTGAACAAGGTAACGATAAAGAACAAATATCCCTTACCCCGTATTGATGACTTATTTGATCAGTTGCAGGGATCACGGGTGTTTTCTAAGATTGATTTGAGATCTAGGTATCATCAGCTGAAGGTTAAAGCAGAGGATGTTGAGAAAACCGCATTCAGAACGAGGTATGGTCATTTTGAATTTCTTGTTATGCCATTTGGAGTGACTAATGCTCCGGCAGCGTTTATGGACCTAATGAATAGAATTTTTAAAACCTACCTTGATGAGTTTGTTGTAGTCTTCATCGATGATATTTTGATTTACTCTAAAGATAAACTTGAACATGAACATCATTTGAGGATTGTTTTACAAATACTTCGGGAAAGAAAACTATTTGCTAAGTTAAAGAAATGTGAGTTTTGGTTGGATGAGGTTATTTTCTTAGGGCACGTGGTCAACAAGGAAGGAATTTCAGTGGACCCGCAGAAAATAGAAGCAATTGTGAATTGGCCTACACCAACTAATGTGACAGAAGTTCGCAGTTTCATGGGCTTAGCTGGGTACTACAGAAGGTTTGTAAAGGACTTTTCGAAATTAGCTGTGCCTCTTACCCAATTGACACGTAAAGGACAACCATTTGAGTGGAATAGTGAAAGAGAATTAGCCTTTCATGAATTGAAGACAAGATTGACCACTGCACCAATTTTGACACTACCTTCAGGTACGGAAAATTTTGTGATTTTCAGTGACGCATCTTATAAGGGTTTGGGTTGTGTGTTAATGCAGAACGGAAAGGTTATTGCTTACGCCTCCCGACAGTTGAGGCCACATGAGAAGAATTATCCAACACATGACCTAGAATTGGCCGCAGTTGTTTTTGCTTTGAAAATCTGGCGGCATTATTTGTATGGGGCAAAGTGTGAAGTCTACACAGATCATAAAAGCCTAAAATACTTCTTCACGCAGAAAGAGTTGAATATGCGTCAGAGAAGATGGCTGGAATTGATAAAAGATTACGACCTAGAAATTCAGTATCACCCCGGAAAAGCTAATACAGTGGCTGATGCCTTGAGCAGGAAATCAACAGGGAGTATGGCTTGTTTGCTTACTGAACAAAGGGAGATTTTGCAAGACTTTGAAAAGTCTGAAATTGAAGTGGTAGTGTGTGAACAGGGCGGATTGATAGCCGCTATTACAGCCGAGCCGGCAATTGTTGATGAAATCAAGTAAAAACAGAAAGAGGATGAGTTCCTCAGAAAGGTAATTGATGAATTTGAAGTCAGCCCAAAAGCAGAGTTCAGTATCGAGAATGGAATGTTGAAATTTCGAAACCGAATATGTGTTCCAGTTATTCCGGAGCTAAAGAAGAGGGTCTTAGATGAAGCCCACAGATCCGTATTTGCTATGCATCCGGGTAACAATAAAATGTATCGGGATTTGAAACAAACCTATTGGTGGCCTAAAATGAAGAAAGAGATTGCAGAATATGTGTCCAAGTGCCTTCAGTGTCAGCAAGTTAAGGCTGAACATCAGAAACCAGGCGGTCTACTTCAACCTCTCCCCATTCCTGAGTGGAAGTGGGAACATGTGACTATGGATTTCGTTGTTGGCCTACCTCGGACTTCCCGAGGTATGGATTCTGTTTGGGTTGTAGTTGATAGACTGACTAAATCTGCACATTTTCTGCCTGTCAAAACTACATTTACTGCTTACAGGTTGGCTACTATTTATGTGGATGAAATTGTCCGCTTACACGGAGTTCCAGTATCCATTGTGTCGGATAGAGATCCGAAGTTTGTATCTAGATTGTGGAAGAGTTTGCAGGAAGCTATGGGAACAGAACTAAGGTTCAGCACTGCATTCCACCCACAGACAGATGGGCAGTCAGAACGAACAATACAGACTTTGGAAGATCTGCTTCGCATGTGTGCTTTGGATTTTCAGGGGAGTTGGGAAGATTACCTGCCACTTGCAGAATTTGCCTATAATAATAGCTTCCACTCCAGCATCGGTATGGCACCATACGAGGCTTTGTATGGTAGGAGGTGTAGATCACCTATTTGTTGGACAGAGGTCGGGGACAGAGCTTTGCTCGGGCCTGAAATTGTACAAGACACCTCTGAAAAGATCAAAACTATTCGGCAAAGGCTCAAAACAGCTCAAGACCGACAGAAGAGTTATGCAGATGTCCGGAGAAGACCTCTTGAGTATGAGGTCGGCGACCATGTGTTCATCCGTGTTTCTCCAATGAAAGGCCAAGTCAGGTTTGGGAAAAAGGGCAAGTTGACGCCCCGTTATATTGGGCCGTTTCAAATTTTGGAGAAACTTGGTCCAGTTGCTTATAGAGTTGCTTTGCCACCGGGATTTGAGCAAATCCACAATGTGTTTCATGTGTCAATGTTGAGGGGTTACCTCCGAGACCCGTTGCATGTGATTGATTATCACCGGATTCCTATTGATGAAAATATGGAATATGCTGAATGGCCGGAAAGAATTGTTGACCGACAAGTGAAAGAATTGAGAAACAAATCCATTCCAATGGTGAAAGTGGAATGGAAGGAACACTATGGGACAGATGCTACATGGGAAAAAGAGGAGGAAATGCGTCTACGCTATCCACATTTGTTTCCCGACGAAGGTAAGTTAAGTTTGGAGGACCAAACTTCCTAAAGGGGGGAAGACTGTGACACCCTTGTTCCTTAGTATGTTAATTGGTCCTTAACATGATGTGATTATGTATTTTGATATGATTTTGTATTCCACTATGTGAAAATATGTGGTTTGAAATTTTATCTGTTCATCGTAGGAATATCTGTTTGAGTAGTCTGCTTTGGAAATTTAATTGAGGGCCTTATCGGCCACGGAACCCGAAATTGATTACGCCATTGTGGTTGGCATAATTTTTAGGGCCTACGGTGAAATTTAATTGAAATTTGATTCTGGTCAATTTAAACTGATTAGATTGATAAATTAAGTACCCCATTAATTTATATTAAAATATTTGTTAGTGGGGCTTGTTGTATATTTGTATTGCACTCTCCTTTAGCTCTCTTAAAAAACTCAAAATCTGAGTTAGACAATTGAGAGTGAGAGAGAAGCCGGCCATGGAGAGAAAAAGGGAGAGATTTGTGTAATTTGGGCTCAAGACTTGGGAATTTGAAGATCTAGCTCAAGATTTGGCTAGAGCTTGAGTGTTGAAGCTCTTAGGTAAGTGAATTCATGGACTCTTACTTGTAATTTGTAAGTTCAAGGGTTGTTTGTGATCAAGAACATGTAATGAGTTGATTTTTGTTTAGTTTGAAGTCTTAGAACTCATGCATGTAAGAAATTACTTTGAATTTGCATGTTTGAGCTTGAAACACATGATTCATGTGGAGTTTTGGTTAAAGCTCATGTTGTAATCACCGTTTGTACCATCTAAGTTGAGAATGATGAGAATCTCCCACATGCATGTACAAATCATGGGAGTATAAGTCTTGAATGTTTGAATTTGAGCATGTTGATGATGGGTTTGAGATATTTTGGGACATGCATGTAGATAATTCATGTAATTGAGCTTTCCTAATGTTGTAATCTTGCATTAGTAGCATGTTAGCATGTGTAAATGTGTAATTTGAACCATTGCATGCAAGAAATGTAGATGGAAAACCGATTTGGAGCTCAAGAACACGATCTGGGAAACCCAGATTTTTGAGGTCCGCTCGAGCGGGGTAATGGCCGCTCGAGCGGGAAAATCGTGCTCCCAGCATTTTTGCAGAGTTGGATGTCCGCTCGAGCGGGACACTCCACGCTCTATCGTGGATTTTCGTAGATAGGCCTTCAGCTCGAGCGCTCTATTCCACGCTCGAGCGCATCTTTCGTGCAACCAGTACTTCTGCAGGCCTTAAGGGTCCGCTCGAGCGGAGAAGTTTACGCTCGAGCGGGGACCCTGTTTCCTGGAATTTTGTTCATGCATCCTGTGATTCGTTTTCCGTTCTCTTTCACTTGTAAGCACTCTTAGGCATATGTTAAGCATTGTAAATGAGTTAATGAGATAAGAACAAAGCCTAAAGAGGAATATGTGAATTAAAGAATGGATTGAACTGTTAGTGACCCTTTTGTATTCATGAAATGTGTAGGGTCAAGCTCCAGGGCGCATCCACAAGCCGATCACTGTGAGTAATATCAATATTTGAAAACTTGTCAATGTCCAATTGTTATTCCCCTATAAATATTATGAGTTGTTAATTGGGATTGTGGACAAAAGTCTGACAAGAATAAATGAATGAGTGGGCCAAAGGCCGTTTTGACATGAATGAGTGGGCCAAAGGCCGTTTTGACATGAAAGAGTGGGCCGAAGGCCGTTTTGACATGAATGAGTGGGCCAAAGGCCGTTTTGACATGAAAGAGTGGGCCGAAGGCCGTTTTGACATGAATGAGTGGGCCAAAGGCCGTTTTGACATGAATGAGTGGGCCCAAGGCCGTTTTGACATGAAAGAGTGGGCCGAAGGCCGTTTTGACATGAATGAGTGGGCCAAAGGCCGTTTTGACATGAATGAGTGGGCCGAAGGCCGTTTTGACATGAATGAGTGGGCCAAAGGCCGTTTTGACATGAATGAGTGGGCCAAAGGCCGTTTTGACATGAAAGAGTGGGCCGAAGGCCGTTTTGACATGAATGAGTGGGCCAAAGGCCGTTTTGACATGAAAGAGTGGGCCGAAGGCCGTTTGACATGAATGAATAGGCCAAAGGCCATTTGACATGAATGAATGGGCCAAAGGCCGTTTTGACATGAATGAATGGGCCGAAGGCCGTTTTGCCATTAATGGAAACCCGGATGGGCCAAAGGCCAGAATGTTTGGAACTACAGTTACTTGACTTGCATTTCGTATAGTTATATATATATTTTGTTGTTAAACAGAAGTATGAATTGGGCCCAAGGCCGTTTGGAGCATGTTGTTCTACATATTGTTATGTAACTGTTATATTTGATATTATTCACTGGGCTATCGCTCACGCTCATTCATGTATTTGTAGGTGAGCCAAGGGAAGTCCAAACCCAGCCCCAGTGAAGTCTGCTAGAAACAACAGGAGTTTTGGGAGAGTCAGCCTTGTGCCTCGCGCATGAGACCACCCTTGCCCTTTCACTATGTACCTATGTTTTGTCTTGTTGGCAAGGACCTAGTGCATGTCTGTACATAGTCTGTTATAGGTTGACTCGTTTTGGACGATCCTGTTTGTAATGAATTTTGTGAAACCGTACTTTTGATGTGAGTTATTAACGTATCTGAGTATGGTTTGTTTGATGTGCATATAAGCACGGCTCTATGGACAAAGTTTTTAATTTTGCTTCCGTTTGGCCCCCATTAACTCTGTTAAAATACGTTTACAACAGTTTGAGGCCGTAGGTAATCTCATGATTACTGGCCGGTTACGTCCTTAACGCACGGGGGCGGGTTCGGGTCGTGACAGAGTGGTATCAGAGCACGAGTTAATAACTCACACACTTGTCCAAAAAGAGCAATAAGCGTCTAGATAAGATCTAGGATGCACTCATGTGATAAATATGAGTTTGGAAGCATTGATTATATGCTTAAATGTTTTGTTATGAATAATTATAAGTGTAAGTTGTGAACTACTTGCATTACGGATTATCTGGAAATATGTGCTCCTTAGTGTATGTGTACTTGTGTACCTTTGGTATGGAATATAATGCAAGTTTAATCAGATGGTGAGAACCAGAGGTGATGAGTTAGAGGAATCCTCTGCTGCCAGACTGGACAGAATGGAAAGACTGATTCAGGAAATGGCAGAAGCTTTGAGACAGCAACAAGAGTGGCAGCAACAGTGGCAGCAACCACACCCGCCACCTCCACCTCAGGCACCGCCCGTGCCAGATAATCAAAATGATGACCGGATAATTGCTCTCACCAAGGAGTTCAAGAAAATGAAACCACCACAGTTTCATGGTGGACTGGATCCTTTGAAAGTGGAAGCTTGGGTTCTTGGGATCGAAAAACTGTTTGAGGTATTTCCGTGCTCGGATACACAGAAAGTGCTTCTAGCTACTTTTATGCTAGAAGATGAAGCGAGAAGATGGTGGATGTTGATGCGAGAAAACCACAGGGATGTTGACTGGGTGAAATTTTTGGAAATCTTCTATGACAAGTACTTACCGCAGTGTGTCCGGGACAGGAAAGTGGCAGAGTTCATGGAACTCAAACAAGACAGCATGACTGTAGCTGAGTACGAGGCCAAATTTACTGAGTTGGCCAGGTTTGCACCACACGTGATTGACACTGATTATAAGAAGGCAAGGCATTTTGAAGGTGGGCTCCGAAGTGACATCCTAGAGCGAGTGAATGTCCTGAAATTGGAGACCTACATTGGGGTGCTTGACCGGGCCATTATATCAGAGGCTAACATAGCTAGACAAGCTAAGCCAACAACCGAATGGAAAGGCAACAAAAGACAAGGCTTCTTTTCGAAGAAGAAATTTTTGAAAAAGCAAAACACGGGCTCCTTAACTACTTCCGGTTCTTCCCGAGACACAGCTCCCATGTGCAACACTTGTGGCAAAAAGCGCCGTGAAGTCTGTTACCGTACATCAGGAGCCTGTTTTAAGTGTGGGAAACAAGGGCATACAGCCCGAGATTGTAATCAGAATAGTGGGAAGATAGCTGCTAGCTCCACTACATCGATCCCGAAGTCGGGAAACACTTTGAGATCTGCTACTACTGGGGATGCAGTGAGACAAGGGAGAGTCTTTGCACTCATTCCGGGTGATACACGGAATGCCAATGCCGTTGTCTCAGGTACTATCTCAATATGTAATCAGGATGCTTTTGTGTTAATTGATTCTGGATCAACGCATTCATTTGTGACATATGCATTTGCATCTAGACTGAAAAGACCCCTAGAATTGTTGCCATATTTGTTATGTGTGTCTGCTCCATCGGGAGAATCTGTGTTATGTGACTATATATATCGGTTTTGTGACATGCATATTGAGGATGCTACCCTATATGTAGATTTGTTGCCCTTAAACTTTAGACACTTCGATGTAATTTTGGGCATGGATTGGTTGACCAAATATTGTGCTACTATAGATTGTGTGACAAAGAGGGTTGTGTTTAAACCACCAGAACAGGAAGAAATTGTGTTTGTGGGAAATGGGGTAGTACCTCCACCATATTTGATATCTGCAATGAAAGCATGTAAATTGATCAGGAAGGGATGCCAGGGTTATTTGTGTTATGTTTTGACTGAACAATCCGTGAATGTTGAATTGAATGATATTCCCATTGTTAGAGAATTCCCAGATGTGTTTCCAAATGAATTACCAGGGGAATTGGTAGACAGGGAGATAGAGTTTACTATTGAAACTGTGCCAGGCACCCAGCCTATTTCTAAAACTCCCTACAGGATGGCTACAGCCGAAATGAAAGAATTAAAAGAACAGTTGCAAGACCTTCTTGATAAAGGGTTTATCCGGCCCAGTACTTCGCCTTGGGGCGCACCCGTGTTATTTGTAAAGAAAAAGGATGGTACCTTACGCCTGTGCATTGATTACCGGGAATTGAACAAGGTAACGATAAAGAACAAATATCCCTTACCCCGTATTGATGACTTATTTGATCAGTTGCAGGGATCACGGGTGTTTTCTAAGATTGATTTGAGATCTAGGTATCATCAGCTGAAGGTTAAAGCAGAGGATGTTGAGAAAACCGCATTCAGAACGAGGTATGGTCATTTTGAATTTCTTGTTATGCCATTTGGAGTGACTAATGCTCCGGCAGCGTTTATGGACCTAATGATTAGAATTTTTAAAACCTACCTTGATGAGTTTGTTGTAGTCTTCATCGATGATATTTTGATTTACTCTAAAGATAAACTTGAACATGAACATCATTTGAGGATTGTTTTACAAATACTTCGGGAAAGAAAACTATTTGCTAAGTTAAAGAAATGTGAGTTTTGGTTGGATGAGGTTATTTTCTTAGGGCACGTGGTCAACAAGGAAGGAATTTCAGTGGACCCGCAGAAAATAGAAGCAATTGTGAATTGGCCTACACCAACTAATGTGACAGAAGTTCGCAGTTTCATGGGCTTAGCTGGGTACTACAGAAGGTTTGTAAAGGACTTTTCGAAATTAGCTGTGCCTCTTACCCAATTGACACGTAAAGGACAACCATTTGAGTGGAATAGTGAAAGAGAATCAGCCTTTCATGAATTGAAGACAAGATTGACCACTGCACCAATTTTGACACTACCTTCAGGTACGGAAAATTTTGTGATTTTCAGTGACGCATCTTATAAGGGTTTGGGTTGTGTGTTAATGCAGAACGGAAAGGTTATTGCTTACGCCTCCCGACAGTTGAGGCCACATGAGAAGAATTATCCAACACATGACCTAGAATTGGCCGCAGTTGTTTTTGCTTTGAAAATCTGGCGGCATTATTTGTATGGGGCAAAGTGTGAAGTCTACACAGATCATAAAAGCCTAAAATACTTCTTCACGCAGAAAGAGTTGAATATGCATCAGAGAAGATGGCTGGAATTGATAAAAGATTACGACCTAGAAATTCAGTATCACCCCGGAAAAGCTAATACAGTGGCTGATGCCTTGAGCAGGAAATCAACAGGGAGTATGGCTTGTTTGCTTACTGAACAAAGGGAGATTTTGCAAGACTTTGAAAAGTCTGAAATTGAAGTGGTAGTGTGTGAACAGGGCGGATTGATAGCCGCTATTACAGCCGAGCCGGCAATTGTTGATGAAATCAAGTAAAAACAGAAAGAGGATGAGTTCCTCAGAAAGGTAATTGATGAATTTGAAGTCAGCCCAAAAGCAGAGTTCAGTATCGAGAATGGAATGTTGAAATTTCGAAACCGAATATGTGTTCCAGTTATTCCGGAGCTAAAGAAGAGGGTCTTAGATGAAGCCCACAGATCCGTATTTGCTATGCATCCGGGTAACAATAAAATGTATCGGGATTTGAAACAAACCTATTGGTGGCCTAAAATGAAGAAAGAGATTGCAGAATATGTGTCCAAGTGCCTTCAGTGTCAGCAAGTTAAGGCTGAACATCAGAAACCAGGCGGTCTACTTCAACCTCTCCCCATTCCTGAGTGGAAGTGGGAACATGTGACTATGGATTTCGTTGTTGGCCTACCTCGGACTTCCCGAGGTATGGATTCTGTTTGGGTTGTAGTTGATAGACTGACTAAATCTGCACATTTTCTGCCTGTCAAAACTACATTTACTGTTTACAGGTTGGCTACTATTTATGTGGATGAAATTGTCCGCTTACACGGAGTTCCAGTATCCATTGTGTCGGATAGAGATCCGAAGTTTGTATCTAGATTGTGGAAGAGTTTGCAGGAAGCTATGGGAACAGAACTAAGGTTCAGCACTGCATTCCACCCACAGACAGATGGGCAGTCAGAACGAACAATACAGACTTTGGAAGATCTGCTTCGCATGTGTGCTTTGGATTTTCAGGGGAGTTGGGAAGATTACCTGCCACTTGCAGAATTTGCCTATAATAATAGCTTCCACTCCAGCATCGGTATGGCACCATACGAGGCTTTGTATGGTAGGAGGTGTAGATCACCTATTTGTTGGACAGAGGTCGGGGACAGAGCTTTGCTCGGGCCTGAAATTGTACAAGACACCTCTGAAAAGATCAAAACTATTCGGCAAAGGCTCAAAACAGCTCAAGACCGACAGAAGAGTTATGCAGATGTCCGGAGAAGACCTCTTGAGTATGAGGTCGGCGACCATGTGTTCATCCGTGTTTCTCCAATGAAAGGCCAAGTCAGGTTTGGGAAAAAGGGCAAGTTGACGCCCCGTTATATTGGGCCGTTTCAAATTTTGGAGAAACTTGGTCCAGTTGCTTATAGAGTTGCTTTGCCACCGGGATTTGAGCAAATGCACAATGTGTTTCATGTGTCAATGTTGAGGGGTTACCTCCGAGACCCGTTGCATGTGATTGATTATCACCGGATTGCTATTGATGAAAATATGGAATATGCTGAATGGCCGGAAAGAATTGTTGACCGACAAGTGAAAGAATTGAGAAACAAATCCATTCCAATGGTGAAAGTGGAATGGAAGGAACACTATGGGACAGATGCTACATGGGAAAAAGAGGAGGAAATGCGTCTACGCTATCCACATTTGTTTCCCGACGAAGGTAAGTTAAGTTTGGAGGACCAAACTTCCTAAAGGGGGGAAGACTGTGACACCCCTGTTCCGTAGTATGTTAATTGATCCTTAACATGATGTGATTATGTATTTTGATATGATTTTGTGTTCCACTATGTGAAAATATGTGGTTTGAAATTTTATCTGTTCATCGTAGGAATATCTGTTTGAGTAGTCTGCTTTGGAAATTTAATTGAGGGCCTTATCGGCCACGGAACCCGAAATTGATTACGCCATTGTGGTTGGCATAATTTTTAGGGCCTACGGTGAAATTTAATTGAAATTTGATTCTGGTCAATTTAAACTGATTAGATTGATAAATTAAGTACCCCATTAATTTATATTAAAATATTTGTTAGTGGGGCTTGTTGTATATTTGTATTGCACTCTCCTTTAGCTCTCTTAAAAAACTCAAAATCTGAGTTAGACAATTGAGAGTGAGAGAGAAGCCGGCCATGGAGAGAAAAAGGGAGAGATTTGTGTAATTTGGGCTCAAGACTTGGGAATTTGAAGATCTAGCTCAAGATTTGGCTAGAGCTTGAGTGTTGAAGCTCTTAGGTAAGTGAATTCATGGACTCTTACTTGTAATTTGTAAGTTCAAGGGTTGTTTGTGATCAAGAACATGTAATGAGTTGATTTTTGTTTAGTTTGAAGTCTTAGAACTCATGCATGTAAGAAATTACTTTGAATTTGCATGTTTGAGCTTGAAACACATGATTCATGTGGAGTTTTGGTTAAAGCTCATGTTGTAATCACCATTTGTACCATCTAAGTTGAGAATGATGAGCATCTCCCACATGCATGTACAAATCATGGGAGTATAAGTCTTGAATGTTTGAATTTGAGCATGTTGATGATGGGTTTGAGATATTTTGGGACATGCATGTAGATAATTCATGTAATTGAGCTTTCCTAATGTTGTAATCTTGCATTAGTAGCATGTTAGCATGTGTAAATGTGTAATTTGAACCATTGCATGCAAGAAATGTAGATGGAAAACCGATTTGGAGCTCAAGAACACGATCTGGGAAACCCAGATTTTTGAGGTCCGCTCAAGCGGGGTAATGGCCGCTCGAGCGGGAAAATCGTGCTCCCAGCATTTTTGCAGAGTTGGATGTCCGCTCGAGCGGGACACTCCACGCTCGAGCGTGGATTTTCGTAGACAGGCCTTCAGCTCTAGCGCTCTATTCCACGCTCGAGCGCATCTTTCGTGCAACCAGTACTTCTGCAGGCCTTAAGGGTCCGCTCGAGCGGAGAAGTTTACGCTCGAGCGGGGACCCTGTTTCCTGGAATTTTGTTCATGCATTTTGTGATTCGTTTTCCGTTCTCTTTCACTTGTAAGCACTCTTAGGCATATGTTAAGCATTGTAAATGAGTTAATGAGATAAGAACAAAGCCTAAAGAGGAATATGTGAATTAAAGAACGGATTGAACTGTTAGTGACCCTTTTGTATTCATGAAATGTGTAGGGTCAAGCTCCAGGGCGCATCCACAAGCCGATCACTGTGAGTAATATCAATATTTGAAAACTTGTCAATGTCCAATTGTTATTCCCCTATAAATATTATGAGTTGTTAATTGGGATTGTGGACAAAAGTCTGACAAGAATAAATTAATGAGTGGGCCAAAGGCCGTTTTGACATGAATGAGTGGGCCAAAGGCCGTTTTGACATGAATGAGTGGGCCAAAGGCCGTTTTGACATGAAAGAGTGGGCCGAAGGCCGTTTTGACATGAATGAGTGGGCCAAAGGCCGTTTTGACATGAAAGAGTGGGCCGAAGGCCGTTTTGACATGAATGAGTGGGCCAAAGGCCGTTTTGACATGAATGAGTGGGCCAAAGGCCGTTTTGACATGAAAGAGTGGGCCGAAGGCCGTTTTGACATGAATGAGTGGGCCAAAGGCCGTTTTGACATGAAAGAGTGGGCCGAAGGCCGTTTTGACATGAATGAGTGGGCCAAAGGCCGTTTTGACATGAATGAGTGGGCCCAAGGCCGTTTTGACATGAATGAGTGGGCCAAAGGCCGTTTTGACATGAAAGAGTGGGCCGAAGGCCGTTTTGACATGAAAGAGTGGGCCGAAGGCCGTTTTGACATGAAAGAGTGGGCCGAAGGCCGTTTTGACATGAAAGAGTGGGCCGAAGGCCGTTTGACATGAATGAATGGGCCAAAGGCCGTTTGACATGAATGAATGGGCCAAAGGCCGTTTTGACATGAATGAATGGGCCGAAGGCCGTTTTGCCATGAATGGAAACCCAGATGGGCCAAAGGCCAGAATGTTTGGAACTACAGTTACTTGACTTGCATTTCGTATAGTTATATATATATTTTGTTGTTAAACAGAAGTATGAATTGGGCCCAAGGCCGTTTGGAGCATGTTGTTCTACATATTGTTATGTAACTGTTATATTTGATATTATTCACTGGGCTATCGCTCACGCTCATTCATGTATTTGTAGGTGAGCCAAGGGAAGTCCAAACCCAGCCCCAGTGAAGTCTGCTAGAAACAACAGGAGTTTTGGGAGAGTCAGCCTTGTGCCTCGCGCATGAGACCACCCTTGCCCTTTCACTATGTACCTATGTTTTGTCTTGTTGGCAAGGACCTAGTGCATGTCTGTACATAGTCTGTTATAGGTTGACTCGTTTTGGACGATCCTGTCTGTAATGAATTTTGTGAAACCGTACTTTTGATGTGAGTTATTAACGTATCTGAGTATGGTTTGTTTGATGTGCATATAAGCACGGCTCTATGGACAAAGTTTTTAATTTTGCTTCCGTTTGGCCCCCATTAACTCTGTTAAAATACGTTTACAACAGTTTGAGGCCGTAGGTAATCTCATGATTACTGGCCGGTTACGTCCTTAACCCACGGGGGCGGGTTCGGGTCGTGACAAAACCCATAGGGCCGGGTTTGGGTCGTGACACTCTATGAACTCCATCCATCTTCTCTATCTCAAATTTAAGTCCTTTTGTGTAAACAGATATTTCAAACTCTTGTGATCAGAAAACACTTCAAATCTCTCGCCATACAGATAGTGCCTCCAAATCTTCAAGGCAAATATCACTGCTGCTAACTCTAGGTCATGGGTATGATAGTTTCTCTCATGTGTTTTCAACTGCCGCGAACCATAGGCTACTACCCTCCCCTCTTGCATCAATACACAGCCCAAACCTTCTCCTTAAGGCATCACAGTATACCAGATAGCCCAAAACCCTCTCCGGAATAATCAAGACTGGAGTAGTGGTAAGTCTAACCTTAAGCTCTTGAAATGACTTTTTACAAGTCTCACTTCACGTAAATTTGATTACTTTCCTCGTCAACCTAGTCAAAGGTGAGGCCAGCCTAGAGAAATCCTTCACAAACCAACAGTAATGCCCAGCCAACCCCAAGAAACTATGAATTTCAAAATTATTCTTAGGTTGTGCCTAATCTTGCACTGTCTCTATCTTGGATGAATCTACAGTCACCCCCTCCCCGAATACCACATGGCCTAAGTACTTAACTTCTCTTAGCTAGAATTCACACTTCCCAAACTTAGCATACAGCTGGTGGGTTCTAAGCAATTCAAGTACCACCCGCAAGTGTTCCTCGTGCTCCTCCTTAAAAGGTGAGTAAATCAGGATGTCGTCCACAATGACGACCACAACAGGTCTAGGAATTTACGGAAGATCTGGTTCATCAAATCCATAAACACAGCTGGAGCATTGGTTAGCCAAAAAGGCATCACTAGAAACTCGTAATGGCCATACCGCATACGAAATGCCATCTTTGGGATATCCTCCTCCCTTACCCTCAACTGATGGTAACCCGATCTGAGATCTATCTTAGAGAAGCAACAAGGCCCCTTTCAATTGATCAAACAGATCATCTATACGAGGCATTAGATATATGTTCTTAACAATTACCCGGTTCAACTTCCGGTAATCTACACAAAGTCGCAATGCTCCATCTTTCTTTTTAGCAAAGAGAGTCGGTGCTCCCCTAGGAGAAGTACTAGGGCAGATGAAACCCTTATCTAACAATTCCTGGAGTTGAATCTTCAACTCACTCAATTCAGTAGGTGCAAACCTGTATGGTGCCATAGAAACTGGTGCCGTGCCAGGCACCAAATCAATAGAGAACTCAATCTCTCGGTGAGGTGGCAAACTAGTAAGATCCTCAGGAAAGACATTGGGGTATTCATAAACCATCCTTGGCAACTCAGCCCAGACTTCATCACACTCACCACCCAAAAAGGCTGCAAGAAGGAAACTACACTTAGCCCACGTAGATCATATACTGGTGATAAAATTCTATCCACCTGGTTCCCCAAGAAATAAAAACAATCACCGCTTAAGGTACATACAGTAACCCTCTGACAGTAGCAATCTATAACAGCTTGATATGAAGACAACCAGTCCATACCCAATATAGCATTAAAGCTAGACATATCAATAAATACAAATCCAAATGGAAGTTGACGACCGATAACCTCTATGTCACAATCCCGATACCCCTGCTTCAAAATAACCTCACCACCGATAGGTGACTCTACATGGATAGAGGATGCTAACTGAGCCAACTCTAACCCCAAAACCGATGCAAATGTAGACAAGATAAATGAATGGGATGTGCCCGTATCAATCAATACATTAGCAACTGAATTACAAAACAAGAAGGTACATCTCACTACAGATTGGAAACACCTCTAATTGGAGGCGCTCCAATTGTGGTGTTTCCACGTAAAATAGTTGTGTCGATTTTTCTTTGATTGTTTGACTGGGATTACTATTCACCGGTTAAAATTCATACTTAATCACAAATCAATATCTCGGGGATTTTAGACTTTTCAAATATTGGTGTCAGAGCAGGTCGCTCTATTTTTTTATTTTTTAAACTATTGGAGCGAGATCCTGTTTGATTTGTTATAATGGATTCAATTCATGAGGGAAATTCTATGGTTCAACCACCCCTACTTGACGAATCTAATTATTCTTTTTGGAAAGCTTGGATGCGATTGTTTTTAAAATCTATTGATGAAAAAGTTTGGCAATCTGTTATGTATGGGTAGACTGAACCGACGATTAGCATTGATGGAGTAACTTTCCCCAAACCAATTGATAAGTGTGACACAACTGATTACCAATATAGTAGTTAGAATAGTACAACTATCAATTCTCTATTTTGCGCCGTCACACCAGAAGAGTTTAGTCGTATTTAGTTAACTGTAAAGTGTTGTCCAAAAAAATGTCTTTTAAAAAAAATATTAGCACAAAAATAATTTTTGTTTATGACACAGCTTTCTTTTTTATAATCATTTCATTTAATAATTGTAAATATTTTTATTTAGTTATTTTAGGTATTGGTCAAAAATAATCTTATAGACATTTAAAATTAATCATTCTTAAAGTCATTAACTGTTGAAATAAAATGTAAAAAGTTTCTTTCATAGTGATTTAAAAATATGAAATATATTGGATCATACTTAAAAATTAATAAAAATTGATTAAAATCTATTTTAACCCTAATAAATGTGATTTTGAATATATATATATATGCATATCGGTAATTTTTTTTCAAATTGTGCGAAAAATTAAAAAATTCACAATTCCAGTTACCGCAACCGTTACAACAACCACAAATGCTTTTCGAAACCTTGGCTACGGCCATTACGTAACACCGAAACGGTCATTGCATAACACCGAAACAATTGTTACACATGTAAATTTTCATCACACTGCAAAAGCAAGTGTAACGGGTAGCACTTACCACCACAACCGTTACGTAACACCTTTTTTGAAACCTTGGTTTAAGCTCATTTTTAGCATTTGATTTTGTCAATAACCAAACTTCAAATAATTATTAAAAAGCCTCAATTTATTTAATATCCCTCCAAAATATATATATATATATATATATAGATATAGATATATTAAAGGGATATTTACACACAAGTCCTAACTAAGATTTTTTGGATCTTCAAGTCCTATTAAATTTTTAATAGTTGGAATTGCTCTTCAAATAATGATTGTTCATCATTTATGATTATCTATAAAGGAACATGATATTTTGACATTTATTTTGATTTTTGAAACTTTAAAACATCAACTTTCAAATTGAAAAAACTAAAAAAAAATAAAAAATTATGTGCAAAAAAATAAAAAATAAAAAATTGAAAAAACTTAATTATTGTTTTGTGCAAAACTAAAAATTGTATCTATAAAAGAGCATGATGATGGAACATTGATGTGCAAAACTGAAGGAAAAAGATAAAAAAACTTTAAAAATGAAAAAATCGATAATGTTCTCGGTTTTATTAGATAGTTTAATCAAATTAATAAGTAGAAGGACAAAAACGTGTAATCTCATTCTCTGGTCTTTTTTTCTTTTTTTTTTTTGCATCAGTTAGTGAAATAATTATCTGGAACATTACCTGCAAAATTGATAATGCTCTTAGTTTTAAAAATTGAAAAAACTGATAATACTGTCAGTTTTACTAAATAGGACTTATTGGTTCGAAAATTTTAAATAGGACCTTAGCTACCATAACATTTGTAAATAGGACTTTTAGGTAATTAACTCTATATTTAAATTAATTGGACTGACTTAGAATTTAGACATTCATTTAAAGTTGTATTCCTAATGACAATATTTGGTACATTTTTTTTAATGATCGAGTGTCTGGATTATCTTATGCATATCTTGTCTGTTATTGTGCCAAGTCAGACTTCAAATGACACATATGCTAGAGGAATGGCTAACAACTCCTATTAGAAAGATGGATGCACCAATAAGCCCTCTTGACTTTTTCACTATAGGAAAATACACATTTGGTGACTAAACGCCGACTAAAAAATATTTAGTCGCCAAAAGTACACACTTTAGCTACTAAACAAATTGGTCGGAAAAGGTACACACTTTAGGTACTAAAAAAAAACTGGTCAGCAAAGGTGCAATCTTTAGCTATTAAAAATAATTTAGTCGGTATTTATTTTATTTTTGGCAACTAATTGAGTTTTAGTTGTTGAACATAGGGTGTTAGGTGACTAAAAAATAAATTTAATCACTAAATGTACAATCTTTAGCTACTAAAATATTTGTAGTCAGTATTCAACAAATAGTGTCACAAGCTTCATCTAGAACTAGGGATCTGTTTTATTTGTCAGGATCTGATTTGTTTTATCTGTTCTGTTTTTACTTCGATTTACATTTGATTACTCTTGATTTGTTTTGTTTTATTTAGCTTGTCAGGTGTTTGACTTCAATATTTGAGTTGCTTGTAGTGCAAGGGGTTCTTCAGCACCCATCAGGACATCAAGAAAAAGGATGGGAAAAAGATCTGGTAAGTTTATTTGGAACTCTAACTCCGTTTGCTTCTTAAGATTTTTTATTTTTTTTTATTTTCTCATTCTTCTGTTAAATATTGATTACTTTTTTTTTTTTTTTTTCTAAAAAATGTCTTTGTTCCATTTGCCTAGTTTTCTTGGTAATACATTCTCAAGAGGAGAACTCAAAATTGCAAAGAACATTATAAATTAGAAGGTTTGCAACCTTGGTGCTAATGAGTTTCGTCTAAACAATATAGTGGTTATAGATTAGAGCTTCTGAACTTGGTCGTCTTTTTTAATTATTTTGATTATTTTCTTTCCACAATTCCTCTATATTTGTGTAGGTCTACTATCCAAAGTAAATTATTCAAGGATGTTTGTTGACCAAGGTTGCTGAATTAGATGAGTTTTGAATGAGGTTATGGCTTGTAATTAATTTTGATCAAATTAATTTTTTTTAAACATGAATTGGGTTAATCTAAAAGTAGCTGAAGTTTTAAAATTCAATTGGGAATTGTTCTGATTGTTTCTATCATAGCATTTTATAATTGAAACAAGTTAAGAGATCTTTATATATTCAAACATTAGCATAGCCAACTAGAAAGACACTTTTCAATGTTTTAATGGAAGCTTATGTTGAATTTTTAGCTTATGATTAACAGGCACCATATGTAACAGCTAAGAGTCATCATTGACTTTTCTAGAATTATCTAGGCTATTAAGTGCATATGTTGAATAATCTAGAAGATTCCAGAAAGATCTAGAGGACTCTAAAAAGATCTAAAGAAATCCAGAAGATTCTAGAACATTGTGGAAGATTCTGAAACATTAGAGAAGCTTGTAGAAATCTAGAGAAATCTAGAAGGTTCTGAACGGTTCTAGAATATTTTAGAAGTATAGAAAGTACTATTATATACTAGAATAGTTTAGAGAGTTCTAGATTATAGGAAAGTATGAGTATATGCTAGAATATTCTAGAGGGTTAATAATTGCCCTTGGAGTAAAATGATCCTAGCATTCCATTGAGGAGGCGGATGACTATATAAAGGGAAGTGACCTCATTTGGAATGGACCAGACAAAACAAAAAAGAGTGGAATCAAGTACTTGAGTGTGAGTAATTCCAAAAGTGAGGTGTCCTTGAGAGTCTTCTTGTATACTTGAGTGTATTTTTGTATCTAAATAAAGATTCACTTTTATAAAGCCGTTGTGTTCTAACTCAACAATTTGGTATTAGAGCCAAGTTGGTCAAGGACCATTTTCTTGAGTTGATCGTGCACAACTTAAGACTATGAAGCTTGTGGATTAGTGACCACAATTACTTGGTGAAAGTGCAGGAGGATCACACCAAGTCACGATGGTAGATCTTGTGAACACAACGAGTGGAGTCACAAGACTCAACAACAACAACAACTACTAGAGTTGGAAGAGTCGCATCAAGTCCTACCTTGAAGGGTAGGATTTTTGGGAGGCTGTTAATGGAAATGAGATTGCACCACCTTCCACAGAAAATGCCTAGCCACTCCACAAATAAAAGATCAAGGCCGGAAAGGCAATGTATGTGCTCAAGACAACCATAAAAGATGAGTTGCTCGAGCGCATCAGGAATGATAACACATCCAAGGCAGCATGGGACACCTTTGCATCATTGTTTTCAAAAACAAATGATGCTCGGCTCCAATTTCTAGAAAATGAGTTGATGTCTACCACTCAATGAATTAGGTCCATAAGTGAATATTTCACAAAAGTAAAGGATCTATGTCATGAAATTTCAGATCTAGATCCTAAAGAAAATATTAATGAGGAAAGAATGAGGAGGATCATTATACATGGTTTAAGGCCTGAGTATAATGCATTCATCAGAACTATAAGGTGTTGGCCAATCTCCTATAGAGTTGGAGAATTTATTGGCCAATCAAGAAAGCCAATGCAAGCAAATGGCCGGGGTCTCATTGAAGACTGAAGAGGAGGCACTCTTCAATAATAATAATAGAAGGGGTGTACCGAGACGTGATGGATCAAGACAGCCTAACTTTACAAGGCCCAAAAAAAAAATAAAGAACATTCTAAATCACAGCAGCAGGATGGGAGCTCTCAAACATGGAGAGCTCAATTTGGCAGCAACAACCATGATCGACAATCCTCAGCACCCTGGCAGCGTAACATAAAGTGCTACAAATGTGAAAAGAGAGGTCACTACGTAAAAGATTGTCGTTCAAAGAGAAGGCAAGAAGAAGGTAACTTGGTGACATCCAAAAGTCACCAAGACAATGGTGAAGAAGAATGGGACTTCCAAAGATCCTTTGTAGTGTTCGATCCTAACAAGACTTATTGCTCTGAAGAAGTAGACTTTGATGCACGGGAAGTGCAAGAGCAACATAGTCCAACCGCTAGTGAAGTGACTGTATGTACAGTTGTGTTTGAGCTTAATGAGTCGGCTCTTGTGACAGAGTCTAAAACTGGAGCAATCAACTACAACAATGATTGGATCATTGATTCAGGATGCTCTAACCACATGACTGGCGACGAGGAGAAGCTATCAAGCATGTCCGAGTACACAGAAGGCCGGGTAGTAGTGGCCACTGATAATACAAGGCTGCCGATCACCCATGTTGGTAAGACAATCATCATTTCTCGCTTCAACTCTAACAAAATACATCTGTAGGACGTCTATCACATGCCAAGGATGAAGAAGAATCTGTTATCAGTTTCATAACTCACATCCTCGGGCAACTATGTGTTATTCGGCCCAGAGAATGTGAAGGTTTACTAGAAGGTTAAGTTATCTGGTACTCTCATCATAGAGGGAAGATGGTTGGAGTCTATCTACGTAATGTCAGCAGAATCAGCCTGCGTAGATAATACTCGAAAGAATGAGACTGTAGACCTTTGGCATTCACGCTTGGTTCACGTGAGCTATCACAAGCTAAAAATAATGATGAAGACGTCTATGCTCAAGGGCCTTCATCAACTAGATATTCGAGAAGATACAATTTGTGCCAGATGTCAGTATGGTAAGGCACATCAGTTACCATATGAAGATTCAAAGTATAGAGCTAAAGAACCCTTAGAGCTTATCTACTTAGATGTCTTCGGACCGGTAAAGCAAGCATTAATCAGCGAAATGCGCTACATGGTGACCTTCATTGATGACTTCTCAAGGTATGTGTGGGTGTATTTTATGAAAGAGAAGTCTGAAGTTCTGGCTAAGTTCAAAGAATTTCATAAGAAAGTTAAAAGCGAGCATGGAAAGAAAATTCGACGTCAGATGAGTTCTTTAACTATCTTAGAGAATGCCAAATTCGATATCAGTTTACCTACTCAAGTACTCTACAACAGAATGGAGTGGCTGAAAGAAAGAATAGGCATCTTACAGAAACTTGTCAGAGCATGCTACAAGCTAAGAATGTGCCTAGCAAAATTTGGGCTGAATGTATGAAGACAACAGCTCATATGATCAACAGGCTACTGTTAACAGGTTCGGAGCTAGTCTCACCCTTCCAGAAGTTATGGCACACAAAGCTCACAATAAGTCACTTTCGAGTATTCAGATGTGTCTGCTACGTATTTGTACCAAATCATCTACGTAGAAAGTTCGATAAGAAGGCAATTCGTTGCATCTTCGTGGGCTATGATAGTCAAAGGAAAGGATGGCAATGTTGCAACCCCACGACTGGCCGCTGCTATACTTCGAGGAATGTTGTATTTGACGAAACCTCATCTTGGTGGTCTTCACAAGATGTACCATTTCCAAACTCCAGAAATTTAGAAGATCAGTTACAAAAAAAGCTGGGGGAGCAAAGACAAGAGGAAGAGGCACCTCCTAGTTTAGAAATCATCAGGGAGACAATATCAACACAAAGTGGTGATGAGCTAGAGCCTGACCTGTCAAAGACACCAAAAAGATTTTTAAGTTTGTGGAAAACAAGTGTCCATCACAAGAGTCCAGAAGAAGTTTTCCTGAGCCAACAAGAAGGGGTTGAAGAGATTGGACCAAAACTCAGAAGGTCAGAAAGACAATTTAAGCCTACTCTGAAGTATGCAAATGCTGCTCTAACTGAAGAAGATAGCATTATAGAGCCAACGACCTTTGAAAAGGCATCCCAAAGCAAAGCGTGGTAGAAGGTAATAGAGGAAGAGATTCAAGCCCTCAGACAGAATCAAACATGAGACCTAGTTCCTAAGCCTAAGGACGTCAAGCTGATATCATGTAAGTGGGTATACGAAGTAAAAACGTGTCCTAATGGATCGATAGAAAGGTACAAGGAACATCTAGTGGCTCGAGGCTTCTCGCAGCAATACGGATTGGACTATGATGAAACATTTAGTCCAGTAGCAAAGATCACAACGGTGCGAGTACTAATAGCACTTGCAGCCAGCAAGTCTTGGAAGCTGTGGCAGATAGACGTAAAGAATGTTTTTCTGCACGGTGAGATATATCAAGATACATATATATATATATATATATATATGGGGCAACCCGAGGGATTTGAAAGCAAAGTCCATCCAACTTATGTCTACAAATTAAAGAAAGCCTTGTATGGCTTAAAGCAAGCGTCGAGGGCATGGTATGGCAAAATAGCAGAGTTTCTAGTACAAAGCAGGTACTTGGTGGCACCAGTAGACTCGAGCCTATTTGTCAAGTCTCAAGGTAGGCAACTAGCTACAGTGCTAATATACGTGGATGACTTAATCATCACTGGAGATGATAAGAAGAGATCCAAAGGACAAGAGATAACTTGTCAATACGATTTCAAATGAAGGAGCTTAGAGAACTCAAGCATTTTCTCAGGCTTAAAGCATAACAAAGAAACAAAGGCTTATTCCTCTGCCAGCAGAAATATTCTAAAAATTTGCTACAGACGTATAGAATGCTTGAGTGCAAGCCAGTTTCTACACCAATGGAGATGAATGCCAATTTATGCTCAGAAGAAGGTAAAGACTTGGAGGATACAACTATGTATTAGCAACTAGTAGGTAGTTTAATCTACCTCACCCTCACTCGGCCAGACATTATATATGTAGTTGGTGTAGTAAACCGGTATATGCAAAAGCCAAAGAAACCTCATCTAGAAACAGTTTGCTGAATACTTCAATATGTGAAGGGTATAATTGAGCAGCAGCAATGGCAGCTCAGCAAAGCACATGGCTTATGTAATTGATGAAGGATCTATGCCAACAAGTTGACTATGGAGTATCGTTGCATTGTGATAATCAGTCAGCAATACGTTTGGCTGATAATCCAATGGTTCATGCAAGAACAAAGCACGTGGAGGTACATTACCATTTCATTCGAGAGAAGGTGCTCCAAGGAGAGATAAAGATGAAATCAATCAGAACAGATGACCAAGTAGTAGACTTGTTTACTAAAGGACATGGAGCTTCAAAGTTTGTAGAGCTTCGGAAGCAACTTGGCTTAACAACAAAAGAAGAACTAAATAAAGGAGTCAATGCTGAGGGGGAGTGTTAAGAGTCATCATTGACTTTTCTAGAATTATCTAGGCTATTAAGTGCATATGTTAAATAATCTAGAAGACTCTGGAAAGATCTAGAAGACTCTAGAAAGATCTAAAGAAATCCGGAAGATTCTAGAACATTGTAGAAGATTCCGGAACATTAGAGAAGCTTGTAGAAATCTAGAGAAATCTAGAAGGTTCCGAAATGTTCTAGAATATTTTAGAAGTATAGAAAGTACTATTATATACTAGAATAGTTTAAAGAGTTCTAGAATATAGGAAAGTATGATTATATGCTAGAATATTCCAGAGGGTTAATAATAGCCTTTGGATCAAAATGATCCTAGCCTTCCATTGAGGAGGTGGATGACTATATAAAGGGAAGTGACCTCATTTGGAATGGACAAGACAAAACAAAAAAGAGTGGAATCAAGTACTTGAGTGTGAGTAATTCCAAAAGTGAGGTGTCCTTGAGAGTCTTCTTGTATACTTGAGTGTATCTTTGTATTTAAATAAAGATTCACTTTTGTATAGCCGTTGTGTTCTAACTCAACAGTAACTGTATAAAAAGCTGTTGAATCAATTATACTTGAAGTTTCTGATCCAAGAGGCAGTTCTATAACAGTGTTTTGCTTTGAGGATGTTAATGAACTTATCCTGGTCTACTCTATTTTTTTTTTTATTTTTTTATTTTTTCCAAATGCTAGTTTTTATATAAAGAAAATGTTTGAAGCCTTTATTTCTCTATTTGTCAAGTGAAATTTTATATTCCTAACATACTTTTCCTCATTTCTAAAAAATTCACCTATAATCTCGTAATTACTTGAAAGTTAATTTGTAAAATAATAATGGTTAATAATTATTGCTTGAATTCTAAATTTTTATTTGCTGACAATTACAAAAATAAAATTTTATTTTATTATTTATATAATACACAAATATCTTATATCTACCTATTTTTTTTTATTTTTGTACTATTATAAAGTGAACACTTTTTTGTGGTGTCTTAAAACTCTCTTCATATAGTGTCAAGTGTCTATTTTTGGATAGATATTTTTTTGTTGCTAAGTGTTCTTTTTCAGATAGATAAAAATAGTGGAAGTTGATCCTGGATATGAAAAAATCTAAAATATCCCGAGATATTGATTTATGATTATGTTTCAATCTTAAACAATAAATAATAATCCCAATCAAACAATTAAAGACAAAACGACACAACGATTTTGTAATGGCCGGGTTTCCTTTATTTTCTTTTATTTCCCTTTGGCTTGGCTCTTTCTTGTTTCCGTTGGGTTTAAAACGTTTGGAAGTTATTTCAAATCAAAGCTCTCGTTCGTGTTTTGTTGTCGGTGTTGAATCTCACTTGTTCCGGTGAGCACTAGGGTGAGTCCGGAGTGTCCGGGAACCAAATCAAAAAAATATAAATTCTGGGCTGCTGGCAAGGGCCGCATGTGCGGGGGCTCAGAGCCACATGTGCGGGGTGGGGGCCGCAGGTGCGGTGAGAGTGGAGCTAATGGAGTTTGCACACTGCCTAAGAGGCACGTGCGTGAGGGAGGTGCGGGAAGCGCCGCATGTGCGGGGTGGGAGTGCCGCACGTGCGGGAGGGACGCACCGTACGTGCTGGGATGGACGCCGCACGTGCGGGACCTGGGCAGTCCGAAAACCGTATTTTTCTTGCATTTTTGGCCGAACTTGTAACACATTTTGGGGCTCATTCTCTCACTCTAAAACCTATTTTCTCTCTTCCTTCTCTCTAGAAAACCTTCCCCAACATTGAAACTCCTTGATCCTTGTAATTCTTGGGGTTTAGATCATCAATCTCACTCTCAAATCTTGAAGATCTTGTTGGGGTTTCTCTTGGGGTTGTGGAACATTGAAGAATCCTCCATCTCAAGGCTAGGGTTTCCATCTCCTTCTTCATCAATCTTTGAGGTAGGGAATTTTTTAGTTATATATATATATATATGTTTTGCTACACAATGTTGATTTTAAAGTTACTATGAAGTAGTTGTGTTGGTTTTAAATTTTGCACTAAATGAAAAAAGAGAAAGAGAGTTCGGAAATATGGGTTTCCAAAATCTCAACTCTTTTGTTCTCCCTAAGGGGCTCTCTTTTCATTTGACTCAAATGATGTGATTTAGGTTGGTTTTCACCTCGAAGTGGACAAATGTTAGATTTTTGATAAAAAGCTCTAGAAATTGGGGATTTTGGGAAGGGAAGGAAACATCTATGTGTAGACACCCCATTTTTGACCGTCCTCGAGACTTGGACGTCATCGTTTCAACACTCGATGATTATCCATGTTCGTGTTCGTCTTGAGTTCTCAGAGGTTTCGACTGTGCGCCTTGCCTCAAGACCTCTCGACTTATTTGTTTTGTGCTTGGTTATGGACCAAGCACTTAGGTTTTTGCCTCTGAGGGTAGGAAATGGCTTGTTGGCCACCCCCACACCCCACCGGCCTTGGCATGTTGCCACCGGCCCTGTTTTATTGCTACCGGCCAAAAGTGTTAGCCGGTCGGCAATGTTCTTGGTCGGCCGGCCATTATTTTGGCCGATCAGTCACTTTTTCTAGCTGAGACCTTTTCTTTGCCTTTTTCAGGCATTATGCATGCCAGCTGTGCCAGTAGGTAAGCACAGACCCTGCCTTCCATACACGTGTATGGAGGATTTGCACCCTTGTTTTAGCTTCTTGAGGAAGCTTGAACCTTTTGAACCCTTGTTTTAGCTTCTTGAGGAAGCTTGAACCTTTGAACCTTTGCTCTAGCTTCTTGAGGAAGCTTGAACCTTTGCTCTAGCTTCTCCAAGAAGCTTGAACCCTCTTGTTTCTCTATAAGAGAGGCCCTCCCTCTCCTTTAGAGAGGTTGAAAAAAATTATCTAAGGCACAAGGGTTGTATCTCTCTCTATATCTCTATATTTAGGCTTAGAAAGTGTTGGTTCTTGACCCCTTTGCACCACAACTCTTAAGCACACACCTCCACCATTGTTCTAAGGTTCTTGGAGGGTCTTGAGAGGTCTCAAAGGGCTGGTTTTTCATCCAAGAAGCTGCTGTCTTTGCTGATCTACAAGGGTAACTCATTTCCCCTCTTTTAAGCATTATCTTGATCCTTCTCTTAGCCTTATTGCATACATATTTGAGCTTTGTTTTCAACTGAAAAAGGCATCATATTTAAGTGTTTTTCATGTTTGTTTAAGATCATTTTGGTGTTGGGGGTCATCTACCCTCTTGCATGCTTGTTTTGGCCTTGTTTTGTGCCATGCCATAAGGCATTCGAGATGGACATTGCTTGGCCTTTCTACCACTAAAATCCAATGGATTTTTAGTGGGGTTTTTGTGGTTTTGAGGGCCAAAATTAGAGAGGGGTGACCCTCTCTCTTTTTGGCCTTGTTTGTTTGCATATTTGGCCTTTCAAAGGAGCCCATATTTTCATACTTCCAAGCCATGGTTCAGGAACTTTTTGGTGATTTATGAGACCTGCCTAGGCTCTGTCCATAGTTTTTTGGCCACCTTTTGTTTGCTTCTTGCATGTGTAGAGCAATCCCATTCATAGCTTATCAAAGGAGCATCTCATTCTTGCATGTATTGACCACGTTTCAGTGGGTTTTTGGTCATATTTTGGCATGCCATGATTCCGTTTTTGGCTGGTTTGGTGGCCCCTCACATGCTTCATAGGCTTGCAGAGTAAATCATGCTTACTAGCTCACATTGCATGTTGTTTTGGCTCCCTATTCTAGCACCTTTTGGCCACACTCCAAACATGTTTTGTTCATATTTTGGGATTCCTTAGCTCTATTTTTAGGCCTCTTGGTCGATTGGTGCTTGCAATGCATGGTTGTAGTGTAATAGCCTTGCTTACCTTTGAGTTTTTGGGTCCCTTGCAGGTGTTGCTTGAGGCATTTTAGTGTTTTGGCATCATTGAATATGATATTTCAGAGTTTATAGGTGTGCCATATTCTCATGTTTATCATGCCTTCAATGTGTTTGAGAGTTGTGCTTTTATACCCCATTTGTGAGCCATCGGATGAGCTTCATTTTGGTGCATGTCAACCCATCATTTTAGCTGATTTTGCCACTGTTTTGGACCTGCATAAGGTCTGTTAGAAGTTGGTTTGGTCATTTGAACATTACTTTGCATATCTCTAGTGTAATGTGCTTCACTAGTTTCGGTACTTGAGCCTTCCAACGTGCATTGTGTGAGTTGTTTGTAGGATTGGGAGCCTTTTTGTATGCCATTTCAGAGCTGGAATATGTGTCATTGTATGCCATATTTCATCCTTGCCATGCTCTTGGAGAGTTGCATCTTGTGCCCTTGGCTTGGAGCCTTTTCATTGTGCATGCTTGTGTGTGTCTTGTTGCTTTGATTTCATCATCCATTGGCCACTGAGTTGGACATGGCTGAGGCCTATCCATCTTGGTTTAAGTCCATTTAGCATTACGCATGCCATGTAGTTCGTCGCATTGAGTATGCTATTTGACATTCGCATTGTGTATGCTAGTCTCATTTTGTCATATTGTTGCATGCTTATGATTGTCTCGCATTGAGTATGTGTACATTAGCATTGTGCATTGTGTATGCCATTAGCCTTGCTAGGTTGTTCACGTTGCATTCCATATTGACATTGTGTATGCTAGGTGCATGTTTGCATGTTCCACCCCTTGCATGTTTGCATGACCAAGTTGCATTGCATTTAGCTTGCATGCTAGAGTCGCATTGTGCATGCCATACTTGTTGCATTGTGTTTGGAATAGGAGTTAGTCCAAACACGGGAAATGAGGAACGTTTTGTACTCAAAGTGACAAAACGTACCTCAATTCCCGGTCGCCGACCCTCTTGACTAACACATGATGGAGTTTAGGCATTTATGTGTTCATACGTGCATTCATTCCATATCAAGTCGTGCAATTCAACTCCTCGGCCATCATGCATCGAGATGCGTGATTGGTGGCCCGAGGGTCGAGGACTACACTCGCTTGAGCTTGTGCAATGATGGGAGAGTGGTCATGCACACATTTGTTAAAAATGCCTTGCTATGCCTCTCTCTTGCTTTGTGTTGCAGGAAACTAGGAACAGGAGGCAGAAATTGGTCGGCCGACCAGCTTTTCTAGCAGGCCGACCACCTCTTTTGGTCTCCATCACAAAAGGTGGTCGGCAGGTGGTCTCCAAGGCCAAGGGCTGGTCGGCAGCCTTCCTACAGCTTTCCAGGGTGGAGTTTCAGCCTTCTGGAGCCTTATGCAGTGTTCTGAGGTCAATTGCAAACAAAGGCAAGTCGCCGACAAAGCGATTCAAGCATGCATGCATTCATTGCCATCCAAGGCAGAGCTGAGGCAATCCATTTCATGTAGCTTGCATGATAGATTTATTGCTTAATTAGTTGAATTTGTTAATTAGTCAGCGTTATGTAATAATTAGCTGTAGTTAGTTATTCATTTCGTTGTGTATTATTTATTCGGACCCTCCGAAAGAGGGCAATGTTGTAATAAGTGTGTGTCTGTGATGTATGTCTTCCAACCCCACGTCTTTCTCCATTTTATTTACCAGCTTGTGATGGTTAGTTTTAGGGCATGTTTCAATTAGCATCTATATGTTCACATGTTTGCATTTATTCATCTGTTTTGCATGCACCGGGCTCGGCGCATCATACTAACTGCATCGTATTTCAATTCCAAGTTGAATACATGTTACCTGTAGCATCTCATATGCCATCTTAGAATAGCCGAGCCTATCTTAGTTACATTCTTGCATGTGTTGCATTAGACATCTCAGCATAGTTAGGATTCATGCATGTTTTCTAATTAGCTTTTTTCTTTGGCTCGGAATACTCGGTAAGTGTTTATACTTTAGCATCCTTGCATGCGTGTGAGTGACTGCCATGATAGCATGCTTACCATGAGGCTAACTGTTTATGTGATATAACTGTCTGAATGCCTGTGGGTGAAGGTTGGATTACTTGAATTGGAACAGTGCATTGAATGCAAGTTTTAAGCCCACTTGAGAGTGGCAAAATCATATTTTTCTAAGCCCACTTGAGGGTGGCAAATCCACGTCTTAGCCTACTTGCGGGTAGCACCATCAAACCATTTTCAAATAAACGAACATAAAACGTTTTGTTCCAACTTAGGCGATCCAGTCTATACTTATGTGTTGTGCGCATCACATAGTAATTTTAGGCTAATAACCGGAATAAGAGCACATATGTTTTTAAAACAAAATATCATGTTTAGTAGTAGCCGATCTTTGATCGGGCGAGCGGGGGTGCTCATGGTTGACCTTCCCCAATCGTACCCAAGTTCCCGAGCTGAGGCAACTTTGGTGATGATGGACACGTGGCCTTAGGCACGAGTCAGGGTTTCCTAAATTCCCCTAAAATAAAATATTTAGGTGGCGACCCTGTATCTGGCAACGCAGTCCATGTTTGGCACTTCTTTCTAAAAAATCAATTTTCCAAAACGATTTGTCAGATTTGGACTCTTTGGTGATTTATCAGTCTTGCATTGCACTTTCGAGATCATATTAAGAACCATGACATTTGAGTCCAAACTGTAGTGAGCCCAATGAACAAAACGGGATTCCCTCCCGGGACATTCGGGGACGTCCACTTTTTCTGGCGACTCTGCTGGGGAGTTAGAGAATTTGACTCGAACTTGACTCGAACTCATGATATCTTGTTTTGACTACACTTATTTGTCTCTTTGCATTGCATTTGCATTGGTGCGCCTAGGACACCGTGTTTGCCATCTGCTATTCCTGAACGGTTTGCCAGAGGCTCACTTTGAGAAGTGTGCCATAAGGTTGACCGGTTACGGGCTCTGCCATGATGGGAACACAAACCCCTGTTTTACTGGGGCACCCTTTTTGACCATTCGACCTAGTGCATATCGGAATCCATAGTGACCATTTCAAACTAGGACAGGTTACTTACCCGATTATAGGTTGTTTGAAACCGCTGTGTGCGTAGTGAAACCCTAGCTCCTGGCAAGATAGGACAGGGAAACCCTACCCCTCCATAGGGGTGTTTTGGCTCTCACTTGTTTGCTATGTGCTTTTAGAGTGTGCCTCTACAGAAATGCATGTATCAGTTTGCAAGTCTGGGTATCTGGCCTGAGGGCATCAGTATTTGTGATGAATCAGTTTTACCTGAGGGTATTGATTTACAGGCAGAATTTTGGGCAGAATTCAGTAGAGAGCACAGTCGTTCAACTATGTGTATACTTGTTCTAGTGAAATCAAGCTGAAATGCTGTCTGTTTTCCCTTTTGCAGGGGTAGCCGTGGAACTATAGCTTCAGAGGGCTCCAACATCCCTCAGGTACATTAGACTTGTGCTGATAGACTTTGTCAGGTCAAAGATTCAGTTCAAGGGCAATCAGTGTTCCTTTGCCAGAGGCAGGGTAAAAAGGCCAGTCAGTCATAGATCATCAGTTCAACAGTCTTCGGATCAGCGATCATCCATCTCACCTGTGCGCAGTTGGGTTGAGATATCCGCTTTTACCTCAGGGAGATACACCTGTTATTCAACTAGATCAGCGCCTTATGGCAGGCATGGAAGAGATGATGCGTCAGCTCCAGGAAAGTATGCAGGTCATGCAGCAGGATGCTGCACGCCAAGCAAAAGTAGTGGCCCAACAGGCAGAGTTAATCGCCAGGCTACAGCAGCAAACCGGAGCATCAGCTTCACACCCAGTTCCTCCCTCACCAAGAGTCCCAATACTCGGGGAGATAGCAAATGTCCAGGAAGATACGGACATCCCAATGGGGCCGACTCCGCCCCCAATCTTACCTCAGCTGTCCAAGGCACCCACACCCACCAATCTACCAGATTCTCTCTTTGAGTTCGAGGTCGACCCTACAGCGTTAAAAGTGGGCAAGCTTAAAAAGCTGTGCAAGAAGTCTCAGGGTGTAAAGTCCATTCCGGATATTGAAGATGGATACACTGATTCGGCGGTGACATTACCGGACCGGTTCAAGATACTACATATTAACCGCTTCGATGGTTCTGGAGACCCAAGGTGCACCTCCACCTATTTTCTGATATCCTAAGGCCAATGGGCTTGACCACAATCCAGAAGCTGTCACTATTCGGCCGAATGATGTCTGGGAAGCCGTAATCTGGTATGCGAAATTGGAGAACTCTATGAAACAGAACTGGAAAGAGATGGCTGAGGCCTTTGTTGCTCAATACTCCTACAACACACAGATCGAGGTCACAACTCGTGATCTTGAAGTCACCCGCCAAGAGCCAAATGAGGGTTTTTCAGAGTTTGTGATGAGATGGAGAGCAAAGGCCTCGATGATGACTACAAGGCCTTCCGACAAAGACCAGATAAGGATGGTTGTGCCCAACCTCCAACCCAGGCTAGTGCAAAAGATGATCGTCCTACCCCTTCTCACTTTTGTGGACCTACACGAGATTGGGGTGCAGATTGAGGACGCTATGAAGCAGGGCCTTATTGACCAGTAGAACGAGCAGCCCAGGAGGGCGTTTACACGCAATTCGAATGCGACCACCAGTGGTGACGCAGCTGCAAGATCTTCTGAAGTTGGAATGGCCATCATCACTCCACAAACAGCCACCCCCTTTGTTGGCATATCAAATCCAAACCCCCGAACTTCAGACTATCTACCCCGAGGCAAGAGGGTTTTCACCCCATTTTATATTCCATTGTCTAAAGCTCTAGGGGTCCTACTCAAGAAAGGACATCTGAAACCGTTAGAACAACGGCCTCTACCCGATCCTCTCCCTCCAAAGCATGACCCGGCTAAGTACTGTGCTTTCCATCAACAAACCAGTCATGACACTGATAGTTGCGTCTATCTTCGCCACGAGATACAAAATTTGATTGACAACACGGTCATCGTTGCATCGGGTCCTGCAAAGTCTATCGGCACTTGATCCATAAACTCTTGGGGGATAATGTGACCATGTGATCGGGGGATGAACCACCTGGGAGTGGTACTCAGCTCACTCCAGTTGTGGGGATGGCCCGCACTATTTTGAGCATTTGTGAATGTTGTTTACTTTACTTTCTGACTTGGGTATTGGGTCAGTCTTGTTGTGTTGTACAGAGTCAGTCTTTTCTTACTGAGTCGGTTGGGTCTGTCTTGTTGTACCGAGTCAGTCCTGTTTCGTTGGGGTCGGGTGATTTCGGGGGTGTTACCTCGGACATCACTCGCTTGCTTTGTGTTTGTCTTTTAGTTTTCTTTTGAGTCTATTTCTGCCTTGGAGCCAATAATGCCAACAGATTTGAATGAACAGCAATGATTTTCACACTCTTGTGTTTGCTTCTACCTTGTGCTAGTTGTGCCAGAAGTTCTGAATGAGATGGCAGTATTTGACTAAAAAACTGTGTCTTTTCTGTGCTTTGAAATCATTACATTGACCTGAGTTTTTCAAAACATTTGAACATTGTGATGAAAACAAAGAGGAAGGAATTCCTCGGGATTTGCAAAACAAAACATTTTGATCAATTGAGAGAATGAAAGGCATGCTAAGCCCTTAATGATTGAGATCATGTTTGTTAATGTGAGTATTGAGAAGGATCCTGGCTTGATCCAGATTGGTTCTACATTGTCTTCGACGTGAGCGATTAGTCGCTTTCTTAAGAGATTTCAAAAAGTATTTTGCGTGATTTTACGAAAACCTGTGTGGAATCGCTCTTGAGATTGTGCAGCTTAGGATCGCTCTCAGCCTCGAGACTCAACCCCTTTGCTTCCAAACCTTGAACCTTAATTCAGAATGTTCAACGGTCAACCACAATGTAAGGCCCGTGTGGCCAGATCAGAAGCAGCCCATGAACTAGGGGCGAGAATATCAGATGTGATCAAAGGAAGCTTGCATAGCTAGATCAGAAGCACCCCTAGAACTAGGGGAAGAAAAATGTTAGATGTGCTCGAAGAGCCAAAGATGGATCATCCTGCAAATCAATGAAGATCGGCAAGAATGCCAAATCTCAGAAGGGAGGAAAGAAGAAAGTATTGCTGAAGGACAACCGAGTTCCTATCCACAACACTAGGGGCAAATTTAGCCTCTATTGGATGGACTCCTACGTCATCGGCGAACAACAGCCACTCTCTTGGATTCAGATGGCTTTGAGATCCCAAAACCATTTGACATGGACAAAGCTACACTTTTACCCTTGAGAGGCTCGCTAGGCTAAAAACCTGGAAGGGCGACCCAAGCAAAAGTTAAAGCAAGGAAAAGAAGAAAAAGTACAAAAAAAATGCAAAGAATGAAAAGAAATGAAAAGAATTGAAAAGAAAAGAAGAACAAAGCTCGCAAGGTTGAAAACCCAAAAAGGGCGGCCTTGGCAAAAGTTAGAGTGCAAAAGGAGAGGTTAATACTCGAGTGTACCTTACCTCGAACTACGTAAGGCTTGATTCTCATCTTTGGGATACGTAGGCAACTTCATTCTGAAGCCCAGCCATAAACACTCCAAATCGACTGTGTCCATGTAATGGTTCTAATCATCTTTGTCTTCTCTATATCCGAGAATTCGGCGGTAATTGTCACTGTGAGGACTGGTTGCCACGTGCTGCGGCGCTATTCAGACTAGGGGCAACTTTTCGTTGTCGTGTAGTGCTGCGGTACTATTCAAACAAGGGGTAACTTTCCGTTACCATTCAGTGTGCTGCGGTGCCATTCAGGCAATGGGCAATTTCCCATTGTTTTGGATCTGAGGTTGTACATCTCAAGAGTAGGTTTCGTGCTCGTTGAGCAGTGGCCATTTGCAAAAATAGTTTTTGAGAATTTTTACTGAAGTTGGCTAATTTTCTCAACAAAAAAAAAATTGCTTCATTGTTTTAAACTGGACCATTTCTTGGATCCAAAAAAGAAAAATTTTCAGTGCTCATAACCTGAATTGCATGATTTCAAATCAGAAAATTGAACAAGCATGTTAATCTAACTCTCATATTGGTTAAAATTGTTTTAGCAGAACGTCAAAAACAAAAAAAAAAATGGTCAAAATGTTGAACTAGGGGCATAGTTAAGTCAGGTGTTCTGTCTTTTCCCCATTGTCAACATACTTGCCAGAAAGGGCACCGTATCTGCCAGTAAAGGGCACAACAGAAACTAACAGCAAAATGCCGAAAGTTCTCTCATCCTCCAAGCAATAAGGTATCAAGCTAAGTGCGAAGCACGAACTGGAATGGGGCAAGATATTCCACTCCCTCACTTGGACAGATCTAATCATGTCCAAACTCCCCGGTAAAGCATCGTCAACCAATGTTAATTGCAGATCTGTTGCACATCCAGCCACATTACAACCCCTCTGTGGGGGAAGTTCACTGTGGTGAGCAGAAGAAAGAGAATCTAGCAGAATACTGGGGGTAAGAGCCCGCAACTTCTTGTTTATCCATCAACCACCCAGGGGAGGGATAAAAAATGAGAGATTGAAGAATAGAGAGATGTGCGCTAAGAGAAAAAGTGAGAAAAAGGGCTTCTTCAGAAAAAAAAAAAAAAAAAAAAAAAAAAAAAAAAAAAAAAAAAAAAAACAGAGCCTGAGGGCTGAGTGAAGTGAGAATCACAAATGAGAAAGGGTGGGAAACAATACCCAGAGAAACAGGCTCCCTGTGCACGTCCGAGTGTCGTGTCTTTTTATTTTATCTCGATTTTTGTTTTGAGTCGTTTCGAGTGTTACTCGATGTGTTTAGGTTGTTTACCTTTTGTTTTCCGTTGTTGAGTTGTAGTGTGCTGTGTTCAGTCGTAGGCTCAATACCCCGGTCAAGAACTCATCTCTCAATTTCAAAAATAAAATCGTTTTGCGCTCCGAGTGCCGTGCCGTTCTCCACATCTGTGCAAAACAAGTTTTGTTCTTTCGTAAAACTGCAGGGTTCAACCCAGGTCATGTGAGAACAGTAAAACCAAGACCTATCTGAAGCTATTTAGGTTCCAGGCTGCGAAGCAAAACAAAAAGAACAAAAATTTGGAGCATCTGAGTGTGTTTCACCTTCAGCAAATTCCGAGACTGCATTCCAGGTGCATCTTGTCAAGCCTCGCCTTTCTCTAGAGTATGAGTGTATCTCGATCCCAAGCTTAAGCCTGCTTCAAGTTAGAATGGCAATTAAAGCAGCAGCAGATGTTATCTCTCGCCAATATGAACAGGGTATACCCTTTTAAGCTGAGCGTGTTCCAAGCCTTCCGAGAGGTAAATCGGAGGTTGCGTTTGAATTGGTCTCGTTAAGGGGTGTATTTTCTTATTCAGTAGTTTACTTCAAACATGTTGTTGATGTTCCACTGAAAATGCATTGTTATGCACCGTTCTCTCTACATTGTTATGCACACTCTGACTGCATTACTATGCACTTTTCCCTTGCATTGTTTTTCACATTCTCCTTGTTCCGAAACACCGGGATACGTCCATATGTTTCTCTTTCTTTTCGAAACACTGGGATACGTCCCTATGTTTCTGCTCCTTTTCTGAAACACCGGGGTACGTCCCTATGTTTCTTCTCCTTTTCTGAAATACTGGGATACGTCCCTATGGTTCTTCTCCTTTTCTGAAACACTGGATATGTCCCTATGTTTCTTCTCCTTTTCCGAAACACCGAGATATGTCCCTATGTTTCTTCTCCTTGTTCCGAAATACCGGGATACGTCCCTATGTTTTTCCTTCTTTCTGAAACACCAGGATACGTTCCTATGTTTCTCCTTCTTTCCGAAACACCGGGATATGTCCCTATGTTTCTTTCTTTTTGGTTAAAAGCATTTGGAATACGTTCCAATGCTTATACCTTTCCGAAACACCGGGATATGTCCCTATGTTTCTCCCTTTTCGGTTAAGAAGCATCTGGAATACGTTCCAATGCTTGAGCCATTCTGAAACACCGGGATGCGTCCCTATGTTTATCTCTTTTCGGTTAAGAGCATTTGGAATACGTTCCAATACTTGAGCCATTCCGAAACACCGGGATACGTCCCTATGTTTCTCCTTTATTCCAAAACATTGGGATATGTCCCTATGTTTCTCCTTCTTCTTGAAACACTGGGATATGTCCTTATGTTTCTCCTCTCCCACCTGCATTGTCATGCACACTTTATCTGCGTTGTTATGCATCCCCTTCGCATTGTTATGCGTTATACTTAGGTTACATTGTCATGCATCCCTCGACTTGCGTCATTACGCACTTTTCACTTGTATTGCTATGCATATTGCTAACAATGTTGTACCTATTAAGTTTCTTTCTTTTGCAGGCACAATATTGTATGTACGGTTCATTTGAGGCTGGCGTGACCAAACGAACCGAACGGTATTGTATTCTCTGCGTCAAATGTAGCGAGAATTACATAATTCTCTTACATCCTTTCTACATTGTAATGTAGTTTGGTTTTTGGCTTGCTTAAAGTTGTTGCATGTTATGCTTCGTTACAGCTTTCTTTGCATGATCATAAGTTATGCTCGGCTTTGTGCATTGTTCTTGCATTTTGCCCCTGCCCTCGGGCGCATATCTTTTATCTATAGCTTGTATGCTTTGTCTAAGTCTTCGGCCTTGTCAAAAATGGGTCGTCTTTGGGCTTTGACATTCACTCCCGTCATTGTTATGACTTTCAAGTTCTGTCAAAGAGGGGTAACTGTAGACACCCCATTTTTGACCATCCTCAAGACTTGGACGTCATCGTTTGAACACTCGATGATTATCCATGTTCGTGTTCGTCTTGAGTTCTCGGAGGTTTCGGCCACGCGCCTTGCCTCAAGACCACTCGACTTATTTGTTTTGTCCTTGGTTGTGGACCAAGCACTTAGGTTTATGCCTCTGCGGATAGGAAATGGCTTGTTGGCCACCCCCACACCCCACCGGCCTTGGCATGTTACGATCGGCCTTGTTTTATTGCTACCAGCCAAAAGTGTTGGCCGGTCGACAATGTTCTTGGTCGACCGGCCATTATTTTGGTCGATCGGTCTTTTTTTCTGGCCGAGACCTTTTCTTTGCCTTTTTCAGGCATTATGCATGCCAGCTGTGCCAGCTGGTAAGCACAGACCCTACCCTCCATACACGTGTATGGAGGATTTGAACCCTTGTTTTAGCTTCTTGAGGAAGCTTGAACCTTTTCAACCCTTATTTTAGCTTCTTAAGGAAACTTGAACCATTTGAACCTTTGTTTTAGCTAAGCTTGAACCTTTTGAACCCTTGTTTTAGCTTCTTGAGGAAGCTTGAACCTTTTGAACCCTTGTTTTAGCTAAGCTTGAGCCTTTTGAGCCCTTATTTTAGCTTCTTGAGGAAGGTTGAACTTTTTGATCCTTTGTTTTAGCTTCTTGAGGAAGCTTGAATCTTTTGAACCCTAATTTTAGCTTCTTGAGGAAGCTTAAACCTTTTGAATCCTTGTTTTAGCTTCTTGAGGAAGCTTGAACCTTTTGAACCTTTATTTTAGCTTCTTGAGGAAGCTTGAACCTTTTGAACCATTACTCTAGCTTCTTGAGGAAGCTTGAACCTTTTCCCTAGCTTCTCCAAGAAGCTTGAACCCTCTTGTTTCTCTATAAGAGAGGCCCTCCCTCACTTTTAGAGAGGTTGAAAAAAATTGTCTAAGGCACAAGGGTTGTATCTCTCTCTATATCTCTATATTTTGGCTTAGAAAGTGTTGGTTCTTGACCCCTTTGCACCACAACTCTTAAGCACACACCTCCACCATTGTTCTAAGGTTCTTGGAGGGTCTTGAGAGGTCTCAAAGGGCTGGTTTTTGGTCCAAGAAGCTGCTGTCTTTGCTGAGCTACAAGGGCAACTCATTTCCCCTCTTTTAAGCATTATATTGATCCTTCTCTTAGCCTTATTTGCATACATATTTGAGCTTTGTTTTCAACTGAAAAAAGCTTCATATTTAAGTGTTTTTCATGTTTGTTTAAGATCATTTTGGTGTTGGGGGTCATCTACCCTCTTGCATGCTTGTTTTGGACTTGTTTTGTGCCATGCCATAAGGCATTTGAAATAGTCTTTGCTTGGCCTTCCTACCACTAAAATCCAGTGGATTTTCAGTGGTGGTTTTGTGGTTTTGAGGGCCAAAATTAGAGAGGGGTGACCCTCTCTCTTTTGGCCTTGTTTGTTTGCATATTTGGCCTTTCAAAGGAGCCCATATTTTCATACTTCCAAGCCTTGGTTCAGGCACTTTTTGGTGATTTTTGAGACCTGCCTAGGCTCTGTCCATAGTTGTTTTGGCCACCTTTTGTTTGCTTCTTGCATGTGTACAGCAATCCCATTCATAGCTTATCAAAGGAGCATCTCATTCTAGCATGTATTGACCATGTTTCAGTGGGTTTTTGGTCATAATTTGGCATGCCATGATTCTGTTTTTGGCTGGTTTGGTGGCCCCTCACATGCTTCATAGGCTTGTAGTGTAAATCATGCTTACTAGCTCACATTGCATGTTGTTTTGGCCCCCTATTCTAGCACCTTTTGGCCACACACCAAACATGTTTTGTTCATATTTTGGGCTGCCTTAGCTCTATTTTTAGGCCTCTTGGTCGATTGGTGCTTGCCATGCATGGTTGTAGTGTAATAGCCTTACTTACCTTTGAGTTTTGGGGTCCGTTGCATGTGTTGCTTGAAGCATTTTAGTGTTTTGGCATCATTGAATATGATATTTCAGAGTTTATAGGTGTTCCATATTCTCATGTTTATCATGCCTTCAATGTGTTTGAGAGTTGTGCTTTTATACCCCATTTGTGAGCCATTGGATGAGCTTCATTTTGGTGCATGTCAACCCATCATTTTAGCTGATTTTGCCACTGTTTTGGACCTACATAAGGTCTGTTAGAAGTTGGTTTGGTCATTTGAGCATTGCTTTGCATACCTCTAGTGTAATGTGCTTCACTAGTTTCGGTACTTGAGCCTTCCAACGTGCATTGTGTGAGTCGTTTGCATGATTGGGAGCCTTTTTGTATGCCATTTCAGAGCTGGAATATGTGTCATTGTATGCCATATTTCGTCCTTGCCACGCTCTTGGAGAGTTGCATCTTGTGCCCTTGACTTGGAGCCTTTGCATTGTGCATGCTTGTGTGTGTCTTGTTGCTTTGATTTCATCATCCATTGGCCACTAAGTTAGACATGGCTGAGGCCTATCCATCTTGGTATAAGTCTATTTAGCATTGCGCATGCCATGTAGTTCGTCGCATTGAATATGCTATTTGATATTCGCATTATGTATGCTAGTCTCATTTTGTCATATTGTTGCATGCTTATGATTGTCTCACATTGAGTATGTGTACATTAGCATTGTGCATTGTGTATGTCATTAGCCTTGCTAGGTTGTTCATGTTGCGTTCCATATTGACATTGTGTATTCTAGGTGCATGTTTGCATGTTCCACCCCTTGCATGTTTGCATGACCAAGTTACATTGCATTTAGCTTGCACGCTAGAGTCGCATTATGCATGCCATACTTGTTGCATTGTGTTTGGAATAGGAGTTAGTCCAAACATGGGAAACGAGGAACGTTTTTCACTCAAAGTGACGAAACGTACCTCAATTCCCGGTCGCCGACCCTCTTGACTAACACATGATGGAGTTTAGGCATTTATGTGTTCATATGTGCATTCATTCCATATCAAGTCGTGCAATTCGACTCCTCGGCCATCATGCATCGAGATGCGTGATTGGTGGCCCGAGGGTCGAGAACTACACTCCTTTGAGCTTGTGCAATGATGGGAGAGTGGTCGTACACACATTTTTTGAAAATACCTTGTTATGCCTCTCTCTTGCTTTGTGTTGCAGAAAACTAGGAACATAAGGCAAAAACTGGTCGTCCGACCAGCTTTTCTGGCAGGCCGACCACCTCTTTTGGTCTCCACCACAAAAAGTGGTCGGCAGGTGGTGTCCAAGGCCAAGGGCTGGTCGGCAGCCTTCCGACAGCTTCCCGGGGTGGAGTTTCAGCCTTCTGGAGCCTTGTGCAGTGTTCTGAGGTCAATTGCAAACAAAGGCAAGTCGGAGCATCACGATGGATTTCCCGACAAAGCGATTCAAGCATGCATGCATTCATTGCCATCCAAGGCAGAGCTGAGGCAGTCCATTTCATATAGCTTGCATGATAGTTTTATTGCTTACTTAGTTAAATTTGTTAATTAGTCAGCGTTATGTAATAATTAGCTGTAGTTAGTTATTCATTTTGTTGTGTATTATTTATTCGAACCCTCTCAGAGAGGGCAATGTTGTAATAAGTGTGCGTGTGTGTGATATATGTCTTCCAACCCCACGTCTTTCTCCCTTTTATTTACCAGCTTATGGTGGTTAGTTTTAGGGCATGTTTCAATTAACATCTATATGTTCGCATGTTTGCATTTATTCATTTGTTTTGCATGCACCGGGCTCGACGCATCATACTGCATCGTATTTCAGTTCCAAGTTGAATACATGTTACCTGTAGCATCTCATATGCCATCTTAGAATAGCCGAGTCTATCTTAGTTGCATTCTTGCATGTGTTGCATTAGGCATCTCAGCATCGTTAGGATTCATGCATGTTTTCTAATTAGCTTCTTTTTTTGGCTCAGAGTACTCGGTAAGTGTTTATGCTTTAGCATCCTTGCATGCGTGTGAGTGACTGCCATGATAGCATGCTTACCATGAGGCTAACTGTTTATGTGATATAACTGCCTGAATGCCTGTGGGTGAAGGTTGGATTACTTGAATTGGAACAGTGCATTGAATGCGAGTTTTAAGTCCACTTGAGAGTGGCAAAATCATGTTTTTCTAAGCCCACTTGAGGGTGGCAAATCCACGTCTTAGCCTACTTGCGGGTAGCACCATCAAACCATTTTCAAATAAACGAACATAAAACGTTTTGTTCCAACTTAGACGATCCAATCTATACTTGTGTGTTGTGCGCATCGCATAGTAATTTTAGGCTAATAACCGGAATAAAATCACATATGTTTTTAAAACAAAATATCATGTTTAGTAGTAGCCGATCTTTGATCGGGCGAGCGGGGGTGCTCATAGCTGACCTTCCCCAACCGTACCTAAGTTCCCGAGCCGAGGCAACTGTGGTGATGACAGACACGTGGCCTTAGGCACGAGTTAGGGTTTCCTAAATTCTCCCAAAATAAAATATTTAGGTGGCGACTCTGTATCTGGAAAAGCAGTCCATGTTTGGCACTTCTTTCTAAAAAATCAGTTTTCCAAAACGATTTGCCGAATTTGGACTATTTGGTGATTTATCAGTCTTGCATTGCACTTTGCGAGATCAGATTAAGAACCGTGACATTTGAGTCCGAACTGTAGTGAGCTCAATGAACAAAACGAGATTCCCTCCCGGGACATTCGGGGACGTCCACACTATGCTATTTTTCTTCTTCTTGTGGTAAAAAGAGTAAATGAGTGTAGACTTCATGAGTGTTTTGAAAAATGACCATCTTGTGATATGCACATTGAAATAGAGAGTTTTTGTTTCAAAGACTATAGTTGAATGCATGATGATATACTTTTGTGATGACCAAATTGTTGTGCATAAAAGAATTATGTATGATGGGGAAATTGTTATTGTTTGTTGAAGACACTTGGGTATTTTGTGAAATGACTTGAACGGGAGAAATGAGAAATGGATTGATTGATATTGTTGTAGAGATATTTTGAGAATAGTAATTATTGCATCATATTTCAATTAAGTTATTGTTATTGTGCACCTTGACACGTTTTGGAAAGACATTTATTTTGAGAAAGATCATATTGTAACGAGAATTTTGGAAATGTAAATGGGGTAAATACGTGGTAAGTCCGGATAGGGGGTGTAGTTGAATTTGATAAGTTGACCTGAGTGTCCTTGGTGAAAGACCAGAAAATCGCGCGAATAGGTACTGAGCCTTCCGGTTAATACCGATAAAAATGACAGTTTGGTAGTACTTGTAGAGTCTACTTGCAGACACCAGCCTATGGATTACCAGTGTCGTATTTACCAGCCCTTTTGATTAATGTTTGGAAATTTTGGAAAAAATGCTAAGATTGCAAATGATTGTTGGAAAGATAGAAACTTTTAAATGTGCATGAAATGGACTTTCTTATAAGGATGCATGGCATGGCATTAACAACTGCAAGGTTTTTAAAGAGTATGCATAACTGTATATACTTTGTAAGAATTCTCTAATGGGCTTTGTACTCACCCCTATGGGATTTGGTGCATGTAAAGATGTGGTAATCCCGCCAAACTGAGGGTGTGGATGTTTTTAAGAAGAGTGCAAAGCTCTTTTATTTTGTGTAATTCTTTTTGAGCCAAGGGCTAATGTGTATGGGTTGCAGAAACCATTTTTGTGTAACCAGGCTTATACCTTGGAAGATGTAAGCCCTTAAGGGCATTGTATTGTTTTGAGAATAGATGCTTTACATGCTATATATTCATATGTTTGTATTGATGAATGTATACTCGTATGTAAAACCTTTATAAAGACTCATTAGTAATTATGTAAAGATGGGCAGATTATTGTTATTGTTGGGTAAATGTTGATTATTTATGGGTAGTTCATGTTGAATTATTTCGGGGCGTTACAGATTTAACGTGACAAAATCAGAATTGAAGCGCCTTCAATTGTGATAAAAAAAAATCACGGGCCAAAGTCACAAAACAATCTACTAAGAAGACAAATAAAGAATTACATAAGTGTACTCTCAATTATCTAGCGAATCTACGTCTGAATTGAATCGACCCTATGAGCCTCTTCCACCACTATCTTCACCTCGGAATTGTCTTACCCAATGTTGAATCCACAACACCAATGTCGAATCCACGACGATGAGCTACTCCGGAATCCACCAAAGCTTCAGGTCCAAGTTTCCCGAAAACCATCGAAAAACAACTCTCTCTTTTGTAAATAAACGAAAACAAACAAACCCTTGATAATGTTGATATGAAATTTACAGATCCATTGATCATACTTAAATCATCAAGGAAACACTCATAAAACACCCCCAATATAAAACACTTTGTGTCTTGTTACTCTCTGAAAATCTAGGCAGCACAAAACCTAGAAACAACAAACTACGCACTTTATAGTAAACTGAATCGTAAAAACCGCTCGAGCGCACATTTCACTGCTCGAGCGGTGTGACTAAAGGTGGTGCAAAACAAATAGGTTGACCGCTCGAGTATAACTTTCACCGCTTAAGCACATAAATGACTGCTCGATCCCCGTACTTAGTCAGCGAAGTGGAAAACAAGAAATGATTAAGATCACAAATTCCTCTATATAGTCACAATTCGGGTTGGATTTGCATGTAAATACTCATTGCCTCACTGAAATAAAAAGTCAAATAAAATTACAACTGAACGGAGTTTTGTCAAATAGGATTGCCAATAACAAAAACTTAACAAGATAGAATGAAAAAGACACAATATATAATAAATATTTTATTTTATTTAAAAAAAATTTTACATGCATATCATGTGCCACCTGCTAGTTTATATAATAGGTAAATTACACTTTACCCATTTTATGTTTAATTATTTTTTTACTTTGATCCTTAAAATATTAATGATCAAAATAAATAAAAAAATAAACTCTAAGTGTTAAAAGTAAAAAAATGACTAAACGTAATGTATTTTGCCCTTATATAATCTATTCATTTGTTGCATGCCGGAGATACACAGGCGTCTTATAAATGGCACGTATATACACGTGTCACTCACCCACATCCATGTAACATCTTTCTCCGGTATACTCATGCTCCATCGGACATACACGTAATACATATTTAAATCATTATAAATGCATAGGAAAATGATGTAACATCTTTCTCCTGTATACTCATGCTCCATCGGACATACACGTAATACATATTTAAATCATTATAAATGTATAGAAAAATGAGTGAGAGTACTAATTAGTGCTATCATTAATAATGTGGCAGTGAGCCTTATCAGAAATGATTTGATGTTTTGACCTTGGTATTGTATTTTTTTTTCTTTTTTTATTGAATGTCACGTCATTAGTGATCTTTTTAAAACTTCAAAATTAGTGATCTCTATCATTGTTGAAATGCATACATATGCTTCATTGCAAAGTATGAATTTAGTCAATCTCTCAAAATATAATTTGATCAGTCTCTCAAAAAATGTTCACTCTCTTTGCAATCTCATCCAACAACCTCATCAAAATAATAAACCCATTTTACATATATCATCATCATCATCATCATCACTGTTAAAGTCCTACAATGCAAACACTATCTCTCTTTCGGGTCAAATGCTGGCCCATAACCCATCTGATTTTCGCGCAAAAACTCCGCCGGAGTTTCCCCCGGCGCCGCCACAGCAACAACCTTCTTCACTTTCTATACCTTTGGTGCCACCGGAACCGCCATGTACTCCGAAGTTTCCAGAATTCGATCCGAATCCGCCACACAAGAGGGTCAATTCGCCACCGGTGTTGCCCGACCCGGTTCCCGATTTCCCGCGGCAGCCCATGCCGTCGCCACCGGGGCCCGACATTCCCCGGCCTCCAATACCTTCGCCGCCGGGTTCGACATCCCACTGCGCCCACCGGACGTGTTTCCGCCGCATGCACCGGATATTATACCTCCGAAGCCACCGGAGCCAGGGCTGCCACGGCCAAAGTCACCGGGAATTGAAGGGCCATCAGGGGTTGTTTTTGAATCGTTTGTTTTGAAGTGGCGTGGAATGCTTTCCATTGGACTTTATGCAACTTGCTTATTTTATTTTATTTTTTTAAGCAGATATCAATTGGCAGAAGCAACAAGAGAGGAACACTTAAAAAAATAAATAAAATAAATAAATAAATAAAAAGCTGGAAACTCATATTTACGTTTAGAATTAGGGGTTGTTTGGTTTTTGAGTTACGCTAAAAAATTACAAAAAGATAAAAATTATAAAAAAGTCAAAAATCACAAAATGACAAAAAAAAATTACAATTTCAAAGTTAAAAAAGTCAATTAAAAATACCAAACGAATAAAAAAGTTTCAAATTCAAAAAATCAAAAAATTAATTAAAAAAGTCATTGCCAAACGAATACTTAGTTTGTGTGGCGGAGATGAATTTGTTGAAGGATGAGGGCGAGTGAAATGAATTGTAACTATTTGTGGTTATTTCTAAACAAATTCTGAATAAAAGTTTATAGATTTGTAGCCACTTTTTTTCTAAAAAAAAAAATGATTTTGTGACGTCATCAGTTAAGAAAAAATTAAGAATTATTTAGAATAATTTAAATAAGTACATTTTTTTATATAAAGATTTATAAAAAAATGGAGAAATGATTTAATTCAAATAAATATATTTATTAGAGAATGTCAAACAAACTCATGTAGGTGGGATTTGATTAGAGAAATGTATAGAAACTATTTACCTATGAAATTAAGATTAGTCTTCTATGGGTGTGATTGTTTTGAAGGATTAGGGGGTAAGATTGGACTATTAGTCCCACCAGACTAATAGTCCATTGTTTGTTTTATTTTTTTTGCTCCGAGCTAATAGTTCTTCCGAACTATTAGTCCCACAAATATGGGACTATCATATCCCACGGGGGAGATGGGATAGAAACTATGGGATTGATATCCCATGGGATTATTTTGTAAAATGTCTATTTTACCCTCCATGCTATTACTTAGCAAACAATTAGAAAATGATAAAATACTCTTTTGAACATTTATAAATTATTTTTTTGGCGTTGTTAATTTAAAATTATATATTAAATAAAAACTTTAAATTATAAATTAAATTTAATTAAACATAATAAATTATAAATTATGACCTTATAAATTAAATTTTTTTAGTGTTGTTAAAAAATTAAATTTACATATTAAATTAAATTATTTTTTTAGTGTTGTTAATTTAAAATTATATATTAAATAAAAAATATAAATTAAATTTATTTAAAAATAATAAATTATAAATTATGGCCTTATAAATTAAATTTTTTTGTGTTGTTGAAAATTTAATTTATATATTAAATAAAATTATTTTTTATTGTCGTTAATTTAAAATTATATATTAAATAAAAAATATAAATTATAAATTATAAATTTAATTTAATTGAAAATAATAAAATAAAATAAATTTTTATTTAATCTAGCTGAAAATAATTAAAATATTAAAGCTATGTTTAATATTTCTATTACTTAGTAAATAATTGAAAAAGATAAAATAGTCATTTGAGCATTTATCCTTCTCTATAATATCCCAAACACATATTGGATAACTAAAAATAGTCCAATCCAAACATCTAATCCCATGACTAAACAAACATAGGGTACAAATTTAGTCCAACCAAATAGTCCCGGGACAATGTATCCAGGACTAATAGTCCGATGGATTACAATCTCTCATTATCCACTCCGTCCAAACAAACGCACCCTAAGAGTAAGTTTGGTACGATGGATTGGGCTGGAATGGAATATCCATTCTAACTTTACATTCCTTTTTTCTTATTTGGTACACTTTATTTAGGTGGGAATAGTTATTCTATTGGAATGGCTATTTCAACATAATGTAGGAATATCTATTCTTTCCTCTAACTTAAGAAATTACCATTCCATCCAATCAGAGAATTACTATAAAATTTTATTATAGTTTTTTTTTTGTTGATATTTAAAAAAAAATGAAAAAAATGTTATTATTTAACTACTACTACTATTCTGTTCTCTTATTGCCACCACTGCCACCACCGCCACCCTATTGCCACCGCAACCACCACTACCACTGCCACTATGGTCGGTGCCACAACTACCACACCACCATATTACCACCACTGTACTACCGATGTCACCACTACTACCATTACCACTACTATAGCCGTTAGCTACCATAACCGCTGCAACCACAACACCACTTTACTATCACAACTAAGGCCACAACAATCTATTATCACCATCCTACTATCATTGCTTTGCTATCACCACCACTGATGCCACCATCGCAGCCGCCGCCGCCGCCGCCACTACTATGATGCATACCATCACTTTCACAACTATTAATATTATCATGATCTATATAAATTTTTAATTTATTTGTTACTAGCTTGTTAAAAAAATAAATAAATGATAAAAATTTATTTCATTCCATGAATTTAATAGGTATAACCAAACATGAGAATGAGAATTATCATCTTATTGGCAACCAAATAATGAAATGGGAATGGGCATTCTATTTTATTTAACTTTGTATTTCATTGTTACTCTTATTTCATTCTCACTTTATTTCATTCTATTGAACCAAACATACTCTAAGAGATTCTGAGATTGAGAGGATGAAAAGGTAGAGATGTGAAGAGTAAAAGAAAAAATTATTGTAAAAGCACTTAGTTGAAATGTGGATGAATTCAACTATCTTTTAGCATTGGAAATATGGTGTGTTGTGAAATATGAACTAAATTCAACTATCCTTGGATGAAATAAATAGCGTGTTTTTTATTTATGTAACAACCCTCGTCATTGTTTACCGATAACTATCGATTACTGAATAAACTGAGACTGATTGTGATTGATAACTGAAGTAATTGAACTGATTGAAAAACTGAACTGACCGACTGAAATCTGAAACTGATTGATTGACTGTACCTATTTAAATGCATTTTCTATCTGTTGATTGTTAATTGATCTGTTCGTGTTTTTATGGTTAAATTGCGAATTGAAGGCCTTATCGGCGGCCGAATCTGAAATTGATTGATGTTCTGTGTTAGTCATAATTTATAGGAAATTATAGCATATTTATCTGAAAACTGATTTGGTATGATTAAATTAGATTAAATATTGATAAATTGCATTGTTACACTTATTCACAACCTTGCCATCCCTAGTGGATCACTTAGGCAACATACTTGGAGGCTTGTATACTTGTGAACAAAACATTTCTTCTTCCATTTCTTGCACACAACCGACCAAGAGAGTGGGAGTGAGGGAATTGAGTTCAAGTGAGAGTCTACCTTGGAGACTTGGAGAGTTTGGAGGAGATTTGCCTAATTGAACTTCTACTCTTGTAATTGAAGACCTAGGTAAGGAATTCAACCCCTCATTGTTGTGTTCAAATTGATTCTTGCATGGTTCATGTCTAATTAAGGAGCCAAGTCATGTCTTAGTCTATTAATGTTGAATTGGAGCTCATTCCATGCATGCATGTTTGAATTGTTGAATTTTTGAGTTGATTCCATGGAGAATTGTCACATGCATGCTCATAGTTATGTTAAGTCCATGTTTTCATCTTGTTTTTGGAACAATTGGCTCCTTAGAGCATGTAATTGAAGCTTTGAAATGGTTTAAATTCATGCATGTTTGCATGTTCTTCATATTCATGGAAATTGGTTTGAATTGGATTTAATTGACACACCATTGGGCTTTGATTTTACAAATTAAGCTTTGAATCATGTTAAAGTATGAGTTTTGATGTGTTTTCTAGAAAATTGGCCCAAGAGGATCGAAATTTATGGTTTAAAACTTGGTTTTGAGCTTGAGGTTCAAATCTGGAATTTCCAGAATTTGGACTCACACTCGAGCGGGGTGACTGGCGCTCGAGCGTGGAAATCGTGCTCCCAGCATTTTGTTCTATTTTGAAGTCCGCTCGAGCGAAAGAATTGACGCTCAAGCGGGACATTGTGTCTCATGCTCGAGCGGGTGTCGAGCGCCCAATCGAGCGTGATTTTCGCCTATCTAGCACTTTTGACTGTTTTGCAGAATGCTCGAGCGGGTAAGTCTACGCTCGAGCGGAAACCTTTGTCTGCATGTCCGCTCAAGCAGAGTAACCTACGCTCGAGCGTGACCCCTGCTTTCTGAAAATATTTTTAAAGTGCATCTTTGCATCCTCATCTCATCCTAGGCATTATTAGGCCTAGTTTAAGGCATCTTAGTGAGGATATAGATGTAGAACACACCGAGGCAAATTAGGGATTAAGTTATTATCTTTCCCAACTGTGTAGCTTAGTGTGTGTTCAATCTGTAACTGTGTAGGGTTGGCTTTCCGAGGAGACGCTCTAGCCTTACTGTAGCCTAGGACTTTGTGAGTAACAACTGTGTAAAGATATGTTCAAAATGATTATTTTCTGAACAATTGAACTGTACTGCTTTCTGAACTGTTACTATTAATTGAATGAATGTATGTCCTATATTCTGAACTGTATTGTGGCATCCTTAGCAACTACTGTTTACTGTAACTGTTACTGTTACTGTTACAGAGATCTCTGTCGGTTCCCTTCTTGGAACCACTACTGTTACTGATTGATGGCCATCATTTACTGTTCGGTCTTTTAAGACCTACTGTTTACTGTACTGTTATGCTAATGGATGTACCACATATGACTGTATCAACTGAACGACTGAAATACTGATTTAATGAACTGTTTTTATTACTGTAAGGACATTCATTCTTAACCCCTTTACGCATTGTGTTATTCACTGGGCTTTAGCTCACTGCTCATATATATATGTAGGTGTACAGGCACCAGACCGCAGCTAGGAGTGTCGGGGTAAACTCCAGTTTTGTCGAGCCAACCTCTGTGCCTCAATGCGAGGTTCTGAGCCTGTCAAGTTATGGCTTAGGGGTGTTTTAGTTCCCCCTTCTGTCTCTGTAACTGTTTGTTTGCGGTACTGTACTGTTTGATAGGGATTAGGTCCCTGAACTGAATGATTGTATATATGTGCATACTGTTCTGTTTGACTGTATATATTTGAATGAAAAGTCTTTTTGCATACAGGCCGTCACAGCTCATTGGATATTGTTTAATTACTGTATTGGCTTCCGCCAGCCCCTGTGCTCTGTATTACTGTATTATTATTAAGCAGACCTTCGGTAATCTTGGATTACTGGCCGGTTACGGTGCTAAACCCATAGGGGCGGGTTTGGGTCGTGACAATTTATGCCGGAGAAATTAAGGTGTCTCAAAATTGAACGCCGGAGAATTTACATCTTATATTTTGAGGGTGTTTGGGATGTTGGTTTGAGATTAAAATAGTTAATAAATTTTTTTTTAAATAATTAATAAGATAAAATATTAAATTTTACATTTGAATTAATTGTTACTTTTATAATTATTTATTTAATCACAAAAAAATTTACAAATTATCATAAATATAATTTTTTTTCATCTATTAAAATTAAAAAAATTAAACAATCAATTAAAATAGTTTTTTTTAGTTAACATTTCAAACGAGACCTTTATTTGTTACTATTTTGTCCACCACATTATTATTTTCTGAAAATTAATTATGAGTGTATATATTAGTTGACGTCTCTCTTGAGAAATTATTCATTCGCCCGTGTAAATTTAAGTGGTGTCCTAATTAACATATTATTAGTTGAAATGGGGGTTGTACGATTTGTTTGCTTCTTTTGGAGAGACAATTGAACATTTGTCTAAATATGAATGGTACCAAATAACGTCTCCACCTCTTTTTGTCTTTACCTATTGTAGTGCAAATTGCAATGTGCCATCGCCATTGCTATCCACGTTCCAATTTGTTGATCCTTTTTAGGAATTTTAACTTTTTAATGAGGCATGTAATTATTACATTTAAATTTAAATTTTAAAATATTTTTTTACTAACGTATTTATCTTTTCAAAATTTTAAGATATTTATAATTATTTAAAAGGGATAATTTTAAAAATCAAATCTTTTTTTTATTTTGACTCTTTAAATGGGACTATTATTTTGAAATGTCTCAAAATGAAATAGTGAACTAATAAAATGAGATTGAGGGAGTACACTGTAATTTGTCGTTTGTGACTGCCATCATAATAGAGACAAATAGCTGATGCTAAGTGCGTTATGTTGATAAATTTGTGATTACCACTTACCACCGTCATTCTTATTTGTTAGATATCTTTTTGATAATTAGGTGTTTGGATTAGTTTGTTCAAATTTTGAAATTAATAATTGAATAAATTTTTAATGACTTTTTTAAATGATTCAAACTTAAAATTTTGAATCTTATCTATAAATATTTAGGTTTCGTTTATTTGTTGGATTAGATTTGATGAGATTATCAATACCAGGACAATGAAGACCAACACCGGTAAAGATGGAGGCCGAATGAAATACTCTGCTGACAATTTGAAATAACGAGACGACGAGAGTTCAATACTAACTATGGAGATCAACATCGGCGAAGATGCAGGCTAAATGAAATCTATGCTAGTGATGGAGATCAAGACTAACGAAGATGATCTTTGTTCGGAAAATTGTGAGGATTTTTGTTGTGTGTAGTGGTGAAGATGAAGAGTTTTTGGTGTGTATAGTGGTGTGTTAATATATGATTAGTAATGGAAACTTAAGGTGTGAAAAAAGATGTTTTTAAACCTAAAAATAATTTTGTGTGTGTACTAAATAATGGTGTGTACTGAAAGTATTAGTTGTTTGTAAATAGAATCACCCATTATAAATACACCATTTAAGATTTGTTTAAAATACGAATTTCCCTTTATGGTTTGAAAAATTACAAATATCTCCTTGTTAGAATTTAATAGAATTAACTAAAAAAAATAAAATTCCTAACTACTCTCTTATATAAGGATAAAATTACCTAAATTATTAATTGAAATAAATTTCTGACAACATTAGAAACTATTAATTGATTTGATAATTTATCAATAAAAAAAGTCATTTGTTATGAAATTAGAAACTTTAAGGGGCAGAATGTAATTTTCATAACTATAGAGGACAAATCGTATTTTAAGTAAATCTCAAAGATGTGTTTATAATTTATCCAAAATTTTAATTAATTTGATAAAAATGCTCTTATATCCAACAACTCAGCCCAGCTAAAAAAAAGATCGATAAATGGTTGTAATTGGTTATGTCAAAATTTAAATTTCATCTATTGTTAATAAATTTTAAAAAATAAAATCAAATCAATGGTTGGAACTTTAGGTAGTGTTTTGTTTATTGAAATGGAGTGAAATAGAATAATTACTCCGTCAAAACTTTCATTGTGATATTTAATTAATTGAAAAATATATTACAAGTGAAATTATAATTTATTATTGTAATTAGATGATCATTCTATAAGAAAATTTAAGAAATGACCAATCACATTCCATATCGTTTCAGCTAACCAACCAAATGATGGTGAAGACATTGAAAGGAAAATAGGATTCACGGAAAATGACTTATTTAGTTGCTTTTTGCATATGTTGCTAAAATATGAGGTGGAAAAAAAAAAAATTGAAGTATTTAAGAATAATATTTTAAATTTTTACAAATATATATATATAATAAAAATAAATCTGAAATTTTACATAACTTTTCAATTTTAAAATTTTTTAACTTTTATATTATTTTAATGTTTTTACCAAGTAAAATCACTAGCTACCTTTGTTGAGTCAAGACCAGCAAAATTAAAATGACTAACTTGACATCTAATTTGATGGAGATGAATTTTACAGATTTATTTAGGGGGTGTTTGATAACATGATTCAACATTTAAAACTGAATGTATTAAATCAATTAAGTCTGTTTGATAATCACAATTGATATCATTTAAAAATGTAAGTGCCTTTTAAAATGTAGAATAAAACTTATAAAAATTTTAAGTTATACGAAACTTACTTAATTCTGACTGAATTTATAAATACTAAATATAAATATCAATATATACTTATAAACTCAATGCCACCACCGCCACCACCATCACCACCACCATGACGATCACTACCGCTACCGTTGCCACACCACCACCATCACCACTCTACCGCCACCACCATCGCTGCCGCTACCACCACTACTACTACCACTACCATCACAATATAAAAATTAAAATATATAATTTGAAAATAATAAATTTCAAATTTGATCTTATACATATCAAACAACTTATTTTTCGTTCAGCACTTAAATTTTTATCAAACAACTTTTTACTTTAAAAAATTCAACTTTCAATTTTCAATTTTCAATTTTCAGCTTTATCAAATATCATCTATGTTTGATAAAAATTTAAGTGTTGAACTACAAATAAGTTGTTTAATATGTATAAGATCAAATTTGATATTTATTATTTTTAAGTTGTATATTTTAATTTTTATATTATGATGGTGGTGGTAGCGATGGTAGTAGCGATGGTAGTGGTAGTAAAATGATGGCGGCGGTGGCGGCATGATGGCAACGGCGGCAGCAGTGACGGTGGCACTAGTGGCGGTGGCAATAATGTTGATGGTGGTGGTGGTAATGGTGATAGTATGATGGTGGTGGCAGCGGCGGCGGCTGTCACGCCCCGAAAATAACCCCACATAACTATTACATCAACCCACTTCCAGAATGAGATATTAACCAGTTTCATCTACAAAATTCCAAATGTTTACAAAAGTATTCAGACATGCCATTATACATTTATTTACAAACTAGTACATGAATTTACAGCATGTAAATGAAATCATTGAATCACAACGCATAAGGCCCTCAAGGGCTTACAAGTTCCAAGGCAATAGCCCGGTTACACATAATGGTCTCTTGGACCCAAATACATTAGCCCTTGGCTTACAAAATATCACAATAAAATAAGAGTTAAACTACTATTCTCCAAATATTTCCACGCCCTTAGCTTGGCAGGGCCACCACATCTTTACTTGCACCAAATCCCATAGGGGTGAGTATAAAGCCCAATAGAGATTTCTCACAAAGTATATACAGTTATGCAAATTCTCTCAACATTAAAAATGCATATGTAATGCCATGCAAGTGCCAATAATGAAGGAAAACTTTATTTCAATGCACTATTTCTAAATCATTATGTTCTCAAAAATATTCAATGCGCTATATATTAAAATCACCATGTTCTCAATAATATTTTACAATCTCATCAATTTCAAACTTCCAATATTTAAATCAACAGGGGCGGTAAATACAACACTGGTAATTCCTAGGCTGGTGTCTGCAAGTAGACTCTACGAGTACTACCAAACTGCCATTTTTAATGTATTAACCAGAAGGCTTGACACCTATCCGCGCGGTTTTCTAGTCTTTCACCAAGGACTCTCAGGCCAACTTAACAATGTTCATCTACACCCCCTATCCGGACTTACCGCGTATTTACCCCATTCACATTACCATAGTTCTCATTACAAAATCATTTTCTGTCATGAATGTAAATTCCTTCGATTTGGAACCACAATGCCCAATAATAAATGAAATAATATGCAATGCAATAATTTCCATAATTCATAACATTTCTTCATGTTCAAAATCTCTACGATAATGCCACATTCACAATTTCCCATTTCTTTCCTTCATTGTCCTTCACAAGTCAACCATAAACCATCCATTCATGCCACAATTCCCTTATGTCAAAAATCATAGGAACATAGTCTAATCAAGGGCTACATATGAAATTTTAACAACAATTCCTCCATCTCAATATATATAAAAGATTACCATTCTTGCAAACACATTATGGAATTTATACTCAATCAACTTCTATTCAAAGATAGAAAAGAATTTTATGAACATCTTCCAAATTCTCAAAAAATCCCTAAATTTCTAGGGTTTTCACCAAAAACCAAACATTTGCCATCCCCATAAAGAAATCCCAATAAATCATCCTCGACTTCAATAACTAAACAAGCCCACTAGTATTTAGTAAAATGATTTGGGATTAAATCCATTTTGAAAACTCCACATTTTAGGTCACAAAATCAAAATCAACACTAATCTTTCAAGGAAAACTTTTAAATCAACAACAACAATACATAACCTATATATATAACTCAAGATATCCCTACCTCCAAGTAGAAGCTCAAAAGGAAAGATGAGAGAAACCCCAAGATGCTCCAAACTTGTATTTTCTTGGATCAAAAGAAAGCCCACACCAAACTATAGCTTTTTTGCAAGGGGTGAAGGGTAGAAATTGTTGGCATGAGTTGTAAAATGAGAGTGAGTGTGGCATGAGTTGTAAAGCAAGTGTGCATGTGGCATGAATTGTAAAGCAAGAGTGCATGTGGCATGAATTGTAAAGCAAGAGTGCATGTGGCATGAGTTGTAAAGAAAAGGGATTGTCTAGAATAAACTCTGTATGATAGTCTATATATATGGACTTGTATTTCATAGAAAAAAAATGAATAAGAGCTATACAGTTGTTCCATGTCTCTACATGGTATCAGAGCAGAGATCCTAGGCTTTCTGCTTCACACTTTACACCTTCACGCCGACTATGGCAACTCCATCCACAGACCAAACATCCATTACCAACCCAACCCTAGAAGACCTAACATCCAGAATGACAGATTTACTGTCCCAGACCCTGACTCAGAACCAGGCACCAACCCATGAAATTTCCGCTGCACCGATCGGCATCAAGTTGGATGGCACCAACTATGCTCTGTGGTCCCAAGTTTTGGAGATGTATATCTCCGGCAAGGATAAACTTGGATACATCAATGGAGATCTCCAGCAGCCCCAACAAACTGACCCAACATGGCGAAAATGGCGGACTGAAAATTCGATTGTGAAAGGGTGGTTAATTAACTCCATGGAACCAAGCATGATTGGTAATTTCATTCGATTCCCAACGGCAAAAGCAGTGTGGGATGCCATTGCCACAACTTTTTTTGATGGCACAGACACATCGCAGGTTTATGATCTCAAGAAACGGGTGACCAAGATGCGACAGGGCGGTGGGCAAATTGAAACCTACTACAATGGCCTTCAGGCCTTATGGAGGGAGATCGATTTCCGACGCCCCAATCCGATGGTCTGTCCCAATGATATTCAGAAATTTACTTCCATTCTACAAGAGGATCGAGTGTATACCTTTCTTGATGGCTTAGACGATCGGCTTGACAAGGTTCGTAGCGACGTACTCCTCATGAACCCGTTCCCCTCAGTCGAACAAGCATATGCCTATGTTCGCCGTGAAGATTCACGACAGTCCGTGATGATGGTCAGCACAGATGGACAGGTTGGCGCTGCTATGGCATCTCGAGGAGGAACCCGCTCCAATCCGCAGCCTCTGAAACAGCAGCTATCGATGGTCCCAACTGGGAAATCTGCAGCTGGAACTCGGCCTGCAGCTGGAACTCGGTCCAGTGCAGCGCTGCCCAAATCTGGTTTGTCTTCTTCCAGCCGTAGCTCTGGGCAGCCATCTACTGAAGGTCATGGATGTACTTATTGTGGCAAGCCCAAACACACCCGTGAGACCTGTTTTAAATTACATGGGTTTCCAGAATGGTGGGACGAGTTCAAAGCCCGGAAACAAAGTGAAAGTGACGCTGCTGTCAACAGTGTTTCGGGACGGGCTGCTTTAGCACATGCGGAGCCCGAGTTGTCTCTTCTAACATCCACAAGTACTTCTCATCTCCTAGATGGCTCTACCCCTTTCAGTGCTTCAGGTAACTGTGGTTACGCTTTATTTAATTCCATTCCGGATGCCTTTAATGGTTGGATACTTGATTCGGGAGCCACCGATCATATGACGTTTGATCCCAATGACTTTACTTCTATTACTCAACCAAAACGGGTAAATATTGCTAATGCCAATGGGGTCACTTATCCGGTTACAGGAGCCGGCACTGTCTCTCTCTCTTCCTCACTCTCATTGTCAAACACTTTACTTGTTCCATCCCTATCAAGTAAATTAATATCTGTGGGACAAGCTACTGAAGAATTCAATTGTTGTGCACTAATATATCCCAAGTTTTGTTTTCTTCAGAATATTCTCACCAAGGAGATCATTGGTCGTGGTACTAAGAGGGGGGGGCTATATGTTATGGATGATTTCAGTCCCGGCCAAGCTCATCATGTACAACAAGTGCCCAATGTGAAACGTCAACAGATTTGGCTTTGGCATCGTCGCTTGGGGCATCCATCCTTTAGCTACTTAAAGCATTTGTTACCCGATTTATTTTCTGCCATTAGTGAGTCTGATTTTAAATGTGACACTTGCATTTTGGCCAAGAGTCACCGTGTGCCTTATCCTTTGAGTTTGAATAAAAGTAATGTACCATTTACTTTGGTACACTCCGATGTTTGGGGACCTTCTCCAGTTTTAACTCCTTCTGGGATTCGTTGGTTTGTGACCTTTGTGGATGACTGTACTCGCATGACTTGGGTTTATTTGTTGAAACATAAGAGTGACGTATTTCCTCTTTTCCAGTCCTTCCATGCCATGATTCAGACTCAATTCTCTGCCAAGCTTCAGATTCTCCGCTCCGATAATGGTGGCGAATATATGAATGATGCATTCAAGAGTTATTTTAACACTCGTGGTCTCATTCATGAGACCAGTTGCTCTGCCACTCCTCAACAGAATGGTGTGGCGGAACGGAAAAACCGACATATCTTGGAGACTGCTCGGGCCCTTTTGATTGGTGCCCATGCCCCTCGTAGTTATTGGGCCGATGCCATTGTTACAGCAGTTTATTTGTTGAATCGCATGCCTTCCAAAGTCTTGGACTTTCAGACACCGCTTCAGGCTCTCTCATGCCATGGCTCTTTACCCTCTGTCCTGATGCTCCCACCTCGGATATTTGGGTGTGTTGCTTTTGTACATCTCCCGAAACCTCAACGTACTAAGCTTGATCCTTGTGCTCTACGTTGTTTTTTTCTGGGCTATGCAACGCATCAGAAAGGGTATCGATGTTATCATCCCCCCACCCGACGTACTTATGTTACCATGGATGTCACATTTCTCGAGTCTGAGTTCTTTTTCCCTAACCCCATGACCGATTCTCCTCTTCAGGGGGAGATACGACATAATGAAGAGCAGAATTGGGCTGTTTTCGATTTCCTAGCAATGGGGACAGAAGTAGCTTATCCCGAGCCTACCGCAGCTTCTACCACTACTACAACCGCCGCTCCTACTGATGTATCAGGAAGGACTGCTGACCCTAGAATGGAAATCATAACCACACCAGCTTGTATGGCTGACTGTAGAGAAGAACCTGGTAGAAGTCTCGACGATGAAGACCCCACTCATCAACCTCTAATACCCGAGACTGATCAATCTCTTGCGAATATTCGTAAGGTAACTACTCCTCCTCCTGATAATGCTTGTGATCCTTCTGTTGGTTATCAATTACCTTTCAGGCATAACCGTGGAAAACCACCAGACCGATACTCTCCAGATCATGTGAGTAAGAAGTCCATATATCCGATTGCCAATCATGTCTCATCTCAGAGGTTATCAGATTCACTCAAAACATTTGTACACCAGTTGTCTGTTGATCATATTCCTAACCAAGTACCCGAAGCCTTGAGTGATCCGAAATGGATGCATGCTATACAAGAGGAAATGACGGCTCTTCAGAAAAATCAGACATGGACACTTATTCCTCTGCCGAAAGGGAAGAAGACTGTCGGATGCAAATGGGTCTTTTCTATCAAACACAAGGCTGACGGATCTATTGAGAGGTATAAGGCAAGACTTGTGGCGAAGGGGTACACACAGACTTATGGCATAGATTATCATGAGACGTTCTCTCCAGTGGCGAAGCTAAACACAGTCAGGGTATTATTGTCTCTTGCAGCTAATCTAGATTGGCCACTGCATCAGTTTGACGTACGGAATGCCTTCCTTCATGGTGATCTCAAGGAGGAAGTATATATGGATGTTCCACCTGGATTTTCATCTTCTCAAAATGGAGTCGTATGTAAACTAAATAAGGCACTATACGGCTTGAAGCAATCTCCCCGTGCATGGTTTGGACGGTTTAGCATGGCTATGCGACAATATGGTTTCAAGCAGAGCAATTCAGATCATACACTATTCCTAAAACACTGCAAGGGAAAGATAACAGCGTTGATTATTTATGTTGATGATATGATAATTACTGGAGATGACGTTGGGGGGATTTCTAAACTCCAAGAATATTTGGCGACCGAATTTGAAATGAAAAATTTGGGTGGGTTGAAGTATTTTTTGGGAATTGAGGTGGCTCGGTCAAAGCAGGGCATCTTTCTATCCCAAAGAAAGTATGTGTTGGATTTACTCGCAGAAACTGGAATGCTTGATTGTAAGGCTGAGGACACTCCAATTGTTCAGAATCATCACCTAGGAGAGTATTCTGATCAGCTACCTGCGAATAAAGAGAGGTATCAAAGGATAGTTGGAAGACTAATCTATTTGGCACATACTCGACCGGATATCACATATGCTGTGAGCGTTGTAAGTCAATTCATGCACTGTCCTAGTAAAGATCATATGAATGCAGTTGTTCGAATACTTCGATACTTGAAATCAGCCCCAGGGAAAGGACTTATGTTCTCTAAGAATAATCATCTAAATATTGGTGGTTACACAGATGCAGATTGGGCAGGCAACAATACTGACAGAAGATCTACTTCGGGATATTTCACCTTTGTAGGAGGAAACCTTGTTACTTGGAGGAGTAAGAAACAAAAGGTCGTGGCTCTTTCTAGTGCAGAAGCTGAGTTCAGAGCGATGAATAAGGGACTTTGCGAACTCCTTTGGTTAAGGAAGTTACTTACAGAATTTGGTTTCCCACCTGCTTCAGCAATGGAATTATTTTGTGATAACAAAGCAGCCATTAGTATTGCTCACAATCCGGTCCAACATGATCGTACAAAGCATGTTGAAGTGGATCGACATTTCATCAACGAAAAGCTCGAGACTGGGATAGTTCAGTTTCCGTTTGTTAAATCAGAAGATCAACTGGCAGACATGCTAACTAAAGGCGTGTCAAGTAAAGTGTTCTACAACTCACTCGACAAGTTGGGCATTAGCGACATCTTTGCACCAACTTGAGGGGGAGTGTTGGCATGAGTTGTAAAATGAGAGTGAGTGTGGCATGAGTTGTAAAGCAAGTGTGCATGTGGCATGAATTGTAAAGCAAGAGTGCATGTGGCATGAATTGTAAAGCAAGAGTGCATGTGGCATGAGTTGTAAAGAAAAGGGATTGTCTAGAATAAACTCTGTATGATAGTCTATATATATGGACTTGTATTTCATAGAAAAAAAATGAATAAGAGCTATACAGTTGTTCCATGTCTCTACAGAAATGCCCTAAAGCATGGAGTATTTTTAGAGAGAAGGAGTGAGAGAGAGAGAGAGAGTCGGATCTAGGGTTTTGGAGGAAGAAGATAATGAAAAAGGGATAAAATTCCCGCTACTGAAATTTGATATATGCGAAGCTCGCTCAAGCGACCAGACACAACGAATGAACCTCGCTCAAGCTCAAGAAACTTCGCTCGAGCGAACAAAGCAAGACTTCAAGTCTACAACCCACCAACACAGACGCACGTTCGAGCGCAAGAATGCTCGCTCGAGCGAAGAGACACACCAAACAAAGCTCGCTCGAGCGAAAAGATAAATACCCAAGGCTCGCTCGAGCGCAAGAACCCTCGCTCGAGCAAAGCAGCAAAAACCTGGGTAGCAACCACTTGCACAAACTCACAACCAACCTGTTCCAAACTTGCTCAACACCTCCCAAAGCTCAAATATAAGGAAACAAGGGTGGAAAACAAGATATAAACTACAACACTCAACCACGGGTCACTATAGCCACTACAGGAAAAAACACTTTTGGCGACAACCTATTTTTTTTGGTCGCAAATAGTCCACTTTCTACGACTAAAATTTAACTTTTGGCGACCACAATTTTTTGGTCGCGGAAAATCACCTTTTGGCGACCAAAAAAAAAGTTGGTCGTGGAAAGTATACCTATTGGCGACCAAAGGCTTTTTTGGTCGCAGAAGATCACCTTTGGTAACCAAAAAAAAAAGTTGCCTGCGGAAAGTATACCCTTTGGCGACCAAAGGCTTTTTGGGTCATGGAAAGTATACCTTTTGGCGACCAAAGGCTTTTTTGGTTGCGGAAAGTATACCCTTTGGCGGCCAAAAAAAAAGTTGGTTGCGGAAAGTATACCTATTGGCGTCCAAAGGCTTTTTTAGTCGTGAAAGATTACCCTTTGGCAACCAAAAAAAAAAAAGTTGGTCACAGAAAGTATATCTATTGGCGACCAAAGGCTTTTTTGGTCGCGGAAGATTACCTTTTGGTGACCAAAAAAAAAAGTTGGTCGCGAAAAGTTATGGCGGGATAAATTTTTAAAAAAAGGATACTACTGTAATTACATGCTATTTTTCTGTTTAGGCATTAAAAGTTTTACAAAAAAATATATAACCCGATTTTTATGGGTTATATATTTTTTCTGCCAAATATGAGCAAGAAGCATGTTATTGGCAGGGTGGATTGGGTGCATGGTGACTCCTTGGTTAGGAGTTCAAGTCCCAGGCAACACAAAAGAATTATTTTTTTTGGGTCAAGGCGCTAACTTTTGGCGACCAACTTATCTTTGGTCACTAAAAGTTCCCTTTTGGCTAATATGAATTGGACTTTCCATGACCAAAAAAGTTGGTCGCTAATGGTCACTTTTAGTGACCAAAGGCGTTTTTGCTCGCAGAAAACTATCTGTCACGAGGCTTTAGTGACCAACTCGCGACCAACATATTTTGGTCGCGAAAAGGTTTTAGCGACCAAATATGGTACTTTTCGCGACCAAAATGTTGGTCACGGAAAGTGTTTTTTCTTGTAGTGAGCAGCAATGGTGGCATGGGGTGGTGGTGGTGTCGATGGCATGATGATGGTGGTGGTAGTAGTGATAGCAGTGGTGGTGAGAAATTTATAATAATGTGTATCAATACTTATATTTAATATTTATAAATTCATTGAAAATTAAGTAAGTTTTATATGAATTAATATTTTCTTAAGTTTTAGCGCACATTTTAAGAGGCACTTAAATTTTTAAGTGATATTAATTATGATTATCAAATAAGCTTAATTAATTATCACTTAATATATTCAGTTTTAAGTATTGAATCAAGCTATCAAACACTCTCTTATTTTTTTTAATTGAAAATTCAAAATATATAGTTTGATAGAGACTACAAGAAAACACATCTTTGGCGACTAAAAATTTAGTCGCCAAAAGTCCTTTTTTAGTTGCCAAATGTCGAATTTTCGCTTTCCCCGACTAAATATTTTAGTCGCCTGTTTTGTTGCGAATACATGGTCGCAAATACCTTTGGCGACTAAAAAACTGTTAGTCGGCAATATACAGGTCTTCTGCGACCAAAGAATTTGTCGCCAATAGTCAATTCCATTTTTGGAAATTATACATTTAGCGACTAAACTTTTAGTCGCCAATAGTGAATTTCTTTATTTTATTTATACATTTGCCGACCAAACTTTTCGTCACCAATAGCCAATCTTTCGGTGACCACAGACTTTAGTCGCCAAAAGCATTTTTCAGAAAAAAAAAAAAAAAATTTGCCTCTAATGTTCCCAAGTTTTGAACCACCAACCTCGCAACATTCTAAACTTTTACCAATACTCTCTCCCCACTGCGCCACTACAACATCACATGAATATTAATGCAACGTATATTATTTATATACTATATTGACCGGTATTAATACAAAACTATATATATAAAAATAATTATTTTTATATAATATATTTTATGTAAAAAATAAATTATTTACTAAAAAAAATAGGATAGCACTTTTGGCGACTAAATCTGAATTTTAGTTGCGAATTCTATATTTTTTTTGGCTACTAATTTCTTTTTTGTCGCTAAAAGAATTAAATCCCGGCTAAGGATAGCACTTTTGGCGACTAAACTGAATTTTAGTCGCCAAAACCTTTAGTTTGGGTGACTAAATTGCATTTTAGTCGGCAATTCTTGACTTTTAGCTACTAAATTTTTTTTAGTAGCCAAAAAGCTTCACTTTTGGCTGCGAAATTGATTTTTGTCGGTAAAACACGTACAATCAGCGACCAAACTATTTTATAATCGCCAAAACCAATACTTTTGGCTACTAAATGTTTTTAGTCACCAAAAACCTTCACTTTTGGCTACTAAAATTTTTTTAGTCGCTAAAACCCCTACATTCGGCGACTAAACTGGCTTTTAGTCGCTAAAACCCCTACATTTAGCTACTAAACTGTTTTAGTCGCCAAAAGTATTCACTTTTGGCAACTAATTGAATTTTAGTCGCCAATTCCGCTACTTTTAGCGACGAAAAATCCATTTTTAGTCGCAAATTCTGCTTTTTCTTGTAGTGAGATGCTTGTAGCCCCTTCTTGCGTTGTGGGTCCATTACATTGTAAAAAATAAGAAAAAATAAAAAAAAGGAAGAATTAAGAATCAATGTATTTTTTACAAATTTTTTTGAATCAATAATAAAATTATAAATATTAATAATTAAATTTATAAACTTTTATTTTATAAAAAATTCACTATATATAATTTTTCCAAAATCGCTTTCACAGCCATAGTCTTCAATTCTTCTTACCGCGGTACGTGTGGAGTGCGAGCCACCCACCATTACACAGACGCCAAAAAATTCACATATTTGGTACAATTTATTTTTTTAAAAAAATTATGCTTCATGTATAAATTATTTTATTTCTTGATATTTTAATTGTCTCAAATAATCTTTTAAATTTTAAATCAAGTAACACCTTAGTCTATTTGCATAATGCTAGTAGAATAGTCACATAGTAATATTAATTACACTTGGCATTCATATATTTTTATCAAAATCTTACTTTAATCCTTTTACTTTAGTCTTCAACACCCTTTTAACTTCACTAAAATTTCACTTGAACCTTTACACTTTAGTTTATCCGTCAAGTTTTGAAACGATTATTTTCGATTAAATCTAATTGTAACTTGACTTGAAATGTAAAGGGTTAAATGGGACAATTAAAAAGTCAGGAGATAAAGTAAAATTTAGATAAAGTACATGAGTGCAAAGTATAATTTGTCCATTAAAAATTGATAATCATAAAGTAGAATTCAAAAGCACTCATCCTCTAACTTTCAAATAATTATTATTTTTAGTTTATTTAAATTATTTCTGCATAATAAACAACAAGCATAAATTGCATCAAACAATCTGAAATTGACTCTAAGAATAAATAATAATAATAAAAAAAAGCTATAAGCAACTCAGATGAGTTGTAGATTTGTTTCCTTGACATTTAAAAATAAACATATAACTCACTGTGATTTATAGACTAAAATACACCATCTGTATCGTGAATTGTCTAAGTGAAAAAATTGAAATATCTTTGTATATAAATAAATCACGGGTATTTTTGCCATATATTCGAGACTCAAAATTCTTTTTACCTTCTTATATTTTATTCCACATGTGATTTTTCCTTTGACATTTGATATGAACTCATAACCTCTAATGTGAAGACACATATTTTACACTACTTGTTAACTTAGACGTAAAGTTAGATGTTACATTTTAATCCATATACTACTTGGCTTTACATCTTTATTTTTAAAATAAAGAGAAGCATATTACACATGAAGTAAGAGTTTGAAATAGAGTTTTGAATTGAGTTTTGTGTTATATATTTGGTTATAAGTTTTGAAAATTATTTTTGAATTGAGTTTTGAGAAAATTTGTTTGGTTATGAGTGTTGAAAAGTTTTGATTGAAATCACAATTCTAAAACACAACCAAACGCTACCTTTCTATAGCGATCCCGGTTTTCCTTTCTTTGTTTATTGTATTCCGTACTCAGTTCCGTGGATGTGTGTTGTTGTCTTATTCTCGTTTCCATCCTTTACTCTTTGGATTTGAGTTTTGGGTTGTGTTGGGAAGTTTGAAACAGGTTGATTGTGTTTAGAAACATAGAGTTGATGCCCAGATTTTGGCCTTCACGCTCGAGCAGGGCTTTTGACGCTCGAGCGGTACCTTTGCATTTGCTCCTCCGCTCAAGCGGGTAGTTTGACGCTCGAGCGGGATTATCCAACCTTTAGTACTTTTCATGCAAGTCATCGGACGCTCGAGCGTCCACTTTCATGCTCGAGCGGGGACCTTCGTCTGCAGAACTTCTGGAAGTGTGCATTCGACGCTCGAGCAGCGCTTTGACACTCAAGCGGGAGTCTGTGTCTGACGCTCGAACATGGCGTTCCACGCTCGAGCGGACTGTGATATATATCAGTCCGAGAGAAGCCATTTTTGAATCACTTTTTCGACACACTCTCTTTTTCTAGCTCTTAAAAACCCTAATTTGAGAGCTCCTCTCTCTAGAACCCTCTCTTTCTCTCTACATTTTGATCTTGGTTTAGTGAGACCCAAACCTTGTGCCTTCATTAAAGTGGTAGAGTTCTCCAACACCTCCATTTTGATCTGAAAAGTTGTGGGTTTGGAGCACCTTCGAGTTTGTTCATCATTTCCTTTGGGTCACTTCATTTGAGGTAGGGATAACTACGCATATTTATGGTCTTTGACATAAATATGTAGTCATTTTGACTTAATGTTGAAGTTAGGGAATTTTGGGTGTTAGGGTTTCAAAGTTTGAAATGTGTAAAGAAGGGTTTTTGTTCCTTTGAACTATACATGTGTATTTGGGTCTTAAAAATGAGGTTATTGATGTTCATTGATGATATTTGGACCTTTGGGTCAATGTTGAGAAAAAAGGAGAAAAAGCCCTAAATTATTGTGATAGATTAATTTGTATAATTAATTTGGAAAAGTTATAGAAATATGAAATTGAGTTGAAAAGAATGAAATTGGGAATTTGTGAGATTTAATAGTGGAGTTAGATTAATAAATCACTCAACTTTGAAATTGTAGATAATTTATCCGTTTGATAATTTATTACCTGCTTAGAAATAACTACTTTGGGCTATCGGTGGAGGATAATCTTGATTGTTGTAGACACTGCATGTTGATTAGGTGAATTGAAACTAATCAATTGAGTATGTCATTGAATATGATGGATGGAATAACACATTGAATATGTGCCTTGCTTGATCATTGTATATGATAAGTGTTTAAATACATTGTATATGTATATTGTTTGGGAGGAGATAGGGGATGTACTCCTAAACTGGATTTGGGAGTAGATAGGGGATGGACTCCAATGCTAACTAAGTTGGCTGGAGTGTCCAGGGTGAAAGTCTCGAAATCCTAATTGCGTTTGTATAATGTAGATGAACTGAAGTATTGAAATGATGATAATATGAGTTGTAATCTCATTTGAAATGGAAGTGTTGAAGTATTAACAATGTGAGTTGTAGTCTCATATTAATTGATCATGATCGAAGTATTGTTAGTGTGAGTTGTAGTATCATTATAAACTGTCTAGTTGAACAGGGAACCATAACCATGAATTGGTTTAGATAATGAAACGGAAGGGAATTGAATGTGGTTGTAAATGAGGATTGATTATGAAAGGGATGTACGTTTGTTTATATGAGTTAAACATTTATCAAATGCTAATGTTTTAGTTATTGCTCATATTATGTTTAGCATATCTCTACCGGGCGTTGGCTCACCCTATATGGGACATCATTTTCAGGTTCAGGTGATATGCCACCTCCAAGGACGTAGCTTGGGAGGCTGAAAGATCCTTTTGTTGCAATCTTTTTATATTACATGTAAATCAAGGCCAAAGGCTTATTTTGTATAAAGAGTTAGAACTCTTCTTTTGTTGTATCCAAGTGTTAACTTGGAAAGTTGTAAGCTTGTAGGGCATTTACTTTTGATGTCAGCATGTAATACTTTTGTACTTAATACTCTGATAAATGGAAATATGCTTTATTCCCTTATGTCTCTGCATGTCAAGAATGTTGGGTTTATATGTATCTTTTTTTAGGGCGTTACAACATGGTATCAAAGCGTACCGGGTTTGAATACTTTGGGTACGTAGGAAGTGGTTAGTACCACAATGGGTTTGTCTCGCTTGTTAGAGGCTCATGTATGTTGTTATGTGTGATATCCTTGTTCTGTAGTATGCTAATCGGTCCTTAACATGAATATGATTATGTGTTTGATATGATTTTGTGTGCCATTATGTGAAAATATGTGGTTTTGAATTTCTATCTGTTCACCGTAGGAATAACTGTTTGATTGTCTACTTTGGAAATTAAATTGAAGGCCTTATCGGCCACAGAAACCGTAATTGATTACGCCATTCTGATTAGCGTAATTTTAGAGCCTATGGTGAAATTTAATTGAAAATTGTTTTGTATCAAATTAAATTGATTAAAATAATGACTTAGTGCTCAAATCATTTAATCTTAAAATAATATGACTAAGGGAGCTTCTTATTAAGGGCATTATACACCTAATTCTCCCCCTTGGTATTCATTTGGCTGATTTAACTCTAAGAAAAAGAGAGAGGGTCGGCTTAGAGAGAGAGAGAGAGAGAGAGAGAGAGAGAGAGAGAGAGAGAGCTCACAATTGAAGTTTGATCTTAAAAGCTTGGAAACCTTGAAGATTACTCAAGAATTTGCCATAGATTGTGAGAATTAAAGCTCCTAGGTGAGTATTTCTTGGATTCTAGTTTGTAATTTTGTGTATTCAAGCTAGTTGGGTAATCAAGATTAAGAATTGGCAAGAAATGAGTTGGTTTTGGTTGAATTGAAAGTCATAGAACACATGCGTGTAAGGAATTGCTATGAATTTCCATATTTGAACACAATGTGTATAATCTATGTTGAATCTTGTTTGAAATCCATGTATTTGATCATCTCTTCACCAATTAAGTTGATATGAGTGAATATCTCTCACATGCAAGAGTAGATCATGGAGGTATGAGCTTTCCATGTTTGAATTTGATGTGTTGGTGATGAGTTTGGGTTAATTTGAGGCATGCTTGTAAGTAATTCAAGAAATTGAGCCTCATTATGTTGTAATTTGGTGTTGGTACCATGTTAGTTTAGGTATATGTGAAATTTGAGCCATGGCATGCAAGAAATGCTGGTTAGAGTGTTGAATTCGAGCTCAAGAACCATTCTGGAAAACCCAGAATTTTGATGTTCGCTCGAGTGGGGGAACCACCGCTCGAGCGGGGATTTCGAGCTACCAGTATCTTCTTGTAGGCATGGTGCCCGCTCGAGCGGGAAAGTTCACGCTCGAGCGGGGAGTTATGTGGGATGAACTTTCGCTCGAGCATCCGAGTTCGCACTCGAGCGTAAAAATGACGCATCCAGCACTTTTTGCAGACATGGTGTCCGCTCGAGCGGGGAGCCATGTAGAGAGGCCTTCTGCTTGAGCGCCAGAGTTCACGATCGAGCATAAATTTGTCATATCCAGTACTTTTGTAGGCCTCAAGGGTCCGCTCGAGCGGGGAAGTCCATGCTCGAGCGGGGATCCTGTTTTCTGAAATTTTGAAAATGCATTCTGTGTTCTGTTTTCCGTTCTGTAGACACCCCATTTTTGACCGTCCTCAAGACTTGGACATCACCGTTGGAACACTCGGTGATTATCCATGTTTGTGTTCGTTTGGAGTTCCCAGAGGTATTGGCTCGCGCGCCTTGCCTCAGGATCTCCGAACTTGACTGTTTAGTGTCTGGTTTCACACCAAACACTTGTGTTTTGCCTTTGAGAGGCAGGGTAGGGCTTGTAGACCATCCCCACCCACCACCGACAGTGGCTAGAGGCCACCGGCTGGTTTTTGCTGCCGGCCGGCACTATTTATTGCCGGTCAGCACTTTTTAGTGCCGGCCGACACTCTTTTTGGCCAAGATGGCATTTTTGGCCGGCCGATTACTGTGCATTTGCTTTTGCATATATTTTAAGACAGCTGTCTTGCTTTTGCTCCCCTCCATACACGTGTATGGAGGGATCTCCCCCTTATGAAGCTTGTCTTGTAAGCTTTACAAGACAAGAAGTGCCATATAGAGAGAGATTGGTCTCTTGGCTTGAAAAGGTTAGAGACTTAAGATATTTTGAGAGCTTAGACAACCATTGTTAGGGTTTGAGTTCTAGGGTTAGGGTTAGATATACATTCTATCTCTCTTTCCCTCTCTTTTGTGCTCTTGTGTGTGTTTTAGTCCATACTATTGCACACAAGCACCTAGTGTTTCACCTTCCTCTTGGAGCTGAGGTTCTAAGGGATTGATTTTGAGGTTTTGAAGCTGATTTCAAGCCAAGGAGGGCCATTGGAGCATCTTTGTTGAAGAAGTCTTCAAGGGTAAGAATCTCACCCCTTTTTACCCCATTTTTGCATTATATTTCTACCTATCTTAAATTCGTTTTTGAGCTTAGTGTATAATACAAAAAAGTTCTATTTTTAAACCCTCTTGGTTGTTTGTTAAGAGTGTTTTGTGGTTTGGGTAAGCTTGAGTACCCTTAGGCCTTCAAAGGCCTCATTTTGTGCCCTTTTGTGTGAACTCCGGGATTTTGGTGTTGGGGTCTCTTCACCACTGAAATCTTGAGGGATTTCAGTGGTGAAGATGATGCCTTGAAGTCCCAAGAAGGAGAGGGCCACCCCCTCTCCTTGTTGTCCTTGAAAAGGGCATGTTTGGCCTCTTGAGAGAGCATTATGTTTGAGGGTGTATTGACCATGACTTGGCTACTTTTTATGCTTAATATGTCATGTTATGCCTCTGTTTTTACTTGGTTTTGGTACTCCATGCATACTTAGCATAGTTGCCATGTAATGCCTTGTTATGCCTTAACATGTCTTAGGTTGTGTGCCTTTGTTTCTAGCATGTTTTAGGCTTACATTTGTGAAGATTTTGTGCTTATCTTGACATGTTTTAGGTCTGTCCATAAGTGTTTGGGTTGATTTTGGCATGCTTGGTATAGCTCCTTTGTATTTGGGCTTGTTGGCCTTGAGCATATGAATGTATAGCATGACATCTTTGCATTGATTTGATGATTTGGGGTCACCCTACATGTCATTTCAGTCCTATTTGCATGCCTATATGTCTGCCTTGCATGCCTCTTTAATGCTTTAAAAGCATGTGTTGCATGCTCCATGTTTTGACCATTATGCATGTCTTTGTTTTTGAGTCATTTGGATGCCATCTAAGTGGTCCTTAGGCCTTGTATTAATGTCCCAAAACCCTGTTTTTTGTCAATGAGTTCATGCCATGTTTGGTCTTGCTAAGTGTAGTTCAATGCTCCTTTGGTTGCTTTGAACACTTGGACTATTTGTTGCATGTTTTGCTTGATTTGTTGCTTGGTTTGGCACCATGTTTTAGCATGATTTCAATGCTTATGTTGCATGCTAATTAGTCCATGATTCCCCCTTTCAAATTTGTTTGAGAGTTGTTCAATTTATGCCTAAGTGTTGGCCTTTCAACATGTGTATGTGTGCATGTGTATTTGGTTCCTCATTATAGCACTTTGGCCCTTGTTTTAGGCCTTATTAGAGCTGCCTAAAATCATGCTTTAGACCACCTTTGCATTGGTTAGCATTGCCTCATGTTTGTTTGCATGCTTGCATAAGTTTGTTGCCATGCCATGTTGCTTCCTTTGCTTGCATACTTAGGTTGCATTGCATCTAGCATGCATGCCTTGTTCCTTGACTTGATGATAGGAATTGGGCCTTGTTTGTTTTGATTTGGTTTGCATGCATTTGAAATCAAAGTTGCATACTTGGTTCTTTGGGCCATCATGCATGGAAATGCGTGATTGGTGGTCCGAGAATCGAGGCACATGTCCCTTTGAGTCATTATCATGATAAGGGACGTGGTTGGTGCATATATGCCTTGAATTGTGCTGCCATGCTTTGCCTTGCCCTCTGTTGCTGTCATTTGCAGATTCTGCAGGAACACTCTGCCGACCGGCAGTGTAAGGTGCCGACCGGCAACAATTTCTCTGCCGACAGCTTCATTTTGTGCCGATGGCCACACACCACTGCCGGTGGTAATTCCACTCAGCCGGTGGCACTCCCCAGTGTCCAGGGACGCAGTCCTGAGGTTTTGACAGCCTCCAGAGGAGTGAAGGAAGGAAAACAGAGGCAGCCTATGCATGGCGGCGCGTTTCCCGAGGCATTTTCCCTGTTTTCTTAGTTTTAGTTAATTTGCTTAGTTGATTAGGCAATTTGTAATATTAATTAGCTTGCATAGTTAATTAATTTGTAATATTTATTTGGTCCCTCCGAGTGAGGGTAAATATGTAATAAGTGTGCGTGAGTGTGTGTATGTCTTCCAACCTCACGTCTTTCTTCCCTTTTATTTACCTGCTTATGATGGTAGATTAGGGCACGTTTAATTTAGCATACCTTATGCTATGCATGTGTGCATCCATGCATTTGTATTGCATGCATTAGGCTCGGTACATCACGCTAACTGCATCTGTACTTCAATTCCCAAATTGAATATGTGATAGTTGATCGCATTTCATATGCCATGCTTAGGTTAGCCGAGCCTATCTAATTGCATCCTGCATGTGATGCATTAGCCATTTTTTAACATGAACTAGGACATGCATGTTTGCTAACTAGTTTACTATTTTGGCACAGAGTACGATGTAAGTATTTATGCTTTAGCACCTCGCATGTGTGTGAATGTTAACATGACAGTATGCTTGCCATGCGGCTAAATGCTTATGTGTTAAACTGTTTGAATGCCTGTGGGTGAAGGTTGGATTGCTTGAGTTGGAAAAACTCATTGAAATCCGTGTTTTAGCCTACTTGCAAGTAGTAAAATCCAAAGTATTTCCAAAGTAAACGGATATGCAATGTTTATTCCCAAATTAGGCAATCTAGTCTATACTTGTTTGCTGCACGCATAAACATAGTAATTCTAGGCTAATAACCGGAATAAGAACACATAAACGTTTTCAAAACAGAATATCACGGTTAGTAGAGGCCGGTCTTCGGACTGGGCGAAAGGGGTGCTCATAGCTGACCTTCCCCGATCGTACCCAAGCTCCCGAGCCGAGACAACTCCGGTGATGACGGACATGTGGCCTTCGGCACCGAGTCAGGGTTTCCTAAATTTCCCCATTTTAAAAATATTTAGGTGGCGACTCTGTATCTGGCAAAGCAGTCCATGTTTGGCACTACTTTTTCAAAAATCTGTTTCTCAAAACGATTTGCCAGATTTGGACTCTTTGGTTCAGATTAAGAACCGCGACAACAAAAATCGCGAGTCCGAACTGTAGTAGCGAGGCCCCCCTCCGCGGGCGTGTCTACAGTTTCTGGCGACTCTGCTGGAGATTTTTTGAGAGCTTGACTTGAACTCATGATATCCTGTTTTGATTTCATTTATGTGTCTCATTGCATTGCATTTGCATTGGTGTGCCTAGGAACACAGTGTTTGCCATCTGCCATTCCTGAACGGTTTGCCGGAGGCTTGTCTTGTCAAGGCATGTCCATAAGGCTGACCGGCTATGGGCTCTGACAGCATGGGAACACAAACCCCGGTTTTACCGAGGCACCCTTTTTGACCATTCGACCTAGTGCATATTCGGAATCCATAGTGACCATTCCAAGTTAGGACAGGTTGCTTACCCGATGTTAGGTTGTTTGAGAACCGTTGTGTGCGTAGTGAAACCCTAGCTCCTGACAAAATAGGACAGGGAAACCCTACCCCAACGTAGGGGTGTTTTGGTTCTCTTTACTTGCTATGTGCTTCTAGAATGTATTTCTATAGGAAAAGTACATGTCAGTTTGCAAGTTTAAGTGTCAGACCTGAGGACACCAGTATTAGTATCAGTTGTGAGAATCAGTTATCCGCGGGTATCAGGGTTCAGTTTTCGGGAACAGTGATTTCTGGGAACAGTGATCAGCAGTAGGGTACAGTTGTCTGGCTACACCCGTGTTTGATCAGTTTGGGCTGAAATGCTGTATGTTTTTTCCTTTCAAGGTTCAGAGAGTTATAGAGTTGATACAGAATAGCCAGTGTCTCCCCTTTGCCGAGGTAGGATTTATGGCGGCACAAAATTCAGAAGAAGTTGTGGTTATGACGGCTGCATTGGAACAGGGAACCGCTCCGCAGAGTGAGGCCAGCATCAATATGTCACATCCACCTAGGTCGCCCGTTGTGCACCCGGTCTGGGCTCCCCAGTTATACCAAGCTCGTGAGCCCACCACCTTTGAATTGATGGGGATGATAGGTGACCTCCAGAGGTCCGTGGCCGATCTGGCCTATGGAATGTCGGCTTCACCGCCAGCGGCGCCGTATGCTGGGAATTTCGTACCACAAGAGCCCCCGCTGCTGGGGCGGATTGTGATAGAGCTCAGCCAGCCAGAGGTGGCTTCCAGCTACAGTCGCGACATGCCAGCACCAACCCAGACCCTTGATCAGGCTGAGGCCAGAGGAAAAGACAAGGCAAAGGTAGACGCCGATCCTATTGAACAACTGCTGTGGGCAGTCGAGGCTCTGAAAGTCAGAGGGATGAACAAGCAACAAATATCTGCGATCGTGATCAAAGTTGTGGATGATGCTTTCCCCACTCCAATCAAAGGCAGTTCAAGCCAGGCAGAAAATCGGGATGGGCCCCGTCATGCCCAGACGATTCCTGTTGTTCCCAACCCTGCACCAGGAAAGGGTCAAAAGGCCAAGGCAGTGCCAGCCGACCCTTTCGCTAGCGCATCTGGCAAGAATCCTCAAACTTCAAAGTACCTGCCCCGAGGGAGCAGGGTCTTTCACGACCTCTACATGCCTTTGTTTAGGGCATTACTAATATTGGCGAAGAATGGGCATCTTAAACCTTTGGAGCCTCGGCCACTCCCGAAGAATCTCCCCGCCACGCATGATGCTACCTTGTACTGTGCGTACCACCAACAGTCCGGTCACAGTACCGATGGATGTTCCCGCCTTCGTCACGAAGTGCAGGATTTGATTGATAACAAGGTTATCCTCCCACCCACCTCAGCCAAGTCTGTCACCACCCAGTTGTTGGATTTCGAGGGATCAGATACTGCGAGTATGTAAAGTGAACCGCCTGCGGGCGACATTTGGTATATTTTGGATGTAGCGTCTGGCACGCATTTTTGAGCATCGGTGAAACCGAGTTTTGTAAATCCTGGCTTGGGTGTCAAGTTAGTCTTTTGTTTTGAGTCTGTCTCTTTGTCTTGAGTCAGTCTTTTGCTTAAGGGTCTGTCTGGTTGCATCGAGTCAGTCCCCTTTGTATATAATACCAGGTGATTCTGGAGTTGTTGTCCCGAAAACCGTTTTGTCTTGTAATTATCTGTTTTTGTTTTGAGTCTGTTCCTGCCGAGGGGCCAGTCGCACCAACAAATCCGAATGAAACAGCTGTTGCTATCTCAACTTCATGCTTGCTTTCAGCATAAGTGCCAGAGAATTTGAATGGGCTGACAGTACATCTCGCCTGCTCTCCTGCGCGCTAAGCTCATTGCATTAACCTAAGTTTTCCAAAAACCTTTTGAACACTGCGGTGATAAAAACGAAGAGGAAGGAATTCCTCGGGTTTTGCAAAATTTTGATCATTTTGAGAGAAAGAGAGGCGTGCTAAGCCTTTTTAATGAATGAAACCATGCTTGTCAGCGTGAGTACTGGGAAGGATCCTGGCCTGGATCCAGATTGGTTCCACACTATCTTCGGCGCGAGCGATTTGTCGCTTTCTTAAAAACTTTCAAAAACAAATATTTTACGCGGCCCTGCGAAGACCTGTGTGGAATCCCTCTTGAGGTCGCGCAGCCTAGGATCGCTCTCAGTCTCAAGATTCAACCCGTTTGTTTTCCGACTTTGAACCCGTTCAGAACGTTCAGAAAGTTCAACGGACAAACGCCATGAAAGGTCTGTATGTCCAGTTTCGAAACAGCTCTCGAGCAAGAGGCACCAAAGCCGAATCGGAAGGAGCAGATCTCGCCAGAAGAAGCTCGTGGAGTAACCAGGATGGATTCTTCGCAAATCAGTGCAATGGCCGTTCTCCTAGACACAGAGAGGCTTCAACTTCAAAAAACCATTTGGCATGGACTTGCTACACTTTTACCCTTGAGAGGCTCGCTGGGCCGAAAACCCGGAAGGGCGACCCAGGCAAAAGTTAGAGCAAGAAAAATATACAAAAAAGCAAAAAAATACAAAAAAAAAAGAAGAAGAAAAGAAAAGAAAGACAAAAAATACAAAAAAGAAAAGAAAAAGAAATGAGCAAAAGAAAATGAAAAGAAGCTCGCAAGGTCGAAAACTTGCATTGGGCGCCTTGGCAAAAGTGAGAGCCTAAAAAAAGTGAAGGTTAAAATACCCGAGTGTACCTTAACCGGAACTACGTGAGGCTTGATTCCCATGTTTGGGATACGTAGGCAACTTCATCATGAAGTCCAGCCCCCAATGCTTTCATAGCGTCTCAGTCCATGCACTGGTTTCAATTTCATCCCGAAGTCCAGTTGCCAACACCCTTCAAGGTGATTGTGTCCATATATGTTTTGTGACCATCTTCGTCATCGCTGTGTCCAAGAGCTCGACCACCGCCAATGAAGACTGTCTGCGGATTGCTGCGGCACCACCCAAACAAGGGGCAACTTTCCGTTGCCACGAGCCGCCGTGAGCCGCCATTCAAACCAGGGGCAACTTTCCGTTGCCTCCCACCCCCTTCAAACCAGGGGCAATTTTCCATTGCCTCCGATCCGAGGTTGCGCATCTCAAAGAGTAAGTTTCATGCTCGTTGAGCATTGACTGTTAGCAAAATAGTTTTTGAAAATTTTTACTGAGGTTGACTATTTTCTCGAAAACTCTTTCATTTTCCAAAACTGGACCATTGTCTTGGACCCAAAAAGGAAAATTTTCAGTGCTTACAGCCTGACTTGCACGGTTTTCAAATCAAAAATCGAACAAGTACGTTAATCCGACTCTCATTTTGATCAAACTTGTTTTAGTAGAAAACCAAAACAAAAAATGGTTAAAATGATGAACTAGGGGCACAGCTGAGCCAGGCGTTCTGTCTTTCCCCCGTCATCGACGTACTTGCCAGAAGAGCACTCTACCCGCCAGAAGAAATAGCTGTGAGCTAACGGTATTGAGCATGAACCCACACCTTTCTAGTTATCCATCAATCACCCCGGGGAGGGATGAAAAATGAGAGAATGAAGAATAGAGAGGTGTAAGTTGAGAGAAAAGTGAGGAAAAGGGTTTTGAGAGAAAATCCAAGCTTGAGAGTCGAGTGATGTGAGAATCACAAATCAGACAGGGTGGGAAACAATGCCTAGAGAAACTGGTTCCTCGTGATCTGAGGTCCCCCGTCTTCGTCAACGCGTCTGTATGTCGTGTCTTTTGTTTTGTATATCTCAACCTTTGTTTTAGGTCTCTTTCGAGTGTGTCTCGTTGTGTTTAGGTCGTGTACCTATAAATGAGTCCTCCCCGCTGTGTTCAGTTGTAGGCTCGATACCCCGGTTAAGAAAACCCCTTTTCCGAAAGTTAATCGTTTATGCTCAGAATGTTGTGCCATTCTCTATATCCGATTGTATTTCAACTTCGGCTGGTTTCACCGCTGTAGTCCGTCTTGTCAGATTGGGCTGTTTGTTCGGGGTGCGCTATGTGCAGAAGGTGCAAGAAAGTGCATTTCCGATGCTCAACCGGCCTCCGTTTTGACCTTGGACTGCGGCTTCCGTGCGTGGCACTACAATTCATACAAGGTGTATCCTTTTCGTATCCTTTTGACTTTTACAAGGTCCAAAAGTTGCCCCATGTGTATCGCATAACCGTCACACTATTTTGTGCATTTCAAACCGACGAACTGTTTTGTGCATTTCAAATCGTCGCACTATTTTGTGCATTTCAAACCGACGCACTGTTTTGTGCATTTCAAACCGGCGCACTGTTTTGTGCATTTCAAATCGATGCACTGTTTTGTGCATTTCAAACCGGCGCACTATTTTGTGCATTGCAAATCAATCGCGCTGTTTAGCGCATCGCATTGTCTAGTGCATTTCAAAATTACTTGCGCTATTTTACGCACAGCATCGCACTGTTTTGTGCACCTCACTTGCATCTCGCATGTATCCTATCGCGCTATCTTGCGCACCTCACTTGTACTTGTTAGTACATTGCATTGTTTTGAACATAAACCGGCCTCGCGTAGCGTATAAATCCAATTGTCAAAATCTTCTCGCATATCATTTTTGCATCTTATGAGGCGTGCGTGTCTCATTTGTATCACCTTACATTCCGTATGGCACGCGTGCCGCACTTGCATCATGTGCTTCTCAAAAAACAAACAAAAAAAAAAAAACAATCATAGTGCATTGTCATGCATTTGCATTGTAGCCTGCATGCATTCATTACATCACCTTCCGCCTATGGCTTGCGCCTTTCCAGGTTGAGCTTGGTCCGGTATGTGCCCTTACTTTTCATGTTAAAACATAGTTCTGCATGTGTATCGCGCCGATTCCACGCTAATATGTTGGTTGAGGGTTGCGGCACCTTTTCTGTGTTACACATGGCTCGTATGTGTACATGCCTTTCCTAGGCAAGATTTGGTTTGGCTTGCGTGCCATATCCATTGTATCCATATCCATTCCATTGCATATTTGTACATATTGCATTGTAGCCTGCATGCATTCATTGCATCGCCTTCCGCCTATGGCTTGCGCCTTTCCAGGTTGAGCTTGGTCTGGTATGTGCCCTTACTTTTCATGTTAAAACGCAGTTCTGCATGTGTATCGCGCCGATTCCACGCTGATATGTTGGTTGAGGGTTGCAGCACCTTTTCTGTGTTACACGTGGCCTGTATGCGTACATACCTTTCCTAGGCAAGATTTGGTTTGGCCTGCGTGCCATATCCATTGCCATCTTCCTAGCATATCCATATATATTACATTGTAGTGTAATTTTTGCATCCGGCATTAGGATCGTAGTCCTTTCTCCAGCGGGTCGTTTCCCCACTTATGTCAATTCCACCCAATACTTGTTCTTGCGTCTGTTTACAATGCTCATAGTTCAGTTGACCGTTCTATGGTAGACAGACTTGTTATCTCCATCAATCTATTTGACATAGGTATGGTTTCGAACCGCTCGTGATTGGACCGTGATTCAATTGCTTTGCATGTAGTTTGCATTGTTTCAATTACATTGCATCTTCATTTGCATTGTTTATACATTGTTTTGTATATATTACATATCATTTTGCATCCGTTTTGCATCCATTTTGCATTGTCATGCATGTTGCTAACGATATTGTACCTGTTAAGTTTGTTTGCTTTTCAGGCACGATATTATATGTACGGTTCATTTGAGGCTGGTGCAACCAGACGAACCGGACAGGTATTGTATCTCCCGAGTGAGACGTATTGAGAATTGCATAATTCTCTTACATCCTTTCTGCATTCTAGTGTAGTTTGGTGTATGCTAGCTTAAAATTGTCGCATGTATGCTTCGTTACAGCTTTCTTTGCATGATCATAAGTTATGCTCGGCTTCGTGCATTGTCTTGCATTTTTCCCCTGCCTTCGGGCGCATATCTTGATTGTCTTGCATGATTGTCTAAGTCTTCGGCCTTGTCAAAAATGGGTCGTCTCTGGGCTTTGACATTCACTCCCGTCATTGTTATGACTTTCGAGTTCTGTCAAAGAGGGGCAACTGTAGACACCCCATTTTTGACCGTCCTCAAGACTTGGACGTCACCGTTGGAACACTCGGTGATTATCCATGTTTGTGTTCGTTTGGAGTTCCCGGAGGCCTTGGCTCGTGCGCCTTGCCTCAGGATCTCCGAACTTGACTGTTTAGTGTCTGGTTTCACACCAAACACTTGTGTTTTGCCTTTGAGAGGCAGGGTAGGGCTTGTAGACGATCCCCACCCACCACCGGCAGTGGCTAGAGGCCACCGGCTGGTTTTTGCTGCCACCGGCAATGTATATTGCCGGCCGGCACTCTTTTTGACCAAGATGGCATTTTTGGCCGGCCGATTACTGTGCATCTGCTTTTGCAGATATTTTAAGACAACTGTCTTGCTTTTGCTCCCCTCCATACACGTGTATGGAGAGATCTCCCTCTTATGAAGCTTGTCTTGTAAGCTTTACAAGACAAGAAGTGCCATATAGAGAGAGATTGGTCTCTTGGCTTGAAAAGGTTAGAGACTTAAGATATTTTGAGAGCTTAGACAGCCATTGTTAGGGTTTGAGTTCTAGGGTTAGGGTTAGATATACATTCTATCTCTCTTTCCCTCTCTTTTGTGCTCTTGTGTGTGTTTTAGTCCATACTATTGCACACAAGCACCTAGTGTTTCACCTTCCTCTTGGAGCTGAGGTTCTAAGGGACTGATTTTGAGGTTTTGAAGCTGATTTCAAGCCAAGGAGGGCCATTGGAGCATCTTTGTTGAAGAAGTCTTCAAGGGTAAGAATCTCACCCCTTTTTACCCCATTTTTGCATTGTATTTCTACCTATCTTAAATTCGTTTTTGAGCTTAGTGTATAATACAAAAAAGTTCTATTTTTAAACCCTCTTGGTTGTTTGTTAAGAGTGTTTTGTGGTTTGGGTAAGCTTGAGTACCCTTAGGCCTTGAAAGGCCTCATTTTGTGCCCTTTTGTGTGAACTCCGGGATTTTGGTGTTGGGGTCTCTTCACCACTGAAATCTTGAGGGATTTCAGTGGTGAAGATGATGTCTTGATGTCCCAAGAAGGAGAGGGCCACCCCCTCTCCTTGTTGTCCTTGAAAAGGGCATGTTTTGGCCTCTTGAGAGAGCATTATGTTTGAGGGTGTATTGACCATGACTTGGCTGCTTTTTATGCTTAATATGTCATGTTATGCCTCTGTTTTTACTTGGTTTTGGTACTCCATGCATGCTTAGCATAGTTGCCATGTAATGCCTTGTTATGCCTTAACATGTCTTAGGTTGTGTGCCTTTGTTTCTAGCATGTTTTAGGCTTACATTTGTGAAGATTTTGTGCTTATCTTGACATGTTTTAGGTCTGTCCATAAGTGTTTGGGTTGATTTTGGCATGCTTGGTATAGCTCCTTTGTATTTGGGCTTGTTGGCCTTGAGCATATGAATGTATAGCATGAAATCTTTGCATTGATTTGATGATTTGGGGTCACCCTACATGTCATTTCAGTCCTATTTGCATGCCTATATGTCTGCCTTGCATGCCTCTTTAATGCTTTAAAAGCATGTGTTGCATGCTCCATGTTTTGACCATTACGCATGTCTTTGTTTTTGAGTCATTTGGATGCCATCTAAGTGGTCCTTAGGCCTTGTATTAATGTCCCAAAACTCTGTTTTTGGTCAATGAGTTCACGCCATGTTTGGTCTTGCTAAGTGTAGTTCAATGCTCCTTTGGTTGGCTTTGAACACTTGGACTATTTGTTGCATGTTTGGCTTGATTTGTTGCTTGGTTTGGCACCATGTTTTAGCATGATTTCAATGCTTATGTTGCATGCTAATTAGTCCATGATTCCCCCTTTCAAATGTGTTTGAGAGTTGTTCAATTTATGCCTAAGTGTTGGCCTTTCAACATGTGTATGTGTGCATGTGTATCTGGTTCCTCATTATAGCACTTTGGCCCTTGTTTTAGGCCTTATTAGAGCTGCCTAAAATCATGCTTTAGACCACCTTTGCATTGGTTAGCATTGCCTCATATTTGTTTGCATGCTTGCATAAGTTTGTTGCCATGCCATGTTGCATCCTTAGCTTGCATACTTAGGTTGCATTGCATCTTGCATGCATGCTTTGTTCCTTGACTTGATGATAGGAATTGGGCCTTGTTTGGTTTGATTTGGTTTGCATGCATTTGAAATCAAAGTTGCATACTTGGTTCTTTCGGCCATCATGCATGAAAATGCGTGATTGGTGGTCCGAGAATCGAGGCACATGCCCCTTTGAGTCATTATCATGATAAGGGACATGGTTGGTGCATATATGCCTTGAATTGTGCTGCCATGCTTTGCCTTGCCCTCTGTTGCTGTCATTTGCAGATTCTGCAGGAACACTCTGCCGACCGGCAGTGTAAGGTGCCGACCGGCAACAATTTCTCTGCCGACAGCTTCATTTTGTGCCGATGGCCACACACCACTGCCGGTGGTAATTCCACTCAGCCGGTGGCACTCCCCAGTGTCCAGGGACGCAGTCCTGAGGTTTTGACAGCCTCCAGAGGAGTGAAGGAAGGAAAACAGAGGCAGCCTATGCATGGCGGCGCATTTCCTGAGGCGTTTTCCCTGTTTTCTTAGTTTTAGTTAATTTGCTTAGTTGATTAGGCAATTTGTAATATTAATTAGCTTGCGTAGTTAATTAATTTGTAATATTTATTTGGTCCCTCCGAGTGAGGGTAAATATGTAATAAGTGTGCGTGAGTGTGTGTATGTCTTCCAACCTCACGTCTTTCTTCCCTTTTATTTACCTGCTTATGATGGTAGATTAGGGCACGTTTAATTTAGCATACCTTATGCTATGCATGTGTGCATCCATGCATTTGTATTGCATGCATTAGGCTCGGTACATCACGCTAACTGCATTTGTACTTCAATTCCCAAATTGAATATGTGATAGTTGATCGCATTTCATATGCCATGCTTAGGTTAGCCGAGCCTATCTAATTGCATCCTGCATGTGATGCATTAGCCATTTTTTAACATGAACTAGGACATGCATGTTTGCTAACTAGTTTACTGTTTTGGCAAGGAGTACGATGTAAGTATTTATGCTTTAGCACCTCGCATGTGTGTGAATGTTAACATGACAGTATGCTTGCCATGCGGTTAAATGCTTATGTGTTAAACTGTTTGAATGCCTGTGGGTGAAGGTTGGATTGTTTGAGTTGGAAAAACTCATTGAAATCTGTGTTTTAGCCTACTTGCGAGTAGCAAAATCCAAAGTATTTCCAAAGCAAACGGATATGCAATGTTTATTCCCAAATTAGGCAATCTAGTCTATACTTGTTTGCTGCACGCATAAACATAGTAATTCTAGGCTAATAACCGGAATAAGAACACATAAACGTTTTCAAAACAGAATATCACGGTTAGTAGAGGCCGGTCTTCGGACTGGGCGAAAGGGGGTGCTCATAGCTGACCTTCCCCGATCGTACCCAAGCTCCCGAGCCGAGACAACTCCAGTGATGACGGACATGTGGCCTTCGGCACCGAGTCAGGGTTTCCTAAATTTTCCCATTTTAAAAATATTTAGGTGGCGACTCTGTATCTGGCAAAGCAGTCCATGTTTGGCACTACTTTTTCAAAAATATGTTTCTCAAAACGATTTGCCAGATTTGGACTCTTTGGTTCAGATTAAGAACCGCGACAACAAAAATCGCGAGTCCGAACTGTAGTAGCGAGGCCCCCCTCCGCGGGCGCGTCTACACGTTCCCTTTCACTTCTAAGAACTCTTAGGCATACATTGAGCATTGTAATTGAATTAAAGAGATAAGAATGAAGCCTAAAGAGGAATATGTGACTTAAAGAATGGATTGAATTATTTGTGACCCATATGTGTTATGTGATATGTAGGGTCAAGCTCTAGGGCAAATCCACAAGCCGATCACTGTGAGTAATATCTGAAATATGCTGTTGTCCAATTGCTTACTTCTATATAAGTTTTGTAAAGTTCATTAATTTGAATAGTGGACAAAGTTTGATATGAAAGTTTGAAAGGCCTAAAGGCCAGATTGATATGAAAGTTTGAAAGGCCTAAAGGGCAGTTTGATATGAAAGTTTGAAAGGTCTAAAGGCTAGTTTGATATGAAAGATTGAAAGGCCTAAAGGCCAGTTTGATACGAAAGTTTGAAAGGCCTAAAGGCCAGTTTGATATGAAAGTTTGAAAAGGCCAAAGGCCAGTTTGACATGAATGAATTGGGCCCAAGGCGGTCTGATGTATAATGATCCAATGTATTTCCTTTATTTGATATTATTCACTAGGCTTTCGCTCACGCTCATTCATGTGTTTGTAGGTAAGCCAAGAGAGGTCCAGACCCAGCCCCAGTGAAGTCTGTATGGAACAACCGGGTTTTGGAGAGTCAACCCATGTGTCTCATGCACGAGACTCGCCTTCTCCTTTTTGTCATTTTGTTCTATGTTGTCATGTTGGCAAAGTCTTTGTATATGTCTGTATATAGTTTTCATGGGTTAACTTTGTTTGGGATGATCCTATCTGTACAGAACTTTATGGTACTATATTTCTATTGTGAGTTATTAATGCATAGGTATGGTTTGTTATGATGTGCCATGTAAGCACAACTCTATGGACAAAGTTTTAAATTGCTTCCGTTTGGCCCCCATTAACTTTGTTAGAATATGTTTGGTTTGGTTTGAGGTCGTAGGTAATCTCATGATTACTGGTCGGTTATGTCCTTAACCCACGGGGGCGGGTTCGGGTCATGACAGAGTGGTATCAAAGCACGAGTTACTAACTCACATACTTGTCCACAAGAGCAATAAGCGTCTAGAAACGATATAGGATGCATTCATGTGATAAGTATGACTTTGATAGTATCGGGAATGCATCTAAATGTTTCAATACGAACAACTATGTGTTATAAGTTATGATTTCCTTGCATTGCAATTTATTTGAATATGCATGCTCCTTAATGTATGCATACTTGTAAATCTTTTGTATGAAGTATAATGTAAGTTTAATTAGATGGTGAGAATAAGAGGTGATGAGATAGAGGAATCCTCTATTGCCTAAATAGACAGAATGGAAAGAGTGATACAGGAAATGGCATAAGCTTTGAGATAGCAACAGGAGTGGCAACAACAGTGGCAGCAACCACACCCGCCACCTCCACCTCCGGCACCACCCGTGCCAGATAATTAGAATGATGATCGGATAATAGCTCTCACTAAAGAATTCAAGAAGATGAAACCACCACCATTCCATGGTGGATTAGATCCGTTGAAAACCGATGCATGGGTTCTCAGCATTGAGAAATTGTTTGATGTATTCCCTTGCTCGGAGACACAAAAAGTGCTTCTAGCCACTTTTATGCTAGAAGACGAGGCAAGGAGATGGTGGATGTTAATGCGAGAAAATCATAAAGATGTTGACTGGGTGAAATTTTTTGAAAGTTTCTATGACAAGTACTTCCCGCAGTGTGTTCAGGACAGGAAAGTAGTAGAATTCATGGAACTAAGGCAAGACAGTATGACCGTAACTGAGTATGAGGCCAAATTCATTGAATTGGCCAGGTTTGCACCTCATGTGATTGATACTGACTATAAGAAGGCAAGACATTTGAAGGTGGGCTTCGGAGTGACATCCTAGAAAGAGTGAATGTCTTGAAACTGGAAACCTACATTGGAGTGCTAGACGAGGCCATCATATCAGAAGCCAACATAGCTAGACAGACTAAGCCAACAACAGAATGGAAAGGCAACAAGAGGCAAGGCTTCTTTTCAAAGAAGAAATTTATGAAAAAGCAGAATACGGGCTCCTCAAATACTTCTAAATCTTTCCAAGACACATCTCCCATGTGCAATGTTTGTAGCAAAAGGCACCGTGGGGTTTGTTACCGTGTGTTAGGGGCCTGTTTCAAATGTGGGAAACAAGGGCATATGGCCCGAGATTGTAATCAGAATGGTGGAAAGATGGCTACTAGCTCAACTGCATCGATCCCGAAGCCGGGAAATACTTTGAGATCTGCTACTACCGGGGATACAGTGAGACAGGGGAGAGTTTTGCGCTTGTTCCAGGCGATACACGGAATGCCAACGTAGTTGTCTCAGGTACTATTTCTACATGTAATCAGGATGCTTTTGTGTTAATTGACTCCGGATCCACACACTCTTTGTGACATATGTATTTGCATCTAGACTGAATAGACCCCTAGAATTACTGCCATATCTGCTATGTGTGTCTGCTCCATCTGGGGAATCTATATTGTGTGAATCTATATACCGGTTTTGTGATATGCATGTTGAGGATGCTATCCTATATGTGGATTTGTTGCCCTTGAATTTTAGAAATTTTGATGTAATTTTGGGCATGGATTGGTTGACTAAATATTGTGCCACCATTGATTGTGTGACAAAACGGGTTGTGTTTAAACCACCAGAACAGAATGAGATTGTGTTTGTGGGTAATGGGGTAGTGCCTCCACCTTATTTGATATCTGCAATGAAAGCATGTAAACTGATCAGGAAAGGGTGCCAGGGTTATTTGTGCTATGTGTTGTCAGAACAAACTGTGAATGTTGAATTGAATGACATCCCTATTGTTAGAGAATTTCCAGATGTTTTTCCAAATGAATTACCTGGGGAATTGGTAGACAGGGAGATAGAGTTCATTATTGAAACCGTGCCAGGCACTCAGCCCATCTCTAAAACTCCCTACAGAATGGCTACTGCCGAAATGAAAGAATTGAAATAACAATTGCAAGAACTGCTTGACAAGGGGTTTATTCGACCTAGCACTTCACCTTGGGGTGCACCAGTGCTATTTGTGAAAAAGAAGGATGGAGCTTTGCGGTTGTGCATTGACTACCAGGAATTGAACAAGGTAACAATAAAGAACAGCTATCCCTTACCCCGTATTGATGACTTATTTGACCAGTTGCAGGGATCACAAGTATTTTTCAAGATTGATTTGAGATCCGGGTATCATCAGTTAAAGGTAAAGGCGGAAGATGTTGAGAAAACTGCATTCAGAACGAGGTATGGACATTTTGAGTTTCTTGTTATGCCATTTGGAGTGACTAATGCTCCGGCAGCTTTTATGGACCTAATGAACCGAATTTTTAAAACCTACCTTGACGAATTTGTTGTGGTTTTTATTGATGACATTTTGATATACTCTGAGGATAGACTTGAACATGAACAACATTTGAGAATTGTCCTGTAAATACTTAGAGAAAGGAAATTGTTTTCTAAACTAAAGAAATGTGAGTTTTGGTTGGATGAAGTTGTTTTCTTAGGGCATATGATCAACAAGGAAGGGATTTCAGTGGACCCACAAAAAATAGAGGCAATTGTGAATTGGTCTACACCGACAAATGTAACAGAGGTCCGCAGTTTTATGGGCTTAGCCGGGTATTACAGGAGGTTTGTGAAAAACTTTTTGAAGATAGCTGTACCTCTTACCCAGTTGACACGCAAAGGGCAACCATTTAAATGGAATGATGACAGAGAGTTTGCCTTTCATGAACTAAAGACAAGATTGACCACTGCACCAATTTTGACACTACTTTCAGGTACGAAGAATTTTGTAATTTTCAGTGATGCGTTTTATAAAGGTTTGGGTTGTGTGTTAATGCAGAACGAAAAGGTTATTGCTTACGCCTCCCGACAATTGAGGCCACACGAGAAGAATTACCCAACACATGACCTAGAATTAGTCACAGTTGTTTTTGCTTTGATGATCTAGCGGCATTATCTGTATGGAGCAAAGTGTGAAGTCTACATAGATCACAAGAGCCTGAAATACTTCTTTACACAGAAAGAGCTGAATATGCGACAGAGGAGATGACTTGAACTGATAAAAGACTATGATCTGGAGATTCAGTACCACCCCGGGAAAGCCAATACAGTTGCTGATGCCTTAAGCAGAAAATCAACAGGGAGTATGGCTTGTTTGCTTACTGAACAGAAGGAGATTCTGCAAGATTTTGAGAAGTCTGAAATTGAAGTGGTATTGTGTGAACAGGACGGATTGATAGCCGTTATCTCAGCTGAACCGGCAACCCTTGAAGAAATTAAACAGAAACAGAACGAGGATGAATTCCTCAAGAAAGTGATTGATGAATATGAGACAAGTCTGAAAGCAGAGTTCAGCATTGAAAATGAAGTGAGGAGATTTCGAAATCGAATGTGTGCCCCAAGTATTCCGGAACTAAAGAAGCGGGTTTTAGATAAAGCCCATAAATCAGTGTTTGCCATGCATCCGGGTAACAATAAAACGTATCGAGACTTGAAACAAACTTATTGGTGGCCTAAAATGAAGAAAGAGATTGCAGAATATGTGTCCAAATGTCTTCAGTGCCAGAAAGTTAAAGCTGAACATCAGAAACCAGGCGGTCTACTGCAACCTCTCCCTATTCCTGAATGGAAGTGGGAGCATGTGACTATGGATTTCGTCGTTGGCCTACCTCGGACTCCTCGAGGTATGGATTCTATTTGGGTTGTAGTTGATAGACTAACTAAATCTGTACATTTTCTGCCAGTCAGAACTACGTTTAATGCTTATAGATTGGTTACCATATATGTTGATGAGATTGTCCGTTTGCACGGAGTTTCGGTATATATTGTGTCGGATAGAGATCCGAAATTTGTATCTAGATTGTGGAAACGTTTGCAGGAAGCTATGGGAATAGAACTGAGATTTAGTACTGCATTCCATCCACAGACAGATGGGCAATCAGAACGAACAATTCAGACTTTTGAAGATATGCTTTGAATGTGTGCTTTAGATTTTCAGGGGAGTTGGGGAGACTATTTGTCACTTGTAGAGTTTGCATACAATAACAGCTTCCACTCCAGCATCGGTATGGCATCATATGAGGCTTTGTATGGTAGGAGGTGTAGATCACCTATTTGTTGGATAGAAGTCGGGGATAAAGCTTTACTTGGGCCTAAAATTGTGCAAGACACTTCTGAAAAGATCAAAACCATTCGGCAAAGGCTCAAAACGGCTCAAGACCGGCAAAAGAATTATGCAGATGTTCGAAGAAGACCTCTTGAGTATGAGGTTGGTGACCATGCGTTCATCCGTGTTTCCCCGATGAAAGGCTAAGTCAGATTTCGGAAAAAGGGCAAGTTGTCGCCCCGTTACATTGGGCCATTTCAAATTTTGGAATGGCTTGGTCTGGTTACCTATAGAGTTGCTTTGCCACTGGGATTCGAACAAATCCATAATGTGTTTCACGTGTCGATGTTGAGGGGTTACCTCCGAGACCCGTTTCATATGATTGATTATCACCAGGTAGCTATAGATGAAAATATGGAATACGCTGAATGGCCGGAACGTATTGTTGATCGGCAAGTGAAACAATTGAGAAGCAACTCCATCCCAATGGTGAAAGTGGAATGGAAAGAACATTATGGGACAGATGCCACGTGGAAAAAAGAGGAGGAAATGCGACTATGCTATTCACATTTGTTTCCCGACGAAGGTAAAATAAATTTGGAGGACCAAACTTCCTAAATGGGGGAAGACTGTGATATCATTGTTCTGTAGTATGCTAATCGGTCCTTAACATGAATATGATTATGTGTTTGATATGATTTTGTGTGCCATTATGTGAAAATATGTGGTTTTGAATTTCTATCTGTTCACCGTAGGAATAACTGTTCGATTGTCTGCTTTGGAAATTAAATTGAAGGCCTTATCGGCCATAGAAACCGTAATTGATTACGCCAATCTAATTAGCATAATTTTAGAGCCTACGGCGAAATTTAATTGAAAATTATTTTGGATCAGATTGAGTTGATTAAAATAATGACTTAGTGCTCAAATCATTTAATCTTAAAATAATATGACTAAGGGAGCTTCTTATTAAGGGCATTATACACCCAATTCTCTCCCTTGGTATTCATTTGGCTGATTTAACTCTAAGAAAAAGAGAGAGGGTCAGCTTAGAGAGAGAGAGAGAGCTCACAATTGAAGTTTGATCTTAAAAGCTTGGAAACCTTGAAGATTACTCAAGAATTTGCCATAGATTGTGAGAATTAAAGCTCCTAGGTGAGTATTTCTTGGATTCTAGTTTGTAATTTTGTGTATTCAAGCTAGTTGGGTAATCAAGAGTAAGAATTGGCAAGAAATGAGTTGGTTTTGGTTGAATTGAAAGTCATAGAACACATGCATGTAAGGAATTGCTATGAATTTCCGTATTTGAACACAATGTGTATAATCTATGTTGAATCTTGTTTGAAATCCATGTATTTGATCATCTCTTCACCAATTAAGTTGATATGAGTGAATATCTCTCACATGCAAGAGTAGATCATGGAGGTATGAGCTTTCCATGTTTGAATTTGATGTGTTGGTGATGAGTTTGGGTTAATTTGAGGCATGCTTGTAAGTAATTTAAGAAATTGAGCCTCATTGTGTTGTAATTTGGTGTTGGTATCATGTTAGTTTAGGTATATGTGAAATTTGAGCCATGGCATGCAAGAAATGTTGGTTAGAGTGTTGAAGTCGAGCTCAAGAACCATTATGGAAAACCCAGAATTTTGATGTTCGCTCGAGCGGGGATTTCGAGCTCCCAGTATCTTCTTGTAGGCATGGTGCCCGCTCGAGCGGGGAAGTTCACACTCGAGCGGGGAGCTATTTGGGATGAACTTCCGCTCGAGTGTCCGAGTTCGTGCTCGAGCGTAAAAATGACGCATCAAGCACTTTTTACAGACATGGTGTCCGCTCGAGTGGGGTAATTTCACGCTCGAGCGGGGAGCCATGTAGGGAGGCCTTCCGCTCGAGCGCTAGAGTTCGCGATCGAGTGTAAATTTGTCATATCCAGTACTTTTGTAGGCCTCAAGGGTCCGCTCGAGCGGGGAAGTCCATGCTCGAGCGGGGATCCTGTTTTCTGAAATTTTGAAAATGCATTCTGTGTTCTGTTTTCCGTTCCCTTTCACTTCTAAGCACTCTTAGGCATACATTGAGCATTGTAATTGAATTAAAGAGATACGAATGAAGCCTAAAGAGGAATATGTGAATTAAAGAACGGATTGAATTATTTGTGACCCATATGTGTTATGTGATATGTAAGGTCAAGCTCTAGGGCAAATCCACAAGCCGATCACTGTGAGTAATATCTGAAATATGTTGTTGTCCAATTGCTTACTTCTATGCAAGTTTTGTAAAGTTCATTAATTTGAGTAGTGGACAAAGTTTGATATGAAAGTTTGAAAGGCCTAAAGGCCAGTTTGATATGAAAGTTTGAAAGGCCTAAAGGCCAGTTTGATATAAGAGTTTGAAAGGCCTAAAGGCCAGTTTGATATGAAAGATTGAAAGGCCTAAAGGCCAGTTTGATACGAAAGTTTGATAGGCCTAAAGGCCAGTTTGATACGAAAGTTTGAAAGACCTAAAGGCCAGTTTGATACGAAAGTTTGAAAGGCCTAAAGGCCAGTTTGATATGAAAGTTTGAAAAGGCCAAAGGCCAGTTTGACATGCATGAATTGGGCTCAAGGCCGTCTGATGTATAATGAGCCAATGTATTTCCTTTATTTGATATTATTCACTTGGCTTTCGCTCACGCTCATTCATGTGTTTGTAAGTGAGCCAAGAGAGGTCCAGATCCAGCCCCAGTGAAGTCTGTATGGAACAACTGGGTTTTGGAGAGTCAACCCATGTGTCTCACGCACGAGACTCACCTTTGCCTTTTTGTCATCTTGTTCTATGTTGTCATGTTGGCGATGTCTTTGTATATGTCTCTATATAGTTTTCATGGGTTGACTTAGTTTGGGATGATCCTGTCTGTACAGAACTTTATGGTACTGTATTTTCGTTGTGAGTTATTAATGCATAGGTGTGGTTTGTTATTATGTGCCATGTAAGCATGGCTTTATGGGCAAAGTTTTAAATTGCTTCTGTTTGGTCCCCATTAACTCTACTAGAATACGTTTGGTTTGGTTTAGTTTGAGGCCGTAGGTAATCTCATGATTACTGGCCGGTTATGTCCTTAACCCACGGGACCGAGTTTGGGTCATGACATTATGTGTTTATGTGATAACATGTTGACGTGACTAAGTGGGTATGGAATAAAGTTTCTAGGATGTTGATTGGATCCTTGGGTTTCTGGGAGTCCTGTTGGAAAAGCACCTGATCAATGCTGTTTCTAACCGGAACTCTAGCAATGCCACGGGACTGTCATTATCCAAAAATGAAATTCATAAGTGCTTATGTGATTATGTGCTTACGTGGAGTGAATTACAATTGTCCATTGCATTAGGACGTGAGTGTTATTGCTTCGGCACATTTGTGAATGTGCTAATGTCTTCGTTACCTTTATTAGGATGTCAGGACGAGGACGTGGTAGTAGGCGAGGTAGGCCTAGGAGGCAGGAGATGCCTATACCGGATGAAATTCTGGCGCAGTAGGAGGGTGTTGGTCAGGCCAATGTGGCCGAGCCAGTTGGTCAGCAGGCCATGGGTGCCTTAGCCCGCGAGATGGAAGGAGCATTGAGGGAATCCATGGACATTCTCAGGGCTGAGAATCAGGTCTAGGTCCATGTGGCTGAGGCAGGGCCATCCTTTCTGAAGAGGGAGTTCTTCCGGTCTAATCCGGACAAGTTTGTGGGTGATCCTAAAGAGCCACTTAAGGCTGATGAGTGGCTTGAGCAGATGATGAAGATGTTTAAGATGCTTGGCATCGAAGACGGAGGCTTGAGGGTGACCTTGGCGTCTTTCCAGCTGAAGGGAGACGCGGGTCAGTGGTGGAAGTTTGTTCGAGGTCGTATTGGTGGGACTTGAAGGCTTTCGTTGATGCCTTCCAGGAGAAGTTTTTGCCTCCTGCTGTTAGGGAGAAGTTGAGGGATCAGTTCTGTCAGCTCAAGCAGCTGAATACACCAGTGGCCGAGTTTGAGGCCGCATTTACTAGCTTTTCGAGGTTTGCTCCTGAGTTAGTGGCGTTTGAGGAACGCCGTTGTCTTGAATTTGAGAAGAAGTTGAGGACTGGGCTCAAGCTTAGGGTTACGGGGTCCATCACTCGGGAGTATAGGCGTCTTGTGGATGCTGCGGCCCATCTTGAGATTATTTTGCATGAGGAGGAAGAGAGGATGAGGGGCTCTAAGAGGAGTCAGGACGGTTAGGGGCACGGTAGGAGGCAGAGGGGTCCTAACCCTCAACAGTCCTAGGGTGCATTTGCGAGATCTACCTTTCCAGTGCTGAGTTCAGGCTCTGGGAGAGGCAATCAGGGAGACTTTACCTGTTACAAGTGTGGTCAGCTGGGCCACAAGTCTCCAGCTTGCCCGTAGAGGAGAGGAGGGCAGAGAGTAGCTTCATCTTTGGCTCATCCTCAGAGCCATAGTCAGGGCAGAGGCCAGCCGCTCTCTTGTTACCAGTATGGTCAGGCGGGACACCTGAAGAGGTTATGCCCGCAGTTGAGTGGCACATCTGGTGCGTCTGGTTCGAGGCAGACACAGAGTTTTCAGCCAGCACAGTCAGTTCAGGCCTCGAGGGCCAATGAGGGAGCCTCTTCGGCTCAGTCTGCGCAGCAGTCTTTTGCTCCGAGAGGTGAGTAGGTAGATCAGAGACCTTCAGGGCGCGTGTATGTTGTTACAGCGCAAGACCTAGTACAAGCTCCATCTATTATGAGAGGTACCTTTTTGTTTTGCAACTCGGTTGCTAATGTGTTGATTGATACGGGTGCATCCCATTCCTTTATATCTGCTGCATTTGCATCTGTTTTGGGTTTGGAGTTGGCGTAGTTAGCATCTCCTATTTGTGTTGTATCACGTGTTGGGGGTGAGTTAATTTTGAAACAAGTGTGTAGAGACTACGATATAGAGGTCGCTGACCGTCGGCTTCCATTTTGTTTTGTAGTAATGGTTATGGCGGGTTTTGATGTGATTTTGGGTATGGAGTAGTTATTGTCATACCGGGCTATTATTGATTGCTACCACCAGAGGGTTACTGTATGTACCTTGAGCGGGGATTGTTTCCATTTCTTGGGAGATTGTGTTGGTAGAGTCTTGCCACTAGTGTATGATCCGCGAGGGCGGAGTCAGCTTAGTTGTCTTCTCAATAGCTGTATAAGTAGTGAGTGTGATGAGACCCAGGCTGAGTTGCCAAGAGTGGTTTGTGAGTACTCGGACGTCTTTGCCGAGGATCTTGTTAGTTTGCCACCCCATCGACAGATTGAGTTATCTATTGACTTAGTGCCTGGCACGGCCTCGATATCCATGGCGCCGTATCGTTTTGCCCCAGCCGAATTGAGTGAGTTGAAGATTCAACTCCAGGAGTTACTAGATAAGGGCTTTGTCCACCCTAGTGCTTTGCCGTGGGGAGCATCGAGTCTCTTTGCTAAAAAGAAAGATGGGGTTTTAAGACTTTGTATTGATTACTGGAAATTGAATTGGGCTACAGTTAAGAACAAATACCCTATGCCTTGTATAGATAATCTGTTTGACCAGTTGAAAGGGTCCTGTTGTTTCTCTAGGATAGACTTGAGATCGGGTTACCATCAGTTGAGGGTCAAGGAGGAAGATATCCCGAAGATGGCATTCCGTACGCGGTATGGCCATTATGAGTTTCTGGTGATGCCTATTGGGCTCACCAATGCACCGGCAGTGTTTATGGACTTGATGAACCGAATCTTCTAGGAATTCTTAAATCGCTTTGTGGTCGTTTTCGTGGACGGCATTTTAATTTATTCACCTTCTGAAGAGGAGCACAAGGAACACTTGAGAGTGTTGCTTGAATTGCTTAGAGCCCATGGGTTGTATGCCAAGTTTGGGAAGTGTGAGGTTTGGCTAAGAGAGGTCAAATTCTTCGGCCACGTGGTCTCTGGGGAAGGGGTGTCTGTAAATACATCCAAGATAGAGGTAGTGCAGGATTGGGCACAGCCTAGGAATGTTTTTGAGATCCACAGTTTTCTGGGATTGGCTGGTTATTACCGTCGATTTGTGAAAGATTTCTCCAAGCTAACTTCGCCGTTAACTAGGTTGACGTGGAAAGGGGTCAAGTTTGTATGGAGTGAGACTTGTGAAAAGTCGTTCCAAGAGCTTAAAGTTAGACTTATCACTGCTCCAGTTTTGATTATTCCAGAGAGGGGTTTGGGTTATGCTGTATATTGTGATGCCTCACAAGTGGGTTTGGGTTGTGTGCTGATGCAAGAGGGGAAAGTAGTAGCCTATGGCTCATGTCAGTTGAAAATACATGAGAAGAATTACCCTACACATGACCTAGAGTTAGCAGCTGTAATATTTGCCTTAAAAATTTGGAGGCATTACCTGTATAGTGAGAGATTCGAGGTGTTCTCGAATCATAAGAGTCTAAAGTATCTGTTTACACAGAGAGACTTGAACTTGAGGCAGAGGAGATGGATGGAGTTCATTGAGGATTACGATTTCGAGTTGCACTATCACCCGGGGAAGGCAAATGTTGTGGCCGATGCCCTTAGTAGGAAATCCATTAGTGATGTAGCTTGTATAGCCATCCGGGAGTGGGAAATGTTGGGTGCACTTGGCGAGTTTGATTTGCTTTTGGGCGAATCTGTTAAGTCTGCGGCCTTGTTTTTTGTAGTTACACAACCTACACTTGTGAATCGGGTGTTAGAGGCACAGAGAAGTGACCTTGAGGTAGAATGCCTCTGGGAGAAGATCTCCAGAGGGAAGGTTGAGAAACGTTTGACTGTATATCCTGACCTGAGTGTGAGGTACCGAGACCGCTTGTTTGTGTCGGAGTCTTGCCGAGAGGAAGTACTCCGAGAGTTTCACCATTCATGCCTTACGGTGCATCCGGGAGGCCCTAAAATGTATCGTGATTTGCGTCGCCAGTTCTGGTGGCGGGGTATGAAGAAGGATGTGGCAATTTTTGTATCTAAGTGCCTTACTTGTCAGCAAGTGAAGGCCGAACATCAGAGGCCAGCGGGTTTGTTGCAACCTTGCCTATAGCCGACTGGAAATGGGAGCATGTCACGATGGACTTCGTTGTAGGTCTTACGAGGACTTAGCGGGGTAGCGATGCTATTTGGGTGATCGTAGACCGGTTGACTAAGTCGGCGCACTTTATTCCTATGCGCGTGAGAGATTCGGTAGATCATCTAGCCGACTTGTATATTCGGGACATAGTGAGGTTGCACGGAGTCCTAGTGTCGATTGCTTAGATAGAGATCCACGCTTTACTGCTAGGTTGTGGTAGAGTTTGCAGAGTGCCTTGGGCACTAGGTTGACCTTTATCACGGCTTATCATCCTCAGACTGACGGGCAGTCCGAGCGTACTATTTAGATCCTTGAGGATATGCTTCGAGGTTGTGTCCTTGACTTTAGTGGGTCGTGGGAGAGGCACTTGCCCTTAGTGGAGTTCGCCTATAACAATAGTTTCCAATCGAGTATTGGCATGGCACCGTTTGAGGCCTTGTATGGCCGACTGTGTAGATCCCCAGTATGTTGGGCCGAGGTGGGTGATACACCTTTGTTGGGCTCAGAGTTGGTGCATGAAACGATGGAGAAAGTTGAACTTATCCGTAAGAGGCTTGTTACAGCCCATAGTCGCCAAAAGAGTTATGCCGACCGTAGGAGGAGACCTTTGTCATTTGAGGTGGGTGATCACGTCTTTGTAAAAATATCACCTAGGCGGGGTTTGAGGAGGTTTGGGAAGAGTGGGAAGTTGTCCCCTCAATTTATTGGTCCCTTTGAGATCCTTGAGAGGATTGGTGAGGTTGCCTACCGTTTAGCTTTACCACCGCAGTTGTTCGGAGTGCATAACGTGTTTCATGTTAGTATGCTTCGTAAGTACCAGCCGGATCCGTCACATGTATTGGATTGGACTGACTTAGAGGTAGGTGAGGATGCCTCGTATGAGGAGAGACCGGTGCGAGTCTTGGATAGGCGAGACCAAGTCTTGCGAGGCAAGAGGATTCCCTTGGTGAAAGTTTTGTGGAAACATCACGGAGTGGAAGAAGCCACTTGGGAACGAGAGTTAGAGGTCTGTGAGAAATACCCAGACTTGTTTGTTAATGTTTAACCATGTACTAGGAATTTTGTTTTGTTAATGAATTCTGGAAACATTATATATGTTTTAGATTGTGGAAATGTTATAGCCATTCAATATAGTTCGGAAATGGAAGTTTACTTTAACATTGCATATGTTAATTATGTTTTAGAAATGCAAATATATTGTTGACATTGAATATGTTATTGAATTGTGGAATACTTGTGTTGAAATTGGTGAATTTCAATGGTATGCATGTTGATAATGCACGTTGAAGGTTATATTGTGAGTTGCCTCTTGAAAGGAGATGGAATGACCGGTAATGGGTCAAGATAATGAATGTTGAATTATAATGTATTGGGAATTGGAAAAGATCACAAATTTTGAAACTTATTTATCTAATTTCGGGGACGAAATTCTTTATGGGGGGAGGTTATAGCGATCCCGATTTTCCTTTCTTTGTTTATTATATTCCGGACTCGGTTCCGTGGATGTGTGTTGTTGTCTTATGCTCATTTCCATCATTTACTCTTTGTATTTGAGTTTTGGGTTGTGTTGGGCAAGTTTGAAACATGTTGGTTGTGTTTAGAAACATAGAGTTGATGCCCAGATTTTGGCCTTCACGCTCGAGCGGGGCTTTTGACGCTCGAGCGGTACCTTTGCATTTGTTCCTCCGCTCGAGCGGGCAGTTTGACGCTCGAGCGGGATTATTCAACCTTCAGTACTTTTTATGCAGGTCATTAGACGCTCGAGTGTCCACTTTCACGCTCGAGCGGGGACCTTCGTCTGCAGAACTTCTGGAAGTGTGCATTCGACGCTCGAGCGACGCTTTTGATGCTCGAGCGGGAGTCTGTGTCTGACGCTCGAGCGGGGCGTTCCATGTTCGAGCGGACTGTGATGTATATCAGTCCGAGAGAAGCCATTTTTGAATCACATTTTCGACACACTCTCTCTCTCTAGCTCTTCAAAACCCTAATTTGAGAGCTCCTCTCTCCAGAACCCTCTCTCTCTCTACATTTTGATCTTGGTTTAGTGAGACCCAAACCTTGTGCCTTCATTAAAGTGGTAGAGCTCTCCAAGACCTCCATTTTGATCCAAAAAGTTGTGGGTTTGGAGCACCTTCGAGTTTGTTCATCATTTCCTCTGGGTCTCTTCATTTGAGGTAGGGATAACTACTCATATTTATGGTCTTTGACATAAATATGTAGTCATTTTGATTTAATGTTGAAGTTGGAAAATTTTGGGTGTTAGGGTTTCAAAGTTTGAAATGTGTAAAGAGGGGTTTTTGTTCCTTTGAACTATACATGTGTATTTGGGTCTTAAAAATGAGGTTATTGATGTTCATTGATGATATTTGGACCTTTGGGTCAATGTTGAGAAAAAGGGAAAAAAGCCCTAAATTATTGTGACAGATTAATTTGTATAATTAATTTGGAAAAGTTATAGAAATATGAAATTGAGTTGAAAAGAATGAAATTAGGAATTTATGAGATTTAATAGTGGAGTTAGATTAATAAATCACTCACCTTTGAAATTGTAGATAATTTATCTGTTTGATAATTTATTATCCGCTTAGAAATAACTGCTTTGGGCTATCGGTGGAGGATAGTCTTGATTGTAGTAGACACTGCATGTTGATTAGGTGAGTTGAAACTAATCAATTGAGTATGTCATTGAATATGACGGATGGAATAACACATTGAATATGTGCCTTGCTTGATCATTGTTTATGATAAGTGTTTAAATACATTGTATATGTATATTGTTTGGGGGAAGATAGGGGATGTACTCCACGGTTTGGGAGGAGATAGGGGATGTACTCCTAAACTGGATTTGGGAGGAGATAGGGGATGGACTCCAGTGATAGCTAAGTTGGCCGGGGTGTCCAGGGTGAAAGGCCCAAAATCCTAATTGCGTTTGTATAACGTAGATGAACTGAAGTATTGAAATGATGATAATATGAGTTGTTATCTCATTTGAAATGGAAGTGTTGAAGTATTAACAATGTGAGTTGTAGTCTCATATTAAGTGATCATGATTGAAGTATTGTTAGTGTGAGTTGTAGTCTCATTATAAACTGTCTGGTTCAACAGGGAACCATAACCATGAATTGGTTTAGATAATGAAACAGAAGGGAATTGAATGTGTTTGTAAATGAGGATTGGTTATGAAAGGGATATACGTTTGTTTATATGAGTTAAACATTTATCAAATGCTAACGTTTTAGTTATTGCTTATATGATGTTTAGCATATCTCTACTGGGCTTTGGCTCACCCTATATGGGACATCATTTTCAGGTTCAGGTGATATGCCACCTCCAAGGATGTAGCTTGGGAGGCTGAAAGATCCTTTTGTTGCAATCTTTTTGTATTACATGTAAATCAAGGCCAAGGACTTATTTTGTATAAAGAGTAAGAACACTTCTTTTGTTGTATCCAAGTGTTGACTTGGAAAGTTGTAAGCCCGGAGGGCATTTACTTTTGATGTCAACATGTAATACTTTTGTTATAGCGATCCCGGGTTTTACCCCTATATGTACAGTGTTCCGGACTTAGGTTTCATTCTATTGGTTGTGGTTGTATCTTGTTGTCATCCTTTAATTCCTTATTTTTGAGTTATAGGATGTGTTGGGCAGGTTTGTTACAGGTTGGGTGTGTTTGGGAACAAATGGTTGCTGCCCAAATTTTGGTGTCTTCACTCGAGCGAGGACTTTATCGCTCGAGCGAGCTCTTTGTTTTAGATCCTTCGCTCGAGCCAGGGTTTGTTCGCTCGAGCGAGAGTTGAGTTTTGTATCTGGTGGCTCGAGCGAGAAGTCCTTCGCTCGAGATTGCGTCTGCGTCTGGTTCTGGACCTGAGAGTTGCATTTCTTGGCTCGAGCAAGCTTTCCATCGCTCGAGTGAGCGAGGTGTATGTTTTGAGTTTCTTCGCTTGAGCGAGCATTCTGTCATTCGAGCGTGCTTTTGGGTTGCAGACCTGAAGCTTCGAATTGTTGGCTCAAGCGAGACTTTCTTTGCTCGAGCGAGTATTCTTTGTGTCTGGTCGCTCGAGTGACCAATCCTTCGCTCGAGCGAGCCTGTGTTATATCAGTAGACAGCAACGGGAAACACTTCACTTTTTGCATCTCTTTTATTTTGCAAACCCTAGATCCGAGCTCTCTCTCTCTCTCTGCACATCTTCTCTCTAGGGTTTCATCTCCTTCTAGTGTGTTTCTACCCTAAGTCCTTTGTAAGAAAGTTAGATGGTGTTGAGGGCTTCCTTTTAATTTGAAAAATCTTGGATTTGGAGCACTTTCGGTTTTGGTCATCTCTTTCATTTGATCTCTTCACTTTGAGGTAGGGATATCCTACTCCATCTTATGAGCTTTGTCTTTAAATTTTGGGAATTTGATATGTTGGGGTTGTTGGGTAATTTTGGAAAAGTTAGGGTTTGTTATGTAATTAACAAAAGAGGGGTTTGCAATATTAAAACCTATGTGAATGTGAATTGTTGAAAAATGGAATTATTGTTGTTAGATTGGTGAAATCAAACCTTAGGGTTGATATGTGAAATATGAGAAAATGCCTTAATTATTGTGATAAATTAATTTGTATAATTAATTTTGGGAAATGAGAAATTGAGTTGAGAATATTGAAATTGAAAAATTATGAGATTGAATGGTGTAGTTGGATTAATTTATCAGTCACCTATGAAAATGTTGATATTATATCCGCTTGATACATTTATTTTCTGTTTAGAAATAACTACTTTCGGCTATCGGTGGAGGATAGTTTTGATTGTTGTAGACAATGCATGATGATTAGGCGAACTAAAACTAATCAATTGAATATGTCATCGAATATGGCGATTAGAATAATACATCAAATTTATGTATTGATTAATCTTGTATATGATATGTGATTATATACATTGTGTTCTGTGGGAGGAGATAGGGGATGTACTCCACAGTTTAGGGGAAGATAGGGGATGGACTCCTAAACCGGACATTGTTTGGAAGGAGATAGGGGATGTACTCCATTGATACAGCAAATATGTGTATCTATTGAGGTATTGATATAGCAAATCTGTATATCATATGTGAAGCATGGAAGTGTCTCGTTTGAGATTGATACAACAATTATGTGTATCTATTGAGAAGTAAAAAGTGTTTAATGTGAATTGTTATCCCAATTGAAATGGATGTACTATTAAGATGAGATGTAATCACATTTAAATTATTAGGCCAGGTTCTGAGCCACATTTCTGAAATGATGTGTATAAGTAAAGGAATATGAAATGAAACATGGACTTTGTGTCATGGAAATGGATTATATTGTAATGTGGTTCATAAGTGTTAACCATCTATCAAATGCTATTATTTTAGTCATTGCTTATAGTTGGTTTAGTATATTTCTACTGGGCTGTGGCTCACCCTTTATGAGACATCATTTTTAGGTCCAGGTGGCATGCCACCCCCAAGGACATAGCCTGGGAGGTTCTAGGAGTTGAAGACTCTTTTTGGTTATTTTTGTTATCTTTTGATGTATTACATGCAAATTCAAGCCAATGACTTAATATGTATTTGAGTTAGTACTCTCTTCTTGTAACCAAGTGTTGACTTGGAAAGTTGTAAGCCCGTAGGACATTTGCTTTTGTTGTCAACATGTAATACTTTTGTAATGGGTGCTCTGATGAATAGAAAGATGTTTATTTCTCTTATATCATTGCATGTCAGAAATGGTGGGTTTTATGTATTATTTTGAGGGCGTTACAACTTTTGTACTTAATACTTTGATAAATGGGAATATGTTTTATTCCGTTATGTCTCTGCATGTCAAGAATGTTGGGTTTGTACGTATCTTTTTTGAGGGTGTTACACTTTCAAAGGGCATACCCAGTGCACGAAACTCCTGCTTAAGTGGAGTCTGGGGAAGGGTTGATATACACAGCCTTACCTTATTTTTAAAATATAGAGAAGCATGTTACACATGAAGTAAATTATACGGGATAAAATTAAATCTCTCTTTTAATTTTTTATTTATTTTTATATAAGTAATAGAGATATGAAGTTTTGCCTTTAACCAATTCCCTTGGAGATGTTTATCATCACAATTTCACTTAAGTTTTGTTTGTTTGTTTATTTATTGCGAAAGTCTACTGTCCAAAAACAATTTATCCAAATTTTTCTAGGTAGTATGTTTGTGAGGGTGATGATTGAATTTATACTGTGTAGGGTCTAAATATAAATGAATGTAAACTTTAAATTGATGCTTCTTAATAAATTCAAGGTAAAATTTCTAAATTAATAGTAATACCGTTGGCTTATTTTTTCTACGAAGGAAAATACCATACATGGGAGCGTGTCAGGAAAGATTGAAAAATCCTTATAGATTAAATTCAAGTCAATTATCAAGCGATTGTGTTGACGGTTCTTTTGCTTCAATGAAGAGGACTTCAAAATTGCCAAGTGTAACGAAAAGAAAAATTAAAATGAGGGAGACAGAGAAAGATGATTGAGTGAACAATCAGGGTGATTGAGTGAACAATCAAAGTAACAATTAATTACCTTTACTCCTATGCTTTGAAAAGGAAGTACATAAAATTACCTCTACTCATATGCTTCGAAAAGGAAGTGTTGAAAATAAAGTGCAGGAAATATAAATGACAAGAAAAAATAGAAATCAATTGTTTTGATTTGAGTTGGATGTCCTTTATAATATAGCCATGAATGACTATTTATAGGCAAGCATTTGTAGGAAAAAAACTACCTAATAACTACCATATCATTTCATCTCCCACACTACACACTCTATGATCTTCCACTTCATCTCTATGCCTCCATAACTTTTTTTAACCTCCAATTCATGCTCCATGTTCCCCACTTTGTTCTACATCATCTTTTCACATGTGTTTAATGATTCATAACTTCTCATAACCGCCAAATGAGTAGGAGAATGCCACATGCCCTGTAATTATATAGATAATAACTAATAATAAAATCATTTATTTATGGTGCTAACATTACCCCCCGCAACTCTTTCAGAATGAGGAACCTCGAATTCATGAAGAGTTGTACATCATTTAGACCATATTTGGCAATTAATTAATGTATTCGAAGGAAGACACGCATTCGAAGGTTCTTTTAACAAGATTCATTTTTGTCTTTAAAAAAAAAAAAAAAAAAAAACCAAAATTTTGTTCCGAAGGGGCTCATGGAATATTTTAGAAGCCTTAAAAGAACAATACTTAAAGATGATTGTTTTATTAGCCATTTCATCAAAATTAAATTTTAATGCAGCCCACAAATGCAAAATAGGCTTTAAACATTGAAAGTCATGGCATAATATTGCTTTGGAAATTCAAATGCTTTGACATTTTCAACAATGTCAAATATTTAGGGTAAATTACCAATAGGTCTTACTTTTGAGACTTATTACCCATTAAGTCCTATTGATAAATTTATTAAGTGATAAATTTAACAGTCTCTTGTTTTTATGAATAAATTTATAGTGATAATGTTTTTATAGTGATAAATTTATCAGTTAGGACCGATAGGTAAATAAGTATAGTTAATAGGACTGATTGGTAAGTGCCCCAATATTTTAAACCCCTCAACAGTGGGTTGATCATCATCTTTAATCACGTTTGGTCTAAGAAGATGTTTTTTGGCCAAATAACTTTTATCATTCATTGACAAATGGGGCTGTTGTTTTATTTTAGCCATTAATGGCTTATGAAAATCCTCCATAAACATGTTATTTCCATAGCTTGACTCTCTAAGAATGGGTTTTTCAATCCTCCGAGCATTATATGAAACATCATTGTTAACCATGTTTGGCTCAACAACAGGCTTTTTAACCATGTTATTTTCATAAGTTGGATCTTTAAAAATGGATTTTTTAATCTCCCGAGCTATTGATGAAATCAACATTTTCCTTTTGCCATTTTCAACAATGAAAGAATTTTAAAAATATTCACCAATTCTGGCTATTAATGTAACACTATATACTTCCTGTTATAATGGATTTATATTTGACTCTTTGATTATCTTGATTGGGAACCTTCTTAGTCGATATTTGAGCCTTGGTTGAGGTGTTACCATAGTGGTTGGGTGAGACTTAATTAAAAACTCCAAATTCGAATAGTTGTTATTGAATAGTCTTCACTCGTTTATCATTTTCTCTGTCCACACTTTGAATCTTGATGTGAGGCTAGAACCATTGGAAAACTTAGTACCGGGGCTTCAATTTGAACACAAGAGTGACCCTAAATGGAGTCCGGACAAGAGTGTTATACGTGTTTGAAATTTACAAATACGTGTTGTGAGCATAATGCGCACGAGTGCAACTTTCAACGCTCAAGCGTACTGCGCAGTTTCAGGTCTTTAAAAGTCATTTTTTGGGTCAAATCTCTTCACTTTTCACTCTATTCTCTCTCTCAATCTGCCGTTTTTTCTTTCTCAAGCTTTTTAGCCTTGATTTCATCTATTTCTACACATTTTTTACCCTTAGTTCCATATATCAAAATGTAGATCACGATGAGAGCTTCCATTTAATCTCATCGAATCGTCGTTTTGCCGCCAGTGATTTTTCTGATTTGTTTCCTTATTGCTTCAAGAGGTAGGATTTATTTCTTAAACTCAATATGAGTTCGGTAGTGTATTTGTAGTGTATTTTAAATATATAGATTCCATTGTTCTTGGATTGATTTTTGGAAATTTATTTTGTAAGTGAGGGTTTGTTCCAAATGGGATTGTTGAGCTATGGTTTAGCTATAAAAAGTTTATTTTTCACTTACAAAAAATGTATATGAGTTTTTAAAAGTAAAAAGCTCTAATTTGGAGAAATCCTAAAATGTTGATCTTTGGGGAAAATTGTTAGATTATTAAATCAAAATGTAAAAGAGGGCCCCAAATGTCTTCTTGAAAAAGGTTTTGATTATGAAATTGGAGTTGATATATGTTGAAATGAGCTATTTCTAGCGTTGAAATAGATTTTCAAAGAGAAAAGGGGTAATGCCCTAAAATGTAATTGTTGAGATTGTAAAGAGGAAATGGAATAAATGTTGAGTAATGTCAAATTGAAATGAAGATTAATATGATGGGCTATTGGTGGAGGATAGCTATGATTGTTGTAGAAATTGCATGATCTATCACTCCCATTTGAGATTTTGAAAAAGTGTATTTTTAATGAAATTTATTTATCTGTTTAGAGATATCTGTTTTGGGCTATTGGTAGAGGATAGCTATGATTGTGGTAGAAATTGCATGCGAATTAGACAAATTGGAATGTTTATAAATCATGCATATTGTAACGCCCTCAAAATAATAGCATTAAACCAACATTTTGGACATGCATTGATACAAAAGAAATCAACCATTTCTATTCATCAAAGTAATTCTTACAACTGTATTACATGTTAACAACAAAAGCAAATGCCCTATGGGCTTACAGCTTTCCAAGTTAACACTTGGTTACAAAAAGAAGAGTGCTAACTCAATACATATTAAGCCCTTGGCTTGAATTTACATGTAATACATCAAAATAAACAAAAGAAAGAGTCTTCAACTCTCATCATCATCCAAGCTATGTCCTTGGAGGTGGCATACTACCTATACCTGAAAATAATGTCCCATAAAGGGTGAGCCAACGCCCAGTAGAGATATGCTAAACATAGTATGAGCAATGACTAAGACAATAGTAATTGATAAATGTTCAATTTTCATAAACCAATTCATAATCCATTTCCATTTCACGACCACTATGTTCATGTTTCAATTCAGTTTCCATTTCTTGTCAATTTCACAATTTACATCAATGGCTCAGAACCTGGCCAACCACTTATATGAGACAATGACTCATATTAAACATTTCCCATTTCACAATAGATAAACTTATTATTTGTATCAACATCTTAACAGATAAGCATACAAGCTGTATCCACATTTCAACAGATATGCATAATAGCTATATCAACACTTCTAATGACAAGCATATGAGCTGTATCAACACTTTATCTGACAAGCATATGAGCTGTATCAGTGGAGTCCATCCCCTATCTCCTCCCAAACAACATCTGATTTAGAGGTCCATCCCCTATCTTCCCCTAAACCGTGGAGTACATCCCCTATCTCCTCCCACACACAATGTATATACACATAGGTCATATACACAATCAATCAATACATAACGTTAATATATTCTATCAACCGTCATACTCTATGACATATCCAATTGATTAGTTTTAGTTTGTCTAATCATCATGCATTGTCTACAACAATCAAAACTACCCTTCACCGGTAGCCCAAGCAATTATTTCTAAACAGATAATAAAAGCTCAAACAGATAAAATATTAATGTTTTCAAAAGTGAGCGATTAATAAATCCAACTCCACTATTCAACCATATAATGAGTCAATTTCATTATTCCCAACTCAATTCCATATAACCATCATTTTCTCAAATTAATCATACAAATTAATTTATACAACCAATTAGGGTTTTCTAACCCATTTCCCAATATCGACCCAATGGCCTATATGTCAACAACCAACAACAACATCATTATTTTGAAACCCAAAACACATATTATGAGCCCAAAAACACAAAACCCCCCTTTAACACTTTTGAAACCCTAAGTCCCAAAATCACCTAACTACAACACTTTATCAGAACTACCAAAAATCTATGTCAAAGACCATAAGAGTGAGTAGGAATCCCTACCTCAAAAGATGACACCCAAATGAGAAGATGATGAAAACGAAGTTGCTCCAAACCATGAGTTTCTCGGATCAAAAGATAACCCTTGACGATCAACAACTATTTTGTAAAGGCCAAAGGTGAAGGGACAACTCTTACTAGATCAATACCTAGAGAGAAGGCAAGGTTCTAGAGAGAGAAGCTCTCAAATGGCTTTTTCGGAAAAGTAAGAGAGAGAAAGGATGATAAAAAGTGATTTAAAACTGCCCAGCTGCCAACTGATATACGACATTCCCGCTCGAGTGGAGGACACAACGCTCGAGCGTCAAGAACAAAATCTGGACACGCTCGAGCGCAAAAAGGCCCGCTCGAGCGCCAAGACACAAGAATAAAGCACATCCACTCGAGCGCGAAAACCAATCCGCTCGAGCGTAGATTCCCCCCCCAGAACCTACACCAAAAAGGTACTACCCGCTCGAGTGCCAACAAACCCGCTCGAGCACTACCGCTCGAGCGTAAAGAAACCCGCTCGAGCATAAAAATCACACCTGCAGAAGTTTTGTAGGGACACGAAATACTGGAGGTGTGCAATCCCCGCTCGAGCGGACCGCCTAAAAACTGGGCAACAAGGAATTGAAACCAAGGCCTAACCAACCTGTAACAACCCTGCCCGAAACATCCTAAAACTCAATCAAGCGGAATTAAAGGACGACAACAAGATAGATACTACTACCAGCTTCACGGAACTGAGTCCGGAATACCACAGAATAGTAAAGGGACAACCGGGATCGCTATAACCTCCCTCCCTTAAAGAATTTCGTCCCCGAAATTAAACACAAGTTTTTCAAAAATAGGTTTTCTCCATTCTCAACAATATTACAACATAATATTAAACAACCCGACCCATTACCGGCCAATCCCATCTCTTTTCAAGAGGCATTTCACATTATATGTAACAACTTGCATTATCAACATGCATTCCTTTGAAATCTAACAATTTCAACCTGTTTCTCACAGTTTCTTAACACATGCAACATTAGTGTTATGCTTGCATTTCCACAATATACTTAACATACGCAATGTTAAAACAAACTTCTATTAACCAAAACATTCACAATGTTTTACAACTTAAGACATACACAATGCTCTTAAAGTCTAACAATATTACCAAATTTCATTACAAAATTACACGTCAACAAACAAGTCTGGATAATTCTCACGGACATCCACCTCACGTTCCCATGTGGCTTCCTCCACTCCGTGATGTTTCCACAAAACCTTTACCAAGGGAATGGTCTTGCCTCGCAAGACTTGATCCCGCCTATCCAAGACCCGAACCAGTCTCTCCTCATATGAGGTATCCTTATCTACCTCCAAGTCGGTCCAATCCAGCACATGGGACGAATCCGGCTCATACTTCCGAAGCATACTAACATGAAAGACGTCATGAACCCCGGACAACTGCGGTGGCAAAGTCAAACGATAAGCAACTTCCCCAATCCTCTCAAGGATCTCAAAGGGACCAATAAACTGAGGGGATAACTTCCCACTCTTCCCAAACCTCATCAAAACTCGCCTAGGTGATATTTTCAAGAAGACAAGATCACCTACCTCAAACGCCAAGGCCTCCTCCTACGGTCGGCATAACTCTTTTGGCGACTCTGGGCTGTAACCAGCCTCCTACGGATAAGCTCAACTTTCTCCGTCGTCTCCCTAACCAACTCCGGACCCAACAAAGGTGCATCACCCACCTCGGCCCAACACACTGGAGATCTACACGGTCGGCCATACAAGGCCTCAAACGGTGCCATACCGATGCTAGATTGAAAACTATTGTTGTAGGCAAACTCCACCAAGAGTAAGTGCCTCTCCCATGTCCCACCAAAGTCAAGGACACAACCTCGAAACATATCCTCAAGGATCTGAATAGTACGCTCGGACTGCCCGTCAGTCTGAAGATGATAAGCCGTACTAAAGGTCAACTTAGTGCCCAAGGCACTCTGCAAACTCTGCCACAACCTAGCAGTAAAACGAGGATCTCTATCTGAGACAATCGTCACTGGGACCCCGTGCAATCTCACTATGTCCCGAATATACAAGTCGGCGAGATGATCTACCGAATCTCTCACGCACATAGGAATGAAGTGCGCCGACTTAGTCAATCGGTCTACAACCACCCAAATGGCATCACTACCCCGCTGAGTCCTCGGAAGGCCAACAACGAAGTCCATAGTGACATGCTCCCACTTTCACTCAGCAATAGGCAAGGGTTGCAACAAACCCGCTGGCCTCTGATGCTCAGCCTTCACTTGCTGGCAAGTAAGGCACTTAGACACAAAAACAGCCACATCCCTCTTCATACCCCGCTACCAAAACTGGCGACCCAAATCCGGATACATCTTAGTGCCTCCCGGATGCACCGTAAGACGTGATGATGGAACTCTCGGAGTACTTCCTCTCGGCAAGACTCCGGCACAAACAAATGATCTCGGTATCTCACACTCTGGTCGGGATATACCGTCAAACTCTTCTCAACTTTCCCACTAGAGATCTTCTCTCGGAAGGACTCCATCTCACGGTCACCTCTCTGTGCCTCTAACACTCGGGCCACAAGTGTAGGCTGCGCAACAACAGAAAACAAGGCCGCAGCCTCAATAGATTCGCCCAGAAGCAAATCAAACTCGCCAAGCGCACCCAACATCTCCCATTCCCGGATGGCTATAGAAGCTACATCACTAATGGATTTCCTACTAAGGGCATCGGCCATAACATTGGCCTTTCCCGGGTGATAGTGCAACTCAAAGTCATAGTCCTCAATGAACTCCATCCACCTTCTCTGCCTCAAATTTAAGTCTCTCTGTGTAAACAGATACTTCAAACTCTTGTGGTCCGAGAACACCTCGAACCTCTCACCATAAAGGTAGTGCCTCCAAATCTTTAAGGCAAAGATCATTGCTGCTAATTCTAAGTTGTGTGTAGGGTAGTTCTTCTCGTGTATTTTCAACTGACGTGAGCCATAAGCTACCACTTTCCCCTCTTGCATCAACACACAACCCAAACCCTCTCGTGAGGCATCACAATAGACTGCATAACCCAACCCTCTCTCCGGAATAATCAAGACCGGAGCAGTGGTCAATCTAACCTTCAACTCTTGGAACGACTTTTCGCAAGTCTCACTCCACACAAACTTGACCCCTTTCCGCGTCAATCTAGTCAACGGCGAAGCTAACCTGGAGAAATCTTTCACAAATCGACAGTAATACCCAACTAATCCCAGAAAACTGCGGATCTCAAAAACGCTCTTAGGCTGTGCCCAATCTTGCACTGCCTCTACCTTGGATGTATTAACAGACACCCCTTCCCCGGATATCACATGGCCTAAGAATTTGACCTCTCCTAGCCAGAACTCACACTTCCCAAACTTGGCATACAGCCTATGGGCTCTAAGCAACTCAAGCACCACTCTCAAGTGTTACTCGTGCTTCTCCTCTGAAGGCGAATAGATAAGAATGTCGTCCACGAAAACGACTACAAAACGGTCTAAGAATTCCCGGAAGATCCGGTTCATCAAGTCCATAAAGACTGCTGGTGCATTGGTGAGCCCAAACGGCATCACCAGAAAGTCATAATGGCCATACCTTGTACGGAATGCCGTCTTAGGAATATCCTCCTCCCTGACCCTCAACTGGTGGTAACCCGATCTCAAGTCTATCTTAGAGAAACAACGGGAACCCTTCAACTGGTCAAACAGATCATCTATACGGGGCATAGGGTACTTATTCTTGACCGTAGCCCGATTCAACTTCCGATAGTCTATACACAATCTCAAGGCACCATCTTTCTTTTTAGCAATGAGGTCCGGTGCTCCCCACGGCGAAACACTAGGGAGAACAAAACCTTTATCTAGCAATTCCTAGAGCTGAATCTTCAACTCACTCAACTTGGCTGGGGCAAAACGATAAGGTGCCATAGAAATCGGCGCTGTGCCGGGCACTAAATCAATAGAGAACTCTATCTCTGGTGAGGTGGTAAACTAACAAGATCCATGGGAAAATCATCCGAATACTCGCAAACCACCCTCGGCAATACAATTTGGGTCTCGTCACAGTCACCACTCATAAAGCTAGCAAGTAGACCACTAAACTCATTCCGCCCTCGCGGATCATGCATCGGTGGCAACAGACTACCAACCCGATCCCCCAAGAAATGGAAACACTCCCCGCTCAAGGTACAAACCGTGACCCTCTGGCGGTAACAATCAATAACAGCTCGATATGACGATAGCCAGTCCATACCCAAAATAACATCAAAACCCTTCATAGGCATGACAACAAAAGGAAAAGGAAGCCTATGATCGGCGACCTCTATATCACAACCACTAACTCCTTGTTTCAAGATCAACTCACCACCAATAGGCGGTACTACACATACAGGAGATGCTAACTGTGCCAACTCCAATTCCAAAACAGATGCAAATGCAACGGACACAAAAGAATGAGATGCACCCGTATCAATCAACACACTAGCAACCGAGTTGTAAAACAGAAAAGTACCTCTCACTACTGATGGAGCCGGTACTAGGTCCTGCGTGGTAACAGCATACACGCGCCCTGTAGGCCCCTGATCCACCTGCTCACCTCTAGGAGCAAAAGACTGCTGCACTGACTGGGACGACGAAGCTCCCGAATTGGCCCTCGAGGCCTGCACAGACTGAGCTGGCTGATAACCCTGTGTCTGCCTGGAACCGGACGCGCCCGAAGTGGCACTCAACTGTGGGCAAAACCTCTTCAGGTGCCCAGGCTGACCACACTGATAGCAAGACAAAGGCTGGCCCCTGCCCTGACCCTGGCCCTGAGGTCTAGCTGAAGAAGAAACAGCTCGCTGACCCCCTTCCTTCTGCGGGCAAACCGAAGACTTGTGACCCAGTTGGCCACATGCAAAACAAGTCAAGCCTCCCTAACTACCTCTCCCAAAGCCCATACTCGGTACTGGAAATGTCGATCTAGCCACACCACCATGAGACTGCTGAGGGTTAGAACCCTTCTGTCTCCTGCCATCACCCTGACCATCTTGGCCCCTCTTGGAGCCCCTCTGCCCCTCTTCCTCCTCCTGCATCATGAGCTTCATATGAGCTGCCGCATCCACCAAACGTCTATACTCCCGGATGAAAGATCCACCAACCCTCAACTTGAGGCCTCGCCTCAACTTCCGCTCAAACTCAAAGCAACGGTGTTCCTCGGACGCCACCAGTTCAGGTGCAAACCTGGACAGACTAGTAAAAGTAGCCTCAAACTCGGCCACTGACAAGCCCTGCTATTTAAGCTGGCAAAACTGCTCCCTCAGCTTTTCTGTGGCAGCTGAAGACAAAAACTTCTCCTGGAAAGCATTCACAAACGCCTCCCATGCACCACCAACACTACCCTTCTTGTACTTCCACCATTAACCCGCATCTCCCTTCAGCTGGAAGGATGCCAAGGTCACCTTTAAAGCCCCGTCCTCGATGCCAAGCATCTCGAACGTCTTCTCCATTTGTTCCAACCACTCGTCAGCCTTAAGTGGCTCTTTCGGATCCCTAACAAACTCGTCCGGGTTGGACCGGAAGAATTCCCTCTTCAAGAAAGAAGGCCCTGCCTCAACCACCTGATTCTCAGCTCTGAGAATACCCAAGGCTCCCGCTATCTCTCGGGCCAAGGCGTCCATAGCCTGCTGACCCGCTGGCTCGGCCACATTGGCCTGACCAACACCCTCCTGCATTGCCGGAACGTCATCCGGTAAAGGTACCTCCTGCCTACCATGCCTGCCACGCCTACCACGCCCTCGTCCTGACATCCTAATAAAGGTAACCAAGACTATTAGCACATTCACAAATGTGCCGAAGCTATAACACTCGCGTCCTAATGGATGGACAACTGTAATCCATTCCACGTAAGCACATAAACACATAAGCACTTACGAATTTCATTTCCGGATAATGATAGTCCAGGGGTGTTACTAGAGTTCCGGTTAGAAACAGCATTGATCAAGTGCTTTTCCAACAAGACTCCCAAAAACCCAAGGATCCAATCAACATCCTAGAAACTACATTCCATACCCACATAGTCACATAAGCATGTTATCAATTAAGCACATAACATATGACACTACATCTAAGTCTCTATCAAGCGAGACAAACCCATTGTGATCCTAATCACTTCCCACGTACCCAAATTATTCGAACCCGATACGCTCTGATACCAAGTTGTAATGCCCTCAAAATAATAGCATTAAACCAACATTTTAGATATGCATTGATACAAAAGAAATCAACCATTTCTATTCATCAAAGTAATTCTTACAACTGTATTACATGTTAACAACAAAAGCAAATGCCCTATGGGCTTACAGCTTTCCAAGTTAACACTTGGTTACAAAAAGAAGAGAACTAACTCAATACATATTAAGCCCTTGGCTTGAATTTACATGTAATACATCAAAATAAACAAAAGAAAGAGTCTTCAACTCTCATCATCATCCAAGCTATGTCCTTGGAGGTGGCATACTACCTGTACCTGAAAATAATGTCCCATAAAGGGTGAGCCAACGCCCAGTAGAGATATGCTAAACATAGTATGAGCAATGACTAAGACATTAGTAATTGATAAATGTTCAATTTTCATAAACCAATTCGTAATCCATTTCCATTTCATGACCACTATGTTCATGTTTCAATTCAGTTTCCATTTCTTATCAATTTCACAATTTACATCAATGGCTCAGAACTTGGCCAACCACTTATATGAGACAATGACTCATATTAAACATTTCCCATTTTACAATAGATAAACTTATTAGTTGTATCAACATCTTAACAGATAAGCATACAAGTTGTATCCACATTTCAACAGATATGCATAATAGCTATATCAACACTTCCAATGACAAGCATATGAGCTGTATCAACACTTCCAATGACAAGCATATGAGCTGTATCAACACTTCCAATGACAAGCATATGAGCTGTATCAGTGGAGTCCATCCCCTATCTCCTCCCAAACAACATCCGGTTTAGAGGTCCATCCCCTATCTTTCCCTAAACCGTTGAGTACATCCCCTATCTCCTCCCACACACGTGTATATACACATAGGTCATATACACAATCAATCAATACATAACGTTAATGTATTCTATCAACCGTCATACTCTATGACATATCCAATTGATTAGTTTTAGTTTGCCTAATCATCATGCATTGTCTACAACAATCAAAACTACCCTCCACCGGTAGCCCAAGCAATTATTTCTAAACAGATAATAAAAGCTCCAACAGATAAAATATCAATGTTTTCAAAAGTGAGCGATTAATAAATCCAACTCCACTATTCAACCATATAATGAGTCAATTTCATTATTCCCAACTCAATTCCATATAACCATCATTTTCTCAAATTAATCATACAAATTAATTTATACAACCAATTAGGGTTTTGTAACCCATTTCCCAATATCGACCCAATGGCCTATATGTCAACAACCAACAACATCATTATTTTGAAACCTGAAGACACCCCATTTTTGACTGCCTTTAAGACTTCGACGCGACTGATGGTTTACATGATGGAGAAAGGTGTGCAGGGGAAAGGTTCAGTTTCTTCGGCAAGGAGAGAGTCAAAACTCAACTTCATACCCCTTTTTGGACCAAAACAATCCTGATCAAAAGATTTTAGATCTTAAAACCCTCTCTTTCAAAATGTTTTTGAAATAAAGTTTTTACGATGTTCCGAGGCTCGCATTTTGTCAAAAGTCGCGCTTTTCGGTAAACCGAGCAAGGACAAAGTGGAAATAAATGAAAGAGAGATGAAATCTTTGAAAAATATTTCAAAATACCTTACTTAGGGGTTTGAAGTTGAAGAAAAGAGGAGAAGAGGGAATAAATCCAGTTGGGGGAGAAAATGGGCATGAACCGTTAAGAAAGAGTCGAACAGCCCTCGCCGAATCGGGCCTATTCATTGGCATACTTTGAATCAAGCTATGAGGCCACCACCATTGGAAATAATACTTCCGGGGCTTCATTTTTCACTCAAGAAGCTCCGAAATCCAATTCCGGACGGGGAAGATATAGTTGATTCAAGTAGGGCATCACTCCGGTTGGACCGAAATCTGCACGGCTTCACCAAAAAGGGCATAACTTTTTCCACAAGAGGAATTTTAATGCAAGGTTTGTGCCATTGGAAATCTAACTTCCGGGGCTTCAATTTGGACACTTGAACGGCCACCATTGGACCTTCCTACTACCCACTGGCCACTTTTCTTTTCGGCAGCCCATTTTTTGTTCTGAAAAGTAGCTGGCCGGCCAGAAAATCTAGCTGGCCGGCCACCTATTTGGTGAAATGACTTTTTTTCCCTTTTAAACTAGCCGGCCATGCCCCCCTCCCCAAGTGTGTCCTAGAAGTGAATTTTGTTTTCCACTACACCCATGTCCGAGGGTTTGGCCATTTTGGGGGGAAACTTGATTTGTTTCCCCCCCCCCTTTTTTCCCCCTCTTTTCCACCCCTTTTGATTATATATACAGCCCCTCCCCTTCATATTTTAGGGTTACAAAAATCCCCCCTAAGCTCCCTTGTTGTATCTCTCTTTCTCTATACTCCCAAGCCCAAAACCTTCAAGTTCCTACACCCTTCTCTACACCACCACCTAGCACCATACCTCCAACCTCCATTGCATCCATTTGAAGTTGTTTTCCAGAGCCTAGGAGTGCTGCAACTCAAGCCAAAGAGGCGATCAAGACAAGTCTTCAAGGGTGAGCTTCCATTTTCCTTTTTTTACCCTTTTCTTGATCTATTTGTAAGTCATTCTTGCTTGCTGTTTTGAGCTCCGACCATAACTGGAAATATCATTTTTTTGAGCTCATTTTTCTGTTTCATTAAGGATCTTATCCTGTTTGGGACCCCCATCTTACACTTTCTTCAATATCCTCCTTGGATGCCATCTTCTTGCATGATATTTTTAGCTTGTCTATGATCTGTTTTGGAGCATGATGTAAACTGTAAGTAGGCTTATTTTGAGCCCCTCTTCAACATTGAAGAAGGGCTCATCACTGTTTGAGACCTCCATGTGCCACTTCATGTTATATCTCTCTTTTGGTCCCCATTTTTGCATAGCATTTTTAACATATTTGTATACTGTTTTGGGTCCGGCCATCAACTGAAAAATGCCTTATTTTTGGTCCCTCATCAGTATTGTAGAAGGGTCTTTTTCTGTTTGGGCTTTGCATCTACCACTTGCTCCTTTGTCCATATTTTGGCTCATTTCTTGCATGAGAGTTTAGCCATATCTGTGCTGGTTTTTGTGGTTTTTCATAAACTGTAAAAGATCATGTTTTGGGCCCCTCTTCAACTTTTTCAAAGGGCCCTAACCTGTTTGAGGCCAGCAGCTGTGAGTTGCTTCTTAATCTCATATTTAGGGCCATTTTTGGTATGCTAGTTTTGCCCTATTTCTGTTAGCTGTTTGGCCATGCTTTGTACTGGTAAAATGCTAATTTTGGGGCTGCCTTGCTACTGTCTATTCATTGCATGTCCATATTGTGCATGTTGGGTATAGTTATAGGCCATTTCGGGTGCCAAAATCCATGTTTCGGGACTATTCCATGCATCGGATGTACTTTCGCCTCATTTCGGGGCTGTTTTCCCCCACATTTCAGTGCTGAAATTCCATTAGCATGTTTTCATATCATTTTCCATGCCATTGCATTGCGTATGCCATTGCCTCGGTTTGCGTGCCCGTGTGCACGCATTTCGAGGCACTTCATTTTCATCCATCGGCCTCTTATGTGAGTGTGGCTAAGGCTCTCTCATGTTAGTATAAGTCCATGTTGCATTCTATATGCCATTTTAGCCATATTGCATTGCGTATGCCATTGCCTCAGTTTGCGTGCCCGTGTGCACGCATTTCGAGGCACTTCATTTTCATCCATCGACCTCTTATGTGAGTGTGGCTGAGGCTCTCTCATGTTAGTATAAGTCCATGTTGCATTCTATATTTTAGCCATATTGCATTGCGTATGCCATTGCCTCGTTTTGCGTGCCCGTGTGCACGCATTTTGAAGCACTTCATTTTCATCCATCGGCCTCCTATGTGAGTGTGGCTGAGGCTCTCTCATGTTGGTGTAAGCCCATTATTGCATTGCGTATGCCATTTCATCCATAGCATTGTGTATGCCCGGTTATGTATTACCTCGTATAGCGTGTATGCCATTCCATGACATTACGTATGTTAGGATTGTATCTTAGTTGCATTTCATGCATATCATGCATATTACATCGTGTTCGGGATAGGAGTTAGCCCGGGCACGGGAAACGAGGCGCATTTCGTACTCCGAGTGACGGAATGTGTCTCAATTCCCCAGTCACCGACACTCTGGATTATCCATGATGGAGTTAGGTCTTGTTGTGTTTTCATGTGCATTCATTCCATATTAAATTGTGCAATTCGACTCCTCGGCCATCATGCCTCGATATGCGTGATTGGTGGCGCGAGGATCGAGGCATGCATATATTTGTGAAAATACATTGCTATGCCCCTTTCCTGCTCTCTGTTGCAGCAAAATGAAGAATCAGTAACTTTTCAGGGCTTGGCACGCATTTCAAGAACAGGTGTAAACAGAGGCTAATTGGGGCATCCCGATGGATTTCCGCGCAAAGCAGCCTAAATATACATCATCCATCAGAAGCAAGGCAGTCCCTGGCTTGCATGCCAGTTTTACTTATTTTCTTAGTTAATTTGATTAATTAGGAATTTGTATATTATTCGGACTGTAATATTTGGACTGTAATATTCTTTTATTCGGGACTGTACTATTTATTCGGACCCTCTGCGCGAGGGCATAACTGTAATAAGTGTGCGTGTGTGTGTTGTATGTCTTCCAACCCCACGTCTTTCTCCCTTTTATGTACCCGCTTATGATGGTTAGATTAGGGCATATTTTAATTAGCATACAGTATGATAGCATGTCTGCATTCATTCATCTGTTTTGCATGCACCAGGCTCGGCGCATCATACTAACTGCATTGTATTTCAATTCCAAATTGAATACATGTTAGCTGTAGCATTTCATATGCCATGTTTAGGATAGCCGAGCCTGCTATAGTTGCATCTTTGCATGTGTTGCATTAGGCATTTCTGTATACTTAGGATCATGCATGATTTCTAATGTAACTTCTATTTTGGCTTGGAGTACTCGGTAAGTCTTTATGCCTTAGCATCCTTGCATGCGTGTGAGTGACTGCCATGATAGCATGCTTACCATGAGGCTAATTGCTTATGTGATATAACTGCCTGAATGCCTGTGGGTGAAGGTTGGGTTACTTGGATTGGAATAAATCATCAACTGTTTGCTTTAAGCCCACTAGATAGTGGCTAAACTATTGTTTTCTAAGCCCATCTGAGGGTGGCAAAATCTGCATTTTTAGCCTACTTGCGAGTAGCAAACCATTTTTCAAACAAACAAACATGAAATGTTTTGTTCCAATTCAGGCGATCCAGTCTATACTTGTATGTTGTGCGCATCACATAGTAACCTAGGCTAATAACCGGAATAAGAACACACAATGTTTTCAAACATAGATATCATGGTTAGTAGAGGCCGGTCTCTGACCGGGCGAGCGGGGGTGGTCACGAAGTGACCTTCCCCAATCGTACCCAAGTTCCCGAGCTGAGGCAACTTTGGTGATGACGGACACATGGCCTTTGGCACCGAGTCAGGGTTTCCTAAATTTCCCCAAAAATGAAATATTTAGGTAGCGACTCTGTATCTGGAAAAGCAGTCCATGTTTGGCACTTCTTTCAAAAAATCTGTTTTCTCAAAACGATTTGCCAGATTTGGACTCTTTGGTTCAGATTTAGAACCGTGACAATTTGAGAGTCCTGAGCTGTAGTGACCCCAAATGAACAGAACGGGAGCTCACCCTCCCGGGGCATTCGGGGACGTCTACAAAACCCAAAACACATATTATGAGCCCAAAAACACAAAACCCCCCTTTAACACTTTTGAAACCCTAAGTCCCAAAATCACCCAACTACAACACTTTATCAGAACTACCAAAAATCTATGTCAAAGACCATAAGAGTGAGTAGGAATCCCTACCTCAAAAGATGACACCCAAAGGAGAAGATGATGAAAACAAAGTTGCTCCAAACCACGAGTTTCTCGGATCAAAAGATAGCCCTTGACGATCAACAACTATTTTGTAAAGGCCAAAGGTGAAGAGACAACTCTTACTAGATCAATACCTAGAGAGAAGGCAAGCTTCTAGAGAGAGAAGCTCTCAAATGGCTTTTTTGGAAAAGTAAGAGAGAGAAAGGATGATAAAAAGTGATTTAAAACTGCCCAGCTGCCAATTGATATACGACATTCCCGCTCGAGCAGAGAACACAACGCTCGAGCGTCAAGAACAAAATCTGGACACGCTCGAGCGCAAAAAGGCCCGTTCGAGGGCCAAGACACAAGAATAAAGCACATCCACTCGAGCGCGAAAATCAGTCCGCTCAAGCGTAGATTTCCCCCTCCCAGAACCTACACCAAAAAGGTACTACCCGCTCGAGCGCCAACAAACCCGCTCGAGCGCTACCGCTCGAGCGTAAAAATCACATCTGCAGAAGTTTTGCAGGGACACAAAATACTGGGGGTGTGCAATCCCTGCTCGAGCGCAAGAAGACCCGCTCGAGCGGACCGCCTAAAAACTGGGCAAGAAGGAATTGAAACCAAGGCCTAACCAACCTGTAACAACCCTGCCTAAAACATCCTAAAACTCAATCAAGCGGAATTAAAGGATGACAACAAGATAGATACTACTACCAGCTTCACGGAACCGAGTCTGGAATACAACAGAACAGTAAAGGGACAACCGGGACCGCTATACATATCATGGAGCATGTAATGGATTTTGAAATTTTAAACTGTATGTTTTGGAAAGAGGTTTTTGGAAATTCTCGCTTTATGTTTTGGAATATTTGCATTATTTTGGAGAAATAATATTTTGAACCACATGTGTTGTGCTATTTGAAAAGGATAAATAAAATGGTGAATCTAGGAAAAGGTTGTTGCTACATCATTTCAGTTGGCATATGTGTCTAGGGTCAAAGTCCTGAAAATCGCATGTATACATGGGTGCCGATCTCGCGGACAAAATTTCAGTAAAATGGCAATGGTAGTGCTTATATACCCTACGTTTACATGGGTCCCGTTTGACGATTTCCCACAAACGAAATTTCCATGAAATTTTGTATTGGTTTTGGAGATTTACCTATTTTATTTATTATCATTTTGGTTTTGGAAAGAGATGATTTTAAACAGTGTTAGCAATGTAATTGCTGCTGGTTAACGATGTATTCGTATTGGAATTGGCAATGAAATTGCTAGTTAATATTGAGATACCTGGATTGACTTGTGGAAATGGAATTTATATCAAACTAATGTATTGGATTTAGAAAACGTTTTCAATAAACGAAAGGTTTTGAAGATTGGGAAGAAAAGATTTTTATTGAGAAAACAAGTGAATTTGAGAATACATTTGGGCATATTATATATGTATGTATTGCATTCATGATTATTTGCATTGGTGGAGCATATTTAGGTTTTGAAATCTTTCCTACTAGGCTTTATGCTCACCCTACGTGGCTGAAAATGTTTTTCAGGTATGCTTATGTGGATGTGGACCGAAACGGAAAAGTTGTGTTCGGAACCGTGTAGGGTGGTTCCTTTATATGTAGGCCTTAGGCCATTTATGTTACTGTTGGCCATGTGCCATTCTTGTAAGGGTTACACCCTTTATATATGATGTAAGTCTTTGGGTATTTTAATTTGATTATAACATCTTTGTATTTTTAGTTACAGAGCATCCCTTTGGCTTAGATGTTGTATCTAAGAACGTATAAAACTGGAATAACACATGTACTGTGTGCCTATATCATATACATCTGCATGAGTATTGTTAGTTGTCGTCTATCATTGGGTGGTTTTGCAACGCCCTGAAAATTATAACATCATATAATTACATCAACCAACATTCATTATAAGAGAGGGTGTGATTCTTCAACCTTTACATCATTGATCAATAAGGTTTGTACAAAAATAGTTCCACATGCGAATTATACATTCACTGACATCATATACATGAATCTATAGCATGTAGAACATCAAATCCAAAAATAAATAAAATGCCCTCAAAGGCTTACACATTCCAAGGCTTAAGCCCAGTTACACAAAAATGGTCTCTCGGGCCCAAACAGTTATAGCCCTAGGCTTACAAAAATATACTACAACAAAAATAAGAGCCCTATGCTCCCAACAAATACGTCCACGCCCTAACTTTGGCGGGATCACATAGGGTGAGCATAAAGCCTAGTAGGAAATTCTTAACAAAGTATATACATTTCGTACAAGTCCAAAGGAATGAAATGCATGTGCCATGTTAGTTTTTTTTTTTAAGAAATTCACATTTTCTCATCTTTTGAAAACCATCATGCTCAATGATATCTTGACATTTCCAACAAACTCAAAATTTATCAATTTAATTCAAGGTGTGGTAAATACGACTTAGGTAACCCCTAGGTTAGTGTCTGCAAGTAGGCATAACTAGCACTACCAAAACCCCACTTTACCGGTCTCTCACCGAAAGGGAAGTGGTACCTCCTCTGTGCGTGTTTTCAGTCTTTCACCACGGATACTCAGGCCAACTTAATCAATTTCATCTACACCTCTTATCCGGACTTACCAACGTATTTACCCCAAAACTATTTCATGAAAACTTGTTTCACAACATTCATTTCTCAATGCAAAAGTTTTCAAATTTAAATTCAAAGCTTAACATAATCAAATGAATCAATATGTGAATGTGTCAATTAGTAATGCAATGCAACATTCCTTCCACATAATATTATCATTGTGATCAAAATTCCCAATCCTCTTTTCAATGCAATTTCACAAGATGAATATATATACTTCTATTCCAATTCATCCAAGGAATAACACATTTCCCACATTTCGAGCATTCTCAACAATTTAATCGTTTCGAGGCTATATCAATATTTTGATCAACTTCCAAAATCACAATTCTTATATTTCACGAGACTCATCATTTATATAAATATAAATAAGAAATTTTCAAAAAAAAAAAAAAAAAAACATTCATTCATTTTGGCACCCAAAGAAAATATGGCCATTTCATCCATAAATTCTCAACATCTTTTAAAACCCCCAAATTTCTAGGTTTTTCTCACCACATCCTTACACCTCCAAAACATTTGAAAGAATCTCACCAAAAACATCTTTCTTCTATCAATATAATTTAAAACCCTCAAGTGATTATTTAAAAAGAAATAAGAGATAAACTCAATTTGAAAATCACTCATCTTCTTAAGCCAACAACCAAAATTTCAAGCTATCAAAGGAGGATTTCGAAAATAATCTAGATCTTGCAAAAAAATATATATAACTCAAAAAAAATCCCTACCTCAAGTTTTCGAAGAAGAAATGAGATGAAACCCCCAAAATCAACGGGGTCGAAACTCGATCTTCACCACACACAACGTAGCCCTCGAGAAGTTATCCAACTTTTATGAAGAAACTATGGGCAAAACTCTAATGGATTTGAAGAGATCAAGGATTTGATCTTGTTTGGTGTAGGAAATGTAGACAAAAGGGAGAGAAAAGAGTTTTTAGAGAGAGAGATACAACAAAAGTGAGATACATTCAGCCCAAAGAGAAGAAATCTGTTTGGTTTAGATTTCAAAACATAGTTCCACCACTGATTTGAGTGTGGTATTTGGTTGTAGCTTTCAAATCATAATTCTACACACATTTCTCAAAACTCATTTCAAACTATAATCATTACTTTTCAAAACTCATAACCAAACACACAACTCAAAACTCTTTTCAAAACTCAAAAATAACTTAATTTTTATTTTAAATTTTTTATTTTATTTTATAGGAATATTTTTAATATTTTAATTTTAATATTTTGATATTTTAATTGTAAATATTTTGATTTTCAGAATATTTTTAATATTTTAATTTTCAGAATATTTTTAATATTTTATTTTTCGGAGTATTTTTAATATTTTAATTTTCTAAATAATTTTAAAATATTTTTAATAATTTTAATTTTCATATAGGCCTAAAAAATGAATTGACTGAAAAATTAATTGATATAAAATAATTGACATAGAAGTTATTTGAAAAAAAAATTTATTTGAAAAAAAAAATTATTTGAAAAAAAAATTATTCAAAAAAATTACTTAAAAACAATTAATTGAAAAAAAATCATTTTTTTATTTGAGTATTTTAAAAAATAGTTTGGTTATGACTGTTGATAAAAAAATACAGATATCGAGTTATGAGTTGTGTGTTTGATTATCAATTATAGGTTGAATTAAGTTTTGAAAACTATTTTGAAAACTCATCACCAAACAAAGTTTCTTATTTCACATGTCACATCAAACTTTCAAAACTCAATTCTACATACAATTCAAAACTCAATTCAACACTCTATTCAAAAATCATAACCAAACAAATTTTCTACACTCAAATCATAATTCCACAACTCACAAACTCAAAATACAACTCATACTCTCAAATCATATTTACAAAACTCTACCAAACGCAACCAAAAATTTTCAAACTCACCTACCACTGCACGTGTGGAGCGTGCCTCCTGTACGTGTGGCCTTCATCTCTACATGTGCAGCCCTCTCTCCCGCACCTCCCGCACGTGTGGCCCCTCTCCCAGACATGCGGCCCCCCTCCCACACATGCGGCCCAAGCCCCCGCACATGTGGCTCTGGTCCTCTAGCTTGGAAAATTCTCAGCTCAACTCCTGACACTCCGGACCAGACCTCGCACCCTCCGGAACAAGTGAAGTACTCGGGATTGAATTAAATACGAACGAAAATTTTGAGGAAGAGTTTTCAATAACAACGTACCCAGCATAACTTAAAGAGAGACGAGGAAAATTACGTACCGGTCATCACAGGTTTACTCACGTGAGTCAGACCTCGTAAATCTGGGGCGTGACAATTAAAGCCTCGATTGAAGAGTTTGTTGTGAGAGTTGATAACTCATCAATCCATTAGCGAACTTCCTTATCAAGTTTATGAATTTCTCCAATTAAATCGTGTTTTTTTTCTTCCACCAAATAATATTGTAATTGATGGAAGTTTGTTTTATCAAGAAAATGGATCTCTTCTTGAAGATCCAAAACTTTTTGTTTACGCCAAAAGATTTCATCTAGGCTATTGTAGACACACCATTTTTGACCGACCTTAAGACTCAGATGTCACCATTTGAGCGCTCGGTGATGGTGCATATTGTGCTCGTTCTGAGGTTGCGGATTCTCAGCTGAGAGCCTTGCCTTCGGACTTCGGGCTCTTTTATGCTTTGTCTCGGTTTGCGAACCAAGTCTTGTTTTCTCTGTTTTCTCTTCCCAAAGGGAGGGAGAGGTCTCGTAGACCATCTCTCAGTGGCTGTAGGCTACGTTTCATGGTCGTAGGCCATTTTTCCCATTTGGAGACTGGTTTCTGGTTTTTGGAGCCGTCGGCCATGTGCCTCGATTCGAGACTGCTTAACAACCTTCATTTGCTCCAATTTTTGGCACACACCTTGTTTCCTCTCTTTTGAGGGACACAGTGGCCCGAGAGACCACCTTCGTGGTCGCACGCCACTTCCGGTACCTAACAACCTATTTTCGGGGGCCCCGGCCGCGTGTTTTGGCCCCCGAATCCTCGTTTTGCATCGGTTAGGGTTCATTTTTGGCATGGACCCTATTTTCATTGTTAGGAAGGTGGTAGGATGGTGGGAGACCAGCAATTCTTTTGAAAATTATTTTCTCTCTCCTCCAGCCGATTTTCTTAATAGAAAGCTGGTTTTTCTCACTTTTGGACCTTAATTTCTGGTCTCTCATACCACCATTATGTTTTACTCACCCAGGAGGCCACCAATATGGGTAGGCCGACCAGCTTTTCTTCCTGACCCTTTTGAACCTTTCTAGAAAGCTGGTTTTCTCTCTCCTGGGTCACATTTTCTGGTCTCCCACCATATAGTTGTATTCTACTCATCTAGGAGGCCACCTTTCTGGTATGGCCGACCAGCATTTCACCTTGACCCTTTTGACCCCTGGTCGGCCGACTAGGGGAAGTGGTCGGCGGACCACCTTGGCTGGTCGGCTAGCCATCTGCTTTTTGGCCTTCCTTAGTGCAATACAGTTGTGCCAGCTGTGTAGCACTTGACCCACTATCCGAGATTTTAAACCTTTTGTTGGTCTTTTTAAGTTGGTTTTGACCCATTTGCTTAGCTTCTTGCAGAAGCTTGACTCTTTTGTCAAGCTTCTTGAGGAATCTTGACCCTTTTGGTCTAGCTTCCTCAAGAAGCTTGACCCTTTTTGGTTAAGCTTCTTTAAGAAGCTTTGACCCTCTCTTGAGTCTTCTCCAAGAAGTCTTGGCTCTTCTCCTCTATAAAACCAACACTCCCCCTCCATTTGCAAGGGTTAGAAAAACTAGCCAAGGCATATACACTCCACCCTCCATATCTCTCTCATCCAAGCTCAAATACCCCATTGTTCTTGGCCATTACACCTCACCTCATAGCCTACCACCTCCACCGTCCATTCAATCATCTTGGAGCTGTTTGTCAGAGGTTGAAGACTCACCTTCTTGGTCCAAAACTTGTTGCATTGTTGTGCTACAAGGGTAAGTCCTCATTTTCCTATTTTTTGCATTATTTTGCTTCATAACTTAGCCTTATTTGCAAGCATTTATGGTTTTTGTTATAAACTGAAAAGTGTCTTATTTGGAGCTCCTCTTGAAGTTTGGTTAAGGACACTTTTCTATTTGAGGTCATATACCTCCTTGTATGCCCTATCCCTCTTTGTAGGCTTATTTTGCTTCATATCTTAGCCCTACTTATGAGCATTTTCGAGATTTGTCATAAAATGAAAAGATTCTTATTTTGAGGGCCTCTTGATGTTTGATTAATGGCATTTTTCTGTTTGAGGTCATTTACTTCCTTGTATGCTTGTTTGTCTCTTGTTTTGAGCCTCGCATCTAGGCCATTGTTGCATGCTTTGTTTGGCCTTCTAGCCAATAAAATCCAGTGGATTTTCAGTGGCTAACACACTGTTTTGAGATCCAAAATCAGAGGGGGGTGACCCCCTCTCTCCTTGTCTTGTTTGTTGGCCCTTTTGGCCTTCCAAAGGGGCTCCATCTTGCATGCTTTGAATTCTTGTTTCAGGCCCTATTACGTGAGTTTTGAGGTCTACCTTAGCTCTGTCCGGGGCCCTTTTGGCCATATTTTGTGTCCCTCATGCATGTGTGGAGCAATCCTCCTCAAGGCCTTTCAAGGGGACCTTTCATTGCATGTTTCATTGACCTATTTCAGGGCCTTTTTGGTGAGTTTTAGGGCTTTCATAACTAATTTCCAGAGTTGTTTTTGCCATTTCAGATGTCTGTCTTGTATGTGTTGAGTAATCCATCTCATGGCCCTCCAAAGGAGCCCATCATTTTTGCATACATTGGATACATTTAAGTGGTTATTTGGGCATATTTTAGCATACCATGTTCCTATTTGTGGCTAGTTTGGTGACCTCTCCTGTGCATCATATACATGCCATGTAAACCATGTTTACTAGCCTATGTCGCATTTTGTTTTAGTCCTTCATGTTAGCACTTTTTGGCCATGCTTGAAATTGATTTGATGCATGTTTAGGACTGCATTGGCTCTGTTTTCATGCCTCATGATCAAATAATTCTTGCTTCGCATACCTATGGTTTAATGCATTTGCCTAGTTTTGAGTTTCGGGGCCTGTTTCATGCATTGGGTGACATATTTCCATGATTCGGGACCATTGAGCATATTATTTCAGAGCTGGAAATTGCATGTTTGTATGCCATCTTTCATCCCTTGCCATGCTTGGGTAGAGTAGCATTTGATGCCTTAGGATCGGTCCCTTGTATCGTGCATGTTTGCATGTGTTTCGGTTGTCTCATTTCCATCACATGGCCACTGATTTGAGTGTGGCTGAGGTCCACTCATATTGGTTTAAGTCCACCTTGCATTGTGTATGCCATGTTGCCATGCGTTGTGCATGTTATGTTATTAGCATTGTGTATGCCATGTCATCCCTCGCATTGTGTATGCTAGGTCATTAGTCGCATTGAGTATGCCATAGGTTATTAGTCGCATTTAGTTCATAAGCATTATGCATGCCATGTAGTGTTAGCATTGTGTACTAGGTCCATGTTTGCAGTTCATCCCTTGCATGTTTGCGTCATTTAGTGGCATTACATCTAGGATCGCATGTTAGAATTGCATTCATGCATATTATGCATATTGCATTGTGTTTGGAGTAGGGTTTAGTCCAAACACGGGAAACGAGGGACGTTTCGTACTCCAAGTGACGAAACATGCCTCGATTCCCGATCGCCGACGCTCCGGATTATCCATGTTGGAGTTTAGGCCTTGTTGCGTTCATATGTGCATTCATTTCACATTGAGTCGCACAACTCGATTCCTCGACCATCATGCATCGAGATGCATGATTGGTGGCACGAGGATCGAGGACCACACTCCCTAGAGCTTGTGAAATGACGGGGATAGTGGTCATGCACACATGTGTTGCAAATGCCTTGCTTTCTCTTTTTCTTGCCTTTGTTGCAGAAAAAACCAGAAACTGGAGGCCAGAACTGGTCGGCCGACCAGCTTTTCTGGCAGGCCGATCACCCCTTTTGGTTTTTCCCACATAAACTGGTCGGTGGGTGGTCTCCAAGCCCAATAGCTGGTCAGTGGCCCTCCCACAGCTTCCCAGAGTGGAGTTTCAGCCTCTCGGAGCTTTGTGTAAGTTTCTGGACTCAATTGCAAACAAAGGCAAGTCAAGGTATCGCAATGGAATTTACCGACAAGGCAAATTGAGCATGCATACACCCTCCATCATTTCGAGCAGAGCTGAGGTAGTCCATTGCACGTAGCATAGCATGCTAGTTTACTTTGCTTACCTAGTTCATTTGTTAAGTAATTAGTGTTGTGTAATAATTCGTTATTTATTTTGGTTATGTAATATTCATTTGAACCCTCCGAGCAAGGGCAATGTTGTAATAAGTGTGCGTGAGTGTGATGTATGTCTTCCAACCCCACTTCTTTCTCCCTTTTATTTACCAGCTTACGATGGTTAGATTAGGGCATGTTTCAATTAGCATACTTATGCTCGCATGTTTGCATCATTCATCTGTCTTGCATGCACCGGGCTCGGCGCATCATACTAACTACATTGTATTTCAATTTCGAGTTGAATACTTGTTAGTTGTAGCATCATCACATGTCATCTTTAGAATAGCCGAGCCTATTGTAGTTGCATTCCAACATGTGTTGCATTAGGCATCTCAGCATAGTTAGGATAATGCATGGATTTCTAACATAGCTTCTGTTTTGGCTTGGAGTACTCGGTAAGTGTTTATGCTTTAGCATCCTTGCATGTGTGTAAGTGACTGCCATGATAGCATGCTTAGCATGAGGCTAATTGCTTATGTGATATATCTGCCTGAATGCCTATGGGTGAAGGTTGGATTATCTGAATTGGAATAATGCATTGACTATGAGTTTTAAAGCCCACTAGCTAATGGCAAAACCATCTTTTCTAAGCCCATCCGAGGGTGGCAAAATCTGCATTTTTAGCCTACTTGCGAGTAACAAACCGCTTTAAAAAACAAACATGAAATGTTTTGTTCCAATTCAGGCGATTCGGTCTATACTTGTATGCTGTGCACATCACATAGTAAATCTAGGCTAATAACCGAAATAAGAATGCATAATGTTTTCAAAACTCGATATCATGGTTAGTAGAGGCCGATCTTTGATCGAGCGAGCGAGGGTGCTCACGAAGTGACCTTCCCCAATCGTACCCAAGTTCCCGAACTGAGACAACTTTGGTGATGACGGACACGTGGCCTTAGGCACGAGTCAGGGTTTCTCAAATTCCCCAAAAATAAAATGTTTAGGTGGTGACTCTATATCTGGCAAAGCAGTCCATGTTTGGCATTTCTTTAAAAAAAATCTGTTTTCCAAAACGATTTGCCAGATTTAGACTCTTTGGTTCAGATTTAGAACCGTGACAATTTGAGTCCGGAACTATAGTGAGCCTAATGAGCAGAAAGGGATTTTCCTCTTGAGACGTTCGAGGACGTCTACAGTTTCTGGCGACTCTGTTGGGGAGTTAGAGAACTTGACTCGAACTCGTGATATCTGGTTTTGACTACACGTGTGTGTTTCTTTGCATTGCATTTGCATTGGTGTGCCTAGGACACCGTGTTTGCCGTATGCTATTCCGGAACGGTTTGCCGGAGGCTCGCTTCGAGAAGCATGCCATAAGGCTGACCGGTTGGGAGCTCTACCACGATAGGAACACAAACCCCGATTTTACCGGGGCACCCTTTTTGACCATTCGACCTAGTGCATATCGGAATCCATAGTGACTATTCCAAGCTAGGACAAGTTACTTACCGATTATAGGTTGTTTGAAACCGCTGCGTGCGTAGTGAAACCCTAGCTCCTGACAAAATAGGACAGGGAAACCCTACCCCCACATAGCGGTGTTTTGGCTCTCACTTGCTTGTTATGTGATTTTAGAGTGCATTTTTACAGGGAATGCATGTATCAGTTTGCAAGATCGGGCATCAGGCCGGCGGACACCAATTCAGTTTGGGGATAGTGATTTGGGGATAATGATCAGTGTTGGAGAATAGCATTTTTAGCTTATCAACTGTGTGTTGTGATGCCCAACTGTGTGTTGTGTATTTATTTTAAGTTGTTATGCTGTCCGTTCGGCTGGTTGTTTATTTCTTTATTATTGCTTTATTTATCTTTTTGTTAGGTAGTTTAGCACAATTGCTTCAAACCAAGCAGATATTCTACAAGCACTCTGGACAAGAGGTCACCGACTCAATCGATCTGAGGATTTGGTCAATGGACAACCAGTGTTCCACTCTCTACCCCCAGTTATCAGACGGAGATCGACGAAACGCAGTGTATCCAAGCAAAGATTGCCAGATCAGTGGACTTTGAACAGTCAGGTTGAGCTTCCCAAGGTTACTCCAGAGTTAGACTTACCGGTAGTTCAGATAGATCAGGGCAGTATGGCAGGAACAACAGGAGTTGAGGAAATGATGCGTCAGATGCAGGACACCATAAGAGCCATGCAGCAGGACGCTGTTCCTCGAGATGAATTTGCCAAACAACAGGCCGAGATCATGGCCCAGCAGGAAGAGTTAATTGCCAGGCTGCAATAACAAACCGGGGCATCCACTTCACATCAAGCTCCTCCACCACCAGGAGTTCAGACACCCGGGGAAACACCCAATGTCCAGGAAGGTACGGACATTTTGGTAGGGCCGGCTCCACTCCCAATTTTTCCCCAGCAATCCAAAACACCTACCAATCTACCGGACTCTCCTTTCGAGTTCGAGGTTGACCCTACCGCGTTAAAATTGAGCAAGCTTGAGAAGTTGTTCAAGAAATCCCAAGGGGTGAAGTCTATCCCGGACATTGAGGAAGGGTATACTGACGTGGCTGTGACGCTGCCAAATAGGTTCAAAATGCCACAAATCGACCGCTTTGACGGATTTGGGGATCTCATGGTGCATCTCCGTTTGTTCTCCGATATACTACGGCCGATGGGCCTCACCAGACCGCAAAAGCTTTCATTATTCGGCCGGACCCTGTCGGGTGTGGCCGCTATCTGGTATGCAAAATTACAAGATGATGTTAAGCGAAACTGGGATGAGATGGCTGAGGCTTTCATTGCGCAGTACACCTATAACACACAAATCGAGATCACAATCCGTGATCTTGAGACAACAAGGCAGGAGACTAAGGAGAGCTTTTCAGAGTTCGTAGCTAGATGGAGGGCGATGGCCTCAATGATGACCTTGAGGCCTACCGATAAAGATCAAATCCGGATGATTGTGCGCAATCTCCAGCCTAAGCTGATGCAGAAAATGATCGTGCTCCCCTTCCCTACCTTTTCAGATCTGCACGAGATGGGAGTACAAATTGAGGATGCCTTGAAACAGGGCTTGATTGATAATGACAGAGAGCAACCCAGAAGAACCTTCAACTGCAAGAACAATACAGGCACCAGCAATGCCGCAAATGCTAGAGCTTCAGAAGTAAGCATGGTCACCACCATTCCCCCTCCAAGACCTATGGCAGCTACACCTTTCTCTGGTGCGTCCGGAAGCAACACACAAACCACCAAATACCAACCTCGAGGCCAAAGGACCTTCACCCCATTATATATGCCCCTGTCCAAGGCTTTGGGGGTATTAATCACGAAAGGGCACTTAAAGCCCCTGGAGCCGAGGCCATTGCCAAATCCACTCCCTCCCTCTCATAACCCAGCAAAATACTGCGCATATCACCAACAACATGGTCACGACACTGACCAATGTTTTAGACTGCGTCACGAGATCCAGGATCTAGTTGACAAGCAGGTGATTGTGCCTCCTGAACAACCCAATGTCACAACAAACCCTCTCTCACCACATAACCAAGCTCCACCCCCCAAACATATCAACTTTATCCAGACTAGGGTCGTATCTTATGATCCTAGCATATATATCACCCCGTCCCACCTATCAAAGCCGGAGGTGCTCCTTCCTGACTGCACTGACTTGTGTATGTTGGACATCTCCAGAACTCAACCCGGACCAATGGTGGTGATTGTCAAAGATAGAACATGGGAGATTTCAGGGCAGAATGGGATTGTTGAGTCAGAATCAGAGGACTCTGGGAGTTTTGCTGAGGAGGTATACAGTCCGAGTGACTACGTTCTATCAGTAGGCCAGGTTGGGCCAAATATGGAATTGCGGGCAGGGGCAGAGCTTTGTGTGATACAGAGGGATGAATCTGGTCAGAGGATAGATGACTTGGCACTGTGGAAGGAGACTTTGTTAACCTCCAATTTTTCAATGAGCAATATCCAGAGGGCATGGCAGTCAACTGGTCTGATTTTGAGGAGTCTGCAGAGGTCACCGGGTGGCTTGATGACCTACCAGATGTTGTCGATGAAACTCAGTTGGAATGGGGCCCGGCAGGGGCAAAGACATCAGTTGTGGCCGGAAGGGCCGAAAATCAGAATGCATCGCCGGAGAGCGCCGGTGCTAAGAATTTCGCTCAAGATCTGGGCATTTTGAATACAAAAATTATTGAACAGCTAGTTGTACTGACGCAGTTGGAACAAGAAAGATTTGGAGATTCTAAGAGAATCAGGAAAGCTAAAGCCCTCGTGGGGACTAAAAGTGCCGTGTGCACGGGTACAGAGAATGCTGCGAGCATGTGGACGGAAAATACTATGGGTATAATTATACCGGAGCCGGACAGGTGTCTGTTGGCTACCGATGGAATCTGGTGGGAGGACGATGATCTATGTCTTGCCCACACGGATAAGGACTGGGGGAGCAATCATTGGTGAAGTTGACCATATGACTAGGAGTGGACGGTATTTCAAGCCTCCACATCTAGATTAGCCAGAGGCGTCGGGGAAAGATAAAGAGGCAGAGAAGCAAAAAGAGAACCAAATCGAAGAAGAGGCTGTACTGAAGCAGTTGAAAAAGATACAAGCAGACATCTCCATCTGGGGACTGCTTATGGCATCGTGAGTGCATCGACAAGCTATCGTATCGGCCATGGACAAGGCCAAGCTCTCAATAGACACCACGCCCGAACAGCTGGTGGGCTTAGTTTTTTTCGAGAGGGGCTACCCCGATGATGACTTTCTCTAACAAAGAATTGCCACCTAAGGGTGCGAACCATAACAAGCCACTCTACATCTCTGTGGAGTGCAGAAACAAATGGATACCCGTGGTGCTTGTCGACACAGGGTCCACCATCAATGTGTGCCCGACAAGAACTGCATATGCCATCGGTTTAAAGACCGTAGACTTTGTACCGACAGCCCAGGTGATTCGGGCATATGACAACACGATCCGAGAAGTAATGGAGACAGTGAAAATTCAGACCAAGGTTGGGCCGGGACAACATGAGATTGGCTTTCACGCTTTAGAAGTTCCTGCGACCTTCAATCTACTCTTGGGACGGCCGTGGCTGCACCAGGTGAAGGCAGTTTCATCCACCTTGCATCAGATGGTGAAATACCCCCATGGGAAGGGAGTAGCCATTGTTTTTGGGAATTCATCGATCCATCCACCACCAGAGGTGTCTACACCAGTCCTGGAAATTGAGCACGGTATGGTGGATGTATTCTTATTCGGTTTCACTCTGGTTGAGGCCCGGGTCATGCAGAACATTTTGGCTATTAATGAGGGGGTGTATGTCAGTGCTCAATCAGTATACCTCATGAACAAGCTTCAACACATCCCCGGGATGGGATTAGGAAAGAGCGGCCGGAAAGGCGTTGTAGCATTGGCCGAAGTGCCACACAACCCGCATACTTTTGGTTTGGGTTATCTGCCCACCAAGGAGGATTGGATAAGGGAGGGTAAGGAGATGGCTGGGAGAGCCAGAGCAAAGAAGGCCGGGAAGCCATACGAGTTAATGGACCAACCTATCCAGGGTACCCTAAACGGACGCTTTGTCCGGGAGGGGAAGGACTTTCCATTTTGCGGCTTCCCGGAACCATGGTTAAACGCGGTGAGGAAGCGCGTACCAGGCTTTGAGATCTTCTTTGACCAATAGTTATCCAGGGATGACGTTGCCAAAGAGCGGATGGACCCATTAGCTGAGGCTGAGCAGAGCAAGAAAGTGGAGTCTAAGGACGCCGAAAGTGAAATGGGGGTAGCGCTGGCGTGTCTACTTTCAGATTCTCTGATAGAACAGAAGTGCTTGGGGGATAACTTCTTGGTATGCGTGATCGGGAATGAAACGGCTGCGGGCCTACCAGCAAACATTTTGGATGCATCTATCGCACCCTCTCTCACTTGGCAGTATGAGGAGGGGTTTTTGTCAAGCAGCACCGGGTCAGGTAGTGAGCCGGAATCTGATTCCACCGAGTCTGTTGAGTCGGAATCAGGTTCCAGCTCGACTGAGTCTGAGTCCGGTATTCCAGGGGGTGATAACCCGGATACCACAGTCCTGTCCAGGTCGTCTTTTTCTTTCTCTTTTGAGTCTGTTGTAACCAGAGAATTGGACGATTTGGATGTGCTTAATGAGAATGATGTGGCTGTGGTTTCTGAGTGCTTTTTTGTGTCCTTGATTTATTGTATTAACTCAGACTTTGAAAATTTTGATGAAAACGATGAGAAAGAAATTCCTCCAGTTTTACAATGCTTAATTGAATAAGAGCAGGAAAGATTTGTTAAACCCTTAATGGATGAAATCGTTACTGTGAACATTGGTACTGAGGAGGACCCGCGGCTGGTCCAGATCGGGTCCACGTTGTCTTCGGAGGAACGCGAGTGCTTAGTCGCTTTATTAAAAGATTTCAAAGATATTTTTGCGTGATCTTACGAAGACATGCGTGGAATCGATCCTGAGATTGTACAGCATCGGATCCCTCTTGACCCTGAGGCCCGACCCGTTAAACAAAAACTCAGAAGGATCCGCCCGGACTAGGCTCTCAAGATTAAGGAAGAGGTCACCAAGCAAATTGACGCAGGTTTCTGGCTGGTATCCGAATACCCAACTTGGTTGGCCAACATCGTTCCGGTGCCGAAGAAGGATGGTAGGATCCGGGTATGCGTGGATTTCAGGGACTTGAATAGAGCTAGTCCGAAGGACGACTTCCCCTCGCCACATATCGATGAGTTAGTGGACTTCACAGCGGGGCATGCTTTGCTTTCATTCATGGATGGCTTTTCAGGCTACAACCAGATAGTGATTGCACCTGAAGATCGAGAAAAGACTGCATTCACCACCCCATGGGGGACTTATTGCTACAGGGTAATGCCATTTGGGCTGAAGAACGCTGGAGCTACATATCAACGGGCCGCGACCACGATATTGCATGACATGATCCACAAAGAGGTTGAGGTGTACGTGGATGACATGGTTGTCAAGTCCAAAGAAAGAGAGGGCCACTACACCGCCTTGCAACAGTTTTTTCAGAGGATCAGAGAATTCCGATTGCGGCTGAATCCTCAGACGTGTACGTTTGGTGTTACAGCAGGGAAAATGCTAGGGTTTCTGATTACACAGAGAGGTATTGAAGTCGACCCTTCCAAAATCAAGGCCATCTTAGAAATGCCACCACCAAGGACTGAAAATGAGGTGTGAGACTTTCTGGGTAAAGTGCAATTCATAAGACGGTTTATCTCAAAATTGACCTTGACTTGTGGCCTCCTGAAGAAAGGGAAGAAGTTCCAATGGGACGGCCGATGCCAAGCTGCTTTTGAATAGATCAAGGAATACTTACAGAACCCACCTGCGTTGTCACCACCTTAGCTGGGAAAGCCGTTGATTTTGTATCTGTCAGTGACTGAGACCACAATGGGCTACATGCTTGCACAAGAATCAGAGGACAAAGTGGAGAGAGCCATCTACTATCTGAGAAACAAGATGCTAGAGTATGAGACTCGCTACACACTGTTGGAAAAGGCTTGCTTAGCTTTGGTATGGGCTACCAGAAAGCTGCGGCATTACCTGTTAGCTCACTCCGTAATGTTGGTTTCACATCTGGATCCCATCAAATATCTCTTCGAGAAACCGACACTTACGGGTAAGCTAGCTCGTTGGTTGCTGTTGCTTTTCAAGTTCGATCTGAAATATGTGAGGCGCAAGTTAGTCAAGGGAAAAGCAGTAGCAGAATTCTTAGCCGATCATCCAGTGTAAGGAGATGAAGTAGTTGAATACTTATTCCCAGATGAGGCCATTTTGCATGTCGAAGACGAAACTTGGACGATGTACTTTGTCAGAGCGTCAAACTAGTACGGGTATGGGATATGGGTGTTAGTGATAGCACCCGACAATTCCCGTATCCCTCTAGCATTCAAACTCTGATTCAAAGTCTCGAACAACGAAGCAGAATATGAGGCATGAATTGCCGGTCTAGAAGCAGCCCTGGAACTAGGGGCAAAATGGTTGGACGTCATCGGGGACTCGAACCTTGTTGTGTCTCAAGAAAAAGGAGACTGGAAAGTCAAAGAAGAAAAGATGATAATGTATCACCAAACCTTGGACCCGCTGATTCCTCGGTTTGAGAAGCTAAACTTCACTCATCTACTACGAGAAAACAACAGGTTCACAAATTCACTAGCAACTCTATCTTCTATGATAGACATCCCGTTTGGAGTCCGGATGTGTCCAGTCATTATCGACCAGAAATTTGTGCTGGCTTACGAGTCAATTGCTGCTATAGATGAGGTTCAGGATGAGAACCCCTGGTATTACGATATTTGGAATTTCTTGGAGAAGGAAGCATATCCACCAGGGGTAAATGCCAAGGATAAAAGGGCAATCAGAAGAATGGCCGTTCAGTTCATTATCTGCGGAGGTAAATTGTATAAGAGAGGTCATCTGGGAATACATAAACCGTGCGTTGAAGCTAAAGAATCGAAACGCCTGATGGAGGCCATCTATGGAGGGGAATGCGGTGTGCATATGAACGGGGTAATGCTAGCGCGAAAGATCCTTAGACAAGGTTATTATTGGTCCACCGTAGAGGAAGATTGTATCGGCTTTGTTCGGCAATGCCGCAAGTGTCAGATCCATGCAAACCGCATGAACATTCTGTCGTCGCAGCTGTACAATATGACTTCACCATGGCCATTTTCAGTTTGGGGAATCGATGTGATCAAAGCTGTTATCCCAAAGGGGTCGAATGGGCATGAGTTCATCCTAGTCGTGATAGATTATTTCATGAAGTGGGTTGAGGCCCAATCTTATGCGGTGCTGAAGGCGTCGTATGTTGCAAAGTTTATCAGAAACAATATCATCTGTCGATATGGGGTTCCAAACGAGGTCATTTCAAATAATGGTTCCCACTTCAAGAAGGAAGTGATTGACTTGTTGGAGAAATACGACGTGGCTTTTCATAAGTCATCCACATACCGGCTGCAAACCAATGGAGTGGTTGAGGCCGCCAACAAGAACATCAAGCACATAGTGCAGAAGATGGTGGAAACCTATCGGGATTAGCCAGATAAGCTGTCGTTTGCTCTGTGGGGCTACTGGACTTCAATTAGAACTTCTACTGGGGTGACTCCGTATTCATTGGTTTATGGGATGGAGGCCGTTATACCTATTGAAATCGAAGTTCTATCTTTGCGAATACTGGTTGAGTGTCGGATAGCCGAAGCAGATTGACAGCAGAGCAGATTTGAGGAACTCATGCTCTTTGATGAAAGAAGACTGAAAGCATTGTATCATGTTCAAGGTTATCAGCACAGAATTGCCCGGGCTTTTAAGAAGAAGGTTAAGTCCAGGAATCTAAAAGAAGGAGATTTGGTGCTCAAGGACAACCGAGCTCCCATCCACAACCCTAGGGGCAAGTTCAGACCCAATTGGACTGGTCCCTACATCATTAAGTCTATCTGGTCAGGTGGAGCTGTGGTTCTGATGGACCTATATGGCCTAGAGTTCTCCCAACCGATCAACATGGACAAGTTGAAGAAATATTACCCCTAAGAGGCTTGCTAGGCCGAAAACCCGAGAGGGCGACCTAGGCAAAAGTCAGAGCACAAAAAATTTTGAAATTATAAAAACTGAGCTCGCAAGGTTGAAAACCCGCAAAGGGCAGCCTTGGCAAAAGTTAGAGCGTAAAAGGAGAGTGAAAATACTCGAGTGAACCCGAGCTTGAACTAGGTAAGGCTTGATTCCCATCTTTGGGATACGTAGGCAACTTCATCCTGAAGTTCAGCCATAAACTTTTCCTTGATCAATTTTGTCCATTTGATTATCTCGGCCATCTTTGTCTGTTCAGCATTCAAGAGTTCGGTTATGATCTCCAGTACAGTGCTTTTCAGACTAGGGGCAACTTTCCGTTGCTGTGCAGTGCCGCGGTACTATTCAGACTAGGGGCAACTTTCCAGTTGCTAGGATCCGAGGTTGTGCATCTCAGTGACAGATTTCAGGTGTGTCCAGTTCTGATCCATATCGAAAATGGTTTTGAAAAGTTTTAATAAAAGTTGACTTTGTTCAAAATTAATCTTTTTACAACTTAGACCATTTTTGGACCAAAGCGGAAAATTTTCAGTACCCATAACCTTCAATTTCATTGATTTCAATATAGAGTTCTCCTGCTCTTGTATACAAATTTGAGATTGCTTTTTATTACATTCATAAAGAAAACTTGAAAGTACTAATAAAGCAATAAATCTGGGGCATAGATAAGTCAGGTGTTCCCACACCCCCTCCCAGAGCTGGTCGAAGCCTCTGATGCCAAAGTGGGCCCTTCTTGTGCCTTTTCATTGAGTCAATCCAAGCACTCGTCAGACAAAGTGCAACTGAAAGTGGGAGCGGGGGCTAAGAGTCCTCGCGTCCTCCATGCTGTGGCATATCGAGCAAGCTGTGCGCCTCGGACCGGGAATGCGGCCGGGTACTCTATCCCCTCTGGCGGGCAAGTCTGATCATGGCCGAACTGGCGTTGGAACTAGAATGGAAAGTAGAAGACACAGTGTGTCATGCCAATCAATTGAATCCTAGGTTGACGGGTCATGTTATAACTCATTGCCGGCAGATTGCGCCAAGGGCAGCGCCAAGCGATGCGATTTGCAGACAAACTGTACATCTAGTTGTATCACTACCCCTCATCTAGGGCATCGACCAAGCATTGTTGAAAAAAGTAGCGGCGAGCTGAGTATGCTGGGCAAGACTCCACAATCTGTAACTTGTCCATCAGCCATACCTGGGGAGGGATAAAAAATGAGAGAATAAAGAATAGAGAGATGTACGATGAGAGAAAAGAAACAAAAGGGTTTTGTGAGAAAAATCGAGCCTGAGGGCTGAGTGATGTGAGCTATACATATGTGAGATTGGGTGGGAAACATTACCTGCAATAGTAGTGGGCTCCCCGCAAGCCTAGCCGTCTCCCGGCGATGAAAAGCGTCTAAACCCATCAATGTCTCAACCAATGTCATGGCGATGCAGCTCTTTCCCTCCTTCAAACCTTGGGCAACCTCGATCAACCGGACACTGAATCCACCGGAGCCCGGGGCAAGCAAGAAGTGAGATAGCAAGCATAGGCAAAGCGCGTGTCGCCGATAGCCCTGCCAATGATGGTCACCGCGGTCACCAGCATCAGAAAACCAGCGAACCAAGCTTGGGATGTCTAGCTCCCCATCGTGAACCAATGATCGAGTATCATGCAAAGTGAGGCCGCACATTCGTCCTAGGGCTTGGACGTGGCCAAATCGGAGTTGAGGCAAGATCTCCTCATTGCGCTCGGATTCCATCAAAACTTGGAAATCCTCGAAGGTAGGACACATCTCTTGCCCGTTAAAGCTAAAGACGCGTGCTACCAGATTCCAAAACCTTTCCGCGGCATGGAGGAAAGGAAGATGCAGCAGAATACGGCCCAACGTGAATAGTGCATTAAAGCCGAAGCCCCGGAAGTTCAACTTTTTCGAGCTGTCAAGAAAAGCAATCCAAGCTTTGAGATTCTGGATGAGAAATGCTTCCATTTTGATGCAAAACTAAGATGAAATGAAATAACCACGAAGCTGGGACTTTTATAGAAGATAAGGCACTGTTCGGGGGACACGTGTCAAGAATCTGATGGTGGCTAAGCCAGGTGGTTGGCCGACCACCTTTTCTGGTAGGCCGACCATCCCCCTTGGTCTCTGATGGAAAAAACTGGTCGGCCAGCTCCCTATGATGGTCGGCCATGGAGGAAAGCAGGGCTTTGGTCTTGTCCTAGCTTCTGGAAAAGAGTTCCTAGCATTTCCATGCATCGGGAGTGTTGAAGGTGCGAATTTTTCTTTGTTTCGGATGCGTTCCACCACCCAGATCGTCCGAAATGCATTTTGTTTATTGAGTTGTTGTTAAGTCTTGCTTATCGAGTTGTTGTTTCGTTTGCCAAATCAAGTTGTTGTTTCGTTTGTCGAGTTGTTAAGTTTATCGAGTTGTTAAGTTTTGTCGAGCCGTTGAGTATTGTATATTGAGTTGCTACTTTTTGTTTAATCAACATTGTTGTGTCTTGTCTATCGAGCTGTAAACTTGCTAAGTATGTGTCTTTTCTTAGTAAGTCGATTGTTTAGTTTGTTGTGTCGGTTCGTTACCTGACTTGGCAATTTTCAGTGCACAATTCCAGTCAATCTCATTTTCGTGCGAAATGATGTGATGCGATGCAAGAATATAAAATGCAACACTTTTTCAAAAAGCTGTTTCATTCCATCATGCTTCCTTTGTTACAACATTTTATAACAAAGGTACAAGTTTTACAGAAAATAAAACTTCTTAATAATGTACAATGTGCTACAACTACTAGTAAAAAAAGTCAAATAAAGCAGGGAACAACTGCATAAATGCTATCAAACACAGGAGTAAGAGGCCCTCTTCGTTCTGTTCTACAGACCAGCCTCTGCACCATCACCGTCATCTGAATCGGGGCTGTCGTCCTCGGAACCCTCCTCGGCCTCATCTCCACTACTGGAACCAGAACCAAAGCCACCCTCTCTGTCAACGGATGTCTTTGACTGAGGATGTGCAGGCTCCTCCTACTCGCTGGACTCCTCATCCACAATAGGTGCTCTGCGTCTGCCTCAGCCGCGAGTCGAACCCCCTCTCCCAACTCCCCGGGAAGGCCTAGATGGCCCGACCTGTGGCTTAGTATATAGCGGAGGCATCTGAAAAGAAAGAGTGCAATTCGAATACATCAGCCAAAATATGTATATCAGATGCACAGACAAGAAAGCTACATAGAGTGGATGTATGCAGATATAGTACATGAATGAGGTGTGTCTCAGATGTGCTCTACACATACAGTCAATCAATGCAGTGAAATGTTCAAGTTCAGCATGTCATCAGAAGTATGATAAATGCAAGAAAACTAAAGAGTACCGAGACACCGAGGATGGACAACTGTGTCTCCCTCCGCAAGACCATGCCCTCAAGTGAGGCCACCAATTCGAGCATCCCCTCCATGTACTCTCTGGGTGGCTGTAGATACAAGCTCAAATCATCAATGAATAAATGAGTGTCTAAGTATCTGAGTGATAAATGAAAAGCAGTGGAGCATACCGGTGGTGAGTCAGGATCACTGACGTATCGATGATCAGGCATAAGAGGCTCTATTGAAATCGGGTAGGAAGTCCCGTATCGCCAACCTGTCAACTTGGTCAAAATGTCTGTCCATCCGGCATGATGATAAGTCGGGGGATAGGGCGAACCAGTTCAGCCCCATCTCTCGATGTGCCGGCTCTGCTGGTCGAACGAACATCTGCAGCCCGGGGTCGACTCGATGATGGCATGCCAGCAGACCTCCTCGTGGGAGTACGAACACCTGTCAACGGGGGCATCAAGTATGTATGACGGTAGGTCGCATAGTCCCCTTCCTCTAAATGTAGCAATACATCTGTACCCAACATGGCACTAACGACATCCTGGGGAGTGAGCCCCACAGTAGATCGCATATCGACCGCAGGTGTTGAGAGGATATCCTGATGAGGGTAGCCCATCGTCTAGCTCAAGAAGCGTTCCCCCAGGAACCAAGCCCTACCAGCTGGCCCTTCAAACAGGATACTGTACCGAGAAGCGGCCTATCCCCCAGCATAGTGAAATCGGGTGTTCTCACCCAAGGGTACCCAGGGCTGCCATGTGATCTACAGATAACCAATGCATAAGCTGATTAGAAATCGTAAGTGTGCAAGATGAATCAAAGATGAAAACACAGAGGACTGAGAGTTCTGAACTACCTCTGTCGGCCGCACTGTGTCGAAAAATTGTCGTAGGTAGGGCAGAGTCTCCCGAGCTCTTGACTGATACTGGCCCTCAAACACGAGCGAGTAAGGGATCAGGAGAGGTACCTCCACCTCAAGCTCCAGGGCTAATGTGGGAAAGTATGCGAAAACCCATAGCTGTGGAAAACAGGGCAACAGCCATCAAAATACAGAATGTTGAGTGCAGAATGTACAGAGAATGCAGAATGCTGAGAACAGAATGCAAAGTACAAAATGTGAAGTGTGCCGTGTGTGCAATGTATAGATAATAAAAAGCACAAATGTAAATCAAGAGGGCAGAAAGTACCTCCCAGGCAGTCCAATAGCCACCAACTATGTTCTCCCGCCCGCGGGAGGCCGCGCTCATATAGCAGTAGAGGGTAGCCAGGCCGGCGCCACCCCAGTCATACCGACTGACCTGTGGTAGGTCTACCAGAGCACTCAGAAGATAGAGTCCAACGGTGTTTCCCCTATCGGAGAACATGGTGGTCCCGAAGAGGAACATCAAGAACCCTCGAGTGTACTGCGCTATCTCCTCGGGAGTCTCGGGCTCAGTCCCCCTAAAATGTGTCGAGAACCAAGTGTACCGGACTCTGCCCGATGCTTTGTCAACCGGTGGGTGAGCTCCCAATAGATAGATCCAGGCGGCCTCCCACTCGCCCATATCCTCATCATAAGGGATCACCCAACCTCCCACGTCAAGGCCTGTCAGTACAGCGAAGTCGAACGGGGTCATAGTCATGTCCCCGGTGGTCGAGAAATGGATGGAGTTGGTGGTGTCCCACCATCTCTCTACAAGATCCCCCATCAATGTCCTGCTAGCAGGATAGCGAGATATCCCCGTGCAAAAGGGTCCGAACCCTGCCTGGTCAACCCAATCATGGATGGCTTCCGGGAGCTCTGTGTACCACTCCCTCGCAACAATGGAGCCATATCCTCGTGTGACACGGGAAGACGCCTGCATTCATAATGAACACATGCATTCAGTTTCAGAATGAAATGAATAAGCTGCGTGCAAATGAAATGTATGAGCTGTGTGCAAACCAAATCAGATACAATGCTGTGAGTCGTGTACAAATACAAGTGTGTGCTATGCGTTCACCTCAAATTTGGGCTGCGTGTTCAGAAACTCAGAGTTTGGGCTACGTGTTTGACTTTCAACAAGTGTGTGCTGTGCGTTCACCTCAAATTTGGACTGCGTGTTCAGAAACTCAGAGTTTGGGCTGCATGTTCGACTATCAACAAGTGTGGGCCGTGTGTTCATCCAAAAGAATGGGCTATGTGTTCATCTCAAAGTTCGAGCTGTGTGTTCAACGTCAAGTATTTGAGCTGTGTGTTCAGGTTTCAAAATCAGTGGGCTGTGTGTTCATCTCAAAGTTCGAGCCGTGTGTTCAACGTCAAGTATTTGAGCTGTGTGTTCAGATTTCAAAATCAGTAGGCTGTGTGTTCGTCTTGAAGTTTGAGCTGTGTGTTCAACATCAAGTGTTTGGGCAGTGTGTTCAGACTTCAGAAATTCAAAGTTTGGGCTGTGTGTTCAACTCTCAACAAGTGTGTGCTGTGTGTTCATAATCAATATGCGGGCCGCGCGTTCAGAAATTCAAGTGATTGGGCTTTGTGTTCAAGATGCAAACGGAATACTATGTTATAGACTAAGTGTTCAGAACAAGCTGTGTGCTAGAATGAGCAAATAAACATAGCGAAAGCATGAAATGCATAGAAAATGCATAATACATTGCAGAAAACATAAAAGTAAGGTGCATACCTCCCGTGCCTGATAAGAGAGATGGGACTCCAGCTCCCGCAATAGCAGATCCACGGGTGCTCAATCATTAAAATCGGTAAAATGGTAGAAAATGGCCCGGGGAAGGATGTTATAGCGATCCCAGGTTCACCCTTGTTGTAAAGTGATCCGGACATGTGTCCGTGGATGTTGGTAGTTGTTTATTGTCTTGTTTACATCCTTTCTTACTTTGTATTTGAGTTATAGGATGTGTTGAGCGGGTTTGTTACAGGTTGGTTGAGTTTAGAAACCAAAACTAGTTGCCCAGATTTTTGGCCTGTACGCTCGAGCGGTGGTGTTGGCGCTCGAGCGTAGTTTACATCCATCCAGTATCTTGTTGTGCAGTGTTGTGAGCTCGAGCGTAGGGTTGGGAGCTCGAGCGGAGGCCTGGTTCTGCAAAAGTGCTGGGCGAGTGCATTCTGCGCTCGAGCGGGAGGTTGGCCGCTCGAGCGGAAGTCTGTGAGTGGCCGCTCGAGCGGGGTGTTTTACGCTCGAGCGGAAGACTGGGTTTAAATCCCGAAATTGTGACTTTTCAAATCACTTTTTCACTTTCTCTTCTCTCTCTTACTTTTCCAAAACCACCATTGTTGAGCCTCTCACTCTAGACTCTACCTTCTCTCTAGGTTTTGATCTAGTAGGAGTGATTTACTCACCTTTGGCCTTTACAAAAAGGTTGTTGATCGTCGAGGGCTTCATTTTAATCTGAAAATCTCGGGTTTTGGAGCACGTTGGGTTTTGTCGCCTTCTCCTTTGGGACTCCAAAATTGAGGTAGGGATAACCTACTCCTCTCTATGGGTTTTGTCTTTAAAGTTTGGTATTTTGAGATGTTGGGCTTGGTTTGGTAAATTTGTGAAAGTTTGGGGCTTTTGTGTAATTTTACAAAAGTTGGGGTTTTATTCATAATAAACCTAGATGCATGTTTGGCATAGAAAAATAGAATGATTGTTGAATCATTGATGAAAATGGGACCTAAGGGTTGAAATGGTAATTATGGAAAATGGCCTAATTACATTGTTTAATTAATTGGGATAATTAATTGGTGAGAAATGAGGAAATGAAATGTTGATTGAATATCCATTTGTGCATTTATTTTCTGTTTTAGAAATAACTGCTTTGGGCTATCGGTGGAGGATAGTCGAGATTGTTGTAGACAATGCATGATGATTAGGTAAACGGAAACTAATCAATGGAACGGGTCATGGAACTTGACGGTTGATAGAATACATTAATTGTGTGTATTGTGTGATTGTATATAGAACCAATGTGTTTATATACGTTATGTGTAGAGGAGGAGATAGGGGATGTACTCCGCGGTTTAGGGGAAGATAGGGGACGTACCTCTAAACCGGATAGGTATTGGGAGGAGATAGGGGATGAACTCCGTAGACAGAGCTCATATGCTTGTCTAGAGAAGTGAAGATAGAGCTCATATGCTTATCTTTGTGAAGTGTGGATATAGCTTGTATGCTTATCTGTGGATATTGTTGATATACATATCTGTTGTAGAGTGTGGATACAGCTTGTATGCTTATCTGTGGATATTGTTGATATACATATCTGTTGAGAATGTGGGTATAGCTTTTATGCTTATCTGAATGTGAGATATAGTTTTTATACATATCTGTGGAAATGATGATAGAGCTAGCATGCTTATCTGTTGAAAAAGGGAAAATGAAAAGTAATTGGGACTTGTAAGTCGTTGACATAAATATGTAATTTATGTGATTGTATCAGTGTTGACCAACTATCAATTGCGAATGTTTTAGTCATTGTCCATGGTTGGTTTAGTGTATTTCTACTGGGCTGTGGCTCACCCTATATGGGAATATCATTTTCAGGTACAGGAAGCATGCCACCTCCAAGGACATAGCTTGGGAGGCTAGAGGCGGACATAGTGTAGTTGTTTTACTTTTGATGTATTACATGTAACTTCAAGCCAAGGGCTTATTGTGTAAACGAGTTAGTACTCTTTTGTTGAAACCAAGTGTTAACTTGGAAAGCTGTAAGCCCGTAGGGCATTTTGTTTTGATGTTAACATGTAATACTTATGTAATGGAACTCAATGAAATAAAGGAATGTGGTTAGTTTATATGTAAATGCATGTCTTATCTGATGGGTTTAATGTTATTATTTTGAGGGCGTTACAGATATGCTCCTGAGGGTGATACCTCTCGGGATCAAAGGGCCGAGTCCTCGGGGGTAAGGACATGATGTCTGGATTACCTCCGGCACCTAGAGGACCTCCGCCATGAGGGAAATGAACCGCCATTTCAAGAAATCTGTAAAAAGGAGCAAAAATGAGCCAAAATTGGAAAATGTCAACAAAAGTCAACTCTCGGGAAATGAAAAAGTCAACAAAAGTCAACTCCCGAGAAAATGTTCCAAATATTGCGACAAACTTACCTCAAATGATGAAAATGGAGAAAGAAGCACCGAAATCAAAATTTAATCGGTTCAAAGTGAAGAGAACTGAAAGTTTTCACGAAACAACTTTGCGTGGGGTGTTGGGAAATGCGTATAGAGCGCAGATCTGAGAGGGAAAATGCCCTAGGAAGGGAGAGGGACTGGTTTTCGGACCTGGAGTTGTGAGCAAAAGAGCTTTGGCCGTGTATACTTAAAGATCCGAGTGTGAAAGTACCAAACTGCCCCGGATTTTGGCTAGGTGGTCGGTCGACCACCTTTTCTGGTAGGCCGACCACCCCCCTTCACCAAACCTGGTCGATGACCTCTAATGGCCTCCAAACCTGGTCGGTGGTGCTCCCAAGGTGGTCTCCAAGGTCTCTTTGAACTCCTTGCAAATTTTGCTAGTGATCGGAGTCCCCGGCACTCGAGAAAGTACAAGAAAAGTGCACTTTTCGTCGCGAAATCCCTCCGCGGGAACTTTAACTCCATCTTCCGATGCGTGTTTCATCGTTACTCGCCAAAAGCGAGGTGTATCCATTTTGAATATGTTGTGACCCTTCCGGGAGGTAAACAGGAGGCCGCGATAGAGTCGCCCTCGTCGAAACTCGCATTTCTTTGCTCGTTGTTTTGTGTCAAATATGCATTCGAGCTTGCACTTATCCTGCATTGTTATGCACATCACTTACATTCTCATACACACCACTTGCATTGTTGTGCACGTTTCATTGTTATTGTCAGGCCTCCATGCTTAACTTGCGTTGTCGCGCACGTTTCTTCTTGCATTGCGATGCACTTTCTCATCGACACCATGTTTGTCTGCGTTCGATATAGCGTTGGACATATGTTGCTAACTATGTTGTGGTTGTTAAGTTTCTCTCTTTTATAGGCACGATATTGTATGTACGGTTCATTTGGGGCTGGTGCAACCAGACGAGCCGTGTAGGTATTGTATCTTTTTCGTGTGAAACGTGGCGAGAATTAAATAATTCTCCGCATTCTTAAACTGCATGAAATGTAGTTGTTGCTTTGCATTCTTGCTTAAAACTGTTGCATCTATTGTGAATACTTGCCTCATTACAGCTTGCTGCTTTGCATGATCATGAGTTACGTCCGGCTTGGTGCACTTCATTCTGCATTTTGCCCCTGCCTCCGGGCATGCCTACGGGCACATCTCTTTTGTCTCGCCTGTTTGTCTAAGTCTTCGGCCTTGTCAAAAATGGATCGTCTCTGGGCTTTGACATTCACTCCCGTTACTTATGACTTCCGCGTTCTGTCAAAGAGGGGCAACTGTAGACAACCCATTTTTGACCGACTTTAAGACTCAGATGTCACCGTTTGAGCGCTCGGTGATGGTGCATACTGTGCTTGTTCTGAGGTTGTGAAGTCTCGGTTGAGAGCCTTGCCTGCGGACTTCGGGGCTCTTTTGTGCTTTGCCTCGGTTTGCGAACCAGGTCTTGTTTTCTCTGTTTTCTCTTCCCGAAGGGAGGGAGAGGTCTCGTAGACCATCTCTCAGTGGCCGTAGGCTATGTTTCGTGGTCGTAGGCCATTTTTCCCGTTTGGAGACCAGTTTTTAATTTTCAGAGCCGTCGGCCGTGTGCCTCGATTTGGGACCGCTTAACAACCTCTGTTTGCTCCGGTTTTTGGCACACACCTTTTTTCCTCTCTTTTGAGGGACACTGTGGCCCGAGAGACCACCTTTGTGGTCGCACGCCACTTCCGGTATCTAACAACCTATTTTCAGGGCCCCAGGTCGCGTGTTTTGGCCCCCGAATCCTCATTTTACATCGGTTAGCGTTCATTTTTGGCATGGACCCTATTTTTATTGTTAGGAAGGTGGTAGAATGGTGGGAGATGAACAATTCTTTTGAAAATTATTTTCTCTCTCCTCCAGCCGATTTTCTTGACAGAAAGCTGTTTTTTCTCACTTTTAGACCTTAATTTCTGGTCTCCCATACCACCATTGTGTTTTACTCACCTGGGAGGCCACCAATATGGGTAGGCCAACCAGCTTTTCTTCCTGACCCTTTTGAACCTTGCTAGAAAGGTGGTTTTTCTCTCTCCTGGGTCACATTTTTTGGTCTCCCACCATATAGCTGTATTCTACTCATCTGGGAGGCTATATTTCTAGTATGGCTGACCTGCATTTCACCTTGACCCTTTTGACCCCTGGTCGGCCGACCACCTTGGCTGGTCGGCCAGCCTTCTCCTTTTTGGCCTTTCTAAGTGCAATACAGCTGTGCCAGCTGTGTAGCACTTGACCCACTATCCGAGATTTTAAACCTTTTGTTGGTCTTTTTAAGTTGGTTTTAACCCATTTGCTTAGCTTCTTAGAGAAGCATGACTCTTTTGTCAAGCTTCTTGAGGAAGCTTGACCCTTTTGGTCTAGCTTCCTCAAGAAGCTTGACCCTTTTTGGTTAAGCTTCTTTGAGAAGCTTTGACCATCTCTTGAGTCTTCTCCAAGAAGTCTTGGCTCTTCTCCTCTATAAAACCAACACTCCCCCTCCATTTGCAAGGGTTAGAAAAACCAGCCAAGGCATATGCACTCCACCCTCCATATCTCTCTCATCCAAGCTCAAATACCCCATTGTTGTTGGCCATTAGACCACACCTCATAGCCTACAACCTCCACCATCCATTCAATCATCTTGGAGCTGTTTCTCAGAGGTTAAAGACTCACCTTCATTCATTTGTATTTTGTTTGTTTGTCCAAGTCTTCGGCCTCATCAAAAATGGGTCGTCTCTGGGCTTTGACATTCACTCACGTCGTTTCATGACTCATGAGTTCTGTCAAAGAGGGGCAACTGTAGACACCCCATTTTTTGACCGCCCTTAAGCCTCGGGCGTTACTGATGGTTTACTTGGTGGAGAAAGGTGTGCAGGGCGAAGGTTCAGTTTCTTCGGCAAGAAGAGAGACAAATCTCAACTTCACATCCCATTTTGGACCAAAGTTATTTTGGATGGTTTTTAGACCTTAAAACCCTCTCTTTCAAAACATTTTTGAAATAAAGTTTCTACAATGTTCCGAGGCTCACATTTTGTCAAATGATGTGCGTTTTCGATAAACCGAGTAAGGACAAAGTGGAAATGAATGAAAGAGGGATGAAATCTTTGAAAAATCTTTCAAAACACCTTGTTTAGGGGTTTAGAGTTGAAGAAAAGAGGAGAAGATGAGAAGAAACCAAGTTGGAGAAGAAGATAGGCAAGAATCGCTAAGAAAGGGACGAGCAGTCCTCGCTAAATCAAGCTTATCAGTCTATACACTTGGAGTTAATCTATGAGGCCACCACCGTTGGAAAGAAGACTTCTGGGGCTTCATTTTTCATTCAAGAATCTCTTAAATCCGAGTCCGGAGGGCGAAGATATGATTGGTTGAAGTTGGGCATCATCCCGGTTGGACCAAAACTGAGCAGCCTTCACCAAAAAAAGCATAACGTTTTGTACAGTTGGAATTTTGATTCAAGGCTGGTGCCATTGGAAAGCTTACTTCCGGGGCTTCAATTTGGACACAAGATTGACCTGAAAAGGAGTCCATATGAAGACGTTATGCCCGTTTGAAGTTAGACCTACAGAGTAGATTTTTCCTGCCGACCGACGAAATATATGGCCGACCGGCCAGAACAGATGGCCGACCGGCCAAATAGATTGCCGACCGGCAGATTAAAGTAGCCGACTGACCATTTTTGCTAGCCGATGACCTTCCGGAGCATTCTGCAGATTGAGTGGATGCCAGCTGTGCCAGCTGGAGGGCACAGACTGGATCCTCCATACACGTGTATGGAGGATCTTGGCTCTTGGTTTTGAAGCTTCTAAGAGAAGTCTTACTCCCTTGGCTCTATAAAGGAAGCCCTCTTCTTCCTTATACTAGGTTAGAAAAAAAACCAGCTGGAGCATTACGTACAATCCTCCATATATCTATCTCACCCAAGCTTCAAACCTTCAAGTCCTACACCATTTTACACTACAACTCATACCCCCACCCTTCTATCCTCCATTCCAGCAGCTAGAGGCTGTTCTACAGAGCTTAGGAGTGCTGCATCTTGGTCCAAGAGGTAGCAAAGGATTGGTCTTCAAGGGTGAGTTGATTTCTCCCTCTTTCTAGCTCATTTTTGCAAGTGTTCTTAGCCCATTTTTCTTGCTGTTTTGAGCTCCGACCAAAACTGAAAGTACCCTTTATTTGAGTTCTATTTCATGATTCATTAAGGAAATTTTGTCACTTGAGGTCCCCATCTTGTACTTCCTTCTTTATCTCTCCTTTAGGCCCTAATCTTGCATGTTATTTTTGGCCTATGTGTAATCTGTTTTGGGGCATGTCATAAACTGTAGATGGGCTTATTTTGAGCCCTTCTTCAACATTGAAGAAGATCTCATCACTGTTTGGAACCTCCATGTTATACTTGCCTTTATATTCTCTTTTTGGTCCCATTTTTGCATGCCTTGGCAGCTCCTGATGTTGCTGTTTTTGGGCTGAGGTCCAAACTCAAAACAGCCTCATTTTGACCCATTCTTCATGTTTTATTAAGGGTCTTTGGCTGTTTGTTGAATATTTTGTATACTTTGTGTTATAGCCTCTTTTGAGCCTCATCTTGCATGACATTTTGAGTGTATTTATATACTGTTTTTGGGGCTTCCATAAACTGTAAATAGTCATATTCTTGGCCCCTCTTCAGTGTTGTAGAAGAGTCTTTTTCTGTTTGGGCTTTGCATCTACCACATGCTTCTTTGTCCATTTTTCGGTCCAATTCTTGCATAAGAGCTTAGCCATACCTATGCTTGTTTTTGGGGTTTTTATAGTTCTGTAAAATGTCATATTTTGGGCCCCTCTTCAATGTTGTTGAAGGACCCTAACCTGTTTGGGGTCAGCAGCTGTGAGTTGCTTCTTTATCTCACATTTAGGGCCATTTTTGCATGCTAGTTTTGCCTATGTGTGTTTGCTGTTTGGCCTTGTTTAAAACTGCAAAAATTCTTGTTTTGGGGCTGCCTAGAATCTGTCTTCACATGTCATAATCGAATAAGGCATGTTTTATATAGCTATAGGCCAATGCATGGGCCTAGTTTTGCATTTCGGTTTCATTTCATGCATCAGGTGCTATTTTGCCGTGATTCGGGGCTGTTTTATACCACATTTCAGTGCTGAAATTACATGCTTGTATGCCATATTTCATGCCTCGCCATGCCTTGTTAGAGTTTCATACTATGCCTTAGGTTTGGTCCTCGATTTGCGTGCATGCGTGCACGCGTTTCGAGAATCTCATTTTCGTCTAATGACCACTGATTTTGACATGCTTGCGAGCTATCCATGTTAGTTTAAGTCCATCATCACATGTTGTTGCGTGCCATGTTTGCTTACATGTTTAGGTTGCGCGCCTAGTATACATTGCTCATTTGCATGTTCATGTTGCATACTTAGCCTCCATGCCTAGGTTGCATTTCATTGAGCATGCATCCCTTGCCTCTTGATCAATCATGATAGGGGTTGGGGCCCTTTGATGTGTTTTGTGCTTGCATTTCATTTGATATCAAAGTTGCAAAACTTGGCCTCTTAGGCCATCATGCATAATTGATGGCTCGAGGGTCGAGGGTCATGCTCCCTTGAGTCCCTTGCATGATAGGGAGTGTGCCCGTGCATACATGTGCTTAAAATTCCATGCCATACACTACTTGCCCTCTACTGCTGCCAATTGCAGGTTCTGCAGGAAGTTTTGGCCGGCCGGTTAAATACAGTGCCGACCGGCAATCCATCAATGGCCGATAACTTCATCAACGGCCGGTGACCATTTCCCATGGCCGGTGGCCATCTCTCCCAGCCGGTGGCATTCCCCAACATCCAGAGAGCATGTTCTTAGACTTTGGCAGTCCTTAGGGGAGCAGGGCAGTGAAAAGCAGAGGCAACAGTGCTATAGCAGCGAGTTTTCGGGCGAGATGGGTCAAGCATGCATCATTCACGCATTCCAAGGCGGGCTGTGGCCACTTTCTATTTACATTTAATTTATTAATTAAATAGGAATTCTGTAATAATTAATTAAGTAGTTAGTTATTTATTCGGACTGTAATATTTATTCGGTCCCTCCGAGTGAGGGCGTATTTGTAATAAGTGTGGGTGCGTGTGTGCATGTCTTCCAATCCCCACTTCTTTCTCCCTTTTACTTACCTGCTTTGATGGTTAGTATTAGGACATGTTTAATTTAGCATACCTTATGCCATGCATGCGTGCATCCATACATTCGTCTTGCATGCACCGGGCTCGGTACATCATGCTAACTGCATTTGTACTTCAATTCTAAATTGAATACGTGTATCAATTGACTGCATTTCACATGCTATGCTTAGGTTAGCCGAGCCTATTTTAAGTGCATCCTGAATGTGTTGCATTAGGCAATTTGACATGAACTAGGACCATGCATGTTGGCTAACTAGTTTGTTGTTTTGGCACGGAGTACGATGTAAGTATTTATGCTTTAGCATCTCGCATGTGTGTGAATGCTATCATGGCAGCATGTTTACCATGTGGCTAGATGCTTATGTGATAAACTGTTTGAATGCCTGTGGGTGAAGGTTGGATTGTTTGAGTTGGAAAAACTCGTTGAAACCCGTGTTTTAGCCTACTTGCGAGTAGCAAATTCCAAAGTATTTTCAAAACAAACGGGTATGCAATGTTTGTTTCCAAATTAGGCAATCTAGCCTATACTTGTTTGCTGTGCGCATAACATAGTAATTCTAGGCTAATAAATGGAATAAGAACACATAGCGTTTTCAAAACTGGATATCACGGTTAGTAGAGGCCGGTCTTCGGACCGGGCGAGAGGGGGTGCTCATAGCTGACCTTCCCCAATCGTACCCAAGTTCCCGAGCCGAGGCAACTTTGGTGATGACGGACATGTGGCCTTTTGGCACTGAGTCAGGGTTTCCTAAATTCTCCCATTTTAAAATATTTAGGTGGCGACTCTGTATCTGGCAAAGTAGTCCATGTTTGGCACTTCTTTTCAAAAAATCTGTTTTCTCAAACGATTTGCCAGATTTGGACTCTTTGGTTCAGATTTAGAACCGTGACACGAAATCGAGTCCGAACTGTAGTAGCGAGGGCCCCCACGCGGGCGTGTCTACACTGTGCTACAAGGGTAAGTCCTCATTTCCCCATTTTTTGCATTATTTTGCTTCATAAATTAGCCCTATTTTCAAGCATTTTTGGGTTTTGTTATAAACTGAAAAGTGTCTTATTTTGAGCTCCTCTTGAAGTTTGATTAAGGACACTTTTCTGTTTGAGGTCATATACCTCCTTGTATGCCCTATCCCTCTTTGTAGGCTTATTTTGCTTCATATCTTAGCCCTACTTATGAGCATTTTCGAGATTTGTCATAAACTGAAAAGAGTCTTATTTTGATCCCCTCTTGATGTTTGATTAAGGAAATTTTTTTGTTTGAGGTCATTTACTTTGTATGCTTGTTTGCCTCTTGTTTTGAGCCTTGCATCTAGGCCTTTGTGGCATGCTATGTTTGGCCTTCTAGCCTCTGAAATCCAGTGGATTTTTAGTGGCTAACACACTGTTTTGAGAGCCAAAATCAGAGGGGGTGACGCTCTCTCTCCTTGCCTTGTTTGTCGGCCCTTTTGGCCTTCTAAAGGGGCTCCATCTTGCATGCTTTGAAGTCTTGTTTCAGGCCCTATTATGTGAGTTTTGAGGTCTTCCTTAGCTCTGTCTGGGGCCCTTTTGGCCATATTTTGTGTCCCTCATGCATGTGTGGAGCAATCCTCCTCAAGGCCTTTCAAGAGGACCTTTCATTGCATGTTTCATTGACATATTTCAGGGCCTTTTTGGTGAGTTTTAGGGCTATCATAACTAATTTCCAGAGTTGGTTTTGCCATTTCACATGTCTATCTTGTATGTGTTGAGTAATCCACCTCATGGCCCTCCAAAGGAGCCCATCATTCTTGCATGCATTGGATACATTTCAGTGGTTATTTAGGCATATTTTAGCATTCCATGTTCCTCTTTGTGGCTGTTTTGGTGACCTCTCTTGTGCTTCATATGCATGCCCTGTAAACCATGCTTACTAGCCTATGTCGCATTTTGTTTTAGCCCTTCATGTTAGCACTTTTTGGCCATGCTTGAAACTGATTTGATGCATGTTTAGGATTGCCTTGGCTCTGTTTTCATGCCTCATGATCAAATAATGCTTGCTTTGCATACCTGTGGTTCAATGCATTTGCCTAGTTTTGAGTTTCGGGGCCTGTTTCATGCATTGGGGGACATGTTTCCATGATTTGGGACCATTGAGCATATTATTTCAGAGCTGGAAATTGCATGTTTGTATGCCATCTTTCATCCCTTGCCATGCTTTGGTAGAGTAGCATTTGATGCCTTAGGATCGGTCCCTTGTATCGTGTATGTTTGCATGTGTTTCGGTTGTCTCATTTCCATCACATGGCCACTAATTTGAGTGTGGCTGAGGTCCACTCATATTGGTTTAAGTCCACCTTGCATTGTGTATGCCATGTTGCCATGCGTTGTGCATGTTATGTTATTAGCATTGTGTATGCCATGTCATCCCTCGTATTGTGTATGCTAGGTCATTAGTCGCATTAAGTATGCCATAGGTTGTTAGTCGCATTTAGTTCATAAGCATTATGCATGCCATGTAGTGTTAGCATTGTATATGCTAGGTGCATGTTTGCATTTCATCCCTTGTATGTTTGCGTCATTCAGTGGCATTGCATCTAGGATCGCATGTTAGAATTGCATTCATGCATATCATGCATATTGCATTGTGTTTGGAGAAGGGTTTACTCCAAACACGGGAAACGAGGGACGTTTCGTACTCTAAGTGACGAAACGTGCCTCGATTCCCGGTCACCGACGCTCCGGATTATCCATGATGGAGTTTAGGCCTTGTTGTGTTCATATGTGCATTCATTTCACATCGAGTCGCGCAACTCGATTCCTCGGCCATCATGCATTGAGATGCGTGATTGGTGGCACAAGGATCGAGGACCACACTCCCTAGAGCTTGTGCAATGACATGCACACATGTGTTGCAAATGCCTTGATTTCTCTTTCTCTTGCCTTTGTTACAGAAAAACCAGAAAACTGGAGGCAGGAACTGGTCGGTCGACCAGCTTTTCTGGCAGGCCGACCACGCCTTTTGGTTTTTCCCACATAAACTGGTCAGTGGGTGGTCTCCAAGCCCAATAGCTGGTCGGTGCCCAGAGTGGAGTTTCAGCCTCTCGGAGCTTTGTGCAAGTTTCTGGACTCAATTGCAAGCAAAGGCGAGTCAAGGCATCGCAATGGAATTTACCGACAAGGCAAATTGAGCATGCATACACCCTCCATCATTCCGAGCAGAGCTGAGGCAGTCCATTGCACGTAGCATAGCATGCTAGTATACTTTGCTTACCTAGTTCATTTGTTAAGTAATTAGTGTAGTGTAATAATTCGTTATTTATTTTGGTTATGTAATATTCATTTGAACCCTCCAAGCGAGGGCAATGTTGTAATAAGTGTGCGTGAATGTGATGTATGTCTTCTAACCCCATTTCTTTCTCCCTTTTATTTACCAGCTTACGATGGTTAGATTAGGGCATGTTCCAATTAGCATACTTATGCTCGCATGTTTGCATCATTCATCTGCCTTGCATGCACCGGGCTTGGCGCATCATACTAACTGCATTGTATTTCAATTTCGAGTTGAATACTTGCTAGTTGTAGCATCATCACATGCCATCTTTAGAATAGCCGAGCCTATTGTAGTTGCATTCTTGCATGTGTTGCATTAGGCATCTCAGCATAGTTAGGATCATGCATGGATTTCTAACATAGCTTCTGTTTTGGCTTAGAGTACTCGGTAAGTGTTTATGCTTTAGCATCCTTGCATGTGTGTGAGTGACTGCCATGATAGCATGCTTAGCATGAGGCTAATTGCTTATGTGATATATCTGCCTGAATGCCTGTGGGTGAAGGTTGGATTACCTAAATTAGAATAATGCATTGACTGTGAGTTTTAAAGCCCACTAGCTAGTGGCAAAACCATCTTTTCTAAGCCCACCCGAGGGTGGCAAAATCTGCATTTTTAGCCTACTTGCGAGTAGCAAACCGCTTTCAAAAACAAACATGAAATGTTTTGTTCCAATTCAGGCAATCCGGTCTATACTTGTATGTTGTGCGCATCACGTAGTAAATCTAGGCTAATAACCGGAATAAGAATGCATAATGTTTTCAAAACTCGATATCATGGTTAGTAGAGGCCGATCTTTGATCGGGCGAGCGGGGGTGCTCACGAAGTGACCTTCCACAATCGTACCCAAGTTCCCGAGCCGAGGCAACTTTGGTGATGACGGACACGTGGCCTTAGGCACGAGTCAAGGTTTCCTAAATTTCCCAAAAATAAAATATTTAGGTGGCGGCTCTGTATCTGGCAAAGTAGTCCATGGTTGGCACTTCTTTCAAAAAAAATCTGCTTTCCAAAATAATTTGCCAGATTTGGACTCCTTGGTTCAGATTTAGAACCGTGACAATTTGAGTTCGGAACTATAGTGAGCCTAATGAACAGAACGGAATTTTCCTCCCAGGACGTTCGGGGACGTCTACAGCTATTTGGAATGGATGAATCCAATTCATTTTTCATTTCTTACACTTGATGTCCCACTGGGCGTGCCAAAAAATTGTTGGCTTATTTTTTCTATGAATAAAAATACCATAAATGTGCGAGCGTATCAGCAAGGATTGAAAAATCCTTACAAATTAAATTCAAGCCAATTATCAAGCGATTGTGTTGAAGGTTTTTTTGCCTCAATGAACAAGACTTCAAAATTGCCAAGTGTAGAGAAAAGAAAAATTAAAAGGAGGGAGACGGAGAAAGATGATTGAGTGAATAATCGGGGTGATTGAGTGAACAATCAAAGTAACAATTAATTACCTCTACTCTTATGCTTTGAAAAGGAAGTGCATAAAATTACCTCTACTCTTATGCTTTGAAAAGGAAGTGTTGAAAATAAAGTGTAGGAAATATAAATGATACGGAAATATAATGACAAGAAAAAATAGAAATCAATTGTTTGTGATTTGAGTTGGATGTCCTTTACAATATAGCCATAAATGGCTATTTATAAGCAAACATTTGTAGGAAAAAAAGTACTTAATAACTCCAATATCCTTTCATCTTCCACACTTCACACTCTATAATCTTCCACTTCATCTCTACGCCTTCATAACTTCCTTTAACCTCCAATTAATGCTCCATGTTCTCCACTTTGTCCTCTATCAGTTCAAGTCACATGAATTAGCCTATGCGCCAAAAAAATTAGGGTAATCTTACCTACGTACTAACTCTCTCAGACCCTATTGTTAATGGGAGCTTGTGTATTGGGTACTATTTTATTTTATTTTTTACAAATTTTCAAGAAAGGTGTCAAAGATCATTTTTGCACATGACCAAATCATGTCAACTAGTAATTATATTATATGATTTACTAACAAATTCAAGTGATATGGATCTTTAAGACAAAATAAGATCCTAATAATCAAAGCATGAAACTAGTAAATTCTTTGTTGTACATGAACAAATCATGTCAACTAGTTGTTCTAAATTTTTTGACTTACTAGCAAATTAAACTTTAAAGGAGGTGCGTGTTACTTACCTTTCAAAAAAAAAGGTAAATTTCATTTTTGCATCCAAACATTTTACATAGAATTTCATTTTGTCTCTTGATCTCAGACCTCGAGTCAAGTTGTAATTAGGTCCATTATGCATAACACTATTCGAAAATTAACCATAAATAAATAAATAAATAAAGTCATGTGATACAATTAATTACATAACACTTTTATACTTCTATCAAAATCCCACTTTAGACTTCTGTCAATTTTAAAAATGGCGTTATACAATTTTTGAGTGTGTATCATATGTCCAATTATAATATTTTTCATATTTTATATAATCTATTATGGTATTAGTTATGACTTATTATGATATTGATTATATCATTATTTTAGTTATTGTTGGCTATTTTTGACACTTCAAAGGTTAAAAAATATAATTCAAGCATGCCAGCGAAGATCTGAAAGGTCCTTACAAATAATAAATGTCGATTCGTATCAAGCGACTGTGTTAAGGTTCTCTTAGCCTCAATGAAAAAGACTTTACTATGTTGTGCTAAAAAGATGAACCAAAGCTTGTAGTCTAAATTCGTACCAAAATGGTAGGAAGAGACTAGACAGAAAATTGCAATTGATTAATTGAATAAACAATTACAATATGTTACCTTTAGTAAGGGCAACTTTAAAACTTTAAACTGATCGAGTTCTAGAATTACAATGCTAATCTATTACTCCTACAAAAAGTAAGCACAGTACGTAAAAATTAAGTTCAGGAAAGTATAGTGCAGATATTTAAAGATATATGAAATTAACAAAGACGTATAGTCTGGATTTGGTCAGGGGTCTCTTCAGTCTTTGTTTTCATCTATTTATAGCCTTCTCTTAGCGCATTCGAAGTAGTTAGGCCGTTCTCCTCTACCATAATCTCCTTCATTTTCGCTACTTCTTAGGGTCATAACTCTCTCCTTGTATGTATGTAACCGCTAGCAACTATTTTTTTATTAACTCCTTCACGTGCCTTTCACATGGCACTTATCACACTTTGACGATTGAAGTCTTGCATTCACAAATCACATAGGCACCTTCGAAGGTAGGACTCTTTAATATCGTAATATCCTTTTCTTGCCACGTGTTGCCTTAGAACTAGATGTTTTAAATGTGGCGCCAACAGTTATAAATCAAAAGGTCTTTAATTATATTTTATATGGTGTTTGGTTATGATTCATTTTTTTTTTAAAACTATAATTGAAAATGATTATGTTATTATATTTATGATAATTAACTTTACAAATTTCATAACTTATATATATATATATATATATTGAACAGTCAATTTCATAACTTATATATAATGCACATTCTATTCCCTAACCCAATTAATAATAACTAACTAAATAAACCTTATAATATTTTAAAGTAGGGAAATTGTAATGTACACAATCTTCAAAAGGGTGTATTAAATGTACTCTTAGTTATGTCATTTTCTTATTTAATTGTGACTTATTTTAGTTATAACTCATGAGTTTTTTAGTTATGTCTTATGTTATTTTTAGTTATGGTATTTTTTTTTTCTTTTTTAATTATGACTCAAAAAATATAAAATTATATCATTTTATTTTATAGTACACACCTTTTGGAGGACGTGTACTGTTTCCTTTAAAGTAATATGATTGTATCACATTGCCCTCTTTTCAGAGAATGGTCATTGCTTTACCGACGCCTTGTTCCCTTCTTCTTCTTCTTCTTCTTCTTCTTCTTCTTCTTCTTCTTCTTCATTTTTTTTTCTTTGAAATATTTGAGAAAGATGTGACAAACACTTTTTTTTTTAATATAGTAAAAATTTAGTGTAATGGTGTTATCGATAGCATAGTAAATAAATAATATTCTTACATAGGGTCAACTCTTACTTTTCAACTACCATATATACATACAAGGCTAAATGGTAAGAGGAAAAAAAATTTAATTAAAGGTTAATACTGATTAGCTGATATCACCATTCCATTGAAATTTTTTGTCTTTAGATCTTCGGTGAGACCACAAAAATGAAAGGGAAAGAAAGAGGGTGACTGTGGAAGGAGGACAGAGCCCACCCACGTAACCACGGGAAAAAACAACTAAATCCTTGATCAATCAAATTCAGAATATTATTTACACAAATGCGAAAAATTTATATTTTACACCCACAAATACATTCATAATGTAGTGGCAAAGGTGGTAAATCTCATATCATTAAGTGTTTAACCAATCAAAAGCTGACACTTGTCAGATTACATTACTGTGGGTTAAATTGTGAAAGATTTATAAGGGTGTCAAATATTTTCCTATTACTTATCAATCTTATTTATATTATTATATTAATTGAGAATATCACATACACATACATATAATCAAGGGAAATTCTACTATACACACTCCCTACCATATACACCCTTAAGTTATGTTATTTTCTTTTTTAGTTATGAACAATTAGTTATAACCTATTTTCTTCTTTAGTTATGACTCCAGAGATTTTTGATTATGTCTCATGTAATGTTTAATTACGATTTTTTTTTTTAGTTACGAATCAAAAAGTATAAAATTATGGCATTTTTTTTTTCTTTAGTTATAAAGTGCATATCATAGTCTTTGATAGTACTTTTATAATTGTTTGCCAACTATAACACTCTGTTTGGATTATGAAGTGACCAATGAAAAGAAATTATTATGTTTTCTCACTTTTTTTATTTAGATTAATAATTATTAAAAGATGATATATATGTCTTTTTATTTTATTTACTTTGTATTTAGAGAAAAAGTTTAAATGTTATAATTTCTTTGTAAAGAGTAATTTTAACTTCTCACTAACTCACCACTTTTTGTAAAAAACAAAATTTGAGAAGGTTTGTGGTTCCACAATATCTCTTCCATTCACATCTCATTATTATTATTATTATTAAACCCCTCAATCCAAACAAAGTGTGAACACATTTGGGAAAACTTGGAATAATGTAACACTAATAAATGTGCTAACCAACCAAATATGACCTAGCTTGATTAGCGTGACTTGCATTGTATTATTATAGTCGTGCTTGAGAAATCAAAATAGACCTTATGATACGATTTGATTTTATTAATTTTGTTGGTTTTGTGTAGAGAAAGAATTATCATGAGATTTTAATCAGCCCTCTCCGCGTCATCAGATTCCTCTGCCTTCCTCCCCGACCGGAGCTACCTGATCTACCGGAGTTCGACTTCTCAATCGAGTCTAACTCGGAAGAACTCGCCGATTTGGCATCGTTTTCGGCCAAATCCTCTTCCGGTGAAATGCCGGAGTTGCAACAGGAAAATGGCCTCTTCTTGTTCATCGGTACTGATTTCACAGTCGGAAGAGTTTGGGGAGATTTTACAAAGAGTTTTGCTGAGAGATCAAAATGGACGAGCATTAAATGTCCGCTTTCTTGGACCAGTACGTTTTCTGGCTTCAAATCTCTGTATACTAATTCCGCAGCATAAAACCTGAAGAAATATACAGAGAGTTATATACATTGATGAGATTTTTTTAAAAAATTTTTTGGAGAAATTGAAAAGAAAATTGACCTGATGATGCTATCAGATAACACACACATATATATACACACACACAAGAAAATGTGTTTATTTATACACATTTTCTCATTTATTTCTCTCTTCATGTATAAATATGTGTTTATTTATACATATATAGATCCATATCATAGTTCTAAATACCGGCCGATTCGTACCGGAAAACCATACCTCCGATTCGGATACTCCCCGGTATACCGGTGAGAATGGAATTCACAGCCGTAGCGTCCGAGTCCCGGTACGTAATGGCATGAATCCGATATATGGGCCGACACGGGCCGATACAGTCCGATACGGTCTCTGTTTCTGAGTCTCTGTTTTCTTCTTGATGTGCTAAGTGGAGCTGGAAGGCGATAATAAGGTTGGTTCTCAAGATGAGAGATTACCGGTTTTGACGATACGAGACATGGATCCTATTTTGGAGGTGAATTTGATTGCTGGGTTGAAAAACAACTTGAAGTTACATGAAGTTTTGAGTGTTCTCAAGGAAGAAGGAGTTGAAGGGCTATTGTGCTCTGTTTCTGATTTCTTTTTCTTTTTTTTTTCTCGTCGATCTAAAGCTGAATAGGTGCCTGGGTTTGGTGGATTTGTAGATGGGTAAGAAGAGAGAGATACTTGGGTAGATGGGGGTGCATGGGTTTATGGTGAATTTATAGATTCAAATGTTTAAGGTTTTTTTTTTTGTTTTTTATTTATTTATTTTTATTTGTTTATACACATATACCGCTGTTTATATTAATATATATATATATATATTTATTTTTTTCTCAGTACAAGAAAAAAAATATTCAAATCAATTTTTTTATTAGAAGTTTAACATATGCCAAAAATAAATACATATCATTTAGTTTAAAATGAGTCAAAAATATTCTTACATAACGAAATTTTGATTAAAATGTAACAAATTAAAATTAAAAGAGTCAAAAAAATGAATAAAATTTAGTTTTAGAGGGATTGCTAATGATTTTTAAAATTTCACGGCCGCGACACCCGATTCCCGATACGTATCGGCCGATACTACCGATACCGATACTCCGTGATCGATACCGTTATGTCAGCCGATACCGCGATTTAGAACTATGATCCATATGTATGTATAAATATACATATGTGGCTTTTGGAAATAGTGATAACATCAATGAGTTCAAACTGAGACATTATTGAAAGAGAATTAGAGAGAGATGAAGAGAGGAGAGTGGGAATTAACTAACCTAAAGCAGTATCCACCAATCTGGTGGAGGAATTGCACAAGTGTTAGATTCACCGATCATCTCTCTAGGACTTCTGAAGAAGAACAAGTTTTCTGTTTATCAATAAATAATAGAAAAAAATTATTTTTTTATTTCTTATTTTTATTGATTATTTTAGCTGTTTAAAGAATTTTTTTGACTCAATGCTTCACCAATTCTTTTATCAAATTCAAATATTGATCCATTTGTATGTATAGGTATTGTTGTTGTTGTTGTGTGTATTTCAACTATTTGATGATTTGTATTTGCACAGATAAAAATTTGATGATGATGGTGAAACTAATGTATATGATTTTTGTCTATGCAAACCAAATTTTTGCAACTAAAATTTGTATAGATGAAAGGTTGTCTCCGATCTGTCCAAATTAAATAGAGATTTTTTCAAGAGAGAAATTGATAGGGAAAAAATAAGAAATTAAACAGATAAAAAATAGAATAGATAGAAAAAATAAATTAGAAAAATTCAACAAATGAAAAAAAATTCAACACATAAAACAATATTTGAACAGATAGACAAAAAAAAATAAAAGAATAAATAGTCAAAAAATTTCAACAGATAAGAAAATTTTTGAACATATAGAGAAAAAATTTGAATAGATAGAGAAAAAATTTGAACAGATAGTCAACGAAAGTAAATAGATAAATTAAAGGATAAAATTGGAAACAAAATGTCTTTCAAAACAAGCAAAAGGGCTTCTCACCAAACTATTTCACAAATGGTGGACATCTCACCAATAAAAAATATTCACTCGACCTCATGCCTTATACCTTCCTTAACTTGGACTTTTCAACAATTAACCATTTTCTTAATTACATATAAAGTTCTACATAAACTCAAACCTAATTTAAATTGTAACGCCCTCAAAATAAACCCATAATAACCATAACATTAACATGCATTTATAAAAGAAAACGAGTCATTTGAGTTATTCATCAGAGTATTCTTATTGAAAGACATCACATGTAACATCCTGCAACATCAAAATAAATGCCCTAAGGGCTTACATCTTTCCAAGCTAACACTTGGACACAAGAAGGATGAGTACTAACTCTTTTACAAGTTAAGCCCTAGGCTTGAATGTTTACATGAAATCTCAAAAATAACAAAATAAAACATATAACTAAAGACAAGTCTTCAAAATCTCAAACATCAAATCCTTCCAGGTTAAGTCTGTGGAGGTAGCTTATCACCTGAACCTGAAATTGATGTTCCCATAAAGGGTGAGCCACAGCCCAGTAGAAAAGTACTAAACCAAATATAAGCATTGAATAAAGCTATAGCATTCAATAGATGGTTAACCAAGATAATCAATTACATCATTTTACAGTCTCATGACAATATTGTCTAAGACACGTTTTACTTTTCAACTTTATCAATATGGCTCAGAACCTGGACAAACTTACAACAGTGAACTATATATATTATATTCACATTCTTCCAATGTCAACAAACAGATGAGACTCAGGCTCAAATCAAACACTTCATACTTCCAGTTTGATACACATTTTAGTGCTGTATCAAATAAAACACTTCAATATAAATAAGCACACATAAAAGTGATGCTAATGGAGTCCATCCCCTATCTCCTCCCAAACAAAATCCGGATTAGAGGTCCATCCCCTATCTCCTCCCACACAAAACAATATATATGCAAATGCAATGCTCAATCAATACACGTATTTTCTGTATTAATGCAATAGTCAAAATTAATGACTTAACCAATGTGATTAGTTTCAGTTATTCCTAATCCACATGCAATGTCTACAACAAACACGACTATCCTCCACCGATAGCCCAAAACAGTTATTTCTAGACTGGAAATAAATATATCAACAATTCAATAGGCGAGTGATTTTAATTATCCAACTACACCATTTAATCAATGAATTCCTCAATTTCATGCATTTAACCAATTTCCCCAATTTCCTTAAATTAATTATACAAATTAATTTATTAATACAACTAGGGTTTTTCCCAAAATTACCAAAGTACTCCCAACATATCAAAATACCAAAACTTAGGACAAAACTTATAGGATGGAGTAGGAAAAAATAAGAAATTAAACAGATAAAAAATAGAACAGATAGAAAAAATAAATTAGAAAAATTCAACAAATGAAAAAAAATTCAACACATAAAACAATATTTGAACAGATAGACAAAAAAAAGAAAAGAATAAATAGTCAAAAAATTTCAACAGATAAGAAAATTTTTGAACATATAGAGAAAAAATTTGAACAGATAGAGAAAAAATTTGAACAGATAGTCAACGAAAGTAAATAGATAAATTAAAGGATAAAATTGGAAACAAAATGTCTTTCAAAACAAGCAAAAGGGCTTCTCACCAAACTATTTCACAAATGGTGGACATCTCACCAATAAAAAATATTCACTCGACCTCATGCCTTATACCTTCCTTAACTTGGACTTTTCAACAATTAACCATTTTCTTAATTACATATAAAGTTCTACATAAACTCAAACCTAATTTAAATTATACTAACTTTACCTATTTTATATGGACTCTATTTGACAAATATTTTTTTTTCCATATATTTTTCATGATAAATTGAGAAAATCCACAAACCAAGTTAGGATTTTGTTTTAATGCTAAATTACCCATCATTTTTTTTCTCATGCATTATTCTATACCTAATATCAATTATATATTATTCTATATTGTGGATTTATCATTTAAATTTTATAGTGATTCTATATATGAAATTATACTTTATTTTCTACATTATTTTATATAATCACAACACACATGAGAAAAAACTTGCACACCAATGATACTCTCAAGGAACCTCTAAAGTTTGAATTTATTACTTGAGTTACTTTTTTAATTGTTGAAAAATAAGTTCTTTTATGTTTTGACATAATATTACAGATGATTAATCACTTCACATACTGAGATGTATATATTGTTTGGATGTTTTCATTATTTTTTCTTTTTAGGTTTAGATGTTGTTATGTGATTCATTCTTAATCAGTCGCGGTTGAATTTCTTTTATATAGTTAATATTTTAATTTAATTAAAAGTGTTTATTTTACAATCTTATAAGTTAATATATATATATATCGTATAAAATCATTATATGATAATCCAACTACAACATATTTATATTTAATTTTTTTAAATAAATTTTATATAATTTCTATTTCTACATATTTTTATTTTCCAAATGAATATAAAATAAAATTAAATTATTAGAATTACTTCTAATTTTATGTTACTAATTCTTCTTCTAATTTAACTATTATTTTTAATATTAAAATGAGTATTATTTTACTAATTTATAATTTAATATATATCATACAAAATTAGTATATGATAATTACACTTTTATAATACAATAGAACTAAATTTTCAACAATAATTTAACTGAAATTAATATATATATATATATATATAAGTATTAAAGTAATAGTTTGTAGAACGATAGTGCTAATATTATCAAAATAAATAATTAAAATCATATTTTAGTTTTAATTTTAATTTTAAATTAAAATTAAATTATTCTTTTATAACACATTGTACTATCAAATATTTTTAAAAAAAAAAAAAAAAATAACACATGCATTACTGTTAGTTTTTAAATAAATTAAACTTTGGAGAAATTACTCATAAATTCTATTTGGAGAAAAGTTATTCCATTTAGTCCTAGAAGTTTTCTTTTAAACCAATTTGTTCTTTTTGTTTTGGGGGGTTTGAAAATTTACTTGTTTGCCCTTGTGTGTGATATTGTTTGGAGTTTTTCCTAATGTTGGGTGTGCGTGGATAAGGTAGGTTTTTACATTTATATTTTTTTTTTGTGTGGAGATTTAGTGGAGTGATTTGTAGGTGAATGATGTTATCCCGTTTGTGGTGTTATTAGTGTGGTGTTCTTCCTTTTTATAGTGTTCGTTCCTATTGTAACATTGACATTAATTAACATCCAAACGTAATACTAATGTAACATATAAAAGAAAAAAAAAAAACCTTTACTATATTTTTCCTAAACATAACACTCCAAAAAAACTTCTTAGTGTAACGCTCTAAAGTAACACACACAAAAATTTCTTATTGCAACACTCTAATGTAACACACAAAAAAACTCCTTAGTGTATTTTTCTCAAACGTAACACTTTAATATAACACACAAAAAAATTCTTTAATGTAACACTCTAATATAACACACAGAAAAACTCCATAGTATAACACTCTAATATAACATACAACAAAACTTGATGTATTCTTTCCAAATGTTACACTCTAATATAATACTCTAAAAAAATCCCCCCCCCTCTCTTTTTTGATCAACAAAAGAAAACTTTATTGATGATAAAACTATAGAATGCAAAGAGCATACATCAAAAAAGAAGGGAGGTGCAAGGAGCATCAAAGCTAAACTCAAAGATCCCAACTAGGTTGGCACCAAAGAGCAAGCCCTGTCATATGCCAGCACACAGCCCAGGATTGGCGAGCGACCAATCAAACAGCTCGAAAAGAACAAGAAGAATCATAAAAAAAAAACAGAACAATCCCAAATGCATTCTAGCTCCCTGATTACACATAACCACCCAACACCAAGAACAACTCCACAGCAGGAAGAGCTAATAGAAGCTACTACCGAACCAGAGCAGCAGTTGGACTTCCCCTTACAAGCACACCAATTAAGTAATTAAAATGAGGAAGACCTACTTAGCCAACATCAGCAACTGGACTTCCCCTTACAAGCACAGCCTAATTTGTTGAAAATTACACAAAAAGTCATGCACAGAGTATTGCAAATCTGCCACACAACTCTTGGCCCAGAAAGCTACTCTTAATTTTACAACTTCCTTCAAATCAACAAAGTTTGCCTGTAACGTCCCGAAATAATTCGACATGAACTACCCTCATAACTATTACATCAACCACTTCCAAAATGAGATATTGCTCAAATTCATTTGCATGGTACCAATATTTATCAAAGTATTCTCACATGCCATTATACATTTATTTACAAACTAGTACATAACTCTATAGCATATAAAGGAAATCATTAAATCACAACAAATAAGGCCCTCAAGGGCTTACAAGTTCCAACGCAATAGCCCGGTTACACATAATGGTCTCACGGACCCAAACACCTTTGCCCTTGGATTACAAAAGATGTCACAACAAAATAAGAGTTAAACTACTCTTCTTCAAAACATCACTACACCCTTAGCTTGGTGGGGTCATCACTTCTTTACCTGCACCAATTCCGATAGGGGTGAGCATAAAACCCAGTAAAGATTCCTCACAAAGTACATACAGTTATGCCAAATTCCGACAACATAAAAAATGCATGTGTAATGCAAGTGCCAATAATGATGGAAAATCTTATTCTGATGCACTATTTCAAAATCATCATGTTCTCAATAATATTCAATTTACGATTTTAAATTCACCATGTCCTCGTTAATATTTAGCAATCTTATTAATTTCAAACTTCCAATATTTAAATCAACAGGGGTGGTAAATACGACACTGGTAATCCCTAGGCTGGTATCTGCAAGTAGTCCCTTCGAGCACTACCAAACTATCATTTTTACCGGTATTAACCGGAAGGCTCGACACCTATCCGTGCAGCTTTCGGGTCTTTCACCCTGGACACTCAGGCCAACTTATCAAATTCATCTGCACCCCCTATTCGGACTTACCAATGTATTTACCCCATACACATTTCCATTAGTTCTCATCACAATAACATTTTTCGTCATGATGTAAATTCTCTTCAATTTAGACTCACAATGCACAATGATAAATGAAGTAATATGCAATGCAATAATCTTTTCCATACCTCGTAACATTTCTTCAATTGAATATCTCAACAACAATGCCAACATTTACATTCTCATATTCTCCTTTCAATATTCATCCACAAAATTTAACATGAGTCATCAATATGTTGCCACAATTCTCTTTTCACATGCCATGACAATTTAATCTCTCCATGGCTACAGGTGACATATTTCAAATATAAATCCCCACTATTTACAATTTTCCCACCATTTATGATATCCAATGATTTATCACACACAAGCTTGCATTATTCAAGTATTAGCCATAACATTTAAATAACACTTCCTTTTCATACATCAAGTAAATTAGTTATCTTGGTAAACATTGATAAAAACCCTCTCATTCATCATTTTAACACAAGAAAGTAAGAAATTTCAAGACATTTTCCCTTTTACCAAAAACCCCAAATTTCTAGGGTTTTCATCAATAACAAACTTTCATCATTTTCTTGTAGGAACTCCATCACACCATTGTCCATGAGTTTAATAGAGGAAAACCCACCAAATAATAGTAAAAGGTTGAAATACAAACTCACATTCAAGACCCTCTTCATTTTGAAATCAAAATCAAAGAAATCAACTAAAAACTTCAAAACCCTTTTTAAATCAACATTAATTTAGCAAAACTTGTATATATAACTCAAGAAATCCCTACCTCAAAGTCTTTGAGAAGATGGGGAAGAGAAACCCTAGCTTTGATGGTTGATTCTTCATTTAACACCACACCAAGAGGAGCCCTAGTTCTTGAGCCTCAAGATTTAGAGGAAGAGGATGAGGATCTTGGCCCAAAGATTGCAAGAATCAAAGGGTTTCAATGCTTGAGGGAATTTTCTAGAGAGAAGAGGAAGAAAAATAGGGTTTAGAGTGAGAGAGAGATGACCAAAATGAGAGATACATTTGGATTAAAAAGAGGGGAAAAAATAGGGTTCGGACTGCCCAGTTGGCCGCTTGTGCGGCCCACTTATCCGCTCGTGTTCCCTTAGACAGTATGCAATTTTTGGGTCCAAGCCTCCACCGCTCGTGCGGCCTATCCCCACACTTGCGGCCTAGGGCCCCGCACGTGCGGCCCAAGCCTAGCCACCCAAAAATTTCCCTTCGCTCCCGGCACTTCAGACTCACCCACGCATCCTCCGAAACAAGCGAAATTCAACACCCACAAAAACAAGAACTAGAATTTTAACCTGGGGAACCATTTTCGGATGCTTTGAACCCAACAAAGGCAAATGGAGAATGAAGCGAAGAAAAAAGAAAAAAGAAAAAAAAAAAAAGAGAGAAAAGGGAAGGAACCCGGCCGTCACAACCTCCCCACCATAGGAAATTTTGTCCCCGAAATTTGAAAAAAGTCACTAAATAACGGTGTTCAAGCAACTATGATTATTTCAACAACATTATCAAATTACAACAATTATGTTCAACCGACATTTAACATTCTTCTCATCATCAACTTGTCAAAATACAATTGCTTAAACTTATCATGAAATTAATTATCTACAACCATACCTCATGTTTTTTATTGTCATTCTCTAAAATAATAGTTTCCTCATACCAAGCTTTCAGAATAAAACGTTCATATCAATTATCTTTCTTTCATAATCTCAAGCTTAGATTTACAATACATGTAACAACAATACGATCGACAATTCATCATTCTTTTCCTTAACACTAGGAAACATTACAATTAAAACAAAACAACCAAGCATGCTCAAACAAATCCGGATACTTGGAGCGGACCTTCGCTTCCCATTCCCAAGTCGCTTCCTCAATCCCATGGTGTCTCCGCAACACCTTCACTAACAGTATGGTCATGGAACACCTAATGAAACCCCGAAAGTTGTGGCAGTAAAGCTAACCAGTACGCCACTTCCCTGATCCTCCCAACTAACTCGAAGGCCCAAAGAACCTCGGAGACCACTGACCACTCTTATCGAACCACATCAAACTTCGCCTAGGTGAGATCTTAAGGGACATACAATCGCCCACTCCAAAGAACAAAGGTTGTCTCTTCTTATCGGCATAACTTTTCTATCGGCTTTGGGTCATTACTAACCTCTTTCGGATGAGAGCAACTTTCTCGGTTGCCTCCCTAACAAACTCCGGACCTAACAATGGTGCATCCCCTACCTTGGCCCATCAACTGGTGACCCACAAGGTTGGCCATACAAGGCCTCAAACAGTGCCAAAGAAGACCTCCCAACCAACCAAAGAAACACAACACCAACCTCCGGCCACAACCAATTTGGAGTATTACCCCAACTCTAAGAACGCCAAGGATACCGAATTAATCAAGAACACAAGGAAAGCGTCACAAACTTCCCCTCGATTCACACTACTCACTGAGTCTAAACATTCTCCACGCTTAGCACTCCAACAAGATGGAAACTAGATCTTTACCACAAGATCCTTGATTACCCCATTTAAGGAAAAGGTCACAACAAAACTCTGCTCGAGACAAGACTCCTGTCTAACAAGTTCTTACAATGCCCGACAATCCACATAACCGGACGCACAAAACTCGAAATTTAGAATTACAATTAAAGTGGTTACACCGTCGCACTATAAAGGTACAATAATCAACAATTCCGTTCCAAAAGAAGGTTTTCATATTTTTCTCAATTATAGGTAAAAATCATCTCTTTATATACAAAACATTTCTCAAAAGCGTTTCAAACACTCGCCGGTCACAAGTCAAAATGCATTTTCTTCCTTTCAAGAAAAATCCAAAATTCATTCATTCTAATTTCCGCTCCACCGTAACAATCGACGGATCCCTGCTGTTAACCAATACACCCATCACCAACATGGTGATGCCACAACCACAACGACATAACCTTTCCACAATATTAATTAACATAATACAACAATTATACCATTTCGTTCAGTCAATAACGTTATTCTTACCACCCAAGTTATTATTTACACAATATAACTACACGATCACATAAACCAGTTAAAATAGAAATTGTTCTTGTCATCTTAAAAGAAAGAATATCCCTTTTTTTTTCTTTTTTTTTTTTTTTTTGAATTCGTACTATTTTCCAATGAAGGATTCGTGTTATAGACTTCGAGTAAAAACAATTCATTTTGTAATTATTTCTCCCAAAACAAGCTTGAAAATTTTACCCCAAGGGTTTTAGTTGAAATAGAAATGCCAAGAAAGTTTTTCAAAAACCAATAATCACATATCAACAACAACTAGAAATAATCACGGTGTTAGATGGAACAATGCAACACACATAACTTTCCAAAAAGAGCAATAGTACGCAAAAGCCTATAAGTACTCCCAACCCAGAAGCTAACACTCTACCTCGATTCACGGCTTCAACAACTGTAACGCCCTCAAAATAATAACATTAAACCCATCAAATAAGACATGCATTGACATATGAACTAGCCACATTCTTTTATTCATTAGAGTCTCATTACATAAGTATTACATGTTAATATCAAAACAAAATGCCCTACGGGCTTACAGCTTTCCAAGTTAACACTTGGTTACAACAAAAGAGTACTAACTCGTTTACACATTAAGCCCTTGGCTTGAAGTTACATGTAATACATCAAAAGTAAAACGACAAAACATGTCCGCCTCTAGCCTCCCAAGCTATGTCCTTGGAGGTGGCATGCTACCTGTACCTGAAAATGATATTCCCATATAGGGTGAGCCACAGCCCAGTAGAAATACACTAAACCAACCATGGACAATGACTAAAACATTAGCAATTGATAGATGGCTAACACTGATACATTCACATAAATCACATTTTATGTTATACGACTTAAGAGTCCAAGTTACTTTTCATTTTTCCCTTTTTCAACGGATAGGCATATAGGCACTAACCACATTCTCAACAGATATGTATAACAACAATATCCACGTTCTCAGATAAGCAAATAAGCTATATCCACATTCTACAACAGATATGTATAACCACAATATCCACAGATAAGCATATGAGCTATATCCACACATCACAAAGATAAGCATATAAGCTCTATCTTCACTTCTAGACAAGCATATGAGCTGTATCTACGGAGTTCATCCCCTATCTTCTCCCAACGCTATCCGGTTTAGAGGTACATCCCCTATCTTCCCCTAAACCGCGGAGTACATCCCCTATCTCCTCCTCTACACATAACGTATATAAACACATTGGTTCTATATACATTCACCCAATACATACAATTAATGTATTCTATCAACCGTCAAGTTCCATGACACACTTCATTGATTAGTTTTCAGTTTGCCTAATCATCATGCATTGTCTACAACAATCACGACTATCCTCCACCGATAGCCCAAAGCAGTTATTTCTAAACAGAAAATAAATGCACAATGGATATTCAATCAACATTTCATTTCTTCATTCTTCTTAATTAATTATCCCAATTAATTAAACATTGTAATTAGGTCAATTCCCATAATTAACATTTCAACCCTTAGGTCCCATTTTCATCAATGATTCAACAATCATTCCATTTTTCTATGCCAAACATGCATCTAGGTTTATTATGAATTAAAACCCCAACTTTTGTAAAATTGCACAAAAGCCCCAAACTTTCACAAAATTACCAAACCAACCCCAACATCTCAAAATGCCAAAATTTAAAGACAAAACCCATAGAGAGGAGTAGGATATCCCTACCTCAAAGTTTAAGCCCAAAAGGAGATGAAGACCCGAAGATTGACGTGCTCCAAATCCAAACTTTTTCAGATTAAATCAAAGCTCTCAACGCCCTCTATCTTTTTAACAAAGGCCCTAGGCTAGATTCACACTCTAGGGAGATCAAATCTTAGAGAGAATATAAGTGTAGAGAGAGAGAGTCTCGGATTTAGGTTTTGGATCAAAAAGAAAGTGAAAAAGTGATGTTTAAAATCGCTATTGTCCGCTGATATAAAACATGCTCGCTCGAGCGAAGACTTAGTCGCTCGAGCGACCAGACACAGAAAACTCTCGCTCGAGCCAAGAAGTTCTCGATCGAGCGAAGAAAAACCCAGACCGCTCGAGCGAAGGAAGCTCGCTCGAGCCAAGAAAGACAGCTCTCAGGTCCAGAACCAGGTGCAACCGCTCGCTCGAGCGAGTCACTCTGGCTCGACCCACCAAACACGAACCCCACTCTCGCTCGAGCGACAAACTCCTCGCTCGAGCGAAGGTCCAAAATTCTGGGCAGCAACACTAGGCTCCCGAACACAACCAACCTGTAACAAACCTGCCTAACACATCCTATAACTCAAATATGAAGAAAAAGGAATGTAAACACGATAATAACCAACTACCAACATCCACGGACACATGTCCGGATCACTGTACAACAAGGGTAAACCCGGGATCGCTATAACCTCCCCCCCTTAAAGAATTTCGCCCCCGAAATTAAGCACAAGTTTTCAAAAACAGGTTTTCCTCCATTTTAAACAATGTTACACTCGAACATTCAACAATTCGACCCATTACCGGTCATCCCATCCCTTTAACAAGAGACATATCACAATATGTAAACAACATATGTATTTTCAACATGCATCAACATTATGCACTATCTTTCCAATTTCAACAATATATTCAACATATACAATGTTACATTCAACTCCCATATGAGGCAAGTTCCCAAAACATACTTCCAATAAACCAAACATTTTCAATGTTTCACAACTTAAGACATATATAAAAGCTCTTAAGTTCAACAAAATGCAAAATGTAAATACAAGATCACATATCAACAAGCAAGTCCGGATATTTCTCACGGACTCCCAACTCACGTTCCCAAGTGGCTTCCTCCACTCCGTGATGTTTCCACAAGACTTTTACCAAAGGAATGGTCTTGCCACGCAGGACCTGGTCCCGCCTATCCAAGACCCGAACCGGTCTCTCCTCATACGAGGCATCCTCATCTACCTCTAAATCGGTCCAATCCAACACATGTGATGGATCTGGCTCATACTTCCGAAGCATACTCACATGAAACACGTCATGCACTCCGGACAACTGTGGCGGTAAGGCTAACCGATAAGCAACCTCACCAATCTTCTCAAGGATCTCAAAAGGACCAATAAACCGAGGGGATAACTTCCCACTCTTCCCAAACCTCATCAGACCTCGCCTAGGTGATATCTTTAGAAAGACATGATCACCTACCTCAAACGCCAAAGGCCTCCCCCTACGGTCGGCATAACTCTTTTGTCGACTCTGGGCTGTAACGAGCCTCCTACGGATAAGCTCAACTTTCTTCGTCGTCTCCCTAACTAACTCCGGACCCAACAAAGGTGTATCACCCACCTCGGCCCAACAAACTGGAGACCTACACGGTCGGCCATACAAGGCCTCAAACGGTGCCATACCGATGCTAGACTGAAAACTGTTGTTGTAGGCAAACTCTGCCAATGGCAAGTGCCTCTCCCACGTCCCACTGAAGTCCAGGACACAACCCCAAAGCATATCCTCGAGGATCTGAATAGTACGCTCGGACTGCCCGTCAGTCTAAGGATGTTAGGCCGTACTAAAGGTCAACTTAGTGCCCAAGGCACTCTGCAAACTCTGCCACAACCTAGCAGTAAAACGAGGATCTCTATCTGAGACGATCGTCACTGGGACCCCGTGCAATCTCATTACGTCCCGAATATACACATCGGCAAGATGATCTACCGAATCTCTCACGCGCATAGGAATAAAGTGCGCCGACTTAGTTAACCGGTCTACAACCACCCAAATAGCATCACTACCCCGCTGAGTCCTCGGAAGACCTACAACGAAGTCCATAGTGACATGCTCTCACTTCCACTCGGCAATAGGCAAGGGTTGCAACAAACCCGCTGGCCTCTGATGCTCGGCCTTCACTTGCTGGCAAGTAAGGCACTTCGATACGAAAACAGCCACATCTCTCTTCATACCCCGCCACCAAAACTGGCGACCCAAATCCTGATACATCTTAGTACCTTTCGGATGCACTGCAAGGCGCGAATGATGAAACTCTCGGAGTACTTCCTCACGGCAAGACTCCGGTACAAACAAACGGTCTCGGTATCTCACACTCAGGTCGGGATACACCGTCAAACCCTTCTCAACCTTCCCACTGGAGATCTTCTCTCGGAGGGATTCTACCTCAAGGTCACCTCTCTGTGCCTCTAACACTCTAATCACAAGTGTAGGTTGCGCAACAACAGAAAACAAGGCCGCAGCCTCAACAGATTCGCCCAGTAGCAAATCAAACTCGCCAAGTGTTCCCAACATCTCCCATTCCCGGATGGCTATACTAGCAACATCATTAATGGTCTTCCTACTAAGGGCATCGGCCACAACATTGGCCTTTCCCGGATGATAGTGCAAATCAAAATCATAATCCTCGATGAACTCCATCCACCTCCTCTGCCTCAGATTCAAGTCTCTCTGTGTAAACAGATACTTCAAACTCTTGTGGTCCGAGAACACCTCGAACTTCTCACCATAAAGGTAGTGCCTCCAGATTTTCAAGGCAAAGATCACAGCCGCTAACTCTAGGTCGTGTGTGGGGTAATTCTTCTCGTGTATTTTCAACTGACGTGAGCCATAAGCTACCACTTTCCCCTCTTGCATCAACACACAACCCAAACCCTCTCGTGAGGCATCCCAATAAACCGCATAACCCAACCCTCTCTCCGGAATAATCAACACCGGAGCGGTGGTCAATCTAACTTTCAACTCTTGGAACAACTTTTCACAAGTCTCACTCCACACAAACTTGACTCCCTTCCGAGTCAGTCTAGTCAACGGTGACGCTAACCTGGAGAAATCTTTCACAAACCGACGGTAATACCCAGCTAATCCCAGAAAACTGCGGATCTCAAACACACTCTTAGGCTGTGCCCAATCTTGCACTGCCTCAACCTTGGATGTATCAACAGACACCCCTTCCCCGGATACCACGTGGCCTAAGAATATGACTTCTCTCAGCCAGAACTCACACTTCCCAAACTTGGCATACAGCCTATGGGCTCTAACTAACTCAAGCACCACTCTCAAGTGTGCCTCGTGCTCCTCCTCAGAAGACGAATAGATAAGAATATCGTCCACGAAGACGACCACAAATCGGTCTAAGAACTCCCGAAAAATCTGGTTCATCAAGTCCATAAAGATTTCCGGTGCATTGGTAAGCCCGAATGGCATCACCAGAAACTCGTAATGTTTTTACCGCGTACGGAATGCCGTCTTAGGAATATCTTCCTCCCTGACCCTCAACTGATGGTAACCCGATCTCAAGTCTATCTTAGAGAAACAACGGGAACCCTTCAACTGGTCAAACAAATCATCTATACGAGGCATAGGGTACTTATTCTTAACCGTAGCCCGATTCAACTTCCGGTAGTCAATACACAATCTAAAGGCACCATCTTTCTTTTTAACAAAGAGGGCTGGCGCTCCCCACGGTGAAACACTAGGGCGAACAAAACCCTTATCTAGCAATTCTTGGAGCTGAACTTTCAACTCAACCAACTCTGCTGGAGCAAAATGGTAAGGTACCATAGAAATCGGCGCCGTACCCGGTACTAAATCAATAGAGAACTCTATCTCTCGGTGAGGTGGCAAACTAACAAGATCTTCGGGAAAGACATCCGAATACTCACAAACCACCCTCGGCAATATAAGCTGGGTCTCACCACTCTCAAAGCTGGCAAGTAGACTACTAAGCTCACTTCGCCCTGGCGAATCATACCCCGGTGGAAAAACGCTACCAACCCGGTCCCCCAAGAAATGGAACCACTCCCCGCTCAAGGTACATAACGTGACCCTCTGGCGGTAGCAATCAATAACAGTCCGGTATGACGATAGCCAGTCCATACCCAAAATAACATCAAAGCCCTTCATGGGCATGACAATAAACGGAAAAGGAAGCCTATAGTCGGCGACCTCTATATCACATCCTCTAACACCCTGTTTCAGAATCAACTCACCACCCAAAGGCGATACCACACAAATAGGAGATGGTAACCGTGCTAACTCCAATTCCAAAACAGATGCAAATGCAGCAGATACAAAAGAATGAGATGCACCTGTGTCTATCAACACATTAGCAACTGAGTTGCAAAACAGAAAAGAACCTCTCACTACTGATGGAGCTGGTACTAAATCCTGCGCGGTAACAGCATACACGCGCCCCGTAGGCCCCTGGTCTACCTGCTCACCTCTCGGAGCAAAAGACTGCTGCACAGACTGGGATGACGAAACTCCCGGATTGGCCCTCGAGGCCTGCACAGACTGAGCTGGCTGAAAACCCTGCGTCTGCCTAGAACCAGACGCTCCCAAAGTGGCACTCAACTGTGGGCAAAACCTTTTCAGGTGCCCAGGCTGTCCACACTGATAACAAGTCAAGGGCTGCCCCCTGCCCAAACTCTGACTCTGCGGTCTAGCTGAAGAAGAAGCAGCTTTCTGACCCACACCCTTCTGCGGCAAACTGAAACCTTGTGACCCAGCTGGCCACACTTGTAACAAGTGAATTTCCCCTGACTGCCTCTCCCCGAGCCTACACTCGGCACTCGAAAGGTCGATCTAGAGACTGCACCCTGAGACTGCTGAGGGTTATAACCCTTCTGTCTCCTGCCATCACTCTGACTATCCTGGCTCCTCTTGGAGCCCCTCTGTTCTTCCTCCTCCTCCTGCATCATAATCTCCATATGAGCAGCAGCATCAACTAGGTGTCTATACTCTCGAATGTAAGACCCACCAACTCTCAACTTGAGGCCCCGCCTCAACTTCCGCTCAAACTCATAGCAACGGCGTTCCTCAGACGCCACCAGTTCCGATGCAAACCTGGACAGACTGGTAAAAGTAGCCTCAAACTCGGCCACTGACAAGCCCTGCTGTTTAAGCCGGCTAAACTGATCCCTCAGCTTCTCCCTAGCTGCTGCAGACAAAAACCTCTCCTGAAAAGCATTCAGAAACGCCTCCCAAGTATCGTCCACACGAGCCTTCTCGTACTTCCACCATTGACCCGCATCTCCCTTCAGCTGGAAGGATGCCAAGGTCACTTTCAGTGCTCCGTCCTCAATGCCAAGCATCTCGAACGTCTTACTCATTTGTTCTAACCACTCATCAGCCTTCAGTGGCTCCTTCGGATCCCCGACAAACTCATCCGGATTAGACCGGAAGAACTCCCTCTTCAAGAAAGAAGGCCCTGCCTCAGCAGCCTGATTCCCAGCTCTAAGAATACCCAAAGCTCCTGCTATCTCTCTGGCCAAGGCACCCATGGCCTGCTGACCCACTGGCTCGGCCACATTGGCCTGCCCAACTCCCTCTTGCACTGCCGGAATCTCACCCGGTAACGGTACTTCCTGCCTCGCAGGTCTACCACGCCTAGCACCTCTTCCTCGTCCTGACATCCTAATAAAGGCAACACAGAATGTTAGCACATTCATAAATGTGCCGAAACTAAACGCTTACGTCCTAATACAATGATAACTGTAATTCACTCCACATAAGCACATAAACACATAAGCACTTACGAATTTCATTTCCGGATAATGATAGTCCCGAGGCGTTACTAGAGTTCCGGTTAGAAACAACATTGATCAAGTGCTTTTCCAACAAGACTCCCAGAAACTCAAGGATCCAATCAACATCCTAGAAATTAAATCTCATACCCACATAGTCACATAAGCATGTTATCAATTAAGCACATAGCATATGATACTACATCTAAGTCTCTATCAAGTGAGACAAACCCATTGTGATACTAATCACTTCCCACGTACCCAAAGTATTCGAACCCGGTACGCTCTGATACCAAGTTGTAACGCCCTCAAAATAATAACATTAAACCCATCAAATAAGACATGCATTGACATATGAACTAGCCACATTCTTTTATTCATTAGAGTCTCATTACATAAGTATTACATGTTAACATCAAAACAAAATGCCCTGCGGGCTTACAGCTTTCCAAGTTAACACTTGGTTACAACAAAAGAGTACTAACTCGTTTACACATTAAGCCCTTGGCTTGAAGTTACATGTAATACATCAAAAGTAAAACGACAAAACATGTCCGCCTCTAGCCTCCCAAGCTATGTCCTTGGAGGTGGCATGCTACCTGTACCTGAAAATGATATTCCCATATAGGGTGAGCCACAGCCCAGTAGAAATACACTAAACCAACCATGGACAATGACTAAAACATTGATAGATGGCTAACACTGATACATTCACATAAATCACATTTTATGCTATACGACTTAAGAGTCCAAGTTACTTTTCATTTTTCCCTTTTTCAACGGATAGGCATATAGGCACTAACCACATTCTCAACAGATATGTATAACAACAATATCCACGTTCTCAGATAAGCAAATAAGCTATATCCACATTCTACAACAGATATGTATAACCACAATATCCACAGATAAGCATATGAGCTATATCCACACATCACAAAGATAAGCATATAAGCTCTATCTTCACTTCTAGACAAGTATATGAGCTGTATCTACGGAGTTCATCCCCTATCTTCTCCCAACGCTATCCGGTTTAGAGGTTCATCCCCTATCTTCCCCTAAACCGCGGAGTACATCCCCTATCTCCTCCTCTACACATAACGTATATAAACACATTGGTTCTATATACATTCACCCAATACATACAATTAATGTATTCTATCAACCGTCAAGTTCCATGACACACTTCATTGATTAGTTTTCAGTTTGCCTAATCATCATGCATTGTCTACAACAATCACGACTATCCTCCACCGATAGCCCAAAGCAGTTATTTCTAAACAGAAAATAAATGCACAATGGATATTCAATCAACATTTCATTTCTTCATTCTTCTTAATTAATAATCCCAATTAATTAAACAATGTAATTAGGTCAATTCCCATAATTAACATTTCAACCCTTAGGTCCCATTTTCATCAATGATTCAACAATCATTCCATTTTTCTATGCCAAACATGCATCTAGGTTTATTATGAATTAAAACCCCAACTTTTGTAAAATTGCACAAAAGCCCCAAACTTTCACAAAATTACCAAACCAACCCCAACATCTCAAAATGCCAAAATTTAAAGACAAAACCCATAGAGAGGAGTAGGATATCCCTACCTCAAAGTTTAAGCCCAAAAGGAGATGAAGACCCGAAGATTGACGTGCTCCAAATCCAAACTTTTTCAGATTAAATCAAAGCTCTCAACGCCCTCTATCTTTTTAACAAAGGCCCTAGGCTAGATTCACACTCTAGGGAGATCAAATCTTAGAGAGAATATAAGTGTAGAGAGAGAGAGTCTCGGATTTAGGTTTTGGATCAAAAAGAAAGTGAAAAAGTGATGTTTAAAATCGCTACTGTCCGCTGATATAAAACACGCTCGCTCGAGCGAAGACTTGGTCGCTCGAGCGACCAGACACAGAAAACTCTCGCTCGAGCCAAGAAGTTCTCGATCGAGCGAAGAAAAACCCAGACCGCTCGAGCGAAGGAAGCTCGCTCGAGCCAAGAAAGACAGCTCTCAGGTCCAGAACCAGGTGCAACCGCTCGCTCGAGCGAGTCACTCTGGCTCGACCCACCAAACACGAACCCCACTCTCGCTCGAGCGACAAACTCCTCGCTTGAGCGAAGGTCCAAAATTCTGGGTAGCAACACTAGGCTCCCGAACACAACCAACCTGTAACAAACCTGCCTAACACATCCTATAACTCAAATATGAAGAAAAAGGAATGTAAACACGATAATAACCAACTACCAACATCCATGGACACATGTCCAGATCACTGTACAACAAGGGTAAACCCGGGATCGCTATAACAACTTACATAGAGATGTGCGCACCGATAACCACACACAAACGCAAGGCCCAAGGGCCTAGGCACAACCCACGACACCACGCCGCCTATGAGACGAAATGTACTAATTTTCCAAAAGCTCAAACCTTACAACCCACATCTAACCCATTCTAAAGTGACTATTTGTCACCCACCTTGATACTTTCAACTTAACTAATCACTCGAGAGTTTCCGCTCCTGGTATTCAAACACCTACATACCATTCTCAAAGGGATTCAATTCACACGCCTAGATGGCCAACACACTCTTATACCCTACACAAGACCGCGGTAATCACGCGATCCAAGTTACTCAAGACAACCCTTATCAACGGTACACTCGTTACCTAAAACACCAACTATCCCTCGCCCTAGTAATACTTCAAGTATCTACCCACGAAATTCTTTTCCCCACTCAAGTCTCCACCAAAATCTAGCAACACTACAAGCTCATTCCACACACCTTTATTAACTCACAATCAACCTTGACGCAGCACTAACCCTATTCATGGTCGATAGGACCCCAATGAACTCACAAATCAAAAAATTTTAAAAACACTAAGCAGCACACACAAACACCATTCTCACTACCCGAGGTGGAAACCTCATAGCCTCTTAGACATTCCTGCATCACTTCCACCAATCTTCACAAAACTCTAAGGTCTCACACTTCCTTAAACTTAATACTACGTTTGTCAAAAATTTCTCGCAGACCTCTCAATCCCCATCAACAATTTCTAAATTAAAAAAAAATCAAAGGCCATCACAAGACGATCACAAAATTCAATAGTTGATACACAGTAGTACTAGGATCACCCATTCCATTCACACATTTCATTATACAGACATAACAAGGAATTTAAGTTTCATTAGCAAGCCCCAACACGTGAGGGTAACAAACAACAATACTTATGCAACACTTAACCACGGTGCCTTAGCATCCTACAACACATCGACCAATCACAAAAGTTTCACAATTTATAACATAGATTTCTTAAAACAAAAGCCCCTCTCAAGGGTAATACTACCGCACTGGTCTAAAAGTCGACCCTCGCGAAGCTTCCGAAGCTTGGCCTCTTCAGGTCTAATACCGATAATGTCCCCGATTGGACAGATGGAACAAGGTCCGACTAGATTCTGAAACACCGGAATGATCTACACGTGAAGGGCAAAAACGTCTAGCATGGCCTCGCTAACCACAATCAAAACAAACAATGAACTTCCAACTCTGAACCTGATTTGAAGCCTGAATCTCATTGGATCCCCCAACGGACGAGCTCGAAACCCCCGAAGAAAACAAGGACCGAGTCTGGGAGTGAGCATGCACTCGCCTCGACCTCTTCCTAAGTCTAGGGTGCTTATGAACTGTAGGAGTTACCGATGCGGCCTCCTCTCTAACTCGACCAACACTGCTAACCACGGCCTCTTCGTGGGCCGCCGCCTCGACTAGATCAAAATAATTCATCCACCTAGACTCAACCACCTCCTCTCGGATATCATCGCGCAACCACCTCTCAAACTCATAACAACGACACTCCTCTGTAGACACCAATTCTGGAACGAATCTCGACAAACTAGCAAACCTCCTTTTAAACTGAACCAAAGGAGTAGCATCCTAGCGCAACTCGACAAACTGTTCCCTCAACCCTTCCCGAGTAGAAGGAGGGAAATACTTAGCCAAGAAGGCCTCGGTAAACGCAACCCAAGTGGTACCTACGGTACCCTTCACATACTTCCACCAATAATTCGCAGCCCTCTTCAACTGGAAGGTTGCCAAAGAAACCCTCAGCCCCTCGTCCTCAACTCTGAGTATGTCAAGAGTCTTGGTAATCTGTTCCAACCAACTCTCTGCCTCCAGCGGTCTTGTCTCTCCCAAAAACTCTGGTGGATTGGAGTGAAAAAAACCCCTTAGTAAGCTTGAGGGTACGTCCGTTGTCCCCCTCATTGCGAGCTAGAGAATCTTGTACCGCTCTCGTGACCTCGCGTGCAACTTTCTTGCCAACAGCCGATGCTGTAACGACAGGTGCTAGGGGAACTGCCATGCCCTTACCGACACTCCTGTTATATATCTATCCTATAGTTCCCTGTGTAGACATCCTACAAAATTCAAAAACAAAATCAACTAAGTGCACGACGCAATAGCCTCCCTGAGGCACATACTCACCACTACGACTTTGAACCCTTCCCGACATCCTAATTAAGGAACAAAATGGATAACTTAGCACATACTTCCAAATGTGCTCGCAACTTGCCTCACACGTTGAGCTAATACAATTATATACATTCTGACACAAAAATAATTCAATTCACTCCACATAAGCACGTGGTCACATAAGCTCATACGAATTATCCTTTAGTGATGTGATTCGTCCCATGAGAAACCAAGAATTCTTAGTAGAATGAGTATTGATCAGGTACCCTTCTAATAAGACCTCAAGGAATCCAATAGGCACAAATAACATCCCAAAAGTCTAATCCCATACCCACATAGTCACATAAGCATGCTATCACATAATCACATAGACAGAATATTTCCTAATCATGCAAAATGAACCCATTGTGGTATAACAACCACTTATCGCGAGCCCCAAGTATTCAAACCCAGTAGCTTGGATACCAAGTTGTAACATCCTGAAATAATTCGACATGAACTACCCTCATAACTATTACAACAACCACTTCCAAAATGGGATATTGCTCAAATTCATTTGCATGGTACCAATATTTATCAAAGTATTCTCACATGCCATTATACATTTATTTACAAACTAGTACATAACTCTATAGCATATAACGGAAATCATTAAATCACAACAAATAAGGCCCTCAAGGGCTTACAAGTTCCAAGGCAATAGCCCCGGTTACACATAATGGTCTCACGGACCCAAACACATTTGCCTTGGTCATACAAAATATGTCACAACAAAATAAGAGTTAAACTACTCTTCTTCAAAACATCCTTAGGCCCTTAGCTTGGTGGGGTCACCACTTCTTTACCTGCACCAATTCCCATAGAGGTGAGCATAAAGCCCAGTAGAGATTCCTCACAAAGTATATACAGTTATGCCAAATTCCATCAACATTAAAAATACATGTGTAATGCCATGCAAGTGCCAATAATGAAGGAAAATCTTATTCTGATGCACTATTTCAAAATCATCATCTTCTCAATAACATTCAATGCACGATTTTAAATTCACCATGTTCTCGTTAATATTTAGCAATCTCATCAATTTCAAACTTCCAATATTTAAATCAATATGGGCGGTAAATATGACACTGGTAATCCCTAGGCTGGTGTCTGCAAGTAGTGTTTACGAGCACTACCAAACTGTCATTTTCACCGGTATTAACCGGAAGGCTCAACACCTATCCGCACGGCTTTCGGGTCTTTCACCCTGGACACTCAAGCCAACTTATCAAATTCATCTACACCCCCTATCCGGACTTACCAACGTATTTACCCCATATACATTTCCATTAGTTCTCATCACAATAACATTTTTCGTCATGATGTAAATTCTCTTCAATTTAGACTCACAATGCACAATGATAAATGAAGTAATATGCAATGCAATAACCTTTTCCATACCTTGAAACATTTCTTCATTTGAATATCTCAACAACAATGCCAACATTTACATTCTCATATTCTCCTTTCAATAATCATCCACAAAATTTAACATGAGTCATCAACATGTTGCCACAATTCTCTTTTCACATGCCATGACAATTTAATCTCTCCATGGCTACAGGTGACATATTTCAAATATAAATCGCCACTATTTTCAATTTTCCCACCATTTATGATATCCAATGATTTATCACACACAAGCTTGCATTATTCAAGTATTAGCCATAACATTTAAATAACACTTCCTTTTCATACATCAAGTAAATTAGTTATCTTGGTAAACCTTGATAAAAACCCTCTCATTCATCATTTTAACACAAGAAAGTAAGAAATTTCAAGACATTTTCCCTTTTACCAAAAACCCCAAATTTCTAGGGTTTTCATCAATAACAAACTTTCATCATTTTCTTATAGGAACTCCATCACACCATTGTCCATGAGTTTAATAGAGGAAAACCCACCAAATAATAGTAAAAGGTTGAAATACAAACCCACATTGAAGACCCTCTTCATTTTGAAATCAAAATCAAAGAAATCAACTCAAAACTTCAAAACCCTTTTTAAATCAACATTAATTTAGCAAAACTTGTATATATAACTCAAGAAATCCCTACCTCAAAGTCTTTGAGAAGATGGAGAAGAGAAACCGTAGCTTTGATGGTTGATTCTTCATTTAACACCACACCAAGAGGAGCCCAAGTTATTGAGCCTCAAGATTTAGAGGAAGAGGATGAGGATCTTGGCCCAAAGATTGCAAGAATCAAAGGGTTTCAATGCTTGAGGGAGTTTTCTAGAGAGAAGGGGAAGAAAAATAGGGTTTAGAGTGAGAGTGGGATGACCAAAATGAGAGATGCATTCGGATTAAAAAGAGGGGAAAAAATAGGGTTCGGACTGCCCAGTTGGCCGCTCGTGCGACCTTTCCCGCCGCTTGTGCGGCCCACTTATCCGCTCGTGCACCCTTAGGCAGTATGCAATTTCTAGGTCCAAGCCTCCACCGCTCATGCGACCCATCCCCGCACATGCGGCCCAAGCCCAGCCACCCAAAATTTTCGCTTTGCTCTCGGCACTTCAGACTCACCCACGCATCCTCCAGAACAAGTGAAATTCAACACCGACAAAAACAAGATCTTGAATTTTAACCTGGGGAACCATTTTCGGATGCTTCGAACCCAACGAAGGAAAATGGAGAATGAAGCATAGAAAAAAGAAAAAAAAAAGAGAGAAAAGGGAAGGAACCCGGCCGTCACATTGCCTGCCCTTGATTGAAAACAATCTCATTCTATAGTTTCCATATTGACCAACACACATCCCACTAGCTCAACATACCAACAGCTCACACTTTCCAAACCAGTGGGCAGTGAAGAAGAACATGATTGACTGATTCCACTTCATTTCTACAGAAAACACACGGAATACTAGCATTAACATTCAACACCCCAACCTGATGAAGGAAATCTACTGTTTTGACTCTGCCTCGCCACGCTAACCACTCGAAAAACTGTAGTTTTGGAGGTACAGCAACCTGCCACAACCATTTGCCAATGTGCAACTCAGGGCCCCTAATTGCTTGTAGCCACATTCAAACTGAGGGCACTGTGAACTAACCCAATGCATTCAACTCCCACGACAAATAGGCATCCATTTGCCCACTATTGATAAGGACATCAATCAACCAGGTATAGAGTCGAGTTACCTCATCTTCTTCCCACACTCTAAGCTGTCTTCTAAACTGTAAATTCCAGTCCCTTGAACTCTCCCTTCTTTGCCTAAATTGCACAATAGAGCCATCCCTATCTTTAGAAAGACTGAACAACCTTGGAAACTCCTCACTGAGCTTGCTGTTATTGCACCATTTATCAGTCCAGAATTTCACTCTCTCCCAATTCCCGACCTTTACCCTTACATTATCAAAATAAAACTCATGTAACCAAGGATTAACCTGAGCAATATCAAGAATACCCTGCCAAATTAGAGACACTCTCTTTACAACCCCCAACTCAGGCCACCATCCCCCACCAACCCTCCCATAAATACTACAAATTACTGACTTCCACAGTGCCCTATCCTCAGCACCAAACCTCTACCACCACTTTAACAGTAAACAAACATTCATATCTGTTATACTACTAACCCCTAAACCACCTTGGCTTTTAGACTTAGTTAGCTCCTACCATTTTACTAAATGGACTTTTCTCCTCAACTCATTACCCCCCCCCCCCAAAGAAATGTAGCCTGTAATTTCTCAATCAACCTAACCACTCCCTTAGGCATGTTAAAACCCGAAATATAATATAATGGTAAACAAGACACAACTGACTTGATCAACGTTAACCGTCTTGCAAAAGACAACACCTTTCTCCTCCAAAGAGACAACTTCTTCCTCACTTTATCAAAGTGGTCTTAACAAAGTGGGTTCAACTCAATTTCATATTCGTTTAGTGAAAAGGGTTTGAATTTTCCACTCAACAAAGTGGGTTCAAAGCGTACATTTGTTGAATTGTTCCAATTCAAGCAACAAGCCATCATCCATAGGAATTCAAGCAGTTTATCAAGTAAGCATTTAGCCTCATGGTAAGCATGCTAGTCATGATAATCACTCACATTCATGCAAGTATGATAAAGCGTTAAAAACTCACCTAGTACTCCAAGCTAAGAAGATATGAGTTAGAAAAATATGCATGATTCCTAACTATGCCAAATGTCTAATGCAACGTATGCAATAATGCAACTAATAGGCTCAGCTACTTAAGATGGCATATGGTTCAATTTTGATAACATGCGGTTAAACACGTATTCAACGAAGTAATTGAAGCGACAATGCAGTTAGAATGATGAATCGAGCCTCGGTGCATGTAAGACAAGATGAAATGGATGCATGCATAAGGTATGCTAATTGAAACGTGATGATCCTAAACTAACCATCAAAAGCAATTAAGTAAAATGGAGAAAGACGTGGGGTTGGAAGACATGCACATTATTACAACATACTCTCACGGAGGAGAGTCCAAACGAATAAACTAGCTAACAAGCCAAGCTAAGCTAATTATTACAAAAGTTGAATAAATAGCTAAACTAATTAACTAATTATTACAACACTTGAATGAATAATCAACTAACAATCTAAGCTAATTAATTAAGAAAACTAGGCTAAGCTAATTAAATATTACAACACAAACTAATTAGTTAGAACTAATTAGGCTAATTAAATATTGCAACACAATTTATTCAAAAATATGACAACAATACTAATGAAACAAATAATCACATCTAATAAGAGCATAATTGAAAATGGATGAAGGTTGCGTGCGCATCGCTTGAAAGCTACTCTACCTGCTCAGGTCGTCTCTATTTCACCTTCAGCCACTGCCTCTGTTTCTACAAAATTGCACTGCTGGCCACACATCAAGGGCCGGCCGTGCATCACTAACAGCTGGCCGGGTCCACAGATGACCGGCCGTGCATCAATTTGGTGCAAAGCTCTGTTTTTGTGTTCTGAGGTGAAATCAGTGCAGATAGAGCATTCTTAAGCTCTGTTTGTCGTTCCTTCCTTCTCTGTCACGGGAAAGCCTCGAGAGAAGGTCGAAATTGATTCCAAAGCCATCAATGAGCAAAATGATTGCTTGATGGCCTCGAATGCAATTTTGGACAAAAGTCAATGAAATGCAATGAATACGACCCCCCTCCCTCTTGTCATGGAATGAACTCAAAGAGGGCGGTAGAGACGCTTCAAGAATCATCAAAACACCATGAATTAGCTCATGATGACTCTTAACTCGACAAACTTGGCATAATGCCTGGCCAAGTCTATGCATTTAAATCCATTTTCTTTATGTGCATTGATCCAATTTTAAACCAATTTGTTAGTCATTGCCATTCATTAGTCCATTTGTCCATGGTGATTAAGTCCTCTAAAAGGAGAGAAGCATCAAATGGGAAGTAATTCTCAACATGAAAGAGAGATTACACCGTTGACAATGAATCTCCATAGAGATTAAGCCATTAAGCCCAAAAATCTATGTAAGTATTTCTATCTATGTATAAATTTTTGATATATATATTAGTTTGTATGGTGTGTTTTATGTTATAAAAAAAAAAATTCGTCTAAATTTTTTGTGTATCTTTTGTATTTTATATCTTCATAATTATTTTTTTCATTTCTAGTTGTTGTGAAACCTATATGCTTAGTGTATGTCAAAGCCCATATACTCGTTAAGATCTTTTGACTATTGGCTATAATTAAGTCTTTAAGATCATAAAGAGAGGTTTTAGGCACCAGATAATACACTAGGAGGGTCTTAGGTACCAACAACAATCTAAAATGGCAATTAATTCTGATGATATAATATGCTTTGGAAATACAAAAAATAATGTTAATAATAAATATGATCATAGTTTGCATATTACTAAGGAGTCTGCAAATATAAATAGTGTGTGTTCTAGTTTAAATAATATTACTAATATTATGTGTTCTTGGTTTTCCAAATTAGATAAAAATCAAAAAATAAATCAAAATTATCTAGAAATTAAAGTTAAGTCTATAGAATCTAAAATAGACAATTTGGGTTCTATAATAAATATTGACTTAAATAAGGAAGCAAAAAATCAAATAAACAATTTGGTTACAAAATTAGAAACTATATCCTTCATAAACAATGATGGAATGAATAGTCCAGGAGATAGTGACATCCCTAGGCTATTTTATGGTACAGAAGATATTATGGTACTTCAAACCAATACCTATAATAGAACTGAATATGAAAATATTGTTGAAATATTGGATTATTGGAGAAAATTATATAAAGACCCAGACTTAGGTATTGATGAAAGAAATAGGCTACTAGATCAGATAAGAGAAACTTATCTAGAAAATGAAGCCCTTTTACAACACTTTAATTATGATATTAATATGTCAACTAATGATGATGACAGCCAATCATCCTCATCTGAAGAATCAATAGATCAAGATATTTCATCAGAAATAAATAAAGGGAAAAGAAAGGCAAAAGAGCCAATTGATCCTGAATTATTTGGCACATGGGGAGAGGGAGAAAATTTTGACTTTATTCAAACAAATGAAGTTAAAAATGATACTAACATTGGAAGTACCTCTAATCCTACACCTGAGCCAGTGATATCTAGAAAAGATAATAATCATAAGTATCCAATAGCTCAAAATGGTACTTATTTAGACTTGTCTTATGTTCCATTTAAGGATCAACCAGAAGCAATAGATGATTGGGCACAATCCTTGTCCATCATTATTACCAACTATAAAAATAGCTGGTCAAAGGAAAAATTCCTTGATTATATTGCAGCAACTCTCCAGGGCGATGTGTCGCAATGGTTAAGACAGTGGGAAAAATCTGAAATTGGAAAAAGTCAAAAAACGGCTTTGTTAACAAAATTTTTCACACTTAACACAATTTTAGCTGAATTTGCAAAAATCATAAAAGAAAATTTATGTGGTTTTGCAGGAGATACTAATTTGCAAGCAGATGTAAATTATATTTTGACTAAATTAGAATTATGTATTATTTGTCTTTTTGAAGACTATGTTCAAACTTTTAAAAAATATTATTATCTTATTGATCCACCAGCAAATCAACCCTAGTTAGATCAATTTTTTCATAAACTCCCTAATCCATGGGATGAGTTATGTATTAAAACATATCCTGATTTTCTCAAAAAAATGGGGAAGGAAGAATATGATAACCTTGGTTTTCGCATTAATTATGTTCTAAGACTGATAGCAGATCGGTGTCTAGAAGCAAAGGCGAAAAAACAAACAAAAAATCAAATTTCTAACTCACCGTATGGTAAAAAATGTTGTGATAAAATTTTAAAAGAAAATTGGAAAATTGGTTGTAATACATTTCCTAAAAGAAAAGGATTTTCCAAAAAGCGTAGAAAATATAAATGGAAACCTTGGAAAAAGAACAAAACTTTTTCAAAAAAGAAAAAGTATATTCGAAAAAAGAAACCAACAAGTGTTTCAAAAAAGAAAACTTGTAAATGTTACATTTCTAACAAAGAAGGTCATTATGCACCCGAATGCCCAAAAAGGGGAATAAGTGCAAAGAAAATTATCAAAGTCCTTGAAGAACAAGATTTTGAAATAATATATGGAGAATAAATTTCTGATGAAGACGAAATCTTATATGAAATTTCTAGTGATGAAGAAAGTTCAGATGAAGAACTACTCTTCATGATGACTAATAATAGTCAAGAAATATCTCAAGAAGTAGATAATATATCTCAAGAACAATTACAGGCAATTCGACTTGGAGATGTAATCGGAGAAGAAAAAACTTTTACCGACGAAGAATTAGCAAAATTTAAAAAAATGCAAGAAGTTGCTGTTCTAGAAATTTATAAACTTTCAAAATTTAACTTCTTTTCAGCAAGAGTGTTTGAACAATACAGTGGTAACACTCAAGCAAAAAGGTCAGAAGAAGGAAATATTGATATTCCTTTTTTTGATAAGAAAAAGGTTGCAAGATGGAAAAAGAAATATCCTGAAATTCAATATATTCATATTGGATTAATTCAAGTAACCATAACAGCTTTATTTCGCCAAGGGATAGATACTCCTATTTTGGTAGTAATTTTTGACAAAAGATTTTCCGACCCAATGAAAGCAATCATTGGAGGAATTCAATCTAATTTGGCTAATGGAGTAGTTTGGTTTAATGTTCGACCAAATTTCTTTATTTCCATAAATGATCCTAATCTTGAAGACACAGTCAGAATAAGAATTAAAACACAAGGATTAGGAATGAAATCAAATTCTCATGATTTGGCTATTCGTTGGAAAACAATTCACGAATTAACCAAATTTCCTGAAACAAAAACAAGATCAAACGATAATAAAATCGTTGAGATCTTTGAACCAAGACCATTTGACACGGTAATACAACCTCGTCTAATGAATTGGAGCGATTTAGAAGTCCCTCGACAATGGTTAATCCAAGACCTAGTGAGACAAGGAGAATCTTCTAAAACAAAAAAACCTGCACAATTACAAATGCAGGTATCAGGAAAAAATTTATATATTGAAAATACAGTTCCAAAAATTAAAAGATCAACTTCTGTATTTGAAAAAGATTTTTCTAACAAATCATTTTCAAAGTTAGGCATGGGAGAATCAAGTAATAATTCTAATAAAGAATCTATTACTTCAAACAATGTTCAGATTCCTATTTTTCCAGGAACAAGGAAACTTGAACATATTAAGTCTGCATATATGTATCATTTTCAAACAAAAAATGATGACATTATTTTTTCTCCTAGCCAGGGAAAACGAAGATATACATATGTATTGGGAACATTTAATTTTGCAGGTTATAAACCCTATAGCCTCAATGTTCTCATAGACACAGGAGCTACAGTTAGCTCATGTAAATGGAATGCCATACCAAAGGAAAAATGGACATTAATGAAACATCCAATTTTGGTTACTGGAATTGATGGCAACCGTACTTCCATACAATTCAAGGCTAAAAATATAGCTATTTGGTTAAGTGATAGCAAATTCATTATACCAAAAGTTTTATGTTTTCCGTATATGCATGGAGATTTCCTTCTTGGAAATAATTTTATATGTAAATATCTTCCAATGCAAATACAGGAAAAAGCCATTTCATTAAGCATAAACAATGTATTAATTCATATTTCCTTGTTAGAACAACATAAATATATTTGTGATACAGAGTTTGCACCCGTGCCGCGTGGTGATTTAACTCCCATCATCAAAACTATTGATGAATTACATTGGATTTATAAAATTTTAGAAGAAAATTTTAGTGAACATCCATTAAAACTATGGCAACGTAGTCCACGTTATTGTAGTTTAAAATTGAAAGACCCTAATGTTATCATTAGAGTAAGACCGATGATTTATACTAGACAAGATATAGATGAATTTGATATTCAACTCCAAGAACTTTTAGACAAAAAGTTAATTGAAGAAACTAAAAGCCCTCACTCTAGTCCAGCTTTTATGGTAAGAAACCATGATGAAATTAAAAGAGGAAAAACCCGAATGGTAGTCAACTATAAACGGCTAAATGAAAATTTAGAATTTGATGGATATTTTATTCCATGAAAAGATGTTTTGATTAACTTAACCAAAGGATAAAAAATCTTTAGCAAATTTGATTGTAAAAGTGGATTTTGACAAATTCAATTGACTGAAAAGTTAAAAAAATTGACAGCCTTCAGTACACCTAGAGGATATTACCACTGGAATGTTATGTCATTTGGATTAAATATTGCACCACAGGTATTTCAACGGTGGATGGATACAATTTTTAAAGACCTTAAAGATTGTTGTGTAGTTTATGTTGATGATATACTTGTCTTCTCTAAAACCAAGGAGGAGCATAAGAAACATTTAAAATTACTTTGTGAAACATTCCAAAAACATGGAATTATTTTGTCTCCAAAAAAGATTGAATTAGAAAAAGAATCAATTGAATTTTTGGGAATAATTTTAGACCAGAAAGGTTTAAAATTACAAGAACATATTTTGTCCAAGGTACGAAATTTTCCTGATACTCTTGAAAATATAACACAATTACAGAGTTTATTAGGCATTTTAAATTATGGACGAAATTTTATAAAAAATCTTTCAAAAATAGAAATTCCTTGGTTAACCAAATTAAGGAAAAATGTTATTTTTGAATGGACAACAGAAGATGTTGCTTTAATTAAACAAATTAAAGAAAATGTTAAAACTTTACTGGATGTTTATCTTTCTAAAACAGGCGATAAATTAATTTTAGAAACAGACGCCTCAAAAGCATGCTCGGGATGTGTTCTTAAAGCTATACCCAGTAATTTATGGTACGATAAAGAGATACCTTTATCAAAAAATGGGATTAGACCAAGAAAAAATTCAATACCCATAAAATTACAAAAAGAAGAATTAATTTGCGGATATAATTCTGGAACATTTAAACCAAATGAACAGAAATATATTATTTTCAAAAAAGAATTACTTGCAATAAAATTGGCAATAAAGAGTTTTCATATTTATTTAGCTCTAGAAAATTTTATTGTACGCACTGATAATAAGGCAGTAAGAGATTTCTTGATCAATAAAAAACCTATTGAACAACGAAGAAGATTAGCCTGGTATAATAAAATTTCTAAATATACTTTTGAAGTAAAACATCTTAAAGGTACTAACAATTTTCTTGCAGATTTTCTTAGCAGAAATTGTTTCAGACAATTAAATTGCTAAACAAGTAAATTTAATTTTTGCAGAAAACCTGTAGACCAAGAGGAAACAATGGATAAGGGTAAACAACCCGCTCAAGGAGATTGGGTGATAATTGCTAAAAAACCAATCCCCAGAGAAGAAAAAGTTTATGTTGTGTTTGCAGGTAGACAACCTGGAATTTACACAGACTGGAACGAAGCCAATCTGCAAGTTTGTGGATATTCAGGAGCGAGCTATAAAGCATATGATAGCATGACTAAAGCTAAAAAAGCTTTTTACTGTGCACCCGCTATGCCAATTTATCAAAAGAATTTTTGTCAAATGAGAACTAACCCAGTTCCAGCTAATATTCAGACATCTAGACTAGATGAATCTGAAATAAAAGATTTTTTCAACCCTGGTATATCCAGAGAAATTTATACGGAACTCAATGGAGTTTGGAAAACTCACATTGTAGACAACAAAGTGAAATTTCGAAAACACATGGGAGTTCTGGCCAACAAATTAGCTGAGCAAACAGCTAAATTAAAAGATTTGCAAAATCCTTGTTTCAATATTCTTAAACAAATGAATTGGAATGAAGATTTTAATTTTGAAAAAATAAACAATTTTTTTCAACTATTAGACCTCATATCAGATGAGTTTTCTGATCCAATTTTTGAACAAATAAAAAGAATTTGTCTTTCTGAAAAAGCAAGAACTTTGCTTCCAAAAGAAATTTTTATGTTAATTAAAAATCGAGTTGAAGATCATCATGATAAGATTAGACAAATCTTAGAACGATTTTATGATAAATTAAATTTGAAAGATGGAATTCCTAAAATAACCATCATGGCAAACCATGACATGTGGTTTTTTGAGGATATAGATTGGGGAATAACTAATCAAGTTATTTTTCAAATTTTAGATCCAATCCAATGGATAGATTATCCAATGATCATCAAAGCAAAGCTCTCATGGATAGTAAAAGGCTTTCGATGGAGAAAATATTTTACTTTCTGGATCTCCAGCACTGTTGGTTGGCGAGAACGAGGACATTTTTTCCAACCATACCAAATTTGGTATCTTAAAGAAACTAAAGATTTTGAATTTGAAGATGATTATTTAGATGAAGATCACCGGAGAGAGCCATTGGAAAATATCCAAAAACTTTCTTTGACAGAATATTGGATAGACAGTCTAATATTTGTTTCACAAACAGCGTCCAACATCCATGCCTCAACAAAATTGCCATTCATGGTTACAGATGGTAGAATATTATTTGTAACTCATTTTCCCATAACATATCAAAGGTCTCCTACACAAATTAATGAGGCTCTTGACATGTTAATAAATCTCAAAAAGAGAAATAATTTGGATCTTCCGTTGAAACTAGCCATGACCGCGGATGATGTAGAACATTTCCGGAATGAGCAATACAGCCAAGATCTGGATTCCCCTCCATCAGAGACTGATGAAGAATATCACAATCTCATTAACAGGATGGAAGCATAGTGGACCCCACTATCAAATGCAGTTGTCTCTGATCGACTTCAACCTTATCTAGGACAAGTGAAGCAACCTGCATCATTCGACGGAAAGTGATTAGCAAAATCTTTTCAGCCGACGCTACACGACAAACTGCTCAGCCAAGGCTTATCTATAACAGTCTATCTCTTTGAAAACCGGAGAGGATAGACAGTGTATGTATATATTGATGACAAATATATACAGTGTATGTATATAATTGTAGTATAAAGATGACAAATAATTGAAGTCTCTCATTTATGGCTTTTTATCTTTGTATTTACTAGGCCTATACCTAGGCTTGTTGACTTTGTCAAAAAGTTGTAAAGCTTTGTCAAAAGTTGTAGAAATTAGTCGTAAGGTAGATATGCCATAACTTTTGGTTTTTGTTTGTATATGCAATATGTATTTTATAAATTGGCATTTAAGCCAATGCATAAGGCAATGAAAATTCTCTCCATATTCTCTCCATCTTTGTGCTTCCACTTTTGTCTCTAAATTCTCTATCATAATCCCATAATTCCATAACTCCACCATAATTCCATAATAAAAATAGTAAAAAGCTCCTTTCCATTTTTGTTTTTGAAATTCATGTGTTGAATAACCATCAACCATTTGAAACAACTCTAAAAAAAAAAGAAGAAAGGAGTGGCAAGTTGATTATTATAATGAGGTTATTAAACATGGAAATGAGTTGAAGAAAAGCTAGAACAACATGCAACAAGATATACAAGTAAACTTAGGAGACAACAAATGAACTAATCAAAGCTTGAAGTAATTAAATAAATTAGGACAGCCCTAAAACAGCCCGTAAAGTGCAAAAAAAAAAAAAAAAAAAAAAAAAAAAAAACGGGGGGGGGGGGGGGGGTAGCTAAAACCAAGAGAAGATAAGTAAAACGAGTAGAGAAAAGGCTAAGGCACCAAGCCTAAGGAGGGGTGGCTAACCCCACCACTTTTTACAATTTTAAATCACATGTTTCAGCCTCAAAACAGTCCAAATACAGTCCAAAAACAGCCCAAAAACAATGGCTAAAAGTGTGTTTAAAGAGCACAAAATGATAGACAAAAGGAAGAGATATAAAGCTAGTAAGCAAAATCAAGGAAATGTGGCTAACCCCTCCACTTTTGAGACCTTTAAACCATGTTCTTTAGCCTCTTTAAACTCTGAAAATCATCATGTAAACCAAAGAAAAAAGTAGGAAAACAAGGGGTATGAGCTATGGGATAAGATGCAAGAAAGGTTGTTAAACCTCTCTACCTTTGGTAGCCCTTTAACCCCAAGTTTCAGCACTTGGAATGGATCAAAACAGTGTATCAAGTGGGTTCAAATAGATATAAATGAAAGCAAGGAAAAAGGTGACAAGCTTATACCTCTTGAAGAGAGAAAGCTTTGGTTAAACAAACTTGATTCCAAAGCACCCTCAAGTTTATGAAATATGGTTTGAAACTTTAGCAAAAAGCCTCAAGAACAAGCTTCAATGGTGTATGTATTGTGTATGTATAGTTAAAAAAGGGTTTGATGGTTAAAGGAAGCAAGGAGGAAGGTAGATGTTATATCAATGCCTAAGCCTCTTGGAAGGTTTTTCTAACCTTAAAATCTGAAGGAAGAGGTTCTATTTATAGAATTTTAGCTAATTTGGCCCAAAAAAATCTTCAAACAAAGATATTTGTTAATTCCCGCCAGCTGTTTGTTTGACGCCATCGAGGCCTGGCTGGTCCTCAAAACCCACGGTCGGGCCTCAATAATGCACGGCCGGCCCAAAAGGAGCTTTGGAAAAAATTTCACTGAAGCCCGGCCGGGCCTCAATGAGGCACGGCCGGTTCTACGTAGGCCCAGACGAGTCTCAATGAGGAACGACTAGTTCTACATAGACCCGGACGGGTCTCAATGACTGCACTTCAGGCCCACTTTCAAATAGACATATCTCCTTCATCCAGACTCAGTTTTAGGTCATTCTGGAGTCTAAATTGAAGCCCCGGGAGTCGACTTTTCAATAGTGAAGCCTCACATCTAATTCTAAGTGGTTAGAGAGATATACCTATTTTAGTAAAGGTTGCTCATTTCTATCTTAACCGGATTGATGCCGAACTTCCAACAGCCACATCTTCGCCATCCAAACTTGGTTTTAGATGATTCTTGAGTCCAAAGTGAAGCCTCAGAAGTCTTCTTTCCAATGGTGGTGGCCTTACAACTAAAGTCTAAGTACGCAAAGAGATAGACCTGGTTTGTGAAGGCTGCTCTGTTCTTTCTCAACGGTTTGATGCTCACCTTTCCTAAACTGGTTTTCTTTCAACCCCTCCTATTCTCTTCAACTCCAAACCTATAAATAAGAAGTTTTAAAAGATTTTTAAAGAGTTCACCTCTCTTCCATTCATTTCCACTTTGTCCCTACTTGGTTTACCTAAAAGTGAAATGTTTTAAACGAAATACAAGCCTCAGACATTGTAGAAGCATTTGGAAAAATATTTTGAAAAGAGGGTGTTAAGGTCTAAAATAGTTTGGCCAAAATGGGGTGAAAGGTTTGGGATTAGAGCTTGAATCTGAATTTCTTCCCCAAGAATTCAAAAGATTGCACTGTGTAACTTTCATCACCGGGTGTTTGGAATAAAGCGCCCAAGTCTTAAGGGCGTTCAAAAATGGGGTGTCTACAGCCACTCGAGCATGAAAGACACCCCTCTAATACTTTTGCGGACGTGCAAAGTGCTAAGAGTTTGCAAAAATGTTCAAGCACAAGAAAGGCCGCTCGAGCGAAGGGCCAAAATATACACAGCTCGTTCGAGCGTCAAAATGGCCGCTTGAGCAGAGGAGCAAAAATCTAGACAACAAGGTTTGGGAATACCAAGCAACCAACCTGTTCCAAATGCAACCACAACAACCCAAAGGCCAATTTTAAAGAGATACAAGGGAAGGAAGAGGTAAACAACAATATAAAAGCATTAAACCCGAGTCCGGAATATCGAAGACAAAGTTGCTCGCTGCCTTCCTTCTCTCTGCGGGCAAGTTGGAGAATTGTAGCCCAACTGACCACATTTGAAACAAGTCACATCACCCTGACCACCTCTCCTAGAACCCAAACTCGGCATTGGAAAAGTAGACCTCAACTGCGCTCCCTGGGATGACTGAGGGTTAGAACTCCTCTGCCTCTTACTATCCCCCTAACCATCCTAACTCCTCTTGGAGCCCCTCATCTTCTCCTCCTCGTCCTGCATGATAGTCTCGAGATGGGCCGCTACCTCCACGAGGTGCCTATAGTCTCTAATTATGGACCCGGCTACTGGGAACATGAGTCTGGTCCTCAGCTTCTTCTCAAACTCCAAACACCGGTGCTCCTCTGTCACTACAAGCTTGGGTGCAAACCTAGACAAGTTAGTAAAGGTGGCTTCAAACTCTGCCACAGGTATATTCAACTGCAACAGCCTGGAAAACTGGTCCCTCAACTTCTTCCTAATAGTGGGAGGCAAAAACTTATCCTGGAAGGCGCTGACAAAAGCCTCCCAAGTCCCTCTAATGCGCCCACGCGCATACTTCCACCACTGATCCGCATCCCCCTTCAGCTAGAAAGACGCCAAGGTCACCCTCAATTGGTCATCCTCGATGCCAAGCATCTCAAATGTCTTCACTATCAATTCAAGCCACTCATCTACCTTCAGTGGCTCCTTGGGATCGCCCAAAAAGTCGTCCGGGTTCAACCGGAAAACTCCCTCTTTAGGAAAGATGGCCCTGCCTCAGCAACCTGGGCCTGGACTTGATTCTCAGCTCTGAGAATATCCATAGATTCCTTCAACGCTCCGGCCATTTCATGGGCGAAGGCGCCCATGGCCTGCTGACCAACTGGTTTGGCCACATTGGCTTGACCAACCCCTTCTTCCTGTGCCGGAATTTCATCCGGTACATGCATCTCGTGCCTTCTAGGCCTACCACGCCTGCCACCACCATATCCATTTCCTGACATCCTAATAAAGGTAACGAAGAAGATTAGCACATTTACAAATGTGTCGAAGCTAATTCACTCGCGTCCTAATATGCTGGACAACAATAATTCATTCCACATAAGCACCTAATCACGTAAACACATACAAATTTCCTTCCTAGATAATGACCGTACCACGGCATTGCTAGATTTCCAATTAGAAACAGCAGTGATCAAGTGCTCTTCTAATAGGACTTCCAAAAACCCGTAGACCCAATCAACATCTTAGGAACTAAATCCCATACCCATATAATCACATAAGCATGTTATCATAGAAGCACATATCGTCCGTACTTAAGTCTCTAACAAGAGAGACAAACCCATTGTGGTACTAACCACTTCTCGCGTACCCAAAGTATTCAAACACGGTATGTAACGCCCTCAAAATAATAACATTAAACCCATCAAATAAGACATGCATTGAGATGCAAAAGTTCCACATTCTTCCATTTATCCGAGTTCTATTACATAACTATTACATGTTAACGACAAAAGCAAAATGCCCTACGGGTTTACAGCTTTCCAAGTTAACACTTGGTTACAACAAAAGAGTACTAACTCATACACATTAAGCCCTTGGCTTGAGTTTACATGTAATACATCAAAAGTAAATCAACAAAAGTATGCCCGCCTCTAGCCTCCCAAGCTATGTCCTTGGAGGTGGCATGCTACCTGTACCTGAAAATGATATTCCCATATAGGGTGAGCCACAGCCCAGTAGAAATACACTAAACCAACCATGAACAATGACTAAAACATTAGCAATTGATAGATGGCCAACACTGATACATTCACATAAATCACATATTTATGTCATACGACTTATGAGTCCAAGTTTCCTTTCATTTTCCCTTTTTCAACGGATAGACATATAAGCACTAACCACATTCTCAACAGATATGTATAACAACAATATCCACATTTTCAGATAAGCAAATAAGCTATATCCACATTCTACAACAGATATGTATAACCACAATATCCACAGATAAGCAAATAAGCTATATCCACACCTCACAAAGATAAGCATATGAGCTCTATCTTCACTTCTTTAGACAAGCATATGAGCTGTATCTACGGAGTTCATCCCCTATCTTCTCCCAACACTATCCGGCTTAGAGGTACATCCCCTATCTTCCCCTAAACCGCGGAGTACATCCCCCATCTCCTCCTCTACACATAACGTATACAAACACATTGGTTCTATATAGAATCACTCAATACATGTAGTTAATGTATTCTATCAACCGTCAAGTTCCATGACACACTTCATTGATTAGTTTCAGTTTGCCTAATCATCATGCATTGTCTACAACAATCACGACTATCCTCCACCGATAGCCCAAAGCAGTTATTTCTAAACAGAAAATAAATGCACAATGGATATTCAATCAACATTTCATTTCCTCATTCTTCTCAATTAATTATCCCAATTAATTAAACAATGTAATTAGGTCAATTCCCATAATTAACATTTCAACCCTTAGGTCCCATTTTCATCAATGATTTAACATTCATTCCATTTCTCTATACCAAACATGCATCTAGGTTTATTATGAATAAAACCCCAACTTTTGTAAAATTGCACAAAAGCCCCAAACTTTTACCAAATTACCAAACCAACCCCAACATCTCAAAATACCAAAATTTAAAGACAAAATCCATATAGAGGAGTAGGATATCCCTACCTCGAAGTTTGAGCCAAAAAGGAGATGAAGACTCGAAGATCAACGTGCTCCAAATCCAAACTTTTTCAGATTAAAACAAAGCTCTCAATGCCCTCTATCTTTTTAACAAAGGTCCTAGGCTAGAATCACACTCTAGGGAGATCAATTCTTAGAGAGAATATAAGTGTAGAGAGAGAGGGTCTCGGATCTAGGGTTTGATCAAAAAGAGAAGGTGAAAAAGTGATGTTTAAAACGCTACTGTCCGCTGATATAAAACACTCTCGCTCGAGCGAAGACTTGGTCGCTCGAGCGACCAGACACAGAAACTCTCGCTCGAGCCAAGGAACTCTCGCTCGAGCGAAGAACAAACCAGACCGCTCGAGCCAAGAAACGCAACTCTCAGGTCCAGAACCAGACGCCATCGCTCGCTCGAGCGAAGCCACTCTGGCTCGACCCACCAGACACAACTCAACTCTCGCTCGAGCGACCAACTCCTCGCTCGAGCGAAGGTCAAAAAATCTGGGCAGCAACACTAGGCTCCCAAACACAACCAACCTGAAACAAACCTGCCCATCACATCCTATAACTTAATATACCAGTTAAGAGGATGCGAACAAGATAATAAAAAACTACCAACATCCACGGACACATGTCCGGATCACTGTACAACAAGGGTAAACCCGGGATCGCTATACGGTACGCTCTGATAGCAAGTTGTCACACCTCCAAAATTATACAATAAATATAACCCAATAACATATATAAATGACAGCATAAATCAGAGTATTAAGTCTTTCCATTTCATAACATTAATAGAGTAAAAGAGTTTAACAAAATATGTGCCTTAAAGGCTTACACCTTTCCAAGCCTTGACCTGGTTACAACAAAATGAGATTAGCTCTTACAATTAAAGCCCTAGACTATAGAAGTAATGAAACAAAACATAGAAGCTCTTGCTCCCCAAAAGTCCCACCGATGCTATTGCCTTGTAGGAGGCATTACATCGATACCTGAAAATGTTTTTCCCAAATAGGGTGAGCCACAACCCAACAGGAATAATCTAACACAGTATATGATGTTTAACAAAGGTATATGTGCAATGTGCATATACAATGCTGGGGATAAAACGTTCACATTTTATTTGGTCATCAAATATGAAGTCCATGTTCCATTTCATTCTTTTTCTTCAATTCATTTCAATACATGAGCCAACTTAATTATTTTTCAATAACCCAAATGAGACAACAACCCAATGGTTCAACAATTTCACAATCAACACATAAACACTTCCAATTGCCATTTTATGGATATTTCATTCGCGGGATCGGCACCCATGTATAAATTTCGAGACTTTCACCTAGGACCCTTCGGCTAACTTAATTTTAATGGAGTTCATCCCCTTTCTCCTTCCAAACAATCATACATATGCAATGTATATAAACACATAATCACACATGGAGTACGTCCCCTTTCTTCTCCCAAATAATCATACAAATACAATGTATATAATCATAGTCATATTCAATGACAACCACCAAGAGATTAGTTTCAATTCACCTAATTCACATGCAATTTCTACAACAATCAAAGCTATCCTCCACTGACAGCCCAATACAGATATTTCTAAACACATATACAATCTCAAGACAAATAAATTATCCAAAATTTTCAAAGATGTGAAGTATTACATACTCGATTCCACCATCTATTTCAATACTCGCCCAATTTCGTGTTTACAATATCAATTTCAATTATTTATACAAAATAATTATGATAATCATTTTAGGGCAAAATCTCTCTTTTTTAAAATATCAATCCAAGTACCAAAATCAACCATTTTGACACCACATGACGTCATTCTCAGCTCTATGTTCATATATTTGACTTTTACCCAAAAACCCCTCTTTTCAATTCACCCAAACCCTAGGTTTGTTCAAACTATTCCCAATTCCCACCATTGTTACACAACCGACAAATAACTAAGTTAAAAACTATGTTAAAGTCTAGAAAATCTCTACCTTAAAGAGAGAAGATGAACCAAGCAAGAGAGAAATTCCAAAAACGCCGAAATCCAAGTTCGTTCGGATCAAAATAAAGATCTTGAGAAGTCCTAGCTTTTTATTAAAGGAAGTAGGGTGGATAGGTCACTAGATCTAGGTGGAAAAGTAGAGAGAATGTGAGTTTTAGAGAGTGAGGCTCTCAACTTTAGGGTTTAGGATGAAAAGATATGAAAAAGTGATGTAAAAAGTGATTTTCACGATCTGATATACGCGCAGTTCGCTCGAGCGTCAGACATAAAATGTTGTTCCACTCGAGCGCGAGAAAAGGCCCACTCGAGTGCAAAGTGCACACCTCCAGAACTGTTACAGATGACAGACCAACCGCTCGAGCTCAAGAAAGGACGCTCGAGTACTCACCCGCTCAAGCGTAGGAAATGCCGCTTGAGTGTGAAAGACACCCCTCCAGCACTTCTGCGAACATGCAAAGTACTAAGAGTTTGCAAATCATGCTCGAGCGCAAGAAAGGTCGCTCAAGCGAAGGGAAAAAATATGCACAGCCCACTTAAGCGCAAGAATGGCCGCTTGAGCAGAGGAGCAAAAATCTGGACAACAAGGTTTGGGAATAACAAGCAACCAACCTGTTCCAAACGCAACCACAACAACCCAAAGGCCAATTTCAAAGAGATACAAGGGAAGGAAGAGATAAACAACAATATGAAAGCATTAAACCTGATGCCGGAATACCACAAGAGTCGGGTCAAAACTGAGATCGCTATAACGAATCCATTGATCACTCTTAAATCATCAAGGAAACACTCATAAAGCACTCTCCAATATAAAATACTTTGTATCTTGTTCCTCTCTGAAAATCTGGACGGCACAAAACCTAGAAACAGCAAACAATGCATTTTATAGTAAATCGAATCGCGAAGACTGCTCGAGCACACATTTCACCACTCGAGCGGTGTGACTACAGGCGGTGCGAAACATATAGGTTGCCCACTCGAGCACAACTTTCACCGTTCGAGCGTTAAAACTTTTTGACCAAAAGTTTAGGTGCTCTGCAAAAATACTAGATGATCATTTTCGTCGCTCGAGTGCACAAATGACTGCTCGATTCCCATACTTAGTCAACGAAGTGACAAACATGAAAGGATTAAGATCACAAACTCCTCCGCATAGTCACAATTCGGGTTAGATTCGCATCTAAATACTCATAGTCTCACTGAAATAAAATATCAAATAAAATTACAACTGAAAAGAGTTTTGTCAAACAGGGTTGCCAATAACAAAAACATAATAGGATGGAATGAAAAAGACACAATATATAATAAATATTTTATTTTATTTAAAAACAAATTGTACACGCATATCATGTACCACCCGCTAGTTTATATAATGGGTAAATAACACTTTGCTCATTTTATGTTTGATTACTTTCTCAATTTGGTCCTTAAAGTTTATTTTTTCTCACTTTGGGCATTCATGTTTCAAGTTTTTCTTCACTTTACTCCGAAAGCTAATTTTTTGTTAAAAACAAATAGATAGAAAATGACACATTAATAGTCATGTAATATAAAAATATTTTATTATATATAACTCACACCTTTGACATTATGTTAAACTTTAATATAATAATATATTTTTTTATATTATGTGACAGTTATTGTGATACTTTTTTTAATAATTTTTAATAAAAATTAACTTTAAAATAAAGTAAAAAAAAAAACTTAAAATATTAATTATCAAAATAAATAAAAAAATAAACTGCAAGTGTCAGAGTAAAAAAGTGACTAAACATGGAGGAAATGTAATTTACCCTTATATAATCTATTCATGTAGCGCTCCCAAAATAATACAATAAATGCAGTGCATATGTCAAATGATATGGCATACATCTTTGCATAGCTTTAAAACTTGAATACAAATAAAATAAAGTACAAAATACATGTTACATCTTGATAAAAGGCTTCTCAAGCCGACATGTTCAAAATACATAAACTTCAAGATTGCCGACATAAACAAAAACACTTGAGCTACAAATCACGAAACATAATCTTCAGGATTGCCGACATAAACAAAAACACTTGAGCTACAAATCATGAAACATAATCTTCAGGATTGCCAACATCCTTACAGCCGACATAACATGCATACAAAACACACATCTCGGCGTAGCCGACTTCTTGCTTGTTACCTACATACATACATAGGGAGTGTGAGCTTGGATACTCAGTGAATGTTATAAGTAATAAAGGGGTTAAATGAATGATACCCGAGATCTTTTCAAAACAATACATATTATAGCATTGTCAAAACCATACATAACATAGCTTAGCTTGGCTTGAAAAAAAACATCATTCGAAACTTGGTCTTTCAAAACTTACATACTTAACATGCGTCAAATCTTATAACATAACCTCGGCATAACCTTGGTCCTTCAAAACAAAAGCATAACCTCGGCATAACCTTGGTCCTTCAAAACAAAAGCATAACCTCGGCATAACCTTGGTCCTTCAAAACTTACTTACTTACTTACAAGACCCATGCGGTAAACCGCCAGTGGCAAAACAAGACAAAGCAAGGGAGATATCCCAAACAAGGGTGCTGCGCAAGTTTAGAGTCCTCCAGCACAAGGGACCTATGTTACAAAGGCCCGTAACCCTTTAACACTTGGGTGCTATGCAAGTTTAGAGTCCTCCAGCACAAGGGACCTATGTTACAAGAGCCCGTAGCCCTTTAACACTTGAGTGCTGCGCAAGTTTAGAGTCCTCCAGCACAAGGGACCTATGTTACAAGAGCCCGTAGCCCTTTAACACTTGGGTGCTGTGCAAGTTTAGAGTCCTCCAGCACAAGGGACCTATGTTACAAGAGCCCGTAGCCCTTTAACACTTGGGTGCTGCGCAAGTTTAGAGTCCTCCAGCACAAGGGACCTATGTTACAAGAGCCCGTAGCCCTTTAACACTTGGGTGCTGCGCAAGTTTAGAGTCCTCCAGCATAAGGGACTTTCCGAGAATGTCGTCAAAACAAAGCTTACTTGATACATTGCCATTCAAAACAAAGCTTATACTTGATACATAAAATAGGGATAGCATTCATGCTTAACAAATACTTTTATCAAAACAAGGGAAAGCTTTATCAAAACCTTAAGAACATAAATTTATTAAAAATACCACTCACTTTAGTTCTTGGGACGTCGGGATCAAGGCAAGGTCCAAGTCCTACAAACACATGGCAAGTATACTGAACATACTTCTCAAAACAAGTCTCACATGCATGCAATGACCTCGGAAAAACATGCTGGAAGTCAAAACACTGTTTTACATGTCAGGGAGACATGCTGGGTACCAACCAGGTCCTTGCTGAGGTCCCACACCTCCTGGCCGAGGTGTGGCTACCCTGGTTTCGGCAAGCGGCTGCATGCCGAGGTGCGCACAAGACAAACTAAAGGTGTAAGTGATCATGCAAGGTAGGCCAAGGTGAGATACGATGCTTGGCCTAAGTGTGAGGTCTAGGTAAGAGTGATCTCGGCGACCACACCTCGGGAAGTGAGGTCTGGAGATTTGGGTTTCCACCCGTGAAGAACAAGAAAAACATGAACATGAAGATCATGAAGAACATGAATGCTAAAATCATAACTTCTTTACTACAAAAATCTGGGATTTCATGCTATGAGTTCAAAAATATGGACCTGGGTACCCATACTTAAAGATCACGTGAAAACAAACACAAAAACATGGATCTTGGCATGGGCTTTCGGATCAAAACATAACTTTTCTTGAAGAACACATGAATGCTATTTTCTCTTTCTAAAACCGAACTTCAAAGCAATGCATAGCTTACAAATCATATTCAATCATGCAATGCAATAACATAAACGTAAAGAACAACAAGAGCAGATCAAGAATCTAACCTTAGAACACGGATCTAACGGTTCGATCTCTCGGGATCAAACTTGGAAATCTACTCTTCCTCAAGAACTCCTCTTCCTCTCCTAGAGCTTCTCTCTCATCTTCAAAACAAAGATACAAAAATGATAGGCTTTTCTCTCTCTACCGGCTGACTTAACTCTCAGCTCAGACACGTGGCAACGGCTGGTTGGTTCTCTTCAAAAAGGTGATAGATTGACAAGACAAGACTATGACAAAGCATATCTAACAAGCTACCCTGTAAGGCACTCCGGCAAGTGATGACATCGGCTAACAACAAGACTTCGGCAACTAAGGTGACAATGACCTCGGCTAGGAAGGATGACACTTGATTAAGCTGTGCCACACCTCGGTCTAGGTCATACCATTCCAGGACAAGATCACTTAGGTGCAAAGGTAACATCTCGGCCTAGATAATACACATCTTGGCCTTGGTGGTTCATACCTTGGCCTAGATAATGACATCTCGGCCAATATGTCAGGGCAAAGGTGGAGGTCAAACAAAGGGGTTCCAAGATACTTCTAGACTGAAGATGACCTCGACTTGGAATGATCTAGGCGTAACGTAACTTAGGCTTGGCATAACTTCGGCTTAACATAACTTAGGCTTAACATAGCAGGGAAGGGGCAAAGCATGCAAGCAACACTAAGACATAACACATAAAACACAAAGCAAGACGAGATTCATGAATGCAAACTTAACAAGACAAAGTTATGTAAATGAACATGAACATGACTACAACATGAATATGGGTTGCTACAGCAATCTTAACATGGAAAAACATATAAATGCATGCAAACATGACTAAGCCATAAATGTGGGTTGTTACAATATATTTCTAAATAGATATACAATCTCAAGACAGATAATTTGTTCAAAATTTCCAAAGGGTGTGAGATAATACATATTCAATTCCACCATCTATTTTAGTACTCGCTCAAATTCATGTTTACAACACCAATTTCAATTCTTTATACAAAATAAATGATTTGATCCAATTAGGGCAAAATTCCCCATTTTCCCCAAATATCAAACCAAGTGCCAAAATCAACAATTGAGACACAATATAAACTCATTTTCAAACCCCAAACCCATTTATTTCACATTCACCAAAAACCCTCTTTTTCATTCCACCCAAACCCTAAGTTTGTTCAAACTACTCCCAAATTCCACCATTGTTACACAACGACAAATAATTAAGTTAAAAATCACATGAGAGCATAGAAAATCCCTACCTTAAGAAGAGAAGACGAGCAAAGCAAAGGCGGAACTCCAAAGACACTCAAACCCAATTTTCTTCAGCTCAAAAAGGTAGATCTTGAGATGGTCTATCTTTTTAACAAAGGGATTAGGGTGAAAAGATCACCAAAATTAGATAAAAATGCAGAGAGATGGAGTATTTTAGAGAGAGAATGTCTCACTTTAGGGTTTTGAAGTAAATAGATCTGAAAAAGTGATGTAAAAAGTTATTTTCGCGATCTGATATACGTGCAGTCCATTTGAGCAGAAGAGTTGACGCTCGAGCGTCAAACACAAAAAAGTTGTTCCGCTCGAGAGCAATAAAGGCCGCTCGAATGCCAAGACACAACGAACGCTACCCGCTCGAGCGCAAGAATATCTTTGTTCGAGCGTAGAAAACACATGATCAGAAGTTTTGCAGACAACAAGCCAACACTCGAGCGCAGGAAAGGCCGCTCGAGCGCTCACCTGCTCGAGTGTAAGAAATACCACTCGAGCGTAGAAAATACTCTCCCAGTAGTTTTGCAGACCTGCAAAGTACTGAGAGTTTGCAAAGCCCGCTCGAGCGCAAGAATGGCCATTCGAGCGGAGGAGCAAAAATCTGGGCAACAAAGGTTTGGAAAAACAAGCAATCAACCTATTCCAAACACACAACTACAACCCAATAACCAAAATAGAAGAGAGGCAAGGGAAACAAGATGTAAATCACTATCCAAAACCATACAAACCTAAGTCCAGAATACAAGTGACGGGTTAAAAATCGGAATCACTATAATTCATTTGTTGCATATAGGAGATACACAGGTGTCTTATAAATATCTCGTATATACACGTGTCACTCACCCATATCCATGTAACATCTTTCTCCTGTGTACTCATGTTCCACCGCGCACACACATAATACATATATAAATCATTATAAATGCATACATATGCTTCATTGCAAAGTAAGAATTTAGTCAATCTCTCAAAAAATAATTTGATCAGTCTCTCAAAAATTGTTCACTCTCTTTGCAATCTCAACTAACAACCTCATCGAAATAATAATCCCATTTTACATATCATCATCATCATCATCACTGTTGAAGTCCTACAATGCAAACACTATCTCTCTTTTGGGTCAAATGCTAGCCCATAACCCATCTAATTTACCCGCAAAAACTTCGGCGGAGTTTCCTCCGACACCACCACAGGAACAACCTTCTTCACCTTCTATACCTTTGGTGCCACTGAAACCGCCATGTACTCCGAATTTTCCAAAATTCAATCCGAATCCGCCACACAAGAGGGCCAATTCACCACCGGTGTTGCTCAACGAGTCTAGATCCTCTGCCATGTTTCCCTATGGAGGTCTCTGCGGCGCCCCAAAACAACATCGTTTTGGGGCAAAATTTCAAAAAAAAAAAAGACGCAAAAACATAGAATAGGAGAGAAAGAGGGGAAGAAAAAGCAGAGGAAGAGAGAGAGAGAGAAGAAGAACACAATCTTCAGAGATCCTCATTATCACATTCATAACCAACTCATAGAACACAAATTTTAGATTCAGCTTCTGGGTTTCCCCACCCGAGGCTCGAAACATCTTTCCAGCGAGAAACTGAATTTCCTCGATTTGGATGTTGGGAAGTGATGGAGGCTGGTGAAGGAGAAGATCAGGATTGCGGTGACGCGGGGGAGGTTGCGCCAGAGATCGCCATAGGAGTTGAATGCGATGGTGGTGTCATTGTGGTCAAGGTGCTTGCTTGAGAGGGACTTATGTCAGTTGGCGAATGCGATGTCGTTGTGGTGGATAAAGAATTGTTCAGCGGCAAAGAAAGATGAAACCACGGCGGTGGGGCGGCAGTTGAAGCGGAGGGAGAGGAAGGGGTCTCTGAAGAAGGGTTAGGGGTCAAAAGCTCAATTGAGGCTAATCTCTCTCTCTCTCTCTCTCTCTCTCTCTTCCTTTGCTTTCTTCTTCCTCTCTTTCTCTTCTCTGATTCTGTGTTTTTGCGTCTTTTTTTTTTTGAAATTTTGCCCCCAAACGACCTCGTTTTGGGGCATCGCAGGGAATGCGGTAGAGGATCCGGACTCGTTGCCCGATCCGGTACCGGATTTCCCAGGGCAACCTATGCCGTCGCCACCGGGGCCTAACATTCCTCTGCCTCCGATGCCTTCGTCACCGGGGCCGAACATCTCACTGGACCCACCGAACGTGTTTTTACTGCATGCACCAGAGATTATACCTTCGAAGCCACCGAAGCCAGGGCTGCCCTTGCCAAGGCCACTTGGAATTGAAGGGCCATCAGGGGTTATTTTTGAATCGTTTGTTTTGAAGTGGTGGAATGGTTTCCATTCGACTTGATGCAACATGTTTATTTTATTTTATTTTTTCAAACTAATATCATTTTGCAAAAGCAACAAGAGAGGAACACTTAAAAAAAAGGAAAAGCTAGAAACTCATATTTACAGTATCAAAATTTGTTTAGAATTGATTTGTGTGGTGGAGATCAATTTGTTAAAGGATGAGGGTATGAGTGAAATGAATTGTAACTATTGGTGGTTATTTTTAGATAAATTCTGAATAAAAATTTATGAATTTGTAGCCACTCTTAAAAAAAAAATAATTTTGTGACGTCAATTACGAAAATATTAGGAGTTATTTGAAATGTTTTAAATAAGTGTATTTTTTTATTTTTTATAAAAAGATCTATAAAAAAAAATAGAGAAGCGGTTTGATTTAAATAAGTACATTTATTAGGAAATGTCAAACAAACTCTTAATATGTAGGATTTGATTACTTGGTGTGTGTAATTATTATTCTCATGGTAGACTATTTACATATGAAATTAAGATTAGTCTTCTAAGAGTACGTTTGGTACGATAGAATAGGCTGGAATGGAATGTCTATTTTAGTTTTAGATTCATTTTCTTTTATTTGGTACTTTTTATTTAAATAGGAATAATCATTCTATGGGAATGACTATTCAACAAATTATAAGAATGCATATTCTTTCCTCCAACCTGAGGAATAGCTATGCTATTTCATTATGAAATTACTATAAAATTTTGTTATTGTTTTTTTTTTTTTTTTTGATATTTAAAAAAAAATATATTATTATTATTTAACTACTATCACCATTCTATTCTCCTATCGCCACTGCCACCCCCACCTCCACCCTATTGAGACCGTAACCATCACTACCACCACCATCACGGTTGCTGCCACAACCACCACATCACCATACTATCATCACCATACTACTGATGTTTCTACTACTACCACCACCGTTGGCTAACCCAACCGCCATTGCCACTACTACCATAACCACAACACGACCTTGCCACCCCCACTGAAGTCACAACAATCTGCTACCACCATCCTACGATCATTGCTATCACCACTACCGTTGTCGCTGCCATTGTTGCCGCCGCCGCCACCACCACTACTACTATGACTCACACCATCACTTTCACAACTATTAATATTATCATGATCTATATAAATTTTTAATTTATTTAGCTTGTTAAAAAATAATAATAATAAAAATTTATACCATTTCATGAGTTTAATAGGTATAACTAAACATGAAAATGAGAATTATCATCCTATTTTTATGTCATTCCATGTTGACAACCAAATAATGAAATGGGAATGGACATTCTATTCCATTCAACATTGTATTATATTCTTACTCTCATTCTATTCTCACTTTATTTTATTCTATCATAGCAAACATACTCTGAGAGATTCTGAGATTGAGAGGATGAAAATGTAGAGATGTGAAGAGGAACAGAAAAAATTATTGTAAAGGCACATAGTTGAAATGAGAAATGAATTCAACTATCTTTTAGCATTGGAAATATGGTGTGTTGTGAAATGTGAATGTGAAATATGAAATAAATTCATCTATCTGTTTTCATTTATGCCGGAGAAATTAAGGTGTCTCAAAATTGAATGCTAGAGAATTTATATTGTAACGCCCCAAATTTCTAGCCCAAATGATAATACAAAAATCATGGCTCTTTCAAGGAAAACCGAATATAAATCTCCAAACTTACATTAATCCAACAACAAGTAAATAAACAAATAAATACCCCCAAGGGTTTATAAGTTTCCAAGGCTTGAGCCTGGTTACACAAAACAGTTATTCAAACCCATACACATACAACCATTGGCTTACACACAGAGTCACAGCAAAATGAGAGTCTCATACTCTCAACACACATTTCTTTGCCTTTACTTAGGCAGCATCACCACATCTTTTCCTGCACAAAAATCCCGTAGGGTGAGCATAAAGCCCAGTACGAAATCTATATAATAAGGGAGAAGGGATTTTGAATTTGTGTGAAAATGTATCAGAGATACATTTCAATTCAACGGCTGAGATGAGTTATTTTTAACCATTGAGGGCTGAGATGCTTTCTAATATTTTCAATTCCCATCCAAAACAATCCCCTCTCTCTCCTGTGTTCCATGCACTCCAAACATTATTTGCGCACTTCTCTCTCTCTCTCTCTCTCCAACTTCTCAGGTCTCAAACTCTGTCCGTAGAGATCTCTCTCTTCCTCTCCCTCCTCTCCATCGTCGAGTCGTCTCCACCGTCGCACCGCTTCCAATCTCCTCTCCAACTTCTCAGGTCTCAAACTCTCTGTCCTTAGAGATCTCTCTCTTCCTCTCCCTCCTCTCCACTGCCACTCCGCTTCCACCATCGCGTCGTCTCCACCGTCGTATCGCCCCCGATCTCCTCCGACAGTGTCATGACCCGAACCCGCCCCTATGGGTTAAGGACATAACCGGCCAGTAATCCTGGGATTACCTACGGCCTCAGACCAAAACAGACATATCTTGTCAGAGAAAAGGGGCCAAACGGAAGCAATAAATAAAAACTTTGTCCATAGAGCCGTGCTTATATGCACATTAACAGACCACATTTAGTTATGTTAATAACCCACAGTTCAAAAGTACAGCTTTCACAAAATTCATTACAGACAGGATCGTCCAAAACAAGTCAACCTATGACAACTATTTACATGGATACATAAAGACCCCGCCGGCAAGACAAAATGTAATTACATAGCAAAGGCGAGGATAGGTCTCCAGAGTGAGACGCAAGGCTGACTTCCTCAAAACTCGGATTTTTCCTAGCAGACTTCACTGGGGCTGGGTTTGGACTTCCCTTGGCTCACCTACAAACACATGAATGAGCGTGAGCGATAGCCCAGTGAATAATATCAGATATGACAGTTACACAACAATATGTAGAACAAGATGCTCCAAACGGCCTCGGGCCCAATTCATACTTCTATTTAACAATATATATATATATATATATATAAAACTGTACGAAATATAAATCAAATGACTGTAGTTCCAAACATACTGGCCTTTGGCCCATTCGGGTTTCCATCCATGGCAAAGTGGCCTTCGGCCCATTCGTTTATGTCGAAACGGCCTTTGGCCCACTCGTTCATGTCAAAACGGCCTTCGGCCTACTCATTCATGTCAAAACGACCTTTGGTCCATTCATTTACATCAAAACGACCTTCGGTCCATTCATTTATATCAAAACGACCTTTGGTCCATTCATTCACATCAAAACGACCTTTGGTCCATCCATTCACATCAAAACGACCTTTGGTCCATCCATTCACATCAAAACGACCTTCGGTCCATTCATTTATATCAAAACGACCTTTGGTCCATCCATTCACATCAAAACGACCTTCGGTCCATTCATTTATATCAAAACGACCTTTGGTCCATCCATTCACATCAAAACGACCCTTGGTCCATTCATTCGTTCCTGTCAGACTTTTGTCCACAATCCCAATTAACAACTCATAAAGTTTATAAGGGAATAAACAATTGGACATTGACAAGCTTTCAAATATTGATATTACTCACAGTGATCGGTTTGTGGATTCGCCCTGGCGCTTGACCCTACATATTTCATGAACACAAAAGGGTCATTAACAGTTCAATCCGTTCTTTAATTCACATATTCCTCTTTAGGCTTCATTTATATCTCATTAACTCGTTTACAATGTTTAACATATGCCTAAGAGTGCTTACGAGTGAAAGAGAACGGAAAACGAAACACAGAACGCGTGAACAAAATTCCAGGAAACAGGGTCCCCGCTCGAGCGTAAACTTCTCCGCTCGAGCGTACCCTTAAGGCCTGCAAAAGTACTGGTTGCACGAAAGATGCGCTCGAGCTGAAGGCCTGTCAACAAAACTCCACGCTCGAGCGCGAGGTGTCCCGCTCGAGCGGACATCCAACTCTGCAAAAATACTGGGAGCACGATTTTCCCGCTCAAGCGGCCATTGCCCCGCTCGAGCGGACCTCAAAAATCTGGGTTTCCCAGATCGTGTTCTTGAGCTCCCAATTGGTTTTCCATCTACATTTCTTGCATGCAATGGCTCAAATTACACATTTACACATGCTAACATGCTACTAATACGAGATTACAACATTAGGAAGCTCAATTTTATGATTTATCTACATGCATGTCCCAAAATATCTCAAACCCATCATCAACATGCTCAAATTCAACATTCAAGACTTATACTTCCATGATTTGTGCATGCATGTGGGAGATGCTCATCATTCCCAACTTAGATGGTACAGATGGTGATCAAAACATGAATTTCAACCAAAACTCTACATGAATCATGTGTTTCAAGCTCAAACATGCAAATTCAAAGTAGTTTCTTACATGCATGAGTTCTAAGACTTCAAACTCAACAAAAACCAACTTATTACATGCTCTTGATCACAACAACCCTTGAACTTACAAGATCACAATTTCAAACTTATGAATTCAAGACCAAATGCTTACCTAGAGGCTCAATCTTCCAAACTATAGCAATTTCTTGAGTTTAATTCTCCAATTCTTCACAAATTTGAGCCAAACACCAAACTCTCCTCTTTTCCCTCTCTCTAGCCGACTCCCCTCTCTCTTTCTAGCGTTTAAGTCAGCCAAGAGGAACAACAAAGAGGGATTTTAGTGTATAGAGCCCCACTAAGTCACAATATAATAATAATAATAATAATGTAGAGTAATTGGGCACTCATTTTACCAACTTAATCAACTTAATCTGGTCCAAATCAATTTTTCAATTAAATTTCACCGTAGGCTCTAAAAATTATGCCAATCGCTATGGCGTAATCAATTTCAGGTTCTGTGGCCGATAAGGCCCTCAATTAAATTTCCAAAGCTGATTATTCAAACAGATATTCCTACGGTGAACAGATAAAACTTCAAAATCACATATATTCACATAATGGCACATAAAATCATGGTAAACACATAATCATACTCAGTTTAAGGACCAATTGGCATATTACGGAACAGGGGTATTACAGTCTTCCCCCCTTTAAGAAGTTTGGTCCTCCAAACTTAATTTACCTTCGTCGGGAAACAAGTGTGGATAGCGTAGACGCATTTCCCCCTCTTTTTCCCATGTAGCATCTGTCCCATAGTGTTCCTTCCATTCCACTTTCACCATTGGAATGGATTTGTTTCTCAATTCTTTCACTTGTCGGTCAACAACTCTTTCCGGCCATTCAGCATATTCCATATTTTCATCAATAGCGACCCGGTGATAGTCAATCACATGCAACGGGTCTCGGAGGTAACCCCTCAACATTGACACATGAAACACATTGTGGATTTGCTCAAATCCCGGTGGCAAAGCAACCCTGTAGGCAATTGGGCCAAGCCTTTCCAAAATCTGGAACGGCCCAATGTATCGGGGCGTCAACTTGCCCTTTTTCCCAAACCTGACTTGGCCTTTCATTGGAGAAACACGAATGAACACATGGTCGCCGACCTCATACTCAAGAGGTCTTCTCCGAACGTCTGCGTAACTCTTCTGTCGGTCTTGAGCTGTTTTAAGCCTTTGCCGAATAGTTTTAATCTTTTCAGAGGTGTCTTGTACAATCTCAGGCCCAAGTAAAGCTCTGTCCCCGACCTCTGCCCAACAAATAGGTGATCTACACCTCCTACCATACAAAGCCTCGTATGGTGCCATACCGATGCTGGAGTGGAAGCTATTATTATAAGCAAATTCTGCAAGTGACAAGTAATCTTCCCAACTCCCCTGGAAATCCAAGGCACACATGCGAAGCATATCTTCCAAGGTTTGTATCGTTCGTTCTGACTGGCCGTCTGTCTGTGGGTGGAATGCAGTACTGAACCTTAGTTCTGTTCCCATAGCTTCCTGCAAACTTTTCCACAATCTAGATACAAATTTCGGATCCCTATCTGACACAATGGACACCGGAACCCCGTGTAAACGGACAATTTCATCAACATAAATAGTGGCCAATCTATAAGCAGTAAATGTAGTTTTGACAGGCAGAAAATGTGCAGATTTAGTCAGTCTATCAACTATAACCCATACAGAATCCATACCTCGAGAAGTCCGAGGTAGGCCAACAACGAAATCCATAGTCACATGTTCCCACTTCCATTCAGGAATAGGGAGAGGTTGAAGTAGACCGCCTGGTTTCTGATGTTCAGCCTTAACTTGCTGACACTGAAGACACTTGGACACATATTCTGCAATCTCTTTCTTCATCTTAGGCCACCAATAGGTTTGTTTCAAATCCCGATACATTTTATTATTACCCGGATGCATAGCAAATACGGATCTGTGGGCTTCATCTAAAACCCTCTTCTTTAGCTCCGGGATATCAGGAACACATATTCGGTTTCGAAATTTCAACATTCCATTCTCGACACTGTACTCTGCTTTTGGGCTTACTTCAAATTCATCAATTACCTTTCTGAGGAGCTCACCTTCTTTCTGTTTCTGCTTGATCTCATCAACAATTGCCGGTTCAGCTGTAATAGCGGCTATCAATCCGCCCTGTTCACATGCCACCACTTCAATTTCAGACTTTTCAAAGTCTCTCAAAATCTCCCTTTGTTCAGTAAGCAAACAAGCCATGCTCCCTGTTGATTTTCTGCTCAAGGCATCAGCCACTGTATTAGCTTTCCCGGGATGGTACTGAATTTCTAGGTCATAGTCTTTTATCAACTCTAGCCATCTTCTCTGACGCATATTCAACTCTTTCTGCGTGAAGAAGTATTTCAGGCTCCTATGATCCGTGTAAACTTCACACTTTGCCCCATACAAGTAATGCCGCCAGATTTTCAAAGCAAAGACAACTGCAGCCAATTCTAGGTCATGTGTTGGATAATTCTTCTCATGTGGCCTCAACTGTCGGGAGGCGTAAGCAATAACCTTTCCGTTCTGCATTAACACACAACCCAAACCCTTATAAGATGCGTCACTGAAAATCACAAAGTTTTCCGTACCTGAAGGTAGTGTTAAAATTGGTGCGGTGGTCAATCTTGTCTTCAATTCATGAAAGGCTGATTCTCTTTCACTATTCCACTCAAATGGTTGTCCCTTACGTGTCAATTGGGTAAGAGGCACAGCTAATTTCGAAAAGTCCTTTACAAACCTCCTGTAGTACCCAGCCAAGCCCATGAAACTGCGAACTTCTGTCACATTAGTTGGTGCAGGCCAATTCACAATTGCTTCTATCTTCTGCGGATCCACTGAAATTCCTTCCTTGTTAACCACATGCCCTAAGAAAACAACCTCATCCAGCCAAAACTCACATTTCTTTAATTTAGCAAATAGTTTTCTTTCCCGAAGTATTTGTAGAACAGTCCTCAAATGATGTTCATGTTCAAGTCGATCTTTAGAGTATATCAAAATATCATCGATGAAGACAACAACAAATTCATCAAGGTAGGTTTTAAAAATTCTATTCATTAAGTCCATAAATGCTGCCGGAGCATTAGTCACTCCAAATGGCATAACAAGAAACTCAAAATGACCATACCTCGTTCTGAATGCGGTTTTCTCAACATCCTCTGCTTTAACCTTCAGCTGATGATACCCGGATCTCAAATCAATCTTAGAGAACACCTGTGATCCCTGCAACTGGTCAAATAAATCATCAATACGGGGTAGGGGGTATTTGTTCTTTACTGTTACCTTATTCAATTCCCGATAATCGATGCACAGGCGCAAAGTACCATCCTTCTTCTTTACAAATAACACTGGTGCACCCCAAGGCGAAGTGCTAGGCCGGATAAACCCTTTATCAAGAAGGTCTTGCAACTGTTCTTTTAATTCTTTCATTTCGGCGGTAGCCATCCTGTAGGGAGTTTTAGAAATAGGCTGGATGCCTGGCACAGTTTCAATAGTAAACTCTATCTCCCTGTCTATCAATTCCCCTGGTAATTCATTTGGAAACACATCTGGGAATTCCCTAACAATGGGAATATCATTCAATTCAACATTCATGGATTGTTCAGTCAATGCATAACACAAATAACCCTGGCATCCCTTCCTGATCAATTTACATGCTTTCATTGCAGATATCAAATATGGTGGAGGCACTACCCCATTTCCCACAAACACAATTTCCTTCTGTTCTGGTGGTTTAAACACAACCCTCTTCGTCACACAATCTATAGTGGCACAATATTTGGTCAACCAATCCATGCCCAAAATTACATCGAAGTGTCTAAAGTTTAAGGGCAACAAATCTACATATAGGGTAGCATCCTCAATACGCATGTCACAAAACCGATATATATAGTCACACAGCACAGATTCCCCCGATGGAGCAGACACACATAACAAATATGGCAACAATTCTAGGGGTCTTTTCAATCTAGATGCAAATGCATATGTCACAAATGAGTGCGTCGATCCAGAATCAATTAATACAAAGGCATCCTGATTACATATTGAAATAGTACCTGAGACAACCGCATTGGCATTCCGTGTATCACCCGGAACGAGTGCAAAGACTCTCCCTTGCCTCACTGTGTCCCCAGTAGTAGCAGATCTCAAAGTGTTTCCCGGCTTCGGGATCGATGCAGTGGAGCTAGCAGCTATCTTCCCACTATTCTGATTACAATCTCGGGCTATGTGCCCTTGTTTTCCACACTTAAAACAGGCTCCCGATGCACGGTAACAGACTCCACGGTGCCTTTTGCTACAAATGTTGCATAGGGGAGCTGTGTCTCGGGAAGAACTTGAAGTAGTTGAGGAGCCCGTGTTTTGCTTTTTCAGAAATTTCTTCTTCGAAAAGAAGCCTTGTCTTTTATTGCCTTTCCATTCGGTTGTCGGCTTAGCTTGTCTAGCTATGTTAGCCTCTGATATGATGGCCCGGTCAAGCACCCCGATGTAGGTCTCCAACTTCAGGACATTCACTCTCTCTAGGATGTCACTTCGGAGCCCACCTTCAAAATGCCTTGCCTTCTTATAATCAGTGTCAATTACGTGTGGTGCAAACCTGGCCAACTCGGTAAATTTGGCCTCATACTCAGCTACAGTCATGCTGTCTTGCTTGAGTTCCATGAACTCTGCCACCTTCCTATCCCGGACACACTGCGGGAAGTACTTGTCATAGAAGATTTCCAAAAATTTTACCCAATCAATATCTCTGTGGTTTTCCCTCATCAACATCCACCATCTTCTCGCTTCATCTTCTAGCATAAAAGTGGCTAGAAGCACTTTCTGTGTATCCGAGCACGGAAATACTTCAAACAGTTTTTCGATCCCAAGAACCCAAGCTTCCGCTTTCAAAGGATCCAGCCCACCATGAAGCTGTGGTGGTTTCATTTTCTTGAACTCCTTGGTGAGAGCGATTATCCGATCATCATTTTGATTATCCGGCACAGGTGGTGCCGGAGGTGGAGGTGGCGGGTGTGGTTGCTGCCACTGTTGTTGCCACTCCTGTTGCTGTCTCAAAGCTTCTGCCATTTCCTGAATCAGTCTTTCCATTCTGTCCAGTCTGGCAGTAGAGGATTCCTCTAACTCATCACCTCTGGTTCTCACCATCTGATTAAACTTGCATTATATTTCATACAAAAGGTACACAGGTACGCATACACTAAGGAGCACATAATTCCAGATAATTTGCAATGCAAGTAGTTCACAACTTACTCATATAATTATTCATAACAAGAAATTTAAGCATATAATCAATGCTTCCAAACTCGTACTTATCACATGAATGCATCCTAGATCTTATCTAGACGCTTATTGCTCTTTTTGGACAAGTGTGTGAGTTATTAACTCGTGCTCTGATACCACTCTGTCATGACCCGAACCCGCCCCTATGGGTTAAGGACATAACCGGCCAGTAATCCTGGGATTACCTACGGCCTCAGACCAAAACAGACATATCTTGTCAGAGAAAAGGGGCCAAACGGAAGCAATAAATAAAAACTTTGTCCATAGAGCCGTGCTTATATGCACATTAACAGACCACATTTAGTTACGTTAATAACCCACAGTTCAAAAGTACAGCTTTCACAAAATTCATTACAGACAGGATCGTCCAAAACAAGTCAACCTATGACAACTATTTACATGGATACATAAAGACCCCGCCGGCAAGACAAAATGTAATTACATAGCAAAGGCGAGGATAGGTCTCCAGAGTGAGACGCAAGGCTGACTTCCTCAAAACTCGGATTTTTCCTAGCAGACTTCACTGGGGCTGGGTTTGGACTTCCCTTGGCTCACCTACAAACACATGAATGAGCGTGAGCGATAGCCCAGTGAATAATATCAGATATGACAGTTACACAACAATATGTAGAACAAGATGCTCCAAACGGCCTCGGGCCCAATTCATACTTCTATTTAACAATATATATATATATATATATAAAACTGTACGAAATATAAATCAAATGACTGTAGTTCCAAACATACTGGCCTTTGGCCCATTCGGGTTTCCATCCATGGCAAAGTGGCCTTCGGCCCATTCGTTTATGTCGAAACGGCCTTTGGCCCACTCGTTCATGTCAAAACGGCCTTCGGCCTACTCATTCATGTCAAAACGACCTTTGGTCCATTCATTTACATCAAAACGACCTTCGGTCCATTCATTTATATCAAAACGACCTTTGGTCCATTCATTCACATCAAAACGACCTTTGGTCCATCCATTCACATCAAAACGACCTTTGGTCCATCCATTCACATCAAAACGACCTTCGGTCCATTCATTTATATCAAAACGACCTTTGGTCCATCCATTCACATCAAAACGACCTTCGGTCCATTCATTTATATCAAAACGACCTTTGGTCCATCCATTCACATCAAAACGACCCTTGGTCCATTCATTCGTTCCTGTCAGACTTTTGTCCACAATCCCAATTAACAACTCATAAAGTTTATAAGGGAATAAACAATTGGACATTGACAAGCTTTCAAATATTGATATTACTCACAGTGATCGGTTTGTGGATTCGCCCTGGCGCTTGACCCTACATATTTCATGAACACAAAAGGGTCATTAACAGTTCAATCCGTTCTTTAATTCACATATTCCTCTTTAGGCTTCATTTATATCTCATTAACTCGTTTACAATGTTTAACATATGCCTAAGAGTGCTTACGAGTGAAAGAGAACGGAAAACGAAACACAGAACGCGTGAACAAAATTCCAGGAAACAGGGTCCCCGCTCGAGCGTAAACTTCTCCGCTCGAGCGTACCCTTAAGGCCTGCAAAAGTACTGGTTGCACGAAAGATGCGCTCGAGCTGAAGGCCTGTCAACAAAACTCCACGCTCGAGCGCGAGGTGTCCCGCTCGAGCGGACATCCAACTCTGCAAAAATACTGGGAGCACGATTTTCCCGCTCGAGCGGCCATTGCCCCGCTCGAGCGGACCTCAAAAATCTGGGTTTCCCAGATCGTGTTCTTGAGCTCCCAATTGGTTTTCCATCTACATTTCTTGCATGCAATGGCTCAAATTACACATTTACACATGCTAACATGCTACTAATACGAGATTACAACATTAGGAAGCTCAATTTTATGATTTATCTACATGCATGTCCCAAAATATCTCAAACCCATCATCAACATGCTCAAATTCAACATTCAAGACTTATACTTCCATGATTTGTGCATGCATGTGGGAGATGCTCATCATTCCCAACTTAGATGGTACAGATGGTGATCAAAACATGAATTTCAACCAAAACTCTACATGAATCATGTGTTTCAAGCTCAAACATGCAAATTCAAAGTAGTTTCTTACATGCATGAGTTCTAAGACTTCAAACTCAACAAAAACCAACTTATTACATGCTCTTGATCACAACAACCCTTGAACTTACAAGATCACAATTTCAAACTTATGAATTCAAGACCAAATGCTTACCTAGAGGCTCAATCTTCCAAACTATAGCAATTTCTTGAGTTTAATTCTCCAATTCTTCACAAATTTGAGCCAAACACCAAACTCTCCTCTTTTCCCTCTCTCTAGCCGACTCCCCTCTCTCTTTCTAGCGTTTAAGTCAGCCAAGAGGAACAACAAAGAGGGATTTTAGTGTATAGAGCCCCACTAAGTCACAATATAATAATAATAATAATAATGTAGAGTAATTGGGCACTCATTTTACCAACTTAATCAACTTAATCTGGTCCAAATCAATTTTTCAATTAAATTTCACCGTAGGCTCTAAAAATTATGCCAATCGCTATGGCGTAATCAATTTCAGGTTCTGTGGCCGATAAGGCCCTCAATTAAATTTCCAAAGCTGATTATTCAAACAGATATTCCTACGGTGAACAGATAAAACTTCAAAATCACATATATTCACATAATGGCACATAAAATCATGGTAAACACATAATCATACTCAGTTTAAGGACCAATTGGCATATTACGGAACAGGGGTATTACAGACAGCAACTCTTCATCTCTTCTCCCTATTAGATCTCAACCCACTACAGCACCTTTGTCCTCTATCGCAGAGAAACTGTAAATCATCTATACCCATCTCTGATTTTTATTTTTTATTTTATATTTTTTGAATAAGGGAGAACATTTTTTTTTTCTTCTTTTTCTTCCATTAATATTTTATTGATTACCATGTCATATTGTTGATTATGGTTTGATGTCTATATATCATGAACAACTTTTTTTTTTCTTCCATCTTTCTGTATCATTAATTTACATGATTTTGTTAGTTTTGTTAAGCCTAGTTAGAAGAAAACATGTATCATCATCAATTCACATATTTCTGACTGTTGGTATGGAGATTTGGATTGAATTAAGAATATGATTTTCATTGTGTCAGTTTTTTGACTTAGTTTTGACAGTTTGGAGTTTATAAATTTAGATTCTTTGACATAAGCCATTTCAAAGAAGCCATTTTAAGATAATTTTTTTCTTCTGATCTTAGTTTAAAACAGTTTGTCCTAATTTGTGTACTGACGTTTTTTTTTTTTTTTTGAACAAGGTGTACTGACTTCAATTTGTGTGTATTAGATACGATTGTGTGTATTATATATGGATGTTTGTATACAATTTCAGAGATTGATGTATATATATGTATGATTATGTATGATTATGTATCGGTTTTGGTCACCCTTTAAATTTAGGTATTTTCTTCTCTCTCCTTTCTCTCTCTCTCTCTCTCTAAAAATTGTTGAGGAAGATGGATTTGGGAGGGTTCTTCAAACCTAAAGATGGAAACACCCATCAAAATTCTTCAACTGATAAATTGCCATGTACACTGTTTTCTCTCACTTCTTTATTATTTTACTGTCTAATTTGAGTTGAAAATGTGGTGTCATTTTCATGTCGTTTGAATTGAATTTGTTGAAATTCATGTTAATTAATGTTTGTTCAGCTATATTTAGGTGAATTTTCCTTACACTTCAACAATTAGCTTTGAAAAAGAACTACAACAACAATAACAATTATCTTATATCACAATGGCTTTGTTGACAAATAGGGTTCTGTCATTAGAGAATAGAGAGATGAGCTCTTGCTAAATTTTGGCATTGTTATAATTTGGCACCAAAAAATAGCACATGAATTGGAAGTGTTGCTGCCAAATTTTGGCTTTCACATGAAGGGGAAGCACACCATTAGAGTTGCTCTAACATGCAATTTCCATGTCATTTGAATCTTTAAAACTGCTTTGCCACATTCCTAAGCATTTTTTTTTATTGTGGGGTATAGGTTATTTGAGAAAATGGACAGAATTGGCATTTTTTTTGTGTTGTTTCTTTTGATAAATGTGTATGAATGTGCACTAAATCTGAGCATGTTAATGAACAGATTTAAGCATTCATTTTATGAAGTTTTAATACATATTGGAATGTATTATCAAATATGTAAAACAATTATATGTATCTGTTTACATGTGGTATAATCATAATAAGTTCCAAGTCTTCCCATTTAATAACTTCTGCTGTGGGCAACTTATTTATGGCCTTAATTGGTTCCATATTAGTGTATCAGTTGTGTACTTTCAGAAATTAAGAGGACAAATTATCTCTTTATTTGAATTTATGTTTGAATCAGATTTTGTTTCTTTTGTTATATAGATTACCATGTCATATTGTTGATTATGGTTTCATGTCTATAAATCGTGAACAGCTTTTTTTTTTTTTTCTTCCATCTTTCTGTATCATTAATTTACATGATTTTGTTAGTTTTGTTAAGCCCAGTTAGAATAAAACATGTATCATCATCAATTCATATATTTTCATAGTGTTAGTTTTTGAACTTAGTTTTGACAGTTTGGAGTGTATAAATTCAGATTCTTTGAAATAACAGAAGTAATGGGCTTCGTCTGTATTTATATTTTGATTTAGACAATATTGGTTCTGGCCCACATTTGTTATTATTTTTTTTTTGATGTTTTATTAAGATAATTTGTGTGAATAAGCCATTTTAAGACAATTTTTTTCTTCTGATCTTAGTTTAAAACAGTTTGTCCTAATTTGTGTACTGACTTTTTTTTTTTTTTTTTTGAACAAGGTGTACTGACTTTAATTTGTGCGTATTAGATAATTAAATGTGTTATATATAGATATATATATATATATATATTGGTTTCTAGGTGTGGATTTGGGATGGGTGTTAGTGTCATACTCTAAAGATTTGTTCGGATCATATTTTCATGAATTGAATGATTTATATTATAGGATTCGTTGAGTACATCATTTGCATAAAAAATCAAGTTAATGGAATAAATATAGACTCATGATCAAACTCCACTTTTTAAAAAAATTATCAAAATCATATTAACTATTTATTTTTTAAAACATAAACATAATCTTATTATAAATTATAAATATATAATTAATCTGAATTATTTAATAGATCTACTATGCACTCATGTACAGCACCAATCCCAAATTTGTGTAGGTGTATGTAAGTGTGTGAGAATAATCTAAGACACATATTACATAGTGTGTGTGAATCTAAGACACATACATTATTATTATTATTATTATTATTATTATTATTATTATTATTATTATTATTATTATAGTTGGGTTTTGATTGTTGTGAAATAGGATGATGAGTGACCATAAGGTGGAGAAGTTCTCTGTGGATTTTCACGGACCTAAAGACAGTAAATCATCTATACCCATCTTTGATTTTATTTATTTATTTATTTATTTATTTTTGAATAAGGGAGAATGGTCCTTTTTTATTTTTAATTTTACATTTTGTTTGAATGGCTGAGATTTTTTTATTTTTTATTTTTTATTTTTTGAATATGGAAGAATGGTTTTTTTTTAATTTTTTTTTTAATTTTACATTTCATTTGAATTTTCCTGTTTAAGTCATTCTATATTTGAATTTTACATTTTATATTTTCCCCTATTATATAAATTCAAAAACCCTCTTCACTTACTTGACAATATGTTAAACATGCTTTTTTTATTTATTTTATTTTACTGTTTTTGTTGAATTTTCTTTCTTTTGGGTCAAAAAATTAGTTTTTGTTAAAGTTTTCATTGCCTAAGTTGCAATACATTTGCGTAAGTTTTTTTTTCTTGAATGACCTTATCTTATTTTTTTCTTCCTTTCTTTTTGGGCCCATTATTTTATTTTTGGTATTTATTGCAGAGGTGCAATTTTTTAATGGACCTATTTTGAATGAAGTAACTTTCCATATATTTTGGTGATTTTTTATTATAGAGCCAATGCAAATAATGCTTATTTTGAATTTTGTTTGGGAACATTTTGTGTTGCTCTGAAGTCTATTGTGTAGTGTTCTGCTTTGCTTAATTTGATGAAAGGGTTGTGATGGTGAGATAGTGGCAAAAGGTTGTGTTCAAGAAATACTGTATGAAGTTCTGGCACAGTTGATTCTTATGCTATGAATGAGAAGAATATACAAATGAAGCATTGATTCTGATGATTGCTCATCAATGTTTGTATGCATATTTTTGTACATGGTGCAGCTCAATTCTACAATATTTCGTGTATTTAGAACTAGAAAGACAGGCCCGAATTAGGGGTGTCTGCGGTTCGGTTTGGACCCGCCCGCATCTATGCGGTTTGGGAAAAAATCAACCCGCAACCGCCCGCAATGCGGTTTGCGGTTTGTGCGGATAGGGTTCGCGGTTGTGCGGGCGGTTTGCGGATTGAACTTTTTTTTCAAAAAATTATTTTTAAACCTTTTTTTTTCATATTTTCTAAAATGCTCCAACATGAATAATTAATAAACTAAAACTTATAAAATAAAAAAACACAACAAATTCAATTCGTAACCTAAACAAATCATTCAAAATCTACATTCTATCATTAACTTACATTCATCCTATCCTACATTCATCATTCATAATCCAAATAAGAAAATCTTACATTAAAAATTCAACATTCATCATTCCAATCTTACATTAAAAATTCAACATTCATTATTCCTAACCTTCCAAAAAAAAAAGAAAAAAAAAGAAGAGTAATTCTTCATTAACTTACATTCATCCAAAATGCAAAAAAAAAAATAAAAATTCATTAAGTTACATTCATCCAAAACCAAAACACAATTAAAAAAAAAAATTTCTTGTCAAACTTAAACTTCATTCAATACAAACCCATGAAATAAAATTAAAACACTTCTAAGATATCAAACTTCATCTTCATGAATCACATCCAATTCAAATTTTGCAAATTCCAATTCTAATTCCATGCATTTGGTTGATGAACCCTACACAAACAAATTGAAAAAATATAAACTTTAATCTTCAATTATAGATAGTAAGAAATGAAAAAATAAACAAATTTCTATATATTGCATCTCAATATAGTAAGAAAATGTGTTGATATGAAAAAATTACCAATGAGTAAATGGATATTAGACATCAATTATAGCATCAACATTATAGGTTGAAGTTGGAGATGAGCTTGACTCCAAAGTACCTAATTAGAAGTCAAGAAAAGAAGATTAATAAAACTTACATTAGAAAATGAATAATAATACAAATTAAAATGAAGATAAATAAATTTTCATTTACCAGAGTCATATTGCTCAAATTCTTCCACATCATCCATCGCCTTTCGAAAAGAAATTGGAAGGTTGCTTCGAAGCCAATTTTGAGTACATACAAGAGCTTCAACCATAGAAGGCGAGAGTGAACTACGAAATGGGTCAAGAATACGTCCTCCCGTACTAAAAGCCGACTCCGATGCAACGGTAGAAATAGGCATGGCCAACACATCCCTAGCAAGTTGTGATAACACCCTATATTTGGTTGCATTCAACTTCCAATAATCCAAAATCTCAAATGTTTGATTCTTTGCAAAATGTTCAACCTTGGATAAATATTGTTCCAATTCCGACTTAGATCCACTAGTGCATCGCCCCTCTAAATAGGAATTAAATTGGGAGTCAACTAAAGAATAGGGATCATCATCATCATCATCTTCCACCATATTCACAACTTCACTCACACTTGGAAATTTCTCATTTGAAGGATAAAGTGTGACATAATGGCTATACAAACGACTCAAGAAACTCTTAACCTTGTCTACCATCTCTTCCACCTTCCTATTATCTCCAAGAAACAAATTGGAAAAACAAAACTCCAAGTATGTCATTTTTTTGGTAGGATCAAGAACCACCGCAACATACAACAACAAATTGATTTTGCTTCCATTCCCCCAATACTTGCTAAACTTTAGCTTCATAGTCTTTGCCATTGTGCTCAAAGTATCATCCTCCTCCAAAATTAATTGGTTAATTTTGCTTTCAATAACAAACATCTCTTTGTAAAAAGCATTGGAAGTAACAAAGAGAGACCCCGAAAATTTCTTGGTTGCAACATAAAATAATTTTAGAAACCTCAAAAAAATTCTACACTTATTCCAATCCAACTCATTCGGACTTCTTCTTATGCCACAATCAACATCCTTAAAATAAGGTTCAAAGTTGGAATCCACTAACTTCAATCGGTTAAAAGCCTTCTCATACTTTTCGGCGGCCTCTAACATCAAATAGGTAGAGTTCCACCTAGTTGGTACATCTAGGCATACAAGAGCTTTTGAATCAAGTTTGAGTGTGGCCGCACACTTCTTAAAAACATCATGCCTATGAGGAGAAGACCTCACATATCTCACCGCAAGTCTAATGTTGGCAATAGAATCATCCATTTCTTTCAACCCATCACTCACAACGAGATTAAGAATATGTGCACAACAACGCATATGAATAAACTCATGTTGCAAAATAGTCCCCTTCCAATCTTTGGTTATCGTTTTCAAATATTGAATGGTAAGGTTATTTGAACTAGCATTATCAACTGTTAAGGTGAATATGCTATCAATGTTCCACTCAATTAAACACGACTCAATTTTTCGACCCAATGTTTCTCCTTTGTGATCCTCAACTTGTTGAAAATTTATGATTCTTTTTTGAAGTTTCCAGTTATCATCAATGAAATGAGCAGTCAAACACATGTAACACAAATTCTGAATAGATGTCCAAGTGTCCGTAGTAAAGCAAATTCTACGACCCTTCATGGCCTTCTTTAACTTATCCCTTTCATTCTTGAATATGTTGAGCACTTCTCTAGATATGGTTTGACGAGAGGGAATTGGTGTGAATTTGGGTTGCATGACATTACAAAATCTTCTAAACCCAACACCCTCCACAAATCTAAATGGTAACTCATCAATGACAACCATCTCTGCAAGAGCCCTTTTACAAGTATCAAAATTAAAAATTGTTGCTACAACCTCAACACCCTCTTCATTTTGTTTCGGTTTAAGATTTAATGTTTGTTGACCATCTGTATCCCTATTTGGATATTCTTTACAATTGGGTGTTTGACTCCTCAAATTACTAGTCCCATGAAGTCTAGAGTCAGCCATATACTCTTTCTTACAATATTTACATACGGCTCTACGCTTCCCATCGGTCCCTACAACCTTGTCAAAATGATCCCAAACTGTGGATGGTGCTCTCCGCCCTCCACCCTCACTCTTTCTCTTTGGGGGTCTAGGAGGCTTATGTTCAGGTTCAGGTTCGGGTTCGATTAAGAGGGGATTCATTTGAGAATTAGAGGATTCCGGAGGTACAAGATTGATTGCGGGAGATTGAATACTATCCTCCATTTAAACTGGATTACAAAAACAGTCAAGGATTCAATTTTAATTCAATCAAACAGATTAATTCAACAGATTTAATCAAAAATTCCCTAAAACTCAGGCTGTGCAGTTCTGCAACTGCAATGCATTAAAAGGAAAAAGTTCACCTTCTGGAAGAAAGACATTACGGGAGTTGGAATCATCATCATAATTTATGTATTACATATATAAAAAAGTGATCACAGAAACTTAAAATGGCCATGTATTTACATAAAATCCCCTAAAAACAGACAGATTTAAAATTCCCTAAAAACAGACAGATCCCAAACGGTTTTTGATTAAAATTCCCTAAAAACAGTTTTTGATTAAAATTCCCTAAAAACAGACAGATTTAAAATTCCCTAAAATTCAACAGATTTAATCAAAAATTAATTCCAAAAAACAGAATTATTTTTAATAACAGATTGAATTCCAAACAGATCTATGAAGTTGCAAACAGATCTATGAATTCCAAAAGTGTAAACCATGCTTCTATACAAATTCATTACAGATCCAACATAGACAGATCTATACAAATTCGATACAGATTCAATTCAACACACACAGACAGATTTAAATCAACACAGACAGATCTATACAAATTCGATACAGATTCAACACACACAGACAGATTTAAATCAACACGGAAAGATCTATACAAATTCAACACAGACAGATTTAAATCAAAAAATCTGTTGCTTAAATCAAAAATTAAATCAAAGATTATACATTCCAAACAAACAAATGCAGACAGAGATCGGGGCGAGAGAGAGAGAGAGAGAGAGAGAGAGAGCATCGGTGTGGATGCAAAACCAGAGAGTAAGAGACTGAGATGAGAGAGTGAGGGAGATGAGATAGTGAGGGAGACAGATCAGATTCAGAGAGAGACAGATCTCATATGTTCGAAAAAAAATCGAAGATCGGGGAGAGAGAAACATAGACAGAGATCAGAGAGAGGGGCTTTACCTGTGTTGTGCGATGAGGTCGATCGATCGGTCGATCTTGTGAGAGAGAGATTCGATCGCTGAGTGAGTGCACAGATGAAAATCGCGAGTGAGAGTGAGAGAGAGACCGAGAGGAAGAGAGGAGATAGATAGATACAGTTCTGATGATGAGTGATGAGTGAGTGTGAGTGGGTTTGATTAGGTTAGGGTTTTCTTTGTTTTGGACGATCAGATTTAAAGGGGCAAAAAAGAGGTAATTTTGAACGGTTCAGATAAGATTTAAAAAAAAAAAAAAAAAAAAAAAAAAGAGTTTTATGCGGGCGGGTTGGGCGGGTGCGGGTCAAACCCGCAACCCGCCCGCAACCCGAATTTTACATAAGATCCAAACCGCACCCTACCCTAATGTGTTTGCGAAACCGCCCATACATACGCGGTTCGGATCGGGTAGGGCGGTTTGGGCGGTTCGGATGACCCTATGCCCAGCCCTAGCCCGAATAGTTGTCCTGAAAAATGTATTAGGTCCGAGAGAAGGTTGAGAATTAGAAGAAGTAGAAAGTGATTAAGCATAATATTATATTGTGAATTCAATAGTTTTAAACTGCACTTATCGTCAGATGATTATGTAATAGGAAAATAAAGGGTTGTTCTCACTGTGGGCATTCTTGGGGATATGTTGGGTGTTTAGTTCTGTCATTGCAGTAATCATAGTACATATAATTGTGCTTTATGACTTGATGTCTTCTTTCTTGGTCAGGAGACAGTTGCCAGTAATTCTTTCCATTCCACCAGAACTTGGAAGAATTGCATGATTTTCTGTGAGAGCTGTCATAGGGGCATTTGTCAATGGCAAAGCCCCGAAAGTGACTTATAAATGGTGCATGAGCCCAAATGATTTTAGTTTTTCCACCATTCGTGGCCCAACTATCTCCGTCCATATAGTTGCCATTAGTTGCATTGGTTGTGTTGGGAAGCCAACTCCATCGCGTTTGTTGTTCTTGAAAACTCGAAAGGGATATTCACAAAATAACTGCTGGGGGAAAGGCGATTAATAAAATAAGTTAGAACTCTAACAGATTGTGATTTATAGAGTGTGATATCATTTTCAATTTTGATGTTTTTGTTGTTTTCAAAAACAAAAATAATGGAAAGTTTGAAAATATCAAAACAAATGAATAAATAAATTTCATCTTTGTGTAGACATATTTAAAAGACAACTTAAAAATGTTTCCTTGAAACAGGGTATTTTCAATTTTCATATATAATGATTTTATTTCTTTTGAAAATAGCTAGCTTTCAGAAGCAGTTTGTGGAATAAGTTTATTTTTCAAATTGGAATGCGTTTAGGTAGTTGCCTTACACTATTTGATGTTGGTTCCATAGGATTTTGTAAGTATGGAAGTCCGCGGTTGGATCAAACCATACATGGATCCTCTGCTCTCTACCCCACTTTCCTTTTAAAAAGACATTCGTCTGGACTCTGATGGGCTTCCCTTTTCTGTTGCCCAAGAACTCAAAATCCAATTCACTATCTTCCGATTTCAACTGCCAAAAGAAAGAAAGAAAAAAAAGGGTTTACATTATGTTATCAGTGACACCTTTTTAGCAGGAGTTTCTTGTGCTGGATTGGCTTTTTTTTTTTTTTTTGTCAGTGATAACCTACACCAAGGAGCACGAATATATATGTAAATGTGAACTTACATAGAAGGCTGTTACGACTCCTCCGGAGTCATTGGCTGGTAGCTTAATGTTCATATGGAAGAACCCAAAAGTATAATTGAACTTGGATTTAATTCCAGATCCTGGTTGGTGAACAAACATCATTGTCACAAAGAATAAATCTTGGTTCTATATATTATAGCTTGGTTAACAGCTAAAATTTGAACACACTTTCGAAATGTGCTATGAACTAAGACACAATCTATTTGAAACAAGTTGATGAGCTTTACTCTTCCATTATTTGTTTGTTTGTTTGTTTGTTTGTTTTTTCTTCGCATTTTAATTACAACATGGAATATTTTGGTGATTGTACTCTTAGAAAAGCTTGAAAATAGATGTGTTATTCTATAATTTTTGTTTTTGGATGATTATTCAATAGTCCTAGAGCCTTCTATAATTTTCCATTTTTTTGATAGAATGTATATTTGGGAAAAGAAATGGAGATTATGAATTAGATAAATGGAAAGTGAAAAATTTAGTAAATTCAATTTACATGGCACCTGATATGTAATTTCAATAATAAGGAAATACCGCTATGTAATGATTTGGACTTATTAGATAATTTTAACGAGTGACAAAAGTGGGGTAAGAGGCGACCACTGGATTCATCGAGAGAGAGCCCAATTTCTCTGCCTTGATGAAATGGCAAGATATGTTGAGCCCGATTTCTCTGCCTTGATACATGTATAAGACTTGATCTATGCAAAGTAAATTTTTGTAGCTAAAATTTGTACATATAAAAGGCTCTGATATCCAAATTGATGATCATGATGAAGAGGTAGAAAAGTGTGGCAAAGAGGTCGAAGAAGTACTTGGAAGAGGCACATACAACTTTGTTTTATTTTTATTTTTTTGATTTTAATTTTTTTTTTTTTTTGTGTGATGATGATGAACGGATAGGATTTGGTGATTATGTTGTTGTTAATGAACAAATAGGATTAGGTACATGTTTGGGTATGATTTGGATTGGTGTTTGTGTTTCCAAACTGGTGAGCAACTTTGTGTTTGTGTTACGAAGGTAAGAATGAAAGGAGATGTGAAGTTGCTAAAAAATTAGTAGAGCAACTTTATTGAAATATAGAGCAGTTTTTTTTTTTTTTTTTTTTTTTGACTCATTTTGTAGTGTGGTATAGAAACTAATCCTTGGGTTTGAAATAATAATCCATCCTCATGAAATAGTTTTCAAATGGTTTTCAAGATATTCTTAAGTGATTTTTCAAATGGTTTTCAATGTTTCATTGTGTTTGATTTGTGTTATTATTATTATTTTTTTATATATTTTTGTTGATTAGGTTGTGTTTCTAAGATTTCAGTTTCGATTTGTGTTTGTGTTTCTAAGATTTCTGTTTGGTTTTGTGTGATTAGGTATGCATTCAATGGAACCACAGAAAAAGTTGGAAACAAAGCTTAAGAGACACAAAGCATTGGAACAGAGCATTGAAAATCATTATGTTTATTTTCAATCAAAGCAAAAGAGACCCATCAATTTGGGTTTGTGTTTCTAAGATTTGTATTTGTATTTGTTTTTTTAAACCTTAAACTGATGTGTTTGTGTTGGATTTGTGTTTTTAAACCTTAAACTGATATGTATTTGGATTTCTCTTTCTTTTCTTGTGTTCTGTTTCTTTTTTCATTTTTTTATTTATGCATCTTTCAATTTATATGGGTTGGTGTTAAGTTATGTTATGTATTTGGGTTGGTGTTTCTAAACCTTTAACTGATATATATTTGTTTTTCCTTTGTGTTGTCAGGCGATGGTCTTGACATTGGTTTGTGGGGGCTATTGACATTGGTTTGGGTCTCAACATTTTCTTTTTTTATTTTTTTTTCCTCAACCCGCATGTTTCTCATGGGTCATTATTTTTGTTTCATTTTATTTTATTTCTATAACCCAATTTAAATTTTCAATCATAAGTCATGGACTATTTCTTCATCCCTGTTGAAGACATGGTGAAGAACTTGAAAAGAAAGAGAGTAAGAAAAGAGATAGTGGTCGGTTTTCTTAATTGTGTTGCGCATTCAAATGCTTGGCCACTGTCACATCTTTATTTATTTTATGTGCTATTCAAATTGTGTTGATATATTATTTTTTTTTTCAATAGGAATGCAAAATGTGTTGATATATTATTATTTTTTCAATAAGAATGCAAAAAAAATATGTGAAAGACAGACCCCGCAAAGGACTGATGGCTACTTCTTCCTACCGACAAATTGCTTGGATTGTTAATGGTGTTTATTTATTATTTATTATTTACTAAAATACGTAAAAGATCTCAGATTGTTTAGATTGAAAACATGCAAATAGTTTAGATTGAAAATAAATCAGAAATTTAATATTTAAATTTATAAAATTAAAAACTCAATAGTTTATTTTGTTACAAGTATTAAATTTTAAGTTTTTTTTTTTGGTTAATTTTTCTTAAATTTTAATGACACCTACAATTATTCAAACAAAATTGGCTTATGTGTGGTGGCAGCATACACTGTTTCTAATATATTCATGTTCCCCATGATTAATTAAATGTTGAGGATGCATTAAATTAATTAATTAATTGACATTATACGTAGAAATTATAACTACATTGTAATCCCAACATTATTTACACCGAACATTATTTACGCCGTGCCTTCAGGCATGGCCATACGCTAGTCCTTAACAAAATATATACATTTTATACAAGTCTCAAGAGATGAAATGCACATGCCATGCTATGCCCTTTTGAAAGAAAATCACATCTTCATCTTTGAAAACCATCATGCTCAATGATGTCATGCAATTTCAATTCTTCAAAACTTAACAATTCATTTCAAGAGCGGTAAATATGACTCTGGTAATCCCTAGGTTGGTATCTGCAAGTAGACTATACAAGTACTACCAATTTGTCATTTTTACCAGCATTGACTGGAAGGCTCGACACCTATAATCTATCATTTTTACAAGTATTAACTGGAAGGCTCGACACCTATTCAATTTCATCTACACCACTTGTCAAGACTTACCACTGTATTTACCCCAAAACCAATTCATGGAAACTTGTTTCTTAACATTCTTTTCTCTATATAAGTTTTCAAATCAACTTTCAAAGTTTAATGTAATCAAATGAATTGATATGCTAATAACACAAGATGAATATAAATACTTTTATTCCAATTCATCATCCAAAGAATAATACAATTCCCTCTTCTCAAGTATCCTCAACAATTAGTCATTCCAAGACTATTTCAACGTTTTGAACAATAATTTCCAGAATGAACAACAATTCTCATATTCCCTGAAATTCATCATTTATATAAATATAAATAAGAAATTTTCCAAACACCCATTTATTTTGACACACAAAATAAATATAACAATATCATTCATAGATTTTCAGTCTCTTTTAAAAAAAAATCCCCAAATTCTAGGTTTTCTCACCAAAACTATACAACTCAAATATTTTGAAAGAAAACTTTCCAAAATCATCTTTTCTTCAATCAACGAAGATCAAAACCCATAAGATCATTTTAAAAGAACAAGAGACAAACCCACTTTCAAAATCGCTCAACTTCTTGAATCAACAATCATTTTTTAAAGCTATCGAACGATGATTTCAAAAATCATCTAGAACTTGCAAATATATATATATATATATATAACTCTAAGGAAATCCCTACCTCAAGTTTTGAAGAAAAATTTAGATGAAACCCCAAAATTTACGATGTCGAAACTCGATCTCTACCGCACACAACAAAGCCCTCGAGGTGATGACCAAATTTGGTGAAGAACTTAGGCCTAAATCCCAATGGATTTGGAGAAATCAAAGGGAGAAGGTGACTTCTAGAGAGAGGAGCTGCAGATTTAGGGTTTTTGAGTGAAAATAAAAAATCAAAAGTGAAGCAAAACGGCGCTGCTAGTAACTGATATACGCCAGGCTCGCTCGAGGGAAGGACTACCCGCTCGAGCATAAAATACCTAGCTTCATAAGTTTTTCAGACACACTCCTCGCTCGAGCGCAAGAAGATTCGCTCGAGTGGACAAGCAACTTCGAATTTGTTTTGCTTTTTAGCTTCAGGGGCACTACCCCTCGACCCTGTTAGGGCGCCACCCTCGGACCCGCCAAGGGGCGCTGCCCCCTCGACCCCCGTGAGCTGATCGGACAGCTCGATCCCCACTAAGGGGCACTGTCCCCTCGACCCCAGCGAGATAACCGGGCAGCTCGATCCCCGACATACTCAGCGAAGTGGCAAAGCATGAAAGAAGAGTCAAAACTGGGATCGCTACATATATCTTATATTTTGAGGGTGTTTGAGATGCTGGTTTGAGATTAAAATAGTTAATAAAAAAATTAAAATAATTAATAAGATAAAATGTTAAATTTTATATATTAACTAAATATTATTTTTTATAATTATTTATTTAATCACAAAAAAAATTTACAAATTATCTTAAATATAATTTTTTTCATTGATTAAAATAATAAAAATAATAAAAATAGTTTTTTAGTTAACATTTCAAACAAGACCTTTATTATTTGTTACTATTTTGTCCATCACATCATTATTTTCTAAAAGAGTTATGTTAGGGATCTCAAACAAACTATCAAATTTTCTACCAAACCTCTCATATAGATGGGACCCACACACATATGATTTGTGTGGATCCCACACCTATGTGAGAGGTTTGATAGAAAATTTAGTAATTTATTTGGGGTTTATAGTATTTTCCTTTCTGAAAATAAATTATGAGTGTCTATATTAGTTGACATCTCTCTCAAGAAATAGGAGTATTGATTGAAATAGGAGTATTGATTGAAAATTTAGTAATTTAATTATGAGTGTTTATAATGGATCATTGGTCAGGGTAAATTTAAGTGGTGTCCTAATTACAATATTATTGATTGAAATAGGAGTCTTACTATTTTTTTGTTTCTTTTGGAGAGACAGTTAAACATTTTTCTAAATATGAATGGTGTGGAACAATACTCCTAAATCACCAAATAACCTCTCCATCTCTTTTTGTCCATACCTATCGTAGTGCAAATTGTAATTCGCCGTCGCAGTTGCTATTCACTTCCTATGTTCCAATTTGTTGATCCTTTTTAAGAATTTTAACTTTTTAATTAGACATGTAATTATTACACTTAAATTTAAATTTTAAAATACTTTTTCACTAATGTTCTTATCTTTTCAATTAGACATCTTTTTGTCCATATTTTTGTTTCTTATCTTTTTGTCCATACTTTTTCACTAAATTTTAAAATACTTTTTAATTAGACATCCAATAGTAGATAAGGTGAAAAAGAAGCTATCTTTTCGGAAGAGGAAGTTGTTATCTTTCGCAGGGAGATTGACTGTAGCGATCCCAGTTTTGCCACTTCGCTGAGTATGTCGGGGGTTGAGTTGCCTGGTCAGCTCGCGGGGGTCCAAGGAGCAACGCCCCTTGGCAGGTCCTGGGGCAGCGCCCTGGCAGGGTTGAGGGGCAGCGCCCCCAAAAAATTTTTCCCTTTTCTTTTCTCCTTGGGCTGGTGGGGTTGCGTGGGTTGGTGAGATCCGAAATTTTTTTCCCTTTTCTTTTCTCCTTGGGCTGAAGTTGAATCACCTTTGTATATCTCTCTCTCTCTAAAAACATTTCCTCTCCCTTCTCTCTACATTTCCTACCAAAAACCTCACAAGATCTTTGATTTCTTCAAATCTTTTTGGATTTGGACCTAAGTTCTTCGTCAAAGTTGGTTAGCTCGTCGAAGGCTTCATTGTGTGCGGTGAAGATCGAGTTTGGACACCGTTGATTTTCGGAGTTTCATCTCATTTCTTCTTCAAAACTTGAGGTAGGGATTTTCTTAGAGTTATATATATATATATATATATATATTTTCAAGGTCTAGATGATTTTTGAAATCATCCTTCGATAGCTTTGAAAATTGATTGTTAATTCAAGAAGTTAAGCGATTTTGAAAGTGGGTTTGTCTCTTGTTCTTTTAAAATGATCTTATTTTGGAAAGTTTTCATTCAAAAGATTTGAGTTGTATAGTTTTGGTGAGAAAACCTAGGATTTGGAGATTTTTTTTATGAGGCAGAATATCCATGAATGATATTGTTATATTTATTTTGTGTGTCAAAATAAATGGATGTTTGGAAAATTTCTTATTTATATTTATATAAATGATGAATTTCAGGAAATATGAGAATTATTGTTCATTTTGGAAATTATTGTTCAAAACGTTGAAATAGTCTTGAAATGACTAATTGTTGAGGATACTTGAGAATAGGGAATTATGTTATTCCTTGGATGATGAATTGGAATAACAGTATTTATATTCATCTTGTGAAATTGGCATATCAATTCATTTGATTACATTAAACTTTGAAAGTTGATTTGAAAACTTGCATTCAGAAAAGAATGTTGAGAAACAAGCTTTGATGGAATGGTTTTGGGTTAAATACGTTGGTAAGTCTTGATGGGTGGTGTAGATGATATTGAATAAGTTGGCCTAAGAGTCCAGGGTGAAAGATCGAAAACCCGTGCGGATGGGTGTCGAGCCTTCCGGTTAATACCGGTAAAAATGACAATTTGGTAGTACTCGTATAATCTACTTGCAGACACCAACCTAGGGATTACCAGAGTTGTATTTACCGCCCCTTGAATTAAATTTTTAAGTTTTGAACAATGGACATTTCATGGCATCATTGAGCATGATGGTTTTCAAAAGATGAAGATATGATTTATTTACAAAGAGACATAACATGGCATGTGCATTAATCGCTTGAGACTTGTATAAAATTTATATACTTTGTTAAGGATTTCTTACTGGGCTTTATGCTCACCCTACGGGATTTTTGTGCAAGAAAAGATATGGTGATTCCGCCTAACTAAAGGCGATGAAATATGTGTTGAGAGTACAAGGCTCTCATTTTTCCGTAACTTTGTTTGTAAGCCAAGGGTTGTATTTGTGTGGGTTTGAATAACCATTTTTGTGTAGCCAGGCCTAAGCCTTGGAAACTTGTAAACCCTTCGGGGTATCTATTTGTTTATGTTATTTTGATTTGAAGTGAATGTATTATTGCCTGAAGACTATTTGTGTCATGTAATGCAAGTGTGAGGATTTATTTTCAGTTTTACTTTAAAGAACCATGGTTATCGTATTATCATTTGGGTATAAAAATTGGGGCATTACACTGACTTTGATTAAATATGTCCTCTCAAATCTGCCCATCTATTTCCTTTCATTGTTTAGAATGCCCAAGGGGGTTGTTAAGACTTTAGTGAAACTTCAGTCCTCTTTTCTATGGGGAGGGACTGAAAATAAGAAGAAAGTACACATGGTCCAATGGAAAGAGGTAACCAAAAGCAAAAGTCAAAGAGGTTTAGGTGTGGGAGACTTAGGTGAGGTGAATGACTACTTGCTACTAAAGTGGTGGTGGAGGTATGGAAGTGAGTACAAAGCTTTTTGGAAATCTATGGTGTGTTCACGGTATGGCAGAGCTGGTGGAGGTTGGGTACCATCATTGACCCACACAGGTGGAGCATCCATTATTTGGTAGGATATTATGAAGCTGCCTTCAATCAACCAGAATTTTATGGTGATAATTTTATAGTAAATGTTAGGAATGAGAGCAGAATAAAGTTTTAGTCTGATGGCTGGGTCAATAACAGAGGTATGAAGATGGAATTCCCCAGATTATATCACTTATCCACTAGGAAACAGAAGTTTGTGCAACAAGTTAGTGCTAAGAAGAGTAACTCAGGGGTGTGGCAGCTGCAATTTAGAGGAAATCTATTAGCTTGGGAAGAAGAAGAGCTGCAGAGGTTGATTAATCTACTGGAATCATCCCCTGCAATCAGGTTTGATACTAAAGATTCTTTCTCATGGCTAGCAAACAACTCAGAGTTCTCAGTGTCCTCTGTGTGGAGGTGGTCGGTGGCAGCAAAAGGGCCTGGTACGACTGTACCTGCTGGGATATGGGAAAATTTAGCCCCTCTCCTCCAAAATGCAATTTTTTTTGTTGGCTGGCTTAGAGAGGCAGAGTGAAGACCTCATCCTTCCTTCAAAGGATTGGGGTTTTAAATGCCAGTGCAAGTACTCTTTGTGTCTTCTGCCATGTTGAGGTGGAAACTATGGAACATGTGCTACTATTTCGTCCACTGGTCTGGGAGTGCTGGTCACATATGGTTAAGTGGTGGGATCTGGTCTGGGTAATGCCTGGATCAGTTCAGGGACTGCTGCATTAGTGGTCAGGTGGTAAGTTGAAGTCACGAGTTTCCAGAATTTGGCAAATAGTTCCTTCAGTTGTATTATGGTATGTTTGGAAATTGGGAAATTGGAAATTGGGAAATGATTGATTCCACAGTTCATGACTTTGTCTTCAACCTACACCAGATTAGGCTGTCTGTTTGAGGTGTCTTTTGGTTATGGTTTTGTCAACAGTGGGGCGGGGCTGTGCTGCTTTGGGTGGCACCTGGGGTGGTTTTGGTGTTTTGTGCTTTTGTTTTGGTCTTTGTTTTTGTTGGTTTCTCACCAACTTTTGAGACTTGTGCTTGCAAATGATAGGGTTCACCTCTCAGTGCCAACCTAGTTGGGATTAAATCGATGTTCTGTGATGCTCTTTGCACTTCCTCCCCTTTATTGATGTATTTTCATACTTTGTATGCTCTTTTCATCAATATAGCTTCATTTCACAGATAAAAAAAAAAAAAAAAAAAGCTTCAACAAGAATGTATTAAAGCCTCTTTTGAAGAGTTAGTTAAAAAGTTATTTTTTGACTTTTAATCTATTTTGGATTATTTTAAGAAATTGGTTAAAAGTTAACATTTTAGGCTTTTTTTTTTTTTTTTTTTTTTTGGTGTGTGTGACTTTTTTTTGAAAAAAATGTGTAAAACAATAAAGAGGTAATGTAACATAAAATATGGTTAAAAGTCATGTTCCTAAATTGGCTCTTTGGGTTACATTATCTCTCTATTTTTTTATTACATTTTTTTTAGAAAATATCAAAAAATTAGCTTTTAACCAACTTCCCAAATCAATCCTAAGATTTGAATTGTCATCTTGTGAATGATTTCTCTATCTAATAATTTTTTTGGAGAAAATTGAAAATTAATAAAATAGTTTTATATAAAAAAAATTGACAAAAATAATGTGATAATATCATTATTACAAATAAATTCATCTTTAATAATGTTTTACTTTGAAGTGATAGGTCACTACTAAAAATCGGACTTTTTGCGACGGTCTCAAACGTCGCAAAAGGTCCATATATCATTGTAAAAGACTTTTGCGAAGGACTAGTGACGAAAAATGGGGGTGGCGGAAAGGGGCGTGGCAGAAAGTATTTGCGACGATTACAAACCGTCGCATTCTTGTAGCGACGGCTAATCAATAGTTTTTGCAACGGTTTCGCCTGATCCCAAAAAAGGGGAAAAATGGCATTTTTAGTGACGATATTGATTGCCGTGGCAAAAAACCTTTTTTAGCGATGGTATTTGCTGTCGCAAAAAGTATTATTAGCGACGGTCTAAAACGTCACCAAAAAAGTAGTATTAAGTTAATACCGTATTGGCAACAGTTTAAACCGTCGCAAAAGATTTATTTGCAACAGTTGAAACCGTCGCAAAAGATTGGAACTAATATGTATATGCGACAAGTTAACTCGTTGCTAATAAAATATAAGGAAATGAGAATTACATTAGCGACGGTTTATTATTGTAGCAACAAAATTATTTTTTATAAAATCATATTTTATTAAATATTTCCTATACAAATTATAATATTTTTAAAAATACATCCACATCCACATCAAAATTCACATTCAAAAAATCATATACCAAGAATAATAGATGCACCTTGTAACAATTGTCAATCAAATATTATTTACAAAAATATATAAAATAACCTCTAACAATACTAATAATTTTTGAAATTCAAGAACTCAAATTTTTAGTATCGACAACAGAAATAAAAAAATAAAAAAATAAAAACAGATATAATGTAGCTTGTTTTGATATCAATAGTAAGCTCCCATATCGATATGCGAAGATATCACGTACTCAAAAGGTTTGCATCTGCAAAAAGAAACAAAAAAGAAAAAAAAAATCATCATTTACAACATAATTATTTTCAAGCTTACAGAAAATGTAAAACATTTGATATTTTTTTTCAAAAAATAAATAAATAAATAAGATTGTAAACTCTAATATCGATATGCAAAGATATCATCATGTACTCAAAAGGGTTGCACCTGCAAAAAAAAACCAAAAAAATATATATATATATTTACAATATAATTAATTTCAAGCTTACAGAAAATGTAAAACATTTGATATTTACTTCAATAAATAAATAAATAAGACTGTAACGTATACATGAATCGAGCGCCACACAATGTATCTTCTCATAGCTTTTCTAATTGTTCTAAGACATCGGGATGTTGTTTCCAAAACAGCGTTCGGCTTGTTCCCTTTTAAAACAAAAACTTTGCAAAATCCGGGGCCAATTGGAACTCCATCAATTTCACACAACGGATCAACATTAATAAGAAGTCCCTCTGCCAATTGGACTCTTGGTATTACAGAACTCTCCAAAGAAACTTTAATTACACCCTACAATGATGATAATACTATTAAAAATAGGCAATGATTGTACACATTGAGCTATAATCTATAACAATAATCGAATAAACACAAAAAAAGTTTGTAAAGAAGAAGTTTTGATCGAGTTTCGTCTTCTCCTACAAGTCATGTGTGCCAAGTATGTTGGGCGTGTCAAGTTTCGTTGACATCCGAACCCGTTTGAGCATTTTAGTGTGTCAACCGGTTTAGAGTTATTAAGTAACAAGTTTTCATTAACGGAAATTAGGCTTTAGATTCAAAACCGGGAATCGATTTTGAGTTCCGTCTTATCCTACAAGTCATGTGTGGCTAGCATGTTGTGCATGTCAAGTTTCGCTAACATCCTAACCCGTTTGAGCACTTTAGTGTGTCAACCGGTTTAGAGTTAATAACTAACAAGTTTTCATAAACGGAAATTAGGCTCTAGATTTAAAACCAGGAGTCGATTTCGAGTTCCGTCTTATCCTACAAGTCATGTGTGCCTAGTATTTTGTGCGTGTCAAGTTTCGTTGACATCCGAACCCATTTAAGCATTTTAGTGTGTCAACCGGTTTGAAAAAGAGTTATTAAGTAACAAGTTTTCATTAACGGAAATTAGGGTCTAGATTGAAAACCAGGAATCAGTTTGGAGTTCCGTCTTATCCTACAAGTCATGTGTGCCTAGTATGTTGTGCGTGTCAAGTTTCGTTGACATCTGAACCCGTTTGAGCATTTTAGTGTGTCGACCGGTTTAAAAAGAGTTATTAAGTAACAATGTTCCTTAACGGAAATTAGGGTCTAGATTGAAAACCGGGAATCGGTTTGGAGTTCCGTCTTATCATACAAGTCATGTGTGCCTAGTATGTCGTGCGTGTCAAGTTTCGTTGACATCCGAACCCGTTTGAGCATTTTAGTGCGTCATCTGGTTTGAAAAAGAGTTATTAAGTAGTAAGTTTTAATTAACAGAACTTAGGCTCCAGATTCAAAGCCGGGAATCAGTTTCGAGTTCCGTCTTATCCTATAGTCATGTGTGGCTAGTATGTTGTGTGTATCAAGTTTCCTTGACATCTGAACGCGTTTGAGCATTTTAGTGTGTCAACCAGTTTGAAAATGAGTTATTAAGTAACTATGTTTTCATTAACGGAAATTAGGCTCTAGATTGAAAACCGGGAATCGGTTTGGAGTCCTGTCTTATCCTACAAGTCATGTGTGCCTAGTATTTTGTGCGTGTCAAGTTTCGTTGACATCCGAACCCGTTTAAGCATTTTAGCGTGTCAACCGGTTTGAAAAAGAGTCATTAAGTAACAAGTTTTCATTAACGAAAATTAGGCTCTAGATTGAAAACCGGGAATCGGTTTGGAGTCCTGTCTTATCCTACAAGTCATGTGTGCCTTGTATGTTGTGTGTATCAAGTTTCCTTGACATCCGAACGCGTTTGAGCATTGTAGTGTGTCAACCGGTTTGAAAATGAGTTACTAAGTAACTGTGTTTTCATTAACGGAAATTAGGCTCTAGATTGAAAACCGGGAATCAGTTTGGAGTCCTGTCTTATCCTGCAAGTCATGTGTGCCTAGTATGTTGTGCGTGTCAAGTTTCGTTGACATCCGAACCTGTTTGAGCATTTTAGTGTGTCAACCGGTTTGAAAAACAGTCATTAAGTAACAAGTTTTCATTAACGGAAATTAGGTTCTAGATTGAAAATCGGGAATCGATTTCAAGTCTCGTCTTCTACTACAAGTCATGTGTGGCTAGTATGTTGTGCGTGTCAAGTTTTGTTGACATCCGAACCCGTTTGAGCACTTTAGTGTGTCAACCAGTTTAGAGTTAATAAGTAACAGGTTTTCATAAACGGAAATTAGGCTCTAGATTAAAAACCAGGAATCGGTTTCGAGTTCCGTCTTATCCTACAAGTCATGTGTGCCTAGTATGTTGTGAGTGTCAAGTTTCGTTGACATCCGAACCCGTTTGAGAATTTTAGTGTGTCAACCAGTTTGAAAAAGAGTTATTAAGTAACAAGTTTTCATTAATGGAAATTAGCCTCCAGATTGAAAACTGGGAATCGGTTTGGAGTCCCGTCTTATCCTACAAGTCATGTGTGCCTAGTATGTTGTGCGTGTCAAGTTTCGTTGACATCCGAACCCGTTTGAGCATTTTAGTGTGTCAACCGGTTTGAAAAAAAGTCATTAAGTAACAAGTTTTCATTAACGGAAATTAGGCTCTAGATTCAAAAACGGGAATCGGTTTCGAGTCCTGTCTTCTACTACAAGTCATGTGTGGCTAGTATGTTGTACCTGTCAAGTTTCGTTGACATCCGAACCTGTTTGAGCACTTTAGTGTGTCAACCGGTTTAGAGTTAATAAGTAAAAATTTTTCATAAGCGGAAATTAGGCTCTAGATTTAAAACCGGGAATCGGTTTTGAGTTCCGTCTTATCCTACAAGCCATGTGTGCCTAGTATGCTGTGCGTGTCAAGTTTCATTGACATCCGAACCCATTTAAGCATTTTAGTGTGTCAATCGGTTTGAAAAAGAGTTATTAAGTACCAAGTTTTCATTAACGGAAATTAGGCTCTAGATTGAAAACCGGGAATCGGTTTCGAGTTCCGTCTTATCCTACAAGTCATGTGTGCCTAGTATGTTGTGCGTGTCAAGTTTCGTAGACATCCGAACACGTTTGAGCATTTTAGTGTGTCGACCGGTTTGAAAAAGAGTTATTAAGTAATAAGTTTTCATTAACGGAAATTAGGGTCTAGATTTAAAACCGAGAATCGGTTTGGAGTTCCGTCTTATCGTACAAATCATGTGTGCCTAGTATGTTGTGCGTGTCAAGTTTCGTTGACATTCGAACCCGTTTGAGCATTTTAGTGCGTCATCCGGTTTGAAAAAGAGTTATTAAGTAATAAGTTTTAATTAACAGAAATTAGGCTCTAGATTCAAAGCTGGGAATCGGTTTCGAGTCCCGTCTTATCCTACAAGTCATGTGTGGCTAGTATGTTCTGTGTGCCAAGTTTCGTTGACATCTGGACCCGTTTGAGCATTTTAGTGTGTCAACTGGTTTGCAATAGAGTTATTAAGTAACAAGTTTTCATTAACGGAAATTAGGCTCTAGATTGAAAACCGGGAATCGGTTTCGAGTTCCGTCTTATCCTACAAATCATGTGTGCCTAGTATGTTGTGCATGTCAAGTTTCGTTGACATCCGACCCCGTTTGAGAATTTTAGTGAGTCGAGCGGTTTGAAAAAGAGTTATTAAGTAACAATATTCATTAACAGAAATTAGGCTGTAGATTGAAAATCGAGAATCGGTTTGGAGTTCTGTCTTATCATATAAGTCATGTGTGCCTAGTATGTTGTGCGTGTCAAGTTTCGTTTACATCCGAAACCGTTTGTGAATTTTAGCGCGGCATCCGGTTTGAAAAAGAGTTATTAAGTAATAATTTTCATTAACGAAAATTAGGCTCTAGATTGAAAACCAGGAATCGGTTTCGAGTTATGTCTTATCCTACAAGTCATGTGTGGCGAGTATGTTGTGTGTGTCAAGTTTCATTGATATCCGAACCCGTTTGAGCATTTTAGTGTGTCAAGCAGTTTGAAAAAGAGTTATTAAGTAACAAGTTTTCATTAATGGAAATTAGGCTCTAGATTAAAAATCAGGAATCGGTTTCGAGTTCCGTCTTATCCTACAAGTCATGTGTGGCTAGTATGTTGTGTTTGTCAAGTTTCGTTGATATCCGAACCCATTTGGGCATTTTAGTGTATCAACCGGTTTGAAAAAGAGTTATTAAGTAACTAGTTTTCATTAACGAAAATTAGGCTCTAGATTCAAAACCGGGAATCGGTTTGGAGTCCCGTCTTCTCCTACAAGTCATATGTGCCTAGTATGTTGTGCTTGTCATGTTTCGTTTACATCCGAACCCGTTTCAGCATTTATTGTGTCAACCAGTTTGGAGAAAAAGTTACAAAATGACAAATTTTGACAAACGACAAGTTTTCAAATTGTTTGAAAGTTTACCTCATCATTTCAAATTGTTTGAAAGTTTTCAAATTATCGGCGTCATAATCCGTAGGTTCATGGTGTCCACTCAATGCATCCGGTACCTATGATATTCATTGTATTCTTTGTTAATTGTATTTATATTCAATGATACAATTATGCTATAATTAGATATTTATAAAACATTTATTTATATCGAACCTGTTTGTTGTGATTTGTACTCCCTTCGTGGGACACAATAGCCAACATTTCAGCTTTCATTTCTTGTATTTGTGTCGAAAGCTCTGTTCGCATCTCCTCCCTCAATTCCTCTCTTATAACGACCCCGGTCTTTTCCCATTTGATTATTGTATTCGGACTTAGGTTCCGTAGCTCCTGCCATTGTATTATGTTTGTTACCGTCCTTTAATTTCTTATTTCTGAGTTGGGGGATGCAATGGGCAGGTTGTAGCAGGTTGGTTGAGCTTGGGAGCAAAGGGTTGCTGCCCAGAATTTTGACCCTTCGCTCGAGCGAGAAGTTCTTTGCTCGAGCGAGCTCTTTGTTTTGGTCCGTCGATCGAGCCAGGGTTTATTCGCTCGAGCGAGGATTGCGTTTTGTAGTCAGGCCTGAGAGCAGAGATTTTTGGCTCGAGCGAGCTTTTCTTCGCTAGAGCGAGTTAGTTCGTTCTTCGCTCGAGCGAGAGTTCCTTTGCTCGAGCATGTGTCTGGTTACAGACCTGAGGGATTGAGTTCTTCGCTTGAGCAAGATTTCTTTCGCTCGAGCGAGCTTTTGGGTTGTTGGCTCGAGCAAGGTTTCCTTGGCTCGAGCGTATCTTTTCTGTGTTTAGTCGCTCGAGCAACAGAGGCTTCGCTCGAGCGAGCCTGTCCAGTTTATATACGCAGCAGCGGGTTTTGATCAGTCTTTTTCATCTCCTTTTTTATTCCAAACCCTAGGTCTGACTTCTCTCTCTCCCTAATCACCTTCTCTCTTAGATTTGATCCACTTAGGGAGTGTTTCTACCCTAGATCCTTCATTAAAAAGATAGAGTGAGTCGAGGGCTTCCATTTAATCTGAATAGCTGGCGATTTGGAGCACTTTGGTATTTGGGTATCATCTCTGTCTTCTCCATTTGGGTTGTTTTCTTCGAGGTAGGGATTTCCTACTCCATTTTATAAGTTTTGTTCTAAGTTTTGGTATTTTGATATGTTGGGGTTACTTTGATAATTTTGGGAAAAACCCTAGTTGTAATAATTAATTAATTTGTATAATTAATTTAAGGGAATTGAGGAACTTGGTTAAATTCATGAATTTGGGAAATTATTGATTAAATGGTGTAGTTGGATAATTTAAATCACTCGCCTATTGAATTGTTGTTATAGTTATTTCCAAGTCTAGAAATAACTGTTTGGGCTATCGGTGGAGGATAGTCGTGATTGTTGTAGACAATGCATGTGGATTAGGTATAACTGAAACTAATCACATTAGTTGAGTCATTAATTTTGACTGTTAAATTAATACAGACATTATGTGTATTGATTGTGTGATGTATGTGTTATGTGTTTACATACTTGTTTTGTGTGGGAGGAGATAGGGGATGTACTCCACGGTTTAGGGGAAGATAGGGGATGGACCTCTAAACCGGATTTTGTTTGGGAGGAGATAGGGGATGGACTCCATTAGCATCACTTTTATGTGTGCTTATTTATATTGAAGTGTTTTGTGGATACAGCACTAAAATGTGTATCAATCTGGAAGTATGAAGTGTTTTAATTTGAGCTTGAGTCTCATTTGTTTGTTGATATTGGAAGAATGTGAATATGATATATATATAATTCACTGTTGTAAGTTTGGCCAGGTTCTGAGCCATGTTGATAAAGTTGGAAAGTAAAACGTATCTTAGACAATAGTGTCATGAGGCTGTAAAATGAAGTAATTGATTATCCTGGTTAACCATCTGTTGAATGCTATTACTTTATTCATTGCTTATATGTGGTTTAGTATATTTCTACTGGGCTGTGGCTCACCCTTTATGGGAACATCATTTTCAGGTTCAGGTGATAAGTTACCTCCAAGGACTTAGCTTGGAAGGACTTTGACTTTGAAAACTGTTTATAGTTATTTGTTTTATTTTATTGTTAGTACATGTAAACACTCAAGCCTAGGGCTTTATTTATATTTGAGTTAGAACTCATACTTTTGTGTCCAAGTGTTGGCTTGGAAAGATGTAAGCCGTTAGGGCATTTAATTTGATGTTACATGTAACGTTTTTGTTTAGTAAGACTCTGATGAATATTATAATGAATTATTGAAATGTTTTCTTTAAATAATGCATGTCATTGATATATATAATGGGCTAATTTTGAGGGCGTGACATCTCTAATCTCATCCCTCAGCTCTTGTCTCAACTCCGTACGAACCTGTTTTGTGATCTCGGCAACAATCGATGACTAAGATCCTGACTGTGATGACTTAGATTTATCTCCATACACCATGCTCCAAGGCACATCATTGCCATAAGTACGAAAATATCCATGCCCATCTTCACCGACCACGTCGTGGAAAACACTGTCTCGAGCATCTTCGGTAGTGCCGTAATCTTCAGGCAACATGGACAATTGGCGTTCAAACTCATCCTATAAATTAAAATAACAAGTACATATAATTAGGTAGTTCAAACAAAATCAAATATAAATACAAATTTAAGGATTTGAAAATACCATGGTTTGCCTAACATCAGGGTCTGTTTGATTGCGTGTATATTTCCAAACACTCATTTTTTTCGTGGGCAACCCTTCAACAACCATCTGAAAATTAAAAAATTAATTATTATCGTAGTAATTTACATTCATATTGATATCTACCTAAATAATATATACATTCCTTCTAATCTGAGTGAATGAAGTATGTCCTGTCGTATGATTAATATAATGAAAGGAACGACTTCCAGCATTGTGGACTGCAATGTCCTATAAAGTTTGCATAAATGTAGGTCGCAAGTATACAAAGTTAATAATTTTTCTAAAGATACGTGCTTTGTAATTAACTTATTTCATATACCTCTACTTTCTTAGTCTTCCAATAATCAACAAGATCATACCACTGTTCTGGAACAATTTGTGGAGGCACCATGTCTTCGATATTAGTATGATCCTTGTTAGGCTTAAAATACTTATTCTTGATCTTGCTTTTGTGATCCTTCCACAAGTGATTGCACTTTTTCAAGCAACGTGGTTTGTACCCCTCCGGACAAATTTGTAAATTATCCTACAGTACAATTTAAATCATTAGTTCAATTAATAATATAATCGAACAATTTAGTAAATATGCTTTTACCTTAACATCCGCCCATATTGACTCAAGAACATCAATAGGCACTTCGGTCCAATCAACGTACGTAAGAGAAACAATGTTCCCGTTACGTACCATGAACCCAAGTTGGCTAGTTAACTTAGACTCATTATCTCTCGTAGGATTGAAGTTGGCGTCGAAATCAGTGGCCAACATATTGCCCGTACCCCAATCTTTAATGCCTTTCATAAATCCTCGACCTCGGGGGGAAGATAAAGAACCTGTAGGGCATGTGAGGAGTAATGGAAAAAAAACACATATTACAAAAATTGATAATAAATAACTTGTAGTTAAATTAATGTAATTAGATACATAACCATTTGTTATACTTGAGTTGGCTTGTGAATCAGTCGCCAGATTTGGAACACATTATAAGAATAAACAAACTATATCAGAATATAATAAACAACATATAAATTAAAGCATAAATTAAACACATGAAAACAAACCTGTACCTGAGGTGGGATATGAAGAAGTCATCGGTCCTAGCATATGAAATTAGAAAGTTTATGTATAGTGAAAATGAAATAATTTAATTAATATTATTTAAGTACATAACAAATTTGTATACCTGTGGTGGCCTATGAAGACAATGTTGGTCGAGACAATTGTGATGATGGTGGTGGCTGTATCGGTGGCTGTGATGGTGGTGGTGGCTGTATCGGTGGCTGTGATGGTGGTGGTGGCTGTATCGATGGCTGTGATGGTAGTGGTGGCTGTATCGATGGCTGTGATGGTGGTGGTGATTGTGTCTACATACGCAAAACATCAGCCATAGTGCGAGAGGGATTATTAAGCTTCCTCTTCCGTATACCTGAGGTGGGATATGAAGAAGTCATCGGTCCTAACATATGAAATTAGAAAGTTTATGTATAGTGAAAATGAAATCATTTAATTAATATAATTTAACTACGTAACAAATTTGTATACCTGTGGTGGCCTGCGAAGACAACGTTGGTTAAGACAATTGTGATGATGGTGGTGGCTGTATCAGTGGTTGTGATGGTGGTGGTGGCTGTATCGGTGGCTGTAATGGTGGTGGTGGCTATATCGGTGGCTATGATGGTGGTGGTGGTGGCTGTATCGATGGCTGTGATGGTGGTGGTGGCTGTATCAATGGCTGTGATGGTGGTGGTGATTGTGTCGGCATACGCAAAACATCAATCATAGTGCGAGAGGGATTATTAAGCTTCCTCTTCCGTGCCATAATGTAGACACCCCATTTTTGACCGACCTTAAGACTCAGACGTCACCGATTGAGTGCTTGGTGATATTGCATGTTGTGCTTGTTCAGAAGTCTCAGAATCGCGGCTGCGAGCCCTGCCTTCGGACTTCCGAACCCTCTTCTGTGCCTTGCCTCGGTTTGCGAACCAGACTCGATTTTCTCTGTTTCTTTTCCTGAGGGGAAGGAGAGGTCCCGTAGACCATCTCTCAGTGGCCGTGGGCTATATTTTGTGGCCGCAGGCCATTTTGCCCATTTCGGAGTCCGGTTTTCGGTTTTTCGGGATCGTTGGCCATGTTCCCCGGTTCGGCACCGCTTAACCATCTCCTTTTGTTCCGGTTTTTGGCATACATCTTATTTAATCCCTTTTGAGGGACACTGGGGTCTGAGAAATCCACTTCGTGGCCGAACACCACTTTCGGTGTTTAACAGCCCATTTTCGGGACCCCAAACTGTGTGTTTTGGTCCCCGAGCATTCGTTTTGCAACGGTTTTCGTTCATTTTTGGCAGGTACCTCTGTTTTATCACCGGGGAGGTCACTGAAGGGTGAGAGGCCAGCAATTGTTGCAGCAACCAGTTATACATCCTCCGACGCCCTCCGGCGCCCGTTTTTCGCACTTCCGGGCTAATGTTGAACACCTTGGGCCCATTTTCTCGAACTTTGAACCGCATATTTGTGATGTACACACATGAGAGGACCCTAAAAGTTCATGGCCGGCCAGTAATTCAACTTGACCCTTTTGACCCCCTCCTTCCGGGCTAATGTTGAACCCCTTGGACCTTTTTTCTTGAACTTTGAACCACATATTTGTGATGTACACACATGAGAGGACCCTAAAAGTTCATGGGCGGCCAGTAATTCAACTTGACCCTTTTGACCCCCTCCTTCCGGGCCAATGTTGAACCCCTTGGACCCACTTTCTTGGAATTTTAACCACATGGTTGTGTTGTACACACATAGTAGAACACCACCAGTTGGTGGCCGGCCAGAAAATCTCATTGAACCTTTTGACCCCTAGCCGGCCGGCTAGGGGGTGTGGCCGGCCGGCCACCTGCAACAAAAGTACCAGGCCGGCCTGCTTCCTTGCACTGTACACTTTACAGCTGTGGAGCTGTTTCCCCCAGACAAGATCTTTATCTGGGGGATATTTCGTGGGGGAATATTGCTCTCCTTTTCCCCCACCTTTACATCCCCTTGTTGGCCTATATAGCAAGCAAGCCTTGTAGTATTTTGGGGTTAGAAAAATTCTCCTTCAAGCCTCCATACACAACTCCATCTTCATCCTTCTCAATTCTTTGAAAAACCCTAAGTCCCTAACCATCATTCCTTCTACACCACCAAGCTCTACCACCACCACCTCATTTCCAGCAACAAGGAAGGTTTCTCAAAGGCTAAAGAAGCTGCAAATTCATCCAAGAAGCAACAAAAGTTTGAGTCTTCAAGGGTAAGTAATACTTTTACCCTTTTGACCCTTTTTCTTGATCTATTTCTAAGCCCCACTAGCTTTTTGTTTCAAGCTCCGGCCCTAACTGAAAAGGGCCCTCTTTTGAGCTCATCTTCACTTTTCATTAAGGGCTCAACCCTGTTTGAGCCCTCCATGACACACTTGCTTCATTGATCCTCTTATATATCACAATCTTGCATGCTATTTTTGGCCCATGAGAAATTTATTTTCGAGCATATTGTAAACTGATATTAGGCTTATTTTGAGCCCCTCTTCAATATTGAAGAAGGACTCAACACCATTTGGGGTTTCCATGTTGTACCTACCTTTATACTCCTCTTTTCTTCCCCATTCTTGCATGCAATGGCAGCCTACCATGCCTTTGGTTTTGTCCATTTTACAGTTCTGGAAAAGTGCTTATATTGGTCCATTCTACATGTTTTGTTAAGGGTCTTTGGCTGTTTGGTGATTATTTTGTATACTTCATGTTATAGCCATTTTTGAGCCTTATTTTGCATCACATTTATATCATGTTTGTATACTGATTTTGAGGCTTCCATATACTGTAAATATTCATATTTTTGGTCCCTCTTCAGTGTTGTAGAAGGAAATTTTTCAGTTTGGGTTTTTCTTATATCACTTGCTTCATTACCCCTCTTTTGGCCCCTATTCTTGCATGCCATTTTTGCCATACCTATGCTTGCTGTTTGGCCATGTTTATAACTGTGAAAGTGCCTTTTTTTGGGACTGTCTAGCTTCTGTCTTTGCATTGCATGTCCATATTGTGCATGTTTGGCATAGCTATAGGCCATTTCGGGTGCCTAATGTTGCATTTCGGGACAATTCCTTGCATTTGGTATCATTTCGCTTCATTTCGGGACTGTTTTCCCCCATATTTTGTTGCTGAAATTCTGTTAGAATGATTGCCATTCATTTCCATGTCATTTCATTGCATTCCGCCATCGCCTCGGTTTGCGTGCCCGTGTGCACGCATTTCGAGGCACCTCATTTTTATCTACCGGCATCCTATGTGGGTGTGGCTGAGGTTCACTCATGTTGGTATAAGCCCATATCATGTTTTCATATCATTTCATCACATTTTGCCACCGTCTCGGTTTGCGTGCCTGTGTGCGCGCATTTCGAGGCACTTCATTTTTATCTGACGGCATCCTATGTGAGTGTGGCTGAGGCTCACTCATGTTGGTATAAGTCCATTTGTCATTTCCATGTCATTTCATTGCATTCCGCCATCGCCTCGGTTTGCGTGCCCGTGTGCACGCATTTCGAGGCACTTCATTTTCATCAACCGGCTTCTTATGTGAGTGTGGCTGAGGTTCCCTCATGTTAGTATAAGTCCATGTTATGTTTTTCATGCCATTTTAGTCATTTTCATAGCATTTTACCGTTACCTCGGTTTGCGTGCCCGTGTGCACGCATTTCGAGGCATCTCATTTTCATTGCATTTACCATTGCCTCGGTTTGCGTGCCCGTGTGCATGCATTTCGAGGCATCTCATTTTCATTGCATTCACCATTGCCTCGGTTTGCGTGCCCGTGTGCACGCATTTCGAGGCATCTCATTTTCATTGCATTTACCATTGCCTCGGTTTGCGTGCCCGTGTGCACGCATTTCAAGGCGTCTCATTTTCATTGCATTCATGTATCATCTCGGTTTGCGTGCCTGTGTGCACGCATTTCGAGGCATCTAGGTTTGCGTGCCTGTGTGCATGCATTTCGAGGCATTTTATTTCCGTAGCATTGTATACGTTAGGATTGTATCTTAGTTGCATTTCACGAATATCATGCATATTGCATCTTGTCCGGAATAAGAGTTAGCCCGGGCACGGGAAACGAGGTGCATTTCGTACTCCGAGTGACGGAATGTGTCTCAATTCCCCAGTCACCGACACTCCGGATTATCCATGATGGAGTTAGGTTTTAGCTGTAGTTTCTTGTGCATTCATCCTATATTGAGTTGTGCATTTCGACTCCTCGGCCATCATGCCTCGGTATGTATAGCGACCCCGGTCTTTTCCCATTTAATTATTGTATCCGGACTGTTCCGTAGATTCTGTCATTGTATAATGGTTGTTGTTGTTATTCCTTATTTTCTCATTTGGAATTATAGGATGTGTTGGGCAGGTTTGTTTCAGGTTGGTTGGGTTTAGAAACCAAGTGTTGCTGTCCAGGTTTTTGGTTCTTCGCTCGAGCGAGGAGTTGTTCGCTCGAGCGAGAGGTAGTGTTTGTTTTGGACCTGTAGCTGTGCATTCTTGGCTCGAGCGAGCTTTTCTTCGCTCGAGCGAGTTAGTTCATCCTTCGCTCGAGCTATAGTTCCTTCGCTCGAGCGTGTGTCTGGGTTCAGACCTGAGGGTTTGAGTTCTTCGCTCGACCGAGCTTTCTTTTGCTCGAGCGAGCTTTTGAGTTGTTGGCTCGAGCAAGGCTTCCTTGGCTCGAGCGTAGTTTCTCTGTGTCTGGTCGCTCGAGCGACCAAGTCTTCGCTCGAGCGAGCCTGTCCAGTTTAAATACACAGCAGCGGGATTTGATCAGTCTTTTTCATATTCATTTGATTCAAAACCCCAGGTTCGACCTCTGTCTCTCCCTACTCACCTTCTCTCTTAGGTTTGATCTGTTTAGAGAGTGTTTCAACCCTAGTTGCTTTATTAAAAAGATAGAGGGAGTCGAGGGCTTCCATTTAATCTGAACTTTTGGCAATTTGGAGCACTTTGGTATTTGGGCATTCATCTCCATCTTCTCCATTCGGGTTACTCTCTTCGAGGTAGGGATTTCCTACTCCATTTTATAGGTTTTGTTCTAAGTTTTGGTATTTTAACATGTTGGGGATACTTTGGTAAATTTTGGGAAAAACCCTAGTTGTATTATTGAATTAATTTGTATAAGTAATTCATGGAATTGGGAAAAGAGGGTTAAATTCATGGAATTCAATGGTTAAATGGCGTAATTGGATAATTGGTATCATTTGTCTATGGAATTGTTGGCATAGTTATTTTCAGTTTAGAAATAACTGTTTTGGGCTATCGGTGGAGGATAGTCGTGATTGTTGTAGATATTGCATGTGGATTAGGAATAACTGAAACTAATCACATTGGTTAAGTCATTAATTTTGACTATGGCATTGATACAGAAAATACGTGTAATGATTGAGCATTGCATTTGCATACATTGTTTTGTGTGTGGGAGGAGATAGGGGATGTACTCCACGGTTTAGGGGAAGATAGGGGATGGACCTCTAAACCGGATTTTTGTTTGGGAGGAGATAGGGGATGGACTCCATTAGCATCACTTTTATGTGTGCTTATTTATAGAAGTGTTTAATTGATACAGCACTGAAATGTGTATCAATCTGGAAGTATGAAGTGTTTGATTTGAGCTTGAGTCTCATTTGGTGTTAATATTGGAAGATTGTGAATATGATATATGTGATTTCATTGTTATAAGTTTGGCCAGGTTCTGAGCCATGTTGATAAAACTGGAAAGTAAAACGTATCTTTGGCAATAATGTCATGAGTCTGTAAAATGTTGTAATTGATTATTTTGGTTAACCATCTGTTGAATGCTATTGCTTTATTCATTGCTTATATGTGGTTTAGTATATTTCTACTGGGCTGTGGCTCACCCTTTATGGGAACATCATTTTCAGGTTCAGGTGATAAACTACCTCCAAGGAATTAGCTTGGGAGGGTTTGGCTTCTGGATTGAAGAAGACTACTTTTAGTTAACTATCTTAAATTATAAGTACATGTAAACATTCAAGCCTAGGGCTTTTATTGTATTGAGTTAGAACTCATATTTTTTTTGGTATCCAAGTGTTGGCTTGGAAAGATGTAAGCCTGTAGGGCATTTTATTCGATGATACATGTTATGCTTTATTTTGTAATACTCTGATGAATGAATTAATAGATTATCTTCTTTAAATAATGAATGTCAATGATATATATAATGGGTTAATTTTTAGGGCGTTACAGTATGCGTGATTGGTGGCACGAGGATCGAGACATGCATATATCTGTGCAAATACATTGCTATGCCCCTTTTCTGCTCTCTGTTGCAGCAAAATCAGGAATCAGCAACTTTTTGGGGCTTGGCATGCATTTCAAGAACAGGTGTAAACAGAGGCTAATTGGGGCATTCCGGTGGATTTCTGCGCAAGACAATCCGGACATGCATCATCCATCAGAAGCAAGGTAGTCCCTGGCCTGCACGCCAGTTTTATTTGCTTTCTTAGTTAATTCTTTAATTAATTAGAATTTTGTAATATTTTGGACTGTAATATTCTTTTATTTGGGACTGTAATATTCGGACTGTGTTATTTATTCGGACCCTCCGAGTAAGGGCATAATTGTAATAAGTGTGCGTGAGTGTGATGTATGTCTTCCAACCCCACGTCTTTCTTCCCTTTTATTTACCAGCTTACGATGGTTAGATTAGGGCATATTTAAATTAGCATACAGTATGACAGCATGTTTGCATCATTCATCTGTATTGCATGCACCGGGCTCGGCGCATCATACTAACTGCATTGTACTTTCAATTACAAATTGAATAAATGATAGCTGTAGCATTTCATATACCATCTTAGAATAGCCGAGCCTGCCATAATTGCATTTTGTATGTGTTGCATTAGGCATTTCTGTATAATTAGGATCATGCATGATTTCTAATGAGTTTCTATTTTGGCTTGGAGTACTTGGTAAGCTTTATGCTTTAGCATCCTTGCATGCGTGTGAGTGCTGCCATGAATAGCATGCTTACCATGAGGCTATGTGCTTATCTGATATAACTGCCTGAACGCCTGTGGATGAAGGTTGGGTTATCTGAATTGGAATAAATCATCAAATGTTTCAAGCCTACCTGCGGGTAGCAAACCATTTTCAAAAACAAACATGAAATGTTTCGTTCCAATTTAGGCGACCCGGTCTATACTTGTATGCTGTGAGCATCACATAGTAACCTAGGCTAATAACCGGAATAAGAACATACAATATTTTCAAAAATTGATATCATGGTTAGTAGAGGCCGGTCTATGACCGGGCGAGCGGGGGTGCTCACAAAGTGACCTTCCCCAATCGTACCCAAGTTCCCGAGCTGAGCAACTTTGGTGATGACGGACACGTGGCCTCTTGGCACCAAGTCTGGGTTTCCTAAATTTCCCAAAATAAAATATTTAGGTGGCGACTCTATATCTGGCAAAGCAGTCCATGTTTGGCACTACTTTTTCAAAAATCAGTTTCTCAAAATGATTTGCCGGATTTGGACTCTTTGGTTCAGATTAGGAACCGTGACATTCAAGAGTCCGAGCTGTAGTGACCCCAAATGAACAGAACGGGAGCTAACCCTCCCGGGGCGTTCGGGGGACGTCTACACATAACAAGCAGTAACAAATACAATTGAAAAATATAGAGAATAGTTTGGAGTTAATAATGTAAATACAAAACAAACATAATAAATAAATTGGAAGCACATAAAATTGTTAAATAAAGTAACATGCCCAAATATGCAAATCATTAAAGCATGAAAATTTACCATGTCATTACAAAATCCAAAAATTATTAGAAAATATCTTAATTCTCTCTCATTTCAACATCAACAGTTTCTCCTTCTACGACTTCCCTCACCCAGCCAACTTCTTCATCATGAACCATTATATTTTTTTCTAATTGTTGACTCATACATGGCTCTATTTCTAGATCAGTAGAATACATATCAAATAAACCCCTTTGAGACATCTTCACAACCACTTGCCAATCTGATTCAATAGGGTCAGCAACATACCAAACTTGCTCAGCTTGGGATACCAAGATGAAAGGTTCATTGGTGATTTGATCATCTCGATACAACAAATGGTTGAAGTTAATCAACGTGAACTTGAAATTATCTTCTTTCTTACCCCGAACATTGTCTATCCAATCACACTTGCACAATACATACTTCATTGCCTTGGTGTACTGGATTTCAATGATATATGTCACTTGTCCATAATAGTACACAACCCCCACACGAAGATTTTTGTCCTTCCGACTTGCATAACTAATAGTATCTGTTTTCAAAGCTACACCAGAATTTTGACTGGCTCGACGGTCATCCATAGACTTGACCCGAAAACGGAACCCATTAGTTATGTAACCGGTGAACCTTCTTGCTCCGGTATGAGGACCATTTGCCAATGTATGAATCTCTTTGGAAAATGTGGCGTTATCAGCCCTTCGCAAAGTGTGAACCTATTTAAAACATGAAAGCAAATTCAAAACGTAAATCGACGTAAGTTGTAATCTATAGCTAGATTTGTCCATACATAAATGTTCTTTAAACCAAGTGTGAAAAGTTTTGAAATGTTCATTTCAGAGTTGATGATCATCAGCACGAGGCCTTTTCATCTTAAGTTCTTCAAGGTGTTTCCTATATACGTTGAAAAATTACCAGTTACAAATTAATATTAGAAATGTAATAAAAAACAAAAAAAAAAAACTTGTCAAATATTGAGTAAGAGGGGTACCTACTTTAGGAATGGTTCAACTGCTTTCATATTGAACAAGATATATCGATGACACTGTACATAAGAAGTATGACCAAGGTTGAAAGTTGTGGTTTCACCAACAGCATGACCCATATTAGCTGCACCATTGTAGTTCCTTACAGGCCGATTCAATTTAGTTTCCACATCATTCAGATATTGAGAGCAAAAATTCATGCATTCTTTCATGAGATAACCTTTAGCCATTGAACCTTCTGGATGAGCCCGATTTCATACATATTGCTTTAAAGTAAGAAGATATCTCTCAATTGGATACATCCATCGAAATTGAATCACTCCAGCCACCAAAGCTTCATCACCTAGGTGTATAGGCAGATGCTCCATTATATCAAAAAAAGATGGTGGAAATATTTTCTCCAAATGACAAAGTGTTAGTGCTATACGACCTTGGATATTTGCTACATCTGTTTGATGATTTACTTTGGAACACAATTGTCTGAAGAAATTACTTAATTCAATTAAGGCTTGAACAACATTCTTAGGCAACAATCCTCGTACACCCAAAGGAATAAGTTGTTGCATCAGAATATGACTATCGTGGCTCTTTAGACCCGAAATGCTTCTATCTTGTAACCGTACACGACGAGAGATATTTGATGAATACCCGTCAAGAACTCTAACATCCTTAAGCATTTTCAAGAACAAATATTTCTCATCTTTGGTCATTGTGAATTGTGCTGGTGGCAAATAAGCTTTATTCGTCCCTCTTGATTGCAAGTGTAGGGGTTTTCTAATATTCATTTCTTGCAGATCGCGCCAAGCATTGACATTATCCTTGGATTTCCCTACAACCCCCAGTATTGTCCACAATACATTGTCACACACATTCTTCCCTATATGCATCACATCAAGGTTATGTCTTATTGGACTGTGCTCCCAATATGGCAATTCAAAAAATATACACTTTTTTTTTCAACTATGAGTGCGAGGTCCAGCTTTCTCCCTTTCCACTTGTCTCCTATACCTCTCTTTAAGGTCATCCAGCCTGTATTGGGTTTAGATACCCTCTAATTCTACTTGTAGCAAAATCTCTAATCCAGATAACAATCTCGGTTTGAGACTCAATTCTCGAGTACCATCAAATGATACTTTATCCTTTCGAAATTTATGACCATTAGATAGGAATCTACGATGACCTAAATATGAATGTTTCCTACCATGTTCCAACCAACACGATCTAGTTTCCTTATTGCAACATGGACATGCATATTCTCCTTTTGTGCTCCATCCTGACAAGTTCGCAGATGCTAGAAAATCACTAATTGTCCATAACAAAGCTGCATGCATTTGAAATATTTGATTTGTTGATGCATCAAATGTAGAGACACCGTCAGTCCATAGTTCCTTCAACTCCTCAATCAACGGTTGCATATACACATCAATTTTGCCATCAAGTCCTTTTGGGCCATTGATAAGTGTAGACAAAATAAAAAATTGTTGTTTCATGCACATCTATGGCGGTAAGTTGTATGGAATGAGAACAACAGGCCAGGTGCTATGAACTATGTTCATCGATTTGAGTGGGTTAAAACCATCAGATGCTAACCCAAGCCTTACACTTCGACAATCATCAGCAAAGTCAGTATTTTGACGGTCAAAATCTTTCCATGCAAGGGAATCAGCAGGATGTCTTAAGACACCATCATCTTGTCGTTCCTCTGCATGCCATTTCATGAGCTTGGCCATTTTCGATGACATATACAACCTCTGCAATCTTTGCTTCAAAGGGAAATACCTCATCTGTTTAAAGGGTATCTGTTTACCGCCTCCACGAGGAACATTTGAACTATCAGCTCCATTTTGTCTCCACCTAGAACTTTTGCATATGACACATTCATCAAGATTGATGTATTCATTTCAGAACAACATACAACAATTGGGGCATACATCCCACGTTTCATATGTGAAGCCGAAATCTGTAGTGATCTTTTGAGCTTTATAGTAAGAATCAAGATGTTTCGCACCCTCAGGGAAAGCTTCATTCAACAACTCAAGTAACATGGTAACAGAAGTGTCACTCTATTGATTTAGCACCTTCATATGTAAAAGTCGAACAATGAATGACAAAGATGTGAACTTCTGACAACCCGGATACAATTCACTCTGAGCATCCTGTAAAAGTTTGAAATAATTTTCAGTCTCCACATCTGGACCTAACTGTGGATCAGTTGCAAGTGGTTTTGCTACATTGGGATTAGTTGGTGCCTGTGGTTCATCACCTACAACACTTGTACTAGGAACTAAAATACTAGTAACATCGTGTATCATTCCCACCATATCATCCCTAATGTTTTCATTCACTAAGGCTTCATTATCTCGGTTACCATGCACAGAAGTATATGACTCTCCATGATTAATCCAATGTTTGTATTTGTTTAAAAAGCCATTTGAAATCAAGTGCTCTCGGACAAGATGATAGCGATTCTCACATTTCCTACATGGACAACAAATCATCGAACTTGTAGCCCTATTGGTGTATGCAAACACTAGAAATCGATCGATCCCATTCATGTATTCTCTCGACATCCTATTGGGCAAATCAATCCAACTCTTGTCCATTTTGTTTACTTCTCCTAAATATATATTCTATATACATGAACATGCATATTAATTAACCATAACAACAATTCTAATATTTTATACATCATAAATGCACACATTCCAACAGGTGAGCAAATATATCATGGACAAAAATGCAAACATTCCAATAGGTGAGCAAATATATCATGCACAAAAAAATTGACATGTGTTTATGACTTGTAACCAAAGAAAGTTGTTCATTCATTAGCATTCACTTGGCTGGTCAAACAAAAGGTGAGACTGATGAGTAAAACTTTAAAATCATTTATTTGTAAAAAAAAGAAAATAGTAATGAGGGGCGCCACATTATGCAAGACAAACAAAATAAATAAAACTATTCTCATTCACTAAATATTATTTATCTCATGTGTATTATCTCCTTTAAGAGCCTTGTATCTTTGTTTCTCAAAAGCAAAATGCTAGTTGTGACATTTCACAATCATATCAATTCTTTTATCTAAGTTACCATTTAATGTTATGCCATTCTCACTCTGTAAAAGAGCTACAAATACAAGCTTTTGTGATTTTATGTTTTGGGAATTTTGTCTATAAAAAGTATGACCAGTTTCTAAGAATGGTAGCATTTGAATTTGAGACTAATGGTTTTCTTGTTTGATCAATTGGAGATTTGAACCACTTGATTTCTGCCACCATGAGTGGTGTCACTTGTTTCCTTTGGTTTCCTGATCAGCTCAACTCTAATCTCCGCAAGCTTGCTGTCAACCTCATTCCATTCCCAAGACTCCACTTCTTTATAGTTGTCTTTGCACCGCTTACATCTCGTGGGTCTCAGCAATACCGTGCCCTTACAGTTTCTGAACTCACCCAGCAGATGTGGGACGCCAAGAACATGATGTGTGCTGCAGATCCTCATCATGGCCGCTACCTCACAGCATCAGCCATGTTTTGTGGCAAAATGAGCACGAAGGAGGTCGATGAGCAAATGATTAATGTACAGAACAAGAACTCATCATACTTTGTTGAGTGGATCCCAAACAATGTTAAGTCCACTGTTTGTGACATCCCGCCGACGGGTCTGAAGATGGCTTCAACCTTTATTGGAAACTCTATTTGAATCCAAGAAATGTTCAGGAGGGTCAGTGAGCAATTCACAGCTATGTTCCGTAGGAAGGCTTTCTTGCATTGGTACACTGAAGACGGAATGGACGAGATGGAGTTCATAGAAGCTGAGAGCAACATGAATGATTTGGTCTCTAAGTACCAGCAGTATCAGGATGCAACTGCTAATGAGGAAGGGGAGTATGAAGAGGAAGTGGGTTATGAGGAGGATGTTTAAAGACAACATTGCCATCTAAAATAGGGGTGTTTGGTAACTGAAATTGTGATTTTGTTGTGTTTGAATATTTCTAGTATGTGGGATTGCTTTGTTTCAATGTTGGATCCCAATCTTTCGGTCTGCTCTTTGCTTTAGCTTTGTTATTCTCACAGTTTACTGGTTTATTTTGGATTCCTGTTCTTTGGAAGTAGTATATGCTAAAATGCGTCATTATTGGCTGTTTTCTATTTCTTTGAGTGAGAATTATAGAATTTTGCAGCACAGATTGACTGTTGAACTTTTTTTTTTTTTTTGATCGGCAAAAAATAAACTTTATTGATGTAAGAGTCAAGCACAAAGTACAAAACAAAATACATCAATAAATAAAAGGAAGTGCAAAGCATCACAATGAGCTAAATCATCCCAACTAGGTTGGCACAAAAAAACCCATTCTATCATTTGCTAGCACTCCCAGAGTTGGTGAGAAACCAACAAGAAAACAATGAGAAAAACAGACCAAAACCACACAAAGACCCAGACTGGTGGCAACCCCAAGCACACAACTGGTAGACACCACCACTACAAACATCAAGAACAGAACACACCTACAACCAAGGCCACCAAATAAGCAACCTAAGAAGCCCTCTGGAACAGCATGGGCACTTGCCATGAACTCCATTCAGACCAACAACCAAATCAAACCAAGAAGCAAAACACCCAACCAAAGCCACACTGAAGTAGACCGAAAGAAACATCAGGCTGAACTACACAACAAATGTTGCTGCTAGTTAAGCTAACACAATAGCACCAAATCAAGGCAAACACCAGGAATAACACCAATTCAACAACCCAATAAGCACACTCAATCACCATACCTGAAGCAAGGAATTGCTCATCAACAGTAGTAGACAACTAAGGAAAACAGAACTGGTGCCTTGTAATCCAACAGAAACAGCAGCCTCATAAACCAGTAACTTGAACGGGTGCCTTGAAACCAGTAGAAACAACAACCTTATCCACAACTAACCTGCTACTAGCAGGCTAGTAGCACCAATGCAAGCTTAGTACTCTACAGCTTGATGCTAATGCACACTCAACTGATGCCTTGTACTCCAGCAGAAACAGCAGCCTTATCCACAATAGCAGACTTCAACCTTACAAACCAGCACCTGAACTGGTGTCTTGTAAACCAGCCCAGATCTGAACATTACTGAACATATGAATCTGAGCAGACCGAGCAGCTTGCAGCAACAGACCCAATTTCATCGCAGAGCTAAGCAGACCAACCAGAACAGAACTTAGCAAACCAACTGAATACCAACTCTACATAGCCACAAATCCAACTTAATTCTCTAGCAGACCTTCCACAAGACTAATCCCCAAGACTATGCATCCACAAACTCAAACACCATTCCAAAGGTGCAAGATCAGCTGACAACTTAATTAAGCAAGCTAACATGTGTATAGCCAACTAGCAGCATACATCAGTAGATCAGCATAATTCCTTGAGCTAATAATTCCTTGTGCTCATTATGCTAGCATAATCTTCACAGCGGCACATCCATAGATAGCAACTCCCAACTCCAAGCAGCCTAGCCTAGCTTCACTTTCCAGAATTGTGTAGCACAGAATTAGGAGCCAAAGCTAGAACACCAGCAGAGCATAGCAGCAGAGCAGAACCAAACATTCTAATGCCCCAACAGTGCAGACTCAACAAGGCCTCAGTTCAAATGCCCCAGTCCAGAGCTAACACCAATCACAACAAATCAAAATGCTGCTGCATAGCCAATTCACAATGCTGCATAACCAGAGGAAAAACACAACTACACCAGAGAACCCCAATTCAAATAAAAATGAAACCTCAATATGAAATTCATGAGCTCATTATGCTAGCATAATCACCATCCATAGATACACGCACCCAACTTCCAGGCATGTTGCAGCTTTAATCACAGAATCAGCAGCAAACAGAATCAGCAGATTGATGAGCACTCCAGGCTGGTCTGGTATAAAATGACTTATTTTGCAATATACAAACACATATAACAACAAGCATTAAACCTCTGATGGCCTGAACTTCATCTAACAAACCACAACCAATCAAACAGAATAGAACCAACAAGCAAAACCACCAGGTGAAGACAAAACAAAACACCTAACCACTCTTCTGATGCAAACTAGTTTTAGTCTAACAGTCACCTTGGCAATCACCTTATCAGATCAACAAAACACAGATGAGCATAGAAGGCACAGAACAGATAGCCTTCCAGCAGCAAAAGCACAATCTAGTAGACAAACAAAGAGCCCAATCAAAACCACTACCAATCAGACAATACAGCAAGATCACAATCTACAGATGACCATATACCACCATAGCAGACAACATGACAGAACAACAACATAGAAACAACAGATGCCTCCTTTCCTCAAGGAAACCTAACTAGCAGAGAAACACTCCTCGAAACCTAACTACCAGCCCACCATAGCAGTCCACCAAAATCAATCAGCAAGACTTGCAGCCCTCCACTACCTATACAAAACTAGCACATAACAATGCCCAAACTGACCAGGAAAAAACACCACCAGCAGGAACACCAGAGGACAGATAACTTGCAGCCAATAAACTACACCAGCAGACCAGCACAGATAACAGTTGCAGCATCAACTCCCATTCCTAATACAGAACTGGACCTGCTGCAAGTTAAAGACTACATCATTGATAGAAAATTCGACTTTGGCTGGGGATGCCTTAACCCACAAAGCTATTCTTGCTTTGACAGTCTCACATAAAACTTCCAGATTTGGCTGAGAACCCTTAAAGACGCATTCATTTCTATGCTTCCACGTAGACCAACAGATTAACTGTTGAACTTGTCCAATACTCGCTAAGCTCTAATCGAAGCTCTGCAAATCTTATGCCCAATTAGCTACTGTATATATATATATATAGCATGCATTTGTAGTTCAATGAGCAACATGCATTCAACAGAGACCTTGAGTTGCTTGTAATTTTGTGCGTTTTGTTTAATTATTATCTGGAGGGGAAGGGACTTTCGAACCCTTCCTGATATACACAATAAGCTTCAAACTTGGCCATGAGCTTATGTTTTCTATTTTTTGCCCTTGGAAAATAGTCATTTGTTTCGACATGTGGTTTCTGCATTTAGACGATGATCATTGATAGCAGCATTTTTTGATCACTTTTAATTGAGTTTTTGCTATTTAGTTGGAAATTCTTTTGTCCTTTGGACAAAGCTGTAACAAATCTTTCTGGGTTTTGGAAGTCGGGGAACTATTTGGCCTTCAATTATAGATGTCTATCATTTACAATTCTTTTGGTCTACCAGCCATTGAATGAGAAAGTGGGAGAAGAGAACTGCAACAATGGAGAAATGAAGGTGCATACTACCTATCATTTCTGACCCCTTTTGAAGATGATGTTTACACAATTTTCAGATTCCAGAAGAATAAATTGCTGGAAAAATTATTTGGTGTTCATGAGGCATCATGTGATGGTACTTCTCATCAGTCACAAATTCTCATGTCCTTTTAGGTTCTCCAATCACTCAATAAAAAATTGTAAATTTCACATTTTTTATCAATCACAACTTTTAAGGCATTATTTGGCGATACCCAAAATCAATCAATTGCTTCTCAAATCACTGACCGTTTATCCCGTTGGCTCTTTTTAGGGCCCAGAAGATACCAATAATCCACAATTTATCCCAAACAACCCCTAAGTATTATCTATCTATTCTCATTCACACATCTAATTTTCGTACAAATCAAACACACACACAACAACACAAATTCTTGAACTGTTTTATTCTTAATGAAAAGAGTTTCAATGAATTGATGAGCAGGGAGAAACAGACGATAGAAGGCCAGAGGAGAGTAGAGGAAAGAAAAGAAAGGCTATACCTGGATGCCGGAGGGAGAACCAAAGACACGCTGTTGTTGCCGCTGCAAGAGAGACGGTGTTGCCGCTGCTATAGACGCAGTTGTTGCCACTGCTACAGACGCTGTTGTTGCCGCTGCAAGAGAGACAGAATGACGACTGGGAGAGAAGGAAGGTATGTGTGAGCAAGAGCAACAGGAAAGAAGCGGGTTGGTTACCTAGACGCTGCTGTTGCCGGTGCAAGAGAGATAGAGTGACGACTGGGTGAGAAGGAGGGAGAGAGCAGTGAGATTAGGGCTTTTTTTTTTTATCTGAAGAGATAACAGAGAATTTGGGAATATCAGGAAAGAGGGAGAGTGGGAAAGGGGGCTTTGGCATGAAATTAGGAATTATTATTTGTGACGATATTAAGGTCGTCGCAAATGAAAGAGAAAAACATAAAATTTTGCGACGGATTGGCAAAAGTGCGTCGCAAAACAGGGGAAAAAAAATTGAAATCAGAAAAAAGTTTCCACATTTAACTTACCGTCGCATATAACCTTATTTTTTGCCACGGTCTAACTTTTTCCGTCGCAAAAACTATAAATTCCGTGACAGCACTTAAACCATCGCAAAAAATAAGCTTTTGCGACGGCGCTTAAACCGTCGTAAATTGTTCCGTGTCAAATGCTCCTTTTTCTTGTAGTGGGTTCATAATGTGTGATATCAATATGTATGAATTTTTTTTTTATATATTATTATTCATAAATTAATTATATTACCGATAAAAAAAAAAAAGGCACAACTCTAACATAAATGAAAGATTTGTATTAAAAGCATGAATGGACTTGTATCATGCACACAAGATTGTACCACTATAAAAATATAATTATTTTTTACTATTCCACTAGAAAACAATTTCTTCTTTTTTTTTTCTTGTCCTGTGATATTCTCTAAGTGAAAATTCGTTTACATATGTATTTGTCGTTTATTTATTTTTTATTTTAAATATAAATATAACAAAATTATCAGATTAATTTAATTTAATTTTTTATAAATAATTTACATACAATGGTTTAAAAATTGAATGCATTTAAGTACCAAAATAAAGCTTGCGGTAATAGATCCATGGGTACATCTACTTACTCTCTTTATTATCTATTTTACAACTCAATTAAACAATCGGATACAACACTCTCCATGGAATGAGTTTCATCATTTTGCAGGTTCCACATCTACATAATATGATTGTGTTTGAATTTTTTGAGTCTCATATTTATATGATAGAGTTGTATTCAGTTTATAATCAAATGTCTAAAACAATTGAGTTAGTTAAAACCCCAAGTGGCTAGTGCTTGAGACTAGGGCTTAGGGTCTACTCTCCTTATATCTTAGGTTCAATTTCTTCAAATAACATAAAACCTTTGAGATCGTAGAAAATAATAAAATCTATTTCGAAAGGTTTGTTTCGACTAGCTGGTCCATCCTGCATAACTTTAAAAAAAATTAAAAAAACAAAAAAATTGAGTTAGTTGATAAAGGACTACGTTTTAGAGCGGCGACCAATTCCAAAGTGATGACAAATGAAGTCTTTCCCACGCATGGCATACAAGTGTCTTCTCCAAGCCACCAACTTACTCCATCTGTCAAATTACATATGTATATATAATATATTCGTTATCTATTTCTCTAGAGTTTTTGTTGCATTGCACTGTCTACATGCATGCAGATAATACAATATACTTAATATGAGTAGCCAAGACTTTGCTATTCTCACCACAATGTCGACTCTCTCTTCAATCTCATGTAACCTCATCATCAAGAAAACAATCCCATTCTACATATCTACTAAATTAATAGTGTCCTGTAATGCTGCAATTTCTCATAAAACCCCAAAACATATCTTTGTTTCAGGCCACCAGTGTTTAACCCAAAAACTGACCAACCATCAAAAACTCTGCCGGAGTTCCCTTCGCCGCCCGACACCAAACCTTTTGTCCCGCCGGAGGTGCCTCGGACTCCGAATGTTTCGGATTTTAACTCGGTTCCACCAGAGAAGCCCGCCGACCCTCCGCCGCTGTCACCCGGACCGAACCCGAAATTTCCTGGCCCACCAAATCTAGAGCTACTGGTTCCGGACGAACCTCGGTCGCCAATACCACCTGGTCTGGAATGGCTGCCGGATGTGTTTCCGCCACGTGCACCACAGGTCATACCGCAGAAGCCACCAGAGGTGGGGCCATCGTGTTGGATATCACCCAAGTGAGGTGATTAGGCTAACCCACTTTGGAGAAAGTGGGGTGGCAACCGCCCCACTTACATTGTCTTGTCCCTCTCTTCTGATTGTGTATATATAGAGGAAGGGAGGAGAGGTTAAATTGTGAGCAAACCGAGAGAACCAAGAGGAAAGAGAGTGAAAGATGTGAGGCGGAGAGACCGTCTCTCTCGGTGTGAGCGAGGGAGATGGGTGAGTGAGGAGAGTGTGAGCTTCTCCTCTATTGTAATCTTTATGTAATCTCTTCATTGTTATAGTGATAACCGGTTACTCTGTCGTGGACGTAGGCATTGAGGCCGAACCACGTTAAATATGGTGTCTCCTTCTATGTGGGTGTGTTTTTCTACTTGGTATGATTTCTACAAGGTCTTGGGCGGGATCCCCGATCCCAACAAGCGGTATCAGAGCCTCGTCGGTGGCATTTCGAAACAAAAATAGTGTGATTTTTGAAATTGCCCAGAAATTAAGTTGCTCGAAATCAGGTTTTGAGCATAGCAAGAGTAAGGTCTTGATGAAAGGAGTCTAGAAATGCAAAGCAGAACCACTGAGGAGGCTGGGCGCGCCCTTATGCGCCCCCTGAAGATAGCCCTTGAGGCCTAGTCGCACCACACGCTTCTACGCATCGAACAGTCTGTCGGCGCATCTGCCCAGTTGCGACCACACGCCACATGCGCGGAGAAGGTTGAAGACGAGACGCGTGGCGCCACATCATCGCCACGTGGCACCACGTCAGTCAGGGTTCGGCCACGTGTCTGTTACGTCAGCGGACTAGTCAGCACCACGTGGCAGCCAGTCAACGCCACGTTAGCATGCAGAGGAGCGATCTAGTGGTGCGCAGCTAAGGTGGAGCCACAGGAGAAAGGATCCAGTGCTTCGTGACTAAGGTGTAGCCGCAAATCTGAGGCGTCCGAAATGTTTTGGCTTGATCTAAGCCATTCGGAGTCCGTTTCTGACGATCCAATAGTGCTTTCCAACTGTTTGGAGTATTCCGGACACATCTGCATGGTCAGATTTTAGAATTGGAGTTTATGTAAAAGGTAAGAAGATCAAAGTGGCAAATAGCGTCAGGTGCAGTGGATGGAATATTCTGTTGGAATACAGAATATTCTGTTGAAATACAGAATATTTCCTAAACTTCTGAAAATTGCAATTTGGCCCAGAATTTTTAGAAAATTATGGTGTGGCCCAGCTTTCGGGGATGTTTTTCAATGAGGTCCCTGGAAGTGCAGTGAAGGTTAGTCCTAATTAAACAGATTGTTCCGGACGCAGCCGCAATGTCAAAATAGTGAAATTCTGAACAATTTTTTAAAGATTGTCAAAACATGGGAGTTTGTCACCTTTAATAGTCAAAAGAAGGTTGCTGGATATTGTGGAATGCTATGGATTCACTGAAGAGATTAGAATGGGCAGATTCTGACTAGATTGGACAACCAGATACAGATCGAAATAGATCATTGAAGACCAAAAGAGATCAGGCTTGATCAAATGGCAAATCAAGGGAGATTAGGATTGGTCAGGGTGCTCAGAGGATTGTAGAGACGATTATCTCCGGTGTTGATCGGAGGATCTGGTTCAATAAAAAAGTTCATTCACCGATAGATGATTTGGCAACAAGTATAGGCTCAAGGAAATGCTGTGGCTATTGGAGCTACTGTATATGAGTAGGTACTGATGGTATGTGGACGTGTTGAACAATAGTTGTAGAGGAGCATACTAAGCGCAGAAGCACAAATGCAAACATGCAGCAGTGCAAGGGTACGCTAGAGTGTCGTACAGAGGCGCGAGAAGAGTATGTAGCAATGGGTTGTTAAAAGTTCACATGAACTTCCAGACAGAGAAATTGAGACGGATAAAACGCAAGAGTGCGTGCCAAGGAGTGGCAAGTCTTTTTTCTCTATGGTGGTTTCTTTAGTTCCATGGCAGAGGAGGATATAGTTGATGCGGATCTCTCAAGTGAGCTCGACGCAGGGAGACTAGAAGCCATGGGTGCGAGCACTATGCAAGGACTTGCATAGCTAACGATGCTTTGACAGATGGAGCTACTGCCAACCATCAATCTACTGGATAGAAAATCAGGGATTGCAAAGGCACAGACAACAAGCGTATGTGGAAATGCTAGGAGGTTGTTCAGAAGTGTAGAGGGCAAAGGCTGATAGTTCAGAGGAAAAGCTCCGAGCAAAGAAGACTAAGAACGTTGATGGGATAAACAACGAGTTTTCTATTGCCCCAATGACTGGTCCTGCGAGATAATGCATGACAGTCAAGGGCATCCCAACAGGGGGTGTCGGATATCTTGGTTGTGCAAGTTCAAGCATAGCAAGTGAAGACATCTGAGACATGAAGCGTAGAAGAGATCTGTAGGACATAGGAGTGGAGGCTCTCTCCAAATCAGAGAGTGGTGTGAGTTGAGTTAAGGATGTAGGATTCCCTCTTCCTCTTATATCTCTGGTGTGTTATCCCTAGCTTCAGGGGATGTAAACGTCTCAGTGAGGAGATGCAGACTATGGTGAAATTTGGATGTGACAAGATTAACGGCAGGGGGTGCTATTATTGATCACCTCACATGGGTTGAGGGGGTGATTTATCGGATATCACCCAAGTGAGGTGATTAGGCTAACCTACTTTGGAGAAAGTGGGGGTGGCAACCGCCCCACTTACATTGTCTTGTCCCTCTATTCTGATTGTGTATATATAAAGGAAGGGAGGAGAGGTTGAATTGTGAGCAAACCGAGAGAACCAAGAGAGAAGAGAGTGAGAGATGTGAGGCGCAGAGACCGTCTCTCTCGGTGTGAGCGAGGGAGACGGGTGAGTGGGTGAGTGAGGAGAGTGTGAGCTCCTCATCTATTGTAATCTTTCTGTAATCTCTCCATTGTTATAGTGATTACTAGTTACTCTCCCGTGGATGTAGGCATTGAGGCCGAACCACGTTAAATATGGTGTCTCCTTCCGTGTGAGTGTGTTTTTTTGCTTGGTATGATTTCTACAAGGTCTTGGGTGAGATCCCCGATCCCAACACACCGCACCCATTACAGCTTGATATTCCACTACCTGTATCCAGCTGATTCAAGTTGACAAACCACTTTTCAAATTCAATGTGACAATCCATTAGAAATTCTAAAAGAATTTTCTCTTTTATATATTTTTTAATTAACAATCAATTATATATTTTACATATTATTAAATTAAAAAAAAAATTGATTTACTAAATAGACTTGTATAGACCGCGCGAACTACGCTCCACGCGCAAGGGCGCGAATGGTTAGTTCTTGCTACTACAGTTAGGACTCATGTCACAGTTCTGAATCTAATCTCACAAAGTGCAATGTAAGACTGATAAATCACCAAAGAGTCCAAATCCGGCAAATCGTTTTGGAAAATCGATTTTAATCAAAAAGCGCCAAACATGGATTGCTTTGCCAGATTTTAGAGTCGCCACCTAAATATTTTGTTTTGGGGAAATTTAGGAAACCCTAACTCGTGCCTAAGGCCACGTGTCCTCATCACCAAAGTTGTCTCGGCTCGAGAACTTGGGTACGAGAGGGGAAGGTCATGCAATGAGCACCCCCGCTCGCCCGATCAAAGATCGGTCACTACTAATATGATATATTGTTTTTGAAAACACATGTGTTCTTATTCCGGTTTATTAGCTAGCTTACTATGTGATGTGCACAGCATACAAGTATAGACTAAATCGCTCAAGTTGAAACAAAACATCTCATGTTCGTTTGTTTGAAAATGGTTTGAAAGTGCTACTCGCAAGTAGGCTAAGTCGTGGATTTGCCACCCTCAAGTGGGCTTAGAAAACAACATGATTTTGCCACTCTCAAGTGGGCTTAAAACGCACATTTCGATGAATTGTTCCAATTTAAGCAATGAAGCCTTTATCCACAAGCATTCATGCAGTTAAACACTCAAGCAGATAGCCTCATGGCAAGCATGTTATCATGGCATTCACTCACATACATGCAAGGATGCTAAAGTGAAAACACTCACAGTGTACTCCGAGCCAAAACAGAAGCTAGTTAGTAATCATTCATGATCCTAGCTATGTTAAAATGGATAATGCAACACATGCAAAAATGCAACTAAAATAGGCTCGGCTATCTAAGATGGCATATGAATGCGACATTTGATACATGTATTCAAATTGGCATTGAAATACAATGCAGTTAGTATGATGCGCCGAGCCCAGTGCATGCAAGACAGATGAATGAATGCAAACATGCAAAGCATAAGTATTGCTAATTGAAATATGCCCTAATCTAACCACTGAAAGTAGGTAAATAAAAGGGAGAAAGAAATGGGGGTTAGAAAACATGCATCACACACACACACACTTATTACAAAATTCGCCCTTTCGACGGAAGGTCCGAATAATAAGCTAACTAGCTAATCTAAGCTAATTAAACTAATTATTACAAATCAAAACTAATTAACTAATCCTAGTTAACTAATTATTACAAAACAAGCTAATTAACTAACAAGTTAACTAACTAGTTATTACAACTCAAATTGATAGCTAAGTACATTAACTACTTAAGTACAAAAACGAATGCATTAGCTAACTTAAACAAAGCAACTAAGTAAAGAAAATAGAAGGGGCCTCGGAGCGAGAAGCGCATGCATGCTCGGTCGCCTCGTCCGGAAATCCTTGGCGATGCCCCAACTTGCCTCTGTTTTCAATTGTTCTCAGAACACTGTACAAAGCTTCAAATAGCTTTTGCTCTACCATGGGGACCTCCAGGAGCATGGCCGACCACTTAGTGGTGTTGCCAACCACTTGCCGACCACTTGCCTTTGCTGCAGACCAGAAAAAGTGGTTAGCCAGCCACTTTTACTGGTCTGCCGACCAGAAAATGCTGCACTTCTCCAGTTTGCTGCAACACAGAACAAAAAGGGGCATGGCAATGTATTTGCAAGATATGTGTGCACAACCACCCTCCCTATCATTTCATGATCTCAAGAGAGTGTGGTTCTCGACTCTCGGGCCACCAACCGAGCATCGCAATGCATGATGGCCGAGACGCCAAGATTGCACAATTCAATGTAAATGAATGCACAAACAACACATAAAGCCTTAACCTCTATCATGCATGATCAAGAGGGTCGGCGACTGAGAAACGAGGCACGTTTCATCCCTTCAAGTATGAAGCGTCCCTCATTTCTCATGTTTGGATTGACGTCCAATCTAAACCAATGCAATACATGCACATGGAAATACAATGCAATGCAACATGAGAATGGCAAGTATAATGTAAACAACATAAGTATGCGACCACATAATGCAATGCAACAAGCATGCAACAACATAATGCAATGCAACAAGTATACAACATGCTAGTCTACCAATGCTAGGATGACATGCACAAAATTCCAAACACAATGCAAGGCATGCACACACTATGCAATGCATGCATATACAAACAACATGGAATGTAACAACATGCGAACAACATGCAAACAAACATGCTCAATGGACTTAAATCGAATATGGACAGACCTCAATCATGCCCAAAACAGTGGCCAAAATGCTGAAATGATGGCATAAAATGCGAGACAATGCATGCACATGCTTTAGCCCATTAACTAAGCATAAGAGCACAACTCTCAAACATGAGCAAGGAGTGACAAATATGGAAGTGTGACCACACTACAAGCTCTGAAATTATGTATGAAATGATGCCAAACCATTCAAACAAACCAAGTATGTCATGCAAGAGGGCCTAAGGCACAAGGCTACTTAAGGAGACTACACAAGAGGCATGCAATACATGGCACAAATGATTGAACCAATCATGGACAAGCAAGGACCAAAACATGTTGCGATGGGAGTTCACAAGTCTAGACAAGCATGCATACGCATTGGTCCCCAAACAAGGAAATAATGCACAACCCTTGAAAGCATTCAAAGGGTGAAAGAAATGAGAACATGGCAATGCTAAATGCTCTTAAATAACATGTGAAATGATGCCAAATCATGTACATGTTACAAATGAAGCATGCTATGGTGCTCAAAACTCAAGGCTAGGAAGGCCAATTGCACTACAGCTATGCAATACAAGAACCATATGACCAAGGCAACCCAAAAAAGTCCTAGAGCATGCCAAAATGATGCTAAAACATGCATGGAGCAAAGCCAAAATAAGCTAGCATGAAGGGCATGCGGCATAGAATATGCAAGGCCAATGAGGAGGATTACACTACACCTACCACAACCAAGCATGAGATGACTTTGCAAACAAAAATTAGAGTTATATTGTGGAAAAATATGACCAAATACACACTGAAATGGTGGCCCAAAAGCCTAGGCAAGATGGCATATGCATTGGCTCATTTTTAAGGCATAAAGCACCAACCCTCCAAAGCATTGAAATAGTGAAAGATGTGAAGACATGGTAGTGAAACATGCTCTAAAATCACATACTAAATGATGCCAAATCATGCAAATAGCCCAAGCAATGCATGCTAGTGGCTTGGAAACTCAAAGCTAGTGAGCATAAATGAACTATAGCTATACAAAGCAAGGCATGCATGGCCCAAAACACTTAAATCAAAGCTTAAGCATGGTAAAATATGAACAAAATCTTCTTCGAGTTGAGCCAAAACATGCTAGAATGATGGTCCAAAAGCATGATGCATGTTAGGCTAGTATGCAAGATTACACTACAAGTGTAGAATGCATGCAAGTGGTGACTCAACCAAGCTAAAATAGAGGTATGGCATGGTAAAACAACACCAAAAACAAGCTGAGATATGCCAAAATGGGCTAGCAAGTCATGCTAAAACATAAGGCATACAAGGCTAGTTTGTGAGGATTACACTACAAGTGTAAATAGCATGCAAAGGGTGACCAAACCAAATCAAAATAGAGGTATGCCATACTGAAATAAGGCCAAAAATAGGCTGAGATGGAGCGAACATATGCTAAATAAACATGCACAAACATGAGGCCAATAAGGCAAGCAACCAAGATACAAGGAGAGGGGATGACCCCCTCCGATTTAGGACCTTAAAACACCCTTGCCACTACTGAAATTCCTCTAAGTTTTAGTGGTGAGAAGGCCAAAAGGAGGTGGTCCCAATAGCTTAAAAGAATAGCACAAAAACAAAGCCAAACAAGGCACAAGAGGGGGTAGACCACGCCCAACACCAACAAGGCCTTAAAAAAATATTTAGAACACTAAAAATCAGAACTTTTTGTAGTAGAAAGTCAGGCCAAAATAAGCATGCAAATAGGTCCAAAAGCTTAATCAAAACAAAGGTTTAAAGGGTTAAAAACTCACCCTTGTAGAATCACTTCAAAGCTGCAACTCTAGCAACCTTTTTGAGTTCAAACCAATCCAAAAACTCCAAAACTAGCCTCAAAGTGCCTCAGCTCCAAGAGTATGGTGTTTCACTATGTGTTTGTGTGAAAAAGTGTGAAAAAATTACACTTTTGAGCACAAAAATGAAGAGGAAGAGCAATATAGAGATAGATGGTATATGTATAGCTCAAGCAAGTTTTTTTGAACCTGGAGAAGGGAGAGGGGGTCTCCCTTTTATAGAAAAACAAGGTTCAAGCTTGTTGAGGAAGCTAGGAGCTCCAAGCAATCCCTCCATACACGTGTATGGAGGATGCTTCTTGTGCCCAACAGCTGGCATAGCTGGCATGGAAAATATTTGTACAAAGTGCAGGAAAGCTGCTGACCAGTTGAAGTGGTCGGCCAGCTACTTTTACTGGTCAGCCAACTACTTTTCTGGTCGGCGAAGACAAAAAGTGGTCTCCCAGAAAGAAAAATGGTCTCCCATCGGGGAGAGGTGGTCTGCACCAGGAAAGCAAGGTGGTGGCATGGTGGGAGACCACTTTTTCCAGCTGCAAACCACTTATAGACCACCAAAAGTGGTCAACGACCACTTATAGACCACCAAAAGTGGTCAACGGGGAAGAAAACTGGCTGGCGGGGAAGAAAAGTGGTTTACGGGGAGAGAAACTGGTCCAACCCTCATTCCACCCTCCAAGCAAGGAAAACAAGGTTTGTGCCAAAAACAAACCAAAAAGGATGCAAGACAAGAGTCCGGGGGTCGAGGCGCACAGCCGAAAGCCTGGAAAACGAGTCTATGGGCACCAAAAGTGGTCTACGAGGGAAAAGTGGTCTACGACCACAAAAAGTGGTCTACAAACCTCTCTCTCCCTCCAAGGAAGGGAAAACAAGGTATGGTCCACAAACCAAGCCAAAACACAAAGAATTCAGAAGCTCGGAGGCAAGGCACTCAGCCGAAAACTCCGAAAACTCGAAACGAGCACAAACATGCACAATCATCGAGCACTCAAACGATAACGTCTGAGTCTTAAGGTCGGTCAAAAATGGGTTGTCTACAACTTGCATATCATTTTTTTTTGAATTATTTGGTTTATGGGGTGTGATGTGGTTCTTGTAAGGCGTTTGAATTCATGTGCATATGCTTCATGTGGTTTTCATTGTTAATCAAAAAGGAAACTTAATCAATTTGGTAATTTTGTATACTAAAATTTTATTCCAAAACATCAATATGGCTCTAATAACTCGTTCTAAACATAGGCTTTGCAATACATCAATAAAATATCAATTTAACAAATTTGTTTATTTATTTGTTTTTTAATCGGTAATAGAGTAATCACAATATCTAAAATCCAACACTTACAAAGATTAGCAACCATCACTAGCCCAATTTAAGAAAGAAATAAATAATTACATACAATTTCATATTGACGGAGAAATAAACACCATAAGGTGCATCAAATCTTTTACTATAGGTAGGAATGTAAGAAAAACTAAAAATGCTGACTAAACCGATTGAACCAAATTGAACGTGTCATATTTGGTTGGTATTTTAATATGAATCAGTATGCTCAGTTTTGAAAATTATTTTTTTTCGATTTTCGATTCGGTACCAATTTTGACATATTCTACACTAATTTTTACCGAAACCGACCGTAGGTGTTTATATATAATAAAATTATTGTTCTAGGTTTTGCTTTTATTTTAATGTTAAGAGTTTGGTTCTTAAATTATATTTTATTTCTAATTCTAATTTAGTAAAAGCTTTAAGCATTAGTATTTATTAATTTTTTTTTTTGTTTTTATTTTTGTGAATAGTTGGATTGGATATGGTTAAAATTATGTACAAATGGTTAATTTAATATTTTTATATAAATTATTTATTATACTACAAATTTAAGAAATGATTCATTTTGAAAGTACTTAAACCGATTAAACCACATTGATCCGAACCGTTTGAATCAGTGCCGTTTGGTAAAAATTTTGGTCTGCGTTGATTTTCAATATGATAAAACGGACATTATCAGTTCGGTATAAAATTTCACCTAAATACCGACCGTCCCGGACCGATTATATCCCAAACTATAGAAGTTGAACTTGTGATATTACACAATCACTAGAAGTTGGTTAAATTTTAATCTTACATTTAGTTTCATGGTAGATTTCTAAACTATATACACAAAAAAAAAAATTTTCAAAAATTGGTTCAAATTTATTATAAATATGAATTTATAATACATCAATTAAATTTCAACTTTACATTTGGTTTCATGCAGATTTTTTTAGATCAAAATTCAGAGAGGGTAGACTTATTGTGATAAATAAATACAAAAATCAACCATAGATTAAAAAGAAAATTGAAAAAAAAAATGGTTGTCTTTGTTGTGCTAGAATTCTTGCCTACCTTTCGCTAGAGCTAATAATGCATAGGCTTTTTGAGATGTCATTAAAATTAAATTTATTTTAAGAAGTTTTTTATTTGATTTTATTTTTTAAATAGATCTAACACGTTTGAACTCAAGTTTAAATGACTTAATAGTTAAGTTACTTGATTAATTAAACATGAGTTAATGGTATTGTATGTATTAGATTTAGAATTTTTTTATATGTTTGTAATATAATTTTTTTTTTTTTTTGATATCTTAATGCAATTAACTAAACGACTTTTAGTTGTTAAGTTAACTCTGGCTCCTAATTGAACAGTAATTAATGGAATTGTATGTATTGGGTTCAAATCTTCTCTATTATATTAGATTGTAATGAAATTTTGACGTTATTGAATGGTTGAGGAAAGATTATTATTATTATTATTATTATTATTAATTTGAAAGAATAACTTTATATTAATATTTTATGACTGTTAAATAAAATGAATAAAAAAAAATTCTTTTGATATTTTGAAGTTAGTTGTCATGTGTTGATAAAAAAAAATTAAATTAAAATAAATAAAATAATATTTAAATAGCACAGAGAAAGAATAAAAGATTAGATAGTGTATTCAAAAAGTATATACTTAAAATGCAAACCCAAAAAAAAAAAAAAAAAAAGTGTATAGTTAGCCTTCGTTTAGAATGTAAGTTGGCTTTTGGTTTTTTTATTTTTTTGTTATTTTAGCTTGAAGCTAAAAAGTCTAGTTTGGGATAAGTTTTTTTGATTTTTTTGACTTTTGTGAGAAAAAAAATGAAATGATTATGATTTGAATATGACATTGTCTTATTGACTTTTTAGCCTATTTTGTCTTTTTGTGACTAAAATAGCCCCAAAATCACATGCCAAACATAAATAAATAAAAATTAAACTAAAATATAACAAAAAGTTTAGGGTAAATTATAAATGAGTGATTCTATTTGTACACCACTAATACTCTCATTGCATACCATTAGTAAATTAAATTTATATTCTAATAATGTCTTTTAAAGAAATGACTATTAAAGATAACATGGAGTGTATTTTACTCATTCAAAAATTTCATATTTAAAAACACAAAATGCTGTTTACACACCATCATCCCTATAGGGTTTAGGGTTTTAACATATAAATATTGTATTTGTTTATCATCTTCACCATTAACATACACTCATAATATCATTCATTATCAATTAGCTCACTTCATTCTCTTCTACATTACCTTTGAAGATTTAGATTTTAAGAATATTGAAATCAATTAGTTATGACAATTTGCACACCATAAATGACACTGAGATGGTTGGTTCCGATATAAACATTGAAAACATTGATTTAAATATTGAAAAAATTAATTTATGACTCAGTTTTTTGGTTTTTTATTTATCTTGTTCGTATGTTAGAAAAATGAGTTTGTTCATTATGTTCGGATAATCATAGTTGAACTTTACACAATATTTGATTATTTATATTTGAACAAAATAATTTTGTTCAAATTATTAAGATTGACCACATATTAAATATTCATACATAAAAAATTGAACATTTTCAGTTAGTTCAGTTAAAATAAATCAAACTTTTATTCATTGTTCAGATATAAATTTTTGAACATATTAAAGTTTGTTCAACTCTGTCACACCCCACTTTTTATTACCCGGAATCCATTACCAAATCCATTAAGTTTATTCAATTTCAGAGATAATATGCGGAAACTCTTTACATCGAGTACAAGAATGAATAATGGTTCTCTTATTCACAACTTAAATTAAATGCAACATGTACATAACTAAATAAAGTGCCCGTAGGCTTACATCTTCCAAGGCAATAGCCCAGTTACACAAAATGATCTCTTGGACCCATACACATTAGCCCTTGGCTTCACAAAATTTGTAACAAAATAAAAGAGCTATCTACTCTTCGTCAAACATGTCCACGCCCTCAGTTTGGCGGGATCACCACATCTTTACCTATACCAAATCCCATAGGGGTGAGCATAAAGCCCAGTAGAAAATTTCTAACAAAGTGTATACAGTTATGCATAATCTCAATAACAATGCATATGTTAACACTGTGCCATGCACCTTTTAAAGAAAATCCATCTTATGCTCGTTTTAAAGATTAGCATGTTTCAATAACCACTATGTAAGATGCCCCGACATTTGACGCAATGCAATGCCATGCTATGCCATTTTCAAAAATAATCATGTGCCCTGATTAAATGAACAATCATCATGCTGACAACAACATTTTCCAAAAATCTCATTAATTCCAATTTCCAATTACTCAAGAGGGGTGGTAAATACGACACTGGTAATCCTTAGGCTGGTGTCTGCAAGTAGACTATACAAGTACTACCAAACTGTCATTTTTACTAGTATTAACCGGAAGGCTCGATACCTATCCGCACGGTTTTCTGGTCTTTTGTAACGCCCTCAAAATAATAACAATAAACCCATCAAATAAGACATGCATTGATATGTAAAAGTTCCATATTCTTCCATTTATCAGAGTTCCATTACAAAAGTATTACATGTTAACAACAAAAGCGAAATGCTGTACGGGCTTACAGCTTTCCAAGTTAACACTTGGTTACAACAAAAGAGTGCTAACTCATTTACACATTAAGCCCTTGGCTTGAATTTACATGTAATACATCAAAAAGTAAAACGACAAAAGTATGTCCGCCTCTAGCCTCCCAAGCTATGTCCTTGGAGGTGGCATGCTACCTGTACCTGAAAATGATATTCCCATATAGGGTGAGCCACAGTCCAGTAGAAATACACTAAACCAACCATGAACAATGACTAAAAGATTAGCAATTGATAGATAGCCAACACTGATACATTCACATAAATCACATATTTATGTCATACGACTTATGAGTCCAAGTTACTTTACATTTTCCCTTTTTCAACAGATATGCATATTAGCTCTATCATCATCTCAACAGATATGTATAAAAACTATATCCCACATTCACAGATAAGCATATAAGCTATGTCCACATTCTCAACAGATATGTATAAAAACAATATCCCACATTCACAGATAAGCATATATAGCTGTATCCACACTTCACAAAGATAAGCATATAAGCTCTATCTTCACTTCTCTAGACAAGCATATGAGCTGTATCTACGGAGTTCATCCCCTATCTTCTCCCAACACTATCCGGTTTAGAGGTACATCCCCCATCTTCCCCTAAACCGCGGAGTACATCCCCCATCTCCTCCTCTACACATAACGTATACAAACACATTGGTTCTATATACAATCACTCAATACATACAATTAATGTATTCTATCAATCGTCAAATTCCATGACACATTCCATTGATTAGTTTCCGTTTGCCTAATCATCATGCATTGTCTACAACAATCACGACTATCCTCCACCGATAGCCCAAAGCAGTTATCTCTATACAGAAAATAAGTGCACAATGGATATTCAATCACATTTCATTTCCTCATTTCTCACAATTAATTATCCCAATTAATCAAACAACGTAACTAGGTCATTATCCATAATTACCATCCCAACCCTTAGGTCCCATTTTCATCAATGATTCAACATTTATTCCATTTCTCTACACCATACATGCTTCTAGGTTTATTATGAGTAAACCCCAAACTTTTGAAAAATAACACAAAAGCCCCAAACTTTCACAAAATTACCAAACCAACCCCCAACATCTAAAAATATCAAAATTTAAAGACAAAATCCATAGAGAGGAGTAGGATATCACTACCTCGAAGTTTGAGCCAAAAAGGAGATGAAGACTCGAAGATCAACGTGCTCCAAATCCAAACTTTTTAAGATTAAGTCGAAGCTTTCAACGCCCTCTATCTTTTTAATAAAGGCCCTAGGCTAGATTCACACTCTAGGGAGATCAAATCTTAGAGAGAGTGTAAGTTTAGAGAGAGAGAGTCTCGGATCTAGGGTTTGAAAGAAAAAGAAAGTGAAAAACTGATGTTCAAAAACGCTACTTTCCGCTGATATAAAACACGCTCGCTCGAGCGAAGCCTTTGTCGCTCGAGCGACCAGACACAGAAAACTCTCGCTCGAGCCAAGAAATTCTCGCTCGAGCCGAAAACTCAGAAGTGCGCTCGAGCGAAAGAATGCTCGCTCGAGCCAACAACTCAAACCCTCAGGTCTACAACCAGCACGCTCGAGCGACAGACTTCTCGCTCGAGCGAAGAACAAACCAGACCGCTCGAGCGAAGAAAGCTCGCTCGAGCCAAGAAATGCAACTCTCAGGTCCAGAACCAGAGGCAAGCTCTCGCTCGAGCGAAGCCACTCTGGCTCGATCCACCAGACACGAACTCAACTCTCGCTCGAGCGACCAACTCCTCGCTCGAGCGAAGGTCCAAAAATCTGGGCAGCAACACTAGGCTCCCAAACACAACCAACCTGTAACAAACCTGCCCAACACATTCTATAACTCAATATACAAAGTAAAGAGGATGCAAACAAGATAATAAACAACTACCAACATCCACGGACATATGTCCGGATCACTGTACAACAAGGGTAAACCCGGGATCGCTATAACCTTCCCCCCTTAAAGAATTTTGTCCCCGAAATTAAGCACAAGTTTTCAAAAACAAGTTTTTCTCCAGTTTAAACAATGTTACATTTTAACATTCAACAATTCGACCCATTACCGGTCATCCCATCCCTTTAACAAGGGGCATTTCACACTATGTAAACAACATATGTACTTTTAACATGCATCAACATTATGCATTATCTTTCCAATTTCAACAATATATTCAACATATATAGTGTTACATTCAACTTCCATATTAGGCAAGTTCCAAAACATACTTCCAATAAACCAAAACATTTTCAATGTTTCACAACTTAAGACATATATAAAAGCTCTTAAGTTCAACAATAGTTCAAAATTTAGATGCAAGATTACATATCAAAAAACAAGTCCGGATATTTTTCACGGACTTCCAACTCACGTTCCCAAGTGGCTTCTTCCACTCCGTGATGTTTCCACAAGACTTTCACCAAAGGAATGGTCTTGCCACGCAGGACCTGATCCCGCCTATCCAAGACCCGAACCGGTCTCTCCTCATACGAGGCATCCTCACCTACCTCTAAATCGGTCCAATCCAACACATGTGATGGATCTGGCTCATACTTCCGAAGCATACTCACATGAAACACGTCATGAGCTCCGGACAACTACGGCGGCAAGGCTAACCGATAAGCAACCTCGTCAATCCTCTCAAGGATCTCAAAAGGACCAATAAATCGAGGGGATAACTTCCCACTCTTCCCAAACCTCATCAAACCTCGCCTAGGCGATATCTTCAGAAAGACATGATCACCTACCTCAAACGCCAAAGGCCTCCTCCTACGGTCAGCATAAGATTTCTGACGACTCTGGGCTGTAACAAGCCTCTTACGGATAAGCTCAACTTTCTCCGTCGTCTCCCTAACCAACTCCGGACCCAACAACGGTGCATCACCCACCTCGGCCCAACAAACTGGAGACCTACACGGTCGGCCATACAAGGCCTCAAACGGTGCCATACCGATGCTAGACTGAAAACTGTTGTTGTAGGCAAACTCTACCAAGGGTAAGTGCCTCTCCCACGTCCCACTGAAATCCAGGACACAACCCCGAAGCATATCCTCAAGGATTTGAATAGTACGCTCGGACTGCCCGTCAGTCTGAGGATGATAGGCCGTACTAAAGGTCAACTTAGTGCCCAAGGCACTCTGCAAGCTCTGCCACAACCTAGCAGTAAAACGAGGATCTCTATCTGAGACGATCGTCACTGGGACCCCGTGCAATCTCACTATGTCCCGAATATACAAGTCGGCTAGATGATCTACCGAATCTCTCACGCGCATAGGAATGAAGTGCGCCGACTTAGTCAACCGGTCCACAACCACCCAAATAGCATCACTACCCCGCTGAGTCCTCGGAAGACCTACAACGAAGTCCATAGTGACATGCTCCAACTTCCACTCGGCAATAGGCAAGGGTTGCAACAAACCCGCTGGCCTCTGATGCTCGGCCTTCACTTGCTGGCAAGTAAGGCACTTTGATACGAAAACAGCCACATCTCTCTTCATACCCCGCCACCAAAACTGGCGACCCAAATCCTGATACATCTTAGTACCTCCCAGATGCACCGCAAGGCGCGAATGGTGAAACTCTCGGAGTACCTCCTCTCGGCAAGACTCCGGTACAAACAAACGGTCTCGGTATCTCATACTCAGGTCGGGATACACCGTCAAACCCTTCTCAACTTTCCCACTGGAGATCTTCTCTCGGAGGGATTCTACCTCAAGGTCACCTCTCTGTGCCTCTAACACTCTAGTCACAAGTGTAGGCTGCGCAACAACAGAAAACAAGGCCGCAGCCTTAACAGATTCGCCCAGTAGCAAATCAAACTCGCCAAGTGCTCCCAACATCTCCCACTCTCGGATGGCTATACTAGCTACATCACTAATAGATTTCCTACTAAGGGCATCGGCCACAACATTGGCCTTTCCCGGATGATAGTGCAACTCAAAATCATAATCCTCGATGAACTCCATCCATCTCCTCTGCCTCAAATTCAAGTCTCTCTGTGTAAACAGATACTTCAAACTCTTGTGGTCCGAGAATACCTCGAACTTCTCACCATAAAGGTAGTACCTCCAAATTTTCAAGGCAAAGATCACAGCCGCTAACTCTAGGTCGTGTGTAGGGTAATTCTTCTCGTGTATTTTCAACTGACGTGAGCCATAAGCTACCACTTTCCCCTCTTGCATCAACACACAACCCAAACCCTCTCGTGAGGCATCACAATAAACCGCATAACCCAACCCTCTCTCTGGAATAATCAACACCGGAGCGGTGGTCAATCTAACTTTCAGCTCTTGGAACAACTTTTCACAAGTCTCACTCCATACAAACTTGACTCCGTTCCGAGTCAGTCTAGTCAACGTTGACGCTAACCTGGAGAAATCTTTCACAAACCGACGGTAATACCCAGCTAATCCCAGAAAACTACGGATCTCAAACACACTCTTAGGTTGTGCCCAATCTTGCACTGCCTCAACCATGGATGTATCAACAAACACCCCTTCCCCGGATACTACGTGGCCTAAGAATTTGACTTCCCTCTGCCAGAACTCACACTTCCCAAACTTAGCATACAGCCTATGGGCTCTAAGCAATTCAAGCACCACTCTCAAGTGTTCCTCGTGCTCCTCCTCAGAAGGCGAATAAATAAGAATGTCGTCCACAAAAGCGACTACAAACCGATCCAAGAATTCCCGGAAGATCCGGTTCATCAAGTCCATAAAGACTGCCGGTGCATTGGTAAGCCCGAATGGCATCACCAGAAACTCGTAATGGCCATACTGCGTACGGAATGCCGTCTTAGGAACATCCTCGTCCCTGACCCTCAACTGGTGGTAACCCGATCTCAAGTCTGTCTTAGAGAAACAACGGGAACCCTTCAACTGGTCAAACAGGTCATCTATACGGGCATAGGGTACTTATTCTTGACCGTAGCCCGATTCAACTTTCGGTAGTCAATACACAATCTCAAGGCACCATCTTTATTTTTAACAAAGAGGGCCGGTGCTCCCCACGGCGAAACACTAGGGCGAAAAAAGCCCTTATCGAGCAATTCCTGGAGCTGAACTTTCAACTCAACCAACTCTGCTGGAGCAAAACGGTAAGGTGCCATAGAAATCGGCGCCGTGCCGGGCACTAAATCAATAGAGAACTCTATCTCTCGGTGAGGTGGCAAACTAACAAGATCTTCGGGAAAGACATCCGAATACTCACAAACCACCCTCGGCAATACAAGCCGGGTCTCATCACTCTCACCACTCTCAAAGCTGGCAAGTAGACTACTAAGCTCACTTCGCCCTCGCGAATCATACCCCGGTGGCAACACACAACCAACCCGGTCTCCCAAGAAATGGAACCACTCCCCGCTCAAGGTACATAACGTGACCCTCTGGCGGTAGCAATCAATAACAGCCCGGTATGATGATAGCCAGTCCATACCCAAAATAACATCAAAACCCTTCATGGGCGTGACAACAAACGGAAAAGGAAGCCTATAGTCGGCGACCTCTATATCACAACCCTGTTTCAGGATCAACTCACCACCCAAAGGCGATACCACACAAATAGGAGATGCTAACTATGCTAACTCCAATTCCAAAACAGATGCAAATGTAGCAGATACAAAAGAATGAGATGCACCCGTGTCTATCAACACATTAGCAACCGAGTTGCAAAACAGAAAAGTACCTCTCACTACCGATGGAGCCGGTACTAAATCCTGCGCGGTAACAGCATACACGCGCCCCGTAGGCCCCTGGCCTACCTGCTCACCCCTTGGAGCAAAAGACTGCTGCACAGACTGGGATGACGAAGCTCCCGGATTGGCCCTCGAGGCCTGCACAGACTGAGTTGGCTGAAAACTCTGCGTCTGCCTAGAACCAGACGCTTCCGAAGTGGCACTCAACTGCGGGCAAAACCTCTTCAGGTGCCCAGGCTGTCCACACTGATAACAAGACAAGGGCTGCCCCCTGCCCAAACTCTGACTTTGCGGTCTAGCTGAAGAAGAAGCAGCTCTCTGACCCCCACCCTTCTGCGGGCAAACAGAAACCTTGTGACCCAGCTGGCCACACTTGTAACAAGCAAACTCCCCCTGATTGCCTCTCCCCGAGCCTGCACTCGGCACTGGAAAGGTCGATCTAGAAACTGCTCCCTCAGGCTGCTGAGGGTTATAACCCCTCTGTCTCCTGCCATCACCCTGACCATCCTGGCTCCTCTTGGAGCCCCTCTGTTCTTCCTCCTCTTCCTGCATCATAATTTCCATATGGGCAGCGGCATCTACCAGGTGTCTATACTCTCGGATATAAGACCCACCAACTCTCAACTTGAGGCCCCGCCTCAACTTTCGCTCAAACTCATAGCAACGGAGTTCCTCAGACGCCACCAGTTCAGGTGCAAACCTGGACAGACTGGTAAAAGTAGCCTCAAACTCAGCCACTGACAAGCCCTGCTGTTTAAGCCGGCTAAACTGATCCCTCAGCTTCTCCCTAGCTGCTGCAGACAAAAACCTCTCCTGAAAAGCATTCACAAACGCCTCCCAAGTACCACCAACACGAGCCTTCTCATACTTCCACCATTGACCCGCATCTCCCTTCAGTTGGAAGGATGCCAAGGTCACTTTCAGTGCTCCGTCCTCGATGCCAAGCATCTCGAACGTCTTACTCATTTGCTCTAGTCACTCATCAGCCTTTAGTGGCTCCTTCGGATCCCCGATAAACTCATCCGGATTAGACCGGAAAAACTCCCTCTTCAATAAAGAAGGCCCTGCCTCAGCTGCCTGATTCCCAGCTCTAAGAATACCCAAAGCTCCTACTATCTCTCTGGCCAAGGCACCCATGGCCTGCTGACCCACTGGCTCGGCCACATTGGCATGACCAACTCCCTCCTGCACTGCCGGAATCTCACCCGGTAACGGTACTTCCTGCCTCGCAGGTCTACCACGCCTAGCACCTCTTCCTCGCCCTGACATCCTAATAAAGGTAACACAGAACATTAACACATTCATAAATGTGCCGAAACTAAACACCCATGTCCTAGTGCATGGACAACTGTAATTCACTCCACGTAAGCACATAAACACATAAGCACTTACGAATTTCATTTCCGGATAATGATAGTCCCGAGGCATTACTAGCGTTCTGGTTAGAAACAGCATTGATCAAGTGCTTTTCCAACAAGACTCCCAGAAACCCAAGGATCCAATCAACATCCTAGAAATTAAATCCCATACCCACATAGTCACATAAGCATGTTATCAATTAAGCACATAGCATATGATACTACATCTAAGTCTCTATCTAGCGAGACAAACCCATTGTGATACTAATCACTTCCCACGTACCCAAAGTATTCGAACCCGGTACGCTCTGATACCAAGTGGTAACGCCTTCAAAATAATAACAATAAACCCATCAAATAAGACATGCATTGATATGTAAAAGTTCCACATTCTTCCATTTATCAGAGTTCCATTACAAAAGTATTACATGTTAACAACAAAAGCGAAATGCCCTACGGGCTTACAGCTTTCCAAGTTAACACTTGGTTACAACAAAAGAGTACTAACTCATTTACACATTAAGCCCTTGGCTTGAATTTACATGTAATACATCAAAAAGTAAAACGACAAAAGTATGTCCGCCTCTAGCCTCCCAAGCTATGTCCTTGGAGGTGGCATGCTACCTGTTGTAGACACCCCATTTTTTACCATCCTCAAGGCTTAGACGTCACCGTTTGAACACTCGGTGATTATCCATGTTTGTGTTCGTTTGGAGTTCCCGGAGGCCTCGGCTTGCGTGCCTTGCCTCAGGATCTCCGAACTCGACCGTTTAGTGTCTGGTTTTGCACCAAACACTTGTGTTTTGCCTTGGAAGGGCAGGGTAGGGCTTATGGACCATCCCCACCCACCACCGGCAGTGGCTAGAGGCCACCGGCTGGTGTTTGCTGCCACCGGCAATGTTTATTGCCGGCCGGCACTATTTGTTGCCGGTCAGCACTATTTAGTGCTAGCCGGCACTCTTTTTGGCCAAGATGGCATTTTTGGCCGGCCGATTTCCATTCATCTGCTTTTGTAGATATTTTTAGACAGCTGTCTTGCTTTTGCATCCCTCCATACACGTGTATGGAGGGATCTCCCTCTTGTAAAGCTTGTCTTGTAAGCTTTACAAGACATATAGAGGGGGGCTCTCTCTTGAAAAAAGGAGAGGACTTAGGTTAGGGAGTTTAGATATTTTGAGAGCAAAAACAGCCATTGTTGAGCTCTGGTTCTAGGGTTTGAGTTAGATACATTTTCCATCTCTCTTTCCCTCTCATTTGTGCACTAGGTGTTTTGTGTCTTACTATTGCACACAAACACCTAGTGTTTCACCTTCCTTTGGCTCTTGAGGTTCTAAAGGACTGGTTTTGAAGTTTTGGCATTGGATTCAAGCTAAAGGAGGCCATTGGAGCACCATTTGTGAAGGGATCATCAAGGGTAAGAAACTTACACCTTTATTCTCCATTTTTACATTGATTTTCTACCTATCTTAGAGCTGTTTTTGTGATTATTGTATAACATAAAAAAGTTCTTTTTTTAGGCCCTTTTTATTGTTTATTAAGAGTGTTTTGTTGTTTGAGGGTGGTTGACCCCCCTTAGGCCTTGAAATGCCTCATTTTGGGCCATTTTGTGTTAGCTCCGGGATTTTGGTGTTGGGGTCTCTTCACCATTGAAATCTTGAGGGATTTCAGTGGTGAAGATGATGCCTTGAAGTCCCAAGAAGGAGAGGGCCACCCCCTCTCCTTGTTGTCCTTGAAAAGGGCATGTTTTGGCCTCTTGAGAGAGCATTATGCTTGAGTGTGTGTTGAGCATGTTTAGGCTGTTTTTCATGCTTATATATCCATAATATAACATGATTTTAAATTGGTTTTGGTACTCCATGCATGCTTAGCATAATTGCCTTGTAATGCCTTGTTATGCCTTAACATGTCTTAGGTTGTTAGCCTTTGTTGGAGCATGTTTTAGGCTTAGTCTTGTGAAGATTTTGGGCATGTTTTGCCATGTTCTAGGTCTGTCCTACGTTGTTTGGTTTGATTTTGGCATGCTTGATATAGCTCCTTTGTATTTGGGCTTGTTGGCCTTGAGTATGTGCATGTGTAGCATGACGTCTTTGCATCGATTTGGTGATTTGGGGTCACTTTATATGTTATTTCAGTCCCATTTCCATGCTTGTTTGATTGCCTTGCATGCCTCTTTAATGCTTTGGAAGCTTGTGTAGCAATGCTCCATGTTTTGGTGTTTATGCATGCCTTTGTTTTCGAGTCACTTAGATGCCATCTAAGTAGTCCTTTAGCTTTGTTTTAACATGCTAAACCTCTGATTTTGGTCCTTCCTTTCATGCCATGTTTGGTCTTGTTAAGTGTAGTTCAATGCTCATTGGCTTGCTTTGAACATTTGGATCATTTTGCATGTGAATGTCAGTTTATCTTGTTGCTTGGTTTGGCACCATCCTAACATGACTTTCAATGCTCATGTTGCATGCTAATTAATCCATGATTCCCCCTTTCAAATGTGTTTGAGGGTTGTTCAATTTGTGCCTAAGGTTTGGACCATAACATGTGTATGTGTGCACGTGTGTTTAGCATCCATTTTGGGCATTATTGGCTATTGTTTTGGGCCTAACTAGAGCTTCCTAATTCATGTTTAAGACCATCTTTTGCTTATTTGCATGCTCACCTTGCATGTTTGCTTGTATCAGCATGTTGCATCCTTAGCTCGTATGCCTAAGTTGCATTGCATCTTGCATGCATCACCTTGCCTCTTAAGATGAGTATGATAGAGGTTAGGCCTCCTTGTGTGTTTATTTGGTTTGCATGCATTTTGAAATTGAAGTTGCATACTTGGTTCTTTGGGCCATCATGCATGGAAATGCGTGATTGATGGTCCGAGAATCGAGGCACATGCCCTTTTGAGTCATTACAATGATAAGGGACATGGTTGGTGCATATATGCCTTGAATTGTGCTGTCATGCTTTGCCTTGCCCTCTGTTGCTGTCATTTGCAGATTCTGCAGGAACATTCTGCCGACCGGCAGTGTAAGGTGCCGGCCGGCAACAACTTCTCTGCCGACAGCTTCATTTTGTGCCGATGGCCACATACCACTGCCGGTGGTAATTCCACTCAGCCGGTGGTACTCCCCAGTGTCCAGGGATGCGATCCTGAGGTTTTGACAGCCTCCAGAGGAGTGAAGGAAGGAAAACAGAGGCAGCCTATGCATGGCGGCGCGTTTCCCGAGGCAATTTTTCTGTTTTAATTAATTTATTTAATTCGTTAATTAAATTAATTTGTAATATTAATTAGCTTGCGTAGTTAATTAATCTGTAATATTTATTCGATCCCTCCGAGTGAGGGTAAAGATGTAATAAGTGTGCGTGAGTGTGTGTATGTCTTCCAACCTCACGTCTTTCTTCCCTTTTATTTACCTGCTTATGATGGTAGATTAGGGCACGTTTAATTTAGCATACCTTATGCTATGCATGTGTGCATTCATGCATTTGTATTGCATGCATTAGGCTCGGTACATCACGCTAACTGCATTTGTACTTCAAATTCTAAACTGAATATGTGATAGTTGTGCATTCTCACATGCCATGTTAGGATAGCCGAGCCTATTCTAGCAACACTTTGTATGCGATGCATTAGGCACTTAACATGGACTTGGATCATGCATGTTTGCTAACGAGTTCTTTGTTTTGGCACGGAGTACTATGTGAGTATTTTCCAGTTTTAGCATATCGCATGCGTGTGAATGCTACCATAACAGTATGTTTACCATGTGGCTAGATGCTTATGTGTTAAACTATTTGAATGCCTGTGGGTGGAGGTTGGATTGTTTGAGTTGGAAAAACTCGTTGAAATCCGTATTTTTTAGCCTACTTGCGAGTAGCAAATTTCAAAACATTTTTAAAACAAACGGATATGCAATGTTTCTTTCCAAATTAGGCAATCTAGTCTATACTTGTTTGCTGCGCGCATAACATAGTAATTCTAGGCTAATAAATGGAATAAAAACACAAAACGCTTTCAAAATTGGATATCACGGTTAGTAGAGGCCGGTCTTCGGACCGGGCGAAAGGGGGTGCTCATAGCTGACCTTCCCCGATCGTACCCAAGCTCCCGAGCCGAGACAACTCCGGTGATGACGGACATGTGGCCTTCGGCACCGAGTCAGGGTTTCCTAAACTTCCCCATTTTAAAAAATATTTAGGTGGCGACTCTGTATCTGGCAAAGCAGTGCATCTTTGGCACTACTTTTTCAAAATCTGTTTCTCAAAACGATTTCCCAGATTTGGACTCTTTGGTTCAGATTAAGAACCGCGACAAAAATCGAGTCCGAACTGTAGCGTGAGGCCCACGCGGGCGCGTCTACACCTGTACCTGAAAATGATATTCCCATATAGGGTGAGCCACAACCCAATAGAAATACACTAAACCAACCATGAACAATGACTAAAAGATTAGCAATTGATAGATGGCCAACACTGATACATTCACATAAATCACATATTTATGTCATACGACTTATGAGTCCAAGTTACTTTACATTTTCCCTTTTTCAACAGATATGCATATTAGCTCTATCATCATCTCAACAGATATGTATAAAAACTATATCCCACATTCACAGATAAGCATATAAGCTATATCCACATTCTCAACAGATATGTATAAAAACAATATCCCACATTCACAGATAAGCATATAAGCTGTATCCACACTTCACAAAGATAAGCATATAAGCTCTATCTTCACTTCTCTAGACAAGCATATGAGCTGTATCTACGGAGTTCATCCCCTATCTTCTCCCAACACTATCCGGTTTAGAGGTACATCCCCCATCTCCTCCTCTACACATAACGTATACAAACACATTGGTTCTATATACAATCACTCAATACATACAATTAATGTATTCTATCAACCGTCAAATTCCATGACACATTCCATTGATTAGTTTCCGTTTGCCTAATCATCATGCATTGTCTACAACAATCACGACTATCTTCCACCAATAGCCCAAAGCAGTTATCTCTATACAGAAAATAAGTGCACAATGGATATTCAATCACATTTCATTTCCTCATTTCTCACAATTAATTATCCCAATTAATCAAACAACGTAATTAGGTCATTATCCATAATTACCATCCCAACCCTTAGGTCCCATTTTCATCAATGATTCAACATTTATTCCATTTCTCTACACCATACATGCTTCTAGGTTTATTATGAGTAAACCCCAAACTTTTGAAAAATAACACAAAAGCCCCAAACTTTCACAAAATTACCAACCCAACCCCCAACATCTCAAAATACCAAAATTTAAAGACAAAATCCATAGAGAGGAGTAGGATATCACTACCTCGAAGTTTGAGCCAAAAAGGAGATGAAGACTCGAAGATCAACGTGCTCCAAATCCAAACTTTTTCAGATTAAGTCGAAGCTTTCAACGCCCTCTATCTTTTTAACAAAGGCCCTAGGCTAGATTCACACTCTAGGGAGATCAAATCTTAGAGAGAGTGTAAGTTTAGAGAGAGAGAGTCTCGGATCTAGGGTTTGAAAGAAAAAGAAAGTGAAAAACTGATGTTCAAAAACGCTACTGTCCGCTGATATAAAACACGCTCGCTTGAGCGACCAGACACAGAAGACTCTCGCTCGAGCCAAGAAATTCTCGCTCGAGCCGAAAACTCAGAAGTGCGCTCGAGCGAAAGAATGCTCGCTCGAGCCAACAACTCAAACCCTCAGGTCTGCACCCAGCACACTCGAGCGACAGACTTCTTGCTCGAGCGAAGAACAAACCAGACCGCTCGAGCAAAGAAAGCTCGCTCGAGCCAAGAAATGCAACTCTCAAGTCCAGAACCAGACGCAAGCTCTCGCTCGAGCGAAGCCACTCTGGCTCGATCCACCAGACACGAACTCAACTCTCGCTCGAGCAACCAACTCCTCGCTCGAGCGAAGGTCCAAAAATCTGGGCAGCAACACTAGGCTCCCAAACACAACCAACCTGTAACAAACCTGCCCAACACATCCTATAACTCAATATACAAAGTAAAGAGGATGCAAACAAGATAATAAACAACTACCAACATCCACGGACATATGTCCGGATCACTGTACAACAAGGGTAAACCCGGGATTGCTATATCTTTCACCATGGACACTCATGCCAACTTATCAAGTTCAACTACACCCTCTATCCGGACTTACCAATGTATTTACCCCATACCACATTTCCGTAATTCTTGTGACAATGCATTTCCTTTTCATGAAGTAAATGATTTCAATCTAATTGCGCCATGCATGATAGTAAATCACATGAATATGCAATGCAACCATTTCTCCATGTCTCATGGAAGATTCTCAAATCATCCCAACAACATTACATACAATTCCATTCGCCAATTCCATGTTCTTCCAACCAATAGTCAAGATTTTATTAATGATTTTACCATGTGCAACTATATAACCATATTCCATGCTTTTTCAACATTCATCTCTATTTAAGCCAATGCAACATGTAAATGCTAATTTCTACTTTTCAAAATCTTTTGTAGTATGGGATGTATCTCCATCAATAAAAAGAGTTTTATCCATGTATGAATATGTAGACATTCATGCCCATCTAACATTCCACGCACCTTAGGGATGATAATATATCAAATGAAAATGCAACGCAATAATTTACATCTCATAATGTTCCTCCATTTTCAATTATCTCTACCACTAGTTCCATAAAGCCCAATTTCTCATTTCTTCTCTTCAAAGCCATTTCACACGAGATATCCATGTATCTTCAATACACAACAACAATTTCCCATCACACACAATTCTACTCGACTTAATCCTTTCAAGGCCACATGTGTTATTTTCAAGCATAAGTCTCTATTACTCATGATTTACACAATTCATAGCGCACAACAATTTTGTCATCTCTCAACATTATATCATCATGAAATCAACAATAGTTTTGGAACAAAATTCTCCATTTCAATACCTATATCAATAAATTATTATTTTTCCAAAACACCGTGTACTCATTTAAACACAAGAAGAATAAGGTACCATAGACATTCCCATTTTCCCCCAAATCCCGAAATTTCTAGGGTTTTTCTCAAAACCCACCATCCTCTCACTTCATGGTGAAACCAAATCAAAATTCAGATTTTTTGGAGTTTTTCCAAAAGAACATTCTCATAGATTGTAGAAAGATTGAAATCAAAACCATTTCTTCAAAAACTTACTCTATGTTTGTAGTAAACACAAAACCAAACCAAAGATTTTTAAGGAAGATTTTAAATCAACACATATATGGCACAACATGTATATATAACTCAAGAAAAACCCTACCTCAAGAGAGAAGAGGAGAAAAGCCCAAAAATCAACCACGCTGGAAAACGATCTCCACCTGTCAATACGAAGCTCCCGACATGCTCGTCATTTTGGTATAAGGAACTAGCACCAAAATCCCCATGGATTTCTTGAAATCCAAGGAGATATAAAATTTTGAGGATTTGGTTAGAGAGAGATGACAGGAAAGAGAGGTAATACTGTAGAGAGAGAGGTATACAATCTGAAAATGAGGAAAAAAGACCAAAAATGCAAAATATAGCTGAAAAGCACGAAAAACGGAGCAAAAACCCGGAACGCCGCACGTGCGGCTCTCACTCCCACACGTGCGGTCTCCCCCGCACCTCCCCTCGCGCACCTACTTTTACTTCAGTGTGCACATAGCACACTCCCCTGTTTTCCTCACGTGCAATCCTAGGCCCCCGCATGTGTGGCACTGGCCCCCAGCCCAGAAAACTTCTCGGCTTCTCCCCCGTCACTTCGGAGCTGACCCCGCACCCTCCGAAGCGAGCGAAAACTCAGAACCGAGGAAACCACCACAGAGAAAATTTCAAGAAGGAATTCACAACCAAAACGTACCCAACATAACGCAAGAGAAACAAAACTATATTCGAACCGGCCATCACAAACTCTATATTCTTGAAGATGACTAATTTAATGAATTTGTTAAATTTTTTTACAGAATTCTATATACACCCAATGTAGCAATGTTAAAACTAATTATGTTGTTGACTACAAAAGTGAATTTGTTACTAAAGAGGTATGCTCATATTTCACCACCTTTACCATTAACATACATTCATGAATCAAGGGTGAGAATATCAATTTGAAATGATGATGAGAGACGAGAGTTCAACACCGACAATGAAGATTAACACCGGTGAAGATGGAGGCCGAATAAAACACTCCGTTGACGATTTGAAACAACGAGACGATGAGACGAGACATGATGAGAGTTCAACACCAGCTATAGAGATCAACACCGGCAAAGATAAAGGCCGAATGAAACCTCCGCCGGCGATGAAGATCAAGACCAACGGTGTGACGCCCTCAAAATAATACATAAAAACCCACATTCTTGACATGCCTAGGCATAAGAGAATAAAGCATATTTCCATATATCAGAGTATTCATTACAAAAGTATTACATGTTGACAACAAAAGTAAATGCCGTACGGGCTTACAACTTTCCAAGCCAACACTTGGTTACAAAAAGAGAGTACTAACTCAAATACACATTAGGCCCTTGGCTCGAATTTACATGTAATACCCAAAAATAACAAAACAACCAAAAGAGTCTTCAACTCCCAAGCCTCTCAAGTTATGTCCTTGGAAGGTGGCATGTCACCTGAACCTGAAAATAATGTCCCATATAGGGTGAGCCAATGCCCATTAGAGATATACTAAACCAAGTATAAGAAATAACTAAAACATTAGCATTTGATAAAAGGTTAACACTTGTAAACCAACTTATAACACAATCCAGTTCCATGACAAATAGTCCATGTTTCATTCCACTTTCCTTTACTTATCCATTTCACATTCGTAAACCTAGCTCATTATCTAGCGAAACAATTAAATGAGATAACAACTCATATTAAAACACTTCCATTTAAATGAGCCTACAACTCATATTAAAACACTTCCAATACTTCAATTATCTACGTTATGCAAACGCAATTAGAATTTCGGGACTTTCACCCTAGACACTCCGGCCAACTTAGTTATCAATGGAGTCCATCCCCTGTCTCCTCCCACACAGGTTTGAGAGTCCATCCCCTATCTCCTCCCAAACCATGGAGTACATCCCCTATCTCCTCTCACACAACATACATATACAATGTATTTTAACAATTATCATATACAATGATTAATCAATACACATATTCGATATATTATTCCAACCATCATATTCAATGACATATTTCAGATGATTAGTTTCAGTTTTCTCTAATCAATATACAATGTCTACAACAATCAAGACTATCCTCCACCGATAGCCCCAAGCAGTTATCTCTAAACAGATAATAAATGCATCAAACAGATAAAATACCAACATTCTCATGGGTGAGTGATTCATTTATCCAACTACACCATTCAATTTCATATTTTCCCAATTTCATTATTTTCAACTCAATTTCATAATTCCATATGTTCCCCAAATTAATTATGCAAAATAATTTATCACATTAATTAGGACATTTTCCCTTTTTCTCAAATATTGATCCTAAGACCAAATTCCACCATTTGGACTCACAAACTCATATTCCCAAAGCCTTATATGCACATGGAGCTTCATAGCACAAAACCCCTCTTTATATAATTTCAATATAAACCCTAACTTCCCCAAATTATCCATAACCCACCATTTATACAAAATACATAATATCTATGCCAAAACCCACAAAAAGGAGTAGGTTATTCCTACCTCAAGAGAAGAGACCCAAAGGAGAAGATGAAGAAAAATCGAGATGCTCCAAACCCAAGGATTTTCTGATCAAAATGTAGCCCACATCAAGCTCCACCTTTTATACAAAGAGGCTAGGATAGAAACACACTAGAGCTAGATGGATTTGTAGAGAAAAGGTATGTAGAGAGAGAGGGAGCAGCCGGATCTAGGGTTTGTGTAAAGAAGGTGATGAAAACATGAAGTGTAACTCGCTGCTGCCAACTGATATATTCGAGGCTCGCTCGAGCGAAGAAATGGTCGCTCGAGCGACCAGACACAAAGAAACCTCGCTCGAGCGTAGAAAGCCTTGCTTGAGCCAACAATTCAAAGCTTCAGGTCTGCAACCCAAAAGCACGCTCGAGCGAAGAAAAGCTCGCTCGAGCAAAGAAACCCAAAACATAGTCCTCGCTCACTCGAGCCAAGAAATGCAACTCTCAGGTCCAGAACAGGATGCAGACGCAAGCTTGAGCGCAAGACTTCTTGCTCGAGCCACTAGATACACCACTCAACTCTCGCTCGAGCGAAGGAACCCTGGCTCAAGCGAAGGAACTAAAACACAGATCTCGCTCAAGCGATAAAAGCCTCGCTCGAGCGAAGACACCAAAATCTGGGCAGCAACCATTTGTTTCAAAACACACCCAACCTATAACAAACTTGCCCAACACATCCTAAAACTCAAATATAAAGAATTAAAGGACGGAAATGAAACATATGCAATAATTGACATCCACAGAGCTGAGTCTGGAATACAACAACCAATTGTGGGAAAACCGGGATCGCTATAAACGGAGATGGTTTATTTTCTGAAGATTGTGAGAGTTTTTGTTATGTGTAATGATGAAGAAGAAGAGTTTTTGGTCTGCGTAATGGTGTGTATTAAAATAGTTAGTGGTGTGTTAATATAAGACTAGTAGTGAGAAGTTAATGTGTGAAATAAGATATTTTTAAACTCTAAAAATTATTGTGTGTGCGTACTAAATATGTGCACTGACAGTATTAGTGGTGTGTAAATAAAATCACCCATTGACCTTGTTTGGCAAAGGCTAAAATTCACAAACAGACAAAATAGACTAAAATAGTCAATACGGCAAAATGTTAAATCAAATCGTTAATGATTTCACTTTTTCTCTCACAAATATCATATCCAACTACAAAAAAATCCAACCATCTTTCCAAACACAAAAATTTTAGCCTACTAAAATAGCCAAAAACTAAAATAGCCTACTAAAATAGCTACCTTCCCAAACAAGGCCATTATAAATAGACGATTTTGAGACTTGTTTAAAATATGAATTGGCACCTACAATTTGAAAAATTACAAATACCCCTTGTTAGAATTTAACAGAATTAACTAAAAAAATGAAATTCCTAACTACTCTCCTATATAATGATAAAATTACCTGAATTATAATTGAAACAAGTTTCTAACAACATTAGAAACTATTAATTGATTTGATGATTTATTAATAAAAGAAGCCATTTGTTATGAAATTAGAAACTTCAAAGGGTATGATGTAATTTCCATAATTATAGAGGACAAATCATATTTTAAACATATCTCATAAATGTATTTATAATTTAACCAAAATTTTAATTAATTTGATAAAAATGCTCTCATATCCAACAACTCAGCCCAGATAAAAAAAGGATCGATAAATGGTTCCAATTGGTTATGTTGAAATTTAAATTTTCATCTATTGTCAATAAATAAATAAATAAATAAATAAATCAATCAATGGTTGGAACTTTAGGTAGTGTTTTATTTATTGAAATGAAGTGAAATAGAATAATTATCCCATCAAAATTTTCATTCTCGTGTTTGATTGATTACAAAAATGTATTACAAGTGAAGTTATTATTTATTATTGTAATTAAATGATCATTCTATAAGAAAATGTAAGAAACGACCATTCGCATTCCATCTCGTTTCAGCTAACCAAATTATAGTGAAGATGCTGAAAGGAAAACATAATTCATTTGGAAAATGACTTATTTAGTTGTTTCTTGCATTTGTTACTAAATTATATAAGGTGAAAAAAATTGAAGTATTTAGGAAAAAATTTTTGAAAATTTTACAAATATATATACACAACAAAATAAAAATAAATCTGAACCTTTTTTTATATATAATTTTTTATTTTTAAAATTGTTAACTTTTTAACGAAATTCTTTCATTTTCAAACGCAGTGTAACAAAATGCCTCCTCCTAATTCATATAAGAAATCATATTAGAGCATCTCCATCAAATTAGTTAAAATTTTATTGTATTTTGACTTAAAATTTTTTATTTTTTATTTTGACTATACACTTTTTAAAATATATTATCTAACATACTCTCTATTCTTTTTTCTATATTATTTAAATATTATTTCTCTTCATTTTAATTTAGAATTATTTTTTATAAATTCAACACAATTAATTTCAAATAATGAAAATTGTATTATTTTAATATTTGACTAAGTAAAATCACTAGCTACATTTATTGAGTTAAAACCATCAAAACTAAAATGACTAACTTGATAGCTAATTTGATGGAGATGAATTTTAGTGATTTACTTAGGTAGTGTTTGATAAAACTGAAAATTAAGTATTAAAAATTGAATGTTTAATTTTTTTAAACTAAAAAGCTGTTTGATAAAAATTTAAGTATTGAACTAAAAACCGGTTGTTTAATATGTATAAGATCAAATTTAAAATTTATTATTTTTAAATTGTGATGGTGGTGATAGTAATGGTGGTGATCATATGATGGTGGCAGTGGTTGTGGTGGTGGTAGCGATGGTAGTGATAGTAAAATGATGGTGGTGATAGTGGTGGTGGTAATGGTATGATGGTGATGGTGGTAGTGACGGTAGTAGTAGTGGCGATGGCTGTAGCAATAGCGTTGATGGTGGTGGTAACGATGGTAGGGGTAGTAAAATGCTGATGGTGGTAGTGGTGGTGGTGGTGGTGGTGGTGATGATGGTATGATGGTGGTGGTGGTGGCATGATAGTGGTGGCATGGTGGCGGTGGTCGTAGTGATAAATTTATAATAGTGTATGTCAATACATATATTTAATATTTATAAATTCAGTCAAATTAAGTAAGTTTTATATGAGTTAAAATTTTATTAAGTTTTAGAATATGTTTTAAGATGCACTTAAATTTTTAAGTAATATTAATTGTGATTATCAAATGAATTTAATTGATTATCATTTAATACATTCAATTTTAAGTATTGAATCAAATTACCAAACACTCAGTTACTATTTTAACTAAAAATTAAAAATAAATAGTTTGATAAAGATGTTCGTAGTGCCCTCTTGCCTTGTGGGACCTTTACACTGTATTAAAAAAAAAAAAAAACGGAAAACCGAAATTTCTAAACCAAATGATAATACAACAATCATGGCTCTTTCAAGGAAAACCGAATATAAATTTTCAAACTTACATTACATAATACAATAGTTCTTCATGCAACAATACATTAATCCAACAACAAGTAAATAAACAAATAAATACCCCCAAGGGTTTACAAGTTTCCAAGGCTTGAGCCTGGTTACACAAAACGGTTATTCAAACCCACTCACATACAGCCCTTGACTTACACATAGAGTCACAGCAAAATAAGCGTCTCGTACTCTCAACACACATTCCTTGCCTTTAGTTAGGCGGCATCACCACATCTTTTCCTGCACAAAAGTCCCGTACGGTAAGCATAAAGCCCAGTGGAAAATCTTTAACAAAGTATATACATTTTGTACAAGTCTCAAGAGATGAAATGCACATGCCATGCTATGTCCTTTTTGACGATAAATCGCATTTTCATCTTTTGAAAACTATGATGCTCAATGATGTCATGCAATTTCAATTGTTCAAAACTTAAAAATTTAAGTCAAGGGCGGTAAATACGACTCTAGTAATCCCTAGGTCGGTGTCTGCAAGTAGACTATACAAGTACTACCAAATTATCATTTTTACCGGTATTCACCGGAAGGCTCGACACCTATCCGCGCGGGTTTTCGATTTTTCACCCTGGACTTTCAGGCCAACTTATTCAATATCATCTACACCACCTATCAAGACTTATCAACATATTTATCCCAAAATCATTTCATGAAAACTTGTTTCTCAACATTCTTTTCTCAATGCAAGTTTTCAAATCAACTTTCAAATTTAATGTAATCAAATGAATTATTATGCCAATAAAACAAGATGAATATAAATACTTTTATTCCAATTCATCATCCAAGGAATAACACAATTCCCTCTTCTCAAGTATCCTCAACAATTAGTCATTTCAAGACTATTTCAACGTTTTGAACAATAATTTCCAAAATGAACAACAATTCTCATATTCCCTTAAATTCATCATTTATATAAATATAAATATGAAATTTTGCAAAAATATATTTATTTTGACACACAAAATAAATATAACAATATCATTCATGGATTTTCAGTCTCTTTTAAAAAAAATCCCCAAATTCTACATTTTCTCACCAAAATTATACAACTCATATCTTTTGAAAGAAAACTTTCCAAAATCATCTTCTTTTTTTTTCAATCAACGAAGATCAAAACCCATAAGATCATTTTAAAAGAACAAGAGACAAACCCACTTTCAAAATTGCTCAACTTCTTGAATCAACCATCAATTTTCAAAGCTATCGAAAGATGATTTTCAAAATCATATAGATCTTGCAAAATATATATATATATATATAACTCTAAGAAAATCCCTACCTCAAGGTTGAAGAAGAATAGAGATGAAACCCCAAAATCAATGGTGCCTAAAATTGATCTTCACCACACACAACGAAGCCCTCGAGATGATAACCCACTTTGATGAAGAAGCAATGGCAAAACTCAAATGGATCTTAAGAGATCAAGGTTTTTGATCTAGTTTGTGTAGAGAAATATAGAGAGAATGGAGAGGAAATGTTTTCTTAGAGAGAGAGAGATACAAAAGTGATCTGAAATATCAGATTCACGAACTGATATAACATGGTCTGCTCGAGCATGGAAAGCCCCGCTCGATCGTCGAATACACTTTCCCAGTACTTTTGCAGATAGGTCAAACTTCTGGAACCAAACATTCTCCACTCGAGCGCATAAACGGCCGCTCGAGCGAACAAGCAACTTCGAATGTATTTTGCATTTTTGCTTCGGGGGCACTGCCCCTCGACCCCACTAGGGCGCCGCCCTCGGACCCACCAAGGGGCGCTGCCCCCTCGACTCCCGCGAGCTGACCGGGCAGCTCAATTCCCGTCATAGTCAGCGAAGTGGCAAAACATGAAAGATACGCTACAACCCGATACAAACATAAGACATTACCTGTTCCAAACACACTGCTACAACCAAATAACCAAATAAGGGGAATACAGGGAACTAAGATACGTAACACCATTTAAAATCATACCAACCCGAGCCCGGAACACCACAGAGAGACGGGTCAAAATCGGGATCGCTACAGCAATTCTAATCAATTTCAACTCTCATATTTGAATGTCATGCTTGGTAAAGGTTTTCAAATCACGATTCCAAATCAATTTCAAAACACATTTTGAAAACATTTTTGGTAAAATAGACAGTTTTTGAATTTTTGGTCTACCCGGTTGTCTGCTCGGCCAGTTGATCGAAACAATTTTTTTTTTTTCAATTGCCAATCAGCACCTGTTATTTGGAAAAAAAACAATTATATTTAGAAATTATTTTTTTAAACCAAAATGAAAAATTATTTTTTTTGAATTAAATTTTAAAAAGAGTTTAGTTATGAGTTTAAAATATAATTTTCAATATAGTTTTGAGTTGTGTGTTTGGTTAAGTTTTGAAAACTCTTTTGAAAAGTCATAACTAAACTACTTTTCTCATTTCGTATGTCACATCAAAAATTCAAAATTCAATTAAAAACTCCTTTCAAAACTCATAACCAAATAATTTTTTTCTTTTCAAATAATAATTTCAAAACTCAAAATAGACCTCTATTCTCAAATCATAATTCTAAAATTCTACCAAATGTTACCAAAAGTCAATGTATTTAAAAAAAATATTGAATCAATAATAAAATTATAAATATTAACAATTAAATTCGTAAACTTTTATTTATAAAAAATTCACTGATATATAGGGTTCGTTTGGAATGTGGGTTGACTTTTTGACTATTTTAGACTGGGGCTAAAAAATCTCGTTTGATATAGATTTTTTGATTTTTTTGACTTTCGTGAAAGAAAAAAAAATGATTATGATTTGGATGTGACATTTTATCTTATTGAACTAAAAAACTATTTTCAAAAAACTATAAATCTGACAATCTCTTTCACAGCCAAAGTCTTCGGGTGTGTTTGGTTTGGTTTTGGGAGATAAATTTAAAAAAAAAAAAATTTGGGAAAAGAGTTTAGAAATTTTTTTGGTTTGTTTGGTTGTATATTTTGGAAATAGTTTTGGAGTATGGGAGTTTGGAATGATTAGATATTTTGTTGTAGTTGAGTAGATGTGTATGAGAGAAAAAATGATTGAGAATGAGAGAGGAGAGAGAAAAAGTGATTGATTGATGTGTGGGAGATAGAAAGTGATTTTGGAAATTTTTTTCTAAAATCACTAAACCAAACAAAATTTTAAAAAAATTTATAGCGATCCCGGTTTTACCCCAACCTTTATTGTGCTCCGGACTCGGATTCCGTGATTGTATAATGTTGTCTATGTCTTGTTTCATCCATTTTATACTTTGAATTTGAGTTTTGGGACTTGTTAAGCGAGTTTGGAATAGGTTGGTTGTCTTTTGGTACGAATGGTTGTTGCCCAGAATTTGTCTTCTTTGCTCGAGTGAGGCTTTCTACGCTCGAGCGACCCCTGTGAAAATGTTTCTTCGCACGAGCGAGGCTTCTTGCACTTGAGCATGCGTCTGCATCTCTGTAAGACCTGAAGGTTGGTGTTCTTCGCTAGAGCGTGCTTCCGCGTTGCAGACCTAAAGCTTTGCATTGTTCGCTCGAGCGACGTTTCCTGCGCTCGAGCGAGGCAACCTTTTTGTGTCTGGTCGCTCAAGTGAGAACTTCTTCGCTCGAGCGAGCCTGGGTATATCAGATTGTAGCAATGATGTTTTACAGCACTTTTGATTTCATTTCTTCTCCAAAACCCTAATCCGACTGTCTCTCTCTCTAAAACTCACATTCTCTCTAAGATTTCATCTAGATTCATTGTGTTCTTGACCCTAGTGTCTTTGAGAATAAGGTAGAGGTCTTCAAGAGCTTCGTTTTTGATCCAAGAAGTAATTGATTTCGTCATCTTTGAAGTTCCACCTTGTTGGTTGGGTTTCTACACTTGAGGTAGGGAATTTCTACACTCTAATATGGTTTTAGCTTAGTTATTTGCTATTGTGTGTAGATGATAAGATTTGGTTATGGTTTGGACAAATCTAGGATTTGGGTGTGAGATGAAAAAAGGGGTTTTGATGAACATGAGGTAAATGCGTTTGAGGCTTGAGTATATGATCTTGTTGTACCTAAATAGTTGATTTTGGTGTTTGGGTTGATATTTGGAAGGAGGGAGATTTTTCCCTAGTTTTGATTAAATTATTATTTTGTATAAATAATTGGGAATTTGCATTGAAAATGTGAAATTGGAAGGTTATGAGTAAGATGGTGATATTGGATATGTATTATCTCACCAATGTAAATTTTGAATAAAATATTTATTTTGAGATTGAACATCCCTTTAGAAATAATTGTATTGGGCTATCTGTGGAGGATAGCTATGATTGTTGTAGAAATTGCATGAGGATTAGGCGATTTAATGCTAATTCATTGTTGGTGTCATTGAATATGACCATGTTATGAATACATTGTATATGTATGTTTATTGGAAGAAGAAAGGGGAAGTACTCCATATATGATTATGTTTATAAGTACACTGCATATGTATATTTGTTTGGGAGGAGAAAGGGGATGGACTCCATTTAAATCAAGTTGGCCACAGTGTCTTGGGTGAAAGACCCGAAATTTTATATATAAATGGGTGCCAATTCCTTCGGACAAAATATCCGTAATATGGTAAAGTTTGAAGTGTTTATTTGTGTTTTGCATAGTTGGAAAACCATTGAGTTGTAATCTCATTTTGGTAGTGGAAAGATAATGAATTTAACTCATGAATTGAACAGCATATGTGAACTAGGATTGAATTGAAGGAAAATGGAATAAAGTTAGGTCTTAGTAGCATATTAATATGCAGGCCTTGTGGATGTTTTAGTATTGGTATTGTTTATGTACGTGGTATTTATACCTTTGCTAAACATCATATATTGTGTTAGATTATCTCTACTGGGCTGTTGGCTCACCCTATACGGGAATTTCATTTTCAGGTGCAGGTGAGATATAGCGATCCCTGGTTTACCCTTGTTGTACAGTGATCCAGACATGTGTCCGTCGATGTTGGTACTTGGTTATTATCGTGTTTACATTCTTTTTTCTTCATATTTGAGTTATAGGATGTGTTGGGCAGGTTTGTTACAGGTTGGTTGTGTTCGGGAGCCTAGTGTTGCTGCCCAGAATTTTGGACCTTCGCTCGAGCGAGGAGTTGGTCGCTCGAGCGAGAGTGGGGTTCGTGTTTGGTGGGTCGAGCCAGAGTGGCTCTCTCGAGCGAGCGGTTGCACCTGGTTCTGGACCTGAGAGCTGTCTTTCTTGGCTCGAGCGAGCTTCCTTCGCTCGAGCGGTCTGGGTTTTTCTTCGCTCGATCGAGAACTTCTTGGCTCGAGCGAGAGTTTTCTGTGTCTGGTCGCTCGAGCGACCAAGCCTTCGCTCGAGCGAGCGTGTTTTATATCAGCGGACAGTAGCGTCTTAAACATCACTTTTTCAGTTCCTTTCTTTGAGCAAAACCTAAATCCGACACTCTCTCTCTCTAAACTTGCACTCTCTCTAAGATTTGATCTCCCTAGGGTGTGAATCTAGCCTAGAGCCTTTGTTAAAAAGATAGAGGGCGTTGAGGGCTTCGATTTAATCTGAAAAAGTTTGGATTTGGAGCAAGTTGATCTTCGAGTCTTCATCTCCTTTTTGGCTCAAACTTCGAGGTAGGGATATCCTACTCCTCTCTATGGATTTTGTCTTTAAATTTTGGTATTTTGAGATGTTGGGCTTGGTTTGGTAATTTTGTGAAAGTTTGGGGCTTTTGTGTAATTTTACAAAAGTTGGGGTTTTATTCATAATAAACCTGGATGCATGTTTGGCATAGAGAAATTGAACGAATGTTAAATCATTGATGAAAATGGGACCTAAGGGTTGAAATGTTAATTATGGGAAATGGCCTAATTACATTGTTTGATTAATTGGGATAATTAATGGTGAGGAATGAGGAAATGTAATGTTGATTGAATATCCATTGTGCATTTATTTTCTGTTTAGAAATAACTGCTTTGGGCTATCGGTGGAGGATAGTCGTGATTGTTGTAGACAATGCATGATGATTAGGCAAACTGAAACTAATCAATGAAATGTGTCATGGAACTTGACGGTTGATAGAATACATTAACTGTATGTATTGGGTGATTGTATATAGAACCAATGTGTTTATATACGTTATGTGTAGAAAAGGAGATAGGGGATGTACTCCGCGGTTTAGGGGAAGATAGGGGATGTATCTCTAAACCGGATAGTGATGGGAGAAGATAGGGGATGAACTCCGTAGATACAGCTCATATGCTTGTCTAGAGAAGTGAAGATAGAGCTTATATGCTTATCTTTGTGATGTGTGGATATAGCTTTTATGCTTATCTGTGGATATTATAGTTATACATATCTGTTGTAGAATGTAGATATAGCTTATTTGCTTATCTGAGAATGTGGATATTGTTGTTATACATATCTGCTGAGCATGTGAGTAGTGCTTATATGCCTATCTGTTGAAAAAGGGGAAAAGAAAAGTGATTGGGACTTGTAAGTCGTTCGACATAAATATATGATTTGTGTGATTGTATCAGTGTTGGCCATCTATCAATTGCTAATCTTTTAGTCATTGTTCATGGTTGGTTTAGTATATTTCTACTGGGCTGTGGCTCACCCTATATGGGAATATCATTTTCAGGTGCAGGAAGCATGCCACCTCCAAGGACATAGCTGGAGGCTAGAGGCGGACATGTTTTGTCGTTTTACTTTTGATGTATTACATGTAACTTCAAGCCAAGGGCTTAATGTGTAAACGAGTTAGTACTCTTTTGTTGTAACCAAGTGTTACTTGGAAAGCTGTAAGCCCGTAGGGCACTTTGTTTTGATGTTAACATGTAATACTTATGTAATGAGACTCTAATGAATAAAAGAATGTGGCTAGTTCATATGTCAATGCATGTCTTATTTGATGGGTTTAATGTTATTATTTTGAGGGCGTTACATGAGATGTTTCCTCCAAGGCAATAGCGTAGATGGACTTTCAGGAAGCAAGAGCTTCTTAATTATGCATTATGTGTGTATGCGTGTTATTTGTAAAGCTAAGGGCTTAAGACGTAATGAGCGAGACTCAATTTGTGTAACCATGTAATGACTTGGAAAGATATAAGCCTACATGGCATTTAACTGGCTGTTAAACAGTAAATTCTGACGTATGAAAGTATGTTGTCTCTCATATTTATTCCGCATATGAGTTATCTTTATTGTATTATTTTGGGGGCGTCACAAATTTTCTCAAAAATTTGTTTCTCAAAACTAAACCAAACAAGGCCTTCAATTCTTCACATTGCGCGGTACGTATGGAGTGCAAGCCACCCAACATTACTCAGACGCCAAAAATACAATTTATCAAAAATAAGAAAATTATACTTCACGTATAAATTATTTCGTTTCTTGATATTTTAATTATCTCAAATAATCTTTTAATAAATTTTAAATCAAGAAACGTTTTAGTCTATTTGCATAATATTAATTACACTTGACATTTATATATTTTTAGCAAAATCTTACTTTAATCCTTTTACTTTAGTTTTCGACGCCCTTTAATTTTACTAAAATTTCACTTGAACCTCTACACTTTAGTTTATCCGTCAACTTTTGAAACGATGATTTTGAAGTAAATCTAATTGTAACTTGACTTGAAGTGTAAGGGGTTAAATGAGACAATTAAAAAGTCAAGAGGTAAAATGAAATTTGATGTAAAGTACAGGGGTGCAAACTATAATTTGCCCATTAAAAATTACTAATCATAAAGTGAAATTCAAAAGTACTCCTCCTCAGCTTTCAAAAATAATAATTTTTTTTTATAGTTTATTTAAATTATTTCTGCATAATAGACAATAAGCATAAGTTGTACTAAACAATTTGATACTGACTCTCAGAATAATAATCAGCTGGCTTGGTTTTAGTTTTTAGAAAAGAGTTTTTAGAAGGTTATACTTCTTTATTTTCCGTATTTTAATGCTTTAGTGATTTTTTTTAATATTTTAAGCATTTTTTTAAAAAAAATTTAGACACACCTAATATAAATACACTTAAAAAGTATAATGATTGTGAAAAAAATCTTTAAAAAATACACTAAATGCCAGAAAAAACAAAATTTGGTACATTTTTTCATATTTTTGTGTTTTTATTAATTTTTTAAAATATGTTTTCATAAATATTTTAAAATTTAGATACATCTAAGTAAGGTGCATCTAAAATAGTAAGAAAATTACTTAAAATTCAAAAAATATTTACTAAAAACAAAAAACTCAATTTTCAAAAAATTGAATTTAGAAAACTAAAACCAAACACACTGAATAATAATAATAAAAAGAAGCTATAAGCAACTCAGATGAGTTGTACCTAACAATCCTGATATGCGATTTGTTTCCTTGACATTTAAAAATAAACACATAACTCACTGTGATTTATGGACTAAAATACACCATATGTATTGTGAAATAGGGGTGTTTGCGGTTCGATTGCGCCCGAGGAACTTTCAATCCGCCATACGGTCGCTGGATTGGCGGATTGAAAAAAATCAATCCACATTCGTTCGCCGGATTGACAGATGCTATAGCGATCCCAGTTTTGACCCGACACTTGTGGTAGTCTGGAGGCGTGTTGAGTGTGTTTGGAATAGGTTGGCTGTATTGACCCAATTTTTTTTTAAATAGCCAGTGCATAATTTAATTAAACAAATTTTCGAATTTGATTGCTGTGTAAATTCAGTGCAAAAACAGTTCGGTTTTGTATTTTTTTTTTTAAATGAAGGGAATATATTCTGATGATGGTTTTTGTGGTGGAAGATAGGGTGATGATGTTTTTGTTTTTGTGTGGTGGAATACAAATATAAAGGGAACATACATGGTCAGCTGGGTGGTAGAGGATATTTCTTTACAAAAGAGGGAAGTGAGTGTTGGAGTGGGGTTCAAGCATGGGAGGGAAAAAAATATTTTTATAAAGAGAGACACATATACACACACAGAAGGCACATGGGGAGAGGGACAGCGTTGCTTGGTGAAAAAAAAAATGCATCAATACACACGAGTTCTCTCTCTCCCGCGGGGAAAATGAGACACACACGACGCACCTCTCTCTTTTTCCTTGTTCTCCATTGATGCTCAACCTTTGAGCTTTGAGTGGAAGTCCTTAGAGTGAGATTTTGTAAAAGTTTTGTAAATGAAAGTCGGAGAGCTCATCGTGATCTTCGCAATGGCAGTCTCAGATTCATGATCAAGCAAGATTTGTCTTCCAGATCTGCTTTTCTTCATTATTAGAGGTAGGGACTTTCTTCATATTTTTACATTAAAGCTATGTTAGGGTTATTTTGAGAAAATATATCATTATAAGAGGTATTGTATATATATATTTTCAGATTTTTGTTTGGTAATTTTTGGAAGAGAAATTATGTTGAAATGCTAAGAATATTGTTATTTTGAAATTGATTTGAAAAAATCATCTTGTGTTGGAAACACTTGTTAAAAATCCGAAAATAAAATAAAATAAATAGTTGTATGAGTTGTATCTACCTCATATTATGGTTAGATAATTTATTTTGGGAAAATAATGTTGAAATATTTATCTCAACTTTAAGTTTTTGAATTTCTTTTTGAGAAGAAAAATAAATTGATATTGATAAATATGGTGTGAATTGTTAAGTTGAGATTATAGAATGATTTTGGGATTTAAGACTAAAAGTGTAATATTTATGATGTTTTGTAAATGTTAATTTATAAATTTTAGAAAAGTTGTGAAATTGTGGCTTGTAGAGATTTGGGAAAAGTGGCTAGGCATGAAATGTGGGTGTATTTTGAGTGATGAGTCATGTGAATTTATGTTTAGTGTTATTAGTTTGGAAGATGGTGAACTTAATGGTTTTACTTATTTGATGAATTAAATTAATTTGGTTAATATTTAAAACCTTCGTAATTAAAAGGGTGTTATTGGGTTTAAATTCCTATCTTTTAATATTATGAGATTAAAATTGATGATGTTGACCAAGAATGAGATTTGGGGAAATTAAGCGAGATTTAGTTGATGTGATATGGTATTTGGTCCATAGTTTTAGTAGTTGAGTTATGTTATCATAATAATACCTAAAATTCATATATGAGATATTCGAATTGTTTTGGCAGATTTTGACAATAAAGGAAAAGAATATGATTTTAGCTCATTTGGAGCAAATGGATGAATTGGGTTAAAACAAGAATGAGTTATCAAAACTTTTATTTATTTATTTATTTATTTTTCCTTGATTTAATTTGATGCAGTTGATGTTAATAATCGGAAAGTGAACACTCACGTTATATTTTATATTTATAGTCAAAAGAAGATTTTGATATAATTGATTAAATGTTAGAATATTCACTTATGCTTATTGAGAATTATGATTGAACTTGAAGATCTCGAGATTTTACTTGCATGAGAAAAATAAGAATTCGATTCTATTTAATGTTTGGAATGGGGATAAGTTTTGAAAAGATTGTAATTACATTTCATTGATAAAGGATGTGAGTTAGAAATCGACGAAAACTAGAACCCACTTTGGTGTCATATGTTATTGCTATTGATGAACCTATTGCTTAGAAGTTTTAGTTTTGATAACTGGTAGGGGATTGCCACGTTGGTATTTAAATGAGGAAATTTTTGGAAAGGTAAGAAAATGTTTGACTTTGAAAATTTGTTTTATATAAGGAATATTGTTGAATTGTCTTGAAAAGACTAAGTTAGAAGTTGTTGATTTACATGTGGTAAATACATGAACATTGGCATTGTTATATTATCTCTTGGGATTGTGTCTTGATATTACATTGATAGGGATATGGAAATTGATCACAATGGAGAATTGTGTGGAGGAAATTGGAAATGGAATCATATGAAGGATTGTACATTTTGCATTATCATTTTATCGAACCACTATTGAAATTGATTTTTAATCTTACATTGGAAGGTTGTGGTTTTAAAAGAGAAATTGTTTTATGAAACAAGATTATGGTTTTGTCTTTGGTAAATACATTGGTAAGTCTAGATAGGGGGTGTAGTTGGTATTGGTTAAGTTGGCCTGAGTGTCCATGGTGAAAGACCAGCAACTTGCGCGGATAGGTGTCGAGCCTTCCAGTTAATACTAACAAAAATGACAGATTATAGGTGTCAAGCCTTCCAGTTAATACTGGAAAAATGACAAATTGGTAGTACTTGTATAGTCTACTTGCAGACCCCAGCCTAGGGATTACCTGAGTCATATTTACCATCTTGGAATTTTATTGAAATTATTGGATTAATGTGTTTTCCAAACGGCATTGTGCGTAAGATTTTCAAAAGATGAAAAAATATTTTTAGCATGACATGGCATATGCATTCTTCTCATAAGACTGTATAAAATGGATTTGATGAATTGTTTAATTATTTGATTCAATTGATAATGAGATAATTGAATGAATTGAAAAGGATGTCTTGTTGCTATTGAAACATGTTTATTTATTTAAGTTAACTCGTTGTGGTTAATTAAATAAATTGGATTTAAAAGGTTATGTAATAAAATCATATGGTTTTGACATGATATGATTTCATGTATATGTATGAGTATTTTGGTACCCGCATATCTTCTAATGTTTTAATATGAGATTGCTTGGTGGGCTAGTGGTTGCTCACCCCCTGCCTGTACATGTGTACAGGGAATGCTTTTCTGATTTGAAGATCAAACAATGGATTTTACCATTTCATAAGTGTAATGTAGTGATGGATTGTACTATTTCATTTGTTGTTTGGCTAAGTGCTATTTTTTTTTTTTTTTATAAAGAGTAGTGTCCTCTCTTTTATTGTAAGCCTTAGGGCGTTTCTTTTATTTGTATGTAAATGCCATTCTTGTATAACGAGAGGGAATATGTATATTTAATTATTCATCATTTCATCCAATGATGAAATATTATTTGTAAATGGACTTCATTAATGAATATTGGTAATGTTATTCGAGTAATAAAATACGGGGCTTGACATTGGTTGCTTGATTTTCAAACCTTGTGTTGCCCAAAATTTTGGTCTTCCGCTCGAGCGGCCCTTTCTGCGCTCGAGCGGGATTTGCAAACTCTCAGTACTTTGCACGTCTGCAAAAGTACTGGAGGGGTGTTTTCTACGCTTGAGTGACTTTTCCTACACTCGAGCAGGTGGCCGCTCGAGCGGCCTTTCTTGCACTTGAGCGGTTTGTCTATTGTTTACAAAACAACTGGAGGTGTGTATTCTGCACTCGGGCGGGACTTCTTGTGCTCGAGCGGAACAACTTTTTGTGTTTGACGCTCGAGCATCGACTCTTCTGCTCGAGTGGACTGTGCGTATATTAGATCGCGAAAATGGCATTTTATATCATTTTTTCATTCTTCTTTCTCTCTAAAACTTTCTAAAACCTAGATCTTGATCCTCTCTCTCTAAAACACACTCTCTCTCTACATTTTGACCTAGATCCTTTGGATTCTCTATCCTAGTGCCTTTGACAAAAAGGTAGAGCGCCTCTAGATCTCTGTTTTGATCCGAACAAAGTTGGATTTGAGCATCCTTGGAGTTTCACCTTTGCTTTGCTTGGTCTTCTAACTTGAGGTAGAGATTTTCTACACTTTCATATGGTTCTTAGCTTAGTTATTTATTATTGTGTAACAATGGTGGGATTTGGGAATAGTTTGAGCAAACCTAGGGTTTGTGTAAGAAATAAAAAGAGGGATTTCTAAGTGAACGTGAAATAAATGGTTATGGGATTGAATATGAGGTTGTATTGTGGCTAAATAATTGATTTGGGCCATTTGGGTTGATATTTGGGAAAATGGGAGCTTTGCCCTAAATGGGTCAAATTGTTATTTTGTATAAATAATTGAAATTGATTATGGTAATGTGAATTTGGATGGCTGTAGATATAAACGGTGGAGTTGTACACGTGTTGTCTCCCACTTGTGGAAATTTGAATGATATATCTGTTTAGAAATATTTATATTTGGCTATCGGTGGAGCATAACTATGATTGTTCTAGAAATTGCATGAGGATTAGATGAATTGAAACTAATCCATTGTCAGTTGCAATTGAATATGATCATGTTTTAAATATATTGTATATGTATGATTGTTTGGGAGGAGAAAGAGGATGTGCTCCATGTATGATTTTGTATTTAAATACATTGTATATGTATATTTTCTTAGGAGGAGAAAGGGGATGTACTCTGTCAAGCTCCGTATTTTATTACACGGATAACATTACCAATATTCATTAATTAAATCCATTTACAAATCACATTTCATCCTTAGATGAAATGATGAATAATTAAATACACATATTCCCACTCGTGATACAATAAAGACATTTACATATGAATAAAAGGAATGCCCTGAGGCTTACAATAAAAGAGAGGACACTACTCTTTACAAAAAATAAAAATAAAAATAGCACTCAGCCAAACAACAAATGAAGTAGTACAAATCCATCACGACATTACACTTATGAAATGGTAAAAACCATTGTTTGAACTTCAAATCCGAAAAGCATTCCTTGTACACATGTAAAGGCAGGGGGTGAGCAAGCTGACCGAACAATCTCATATTAAAACATTAAAAGATATGCGGGTACAAAGATACTCCTACATACACGTGAAATCATATCATGTCAAAACCGTATGATTTTATTACATAATCTCTTAAATCCAATTTATTTAATTAACGACAATAAGTTAAATAAATAAACATGTTTCAATAGCAACAGGACATCCTTTTCAATTCATTCAATTATCTCATTATCAATTGAATCAATTGATTAAACAATTCATCAAATCCATTTTATATGGTCATATGAGATGAATACATAAGCTATGTCATGCTCAAAATATTTTTCTCATCTTTTGAAATTTTATGCACAATGCCAATTTGAAAACACATTAATCCAACAATTTCAATAAAATTCCAAGATGGTAAATACGACTCAGGTAATCCCTAGGCTGGTGTCTGCAAGTAGACTATACAAGTACTACCAATGCATTTCCAGTTCATATATGATACTCAATTCATGAGTTAAATTCATTATCTTTCCACAATCAAAATGAGACTATAACTCAATGATTTTCCAATTATGCAAAACTCACATGAACACTTCAAACCTGCCATTTTATGGATATTTCGTCCGAAAGAATCCGCGCCCATTTATATATAAAATTTCGGGTCTTTCACCCAGGACAATCCGACCAACTTGCTTTAAATGGAGTCCATCCCCTTTCTCCTCCCAAACAAATATACATATGCAATGTATTTATAAACTTAATCACATATGGAGTACATCCCGTTTCTCCTCTCAACAAACATACATATACAATGTATTTATGAACATAGTCATATATGGAGTATATCTCCTTTCTCCTCCCAATAAGCATACATATACAATGTATTTATAACATGGTCATATTCAATGACACCAACAATGAATTAGCATTAAATTGCCGAATCCTCATGCAATTTCTACAACAATCATAGCTATCCTCCACCGATAGCCCAATACAATTATTTCTAAAAGATGTTCAATCTCAAAATACATAGTTTTTTCAAAACTTCCATAGGTGAGATATTACATATCCAATATCACCATTTATAACGACAACCTCCCAATTTCACATTTTCAATGTTAATCCCAATTATTTATACAAAATAATAATTTAACCACAATTAGGGAAAAATCTCCCTCTATCCCAAATATCAACCCCAACACCAAAATTAACTATTTTGGCACAACATGAACTTATAATCAAGCATCATACTCATTTACCTCATATTCATCAAATACCCCTCTTTTCATTCACACCCAAATCCTAGATTTGTCCCAACCACAACCATATCTCATCATCTATACACAATATCAAATAACTAAGCTAAAAATCATATTAGAGTGTAGAAATTCCCTACAAATTAAATATTACCATTACCATCCTACTATGCCAAAAGTTATGGTATAATCTTAATGACACACTTTTAACCATAATGGATATAACCTTTTAACCAAAACTACTTTAATCTACTAAATTAGTAAGTTTATTATATTCAAAAAATTTCAAATTAATAATACCAATTTAACTTCACAGGCCTCATCCCTTAAAAATAACTGTATTTCAACTTAACCATTTTTCAAGCCAATCTATTTAAAATGGTAATATTTTTACCAAATTCTCTACCAATAACAATTTCACAACTTTTTCTAAAATTACCTAACCAACATGACATTTACATGAAAAATTATGAAATATGCCTAATAGTAACATTTTCAAGATTATGAGTTCGAAATCCACATTTCACATTTTTATTTTCATAAAAATGAACACAACTTAATCATCAACATATCATCTTTTATAAAATATTATGAATATAACACTTTTAGAGTTTTTAATCCCAAAACAACTCTATAATTCCTACCTAAGAATTTACTACATATTCCTCAACGTTAATTTATTTTTCTCAAAAATAAATTCCAAATCAAAAATAAAAAATTCAACTTTATATTTCTCAAAATAAATCATCTAATCATAATATCAAGTAGATACAATCCATACATCTATTAAATTCTATTTTCGAATTTCTTTTTACAAAATTAACAACACAGAAATGATTTTTTTAAAATCAATCTCAAAATACCAACATTCTTAACATTTCAATATAATTTTTCTTCCAAAAATTACCAAACAAAAATCTAAAAATACATCTATATGCAATGCCTCTTATAATGATATATTTTCTCAAAATAACCCTAGCATAGCTTTAATGTAAAAATATGAAGAAAGTCCCTACCTCAAATATGAAGAAAAACAAATCTGAAAATGCAAACGTCGCCCGATCATGAATCCGAGAACACCATTGCGAAGGTTACAACGAGCTCTCCAACTTTCATTTACGACACTTTTGCAAAATCTCACTCTAAACACTCTCACTCTAAGCTTAAAGCTTATGTCAACAATAGAGGAAAAGAGAGAGAGAGAGACAGAGACAGACACGGTGAAATAGAGAGGGAGTGTTGGGCTCCTTTACTTAGCCAAAAAAAATGAAAGAAAGAAAAAGAAATGATGGAAAGGAAAGAGGGGGGGAGCAACCCCATGTGGGTTTTGCTTTCCCAATCATGAGTTTTTCAAAATATTAATTTTTTATAATAATATTTTCAAATTTTATAATATAAATTATAAAATGATATAATTTTTCTCACCACAAAACATAATATTTTTATGCACCACAAAATATAATATTTTGTTCACTATGAAATATACACCCATTTCATTTACTATAAAAATATATAATTTTTTCACCATATGGTACACACTAGGCCTGTCAACGGATCGGGTATAACCCGAATCCGAAAAACGGTTTAATCCGAATCTACGTAGCCCGATTTAAAATGGTTTGGATTCGAATAAATCTGATCCGGCCCATTTTTTTTCCTAACCCGATTGAATTCCTAGAAACCAAATCAGATCTCTGAGAATCAAATCTCTCTCATCGTCTCTTTCATTATTTCTCATCAAAGAATACCTAGATCTCTCTCATAATCAAATCTCACTCTAATCGTCTCTTCCTACTCCGATTGCCGACGATGAACTTAGCCAAGTCAAGCTCTGTGTCGTTTCTGATCTAGGTATTCTTCAGTGAGCTCTCTGGTCAATATCAAATCTATCTTTCATCATCTTCTTCTCCGAGTTCTCTGATCTAGGTATTCTTCGGTGAGCCCTTTGATCCGTTTATGTTTGTCATTGTATCTACTTTTTACTACCTTGTGCTTGTGTTTCTCCTTTATATAAGAGGTCTGGGTTGTTTGTTTGATTTGAAAATCAATTCTGAAACATTTTCTTGGATGTTTTTGGGACTCTATATATTTGTTATTTGATGGGTACTTTGGGTTGTTTGTTTGAATGTAATATCATATATTTGTTATCAATTTTGAATCAGTGGGTCGGTTGATTTATTTAAGCTACTTCAACTTGGTGTTTTTTGTCTATTAGGCTATGTTTTTTCCACTGTTTCCCTCATATTTTCCTTTCCATTTCCAAATCATTATGCTGCATCCTTAGCTTGCATGCTTAGGTTGCATTACATATTGCATGCATGCCTTATTCCTTGACTTAGTGATAGGAATTGGGCCTTGTTTGCTTTGATTTGGTTTGCATGCATTTGAAATCAAAGTTGCATACTTGGTTCTTTGGGCCATCATGCATGGAAGTGCGTGATTGGTGGTCCGAGAATCAAGGCACATGCCCCTTTGAGTCATTATCATGATAAGGGACATGGTTGGTGCATATATGCCTTGAATTGTGCTGCCATGCTTTGCCTTGCCCTCTGTTGCTGTCATTTGCAGATTCTGCAGGAACACTCTGCCGACCGGCAATGTGAGGTGCTGACCGGCAACAATTCCTTTGCCGACAGCTTCATTTTGTGCCGATGCCCACACACCACTGCCGGTGGTAATTCCACTCAGTCGGTGACACTCCCCAGTGTCCAGGGATGCAGTCCTGAGGTTTTGACAGCCTCCAGAGGAGTGAAGGAAGGAAAACAGAGGCAGCCTATGCATGGCGGCGCATTTCCTGAGGCGGTTTATCTGTTTTCTTAGTTTAATTTAATTTGTTAATTAAATTAATTAATTTGTAATATTTAATTAGCTTGCGTAGTTAATTAATTTGTAATATTTATTTGGTCCCTCCGAGTGAGGACAAATCTGTAATAAGTGTGCGTGAGTGCGTGTATGTCTTCCAACCTCACGTCTTTCTTCCCTTTTATTTACCTGCTTATGATGGTAGATTAGGGCACGTTTAAATTAGCATACCTCATGCTATGCATGTGTGCATCCATTTGTATTGCATGCATTAGGCTCGGTACATCACGCTAACTGCATTTGTACTTCAATTCACAAATTGAATATGTGATAGTTGATCGCATTTCACATGCTATGTTTAGGGTTAGCCGAGCCTGCCTAGATTGCATTTTTGCATGTGATGCACTAGCCATTTTTAACATGAACTAGGACATGCATGTTTGCTAACTAGTTTACTGTTTTGGCACGGAGTATGATGTAAGTATTTATGCTTTAGCATCCCGCATGCGTGTGAGTGTGTAGACACCCCATTTTTGACCGTCCTCAAGACTTGGACGTCACCGTTTGAACACTCGGTGATTATCCATGTTTGTGTTTGTTTGGAGTTCCCGGAGGCCTCGGCTCGCGCGCCTTGCCTCAGGACCTCCGAACTTGACCGTTTAGTGTCTGGTTTTGCACCAAACACTTGCATCTTGCCTTTGAGAGGCAGGGTAGGGCTTGTAGACCATCCCTACCCACCACCGGCAGTGGCTAGAGGCCACCGGCTGGTGTTTGCTGCCACCGGCAATGTAGTTTGCCGGCCGGCACCTTTTGTTGCCGGTCAGCACTATTTTGTGCCGGTCGGCACTCTTTTTGGCCAAGATGGCATTTTTGGCCGGCCGGTTACTGTGCAGTTGCTTTTTGAGATATTTTTAGGCAGCTGTATTGCAGTGACTTTCCCTCCATACACGTGTATGGAGGGATGGCCCTCTAGTTTTGCTTAACTTGTAAGTTTTGCAAGTTTGGTGAAAAGGAGAAGGAGAGATTTTTAGACATTTTTAGAGAGGGAAAAACACAGAGAGAAGCTCTGGTTTTAGGGTTTGAGTTGTATACATATCCTATCTCTATATTTACTCTTGTGTGTGTTTTAGTCCATACTATTGCACACAAGCACCTAGTGTTTCACCTTCCTCTTGAAACTAGGGTTCTAAGGGCTTGTTCTTGAGTTTCTTGACTAGTTTGGAGCCAAAGGAGACCATTGGAGCATCATTTGTGAAGAAAGCTTCAAGGGTGAGAATCTAGTCCCATTTTCCCCCTTTTTTGCATTGATTTTATACCTATCTTAGAGATTTTTTTGTGCTTATTGTATAACATAAAAAGTTCTTTTTTTAGGCCCTCTTTATTGTTTATTAAGAGTGTTTTGTTGTTTGAGGGTTGTTGACCACCCTTAGGCCTTGAAAGGCCTCATTTTGGATCATTTTGTGCTAGGTCCGGGATTTTGGTGTTGGGGTCTCTTCACCACTGAAATCTTGAGGGATTTCAGTGGTGAAGATGATGCCTTGAAGTCCCAAGAAGGAGAGGGGCACCCCCTCTCCTTGTTGTCCTTGAAAAGGGCATATTTTGGCCTCTTAAGGAAGCCTATGCTTGAGTGTGTGTTGAGCATGTTTGGTTTGTTTTTCATGCTTATATATCCATAATATAACATGATTTTAAGTTGGTTTTGGAACTCCATGCATGCTTAGCATAGTTGCCATGTAATGCCTTGTTTATGCCTTAATGTGCCTTAGGTTGTTAGCCTTTGTTGGAGCATGTTTTAGGCTTAGTCTTGTGAAGATTATGTGCTTATCTTGACATGTTTTAGGTCTGTCCCTAAGTGTTTGGGTTGATTTCGGCATGCTTGATATAGCTCCTTCGTATTTGGGCTTGTTGGCCTTGAGTATGTGCATGTGTAGCACGCCATCTTTGCATTGTTTTGGTGATTTGGGATCATTCTACATGCCATTTCAGTCCCATTTCCATGCTTGTTTGGTTGCCTTGCATGCCTCTTTAATGCTTTGGAAGCTTGTGTAGCAATGCTCCATGTTTTGGTGTTTATGCATGCCTTTGTTTTTGGGTCATTTAGATGCCATCTAAGTGGTCCTTAGGCCTTGTATTGATGCCCCAAAACTCTGTTTTTGGTTGATAAGCTCATACCATGTTTAGTCTTGTAAATGTATTTCAATGCTCCTTGGATTTGCTTTGAACACTTAGACTATTTGTTGCATATTTAGCTTGATTTGTTGCTTGGTTTGGCACCATGTATTAGCATGATTTTCAGAGCTTATGTGGCATGCTTTTAGTCCATGAATGTCTCTTTCAAGTGTGCTTGAATGTTGCTTGCTTTGTGCCTAAGTGTTGGGTCTTAACATGTGTGTGTGTGCATGTGTGCTTAGCATCCATTTTAGGCATTAATGGCCACTGTTTTAGGCCTTATTAGAGCTGCCTAATTCGTGTATAAGACCATCTTTCCATCTATTTGCATTGCCATATGTATGCTTGCATGATTGCATAAGTTCATTGCCATGCCATGTTGCATCCTTAGCTTGTATGCCTAGGTTGCATTGCATCTTGCATGCATTCCTTGTCCCTTGATTTGGTGATAGGGATTAGGACTTTGGTTTGATTTGGTTTGCATGCATTTGAAATCAAAGTTGCATACTTGGTCTTTGGGCCATCATGCATGGAAATGCGTGATTGGTGGTCCGAGAATCGAGGCACATGCCCCTTTAAGTCATTATCACGATAAGGGACATGGTTGGTGCATACATGCTTTGAATTGTGCTGCCATGCCTTGTTTTGCCCTCTGTTGCTGTGAGTTGCAGGTTCTGCAGGCTTTCTTTGCCGACCGGCAGTGTAAGGTGCCGGCCGACAATCTTTTCTCTGCCGACAGCTTCAATTTTGTGCCGATGGCCACATACCAGTGCCGGTGATGATCTCACTCAGCCGGTGGTACTCCCCAGTACCCAGGGATGTAACCCTGAGGTTTTGACAGCGTCCAGAGGAGTGAAGGAAGGAAAACAGAGGCAGCTTGTGCATGGCGGCGCGTTTCTCGAGGTGTTTTACTGTTTTTCTTAGTCTATTTAATTTGTTAATTAAATTAGGCAATTTGTAATATTAATTAGCTTACGTAGTTAATTAATTTGTAATATTTATTCGGTCCCTCCGAGCGAGGGCAAATCTGTAATAAGTGTGCGTGAGTGTGTGTATGTCTTCCAACCTCACGTCTTTCTTCCCTTTTATTTACCTGCTTATGATGGTAGATTAGGGCATGTTTAAATTCAGCATACCTTATGCTATGCATGCGTGCATTCATGCATTTTGTATTACATGCATTAGGCTCGGTACATCACGCTAAATGCATTCGTACTTCAAATCAAAAAGTGAATATGTGATAATTGTGCATTTTCACATGACATGTTTAGGATAGCCGAGCCTATTCTAGCAACATTTTGTATGCGATGCATTAGACACTCAACATGGACTTGGATCATGCATGTTTGCTAATGAGTTCTTTGTTTTGGCACGGAGTACGATGTAAGTATTTCCGCTTTAGCATATCGCATGAGTGTGAATGTTGCCATAATAGCATGCTTAACATGTGGCTAGATGCTTATGTGTTATAAACTGCTTAAATGCCTGTGGGTGAAGGTTGGATTGTTTGAGTTGGAAGAACTCATTGAAATCCGTGTTTTAGCCTACTTGCGAGTAGCAAATTCCAAAGCATTTTCAAAACGAACGGATATGCAATGTTTCTTTCCAAATTAGGCAATCAAGTCTATACTTGTTTGCTGCGCGCATAACATAGTAATTCTAGGCTAATAATTGGTTTAAGAACACATAAAGTTTTCAAAAATGGATATCACGGTTAGTAGAAGCCGGTCTTCGGACCGGGCGAAAGGGGGTGCTCATAGCTGACCTTCCCCGATCGTACCCAAGCTCCCGAGCCGAGACAACTCCGGTGATGACGGACATGTGGCCTTCGGCACCGAGTCAGGGTTTCCTAAATTCTCCCATAAAAAATATTTAGGTGGCGACTCTGTATCTGGCAAAGCAGTCCATGTTTGGCAGTACTTTTTTCAAAAATCTGTTTCTCAAAACGATTTGCCAGATTTGGACTCTTTGCTTCAAGATTAAGAACCGTGACACAAAATCGAGAGTCCGAACTGTAGCGAGGTCCCCCCCGCGGACTTGTTACAGTTTCTGGTGACTTCGCTGGGGAGTTTTAGAGAGCTTGACTCGAACTCGTGATATCCTGTTTTGATTTCACTTATGTGTTTCTTTGCATTGCATGTGCATTGGTGCGCCTAGGAACACAGTGTTTGCCATCTGCCATTCCTGAACGGTTTGCCGGAGGCTTGCCTTGTCAAGGCATGTCCATAAGGCTGACCGGCTATGGGCTCTGACAGTATGGGAACACAAACCCCGGTTTACCGAGGCACCCTTTTTGACCATTCGATCTAGTGCATATTCGGAATCCATAGTGACCATTCCAACTTAGGACAGGTTGCTTACCCGATATTAGGTTGTTTGAGAATTGCTGCGTGCATAGTGAAACCCTAGCTCCTGACAAAATAGGACAGGAAAACCCTACCCCAACATAGGGGTGTTTTGGCTCTCTCTTACTTGCTATGTGCTTTTAGAGTGTATCTCTACAGGAACGCATATACCAGTTTGCGAGTTTGAGTATCGGGCCCGAGGGCACCGGAATCAGTATTGTTGAGAATTAGTTATCAGGAATCAGTTATCCGCGGGTATCAGATTCAGTATTTTGGGAACAGAAATTTGGGAACAGTGATCAGCAGTAGGGTACAGTTGTTTGGCTACGCCCGTATCCGATCAGTTTGGGCTGAAACGCTGTCTGTTTTTTCTTTCAGTTCAGAGAGTTGCAGAGTTGATACAGAATAGCCAGTGTTTCCCCTTGCTGAGGTAGGATTTATGGCGGCACAAAATTCAGAAGAAATTGTGGTTATGACGGCTGCATTGGAGCAGGGGACCGCTCCGCAGAGTGAGGCCAGCATCAGTATGTCATACCCGCCCAGGTCGCCCGTTGTGCACCCGGTTTGGGCTCCTCAGTTATACCAGGCTCGTGAGCCCACCACCTTCGAAATGATGGGAATGATAGGTGACCTCCAAAGGTCTGTGGCAGACCTCGCCTATGGAATGTCGGCTTCACCGCCAGCGGCGCCATATGCCGGGAATTTCGTGCCACAAGAGCCCCCGCTACTGGGGCGGATCGTAATAGAGCTTAGCCAGCCAGAGGTGGCTTCCAGCTACAGCCGCGACATGCCAGCATCAACCCCGACCCTTGATCAGGCTGAGGCCAGGGGAAAGGACAAGGAAAAGGTAGACGCCGACCCTATTGAACAACTGCTGTGGGCAGTCGAGGCTCTGAAAGTCAGAGGGATGAACAAGCAACAAACATCCGCAATCGTGATCAAAGCTGTGGAAGATGCTTTCCCCGCTCCAATCAAAGGCAGTTCAAGCCAGGCAGAAAACCGGGATGGGCCCCGTCATGCCCAGACAATTCCTGTCACTCCCAACCCTGCACCGGGAAAGGTTCAAAAAGCCAAGGCAGCGCCAGCCGATCTTTTCGCTAGCGCATCTGGCAAGAATCCTCAAACTGCAAAGTACCTGCCCCGAGGGCGCAGGGTCTTTCACGACATCCACATGCCTTTGTCTAGGGCATTGCTAATATTGGCGAAGAATGGGCATCTTAAGCCTTTGGAGCCCCGGCCACTCCCGAAGAATCTCCCCGCCACTCATGATGCAACCTTGTACTACGCGTACCATCAACAGTCCGGTCACAGTACCGATGGATGTTCCCGCCTTCGTCATGAAGTGCAGGATTTGATCGATAACAAGGTTATCCTACCACCCACCTCAGGCAAGCCCGTCACCACTCAGTTGTTGGATTTTGAGGGCTCAGATACTGCGAGTATGTGAAGTGGACCGCCTGCGGGCAACATTTGGTGTATTTTTGAAGCGTCTGGCACGCATTTTTTTTTTGAGCATCGGTGAAACCGAGTTTTGTAAATCCTGGCTTGGATGTCGAGTCAGTCTTTTGTTTTGAGTCTGTCTCTTTGTCTTGAGTCAGTCTTTTTTGCTTAAGGGTCTGTCTGATTGTATCGAGTCAGTCCCCGTTGTATATAATACCAGGTGATTCAGGGTTTGTTGCCTCGAACACCGTCTTGTTTTGTAATTATATGTTTTAGTTTTGGGTCTGTTTCTGCCGAGGGGCCAGTTGCACCAACAGAGCCGATTGAAGCAGCTGTTGCTATCTCAAACTTCATGCCTGCTTTCAGCATAAGTGCCAGAGAATTTGATTAGGCTGACAGTACATTTCGCCTGCTCTCCTGCGCGCCAAACTCATTGCATTAACCTAAGTTTTTCAAAAAACAAACCTTTTTGAACACTGCGGTGATGAAAATGAAGAGGAAGGAATTCCTCGGGTTTTGCAAAATTTTGATCATTTTGAGAGAAAGAGAGGCGTGCTAAGCCTTTTAATGAATGAAATCATGCTTGTCGGCGTGAGTACTGAGAAGGATCCTGGCCTGATCCAGATTGGTTCCACACTATCTTCGGCGCGAGCGATTTGTCGCTTTCTTAAAAACTTTCAAAAACAAATGTTTTACGCGGCCCTGTGAAGACTTGTGTGGAATCCCTTTTGAGGTCGCGCAGCCTAGGATAGCTCTCACCCTCAAGATTCAACCTATTTGTTTTCCGACTTTGAGCCCGTTCAGAACGTTCAGGAAGTTCAACGGACAAACGCCGTGAAGGGTCTGTATGGCCAGTTTCGAAGCACCCTCAAGTAAGAGGCACCAAAGCCGAATCAGAAGGAGTAGATCTCACCGGAAGAAGCTTGTGGAGTAACCGGGATGGATTCTCTGCAAATCAGTACAACAGCCGTTCTCCTAGACACAGAGAGGCTTCCATTTCAAAAAAAAAAACCATTTGACATGGACTTGCTACACTTTTTACCCTTTGAGAGGCTCGCTGGGTCGAAAACCCAGAAGGGCGACCCAGGCAAAAGTTAGAGCAAGAGAAAAATACAAAAAAAGCAAAAATACAAAAAAGAAGAAAAGAAAAGAAAAAGACAAAAGATGCAAAAAAGAAAAGAAAAAGAAAAATGCAAGAAAAAAGAAATAGAAGATGAAAAAAAAGCTCGCAAGGTCGAAAACCCGCATTGGGCGCCTTGGCAAAAGTGAGAGCCTAAAAAAAAAAAAAAAAAAATTGAAGGTTAAAATACCCGAGTGTACCTTAACCGGAACTACGTGAGGCTTGATTCCCATGTTTGGGATACGTAGGCAACTTCATCATGAAGTCCAGCCCCCAACGCTTCCATAGCGTCTCAGTCCATGCAATGGTTTCGATTTCATTCCCAAAGTCCAGTGGCCGACACCCTTCAAGGTGATTGTGTCCATATATGTGTTGTGACCGTCTTCGTCATCTCTGTGTCTGAGAGTTCGACCATCGCCAATGAAGACTGTTTACAGATTGCTGTGGCACCATCCCAAACAAGGGGCAACTTTCCGTTGCCACAAGCCGCCGTGAGCCGCCATTCAAACTAGGGGCAACTTTCCGTTGCCATCCACCCCCTTCAAACCAGGGGCAATTTTCCATTGCCTCCGATCCGAGGTTGCGCGTCTCAAAGAGTAAGCTCCATGCTTGTTGAGCATCAGCTGTTTGAAAAATAGTTTTTGAAAATTTTTACTGAGGTTGACTATTTTCTCGAAAACTATTCCATTTTCCAAAACTGGACCGTTGTCTTGGATCCAGAAAAGGAAAATTTTCAGTGCTTACTGCCTGACTTGCACGGTTTTCAAATCAAAAATCGAACAAGTACGTTAATCCAACTCTCATTTTGATTAAAACTGTTTTAGTAGAAAGCAAAAACAAAAAATGGTTAAAATGATGAACTAGGGGCACAGTTGAGTCAGGCGTTCTGTCTTTTCCCCGTCATCGACGTATTTGCTAGAAGGGCGCTCTACCCGCCAGAAGAAATAGTCGTGAGCTAACGATGTTGAGCATGAATCCACACCTTTCTTTTTTATCCATCAATCACCCCGGGGAGGGATGAAAAATGAGAGAATGAAAAATAGAGAAGTGTAAGTTGAGAGAAAAGTGAGGAAAAAGGGTTTTGAGAGAAAAACCGAGCTCGAGAGCCGAGTGATGTGAGAATCACAAATCAGAAGGGGGCGGGAAACAATACCCAGATTGAACTGGCTCCTCGCGATCCGAGGTCCCCATCTTCGCTAACGCATCTGTGTGTCATGTCTCTTTGGTTTGACGCTCTCGTCTTTTGTTTTTAGTCTTTCCCGAGCGTGTCTCGTTGTGTTTAGGTCGTGCACCTATATTTGAGTCCGTCCCGCTGTGTTCAGTTGTAGGCTCGACATCCCGGTCTGAAAAACCCTCATTCGATTTCAAAAATCATTTATGCTCAAGAATGCTGTGCCATTCTCTACATTTGAACGTGTTTTCGACTCCAACCGGTTCCATCTTTGAGGTCTGTCCTGTTAGATTGGGCCGTTTGTTCAGAATTTTGCCGTGTACAGAATGAATCGAATATTGTGTTATGGGTTGTATGCAGATTAATCCCCCAACAGAGCAAGGGCTGTGTGTCCAGAATCAAGCAGTGGGCTGCTTGGGTTATTTTCGCCATTGGCTGTTTAAGTTATCTGATTATTACAGTGCAAGTGTTCAATTTTCAGATAACCAATCAATTTCATTTACATTGAGGTGTAACATGATGAGATGCGATGCAATGCATGAAATGTGTAAATGTAAACACTTTTTCAGATAAAAAGTCTGTTTCATTTCATTATCTTTTCAAATGTACAAGTTTTGGAAACAAAAATCTGCCTGCGGCAGTACAAGGTAATCTATCTACCAACAAAAAGAAAAGTACAAGAAAGAGAAAGATAACAAAAATCCGCATCTCTGCCGAGCACTCCAAGGGCTGTCAGTCCGTCCTGGTCCTCTTCCTGGACGAGGGTCCAGGAGCATCATCAGCATCGTCGTCAGAGCCCGAGCTAGAACCCTCTCCGGTCTCCTCCTCCGATGACTCGGACTCCGCCTCTGCCTCCGCCTCTGACTCCTTGTCGTCGTCATCATCTGGGACTGGAGCTCGCGAGCTACTCCCGACATGAGTACGCCCTCCCCTGGTACGGGGAAATATCCTGCCCCCCTCATCTCTCCCTCGAGCAGAGACAGAAGGTCCGGCTGGAGCACCTCCTGCCATGGGAATCTGGAAAGGAGACTGAAAAAGTACATAAAAGGGAAATGCATCAGTATACTGTAGACAGTTTATCAGTGCAGAATGCAATGCAGAGTACAGTGTATGAATGCCGTGAGCAGTCTATCAGTGCAGAATGCAGTATATGAGTACAGTATGAGAATGCCGTGAGCAGTTTAACAGTGCAGAATGCAGTATATGAGTACGGTGTGTGAATGCTGTGAGCAGTTTATCAATGTAGAGCATAGTGTAGAATGCAGTGTATGCAGTGTATCAGATACTGTGAGATCAGTGTATCAGGTGTTGTGCCGTGCATCAGATTATGTAAAGCAGTGTATGAATGGTTGAGGACAGTGTCAGAAGAACATACCGGTATGCTGTAGAGGGCTAGGAGATCGAATGTCCGCTGGAGCATCCCCATCATCGAGGCATTCATCGCCAACGACTGACGGGTGTACCCAGAAGAAGCCTGCAAAAGTATTAGATGCATCAATATTCTGTGGAATATCAAGTAAACTGAAATGAATAACTGTACAAAAATACAGTAATACGTACCGGAGGTAAGTCAGGGACATCAATGAACTCGTGACCAGCCGGTGGAGGGGCGAAGGGGATCTGATAGGTCGACCCACCCTGCCCCTGGAAAGTCAGTACAGCAGGCAGGGCAGGCCAGCCAGCTCCTCGTCCTCCCTGCACTCCACCCCTACCACGGACCCGGGCCCTCCTCGAAGATCCAGCCCCTGCTCCCGCTCCGGCCCCAGCCGCCGATGCCACAGGCTTGGCCCCCTCTGCTCGACGGCCGCTCAGGGGGCGCATCAGGTACGTCCATACGTACTCCTGATAGTCTCCAGTGCCTCGGAAGCCGGCCTCCTCCCAGCCGATGGAGTAATCATCCAGCTGCTCAGTGGTCAGCCCCTCGGTCTCCCTCATGTCGGCAGGAGGGGGAACCGGGACTATCTGCTCAGGTAACCCTAGGGTCTGGCGTAGAAAACGCTCCCCCAGGTACCAAGCCCGACAGACCGGGCCCTCAAGCAGAATCCGAAAACACGAGGTCTCCTCCGCACCAGGGAACCGATCCCGCATCGCCGCCGGCAAGGGAGCCCACGGCCGCCATGTGATCTGAAAGTGACAGACAGTTTGTTATCTACTGTTTTGAAAATATACAGTGAAAAAAGAGCGAAGCTTAAATGAACTGTAAGTAAAACATACCTCGGCAGGGGTAATGGTGTCGAAGTATCGGCGGAAGAAGCCGAAAGTCTCTCGCGGTCGCCGGGTGCATCTTCCGTCGAAGCGACTCGAAAAGGGGACGGCCAGAGGAGTCTCCGCAACTGGCACAGGAGCAAGCCTAGGAAAGTAGGCGTAAACCCACAACTGCAAGATAAATACCAGTGCATTTATCAGTTGAAGCAGAATGCAGAATAAAGCAGAAATGGCAGAGCCGTGTGTTGTGCAGTGTATTGTGTGCAGTGTACAGTGTGAGCCGTGTGCAGTCAGTGTAAAGCAGAATGTATGTGTGTGCCGTGTGTACAGTATACAGCAGGTTTAGAGCAGACTACAGTGTGTGCAGTGTACAGAGTATAGAAAGTACGAGACAGAAATGAAAAAACCGGAGAAGAAGTGTACCTCCCAAGCCCGCCAGTAGCCTACGAGTAGCTGGCCGCTGCCGCGCGAAGCCGAGCTCATATATCCATAAAGGGTGGCCAGAGCAGCACCGCCCCAGTCGTAGTGCAGGATGTCCCGGACGTCCACCAGTGCGCTGAGAAGACAGAGAGGCACGGTGTTCGCCCGGTCGGCGAAGATGGTAGTCCCGAACAGGAACATGAGGAAGCCGCGAGCATACCTCTCATCGTCCTCCGGGGTCATCTGTGCCTCCTCCTCTAACACGGGCTGGACTCGAAACTGGACCTCGAACCAGGAGTATCGGACGAATCCTAGGCGAGCTAGGGGTGGCGCCTCCCCCAGTAGATGGACCTGAGCGGCGGTCCACTCATCCATGTCTGTGTCAAAAGGGATCGGATCCCCCCCTACCCCGATGCGAGTAAGCATCGAGAAATCATGAAGGGTCATCGTCATATCCCCTGCAGCAGAGAAATGAAAAGAATCGGTGGTGTCCCACCATCTCTCCGCCAGAGCGGCAAGGAGAGGTCTGCATGTGGACAATCTGGAGAGCCCTCGGCAGAAGGTCCCGAAGCCCGCTCGGTCTACGATGCGTCGGACTGCGTCAGGGAGCTCATCATACCACTCCCGCGCACCAGTATTCCCATACCCGCGAATGGTATGGGAACCCTCCTGTAAACAAAAAATAACAATTGCAAGACAACATTCAGAATGCAGTTTTAAAAGGACAGATATAGCATGTATGCAAGTTTGTCAGATTCAGGCAAATACCGGGTGCCGGTGTGCTTGTAGTGAAATACGTGTGTTGTGTCAGCGTGTTTGGGTGTTTCAGAACAGATATGGCATGTGTGCAAGTTTGATAGATTCAGACAAATACTGGGTGCCAGTGTATATGCAGTAAAATACAGTGAGTGCGGTGTGTTTGAATGATTCAGGGCTAGTGCAGTGTGTGTGCATGTGTCAGTCTCAAGCAGATATCAGTTGTATGTATGTTTACAGTCAACTACGGTCTATGGTGCATCAGATTTCAGCAGTTAAAGAGTACAACTAGCTACGGCAGTTTTCTATCCTACATTGCGGAAAGTAAAGCAGAAGACAAAAGAATTACCTCGGAAGTGCCGAATGAAAGGTGGGAGGTAGGCTCACGCAGTAGTAGCTCAGGCGCCACGTGCCTCTCGAAGCTCCGGAATTGACGCAGGCCGTCGGGGGGCAGAACATGGATCGCCGGTCGGTAGGTCGCCGGGTCGAACGGGCGCTCGCTCAGTGGTAAGAGCTCGACCCCGGGATCCATCTCATGGTCCGGGGGAGTCCCGCCACGTGGAATGTCGTCCTCCATGTAGAGAATGATGTGAAAATAGCCCGAAAAAGGAAAACCGGGTCGGAATACGAAGAGTCAACCAAAAAGTCAACTCCCGAGAGGGTCGAAAATGGCCGGGAAGGCCAGAATGTGAAAAGGCACAGGAATGAAGAGGAAAGTGAGGGGAACAAACCCCGAAAAGGCTAGAACGCCAAACGAGGCACCGAAACGAAAATGTGATCGGTGGAAAATGTTCGAAACGCGAAGAGAATCGCGAATCCAACGATGAAACGAGCGTAGAACGCGAAGAAACGGGCGAAAAATGAGAGAGAAACGCTCTAGAGAGAGAGAGCAAGAGATTTCGGCGGAGGAGGAATGAGAAAATAGGGTTTAAAACCCTATTTTAAAACACCCAAGGTGAAAAGTCAAAACTGCCCCGCATCAGCAACTGTTTGCCGGTCGGTAATGTTTTGTGCCGGCCGGCACTTTTTTGTGCCGATAGAATTGTTTTTATGCCGATGGCCAGCCGGTGGCCTCCCCTTTCGGCCGGTGGGGTTCCCACAGCCTTGTTTAGGCCATTTGAGTTGTTTTGGGTCTTCATAGCTCAAGAAAGTGCAAGAAAGTGCATCTCCGACACTCAACCGGCCTCCGTTCTGACCGCGGGCCGTGTCTCCAGTGCGTGGCACTCGAATTCGTGCAAGGTGTATCCTTTTTGTATCCTTTTAAATTCAAAAGTTGCCCCATGTGTGTTGCATGAGTTCATCACACTACTTCGGTGCATTACATCACGCTGTCATGCGCCACACATTTGCATTGTTATGCACGTGTTACATGCATTGCAACACGCACCCCTTTGCATTGTCGGGCACATTTCTCATGCATCATCATCGCATTTCCATTCCATGCATTGTCATGCATTCCGGAACACGTGCGTTGTTGCGCATTTAAGTCTGTTTTGTGCATTTCAAATTGTCGCACTGTTTTGTGCATTGTATTTCAATCGCGCTATTTTGCGCATCGCACTGTTTTGTGCACCACACTGACATTTTGCTCATGGTCTGGCGAGACCTTAAACACATACGGTCTAGGAGACCTTAAATCCTTGGGAGGTACGAAACCTCCGGTGCATCGATGTGCACGTTTATTTATTTTTTTTTTTTGGGCATATAAGTCCATTTGCATCAACTTACATTCCATACGGCATGCGTGCCCCATTCTTGCATTGCCATGCATATTGCTAACAATATTGTACCTGTTAAGTTTGTTTTCTTTTCAGGAACGGTATTGTATGTACGGTTCATTTGAGGCTGGAGCAACCAGACGAACCGGACAGGTATTTTGCGGTCTGGCGAGACCTTAAACACGCACGGTCTAGGAGACCTTAAATCCTCTAAAGGTGCAATTCCTTTGGTGTTTGTCATGCCCGAACGACTTTCGGTGGTCTGGTAAAGCCACCTGCCTATGTTTGCGATGAGTTCCTAGAAGACCAACTGGGACGGTGGAAACTAGAGTTCGAACGGCTTATGCCTAGAACGCAAAGGTTCGGGAGTTCCGAGACTAAAGTCTGGTTTAAATACCCAGGGGTTTACCCTCGGCTTGAAATCTGTATGGAAGCCCCATAGGTTGAGGCGGCATGTCTACGCCTCAATTCTGGATACTGAACCAACCTAGTATATCGCCCTGTTGGTAAGATAGGGAAAGTTGCAATCATAGTCATTGCATCATAGTGCATTGTCATACATTTCCATTGTAGCTTGCATGCATCCATTGCATTTTCCCCAGTAGGTCGCATTGCACTGCATTGTCATGCATGTTGTAAATATCCATTCCATTGCATATTTGTAGATATTTCATTGTAAATTGCATGCATCCATTGCATCACCTTCCGCCTATGGCTTGCGCCTTTCCAGGTTGAGCTTGGTCCGGTATGTGCCCTTACTTTTCATGTTAAAACACAGTTCTGCATGTGTATCGCGCCAATTCCACGCTGATATGTTGGTTGAGGGTTGCGGCACCTTTTCTGTGTTACACATGGCTCGTATGTGTACATGCCTTTCCTAGGCAAGATTTGGTTTGGCTTGCGTGCCATATCCATTGTATCCATATCCACTCCATTGCATATTTGTAGATATTGCATTGTAGATTGCATGCATTCATTGCATCACCTTCCGCCCATGGCTTGCGCCTTTCCATGTTGAGCTTGGTCTCGTATGTGCCCTTACTTTTCATGTTAAAACACAGTCCTGCATGTGTATCGCGCCGATTCCACGCTGATATGTTGGTTGAGGGTTGCGGCACCTTTTCTGTGTTACACATGGCTTGTATGCGTACATGCCTTTCTTAGGCAAGATTTGGTTTGGCCTACGTGCCATATTCAAGTATTACATTGTAGTGTAATTTTTGCATTCGGCATTAGGATCGTAGTCCTTTCTCCAGCGGGTTGTTTCCCCACTTATGTCAATTCCACCCAATACTTGTTCTTGCGTTTGTCTACAATACTCATAGTTCAGTTGACCGTTCTATGGTAGACAGACTTGTTATCTCCATCAATCTATTTGACATAGGTGTGGTTTCGAAGCGCTCGTGATTGGATCACGATTCAAATGCTTTGCATGTAGCTTGCATTGTTTCTATTACATTGCATCTTCATTTGCATTGTTTATACATTGTTTTGTATATATTGCATTTCGTTTTGCATCCACATTTGCATTGTCATGCATGTTGCTAACAATATTGTACCTGTTAAGTTTGTTTTCTTTTCAGGCACGATATTGTATGTACGGTTCATTTGAAGCTGGTGCAACCAGACGAGCCGCGCATGTATTGTATCCTCCGAGTGAGACGTATTGAGAATTCCATAATTCTCTTACATCCTTTCTGCATTGTAGTGTAGTTTGGTATGCTAGCTTAAAACTGTCGCATGTTTGCTTCATTACAGCTTTTCTTTGCATGATCATAAGTTATGCTCGACTTCGTGCATTGTCTTGCATTTTGCCCCTGCCTTCGGGCACATATCTTGATTGTCTTGCATGTTTGTCTAAGTCTTCAGCCTTGTCAAAAATGGGTCGTCCCTGGGCTTTGACATTCACTCCCGTCATTGTTATGACTTTCGAGTTCTGTCAAAGAGGGGCAACTGTAGACACCCCATTTTTGACCGTCCTCAAGACTTGGACGTCACCGTTTGAACACTCGGTGATTATCCATGTTTGTGTTCGTTTGGAGTTCCCGGAGGCCTCGGCTCGCGCGCCTTGCCTCAGGACCTCCGAACTTGACCATTTAGTGTCTGGTTTTGCACCAAACACTTGCATCTTGCCTTTGAGAGGCAGGGTAGGGCTTGTAGACCATCCCTACCCACCACCGGCAGTGGCTAGAGGCCACCGGCTGGTGTTTGCTGCCACCGGCAATGTAGTTTTCCGGCCGGCACCTTTTGTTGCCGGTCAGCACTATTTTGTGCCGGTCGGCACTCTTTTTGGCCAAGATGGCATTTTTGGCCGGCCGGTTACTGTGCAGTTGCTTTTTTCAGATATTTTTAGGCAGCTGTATTGCAGTGACTTTCCCTCCATACACGTGTATGGAGGGATGGCCCTCTAGTTTTGCTTAACTTGTAAGTTTTGCAAGTTTGGTGAAAAGGAGAAGGAGAGATTTTTAGACATTTTTAGAGAGGGAAAAACACAGAGAGAAGCTCTGGTTTTAGGGTTTGAGTTGTATACATATCCTATCTCTATATTTACTCTTGTGTGTGTTTTAGTCCATACTATTGCACACAAGCACCTAGTGTTTCACCTTCCTCTTGAAACTAGGGTTCTAAGGGCTTGTTCTTGAGTTTCTTGACTGGTTTGGAGCCAAAGGAGACCATTGGAGCATCATTTGTGAAAAAGGCTTCAAGGGTGAGAATCTAGTCCCATTTTCCCCCTTTTTTGCATTGATTTTATACCTATCTTAGAGCTGTTTTTGTGCTTATTGTATAACATAAAAAAGTTCTGTTTTTAGGCCCTCTTTATTGTTTATTAAGAGTGTTTTGTTGTTTGAGGGTTGTTGACCACCCTTAGGCCTTGAAAGGCCTCATTTTGGATCATTTTGTGCTAGGTCCGGGATTTTGGTGTTGGGGTCTCTTCACCACTGAAATCTTGAGGGATTTCAGTGGTGAAGATGATGCCTTGAAGTCCCAAGAAGGAGAGGGGCACCCCCTCTCCTTGTTGTCCTTGAAAAGGGCATATTTTGGCCTCTTAAGGAAGCCTATGCTTGAGTGTGTGTTGAGCATGTTTGGTTTGTTTTTCATGCTTATATATCCATAATATAACATGATTTTAAGTTGGTTTTGGAACTCCATGCATGCTTAGCATAGTTGCCATGTAATGCCTTGTTTATGCCTTAATGTGCCTTAGGTTGTTAGCCTTTGTTGGAGCATGTTTTAGGCTTAGTCTTGTGAAGATTATGTGCTTATCTTGACATGTTTTAGGTCTGTCCCTAAGTGTTTGGGTTGATTTCGGCATGCTTGATATAGCTCCTTTGTATTTGGGCTTGTTGGCCTTGAGTATGTGCATGTGTAGCATGCCATCTTTGCATTGTTTTGGTGATTTGGGATCATTCTACATGCCATTTCAGTCCCATTTCCATGCTTGTTTGGTTGCCTTGCATGCCTCTTTAATGCTTTGGAAGCTTGTGTAGCAATGCTCCATGTTTTGGTGTTTATGCATGCCTTTGTTTTTGGGTCATTTAGATGCCATCTAAGTGGTCCTTAGGCCTTGTATTGATGCCCCAAAACTCTGTTTTTGGTTGATAAGCTCATACCATGTTTAGTCTTGTAAGTGTATTTCAATGCTCCTTGGATTTGCTTTGAACACTTAGACTATTTGTTGCATATTTAGCTTGATTTGTTGCTTGGTTTGGCACCATGTATTAGCATGATTTTCAGAGCTTATGTTGCATGCTTTTAGTCCATGAATGTCTCTTTCAAGTGTGCTTGAATGTTGCTTGCTTTGTGCCTAAGTGTTGGGTCTTAACATGTGTGTGTGTGCATGTGTGCTTAGCATCCATTTTAGGCATTAATGGCCACTGTTTTAGGCCTTATTAGAGCTGCCTAATTCGTGTATAAGACCATCTTTCCATCTATTTGCATTGCCATATGTATGCTTGCATGATTGCATAAGTTCGTTGCCATGCCATGTTGCATCCTTAGCTTGTATGCCTAGGTTGCATTGCATCTTGCATGCATTCCTTGTCCCTTGATTTGGTGATAGGGATTAGGACTTTGGTTTGATTTGGTTTGCATGCATTTGAAATCAAAGTTGCATACTTGGTCTTTGGGCCATCATGCATGGAAATGCGTGATTGCTGGTCCGAGAATCGAGGCACGTGCCCCTTTGAGTCATTATAACGATAAGGGACATGGTTGGTGCATACATGCCTTGAATTGTGCTGCCATGCCTTGTTTTGCCCTCTGTTGCTGTGAGTTGCAGGTTCTGCAGGCTTTCTTTGCCGACCGGCAGTGTAAGGTGCCGGCCGACAATCTTTTCTCTGCCGACAGCTTCAATTTTGTGCCGATGGCCACATACCAGTGCCGGTGATGATCTCACTCAGCCGGTGGTACTCCCCAGTACCCAGGGATGTAACCCTGAGGTTTTGACAACCTCCAGAGGAGTGAAGGAAGGAAAACAGAGGCAGCTTGTGCATGGCGGCGCGCTTCTCGAGGCGTTTTACTGTTTTTCTTAGTCTATTTAATTTGTTAATTAAATTAGGCAATTTGTAATATTAATTAGCTTGCGTAGTTAATTAATTTGTAATATTTATTCGGTCCCTCCGTGCGAGGGCAAATCTGTAATAAGTGTGCGTGAGTGTGTGTATGTCTTCCAACCTCACGTCTTTCTTCCCTTTTATTTACCTGCTTATGATGGTAGATTAGGGCATGTTTAAATTCAGCATACCTTATGCTATGCATGCGTGCATTCATGCATTTTGTATTACATGCATTAGGCTCGGTACATCACGCTAACTGCATTCGTACTTCAAATCAAAAAGTGAATATGTGATAATTGTGCATTTTCACATGAGATGTTTAGGATATCCGAGCCTATTCTAGCAACATTTTGTATGCGATGCATTAGACACTCAACATGGACTTGGATCATGCATGTTTGCTAACGAGTTCTTTGTTTTGGCACGGAGTACGATGTAAGTATTTCCGCTTTAGCATATCGCATGAGTGTGAATGTTGCCATAACAGCATGCTTAACATGTGGCTAGATGCTTATGTGTTATAAACTGCTTAAATGCCTGTGGGTGAAGGTTGGATTGTTTGAGTTGGAAGAACTCATTGAAATCCGTGTTTTAGCCTACTTGCGAGTAGCAAATTCCAAAGCATTTTCAAAACGAACGGATATGCAATGTTTCTTTCCAAATTAGGCAATCTAGTCTATACTTGTTTGCTGCGCGCATAACATAGTAATTCTAGGCTAATAATTGGTTTAAGAACACATAAAGTTTTCAAAAATGGATATCACGGTTAGTAGAGGCCGGTCTTCGGACCGGGCGAAAGGGGGTGCTCATAGCTGACCTTCCCCGATCGTACCCAAGCTCCTGAGCCGAGACAACTCCGGTGATGACGGACATGTGGCCTTCGGCACCGAGTCAGGGTTTCCTAAATTCTCCCATAAAAAATATTTAGGTGGCGACTCTGTATCTGGCGAAGCAGTCCATGTTTGACACTACTTTTTTCAAAAATCTGTTTCTCAAAACGATTTGCCAGATTTGGACTCTTTGGTTCAAGATTAAGAACCGTGACACAAAATCGAGAGTCCGAACTGTAGCGAGGTCCCCCCTGCGGACTTGTTACAGAGTGTTGCCATGACAGTATGCCTGCCATGCGGCTAAGTGCTTATGTGTTAAATTGTTTGAATGCCTGTGGGTGAAGGTTGGATTGTTTGAGTTGGGAAAACTCATTGAAATCCGTGTTTTAGCCTACTTGCGAATAGAAAATTCCAAAGCATTTTCAAAACAAACGGATATGCAATGTTCCTTTCCAAATTAGGCAATCTAGTCTATACTTGTTTGCTGTGCGCATAACATAGTAATTCTAGGCTAATAAATGGAATAAGAGCACATAACATTTTCAAAATCGGATATCATGGTTAGTAGAGGCCGGTCTTCGGACCAGGCGAAAGGGGGTGCTCATAGCTGACCTTCCCCGATCGTACCCAAGCTCCCGAGCCGAGACAACTCCGGTGATGACGGACATGTGGCCTTCGGCACTGAGTCAGGGTTTCCTAAATTCTCCCATAAAAAATATTTAGGTGGCGACTCTGTATCTGGCAAAGCAGTCCATGTTTGGCACTACTTTTTCAAAAATCTGTTTCTCAAAACGATTTGCCAGATTTGGACTCTTTGGTTCAGATTAAGAACCGCGACAACAAAAATCGCGAGTCCGAACTGTAGCAGCGAGGTCCCCCTCCGCGGGCGCGTGCTACAGCGCGTGCTACAATGGCATATAAATTAATATTTACACACAGGAAGACATATGAACAAATTTTCGAGAACATGGTGGTTTTAGTCATTTTAGAATTTGTGGCTGAAAAACATAAAACATTAAATAGAAACAAAAAAATTATTTTGTTTCATTGACCAGGTTTTCAAGATCAATGCTTTATATTTTTTGTAACTAGGAATGCTCACAAAAAATTGTGCACAAGAGTCTTCCCAACCACAATTCACAATTATAACAAAACGCAAATTATGCCGATAGTTTCTATACTTTAGTTCTCATGTCATTTTAGCTCTTGTAATTTCAATTAATTCAATTTTGACTCTAAATTTATTACTATCTTAATTTGCTTTAATTAATTACTAACACTTACAAATTTTTTTTGAAAAATATGCACACAAGTGTCACCGTTCATGCCTCTAAGGCTTTATGTCTCATCTCTTTCCGTACTCTTGAGAGGTAGAGCGAATGACTTCTCTCTCATTCCTTCATACACCTCCTACATTGCTTTTTCTCATGTGTATGATGTTGAAAGACACGATGCTCCGCCCTCACCATCAGCGGTTACGGTGTGGTCACTGTCGCGCTGATAATGAAGTATCCGGAGCTCTTGAACCTCCATTTCATGACGGTGTTTGCTCTCGGTGATGTCACGATCTTCTCCGGTGCTGAATTTGATTACGTCACTTATTTCTGATTCCTCGTTGTGCCTAATAGATTGCCAACGGCCACTGATTTGGAGAGTTTTTTGACTGGGATGTTGTTGCCTACAATGGAACAATCCACCACCGCACCTCCACAGGGGCGAACAATCGCCGCTCTCCGTGTCGCATTGGTTGCGGCAATGTCAGAGATAAGAGAGAAGAAGAGGAAAGAGAGGATAAAGAGAAAGAGAGAGAGTGGGTGAGAACTTAAGGCTCAACAGATAGAGAGAGAATTCTGTTGAAAAAAATAGATAAAGAGAAAAAGATGAGGAATAGTGAGAGAGATAGACAGATAGAGAGAGGGGAAAAAATGGATAGGTAATCTTTGTTCTATAAGTATGAATCCACCAACGGCGAATCAAAAATGGATAATTTAATCATTTTGCAAAAACATGTCCTCATGGACACATTAAGTTAGAACATGGACTTTTGGGCTTAAGAAATTCAAAATTAAGTTTATAGACTGAGTACCCTAAATTATATTCTATTTGATTTAGAGTTTTTAAAAGTAGTTTTTTCAGTTTGTATTTTTATATTTCAGTGATTTTTTTTTTAATATTATACCCAATTTTTTTACTTTTTAAATGTACTTGATATATTTAAAACATACATAAAAAAATGTGAAAAAACTTTATTGAATATAACAAATACCAAAATGTACTAAATTTTTATTTTTTGTATTTGGTGATTTTTTTAAAAAAATTCACGAATATTATAATTTTTAAGTGTATCTACATTAAATATATTTACAGAATAAAAAAATATGTAAAATATATAAAATAAAAAAATATTACTAAATATAAAAAAAATATGAAAAATAAAAAAATTAATTTTTAAAAAGCCAGTAGAAATTAGTCTTATTTATAATAAAACTTGCAAAACGTCCAGCCGTCACTATTAAAACGTGTTTATTGACTGATCACTTAAAACGCGTATGGTCAGGATTTATTCTTATACTGTGGAAGATCAACCGTCTTAAATTAGTAATACTATAAATCTAAATTTGAAAACTCAGAAATTATTAAAAATTATCATCTTACGATTATTTCACATAGACTTCATACTCTATAAATTTAATCTCCACTATACAACCATCCAAAAAACTCAAAAATTAATTTTAAAAACTCATAACCAAAACAAGTTTTGAATTTTGAAAATTTTAAAAACCATTTTTGTACGAGCGCAAAATAATGTCCTCGTATAATCCTGTTGATCAAGTCTGCGCTCTTCCGTACGTCGTCGCTTTACTCTCTGAAAACACAAACGTGAGCTAGCCGGCGGGTGTGTGTCGGATACCTCTCCGATGCCTAAGTTAGCAAAATAGACAAATAGACAAAAACTCTGCGTATTCGAGAATCAAAGTTGTGTTACCTCTCCATAGGTGATGTTGTAAGCTTTTAGAGGTTCCGCGTGGCACAATCCTAGTAGGACTCGTACTCCTCCATGTAGAGTTCTCCTAGGAATCACATTCCTAAAAGATAATGCTTATCTTTTAACACCCCCCTCACTGCTTAAACCATGTGAGATGGTTTTACCTCGGTAGTATGACAAAACTACCGAGCTAATCATGGCCATGCTAAATGGCAAACATGACTGAGCTCTAACTAGCTCGGTTCTTCCCTTCATGGCTTGTACCTCGATTTCACCTGTTGAGACCGAGCTAACCACAATAAGCTTGGGCCCAGCTAATCTAGAGCAAGGTCCTGAGGGAAACTCAACACATCTCTGCTCAGAATGGTATGATCGAGCTAACTGTTACCACTCTGACTATGGTGACCGAGCTAACTTCAAGGCTCTTTTCAGACCGAGCTAGCTACAATGCCCTTTTACTCAGCCCTTTCTTACTACGGCCCACATAACGACCCATTACCCAGCTCGGCCCAATTTATTTATAAATTACCCTCTCAATTTTAAAAACGTATAATTCAAAAATCAGTTTTGAAAACTCATAACATAACAAATTTTAAATTTTAAAAATTCTTTTCATAAAATTATTGTTCAAAATTCATTGTCAAAACTAAACCAAATGAACCTTTTGCCTTTTGTTTCTAGACTTTTCCATCTTCATTTTTTTTTTTTTTAAAGGAAGCTAGAGTTGTTAAATTTGTTAGTAAAATTAATATACAGAAGTGTACTACTTAAGATCCATCAACTTGAACCCATGACCTAGGGGTTTAAAAATGGTCTATGGCTTGTGGGTGGCCCGAAACTCGCCTGCGACCTAGTGTGAGCCTGGTCCGGTTAGGCCTAAGCCCGAGCCCAGTCAGGGACCTTGGGCCTGGGCCATCATTTTAAAGTCCAACCAAACCCAAAAATTTGTTGCTCTGCGAGTGACCCGACTCGGCTCAACCCCCCTCAAACGACTCTCTGCCATCCAACAAGCAAAATTCAAATAACAATAATAATATTCAAATAGTCATTTGATCGTTCACTTTCAACAATTCAGTTTTTAAATTTTTTTTTTAAATAAATTAACCCCTCCTTCCAAATTCTTATAAGTATTCCCCGTCTCCCATTTTATTTTTCACAAACAATTCTCTCTCTCAAACTCTCAATCCCTCTCAATTATCTCAATTAATTTTGAAGTCTCATCCCTAAGTGGCAATTGCAATTGTTTAAGAAGAATATTTTATCAGAAGAAGTTAATTTTTGTATCACATTCGCTAGTCGGTATCATTAATTAGTTGAATTAAATTTGTTAGTTACTCATTTTTTTTTACATTAATTAATTCTTAACTTATATTAGTTCTTATTGTTTACTCATTATTTATTTATTTGTTATATATTATTTTATTTACATTATTATATATCCTAATATTCCTAATGTTTATGTCAACATTGACGCATATATTACACAACATGAATCTGTTGATTCTCTTTTTAATGTACCTAATATCCCTCTTCCAGCAGTTGGATCATCATCTAAGGGCACAACTAGTAGTGTTTGAGATCATTTCGAAAAAATATCTATAAATAATCCTGATGGTGCAATTACATTTAAAGCAAAATATAAATATTGTGTATATTTACTTAGTGTTGTATCTGTAGGAGATACTAATCATCTAAAAAGACATGCTAGCAAACATTTACAAAGTCAACAACCTGATATTATAAGTCAAATGCAATTAGGAACTTTATTAATTGGTCATTTGCAAACATTTTCACATGATCTTATACGTGCACAAAATTCTGTAGTTGATTATATTATTAAAAAATAACAACCTTTTTAACTAGTGAATATTCCAATTTTTTACAAATGGTTCACGAAAGTTTTGCACCGCAATATCAATTTTTTCAAGAAATATTACTAGAAATAGAATTTTAAAGAAATTTTAGGATATTAAAAGTGAATTATTTAACATCTTCAAAAATTTGAATAGAAGAGTTTGTTTAACATCTGATCTGTGATCAAATAATGGTTTAGAATATCAATGTATCACTACACATTTTATTGATAATGATTGAAAATTAAATAAAAGAATTATTTTATTTAGATTAATTGAACTTTCATACATTGGTCATTCACTTTGTGTAGAAATAAGAAATGTATTATATGAGTGGGCTTTGCAAAATAAAATATTTACCATTAGTTCAAATAATGCAACATATTACAATCAAAATATAGCCCATTTGAAATCAACTTTACAATTACTTGTAAGTGGTGATTTATTTCATGTTCATTATTGTTCCCATATTTTAAACTTAAATGTTAAAGAAATTATGAATGTATACGAGACTTATGTACTGATAATAAAAAAATGTGGTTGTTACTATTATGTCTTTTGCTAATCGAATTTCAGAATATAGTAAAATTTGTCAATGAGAAAGTATGTCATTTAAAAAATTAATTTTAGATATAGACAACTGATGGAATTCAACGTCTAATATGTTAAAAAGAGCTTGTAAATAAATAAATAAATAATAGATTTATTTTTTGTAACAACATCAATAGGAGAAGTATTGACTCCCCACAGAACTTAATTGACAACAAGTAGCCTTATATAAAGATTTTCTAAAAAAATTTGATATTGCAGCAAAATCATTTTCTTATATATATATATATATATTCCTATTTTACCATTTGTTTTACATATGTTAACAGAAATAATAAAAGTTTTTGTAAAATATATGAGTAATGAATATTATGTAACCATTATTACTGCAATGAAAAAAAAATTTGATAAATATTTTTATTCATTACCTCATCTTTTAGGTTTAGCCATAATAATTGATCCTATGTAACGCCCTCAAAAAATAACTACATTAAACCCATCAAATAAATATGCATTGATATATAAAAGTCCCACAACCTTACATTCATCAGAGTTTCATTACAAAAGTATTACATGTTAACAACAAAAGCAAAATGCCCTACGGGCTTACAGCTTTCCAAGTTAACACTTGGTTACAACAAAAGAGTACTAACTCATTTACATTTTTAGCCCTTGGCTTGAATTTACATGTAATACATCAAAAATAAAACGACAAAAGTATGTCCGCCACTAGCCTCCCAAGCTATGTCCTTGGAGGTGGCATGCTACCTGTACCTGAAAATGATATTCCCATATAGGGTGAGCCACAGCCCAGTAGAAACACACTAAACCAACCATGAACAATGACTAAAAGATTAGCAATTGATAGATGGCCAACACTGATACATTCACATAAATCACATATTTATGTCATACGACTTATGAGTCCAAGTTACTTTTCATTTTCCCTTTTTCAACAAATAAGCATATTAGCTCTATCATCCTCTCAACAGATATGTATAAAAACTATATCCCATATTCACAGATAAGCATATAAGCTATATCCACACTCTCAACAGATATGTATAACAACAATATCCCACATTCACAGATAAGCATATAAGCTATATCCACATTCTCAACAGATATGTATAACAACAATATCCCACATTCACAGATAAGCATATAAGCTATATCCACACTTCACAAAGATAAGCATATAAGCTCTATCTTCACTTCTCTAGACAAGCATATGAGCTCTATCTACGGAGTTCGTTCCCTATCTCTTCCCAACACTATCCGGTTTAGAGGTACATCCCCTATCTTCCCCTAAACCGCGGAGTACATCCCCCATCTCCTCCTCTACACATAACGTATACAAACACATTGGTTCTATATACAATCACTCGATACATATAATTAATGTATTCTATCAACCGTCAAGTTTCATGACACATTCCATTGATTAGTTTCCGTTTGCCTAATCATCATGCATTGTCTACAACAATCACGACTATCCTCCACCGATAGCCCAAAGCAATTATTTCTATACAGAAAATAAATGCACAAATGGATATTCAATCAACATTTCAATTCGGTGAGTGATAAATAATTCAACTACACCCTTTTTCCCCATACATTCCCAATCTCAACAATTCCATTTCATTTCCTCATTTCTCACAATTAATTATCTCAATTAATCAAACAATGTAATTAGGTCATTTTCCATAATTACCATCCCAACCCTTAGGTCTCATTTTCATCAATGATTCAACATTTATCCCATTTCTCTATACCAAACATGCTTCTAGGTTTATTAAAAATAAAACCCCAACTTTTGTAAAATAACACAAAAGCCCCAAACTTTCACAAAATAACCAAACCAACCCCAACATCTCAAAATACCAAAATTTAAAGACAAAATCCATATAGAGGAGTAGGATATCCCTACCTCAAATTCGGAGCTCCAAGGGTGAAGATGACAAAACCCAACGTGCTCCAAAACCCGAGATTTTCAGATTAAAAAGTAGCCCCCGACGATCAACAACTCTTTTGTAAAGGCCAAAGACAAGGAACTCACCCTAGCTAGATCAAAATCTAGAGAGAAGGTAAGGTTCTAGAGAGAGAGGCTCTCAAAATGGTTTTTAGAAAAAGTAGGAGAGAGAAAGAAAAGTAAAAAGTGATTTAAAATCACCCAGCGGATAACTCATATACGTATGACCCGCTCGAGCGGAGAACACGACGCTCGAGCGCCAAGAACAAAATCTGGACACACTCGAGCGCAATAAGGCCCGCTCGAGCGCCAAGACACAAGAATAAAGCACATCCGCTCGAGCGCGAAAACCAGTCCGCTCGAGCGTGGATTTCCCCCTCCTAGAACTTATACTCTGGAAGTACTACCCGCTCGAGCGCCCACCGACCCGCTCGAGCGCCACCGCTCGAGCGTAAACAAACCCGCTTGAGCGCAAAAATCACATCTGCAGAAGTTTTGCAGAGACACGAAATACTGGAAGTGTGTAATCCCCGCTTGAGCGCAAGAAGACCCGCTCGAGCGGACAGGCCAAAATCTGGGCAACTAGTTTTGGTTTCTAAACTCAACCAACCCACAACAAACCTGCCCAACACATCCTATAACTCAAATACGAAGTAAAAAGGATGTAAACAAGATAATAATCAACTACCAACATCCACGGACACATGTCCGGATCACTGTTCAACAAGGGTAAACCCGGGATCACTATAACCTCCCCCCCTTAAAGAATTTCGTCCCCGAAATTAAGCACAAGTTTTCAAAAACAAGTTTTCCTCCATTTTAAACAATGTTACATTTTAACATTCAACAATCCGACCCATTACCGGTCACCCCCTCCCTTTAACAAGAGGCATTTCACAATATGTAAACAACATATGTACTTTCAACATGCATCAACATTACGCATTTCCTTTCCAATTTCAACAACATATTCAACACATATAATGTTGCATTCAACTTCCACATGAGGCAAGTTCCAAAACATACTTCCAATAAACCAAACATTTTCAATGTTTCACAACTTAAGACATATATAAAAGCCCTTAAATTCAACAATAGTTCAAAATCTAAATACAAGATTACATATCAACAAACAAGTCCGGATATTTCTCACGAACTTCCAACTCACGTTCCCAAGTGGCTTCCTCCACTCCGTGATGTTTCCACAAGACTTTCACCAAAGGAATGGTCTTGCCATGCAGGACCTGATCCCGCCTATCCAAGACCCAAACCGGTCTCTCCTCATACGAGGCATCCTCATCTACCTCTAAATCGGTCCAATCCAACACATGTGATGGATCTGGCTCATACTTCCGAAGCATACTCACATGAAACACGTCATGCACTCCGGACAACTGCGGCGGTAAGGCTAACCGATAAGCAACCTCGCCAATCCTCTCAAGGATCTCAAAAGGACCAATAAACCGAGGGGATAACTTCCCACTCTTCCCAAACCTCATCAAGCCTCACCTAGGTGATATCTTCAGAAAGACATGATCATCTACCTCAAATGCCAAAGGCCTCCTCCTGCGGTCAGCATACGATTTCTGACGACTCTAGGCTGTAACAAGCCTCCTACGGATAAGCTCAACTTTCTCCGTCGTCTCCCTAACCAACTCCGGACCCAACAAAGGCGCATCACCCACCTCAGCCCAACATACTGGAGACCTACACGGTCGGCGATACAAGGCCTCAAACGGTGCCATACCGATGCTAGACTGAAAACTGTTATTGTAGGCAAACTCTACCAAGGGTAAGTGCCTCTCCCACGTCCCACTGAAGTCCAGGACACAACCCCGAAGCATATCCTCGAGGATCTGAATAGTACGCTCGGACTGCCCGTCAGTCTGAGGATGATAAGCCGTACTAAAGGTCAACTTAGTGCCCAAGGCACTCTGCAAACTCTGCCATAACCTGGCGGTAAAACGAGGATCTCTATCCGAGACGATCGTCACTGGGACCCCGTGCAATCTCACTATGTCCCGAATATACAAGTCGGCTAGATGATCTACCGAATCTCTCACACGCATAGGAATGAAGTGCGCCGACTTAGTCAACCAGTCTACAACCACCCAAATAGCACCACTACCCCGCTGAGTCCTCGGAAGACCTACAACGAAGTCCATAGTGACATGCTCCCACTTCCACTCGGCAACAAACCCACTGGCCTCTGATGCTCGGCCTTCACTTGCTGGCAAGTAAGGCACTTCGATACGAAAACAGCCACATCCCTCTTCATACCCCGCCACCAAAACTGGCGACCCAAATCCTGATACATCTTAGTACCCCCCGAATGCACCGCAAGGCGCGAATGATGAAACTCTCGGAGTACTTCCTCTCGGCAAGACTCCGGCACAAACAAACGGTCTCGGTATCTCACACTCTGGTCGGGATACACCGTCAAACCCTTCTCAACCTTCCCACTGGAGATCTTCTCTCAGAGGGATTCTACCTCAAGGTCACCTCTCTGTGCCTCTAACATTCATGTCACAAGTGTAGGCTGCGCAACAACAGAAAACAAGGCCGCAGCCTCAACGGATTCACTCAGAAGTAAATCAAACTCCCCAAGTGCTCCCAACATCTCCCATTCTCGGATGGCTATACTAGCTACATCAATAATGGATTTCCTACTAAGGGCATCAGCCACAACATTGGCCTTTCCCGGATGATAATGCAACTCAAAATCATAATCCTCGATGAACTCCATCCATCTCCTCTGCCTCAGATTCAAGTCTCTCTGTGTAAACAGATACTTCAAACTCTTGTGGTCCGAGAACACCTCAAACTTCTCACCATAAAGGTAGTGCCTCCAGATTTTCAAGGCAAAGATCACAGCCGCTAACTCTAGGTCGTGTGTAGGGTAATTCTTCTCGTGTATTTTCAACTGACGTGAACCATAAGCTACCACCTTCCCTTCTTGCATCAACACACTACCCAAACCCTCTCGTGAGGCATCACAATAAACCGCATAACCCAACCCTCTCTCCGGAATAATCAACACCGGAGCGGTGGTCAATCTAACTTTCAGCTCTTGAAACGACTTTTCGCAAGTCTCATTCCACACAAACTCGACTCCCTTCTGAGTCAGCCTAGTCAACGGTGATGCTAACCTGGAGAAATCTTTCACAAATCGACGGTAATACCCAGCTAATCCCAGAAAACTGTGGATCTCAAATACACTCTTAGGCTGTGCCCAATCCTACACTGCCTCTACCTTGGATGTGTCAACAGACACTCCTTCCCCGGATACCACGTGGCCTAAGAATTTGACTTCCCTCAGCCAGAACTCACACTTCCCAAACTTGGCATACAGCCTATGGGCTCTAAGCAACTCAAGCACCACTCTCAAGTGTTCCTCGTGCTCCTCCTCAGAAGGCGAATAGATAAGAATGTCGTCCACGAAGACAACCACAAATCGATCTAAGAACTCTCGGAAAATCCGGTTCATCAAGTCCATAAAGACTGTCGGTGCATTGGTAAGCCCAAATGGCATCACCAGAAACTCATAATGGCCATACCGCGTACGAAATGCCGTCTTCGGAATATCCTCTTCCCTGACCCTCAACTGGTGGTAACCTGATCTCAAATCTATCTTAGAGAAACAACGGGAACCCTTCAACTGTTCAAACAAATCATCTATACGGGGCATAGGGTACTTATTCTTAACCGTAGCCCGATTCAACTTCCGGTAGTCTATACACAACCTCAAGGCACCATCTTTCTTTTTAGCAAAGAGGGCCGGTGCTCCCCACGGTGAAACACTAGGGCGAACAAAACCCTTATCTAGCAATTCCTGGGGCTGAACTTTCAACTCAACCAACTCTGTTGGAGCAAAACGGTAAGGTGCCATAGAAATCGGCACCGTGCCGGGCACTAAATCAATAGAGAACTCTATCTCTCGGTGAGGTGGCAAACTAACAAGGTCTTCGGGAAAGACATCCGAATACTCACAAACCACCCTCAGCAATACAATCTGGGTCTCATCACACTCACCACTCTCAAAGCTAGCAAGTAGACCACTAAGCTCACTTCGCCCTCACGAATCATACCCCGGTGGCAAAACACTACCAACCCGGTCTCCCAAGAAATGGAACCACTCCCCGCTCAAGGTACATAACGTGACCCTCTGGCGGTAGCAATCAATAACAGCCTGGTATGACGGTAGCCAGTCCATACCCAAGATAACATCAAAACCCTTCATGGGCATGACAACAAAAGGAAAATGAAGCCTATGGTCGGCGACCTCTATATCACAACCTCTGACACCCTGTTTCAGGATCAACTCACCACCAAGAGGTGACACTACACAAATAGGAGATGCTAACTGTGCTAACTCCAATTCCAAAACAGATGCAAATGCAGCAGATACAAAAGAATGAGATGCACCCGTGTCTATCAACACATTAGCAACCGAGTTGCAAAACAGAAAAGTACCTCTCACTACCGATGGAGCTGGTACTAAATCCTGCGCGGTAACAGCATACACGCGCCTTGTAGGCCCCTGGTCTACCTGCTCACCTCTAGGAGCATACGACTGTTGCACTGACTAGGACGACGAAGCCCCTGGATTGGCCCTCGAGGCCTGCACAGACTGAGCTAGCTGAAATCCCTGCGTCTGTCTAGAACCCGACGCTCCCGAAGTGGCACTCAACTGCGGGCAAAACCTCTTCAGGTGCCCAGGCTGTCCACACTGATAACAAGACAAGGGCTGCCCCCTGCCCAAACTCTGACTCTGCGGTCTAGCTGAAGAAGAAGCAGCTCTCTGACCCCCACCCTTCTGCGGGCAAACTGAAACCTTGTGACCCAGCTGGCCACACTTGTAATAAGCAAACTCCCCCTGATTGCCTCTCCCCCAGCCTGCACTTGGCACTGGAAAGGTCGATCTAGAAACTGCTCCCTGAGATTGCTGAGGGTTATAACCCCTCTGCCTCCTGCCATCACCCTGGCCATCTTGGCTCCTCTTGGAGCCCCTCTGCTCTTCCTCCTCTTCCTGCATCATAATTTCCATATGAGCAGCGGCATCTACCAGGTGTCTATACTCTCGGATGTAAAACCCACCAACTCTCAACTTGAGGCCCCGCCTCAACTTCTGCTCAAACTCATAGCAACGGCGTTCCTCAGACGCCACCAGTTCAGGTGCAAACCTGGACAGACTGGTAAAAGTAGCCTCAAACTCGGCCACTGACAAGCCCTGCTGTTTAAGCCGGCTAAACTGATCCCTCAGCTTCACCCTAGCTGCTGCAGACAAAAACCTCTCCTGAAAAGCATTCACAAACGCCTCCCAAGTACCACCAACACGAGCCTTCTCGTACTTCCACCATTGACCCGCATCTCCCTTCAGCTGGAAGGATGCCAAAGTCACTTTTAGTGCTCCGTCCTCGATGCCAAGCATCTCGAACGTCTTACTCATTTGCTCTAGCCACTCATCAGCCTTTAGTGGCTCCTTCGGATCCCCGACAAACTCATCCAGATTTGACCGGAAAAACTCCCTCTTCAAGAAAGAAGGCCCTGCCTCAGCTGCCTGATTCCCAGCTCTAAGAATACCCAAGGCTCCTGCTATCTCTCTGGCCAAGGCACCCATGGCTTGTTGACCCACTGGCTCGGCCACATTGGCTTGACCAACTCCCTCTTGCACTGCCGGAACCTCCTCCGGTAACGGTACCTCCTGCCTTGCAGGCCTACCACGCCTATCACCTCTTCCTTGTCCTGACATCCTAATAAAGGTAATACAGAACGTTAGCACATTCATAAATGTGCCGAAACTAAACACTCAGGTCCTAATGCATGGACAACTGTAATTCACTCCACGTAAGCACATAAACACATAAGCACTTACGAATTTCATTTCTGGATAATGATAGTCTCGAGGCGTTACTAGAGTTCCGGTTAGAAATAGCATTGATCAAGTGCTTTTCCAACAAGACTCCCAGAAACCCAAGGATCCAATCAACATCCTAGAAATTAAATCCCATACCCACATAGTCACATAAGCATGTTATCAATTAAGCACATAGCATATGACACTACATTTAAGTCTCTATCAAGCGAGACAAACCCATTGTGATACTAATCACTTCCCACGTACCCAAAGTATTCGAACCCGGTACGCTCTGATACCAAGTTGTAACGCCCTCAAAAAATAACTACATTAAACCCATCAAATAAATATGCATTGATATATATAAAAGTCCCACAACCTTATATTCATCAGAGTTTCATTACAAAAGTATTACATGTTAACAACAAAAGCAAAATGCCTTACGGGCTTACAGCTTTCCAAGTTAACACTTGGTTACAACAAAAGAGTACTAACTCATTTACATTTTTAGCCCTTGGCTTGAATTTACATGTAATACATCAAAAATAAAACGACAAAAGTATGTCCGCCACTAGCCTCCCAAGCTATGTCCTTGGAGGTGGCATGCTACCTGTACCTGAAAATGATATTCCCATATAGGGTGAGCCACAGCCCAGTAGAAACACACTAAACCAACCATGAACAATGACTAAAAGATTAGCAATTGATAGATGGCCAACACTGATACATTCACATAAATCACATATTTATGTCATACGACTTATGAGTCCAAGTTACTTTTCATTTTCCCTTTTTCAACAAATAAGCATATTAGCTCTATCATCCTCTCAACAGATATGTATAAAAACTATATCCCACATTCACAGATAAGCATATAAGCTATATCCACACTCTCAACAGATATGTATAACAACAATATCCCACATTCACAGATAAACATATAAGCTATATCCACATTCTCAACAGATATGTATAACAACAATATCCCACATTCACAGATAAGCATATAAGCTATATCCACATTTCACAAAGATAAGCATATAAGCTCTATCTTCACTTCTCTAGACAAGCATATGAGCTATATCTACGGAGTTCATCCCCTATCTCCTCCCAACACTATCCGGTTTAGAGGTACATCCCCTATCTTCCCCTAAACCGCGGAGTACATCCCCCATCTCCTCCTCTACACATAACGTATACAAACACATTGGTTCTATATACAATCACTCGATACATACAATTAATGTATTCTATCAACCGTCAAGTTTCATGACACATTCCATTGATTAGTTTCCGTTTGCCTAATCATCATGCATTGTCTACAACAATCACGACTATCCTCCACCGATAGCCCAAAACAATTATTTCTATACAGAAAATAAATGCACAAATGGATATTCAATCAACATTTCAATTCGGTGAGTGATAAATAATTCAACTACACCCTTTTTTCCCATACATTCCCAATCTCAACAATTCCATTTCATTTCCTCATTTCTCACAATTAATTATCTCAATTAATCAAACAATGTAATTAGGTCATTTTCCATAATTACCATCCCAACCCTTAGGTCCCATTTTCATCAATGATTCAACATTTATCCCATTTCTCTATACCAAACATGCTTCTAGGTTTATTATAAATAAAACCCCAACTTTTGTAAAATAACACAAAAGCCCCAAACGTTCACAAAATAACCAAACCAACCCCAACATCTCAAAATACCAAAATTTAAAGACAAAATCCATAGAGAGGAGTAGGATATCGCTACCTCAAATTCGGAGCTCCAAGGGAGAAGATGACAAAACCCAACGTGCTCCAAAACCCGAGATTTTCAGATTAAAAAGTAGCCCCGACGATCAACAACTCTTTTGTAAAGGCCAAAGACAAGGAACTCACCCTAGCTAGATCAAAATCTAGAGAGAAGGTAAGGTTCTAGAGAGAGAGGCTCTCAAAATGGTTTTTAGAAAAAGTAGGAGAGAGAAAGAAAAGTAAAAAGTGATTTAAAATCACCCAGCGGGTAACTCATATACGTATGACCCGCTCGAGCGGAGAACACGACGCTCGAGCGCCAAGAACAAAATCTGGACACGCTCGAGCGCAATAAGGCCAGCTCGAGCGCCAAGACACAAGAATAAAGCACATCCGCTCGAGCGCGAAAACCAGTCCACTCGAGCGTGGATTTCCCCCTCCCAGAACTTATACTCTGGAAGTACTACCCGCTCGAGCGCCCACCGACCCGCTCGAGCGCCACCGTTCGAGCCTAAACAAACCCGCTCGAGCGCAAAAATCACATCTGCAGAAGTTTTGCAGAGACACGAAATACTGGAAGTGTGTAATCCCCGCTCGAGCGCAAGAAGACCCGCTCGAGCGGACAGGCCAAAATCTGGGCAACTAGTTTTGGTTTCTAAACTCAACCAACCCATAACAAACCTGCCCAACACATCCTATAACTCAAATACGAAGTAAAAAGGATGTAAACAAGATAATAATCAACTACCAACATCCACGGACACATGTCCGGATCACTGTTCAACAAGGGTAAACCCGGAATCACTATATCCTAAGTGTAAAGAAATTGATTTACAATAATTTTTGGAATGTATTTTTGCTGATAAAAAAGAATTTGTTCCTATTATAAAAACATGAAAAATATTATTTGAAGAATATATATTCGCAAATACACCTATATACACTACACCAGCAGCCTCATCACGAGGTAAAAGATTAAGTGTTTTTTCAAGAATAAAAAGTAAAAGATTATCTCAACATACAAGCGTAATTAGTTCTAAACTACAACGTTATTTAGAAAGCCCAGCAGTGGATGATTTTGAAAATTTTGACATTTTGGATTGGGAGAAACAAAATGAAACTATCTGGCCTGTGCTTTCACAGATGGTGCGTGATATACTAACTGTTCCTATTTCTACAGTTGCTTTGGAAATAGTTTTTAGTGCAAGTGGACAGGTATTGAGTGATTATTGCAGTAGGCTTTCGCCCCAAATGGTTGAAGCACTGATGATATCCAGAGATCATATAAATGCGCTTACGAGAAGACAAAATTATAGTGAAAATGAGAGAATTCAAAGCAATTTGGATGACATATCCTCGGCAACGTGAGTGAATTGTTTGGTTCCTCTGATGATTGATCAACAATTTATTTTTCACTATTTCATTTCGTTATTTTTTTATTTTTTTTATTAGATTATTGAGGTGGAGTATAATGCAAATGATTGTTACGCTAGTAGGTGCCAACCTAGTTGGGATGTACTTGACCTATAGTGATACACTTGCTCTATCATCAATAATTTACATCTATTTTATTTAATGATATAATATTTTTTTAATATTTTATTTTATTTTGAAATAAAAATTATTCAATCAATAAATGTTATCTATTTAATTTAATGATTGTAATATTACAAGTTTCATTTTGATATATAAAAAATTATTCATTTCAAAATAAGAAAATTACATAATTTCATACATTTTTAGTCATGAGTTCATACCAAAAGAACATAAGTCATACATAATTAAATTTAAATATCACCACGCTTGAAATATAATCAAACATCTCATTAATCTTAACTAAAATACTCTAATACAATTTTTCTTTTATTTTTTATCCCTCATAAATAATTTATATATCATTTATTTATTGAAAAAAAAAAAGAGGCCTGCTAGGCCTGACCCGCGGCCTCGACCCGAGCCCAAGCCCTAATCTAAGTGTGCCTAGGCCTGGGCCCCACTTTTCGGCCTGCAAGCTGACCTGGCATAGCTCGACTAAAAAATGAGAGTCTGCATAGCCCGCCATGGGCTAGTTCGAGCCCAAGCCCGGGTGGACCAAGCCATATTTACACTCTTACCATGACCTCTTCTCACTGCACCCTGAGCTGGAGTTACTTCGAGGTGCAACTACTTGAAGTGTTGCAGCTGACTCATCAGCTGCTTTTCAACATTTTCTATCTTCCATTTACTAAAAGGAAAAGAAATGAAATAAATAATAGCAGATCAAGTTCTCCCTCAATTCCCAAACCCTAGAGGGTTTAAAGAGTTATTTGTTTTCTTGTGTTAGTTTTTTCAATCGAAAAGGTCCCAACAGCCGTGTTCGATCAGCAGATCTTGTGTTAATCAATGGCAATGACAATGACGAGGAGCTAGTATCTTCCTGAAGAAATAGTTATTGAAATCCTCTCGAGACTGCCTGTGAAATCTATAATGGAATTCAAGTGTGTTTGCAAAAGAGGGTACGCTTTTGCTAAAGACTATAGCTTTATTGCAACACATCTCAATAATAATACTAATAGGCTAGTCAGTTGGAATGGTAACAATCATGGTCTCATTACTGGGTTTTGATGACTTTCATGTATTCCCTAATTGTATATATAACTTGCAACCTATAAATCTTAATTTTGGTTTCGATCAAAAACTCGATTTAGTTTTGGGTCCTTGTGATGGCATATTTTGTCTATATTGGAAACCTTGCCTCATTCAGGCAAGAATTCATAGGCTACCAACTATTACACTATAGAACCCTGCAACAAGGGTTTTTAGTATTCTCTCCAAGTCTAAGTTTGACTTCCCACCATATAACCGGGTGTATAATTGCATTCTAGGGTTTGCTTTTGATCTCAAAACTAAAAATTTCAAGGTGTTCAAAGCTGTATCGTTTTGGGTCAAAGAAGGCGCTGGCTTAATTGTGCTGAATTGTATACCTTACATTTTGATTCTTGGAGAGTCCTCCCCGATGTTGACCAACTCCAATATTTACACATTTCTTATTACAAACCTAGTAGCAAGTACACCAACAATGGTGTTTTTCATTGGCACTTGTATTTAAACATTGAAGATGATGAAATTGAGACTGTTCTTTCATTTGACATGGGCGAGGAGGTGTTCCGAGTGACACTGCTTCCAAGAAAGTACGACATGTTCAAAATGGTTCCTTCTACTAGAAGAAGGGACTGTAACCTTATGTTGCTAAAGGACTCGCTAGCAGTTATTTGTTCTTCCTTTGAGAAAGGCCATTCGTGGTTTGAAGTATGGATGATAAGAAAGAATGAAATGTCGTACATATGTTGGATATTGGTATGATCACATATATAAAGGAATTACTCAGGCCAAAATTGAAAAATTGCTTGAATGAAAATTTAAATCTCTTCAAAGTTGCAAGGCCAAAATTAAGATTGGAAATTGAGATAATATGTAATAACAACACAAATACTATGATTGATACTCCAACAGCATGCCAATTGTCTACTGTAAGTATCAATGGCAATGGCATGATATGGTGGCAAAATTCTAGCAAGATCAATAAAGCTCTTGTAAGCCCTTTTTATTAATTAATTACCATTTTTTTATTTTTCTAGTCATGGAGAGCAAACAAACACCATGGCAACGGTGGATGGCAGCCAGTGGTACGGAGGTATGGAGGAAAACGAGTGTGGAATAGAAAGGAGATAGTAGATATCCATTCTGTTTTTGTGGACAATAAACCAGAAGCTATGGGGGCAAAAAGGTTGTATTCAATCTTTGTAAACTATGGTGTAATCATGGATGTTTTTATTCCAAATAAGAGGAGGAAAATGGCACGATCTCGATTTAGGTTTGTAAGATACAATTACTCTGTAGCAACGGACATGGCAGTATAAAAAGCAAATGGGCTTTGGTGTGATGATAGAGCCTTAAAAGTCAAAATGGCAAATTTTGGGAAGGAATACATCACAAAGAATACGTCTACAAAACTAACACAGAATAGGAAGACTATGGAGGATATTCAAATTATTGAAGTTAGATTTCAAAGGAAGATGACATATGCAGAGGTGGTGGGAGGTAGGGGTGTGACAACAAATACAATTAAAACCATTAAAGCATATGAGAAAGGCAATGGTTGGTTGTATGAAAGTGCAGTAATAAGACTTAAAAACATCTTCTTCAGTGGATAAGTTTAAGGAGGAACTAGTAAGAAGGGGCTTTGAGGATGTCAGAGTAAGAATGGAAGGTGGAAGAGATATGGTTATGTTGTTCCAATCAAAGGAGGTCATGGGGGAAAGACTCATGAGAATGAAGGTGTGGCTTAAGGAATGATGTGAGTTAGTCCTAGAATAGAAACAAGGGATGGTCATTGACCAATAAAGGTATGTATGGCTCAGCTGTTATGGTGCTCCCTTGAATCTGTGGAATTGTAACACATTTCTTAAAATTGGAAAGGTGTGGGGTGAAGTGATTGGCTTGGATGATGACACTTGAAATCTAAACTCCTTCCACTATGGAAAAGTGAAGATTGCAACGAGATGTATGGAGTCCATTAATCAAATCATTAATTTGGAATGTAGAGGCAAAATGTATCCAGTTAGGGTCTATGAAGAACAAATTATTGTATCCAAAGGAGTGAAGTTCCAATGTTTCTGCAAATCACATAGATAAGTATGATGAGAACTACAATCTTGAGAATGATGAAGATCAGAGTATAGACAAAGGGAGTAGGCTCGAGGAAGGAAATGGTGACGTGGAGGTCGATGTCGACAATGAGCTGGACAAAAGGTATGATGTGGAAGAAGCATGAATAGGGGTTTCACATGTCAATGATACTGATATGGACGGTGATGATAGGCTTAGGGATGTCTCTGTGGTGGCTGAAACAGACATGATTAATGGCATGTCAGAGGACGGCGACGCATACAAGGGTGACTCTGTAGGAATGGTACCAAGTTCCAAGAGGAGAGATGGTGAGTTCCAAGAAGTACGAAGGGTTAATGGTGACATTTTCACTCCTGGGTTTATTAGAAGTCTCAATGAAGCTGAAATTTTAAGGCTTGGGATTCAATTAGAAGTGGACTTGATGAAGGCCCAATTGCTTGATGGACCTGATGAATCAATTCAAGCTAGTGTGGGGCTGGGCCCTAAGGTTAACTATAACCGACAAAATCCTACTGTGTCTATAGCCCATAATCAAGAAGAAGTGGGTCAGAGTATTTTTGAGGAAAACAGAGTGAGGATACCAGTAAGCCCAGCTCCAAACAAAAGGATTCCTGTGAAAGAGAATGGTAAAGCAACGAGAAGAAAGAAATGGTAGAAGAAAGGGAAACAGATGGGAGTTACAAAATTAGGAGAGCCATCTTTAAAGTAAAGGAAATGAGAAATTTTTAGATCGGTTGTGGCTGCCATTTCACTCTCAATGGCGAGTGAGTCCAACAGAGGTAAGATAGTGATGTCAAAGGCAAAAGCAATACTTGAAATGGGAAAGACTTGGAAAGAGTAAGGCAAATGGATGGGGATGCTAATTAATTCAGCGAAACCAGGGAGTATGAGTGTTCTATATTGTCTTAATGAAGATACAATCATGTAATGCAAGGGGGATTGGTAGACCAAAGAAAATGAGGAAGATTAAAAAAAATCTTGCTAACAAGAAAGTGGACATTGTTCTAATTCAAGAAACAAAGAAAGTACTAGTTATCACTAACCTTGTTAGGTCTATGTGGCCTAGTGACTGTTTCGAATTCATGTCTATTGATGCAAAAGGTAGAGCTAGAGGCTTGCTGTGCATTTGGAATCCAGAGGTATTTCAATTGAAGGCTTGCTGCTGCAATCACAACTTCTTGCTGCTAGCAGGTAAAAAAAAATTCAGTTTTGAATGTGTTGTTTTTAATGTCTATGGTCCAAATGAGGAAACAAAAATAAAAGAGGTTTGGGAGGGCTTAGTGAGATTAAAATTCAATTTTCCAAGGCCTTTGTGTATGGGGGGTGACTTTAATGAAATTAGGAACATTTCATAAAGAATTGGGTGCTCCAGAAGGGATTTAAGGATGAGGGATTTTAATAACATGATTGAACAATTGGATTTGATGGATATGCCTATGCTTGGGAGGAAGTTTACTTAGTGTAACTCTCAGGATAGGGAGAAATGGAGTAGGATTGATAGATTCTTACTTAATCATGAATGGGTACAAAACTTTAACTTCAAGCTTTAGGGCCTTCCTAGGTTATTGTCAAATCATTGTCCAATTATTCTAATGGAGGATGATAGGGACTACGGCCCTAGACCGTCTAGGTTTCTAAATGCCTGGTTGTTATGTCCCAAGTTTATGTCATTTGTGCAGCAGAGCTGGTCAAAGTGTAGGGTGGAAGGATGGGCTGGGTTTAAATGTCTTATGAAATTAAAAACTCTGAAGCTGGCACTAAAACAATGGAATGGAGAGGTGTTTGGAAAGGTTGAAACTAGACTTAAAAATGTTGAAGATGAGGCTCATGCTCTTGATCTGTTAGCTGAGGAGAGATCTCTTCTTGGTTCTGAAATGTTTAGAAGGAGATTGAGTAAAATATTTAAATGGATTTGGCGACAGAAATCTCAAACTATTTAGGCATCTAAAGGTGATAGAAACACAAGATATTTCCACATTATGGCCTGTAACAGAAACAGTAGAAATTACTTAAGTTCAATCCTAGTGAATGGGTCGATAATTGAGGAACCTATGGAAATTAGGGCTAAAGTTAAAGCTCATTTCATGAGGTAATTTTCTGAATTTTGAAATGTTAGACCTAAATTATCTAGCCCTTTTAAAAACATTGGTAGTGCTCAGGTGGTGGAACAATTAGAGGCAAAGTTTATAGAAGAGGAAATTAGAAATGTTATCAAGAGGTGTGAGGGCAACATGGGTTCAACATGGCATTTTTTAAGAAATGTTGGGGAATTGTGAAATCTGATGTGTTACAGTTCATGATGGATTTCCACCAAAATGCTAGTTTTGTTGGTGGGATAAATAGCTCCTTCATAGATCTTATCCTAAAATCTAATAGCCCATCTTGTCTAAATGATTATAGGCCAATTAGCTTGATTGGCTCTATGTATAAGCTACTTGCAAAGGTGTTATTAGATAAACTAAAATTGATAATGCCCAAGATCATTGGTGAGGTTCAGTCATCTTTTTTGGGAGGAAGGAATATTCTTGATGGGGTTTTGATACCAAATGAAATAGTAAATGGGTGGAGAAAATCTAATAGTAAAGGCTTAGTTCTTAAATTGGGTTTTGAAAAGGCGTATGATTCAATTAATTGGGAGTTCTTATTTTCCATGGTTTTAAATTTTGGCTTTGGAGATAATTGGGTGAGATGGATAAGAGCTTGTGTGTCTTCTGCAAAGATTTTTGTCTTGGTCAATGGGTCACCAACATCTAAATTTAGCCCACAAAAAGGTCTATGTCAGGAAGACCCTTTATCACCATTTCTATTTAATATTGTAGCAGAGGGCTTAAATATCCTGCTAAGTAGAGCCAAGGAGTTGGGCCTAATTTAAGGGGTTGTGGTGGGTTCAAATGGATTAAAAGTTTCCCATTTACAATTTACGAATGACACCATTTTGTTTTGTGAAGCCGAGTGGGTGGAAGTGGTGAATATCAAGCGAATTTTAAGATGTTTTGAGATTTTATCAGGCTTGAAAATCAATTATCATAAGAGTGTAATTTGTGGGATTGGGGTGGATGATGGGTTGCTGCATGAGTTTGCTAATAGACTTAATTGTCTACACCAGAAGTTACCCTTAAAATATTTGGGGATGCGTTTGGGGGCCAATCCAGGTAGGAAAAGCACTTGGAAACCAATACTGGACAAGTGTATGCAAAAACTGGCTTCTTGGAAGAGGAGGCTGCTCTCTTTTGCTAGAAGATTGACTTTAATCAAATATGTTATGTCTAGTCTACCTATTTACTACCTATCATTATTCAAAATTCCTGTTGGAGTGGCTAAAGAGATTGAGAAAATGCAATCAGCTTTCCTTTGGGGTGGATCAGACCTTAAAAGGAAAGTACATTAGGCCAAGAGGGATCTAGTTACTAAAAATAAGAAGTTTGGTTGTTTGGGAGCGAGAAGGATTAGAATTATAAATGAGTGTCTTCTTCTAAAATGGTGGTGGAGGTTTAGGTTTAAGAATCATTCTTTGTGGAAAGAAGTGATTTGCGGAAGTATGATATTGGGGGTGGTAGATGGTTCCCAAGCTTGGATGGCAGAGGCTCTGGGATTTGGTTTGATTTCGTTTGATCTATCCTCATCCAATCCAGATTTGCACAATTTTTATCTTAACAACACATTGATTGCATTGGGGGATGGTAAGAGAGCTCATTTCTGGTTAGATAAGTGGGCTGGTAATGTTTGTTTTAAGGAGGAATTCCCCAGGCTCTTTTCCTTATCTAATGACAAGATGGGTGTGCTTAGTGTGTATTATCAGAGAAGAAGTGCAGTTGAAGGATGGAATCTAGGCATCAGAAGAACAATGTTGGCTTGGGAGGGGGAAATGAATAGACTCTATACTCTTCTATGTTCTGCACCTGCATTATGTTGCAATAAATCAGATGAGCTGTTATGGGTTGCAGATCCATTAAGAATTTTCAGTGTGTCTTCAGCTTAAAATTGGTGGGAATCTAGTCTTGGGCCTACTTTGGACATGGCTTGTGTAATTTGGAATAATTGTGCCCCTCCCAAAGCACAATTTTTTGGGTGGTTGGCCTGATATGGTAAGGTTAAAACTACTACCTTCCTTCATAGGATAGGGATCCTAGGAGGGAATGCTAATCTCACCTGTGTTTTTTTGTCAAAATGAGGTTGAAACAGTGGCTCATGTTCTTATATCTTGCCCTTTTGTGTGGAAGCTTTGGTCAAATATTGTAAGATGGTGGGGCTTTCAGTGGGCATTACTTGATTTTGTTAATGGGCTGCTGCAGTGGTAGTCTGGATGTAAATTAAGGAAGTTGGAAAAGAAGATTTGAATGGCTCTGCCCTCTGCTGTTCTGTGGTCCACGTGGAAGTATAGAACTGAGTGTTTGTTCAAGGCTATTCAACCAAATTTGGAAGAGTTGTGTGATCTGGTTAAGGTGAGAGTTGCAATATGGATCAAGTCTTCTCCAACTCCAGTGGTGCTTTCTGTGAATGATATTGTGTCAAATCTATAACAAGTGCAGTTCTGCCTAAGGAATGGTGGCTGAGCTAGTAGGTTGTAGATGTGTTGTGTTGGTTTTCAGTGTCAGTCTACTGTGCTATTTCTTGTTTACAGTGGCTGAACTGAGGGTACGCCTTATTATTGTGGTGGATTTCAATGTCAAATCTACAATGTTGGTTTTTACCTACTGAGGCTGATCTGAGAATGCTCAGTTGTTGGTTTCCTTGTTATGTTTTGTTACTGTTTTCCTTGTTATACTCTGTTGTATGGAAAACAACTGGTTACAAGTCTTGGTGGTTGATAAAAGGGAAAGGTGGATAAACTGATATGCTGGCTAAAGGTGGATGTTCTGTTTTGTTGGACTGCTATGCTGATTTAAGTTTCCTCATGTTCCTTTGGTTGGTGTAGACACCCCATTTTTGACCGACCTCAAGACTTTGACGTCATCGGTTGTGCACTTGATGATTACGCATGTTTGCGCTTGTTTCGAGCGCCCGAAGTTCTCGTCTGAGTGCCTTGTCTTTGAGCTTCTTAACATTTTGTGTTTTGGCCTTGGTTTTTGAGCCAAACCTTGTTTCCTCTTGCCTGAGGGAGGGGAAGGGCTGTCGCCCACTTGTGGCACTTGCCGGCCACTTTTCTCCCTTGTAGGCCACTTGGAGTGGTCGACCGGTTAGGGGAGGTAGCCAGCCAGCCACCTTAACTGGCCAACGACCAATTTTCTCTTCCCTTAGATATTTCCAGATATTTTGAGCCAACTGTTGAGCATTGTGGCTGTCCTCCATACACGTGTATGGAGGGATTGGAACAAGCTCTAAGCTTGTCAAGAAAGCTTCTCCTTGCTTTGCTTATATAAGGGGAGGTCCCTCTCCCTTGTTAGGGGTTCACAAAAATTTCAAAGCAGAAATTTCCCTCTCTCTCTTGAATTCTCCCTATCTCCCTATATTGAGCTTGAAAGTGTGTTTTCTTCACATTTTTGCACTAAGACACCTAGTCAAACACCTTCACTTTGGAGCTGAGGTCCATTGAAGCTTGTTTTGAGGTCGTAGACTTTGTTTTGGCTCAGAGTTGCTGCTGTCTTGCTGTTGTTCTTCAAGGGTGAGCATCTCCCTCTTTTAAGCTTATTCTTGTACACAATCTTGGCCATCTTTGCATATTGTCTTAGGCCTACTTGTCAACTACAAAAACCTCTATTTTTAAGTGTTTAAAATGGTGGTTTGAAGCCCTGTGGGAGTTAGGGGTGTTTCATCCCTTTGTGTGCCTTATTTTCTTAAGCCTTGTGCCATCTCTTAAGGCTTTTGAAGCACCCTTTGTTTGGCCTTTATACCACTGAAACTCATAGAAATTTCAGTGGTAGAAACCATGTTTTGAGGTCCAAGGTAAGAGGGGATGGCCTCCCCTCTTTGCTTCTTGGTTGCATGTCTTATTGGCCCACTTGTTAAGCATGTTTTTCTACCATCACTTGACTTGATCTCAACCTATTTTTGACCTTATTTTAGCATGTTGTAATTCTATTTTAGCCTGATTGTGCATGCTTCTTACACTTGTAGTGCAATCTTGCTTAATAGCCTTGAATGCCTAATGGGCTAGTCCATCATTCTAGCATGTATTAGCTCTATCTCAACATGTTTTTGGTGTCGTTTTGGCATTCTTTAACTCTAATTTTGGTTGGTTGTGTCACCCTTCAATTGGTTTTTGTACTTGTAATACAATCATGCTCACTAGCTTTATATACTTCATGTTTTGGCCTTTCATTCTAACTTGTCATGGCTATGCTCCAGCATGAGTTTGGCCTTGATTTAGCATGCTTAAACTCTGTTTGGAATGATCTTGGCCCTTTTAGGCTTGCCTTGTATGGCCATAGTGTAATGGCCTTTACTAGCCTTGTGTTTTAAGGCCCCTAGCATGCTTTGCTTGTGATGTTTGCATGATATAGCATCGTTTAGCATGTAATTTCAGAGCATATACCTTTGTCACACTCTCACACATATCACTCGTTAAGTGCTTTTGAGAGTTGAGCGTTATGTCTTGCTTGCGAGCCAACATGTGCGCATGTTTTTCATGGTTTTTGTGTCCAAGTTTCAGCATGTTTTTGCCACTGATTTGGCATGATTTAGGCCTGTCCATGGCTGGTTTGGCCATTTGAGCATTGTCTTGCATGCTTCTAGTGTAATACACTTCACTAGTTTTGATGCCATTGCCTTAAACATGCATTCTTTGAGTTGTTTGCATGATTTTAAGTCTTTTGCATGCCATTTCAGTGCTGGAATATATGCTTTTGCACTCCATTAATTCACTCTTTCATGTGCTTTCAAAGAGGTCTTTAGCCCTTTGTTGGCTTAAGCATGGAATTGAGGCTCTCATGCCTAATGGTTTTAGCCTTCTCTTGAGGCTTCTTTCATGCTTAAGGTGCTTGTGGCTTAGGCCATCTTTCTCGTTAGAGGACACTCACATTACACTTAACCGGTTAAAGAATGAATCAGTAATGTTAAAATGTGTAAACAAAATCAACCAAGTAAAACAATGCCAAGATAACACATGTTGTTTGCATTGCATTGTGTTTGGATCGGACGTTAATCCAAACACAAGAAATGTGAGATGTTTCATACTCCAAGTGATGAAACGTGTCACATTTCTTAGTCGCCGACCCTCTTGACTATGCATGATAGAGGTGGAGGCTCTTATGTGTTGTTTGTGCATTCACTAACATTGTGCAAGCTTGACTCTTCGGCCATCATGCATTGAGATGCGTGATTGGTGCCTTGAGAGCCGAGTACTACGCTCCTTTGAGCTTGGGAAATGATAAGGAGAGTAGTTGCACACACATTTTCATGCAAATGCATTATTATGCCTTTGTTGACCTCTATTGCAGCAAAATTGGAATTCTGGAAGGAGAGGTGGCCGGCCGGCCACTTGCACCTGCCGACCAACCACTTGCACTGGCCAGCCAGCCAATTGAGGTAGCCTACCGACCAGTTGAGGTGGTCGGCCGGCCACTTGCAGCAAAATTGTCCAAAGTGTTCCTGTGTTAGGGTAGATACAATCTGGAAGTGCGTAAGATGTTCTGAGATCACCAAGAGTGCAAACAGAGACAACTCATGGCAAGGCAATGCATTTCCGGGTGAAGCAAACCGAGCATGCATCTCTCCATCGCCCTTGAGGCCATTTTACCGCTTTACTTAGCTAGTTAATTTACCGATTTTGTAATTAATTAGTTAATGTGCTTAGCTAATTTAATTCATCTTTGTAATATTCTAATTAGCTTATTATAGCTATTTTCAATTCGGCTTGTAATTAATTAGCTTAGCATAGTTAATTAGTTGATTTGTAATAAGTAGCTTAGCTTAGCTCTTATTCATTCGGACCCTCCGTCGAGAGGGCGTATTGTTGTAATAAGGGTGCGTGTGTGTGTTCATGTCTTCCAACCCCACGTCTTTCTCCCTTTTATTTATCCGTTTTCAATGGTTAGATTAGGGCACGTTTTGATTAGCATACTTTACGCTTGCATGTTTGCATCATTCATTTGTATTGCACGCACCGGGCTCGGCGCATTATTCAAACTGCATCGTATTTCAATACTTATTTGAATACGTGTATCGAGTGTTGCATTCATATGCCATCTTAGATAGCCAAGCCTATTTAATTGCATTTTTGCATGTTTTGCATTAGGCATCTAACATAGTTAGGATCATGCATGATTTCTAACTACTTTTCTATTTTGGCTTGGAGTACTCTGTAAGTCTTTACGCTTTAGCATCCTTGCATGAGTGTGAGTGTTGCCATGATAGCATGCTTGCCATGAGGCTATGTGCATATTTGATTAACTGCATGAATGCCTGTGGATGAAGGCTTGATTGCCTGAATTGGGACAATTCATCAAATGTGAGTTTTGAAGCCCACTTTGTGAAGTGGCAAAATCATGTTTTAAGCCCACTTGAGGGTGGCAAATCCGCGCTTTAGCATACTTGCGAGTAGCACTTTCAAACCATTTTCAAAAAAACAAACATGAGATGTTTTGTTCCAAATCGAGCAATTTAGTTTGTACTTGTGTGTTGTGTGCATCACATTGTAAGTTAGCTAATAACTGGAATAAGAACACATGTGTTTTCAAAACAACATATTATGCTTAGTAGAGGCCGATCCTTTGATCGAGCAAGCGGGGGTGCTCATTTCATGACCTTCCCTCCTCGTACCCAAGTTCCCTGAGCCGAGGCAACTTTGGTGATGACGGACACGTGGCCTTAGGCACGAGTCAGGGTTTTCTAAATTTCTCAAAATAAAATATTTAGGTGGCAACTCTGAAATCTGGCAAAGCAGTCCATGTTTGGCGCTTTTGATTCAAAATTGATTTTTCAAAACCAATTGCCAAATTTGGACTCTTTGGTGATTTATCAGTCTTACATTGCACTTTGTGAGATTAGATTCAAAACCGTGACAGGAGTCCGAACTGTAGTAGCTAGAACCCAATTCGCGCCCTCTCCGAAAAGGGGGGCACGCGGAGTGAGTTCCAGGTGGTCTACGGTTGGTTACTCACCAACTTTGGGGGTGCTAACAAATGATAGGGTGAGCTTTTTGGTGCTAACATAGCTGGGATGATTTAGCTCATCATGATGCTTTTGCACTTGCCTCTCTTTATTGATATTTGTTGTTTGTATACCTTGTACTTTGCTCTTACATCAATAAAGTTTCTTTTTTGCCGATCAAAAAAAAAAAATTTGTCAGCTTATAATAAAGTCTCCAAACCCATTTCATCATGTGTCTTATTTTCATAATTATCCTGTTTGTAGCACCCAATTTAAAATATAAACTAAAGCAATTTGGCATAATTATCTTGTTTGTAATGAATTGTTCTAACTCTTTACACAAGCTTGCTCTATGTTTACCAGCATAATCTTCATATTTACATAAATGAAATTATTTGCATTATTTTTCTTGTTTTCGATACATAATTGGAATCCATGATGGAAATCTTTACAAAGTTGCCTTTGGAAGAGGAAGTGTCAATTAGGGGAGTTTACTTCTGAATTTTCACATTTGAGTCTTGGTTTGTTGGTGTTGAGAATCTTGATATGCCAAAAAATTTTGTGGCTCCTTTACTTTAGAGTATATGGTCATTTAAAATTCTAATTTTAAACACTAACAATCGGATTTTATTTATTATTATTATTATTAATTTTCCCCCTAACACCATTACTTCATAGCCACCGCATAATCTCATGGGTAAGGAAGAGGAGATTAAGGTGGAGGTGAGGGTGGTGGTGATCCGTGATGGAGGGAGGTGGATGCGAAGGTGGTAATCAATGGTGGAAATTGTTAGGGGATGCGATGACAACGATCAGTTGTGGCGATGGCTGGTGAGGAGACAATTGGTTAGGGAGCAAGATACGTAGGGGTGAGTTGAGAAACAATATATATATATATATATTAACAATGATTCATCCCTCTAATTTGGGAGCTCTAATTGAGCACTAATGAGGTGGAAATTCAAAAAAAAAAAATTAAGACCAAAACATCACATCAATGAGTGGGGCCTACCCCCTAGAGCTCCTTTAGAACTCATAGTTTAGAGTTCCCAGATATTTTTGTATATATATATGGTTAATATAAATAAAATAATAAATTTAGGTTTGTTTTAAATGAAAAGGGTAAATTTGACATTTATTAATTTTGTTTTGATGATAGGATAAAATACTGTTAATTTTTTTACGATTATTTCAAGGGCATATAGTCATTGGAGGACAACCTAGAAATTTTATTTATTTATATATGTGTGTGTGTGTGTGTGTAATTCAGTCCAAAATTTTATGTTGAACACTTTAACCCACTTTCCTACCTAGTTGAACACCCCACCTAGTCCACTTTCTTGAACACCCAATCCAACCTAGCCCATAACTCTTTAATCAATATATATGTTTTATGATGTAAACACACAACATGTTTTGGAGCTTTACTTCCTCAGCCTATTGTAGACACCCCATTTTTGACCGCCCTCAAGACTTGGGTGTTACTGATGGTTTATCTGGTGGAGAAAGGTGTGCAGGGCAAAGGTTCAGTTTCTTCGGCAAGGAGAGAGACAAATCTCAACTTCACACCCCATTTTGGACCAAGGTTATTTCAGAGGGTTTTTAGACCTTAGAACCCTCTCTTTCAAAACATTTTTGAAATAAAGTTTCTACAATGTTCCGAGGCTCACATTTTGTCAAATGATGTGCTTTTCGATAAACCGAGTAAGGAGAAAGTGGAAATGAATAAAACAGAGATGAAATCCTTGAAAAATCTTTCAAAACACCTTGCTTAGGGGTTTGAAGTTGAAGAAAGAAGGGGAAGAGAGAAGAAACCAAGTTGGAGAAGAAGATAGGCAAGAATCGCTAAGAGAGGGACGAGCAGTTCTCACTAAATCAAGCTTATCTGTCTATACAAATAAAGTTAAGCTATGAGGCCACTACCATTGGAAAGAAGACTTTCGGGGCTTCATTTTTTATTCAAGAATCTCCTAGAGCCAAGTCCGGGTGGGGGAGATATGATTGGTTGAAGTTGGGTATCATCCCGGTTGGATCGAATCTGCGCGGCTTCACCAAAATGGGCATAACGTTTTTCACAGGACGAATTTTAATGCAAGGTTTGCTCCATTGGAAAGCTAACTTCCGGGGCTTCAATCTAGACACCCACCGGCCACTTTTTGGCCTTGGTAGCCACCACCGGCCATCAATTTAACCGACCGGCCAAATAGATGGCCGACCGACCATTTAAAATAGACGACCGACTAATTTTGCTGGCCGATGACCTTCCGGAGTATTCTATAGATTGAGTGGATGCTAGCTGTGCCAGTTGGAGGGCACAGACTGGATCCTTCATACACGTGTATGGAGGATCTTTGCTATTGGTTTGAAGCTTCTAAGGGAAGCTTTAGTGTCTTGGCTCTATAAAGGAAGCCCTTCACCTCCATTTTCAAGGGTTAGAAAACTAGTTGGGATTCATATATACACCCCTCCATATATCTCTCTTCCAAACCCTTCAAACCCTAAGGCTCTTGCCCCCTTTACACTACCACTTATAGCACCACACCTCCACCCTCCATTCCAGCCCTTTGAAGCTGATTTCTAGAGGCTAGGGGCACCATTTCTTGGATCAAAAGTTGTTGAAGACTTAGGCTACAAGGGTGAGTCCCATTTTCCCTCTTTTGTGCCTTATTTTGCTTTGTATCTAAGCCATACTTGCTAGAATTTTTGGGCTCCGACCCAAACTGTAAATAGTCATATTTTGAGCCCCTTTTCATGTTTGATCAAGGACCTCCTGGTGTTTGAGGTCCCCTACAACCACTTGCTTCTTTATCTCTCTTTTAGGCCAATTTTTTCATTGTATTTTAGGCCTATTTGTGAGTTGTTTTGGACTTTTCCATAAACTGTGAAATATCTTGTTTTGAGCCCCTCTTTAACATTGTTGAAGGGCTCTCCTCTGTTTAAGAACATCAGCCACCACTTGTCTCTTTACCCCTCTTTTAGGCCTTTTCTTGCATGATAGTTTGGCCTTATTTGTGATTATTTTTGTGGTTTGATGTAAACTGTAAAGTACCTTGTGTTGAGCCCCTCTTCAACTTTGTTGAAGGGCTCTTTGCCATTTGGGGCCAGCTTCTGTCCCTTTGTGTTTAATCTCTCTTTTAGGGCCATTTTTGCATGATAGATTAGCCCTATTTGTGTTCATTTTTTAGGCTTGTTATAAACTGGAAATATGCATGTTTTGGGACTGTATTGCATCTGTATTCATGCTTCATGATCAAATAATGCATGTTTTGTGTAGCTATAGGCCAATCCATGTGCCTAGTTTCGAGTTTCGAGGTTCATTCCAAGCATCGGGTGCCATGTTTCCATGTTTTGGGGCTGTTTTGTGTCACATTTCAGTGCTGAAATTTGCATGTTTGCATACCGTATTCCATTCCTTGCCATGCTTTGGTAGAGTAGCATTCGTGCCTTAGGATCGGTCCTCGGTTTGCGTACATGCGGGCACGCATTTCGAGAGTCTCATTTTCACCTAATGGCTACTGATGTGAGTGTGGCTGAGGTCCACTCATGTTAGTGTAAGTCCATTATGCATTGTGTATGCCATGTTTCAATGCGTTGTGCATGTTATGTTATTAGCATTGTGTGTGCTATATAGTTGCATTGCATGTTTGTATGTTTGCTTGCATGCTTACGTCGCATGTGCATCGTTGTGCGTTGCCTGGCCTCTTGATCAACCATGATTGAGGTTGGGTCCCTTGTATGTTTTGTGTGTATTGCATTTGACATTGAAATGCATACTTGACTCTTCGGCCATCATGCATCGAAATGTGCAATTGGTGGCCCGGGGGTCAAGGGCCATGCTCCCTTGAGTCCATTGCATGATAGGGAGTGTGTCCATGCTCACATTTGTTTGAAAAATCCATGCCATACACTGCTTGCCCTCTGCTACTGCCAGCTGCAGGTTTCAGCAGGAAGAATTGGCCGGCCAGCAGTGTTGGGTGCCGACCGGCAAAACATGTTTGGCCGATAGATTATTCAGTGGCCGGTGATCATCCCCTCCGGCTGGTGGTGATCCCACTTGGTCGGTGATGCTCCCTGGTGTCCAGAGAGTGCACCTTGGGAGTCGCACAATTTTCAGAGGAGCGGAGTAGTGTAAACAGAGGCAACAGTGCTATGGCAACGAATTTTCGGGCGAGACGAGTCAAGCATACATCATTCACGCATCCCGAGGCGGGGCTACGTCCACCTTCTTCTTGCATTTAATTCGTTAATTAATTAGAAATTCTATAATAATTAATTTAGTATTCGGACTGTAATATTTATTTGGACCCTCCGAGCGAGGGCAATTGCGTAATAAGTGTGCGTGAGTGTGTGTATGTCTTCCAATCCCACGTCTTTCTTCCCTTTTATTTACCCGCTTATGATGGTAGACTAGGGCATATTTAAATTAGCATACCTTATGTTGCAAAAGTTGCAAAAGTTGTTCGCGCTATCTTGCGCACCTTACTTGCACTTGTTAGTGCATTGTATTTTCTTCGCGCTATTTTGCGCATCGCACTGTTTTGTGCATCACATTTCATTCGCGCTATTTTGCGCATCGCACTATTTTGTGCAGTTTATCATTCGCGCTATTTTGCGCATTGCACTGTTTTGTGCAGTTTACATTCGCGCTATTTTGCGCACCTCAATCGCACTGTTTTGTGTAGTTTATCATTCGCGCTATTTTGCGCACCTCACTCGCACTGCCTTGTGCATTTCAAATCACTCGCGCTTTCCAGCGCATCGCACTATTTTGTGCACCTTACTTGCATTTTGCATGCATCCTATCGCGCTATCTTGCGCACCTCACTTGTACTTGTTAGTACATTACATTGTTTTGAATACAAACCGGCTTCGCGTAGCGTATAAGTCCAACTTTCAAAATCGGCCTCGCGTAGCGTATAAGTCCAACTTTCAAAACCGGCTTCGCGTAGCGTATAAGTCCAACTTTCAAAACTGGCTTCGCGTGGCGTATAAGTCCAATTATCAAAGTCTTCCTGCATATCATTTGCATCCTGCCCCTGAACTACGCTGGTTTGATTCCTTGCAAAGGGATACGTAGGCAGCCTGTGGGCGCAACTATTTATTTATCGGTATTTTGTTTGTTTGTCCAAGTCTTCGGCCTTGTCAAAAATGGGTCGTCTCTGGGCTTTGACATTCACTCCCGTCATTGTTATGACTTTCGAGTTCTGTCAAAGAGGGGCAACTGTAGACACCCCATTTTTGACCGTCCTCAAGACTTGGACGTCACCGTTTGAACACTCGGTGATTATCCATGTTTGTGTTCGTTTGGAGTTCCCGGAGGTCTCGGCTCGCGCGCCTTGCCTCAGGATCCCCGAACTCGACTGTTTAGTGTCTGGTTTTGCACCAAACACTTTTGTTTTGCCTTAGAGGGGCAGGGAATGCCTTGTGAGACATCCCCATACACCACCGGCAGTGGCTGGAGGCCACCGGCTGGTCTTTTTCTTCCATCGGCAATTTTGTTTGCCGGTCGGCACACTTTATTGCCGGTCGGCATAATATGTTGCCGGTCGGCACTGTTTTTTGCCAAAATAGCTTTTTTGGGCAGCCGACCACTGTTCCTCCACTTTTTGGAGATATTTTGTGCCAGCTGTGATAGCTGGCACCAACTCCTTTCCCCTCCATACACGTGTATGGAGGGATTTCCCTCTAGCCAAGCTTGTTGAATAAGCTTTGCAAGAGGGATCCTTATAAGAGGGAGGCTTTCCTCTTGATTCTAGGTTAGACTCTTAGAAGCAAAAACCAGCCCTTAACAATATAGATACACTCTATCTCTATATCTCCCTCTTCCCCCTCCTTTGTGTGTGGTTTTTGGCCCAAAAGGTGTGTTTTACCTTACTTTTGCACCATTACACACACTATCACACCTTAGTCCGAGATTGAGGGACTTGGGGGAGTTGTTTCTTGAGTTTTGGACTGGTTTTGATCCAAAGAAGGAGGCTAGACCACTTGCTCTTCAAGGGTTCTTCAAGGGTGAGCATTTTCCTCTTTATTCCCCAAACTTGCATCGGTTTTCTACCTATTTTGTTTACTGTTTTAGCTCTTGTGTATAACATAAAAAAGGTTCATATTTTCCTGCTCTAACACTTTCATTGAGGTCTCTTTGTGGTTAGATTGCAAACTCACCCTCATAGGCCTTGTTTGGCCTATTTTGGTGCCCTTTTGATAAGGTTTTGTTCACTTCAGCATTTTGATCTTTTGATCACCAAAAATCAGTGTATTTTAGTGTCAAAAAAGTTGGTTTGAAGTCTTGCATAGGGGAGGGACACCCCTCTCCCTTTATGGTTTTGTTTACTTGCCTTTTGGGCTCAAAAGGATAGCATGCGTGCTTGTTGTTTCTTGGCTTCATTTCAGTACTTTTTTAGGCATCTTAGGTCTTACATAATCTCTATTTTTGGTCGGATTTGGGCCCTCTCGCATGCTTGTGATATTTGCTTTGTATCGCTCCATTTTGCTTAAAAGCACACCCTATGATTAGGCCATGATTTTTGTGTGTGTTGGCTTGGTTCCATGGAGCATTTAGCATTGTTTTTCCATGTTTAAAATCTGTTGGTTGTCAACTTGGTCATATTTAGCATGTTTGTTAGAGTTGCTTTGTATTTTGGCTTGGATGCCTTGAGCATTTTGACCTCTAGCATGCATGGTTGTGTTTACCCTCTTGATTTGGCATCATCTATGGGTCATATTTTAGTCCAAGAATCATGCTTGTATGTGTGCATGCATGGCCTCTTTCATGCCTTGAAGATGTGTCCCCTTTATGCCTAAGAATGAGCCTTAGTGTGTTTGCTTCATGGGGGATATCTTAGTTGCCATACTAGGAGCTTTTTGGGTCCTATTTTTGCATGCATAGATCCTGTTTTTGCTTGTTTTGATCATGCCATGAGTGGTCATGATAATGGGGGTGAGTTGTCTCCTTTTGTGCCTTAACTTTGGGACCATGAATTTGCTTGTTAACATGAGTTGATTGCCTACCATTTTAAGCACCTTTGGTCACTGTTTTGAGGAGGAAAAGGGTCTGTCCATTTGCCATTTTTTTAGCCCTCTTGCATGCTTGCTCCATGTTTGTTGCATAGTTGTTCCATTAAACTTTGTGTAGCACATCGATCCCATAGTCAATTTGGTCCATGTTTGCACCATTTTGGTACCTTGCATGCTTAGCATTGTACATTTGTCATGTTGATAGCATAATGTTTGTTGTGCTTTACATCTTGGTGGTATGACACATTTGAGGCTTATGAGCATTGCATGCATTGCATTTACTTGGTTTGGGGTGTCAAACCAAGTGCGGGAGTCAAGGACCATTCATACTTCAAGTGATGTAATGTGCCTTGATCCCCGGTCATCGGGACCTTTGACTCTAACTTGATAAGGCCTCAGTTTTTCATGTTGATTGTTGCATGCATTTTCATATTAAATGGCAAATTCGATCCTTTGACTCACCATGTACCATTGATGATTCGAGGATCGAAAGTCATGCTTCTTTGAGTCCAAAGCATGATAAGAAGTAAGACCATGCTTACATGTGCCCAAAAACTCCATACTATGCACTGCCTATCCTCTGTTTGCTGTCAGATTGTCTGTTGCAGGAAGTTTCTGCCGACCGGCAGAATTTAGTGCCGACCGGCACTATCTGGAGTGCCGATGAACCTGATAAAGTGCCGACGGGAATTTTGGAGTGCCGGTGGCAATTCTGTCTGGCCGGTGGTGCTCTGCAGGATGCAGAGAGCTTGTTCCAGCATTTTGGAAATTTTTCAGAAAGACAAGGCAGTACAAACAGAAGCGATAAGAGCATAGTACGGGTTTTCCGGGCAGGACGGATTCGAGCATGCATCATCTGCGCGCCCCGAGGCAGAGGCTGTGGCCACCCTCTTTATTCTTTTGCTTCCTTTTTTTAATTAATTAGGAAATTTTGTAATAATTTTATTTATTCTTTATTTTGGGACTGTAATATTAATTCGAGCCCCCTGAGTGAGGGTAAACATGTAATAAGTGTGGGTGAGTGTGTGCATGTCTTCCAATCCCCATTTCTTTCTTCCCTTTTATTTACCAGCTTATGATGGTAGATTAGGGCATTTTGAAATTAGCATACCTTATGATATGCATGCGTGCATTCATGCATCTGTTAACATGCACCGGGCTCGGTACATCATGCTAAACGCATTCGTATTTTCAAATTCCAAAATTAAATACATGAATTAGTTGGTTGCATATCGTATGCCATATCTAGGTTAACCGAGCCTAACTAAAATTGCACCTTGTATGTGTTGCATTAGGCAAAAAAAACATGAACTAGGACATGCATGTTTGCTAACTAGTTTACTGTTTTGGCGCGGAGTACAATGTAAGTCCTTTTGCTTTAGCATCCAGCATGCGTGTGAATGTTGCCATAATAGTATGCCTGCCATGCGGCTAAGTGCTTACATGAGATAAACTGCTTGAATGCCTGTGGGTGGAGGTCAAATTGCTTAAATTGGGATAATGCATTAAAACTGTGAGTTTTAAGCCCACTAGATAGTGGCAAAATCATCTTTTCTAAAAGCCCACCTGAGGGTGGCAAAATCTGCATTTTAGCCTACTTGCGAGTAGCAAACCATTTTCAAAACAAACATGAAATGTTTTGTTCCAATTTGGGCGATTTGGTCTATACTTGTTTGCTGTGCGCATAACATAGTAATTCTAGGCTAATAACCGGAATAAGAACACATAAAGTTTTCAAAATCAGATATCACGGTTAGTAGAGGCCGGTCTTCGGACCGGGCGAAAGGGGGTGCTCATAGCTGACCTTCCCCGATCGTACCCAAGCTCCCGAGCCGAGACAACTCCGATGATGACGGACATGTGGCCTTCGGCACCGAGTCAGGGTTTCCTAAATTCTCCCATAAAAAATATTTAGGTGGCGACTCTGTATCTGGCAAAGCAGTCCATGTTTGGCACTTCTTTCAAAAAAACAGTTTTCCTAAAAACGATTTGCCGGATTTGGACTCTTTGGTTCAGATTTAGAACCGTGACTGCGAAAAGTCGAGTCCGAGCTGTAGCGCGAGGCCCCCACGCGGGCGCTGTTACAGTTTCTGGCGACTCTGCTGGGGATTTTAGAGAGCTTGACTCGAACTCGTGATATCCTGTTTTGATTTCGCTTATGTGTTTCTTTGCATTGCATGTGCATTGGTGCGCCTAGGAACACAGTGTTTGCCATCTGCCATTCCTGAACGGTTTGCCGGAGGCTTGTCTTGTCAAGACATGTCCATAAGGCTGATCGGCTATGGGCTCTGACAGCATGGGAACACAAACCCCGGTTTACCGGGGTACCCTTTTGACCATTCGACTTAGTGCATATTCGGAATCCATAGTGACCATTCCAAACTAGGACAGGTTGCTCACCCGATGTTAGGTTGTTTGAAACCGCTGTGTGCGTAGTGAAACCCTAGCTCCTGAAAAAATAAGACAGGGAAACCCTACCCCAACATAGGGGTGTTTTGGCTCTCTCTTACTTGCTATGTGCTTTTAGAGTGTATCTCTATAGGAATGCATATATCAGTTTGCAAGTTTGGGCATTAGGCCTGTGGGCATCAGTATTTGGGGAATCAATTTTGCCTGAGGGTATCAATTTTGGGACAGATATTTGGGGAACAGTGATCAGTGTTGAGCACAGTCATTCCACTATGATCATATCCGAGCTGAGATGCTGTCTGTTTTCTCTTTTGCAAGGTAGTCCTGGAACCATAGCTTCAGAAGGCTCCGATATCCCCCGGGTACATTGGACTAGTGCTGATAGACTTTGTTAGGTCAGAAATTCAATTCAAGGGGCAACCAGTGTTCTTTTGCCGAAGCAAGGTAAAGAAGGGCCAAACAGGGCTCATTGGTTCATCTGATCCGACAGTCACCAGCCACATCACCTTTGTTCGGACTCAGCAGGCCATGATGGCACAGGGTTCAGAAGAATTTGTGGCCGTGATAGCAGCGTTAAATCAGGGAACTGCCATGCAGGCTGAGACCAGTATTGAAATGCAGCGTCCATCTGGGGCATCTGCCTCACATCCAGCTTTGGGACCCCAGCCAAACTTTGACGCACTTCCGCCAGTTGAAGATTTGCAGTGTCCGAATCCTCGAGAAAGGTTGACTCAAGCTCATGTGCTCAGGCCCCTGGTGCAGCCTAATGAGAGGCTTTATTCCCTTGATGTTAATGAGCTCAATCCAACTGCAGTGAAGATTGCGAACCTTGAGAAGCAATTCAAAAAGGCCCAGGGCCTTAACTCCATTCCCGACATTGAGGATGGGCACACCGAGGCTGCCGTTCGGCTCCCAGACAGATTCAAAATGCCATGTATTGACCGTTTCGACGGGTCTGGAGATCCATTGGTACATATCCGACTTTTCTTGGATGTCCTAAAGCCGATGGGACTGACTAAGCCACAGAAACTCTCTCTATATGGAAGAACCCTGTCGGGTGTAGCAGCTACTTGGTACACTAAGTTGGAGGACAAAGTGAAGCAAGACTGGGAAGAATTGGCTGAGGCCTTTGTTGATCAGTATTCCTACAATACCCAAGTCGAAATGACCATGCAAGAGCTTGAAACAACCCGCCAGAACCCAACAGAGCCTTTTGTGGAATTTGTAGCAAGGTGGAGGGCAAATGCAGCACAGATGACAGATCGTCCTTCTGAGAGGGATCAAGTGCAAATGATGGTGCGAAACCTCGAGCATGATATGTTGCAAAAGTTGATAGTCGCTCCATTATTCACTTTCAAAAGTTTGCATGAACTGGGGATTCAGGTCGAGAATGCGTTCAACAGCGGGATCATTCCCAGAACAAGTGAACCGACAAGGAGGGCGATTGCAGGGAGTACCAATGTTGGTAGTAGCGTCATTCCCAAACCCACCGAGATCAATGCAGTCGCCACAGCCAACCCTTTTGCCAAACCAAGCCTACAAACAGCCGGTCCAGCCCGAGCTCAAGGCAGAACTTTCACTCCCCTCTATATGAGCTTGACTAGCGCACTAAAAGCCTTGATGGAAAGAGGGCATCTCAAACCCCTCGATCCTCAACCTCTGCCTAACCCACTTCCAGCCAGACATAATCCCTCCAAGTACTGTATGTACCATCAGCAGAGCGGTCATGGCACCGACCGTTGCTACCGCCTTCGTCATGAGGTCCAAAATCTCATCGACAACCGGACGATAGCTCCACTTTCAGCCCCCAATGACCAAGTACCTCATCCACATCTCAATCTGATCCACACACTGGCCGTCCCTTACGACCCCAGCGTATACATCACCCCGGCCCATCTACCCAAGCCTGAGGTGTTCATCCCGGAAAGCATGGACTTATGCATGATGGGTGCATCTGAACCCCAATCATCTCAAACCTACGAACCCACTACTTCCGAGCTGATGAAAATGATTGAAGACCTTCAGAGAACTGTGGCAGATCTGGCCTTTGGAGTTTTGGCCGCGTCATCAACCGCATCACATACCAGGGAGTTCATGTCAAAAGGCTCCTCAGGACGGGTTGCATTTGAAGGAGGCCAATCCCTTGGCAAAGTGGAGGCAAGTGGTAAGAACAAGGTAGGGGCAAGCATTGGTCCCCATGAACACCTTCAGTGGGATATTGAGGCTTTGAAAGCCGAAGGGCTGAACAAACAGCAAGTACTCGCAGTTGTTGCAAAAACTGTGGATGACACTTTCGCCATTCAGAATGAGAGCAGTCTGAATCAAAGGGCAAGCCGGGAGAAGGGCCTTTGTACGAGGAATGTTCCTTTTAGCCCTAATCCCGTGCTCAGAAACGATCAGCAAACCCAGTCAACGCCTGCCAATCCCTTTGCTGGTGCGTCCAGCAAAACTCCACAAACCTCAAAATACCCACCTCGAGGCCAGAGGGTGTTCGCACCACTGTACATGTCTCTATCAGCGGCCTTTAGGATCTTGATTAGAGAGGGGAATTTGAAACCCTTGGAGCCGCGACCACTGCCAGATAGACTTCCTTCCTCCCATGATCCGACCAAGTACTGTGCCTTTCATCAGCAAGTCGGCCATGTCACTGATGGTTGTTTCCGTCTTCGCCACGAAATACAAGATCTGATTGACAATAAGGTCATCGCCGCACCAACTCAGCGAAGTCTATCGTCATTGGATCAGTGAACCTGGGGGATAATGTAATGATCGGGGGATGAACCACCTGCGGATGGCGCTCGATTTACTCCAGATATGGCGTATGGCACACACTGTTTTGAGCATTTGCGAATGCTAGTTTCTGACTTGGGTACTTAGGTCAGTTTTTGTTGTATTGTCTTGAGTCTATCTCTTTGTTTTGAGTCAGTCTTTTTGTTTCGGGTCTGTCTTGTTGTATCGAGTCAGTCCTGTTTTGTTAGAGTCGGGTGATTCCGGGGGTGTTACCTCGGGCATCACTATTTTGTTTTGTGTTTGTCTTTTTGCTTTCTTTTGAGTCTGTTTCTGCCTTGGAGCCAGTTGTGCCAACAGATTTGAATGAACAGCAGTGATTTTCACACTCTTGTGTTTGCTTCTGCCGTGTGCCAGTTGTGCCAGAAGTTTGAATGGAATGACAGTGCTCTTCGCCTGCCTTTTCTGTGCCTTGAAATCATTGTATCGACCTAAGTTTTCCAAAACTTTTTGAACACTGCAGTGAAAACGAAGAGGAAGGAATTCCTCGGGATTTGAAAAACTTTGATCATTTGAGAGAAAGAGAGGCATGCTAAGCCCTTAATGATCGAGATCATGTTTGTTAATGTGAGTACTGAGAAGGATCCTCGCTTGATCCAGATTGGTCCCACACTGTCTTCAGCGCGAGCGATTTGTCGCTTTCTTAAAAACTTTCAAAAAATGTTTTGCGCAGTCCTGTGAAGACTTGTGTGGAATCGCTCTTGAGATTGTGCAGCCTAGGATCGCTCTCAGCCTCAAGATTCTATCCATTTGCTTTCAAACCTCGGACTTAAATTCAGAATGTTCAATGGTCAACCGCCATATGAGGCCTGTGTGGCCAGATTCGAAGCAGCCCTCGGACAAGAGGCACCCAAAGTCAGATCAAGAAGATCAGATCAAAGGAAGCTTGTAAAGCTAGATCAGAAGCCCCCCCTCAAACTAGGGGCAAAAATGTCAGATATGCTCGAAGAGCTGAAGATGAGTCCTCTTGCAAATCAACAGCCACTCTCCTGGATACGGATGGCTTCGAAACCCTATAACCATTTGGCATGGACCAAGCTACACTTTTACCCTTGAGAGGCTCGCTGGGCCGAAAACCCGGAAGGGCGACCCAGGCAAAATTAGAGCAAGAGAAAAATACAAAAAAGAAAAACAAATGCAAAGAAAAGAACAAAAAAGAAAATAAAAAAAAAAGGAAATGAAATGAAAAGAAATGAAAATAAAAGAAATGAAAAGAATTGAAAAGAAAAGAAAAACAAAGCTCGTAAGGTCGAAAACCCGCATCGGGCGCCTTGGCAAAAGTTAGAGCCTAAAAAGGAGAGGTTAAATACCCGAGTGTACCTTAACCCCGAACTACGTAAGGCTTGATTCCCATGTTTGGGATACGTAGGCAACTTCATCTTGAAGTCCAGCCACAAACACTTCGAATTCGATCATGTCCATGTAATGGTTCTGATAATCTTTGCCTTCTCTGTATCCGAGAGTTCGGTTGCAATCATCGCTCTGAGGACTGATTACAATACACTACGGTGCCATTCAGACAAGGGGCAACTTTCCGTTTCCATTCAATGCGCTGCGGTGCCGTGCAAACAAGGGGCAACTTTCCGTTGCCATGTAGCTCTCTTCGAGCAAGAGGGCAATTTTTGTCCAAATCCGAGGTTGTGCGTCTCAAGAGTGGGTTCCGTGCTTGTTAAGCATTGGCCGTTTGTAAAAATAGTTTTTGAGAATTTTTACTGAGGTTGACTAATTTTCTCGAAAATTGTTCCATCTTTTCCAAAAACTGGACCATTTCTTGGACCCAAAAAAAAAGAAAATTTTCAGTGCTCATAGCCTAACTTGCATGATTTCAAATCAAAAATCGAACAAGTGTGTTAATCTAACTCTCATGTTGGTCAAAATTGTTTTAGTAGAAAACCAAAACAAAAAATGGTCAAAATAATGAACTAGGGGCACAGTTGAGTCAGGCTTCCTGTCTTTTCCCTGTTGTCAATGCACCTGCCAGAAAGGGCACTCTACCTGCCAGAAAAGGGCACCACTGAAGCTGACCACAAAAGGGCAGAAGGCTCTCACATCCTCCACGCAATGAGGTATCAAGCCAAGTGCGAAGCACGAACGGGAACGGATCAAGATATTCCACTCCTTTGTTTGGACAGATCTAATCACGTCCAAACTCCCCAGTAAGAGCATCGTCAACCAATGTCGATTGCAGATCTGTTGCACATCCAGCCGCATCGCAACCCCTCTGTGGGAGAAACTTACTGTTGTGAACAAGAGTCTGGTAAAATACCAGGGGCAAGAGCCCACAATTTCCAGCTTATCCATCAACCACCCAGGGGAGGGATGAAAAATGAGAGATTAAAGAATAGAGAGATGTGCGTTGAGAGAAAAAGTGAGAAAAGGGCTTTTTCAGAAAAACAGAGCCTGAGGGCCGAGCGATGTGAGAATCACAAATGAGAAAGGGTGGGAAACAATACCCAGGGAAACAGGCTCCATGTGCACATTTGAGTCTTGTGTTTTATTTTGTCTGTCTCGATTCTTGTTTTGAGTCGCTTCGAGTGTTACTCGATGTGTTTAGGTTGTTTACCTTTGTTTTTCCCTTGTCGAGTCGTTTTGGTTATGGCCAGTCGTCGGCTCAATACCCGGTTAAGAACTCATCTCTCAATTCCAAAAAAATCATCTTGTGCTCAGAGTGCTGTGCCATTCTCTACATTTGTGCAAAACAGTATTTGTTCTTTCATAAAACTGCAGGGTCCACCCCCGATAAGTGTGAACAGTAGAACAAGGACCTATCTGAAGCTATGTAGGTTCCAGACTGCAAAGCAAAAGAAAAAAAAGGAAAATTTGGAGCATTTTAGGGTGTTCCAGCTTTGGCAAGATCCGAGACTGCATTTCAGGTGCACCTTCCCAGACCTCGCAATTTCTCTGGAGTATGAGTGTATCTCGACCCCAAGTGTAAGCCTGCTTCAAGTCAGAATGGCAATTAAAGCAGCAACAGATGTTATCTCTTACCAACATAAACAGGGTGTGCCCCTTTTGAGCTGAGTGTGTTGCAAAGTCCTCCGAAAGGTAAATCGGAGGCACCAGAGTACATGTTTGATGCCTTTCCATTGCATGGAGTGTGCACTTTCATATACACTTCTGTTACATGCGTGCCGCACATTGTTATGATTCATGCATAGAATATGCTTGATTTCGATTCTACATAGAATTTGCTTTCAAATACTGCCTAGAATATGCTCCCGTTTCTTGCATAGAAAATGCTCGTATCTTTTGCATAGAAAATGTACTCTTCTATACTTGCATAGAAAATGCACCTCATTTGCATAGAACATGCATTCACTCGCGCTATCATGCGCACCTTACTTGCACTTGTTAGTGCATTGTATTTTGTTCGCGCTATTTTGCGCATCGCACTTGTTAGTGCATTACATTTTGTTCGCGCTATTTTGCGCATCGCACTGTTTTGTGCATTACATTTCCTTCGCGCTATTTTGCGCATCGCACTATTTTGTGCATTGCATTTGTTCGCGCTATCTTGCGCACCTTACTTGCACTTGTTAGTGCATTGTATTTTCTTCGCGCTATTTTGCGCATCGCACTGTTTTGTGCATCACATTTCCTTCGCGCTATTTTGCGCATCGCACTATTTTGTGCATTGCATTTGTTCGCGCTATCTTGCGCACCTTACTTGCACTTGTTAGTGCATTGTATTTTCTTCGCGCTATTTTGCGCATCGCACTGTTTTGTGCATTACATTTCCTTCGCGCTATTTTACGCATCGCACTATTTTGTGCATTGCATTTGTTCGCGCTATCTTGCGCACCTTACTTGCACTTGTTAGTGCATTGTATTTTCTTCGCGCTATTTTGCGCATCGCATTGTTTTGTGCATTACATTTCCTTCGCGCTCTTTTGCGCATCGCACTATTTTGTGCATTGCATTTGTTCGCGCTATCTTGCGCACCTTACTTGCACTTGTTAGTGCATTGTATTTTCTTCGCGCTATTTTGCGCATCGCACTGTTTTGTGCATCACATTTCATTCGCGCTATTTTGCGCATCGCACTATTTTGTGCAGTTTATCATTCGCGCTATTTTGCGCATTGCACTGTTTTGTGCAGTTTACATTCGCGCTATTTTGCGCACCTCAATCGCACTGTTTTGTGTAGTTTATCATTCGCGCTATTTTGCGCACCTCACTCGCACTGCCTTGTGCATTTCAAATCACTCGCGCTTTCCTGCGCATCGCACTATTTTGTGCACCTTACTTGCATTTTGCATGCATCCTATCGCGCTATCTTGCGCACCTCACTTGTACTTGTTAGTACATTACCTTGTTTTGAATACAAACCGGCTTCGCGTAGCGTATAAGTCCAACTTTCAAAATCGGCCTCGCGTAGCGTATAAGTCCAACTTTCAAAACCGGCTTCGTGTAGCGTATAAGTCCAACTTTCAAAACTGGCTTCGCGTGGCGTATAAGTCCAATTATCAAAGTCTTCCTGCATATCATTTGCATCCTGCCCCTGAACTACGCTGGTTTGATTCCTTGCAAAGGGATACGTAGGCAGCCTGTGGGCGCAACCATTTATTTATCGGTATTTTGTTTGTTTGTCCAAGTCTTCGGCCTTGTCAAAAATGGGTCGTCTCTGGGCTTTGACATTCACTCCCGTCATTGTTATGACTTTCGAGTTCTGTCAAAGAGGGGCAACTGTAGACACCCCATTTTTGACCGTCCTCAAGACTTGGACGTCACCGTTTGAACACTCGGTGATTATCCATGTTTGTGTTCGTTTGGAGTTCCCGGAGGTCTCGGCTCGCGCGCCTTGCCTCAGGATCCCCGAACTCGACTGTTTAGTGTCTGGTTTTGCACCAAACACTTTTGTTTTGCCTTAGAGGGGCAGGGAATGCCTTGTGAGACATCCCCATACACCACCGGCAGTGGCTGGAGGCCACCGGCTGGTCTTTTTCTTCCATCGGCAATTTTGTTTGCCGGTCGGCACACTTTATTGCCGGTCGGCATAATATGTTGCCGGTCGGCATTGTTTTTTGCCAAAATAGCTTTTTTGGGCAGCCGACCACTGTTCCTCCACTTTTTGGAGATATTTTGTGCCAGCTGTGATAGCTGGCACCAACTCCTTTCCCCTCCATACACGTGTATGGAGGGATTTCCCTCTAGCCAAGCTTGTTGAATAAGCTTTGCAAGAGGGATCCTTATAAGAGGGAGGCTTTCCTCTTGATTCTAGGTTAGACTCTTAGAAGCAAAAACCAGCCCTTAACAATATAGATACACTCTATCTCTATATCTCCCTCTTCCCCCTCCTTTGTGTGTGGTTTTTGGCCCAAAAGGTGTGTTTTACCTTACTTTTGCACCATTACACACACTATCACACCTTAGTCCGAGATTGAGGGACTTGGGGGAGTTGTTTCTTGAGTTTTGGACTGGTTTTGATCCAAAGAAGGAGGCTAGACCACTTGCTCTTCAAGGGTTCTTCAAGGGTGAGCATTTTCCTCTTTATTCCCCAAACTTGCATCGGTTTTCTACCTATTTTGTTTACTGTTTTAGCTCTTGTGTATAACATAAAAAAGGTTCATATTTTCCTGCTCTAACACTTTCATTGAGGTCTCTTTGTGGTTAGATTGCAAACTCACCCTCATAGGCCTTGTTTGGCCTATTTTGGTGCCCTTTTGATAAGGTTTTGTTCACTTCAGCATTTTGATCTTTTGATCACCAAAAATCAGTGTATTTTAGTGTCAAAAAAGTTGGTTTGAAGTCTTGCATAGGGGAGGGACACCCCTCTCCCTTTATGGTTTTGTTTACTTGCCTTTTGGGCTCAAAAGGATAGCATGCGTGCTTGTTGTTTCTTGGCTTCATTTCAGTACTTTTTTAGGCATCTTAGGTCTTACATAATCTCTATTTTTGGTCGGATTTGGTCCCTCTCGCATGCTTGTGATATTTGCTTTGTATCGCTCCATTTTGCTTAAAAGCACACCCTATGATTAGGCCATGATTTTTGTGTGTGTTGGCTTGGTTCCATGGAGCATTTAGCATTGTTTTTCCATGTTTAAAATCTGTTGGTTGTCAACTTGGTCATATTTAGCATGTTTGTTAGAGTTGCTTTGTATTTTGGCTTGGATGCCTTGAGCATTTTGACCTCTAGCATGCATGGTTGTGTTTACCCTCTTGATTTGGCATCATCTATGGGTCATATTTTAGTCCAAGAATCATGCTTGTATGTGTGCATGCATGGCCTCTTTCATGCCTTGAAGATGTGTCCCCTTTATGCCTAAGAATGAGCCTTAGTGTGTTTGCTTCATGGGGGATATCGTAGTTGCCATACTAGGAGCTTTTTGGGTCCTATTTTTGCATGCATAGATCCTGTTTTTGCTTGTTTTGATCATGCCATGAGTGGTCATGATAATGGGGGTGAGTTGTCTCCTTTTGTGCCTTAACTTTGGGACCATGAATTTGCTTGTTAACATGAGTTGATTGCCTACCATTTTAAGCACCTTTGGTCACTGTTTTGAGGAGGAAAAGGGTCTGTCCATTTGCCATTTTTTTAGCCCTCTTGCATGCTTGCTCCATGTTTGTTGCATAGTTGTTCCATTAAACTTTGTGTAGCACATCGATCCCATAGTCAATTTGGTCCATGTTTGCACCATTTTGGTACCTTGCATGCTTAGCATTGTACATTTGTCATGTTGATAGCATAATGTTTGTTGTGCTTTACATCTTGGTGGTATGACACATTTGAGGCTTATGAGCATTGCATGCATTGCATTTACTTGGTTTGGGGTGTCAAACCAAGTGCGGGAGTCAAGGACCATTCATACTTCAAGTGATGTAATGTGCCTTGATCCCCGGTCATCGGGACCTTTGACTCTAACTTGATAAGGCCTCGGTTTTTCATGTTGATTGTTGCATGCATTTTCATATTAAATGGCAAATTCGATCCTTTGACTCACCATGTACCATTGATGATTCGAGGATCGAAAGTCATGCTTCTTTGAGTCCAAAGCATGATAAGAAGTAAGACCATGCTTACATGTGCCCAAAAACTCCATACTATGCACTGCCTATCCTCTGTTTGCTGTCAGATTGTCTGTTGCAGGAAGTTTCTGCCGACCGGCAGAATTTAGTGCCGACCGGCACTATCTGGAGTGCCGATGAACCTGATAAAGTGCCGACGGGAATTTTGGAGTGCCGGTGGCAATTCTGTCTGGCCGGTGGTGCTCTGCAGGATGCAGAGAGCTTGTTCCAGCATTTTGGAAATTTTTCAGAAAGACAAGGCAGTACAAACAGAAGCGATAAGAGCATAGTACGGGTTTTCCGGGCAGGACGGATTCGAGCATGCATCATCTGCGCGCCCCGAGGCAGAGGCTGTGGCCACCCTCTTTATTCTTTTGCTTCCTTTTTTTAATTAATTAGGAAATTTTGTAATAATTTTATTTATTCTTTATTTTGGGACTGTAATATTAATTCGAGCCCCCTGAGTGAGGGTAAACATGTAATAAGTGTGGGTGAGTGTGTGCATGTCTTCCAATCCCCATTTCTTTCTTCCCTTTTATTTACCAGCTTATGATGGTAGATTAGGGCATTTTGAAATTAGCATACCTTATGATATGCATGCGTGCATTCATGCATCTGTTAACATGCACCGGGCTCGGTACATCATGCTAAACGCATTCGTATTTTCAAATTCCAAAATTAAATACATGAATTAGTTGGTTGCATATCGTATGCCATATCTAGGTTAACCGAGCCTAACTAAAATTGCACCTTGTATGTGTTGCATTAGGCAAAAAAAACATGAACTAGGACATGCATGTTTGCTAACTAGTTTACTGTTTTGGCGCGGAGTACAATGTAAGTCCTTTTGCTTTAGCATCCAGCATGCGTGTGAATGTTGCGATAATAGTATGCCTGCCATGCGGCTAAGTGCTTACATGAGATAAACTGCTTGAATGCCTGTGGGTGGAGGTCAAAGTGCTTAAATTTGGATAATGCATTAAAACTGTGAGTTTTAAGCCCACTAGATAGTGGCAAAATCATCTTTTCTAAAAGCCCACTTGAGGGTGGCAAAATCTGCATTTTAGCCTACTTGCGAGTAGCAAACCATTTTCAAAACAAACATGAAATGTTTTGTTCCAATTTGGGCGATTTGGTCTATACTTGTTTGCTGTGCGCATAACATAGTAATTCTAGGCTAATAACCGGAATAAGAACACATAAAGTTTTCAAAATCAGATATCACGGTTAGTAGAGGCCGGTCTTCGGACCGGGCGAAAGGGGGTGCTCATAGCTGACCTTCCCCGATCGTACCCAAGCTCCCGAGCCGAGACAACTCCGGTGATGACGGACATGTGGCCTTCGGCACCGAGTCAGGGTTTCCTAAATTCTCCCATAAAAAATATTTAGGTGGCGACTCTGTATCTGGCAAAGCAGTCCATGTTTGGCACTTCTTTCAAAAAAACAGTTTTCCTAAAAACGATTTGCCGGATTTGGACTCTTTGGTTCAGATTTAGAACCGTGACTGCGAAAAGTCGAGTCCGAGCTGTAGCGCGAGGCCCCCCGCGGGCGCTGTTACACCTATCTTAATTGCATTTTGCATGTGTTGCATTAGCCATCTTAACATGAACTAGGATCATGCCTATGATTACTAACTACTTTTTGTTTTGGCTCGGAGTACTCGGTAAGCATTTATGCTTTAGCATACCGCATGCGTGTGGGTGTTGCCATAACAGCATGATTACCATGAGGCTAGCTGCTTATGTGATATAACTGCTTGAAAGCCTGTGGATGGAGGTTGAATTACCTAAATTGGGATAACGCATTAAAACTGTGAGTTTTAAGCCCACTAGATAGTGGGAAAACCATCTTTTCTAAAAGCCCACTCGAGGGTGGCAAAACCTGCATTTTAGCCTACTTGCGAGTAGCAAACCATTTTCAAAACAAGCATGAAATGTTTTGTTCCAATTTAGGCGATTTGGTCTATACTTGTTTGCTGTGCGCATCACATAGTAATTCTAGGCTAATAACCGGAATAAGAACGCATAACGTTTTCAAAAACGGATATCATGGTTAGTAGAGGCCGATCTTCGGATTGGGCGAGAGGGGGTGCTCATAGCTGACCTTCCCCAATCGTACCCAAGCTCCTGAGCCGAGGCAACTTTGGTGATGACGGACACGTGGCCTTTGGCACCGAGTCAAGGTTTCCTAACTTCCCCCATAAAAATATTTAGGTGGCGACTCTGTATCTGGCAAAGCAGTCCATGTTTGGCACTTCTTTTCAAAAATCTATTTCTCAAAACGATTTGCCGAATTTGGACTCTTTGGTTCATATTAAGAACCGTGACACAAATTGAGTCCGAACTGTAGTGAGACCCGCGGGCGCGTCTACAGTTTCTGGCGACTCTGCTGGGGATTTAGAGAGCTTGACTCGAACTCGTGATATCCTGTTTTGATTTCATTTATGTGTCTCTTTGCATTGCATTTGCATTGGTGCGCCTAGGACACCGTGTTTGCCATCTGCCGTTCCTGAACGGTTTGCCGGAGGCTTGTCTTGTCAAGGCATGACCATAAGGCTGACCGGTTATGGGCTCTGACAGTATGGGTACACAAACCCCGGTTTTTACCGGGGCACCCTTTTGACCATTCGACCTAGTGCATATTCGGAATCCATAGTGACCATTCCAAACTAGGACAGGTTGCTTACCCGTTTATAGGTTGTTTGAAACCGCTGCGTGCGTAGTGAAACCCTAGCTCCTGACAAAATAGGACAGGGAAACCCTACCCCAACATAGGGGTGTTTTGGCTCTTACTTGCTTGCTATGTGCTGTCAGAGTGTGTCTCTACAGGTTGTGTGTATCAGTTTGCAAGCTTGAGTATCAGGCCTACGGGCATCAGTATCTGGGAATCAGTTTTACCTGAGGGTATCAGTTCACCGGCAGAATTTTGGGTAGAATTCAGTAGAGAGCACACTCATTCAATTATGCTCATATCTGTTCAAGTGAAATCAGGCTGAGATGCTGCATCTTTTCTCTTTTGCTAGGTAGTCTTGGAACCATAGCTTCAGAAGGCTCCGATATCCCCCGAGGTTCATCGGACTTGTGCTGATAGACTTTGTCAGGTCAGAGATTCAGTTCCAGGGCAAATCAGTGTTCCTCCGCCAGAGGCAGGGTAAAAGGGGCCAGTTAGACACAGATCACCGGTTCAGCAGTTACCAGATCAGTGGCCCTTATCCACCCCACCAGTGAATAGTCAAGCTGAGGCCTCAGTTTTTATCAATTTTTAGCCACCCCACCAGTCAGTCAGCCGGAACAGCAGAACATGGCAGGGATGGAGGAAATGATGCGTCAACTCAAAGAAAGTATGAAACTCATGCAGCAAGATGCTGCCCGCCAGACGGAATTTGCCAAACAGCAGGCTACAATCATGGCCCAACAGGCTGAGCTAATCACCAGGCTGCAACAGCAAAATGGAGCATCTACTTCGCATCAGGCTCCTCCCCCACCAGGAGCTCCAGCACCTGGGGAGACACCAAATGTCCAGGAAGATACGGGCATTCCGACAGGACTGGCTCCACCCCCAATCCTATCCCAATTACCCAAAACACTCACCAACTTGCCAGATTCTCCCTTTGAGTCCGAGGTGGATCCCACAGCATTGAAGGTGAGCAAGCTTGAAAAACTGTTCAAGAAATCTCAGGGCGTCAAGTCCATCCCGGACATTGAGAATGGATATACCGATGCGGTCGTGACGCTGCCAGACCGCTTTAAAATGCCACATATCGACCGCTTTGACGGATCTGGGGAACCCCTGGTGCATCTCTGGTTGTTCTCAGATATACTACGGTCGATGGGCCTCACCAGACCGCAGAAGCTCTCCTTGTTCAGCCGGACCCTATCAGGTGTGGCCGCTATCTGGTATGCAAAATTAGAAGACGATGTCAAACGGAACTGGGATGAGATGGTCGAGGCCTTCGTTGCGTAGTACTCCTATAACACGCAAATGGAGGTCACAACTCGTGATCTTGAGACAACAAGGCAAGAGCCTAAGGAGAGTTTTTCTGATTTCGTAGCCCGCTGGAGGGCCAAGGCCTCAATGATGACCCTTAGGCCCACTGACAAAGATCAAATTCGGATGATTGTGCACAATCTCCAGCCCAAGCTTATGCAAAAAATGATTGTTCTCCCCTTCCCTACCTTTTCAGACCTACATGAGATGGGAGTACAGATCGAGGACGCTATGAAGCAAGGCCTCATTGACCAGGAGAAGGAGCAGCCCAGGAGGGTGTTTTCCCGCGGTTCGAATGCGACCACCAGTGGTGATGCAGCCGCGAGATCTTTTGAAGTGGGCATGGTCACCACCACCGCATCAAAAATAGCTACCCCATTCACCGGTGCGTCCGGAAGTAGCTCACAAAGAACCAAATACCCACCTCGAGTCAAGAGGGTTTTCACTCCACTTCATATGCCTTTATCGAAGGCTCTAGAGGTCTTACTCCGGAAAGGACATCTGAAATCGTTGGAACAACGGCCCCTACCCGATCCTATCCCTGCAAAGCATGACCAGACTAAATACTGTGCCTACCATCAACAAACCGGTCATGACACCGACAGTTGCTTTCATCTGCGCCATGATGTACAAGATCTGTTTGACAACGGGGTCATTGTCGCACCAGGTCCTGCAAAGTCTATCGGCACTTGATCAGTGAACTTGTAGGGGATAATGTGATGTGATCAAGGGATAAACCATCTGCGGATAGCACTCGATTTACTCCAGATGTGGCGTATGGCACGCACTGTTTTGAGCATTTGTGAATACTAGTTTTTGTAGCTTCTGACTTGGGTGTTGAGTCAGTTTTGTGGTTTTGTTTTGAGTCTGTCTCTTTGTTTTGAGTTGGTCTTTTTGATTAAGGGCCTATCTTGTTGTATCGAGTCAGTCCTGTTTTGTTAGAGTCGGGTGATTCCGGGGGTGTTACTTCAGATATCACTATTTTGTTTTGTGTTTGTCCTTTTGTTTTCTTTTTGAGTCTATTTCTGCCGGGGAGCCAGTTGTGCCAACAGATTTGAATGAAACAGCAGTGATTTCACACTCTTGTGTTTGCTTCTGCCTTGCGCCAGTTGTGCCAGAAAGTTTGAATGAAACAACAGTACCTTTTACCTGCTCTTCTGTGCCTTGAATCGTTGTATTGACCTAAGCTTTTGAAAACTTTTTCTAACACTGTGGTGAAAACAAAGAGGAAGGAATTCCTCGGGTTTTGTAAAAATTTGATCAATTGAGAGAAAGAGAGGCATGCTAAGCCCTTAATGAATGAGATTATGCTTGTTAATGTGAGTACTGAGAAGGATCCTGGCTTGATCCAGATTGGTTCTACATTGTCTTCAGCACAAACGACTAGTCGCTTTCTTAAAAGATTTCAAAAAATGTTTTGCGTAGTCCTGCGAAGGCCTATGTGGAATCACTCTTGAGATTGTACAGCCTAGGATCACTCTCAGCCTCGAGACTCGACCCCTTGCTTTCAAACCTCGAACTCGGACTCAGAAAGTTCATAGGTCAACCATAATGTGAGGCCTACGTGGCTAAATTTGAAGCAGCCCTCGAACTAGGGGCAAGAAAAGTCAGATCAAGAAAATCAAGTGTTTTCAAAGGAAGTTTGCGAAGCTAGATCAAAAGCCCTCAAACTAGGGGCAAAACTGTCAGATGTGCTCGAAGAGTCAAAAAATGGGGATGTTTCTCAAGCTAACAAAGATCGGCAAGAATGCCAAACCCCAGAAGGGAGGAAAGAAGAAGACAATGCTGAAGGACAACCGAGTTCCTATCCACAACACTAGGGGCAAATTCACCCTCCATTGGATGGACTTCTACATCGTCAGCGAACAACAGCCATTCTCCTGGATTCAGATGACTTCAGGATCTCAAAACCATTTGACATGGACAAAGCTGCACCTTTACCCTTGAGAGGCTCGCTGGGCCGAAAACCCGGAACCCGGAAGGGCGACCCAGGCAAAAGTTAGAGCAAGAGAAAAATACAAAAAAAGAGAATGCAAAAAAAGAAGACAAAAAAATAAAGAAAATAAAAAGAAAAGATGAAAAAGAAAAAAGAAAATACAAAAGAAATAAAAAAGAAAAGAAAAATAGAGCTCGCAAGGTTGGAAACCCGCAAAGGGCGGCCTTGGCAAAAGTTAGAGCATAAAAAGGAGAGGTTAAATACCTGAGTGTACCTTAACCATGAACTACGTGAGGCTTGATTCCCATCTTTAGGATACGTAGGCAACTTCATTCTGAAGTCCAGCCGTAAAACACTTTGAATTCGACTATGTCCATGTAATGGTTTTGACCATCATTGACTTCTTTGCATCCGAGAATTTGGTTGTGTTCGTCACTCTGAGGACTGACTACAATGCACTGTGGTGCCATTCAAACAAGGGGCAACTTTCCGTTGCCATTCAATGCGTTGCGGTACCGTCCAAACAAGGGGCAACTTTCTGTTGCCATGCGGTGTCCTCCAAGCAAGGGGCAATTTTCCTTCAGATCTGAGGTTGTGCATCTCAAGAGTAGGTTCCGTGCTCATTGAGCAGTGGTTGTTTGCGAAAATAGTTTTTGAGAATTTTTACTGAGGTTGACTAATTCTCTCGAAAATTATTCCATTTTTCTAAAACTGAACCATTTTTTGGACCTAAAACAGGAAAATTTTCAGTGCTCACAGCCTGACTTGCATGATTTTAAATCAGAAAATCGAACAAGCATGTTAATCTAACTCTCATATTGGTTAAAGTTGTTTTAATAGAAAGCCAAAAACAAAAATGGTTAAAATGATGAACTAGGGGCACAGTTGAGTCAGGCTTCCTCTCTTTCCCCCATTTTCAACATACTTGGCAAGAAGGGCACTTTACCTGCCAGAAGATGGCACAACAAAAACTAACAGCAAAATGTTGAAAGTTCTCTCATCCTCCAAGAAGTGACGTATCAAGCTAAGTGCGAAGCACAAACTGGAATGGAGCAAGATATTCCATTCCCTTATCTGGAGAGATCTAATCACGTCCAAACTCCCAGTAGATAATCATCAACCAATGTCAATTGCAGATCTGCTGCACATCCAGCCGCATCACAACCCCTCTGTGGGGGAAGTTCACTGTTGTGAGCAGAAGAAGAAGAATCTAGCTGAGTGCTAGGGGCAAGAGCCCACAACTTTTTGTTTATCCATCAACCACCCTGGGGAGGGATAAAAATGAGAGAATAAAGAATATAGAGATGTACGATGAGAGAAAAGTGAGAAAAGGGTTTTGTGAGAAAAACCGAGCTTGAAGGCCGAGTGATGTGAGAATCACAAATGAGAAAGGGTGGGAAACAATAACCAGAGAAACAGGCTCCCTGTGCACATCTGAGTGTTGTGTCTTTTTGTTTTACCTCGATTCTTGTCTTGAGTCATTTTTTTTGAGTGTCTGTATTTGTGTTTAGATTGTTTACCTTTTGTTTTCCATTGTTGAGTCGTAGTGCGCTGTATTCAGTCATAGGCTCAATACCCAGTTGAGAACTCATTTATCAATTTCAAAATAAAATTGTTTTGCGCTCCGAGCGCCGTGCCGTTCTCCACATCTGTGCAAAACAAGATTCGTTCTTTCATAAAACCGCAGGGTTCAACCCAGGTCATGTCAGAACAGTAAAATCAGGACCTATTTGAAGCTATATGGGTTCCAGACTACAAAGCAAAAGAAAAGAGGAAATGTCAGGTATCTGAGTTTGTTTCAACTTCAGTAAGTTCCGAGACTACATTCCGTGTGTACCTCTTCGGGTCTTGCCATTGCTCTGAAGTACGAGTGTGCCTCTACCTCAAGCTCAAGATCAAGTCTGCTTGAAGCCAGAATGGCGATCAAAAGTGCTCTCCCTGAGTTCCATTCCCTGCCAGAGGTATCTTAGCTGTGTAAGCAATGAGTTCCTAGGAGACCAACTGCGAAGGTGGAAACTAGAGTTCGAATGGCTGATGCCTAGAACGTAAAGGTTCAGGATTTCCGGGACTAAAGTCTGGTTTAAATACCCAGAGGCGTGTCCTTGGCTTGAAATCTGTATGGAAGCCCCATAGGTTGAGATAGCGTGTATGCACCTCAATTCTGGATACTGAACCCACCTAGTCTGTCACCCCGTTGGAGAATAGGAAAAGTTGTGAATATGATCAGGAAGAAAGGCAACATCCAAAGTGTTCTACGTGAAGAATCCTTGTCAGTATTTCAGAGCCTTTGTACTGTGAGTTGAAGGTAAGTGTTCGAAGAGCACAAGGGGAGATCCCCGTCGGAGAAGAGCGGCTCACCGCCACTCACCTCATGAGGTGCTTTCTAAAGCGCCGCTACGCTTGTTTATTGCGTTCATTAAACATCAAGCATTGTATTGCATTGTACTTATCAAGTTTATTTCTGATTCATGCACGATATTGTATGTACAGTTCATTCAAAGAAGTTCCATTTGAGATCCTTTATTTAGTGTATCAATCACACTTCATTCAGTTAGTGTATCAATCACACTTCATTTCTTTAGTGTATCAATCACACCTCATTCACCCTTAGTGTATCTATCACACTTTCTTCATTTATTTAGTGTATCAATCACACTTCATTCATTTAGTGTATCAATCACACTTCTTTCATTTTGTGTATCTATCACATACATTCTCGTTTTGTGTATCAATCACACTTCACTTCATTCACTTAGTGTATCAATCACACTTCATTCACTTTCACTTTTGTGTATCTATCACACACATTCTCATTTTGTGTATCTACCATGCACATATTCACTTTAGCGTATCCATCACATACATTCTCGTTTAGTGTATCAATCACACTTCATTCATTTAGTGTATCAATCACACTTCATTCATTTAGTATATTCATCATACTTGTTCACTAAGTGCATCTATCACACTTTGTGTTCACCTTTAGTATATCAATCATACTTTGTTCACTAAGTGCATCTATCACACATTGTGTTCACCTTTAGTATATCCATCATACTTGTTCACTAAGTGCATCTATCACACTTTGTGTTCATTTTCAGTATATCTATCATACTCTGTTCACTAAGTGTATCTATCACACTTTGTGTTCACATTTAGTGTATCAATCACACTTCATTCATTTAGTATATCAATCATACTCTGTTCACATAGTGCATCTATCACACTTTGTGTTCATTTTCAATATATCAATCACACTCTGTTCACTAAGTGCATCTATCACACTTTGTGTTCATTTTCAGTATATCTATCATACTCTATTCACTAAGTGCATCTATCACACTTCGTGTTCACATTTAGTGTATCAATCACACTTCATTCATTTAGTATATCAATCATACTTGTTCACTAAGTGCATCTATCACACTTTGTGTTCACCTTTAGTATATCAATCATACTTTGTTCACTAAGTGCATCTATCACACTTCGTGTTCACCTTTAGTATATCCATCATACTTGTTCACTAAGTGCATTTATCACACTCCATGTTCACCTTTAGTATATCTATCATACTTTGTTCACTAAGTGCATCTATCACACTTTGTGTTCACCTTTAGTATATCAATCATACTTTGTTCACTAAGTGCATCTATCACACTTCGTGTTCACCTTTAGTATATCCATCATACTTGTTCACTAAGTGCATCTATCACACTTTGTGTTCATTTTCAGTATATCTATCATACTCTGTTCACTAAGTGCATCTATCACACTTCGTGTTCACATTTAGTGTATCAATCACACTTCATTCATTTAGTATATCAATCATACTCTGTTCACATAGTGCATCTATCACACTTTGTGTTCATTTTCAGTGTATCAATCGCACTCTGTTCACTAAGTGCATCTATCACACTTTGTGTTCATTTTCAGTATATCTATCATACTCTGTTCACTAAGTGCATCTATCACACTTCGTGTTCACATTTAGTGTATCAATCACACTTCATTTGTTTAGTATATCCATCATACTTGTTCACTAAGTGCATCTATCACACTTTGTGTTCACCTTTAGTATATCAATCATACTTTGTTCACTAAGTGCATCTATCACACTTCGTGTTCACCTTTAGTATATCCATCATACTTGTTCACTCAGTGCATTTATCACACTCCATGTTCACCTTTAGTATATCTATCATACTTTGTTCACTAAGTGCATCTATCACACTTTGTGTCCATGTTTAGTGTATCAATCACACTTCATCACCTTTTGTGTATCCATCACACTTTGCTCCATATAGTGTATCCATCACACTCGCTTCACTTTGTGTATCTTATACACGCTTACCTAATGCATCTATTACACTTTGTTCACCTTGTGTATCTATGACACTATACTTACTTTGAGTATCTATCACACGTGCTCACTTTTGTGTTTCTATCACACTTTACTTGCTTTGTGTATCTATCACACGCTCACTTTGTGTATCTATCACACTATGCTCACTTAGTGTATCTATCGCACATGCTTACTCACTTTGTATATCTATCGCACATGTTCGTGAAGATTTCACAATTTTCAAACCGGCTTCGCGTAGCGTATAAGTCCAATTATCAAAGTCTTCCTGCATATCATTTGCATCCTGCCCTTGAACTACGCTGGTTTGATTCCTTGCAAAGGGATACGTAGGCAGCCTGCGGGCACAACCATTTATTTATCGGTATTTTGTTTCTTTGTCCAAGTCTTCGGCTTTGTCAAAAATGGGTCGTCTCTAGGCTTTGACATTCACTCACGTCACTTCTTGACTTCCGAGTTCTATCAAAGAGGGGCAACTGTAGACACCCCATTTTTGACCGCCCTCAAGACTTGGGCGTTACTGATGGTTTACCTGGTGGAGAAAGGTGTGCAGGGCAAAGGTTCCGTTTCTTCGGCAAGGAGAGAGACAAATCTCAACTTCACACCCCATTTTGGACCAAAGTTATTTCGGAGGGTTTTTAGACCTTAGAACCCTCTCTTTCAAAACATTTTTGAAATAAAGTTTCTACAATGTTCCGAGGCTCACATTTTGTCAAATGATGCGCTTTTCGATAAACCGAGTAAGGAGAAAAGGGAAATGAATAAAAGAGAGATGAAATCCTTGAAAAATCTTTCACAACACCATGCTTAGAGGTTTGAAGTTAAAGAAAGAAGGTGAAGAGAGAAGAAACCAAGTTGGAGAAGAAGATAGGCAAGAATCGCTAAGAGAGGGACGAGCAGTTTTCGCTAAATCAAGCTTATCTATCTATACAAATGAAGTTAAGCTATGAAGCCACCACCGTTCGAAAGAAGACTTTCGAGGCTTCATTTTTTATTCAAGAATCTCCTACAGCCAAGTCCGGGTGGGAGAGATATGATTGGTTGAAGTTGGGTATCATCCCGGTTGGATCGAATCTGCGCGGCTTCACCAAAATAGGCAGAACATTTTCCACAGGAGAAATTTCAATGCAAGGTTTGCGCCATTGGAAAGCTAACTTCCGGGGCTTCAATCTGGACACCACCGGCCACTTTTTGGCCTTGGCAGCCACCACCGGCCATCAATTTATCCAACCGGCCAAATAGATGGCCGACCGACCAATTTTGCTGGCCGACGACCTTCTGGAGTATTCTACAGATTGAGTGGATGCCAGCTGTGCCAGCTGGAGGGCACAGACTGGATCCTCCATACACGTGTATAAAGGATCTTTGCTCTTGGTTTGAAGCTTCTAACAGAAGCTTTAGTCTCTTGGCTCTATAAAGGAAGCCCTTCACCTCCATTTCAAGGGTTAGAAAAACCAGCTAGGATTCATATATACACCCCTCCATATATCTCTCTTCCAAACCCTTCAAACCCTAAGGCTCTTGCCCCCTTTACACTACCACTCATAGCAGCACACCTCCACCCTCCATTCCAGCCCTTTGAAGCTGATTTCCAGAGGCTAGGAGCACCATTTCTTATATCAAAAGTTGTTGAAGACTTAGGCTACAAGGGTGAGTCCCATGTTCCCTCTTTTGTGCCTTATTTTGCTTTGTATCTAAGCCATACTTGCTAGAATTTTTGGGCTCCGACCCAAACTGTAAATAGTCATATTTTGAGCCCCTTTTCATGTTTGATCAAGGACCTCCCGCTATTTGAGGTCCCCTACAACCACTTGCTTCTTTATCTCTCTTTTGGGCCAATTTTTTCATTGTATTTTAGGCCTATTTGTGGGTTGTTTTGGACTTTTCCATAAACTGTGAAATATCTTGTTTTGAGCCCCTCTTCAACATTTTTGAAGGGCTCTCCTCTGTTTAAGAACATCAGCCACCACTAGTCTCTTTACCCCTCTTTTAGGCCTTTTCTTGCATGATAGTTTGGCCTTACTTGTGATTATTTTCGTGGTTTGATGTAAACTATAAAGTGCCTTGTGTTGAGCCCCTCTTCAACTTTGTTGAAGGGCTCTTTGCCATTTGGGGCCAGTTTCTGTCCCTTTGTGTTTAATCTCTCTTTTAGGGCCATTTTTGCATGATAGATTAGCCCTATTTGTGTTCATTTTTGAGGCTTGTTATAAACTGGAAATATGCATGTTTTGGGACTGTATTGCATCTGTATTCATGCTTCATGATCAAATAATGCATGTCTTGTGTAGCTATAGGCCAATCCATGTGCCTAGTTTCGAGTTTCGAGGTTCATTCCATGCATCGGGTGCCATGTTTCCATGTTTTGGGGCTGTTTTGTGTCACATTTCAGTGCTGAAATTTGCATGTTTGCATACCGTATTCCATTCCTTGCCATGCTTTGATAGAGTGGCATTCGTGCCTTAGGATCGGTCCTCGGTTTGCGTACATGCGTGCACGCATTTCGAGAGTCTCATTTTCACCTAATGGCTACTGATGTGAGTGTGGCTGAGGTCCACTCATGTTAGTGTAAGTCCATTATGCATTGTGTATGCCATGTTTCAATGCGTTGTGCATGTTATGTTATTAGCATTGTGTGTGCTATATAGTTGCATTGCATGTTTGTATGTTTGCTTGCATGCTTAGGTCGCATGTGCATCGTTGTGCATTGCCTCACCTCTTGATCAACCATGATTGAGGTTGGGTCCTTTGTATGTTTTGTGTGTATTGCATTTGACATTGAAATGCATACTTGACTCTTCGGCCATCATGCATCGAAATGCACAATTGGTGGCCCGGGGGTCAAGGGCCATGCTCCCTTGAGTCCATTGCATGATAGGGAGTGTGTCCATGCTAACATTTGTTTGAAAATTCCATGCCATACACTGCTTGCCCTCTGCTACTGCCAGCTGCAGGTTTCAGCATGAAGAATTGGCCGGCCGGCAGTGTTGGGTGCCGACCGGCAAAACATGTTTGGCCGATAGATTATTCAGTGGCCAGTGATCACCCCTCCGGCTGGTGGTGATCCCACTTGGTCGGTGATGCTCCCCGGTGTCCAGAGAGTGCACCTTGGGAGTCGCACAATTTTCAGAGGAGCGGAGTAGTGTAAACAGAGGCAACAGTGCTATGGCAGCGAATTTCCGGGCGAGACGAGTCAAGCATGCATCATTCACGCATCCCGAGGCGGGGTTGCGGCCACCTTCTTCCTGCATTTAATTCGTTAATTAATTAGAAATTCTGTAATAATTAATTTAGTATTCGGACTGTAATATTTATTTGGACCCTCCGAGCGAGGGCAATTGTGTAATAAGTGTGCGTAAGTGTGTGTATGTCTTCCAATCCCACGTCTTTCTTCCCTTTTATTTACCCGCTTATGATGGTAGACTAGGGCATATTTAAATTAGCATACCTTATGCTATGCATGCGTGCATTCGTACATTTGTCTTGCATGCACCAGGCTCGGCGCATCATTCTAACTGCATTTGTATTTCAATTCCAAATTGAATACGTGCTAATTGTAGCATTTCACATGTCATTGTAGATTAGCCGAGCCTATCTTAGTTGCATTTTGCATGTGTTGCATTAGCCATCTTAACATGAACTAGGATCATGCATATGATTACTAACTAGTTTTTGTTTTGGCTCGGAGTACTCGGTAAGCATTTATGCTTTAGCATACCGCATGCATGTGGGTGTTGCCATAGCAGCATGATTACCATGAGGCTAGCTGCTTATGTGATATAACCGCTTGAATGCCTGTGGATGGAGGTTGAATTACCTAAATTGGGATAACGCATTAAAATTGTGAGTTTTAAGCCCACTAGATAGTGGCAAAACCATCTTTTCTAAAAGCCCACTCGAGGGTGGCAAAACCTGCATTTTAGCCTACTTGCGAGTAGCAAACCATTTTCAAAACAAGAATGAAATGTTTTGTTCCAATTTAGGCGATTTGGTCTATACTTGTTTGCTGTGCGCATAACATAGTAATTCTAGGCTAATAACCGGAATAGGAACACATAACGTTTTCAAAAACGGATATCATGGTTAGTAGAGGCCGATCTTCGGATCGGGCGAGAGGGGGTGCTCATAGCTGACCTTCCCCAATCGTATCCAAGCTCCCGAGCCGAGGCAACTTTGGTGATGACGGACACGTGGCCTTTGGCACCGAGTCAGGGTTTCCTAAATTCCCTCATAAAAATATTTAGGTGGCGACTCTGTATCTGGCAAAGCAGTCCATGTTTGGCACTTCTTTTCAAAAATCTGTTTCTCAAAACGATTTGCCGGATTTGGACTCTTTGGTTCAGATTAAGAACCGTGACACAAATTGAGTCCGAACTGTAGTAAGGCCCACGGGCTCGTCTACACCTATGCAAAGTACCTCTTTGACAAAATTATGTGATTTTGCAATTCCAAACAAGTGTATCACTTGACCAATTAAAAACTTATTTTATAACTAACTGTACAAGTCAACCATAGAGAAATCAAACTCCACAAGAAAAAAAAAAAAAATCTTGTTTTATCATGCTAGTGATAAAAATAAAATATATTTATGTAAATTTTTGTTTCTACATTTTATTTTTTGAAACAATGATATCAATAAATTAGAATTTTATTTTACTTATTTATTTGTGTGTGATTTGAAAAGTCCAAAAAAATTAAATTTTTGAATGTCTATCCTTAAAAAAATTCATGAAATACCCACACGGTGAACACCTTAAAAAAAATTCCTCAAGTCACCATTGGATTGTTTAGTGACATGCCCTAATCACGGGGGAGCTTTGTGAAATTATATTATGGCCTCGTTTGGAAAATGCCCCTTTTAGCAAAAAGCCAAAAAGGTACTAAAAAAAATCAAAAAGCCAACAACCCATACGAAAAAGTCAAAGATTCTCTTTTCTCTCTACTTTTTGCACATCTTTTCATAAAAAGCCAAAAAGTCATCCCAAACATACTAGTTTTTTTCACATCACACTTTAGCCAAAAAGCCAAAAAGTTACTAAAAAAGCATGTTTCCAAACGAGGCCTAAATTGTAATTTTGTCAAACTTCCTTACCCTTTTAATTAATTATTTAATAATTAATACATTTTGGTTTGAATTAAAAGGCCCAATGTCTTGCGCTTATGCTATAACAGATTTCAGCTTGGGCTTCCATTTGAGCTGAACCAGATTTCCTTTAAAATGGCCTAATAGTCTAACTTTAATTTGTTTTATTATTATGGCCTAGTACAAAAGAAATAGCACATTTTAAAGGAGACATGTTTGTTCTTTATCTTGGGCTGAATCAGATTTCTGTTCAAATGATTGTTTATAATTTAAGAGGACTTTTATTAGCACCTACCTAATTTTTTTGGACCCCCCAATTCTCATTTTTTTTTATTACAATTATACCCTGAAATAAAATTACATTAAAGGACAACCTTTAATGGAACACCCACCCACCAATTGAAGACAATTAGAATGACACTCTACAATATTGTACACCCACCTCCATTGTAACGTCCCAAAATTTATCACCCATTTTATAATTAAATCCATTCAATATTTTCTACCCATTACTATGAATACTATTAAAAGAGCAAAGTCTTCTACCCAAGATAATCTCTTATCATTGTACTATTTCAAGTGAAATATATATCATTATTCATTAACATACAATCATGAATAATAATACTTCAGAGTTAAGAGAATACAAAAATAAAGTGCCCTAATGGCGTACACATTTTCAAGGATAGTCTTTGATTACACAAAAATGGACATTCAGTCCCAAACCACAAAACGGTTTCGGAGCTTCAACAAGTAACATCTAGTGAGCTTTCGTGCTCCAATCAAAACTCATCCATCGCCAAGTCATATTGGCGGAATCACACCACCATTTCCTGAAATGTTGTTAGGTGGGTGAGTTAATACCCAGTAGGAATACATTTAACAGAGTATATAAATGATCAAGATGTATATGATCATACCATGCACTTGTTACAAAATCTATATTTTCCCTTTTAAAACCAAAACTGCTTACTGCATGATTTCCATTCAAAATCTCATTTACAATCATGGAGTGGTAAATACGCTATGACGTCCCAAGTAAGAGCCACAAAACCATACTTATATCTATAGATTTATATACTGAAAATATCCCCACATTTGCCAGCTATTAATACGGCAGGGAATGGGCATCCAAAATTATCCATTTTTTCACTTTTACCGACTACAATACGACAGGACCAGTGGACACCAAAAAATATTTTCCCCCATTCATCCAGCGATAAGCTCAAGACAAGACAATTGGGCACCTTAATTCCCCCACGCGGGTACCAACACAATACACAACCATTTCCCAAATCTGACTCAATTACCCGGAGTTATATGCTATTTATCCCCTTTCAACAATTTCCAAACATCCACAAGATTGTAAGATCACAAGAGAAAATCATAATGCACATGATGCATGAGTTTCCAAATCCAATTTGCCTAAGGTTCATTCAACTTATAAGCAAGATGTAACAATAGCAAGAAATGAAAGGATTTTCTCCAATTTCTCATTTCCACAACTCCAACATTCATCTATCTCAACACACATTTCCAAGATGAATCAAATTTACATGCTTCAACACATTTGTAGCAATCATTCACCCAATTTCAAGGTTTAAAAGTCAATTGAGCCGAACTGCGTTATAAAATCAAATTTAGATGCTAGGATTTTTGAGAAAATTTGGATTTTTTCCTCTTTTACACTTAAAGAGCCAATATTCATCATCAACAATAATAATCAACAAGAAACATTTATAATATTTCCCAAAAAAACATTAGGTATAAGCCCATTTTTGTTTGTCAACCCATTTTATATAACAAAATCATCTTATACATTTCTATAATTAAGAAAATACTACATATATGCCTCAAATCATAGATAGACTAAGTTAAAAGTATCCCTACCTCAAGAATGGAGGCAAAAAGATGAAAACCCAAAGAGAGCTTCAAGAAAAACACAAATCAATCAGTAGAAACATTGATCTTCACTCCATTTTCTCTTTTTGCAAGGGATCTAGGCTTGATTCTTAGCGAAAGAAGAGATTTTTAGAGAGAAAAAGCTAGGGTTTTGGAGTTTAGAAGAGGGGAAAGAAAGAGGAAAAGAAAAAATGAAAGAAATGATCCAAAAAGCAACTTTTAAGTTGCTAATATCATGCAGACCGCTTGAGCGGTGAACTCAATCTCTCAACATTTCTGTCTGCAAAACAAGATACAAGATGCACCCTCCTTACTGCTCGAGCGGCAAACCAACCACTCGAGCGGTCACCCTGGACATAACTGGTCACACAGCTTAGCTCGTAAGGCACTAAAACACATCAACCTTATTTTCATATGTAACCATTTAACTAAATATTTTCATTTAGACTCTTACATTTATATTTCATTTACTTAAGTTTACAGTGTAAATAAGGAAATACCTCTCACTTGAAGTCAAAAAAAAAAAAAAAACAAAACAAAAACAAAAAAATCAAAATCCAATTAAATCAAAAAGTGATTCCCCCCAGTTTTAGTATAAAAATAATTTTCTGACTGAAATTTCCAAGTTTGATGTTGAAGTAAAGTAGTTAATATTTTGTAGAAAAATCTCATAAAATCAAATTAGACTATTTAATATATAAGGAATAATTACTGTCAAAAATTATTTTCAAAATTGTAAGTTTTGAAAAACTAAATTTTCACACTTAGTAAAGTTTCAAGTCCAATTGTCGACAGAAAACATTTTTCTAATACAACATCTTTATACGAAAATGAATAAGGGTCGAGTCCAACCTAAGCCATTACATCCACTCCCACTTAAACTTATTCCTCACCAACCTAAACTCCAAATGTGTTCCTCTTCATCACCATCCTAAACCCTAAACTTAATCCTATTCATCACCATTTTTGTCACAAAGCAGCAATCACAATTTTTATGTCCAAATCAGTTAACATTTTAAACAACCCTATTACAGACTCCGAGTTTCTCCAATCAAATTTTCATCTACATCTGTGGTCATTTTCACCATTCGTTGATACTTATAGAGCAATGGAGGACGATGACAACAACTCTGATGAGGTTGGCGTTGCATTGGTAAGTTTATATATCTTGCATTAACGATTCTTGGTCGTTTTTGATGGTTGCTATTTTGTTTGACTTTGTTCGGTACTGGTTTGCCAACTGTTAAGGTTTTGTTCAGTGATATTGTCATGACCCAAACCCGCCTCTAACGGATTAGCATCGTAACCAGCCAGTAATCCTTGGATTACCAAAGGCCTCTGATCTGATTAACAAAATATAAGGGGCTAACGGAAGGAAATATATAAAATACAACGTCCATTGAGCTGTGTAGACATACATGGGACAGATAATTAAAACTTTACATACGCACATGTGATGTCAAAATTACAATAGTCATACACCACTCGCACAATACAGATAACGCAAAAGTGGGACTTGGCCCAATATACAGATAATCAGAAACTTGTTCGAGATTCACCAAAAAGATAACAAAATTTTAGACATAGTTTGTGATGGCCAGGTGCGCTACACATTTCGTTTTTCCCTCGTTTAGCTTTGGATTGGTCATATTAGGATGTCGGTATGACTTGGAATCTTATTAATCGTTTAGGTTTGTTGTGTACGGGAATCCTTCTCAAAATTTTGTTCTTGTTTGATCAGGTGTTGAATTTCTCTGGTTCTGGAGAGTGCGAGGTCAGGTCCAAAGTGCCTAGAATTGAGCTAAGAAAATTCTAGGCTAAAAGACCAGGGCCGCACATGAGGGAGATCAAGCCGCACGTGCGGGGAGGTGTGGCATTTTTAGCCTTGCACACTGCATTATATACAGGTGCGGGGTGAGGTATGGAATGGAGGGCCGAACGTGTGGGGATTAGCGCCGCACGTGTGGAAAGCAGGCTTCGCACATGCAGGGGTACATGCCGTACTTGCAGGACGGACCAGAGTCCGAAAAACCTATTTTTCTCTTTCTTTTTTGCTGTGTGTATCACTTTTGGGACGTTTCTCTCTCACTCTAAACATCATTTTGCTTCTCCTTCTCTCTAAAAACTCTCATCAAACACTAAAAACCCTTGATTTCTTGCAATCCATTGGGTCTAGATCCATCCTCTCTCATAAGTTTTGCAGATCAAAGCTAGAACTTCCCTTTGTGTGGTAGAGATCAAAAATTATCATCTTTTGCTCTAGGGTTTCATCTCATCTCTTCAACAAGAACTTGAGGTAGGGTTTCCTTTGAGTTATATATAAATTTTTGCTTGATTGATGTTAAATTTGCAACTTCTTGGTGACAATAAGAAGGTTTTAATTTTGTTTCAAGAATGTTATGATTTTCAAAACGGGGGTTTAACCATGTTTCTTTTAAATAGTTTCTTGAGGGTTTGAGTAACCTTGGTTAAAGAATGATGTCCTCATTTCAAGCTTCTTTCAAATGTTTGGGTGTGTGTGTTGTGGTGGTGGAAGTCACAACCTAGAAATTTGGGGGTTTTCAAAACAAATGGTGAGAACACAAGGAATGCATCACTCAATTATTATTTTGTATATCAAAATGAGTTAAGGAAGGGAAAGATTCTTATTTATAGTTACAAATGATGAATAACATAAAATATGGGAAATGTTGGTGTTGGAAAGATAAATGTTCAAATGTTGCTATAGTCTTGAAATGACTATGTTGTTGGAATTGTTAGAGATGTGGTAATTTGTTGACGGATTTAAATGGAGACATGGTTCTATTGTGAGATAGTATGGTATGGAGGAATGAAAACTTGTTTATTTTGAGATTAATGTTGAGATATTTAGGAATGGAAAGGAAATTTACGTTGTAGCATTATTAATTGTTACCTTGCAGACACAATTGTTTGACTACCGCATGTTTTGATTTGAATTTGATTACCTTGCATTGAGAAAAGAATTGTTAAGAAATGATCAACTATGGGAATTTTTTTAGGGTAAATACGTTGGTAAGTCTGAATAGGAGGTGTAGATGGAATTGATAAGTTGGCCTGAGTGTCTGGAGTGAAAGACCGAAAATACGCGCAGATGAGGTACTACTTCCCTTCCGGTTAGCAGCTGGTAAAGTGAGGTTTTTGGTATTACTAGTTAAGCCTACTTGCAAACACCAACCTAGGAATTACCTGAGTTGTATTTACGGCCCCATTGAATAAAATTGTAAATTTCAGAATTGTTGAGATTTCAGACTATTGTTGAACATGGTGACTTTTTAAAGGCATGTAGATGAAATTCTCTTTTAATTGGCATTGCATGGAATTTGCATTTGATGTTGGAAATCTTGCATAAATGTATATACTTTGTTAAGGATTCTCTACTGGACTATATGCTCACCCTTATGGGATTTTAGTGCAAGAAAAGATGTGGTGATCCCACTGAGTTGAGGGTGTGGACATATTTTGTGGAGAGTAAATGACTCTATTTTTGTTGTGATTTATTTTGCTAGCCAAGGGCTATAAATGTATGGGTTCGTGAAACCATTTTTGTGTAATCGGGCTTAAGCCTTGGAACATGTAAGCCCTTAAGGGCATTTTATTTATTTTGGGATTTGTTGTTCTACATGCTATAGATTCATGTATGTCTATACCTTTGAATGTATAATTCGCATGTGGGACTTTTATACAAACCTTATTGGTTAATGATGTAAAGGCTAGAGATTTTCTATTATTCCTAAATGGATGTTGGTTGATGTACCTAATTTGTGTTGAGTTATTTTGGGGCGTTACAACTTGGTATCAGAGTTACCGGGTTTGAAAGCTTGGGGCTCACGGGAAGTGGTTGTTTTGCCACAGTGGGTTCATTTCACATGAATAGGAAATGTCTTGTTCTTCTTGTGACTATGTGATAACATGCTTATGTGACTATATGGCTATAGGATTGGACCTTTGGGATATTATTTGCGCCTATTAAATTCCTTGAGGTCTTATTAGAAGGATACTTGATCAATACTCGTTTTACTAAGAATTCTTGATTTTTCGTGGGACGAATCTCATCACAAAAGAATAATACGTATGTGCATATGTGACTAAGTGCCTATATGGGTGAATTGAATTGTTTGTATGGTAGAAATTGTATAGAGTTGTTATATTCAAATTAGTGAGAGGATTCATGAGCATATTTGAGATTATGTGCTAAATTGTTTATCTTATTCCTTAATTAGGATGTCAGGAAGGGGTCAAACCTGTGGTGGTAGAGGTGGAAGGCGTGGTAGGGCTCGACAGGGTGTGCATAGAGTGCCGGTTCATGAGGTTCCGGTGCAAGAAGAGGGGTTGAGCCAAGCTAATATGGCCTAGCAAGTGGGGCAAGCGGAAGTTCCAAGTCAAGACGCAATGGGGGCCCTTGCCCGAGAAATGGTGGGGGCCTTGAAGGAGTCGATGAACATACTGAGAGTAGAGAACCAAGCTAGAGAGAATGCCATAGAAACGAGGGTGAGCTTTCTTACTAGGGAGTTTTTGCAGGCCAAACCGGGTGAGTTCCATGGTGGCCCCAAGCCTAAGAAGGCAGATGAGTGGCTCGAACAGACAGTGAAGACATTTGAGATGCTTCACATTGAAGACAATGAGCTTAGAGTGACTCTTGCAAGTTACTACCTCAAGCGAGATGCGGGCCAATGGTGGAAATACGCCAAGGGCCAAATAAAACAAACATGGGAAGCATTTGTAGTGGCTTTCCAAGACAAGTACCTACCTCCTACTACTAGGGAGAGGTTGAGGTAGGAATTTCAAGACCTTAAGCAACTAAATATGTCTGTGGCCGAGTTTGAAGCGGCATTCTCTAGTTTGTCCCGATTTGCACTGGAGTTGGTAGCAAAGGAAGAGCGTCGTTACATTGAGTTTGAGAAGAGGCTAAGAACCAAAACCTTGTTCAAGGTTGCTGGGAACATGATCCAGAATTATGACCGACTTGTGGAAGCAGCGGCACATGTAGAGATTATCGTGGAAGCCGAAGAGGAGAGAATCCAAGGGTCAAGGTCGAGGGGTTAAGGGTCACAAGAGGACTATAGGGCCAACAAGAAGAGTAGGAGCACCTTTTCTTCCCAGTCCCAACCACAACAGTCTAGATCCACCTTTCGCTTGCCTAGTGCGGGCCCGGGAAAGAGTGCACCGAGTGGCTTCTCTTGCTTCAAATGTGGCCAACTAATTCACAAGGCCTTTGCATGTCCACAGAAGAGAGGAGGATAGCAGATGTTGCCACCACCACCACCTAACCAATCTCAGAGCCAATCCTAGAGTTGGGGACAAGGGCCTACTTGTTATCAGTGCGGTCAGTCAGGGCACATGAAAAGAGCTTGCCCGCAGTTGGGAGGCGCATCTAGCGCGTCAGGGTCGAGGCAGACTCTGAGTCACCAGCAAGCTCACTCAATCCAGACTTCACGAGATAATCAGGGAGCCACTTCGGCTTAGTCAGCGCACCAGGCCTATGCTCTGAGAGATAAGCAGGTTGATCAGAGGCCTCAAGGGTATGTATATGTTGTTATCGTGCCAGAGCAGTTGCCGGGATCCTTAATTGTGAGAGGTATTTTTGTTGTGTGTAATTCTTTGGCTAATGTGTTGATAGATACGGGTGCGTCTCATTCATTCATATATGTTGTATTTGTAACTACATTGGGATTAGAGGTGGCACGGTTAGCGTCTCCGCTCAGAGTAGAGTCACCAGTTAGGGGTACAGTTGACTTAGATCGGGAGTGTCATGGTTGTGAGATAGAGGTTACTGGGCATCGACTCCCATTTTCTTTTGTGTTGCTAGACATGTCGAGTTTTGATGTTATTCTAGGCATGGATTGGTTTTCTTCGTACCGAGCGGTGATTGATTTTTTTTGTCAGAGGGTCACAGTGTGCACCTCGAGTGGTGATTGTTTTTACTTTCTGGGAGACAGGGTTGATAGGTTCTTGTCGCCAATTTTTGACCCTTGTAGTAGAAACGAGCGTAGTGGCCTTCTTGCTACTCTCTTGGATAGTGAAAGTGACGGTACTCGTGTTGAATTGCCAAGGGTAGTTTGCGAATACCCGGACGTATTTCTCGAGGATCTTACCAATTTGCCAACCCACCGGGAGATCGAGTTCACCATTGACTTAGTACTTGGAACGGCACCAATTTCCATGGCGCCGTATAGATTTGCACCCGCGGAGTTGCATGAGTTGAATTCAACTCCAAAAGCTTTTAGACAAGGGTTCCATTCGCCCTAGTACATCTCCTTAGGGAGCGCCAGCTCTCTTTGCGGAGAAGAATAATGGGTCGCTGCGATTGTGTATTGATTACCGTAAGCTGAACCAGGTTATCGTTAAGAACAAGTATCCTTTACCCAGAATAGATGATTTGTTTGACCGACTTAGAGGGTCTTGTTGCTTTTCGAAGATAGATTTGAGGTCGGGGAACCATCAGTTGAGAGTCCGGGAGGAGGACATCCAGAAACGGCCCTTCATACGCGTTATGGCCACTATGAGTTCCTTGTAATGCCATTTGGGTTGACTAATGCACCGGCTTCCTTTATAGATTTGATGAATCGAATTTTTAGAGAATACTTGGATCATTTTGTGGTCGTCTTTGTGGACGACATCCTAATTTATTCGACTTCCGAGGAAGAACATGAGACTCATTTGAGAGTAGTGCTTGACTTGCTTAAAGAGCATCAATTGTATGCCAAATTTGAGAAATGCGAGTTTTGGCTCACCGTGGTGAAGTTTTTGGGCCATGTAGTGTCAAGAGAGGGAGTAACTGTAGACTCTTCAAAGATAGACGCTATTCAGGATTAAGAACAACCCAAAAATGTTTTTGAGATCTGGAGTTTCTTGGGATTGGCAGGGTATTATCGGCGTTTTGTAACGGACTTTTCTAGACTAGCTGCACCTTTGACTAGATTGACTAGAAAGGAGATTAAGTTTGCGTGGAGTGAGACTTGTGAAAAGTTGTTCCAAGAACTTAAGACAAGGTTGACTACCGCACCGGTGTTGATAACTCCAGAAAGAGGTTTGGGTTACACTGTTTATTGTGATGCGGCTTAGGATGGGCTTGGTTGTGTCTTGATGCAAGGAGGAAAGGTTGTAGCTTACGGTTCACAGCAATTGAAAACTCATGAGAAGAATTACCCCACCCATGACTTGGAGTTAGCAGCAGTAGTGTTTGCCTTGAAAATTTGGAGACATTATTTGTATGGCTAAAAGTTTGAGGTTTTCTCTGATCATAAGAGTCTAAAATATTTGTTTTCCCAAAAAGACTTGAATTTATGCCAACGGAGGTGGATGGAATTTTTGGAGGATTATGACTTTGAGTTACACTATCATCCGGGGAAGGCCAACGTAGTGGCCGACGCCCTAAGTCGGAAATCCGTGAGTAATTTGGCAAGTGTGGCCATTCGGGAATGGGTTATGTTGGGTGACCTCGGCCAATGTGAATTGCACTTGGATGAGTCTGAAGAGGGTGCAACCTTGTTTACTTTGACTGCTCAAGCTACCTTGATTAGTAAAGTTGTAGAGGCATAACAAGGGGATCGTGAAGTAGAGTTGATTCGTGATAGAATCTTCAACGGGAAGGAAGAGAAGGGTCTGAACATTCACTTGGATCAGAGTGTACATTACCTAGACCATTTGTTTGTACCAGAATCTTGTAGAGAGGAAGTGCTTTGGGAGTTCCATCACTCACACCTTGCGGTACATCCGGGAGGCACCAAAATGTATCGTAATCTTAGCCGTCAGTTTTGGTGGAGGGGTATGAAGCTGGATGTTGCATCCTTTGTGTCGAAGTGCCTTAATTGTCAACAAGTGAAGGCCGAACACCAAAGACCAGCGGGTTTGTTACAACCCTTACCGATAGCCAAGTGGAAATAGGAGCACATTACCATGGATTTCGTAGTTGGGCTTCCTAGAACACAGCAGGGCAATGATGCCATTTGGGTGATTGTTGATAGGTTGACTAAGTCTACGCATTTCATTCTAATGCGTACCAGCGACACAGTTGAGCACTTGGCAGAGTTGTACATTAGAGAGATAGTTCGACTTCATGGAGTTCCTGTAACTATCGTATCAGATAGAGATCCTCGTTTTACTACCGGTTGTAGCAAAGCCTTCAAGAGGCATTGGGAACTAAGTTGACCTTTAGCATCGCTTACCACCCTCAAACCGATAGACAGTCGGAACGTACCATTCAGATTTTGGAGGACATGCTTAGAGCTTGTGTCCTTGATTTCAAAGGGTCTTGGGAGAGACATTTGCCGTTGATTGAATTTGCCTACAACAATAGTTAAAAAGCTAGTATCGAGATGGCGTTGTTTGAGACCTTGTATGGCCGACCTTGTAGATCGCCAGATTGTTGGGCCGAGGTGGGAGATGCACCGTTGTTGGGTCAGGAAATCGTTAGAGAGACGACCGAGAAAGTTGCTCTCATTCGGAAGAGGTTAGCTATGGCCCAAAGCCGACAGAAAAGTTATGCCGATAAGAGAAGACGACCATTGTCTTTCGAAGTGGGTGACCATGTTTTCCTCAAGATCTCACCTAGGCGGGGTTTGATGAGATTCGGTAAAAGTGGTAAGTTGTCTCCGAGGTTCATTGGGCCTTTTGAGATATTGGAGAGAATTGGGGAAGTAGCGTATCGGTTGGCTTTACTGCCACAACTTTCGGGAGTTCACAATGTGTTTCATGTGTCTATGCTTAGGAAGTATGAACCTGACCCTTCTCATGTGCTAGATTAGGTTGATTTGGAGGTGGATGAGGATGCCTCTTACAAAGAGCGACCAGTTCAAATATTAGATGCCCAAGAGCAAGTGCTACGGGGCAAAACCATACCGTTAGTGAAGGTGTTGTGGAGATACCATGGGGTTGAAGAAGTTACGTGGGAGCGGGAAGCGGAAGTCCACTCTAAGTATCTAGATTTATTTGAAAAGGCTTAGTTGTTTTAATTTGCAATATTCCCTAGTGTTGGGGGGAAAATGTGTTAAAATTGTTAATCATATGTTATTATATGTATTATTAATCTAAGCATGAGGTTGTGGTGGAATGATATTTTGCTAAAATGCTTCATTTCTTATGCTTGTTATAAGCAGTTGTTGTTTTTGAGATAATCATGATGATGATGGTGAATGTTGATTGGAGATCTATTTTGTGCTTTGGAGTTGTGTTGGCATAATTGTGATTGCTAGAAGACCTTTGTTTGGGTAGTTTATTTGAATTTCGGGGACGAAATTTCCTATGGTGGGGGGTTGTGATGGTCGGGTGCGCTGCACGTTTCATTTTTCCCTCATTTAGCTTTGGGTTGGTCATGTTGGGATGCCGGGTTGACTTGGAATCTTATTAATCGTTTGGGTTTGTTGTGTACGGAAATCCTTCTCAAAATTTTGTTCTTGTTTAATCCGGTGTTGAATTTCTCTGGTTTCGGAGAGTGTGAGGTCAAGTCCAAAGTGCCTAGAATTGTGCTAAGAAAATTCTGGGCTAGAAGACCAAGGCCGCACGTGCGGGGCCTTGGGCCGCACGTGCGGGGTGGTGTGGCATTTTCAGCCTTGCACACTGCATTATATGCAGGTGCGGGGTGAGGTACGGATTAGAGGGCCGCACATGTGGGGATCAGTACCGCACCTGTGGGAAGCAGGCTCCGCACGTGTGGGACGGACCTCAGTCTGAAAACTCTGTTTTTCCTCCCTCTTTTATGCTGTGTGTATCACTTTTGGGGCATTTCTCTCTCACTCTAAACACCATTTTGCTCCTTCTCTCTAAAAACTCTCATCAAACACTAAAAACCCTTGATTTCTTGCAATCCATTGAGTCTAGACCCATCCTCTCTCACAAGTTTCTCCTCTCTCACAAGTTTTGGAGATCAAAGCTAGAACTCTCCTTTCTGTGGTGGAGATCGAAAATTTCCATCTTTGGCTCTAGGGTTTCATCTCATCTCTTCAACAAGAACTTGAGGTAGGGTTTCCTTTGAGTTATATATATATTTTTGCTTAATTGATGTTAAATTTGGAACTTCTTGGTGACAATAAGATGGTTTTAATTTTGTTTCAAGAATGATATGGTTTCAAAATGTGAGTTTAACCATGTTTCTTTTAAATAGTCTCTTGAGGGTTTGAGTAACCTTGGTTAAAGAATGATGTCCTCATTTCAAGATTCTTTCAAATGTTTGGGTGTGTGTGTTGTGGTGGTGGAAGTCATAACTTAGAAATTTGGGGGTTTTCAAAACAAATGGTGAGAACACAAGGAATGCATCAATCAATTATTATTTTGTATATCAAAATGAGTTAAGGTGTGATACCCATATTCCGTAGTATGCTAATTGGTCCTTAATTTGAGTATGACTATGTGTTTAGCATGATTTTATGTGCCATTATGTGAATATTTGTAATTTCGAAGTCTTATCTGTTCACCGTAGGAATATCTGTCTGAATAATTTGTTTTGGAAATTAGATTGAAGGTCTTATCGGCCACGGAACCCGAAATTGATTACGCAATTGTGATTGGCATAATTTTTAGAGCCTACGGTGAAATTTAATTGAAAAATTGATTCAGGCCAGATTAAATTGATTTAATTGATGAGTTGAGTACTCAATTATTTTATGTTGAAATAATATGTGAGATGGGCTATTATAAACCTTATAAAAACCAATTCCTTCCCTTTACATTGATTTTGGCTGATCAACTCTAAGAGAAGAGGAGGGCCGGCTATTAGAGAGAGGGAGGGGAGAAAAATCTAAGTTTTGCTCTTGATCCTTGAATGCCTTGAAGATAACACAAGAATTGCCATAGATTGTGAAGATTAAACTCCTTGGTGAGTAGTTCATGTAAATTTTTAACTATCATTTTGTGAATTCAAGGTTGAAAGAGGGTCTAGAGCATGGAATTGTGTGATCATAAGGAAATTGAGTTGAATTTGTTATAATGGAGACCCATATATGCATGCATGTGTGTGATTGTCTTGAATATTGCATGTTTTGAGCTCAAAGGGGTATGATCCATGTAAATTGTAGTTAAAACTCATGTTTTGATCACCAATTGTGCATCTAAGTTGAGAACGTGGCTAATTCGTCACCTGCATGTGCAAATTATGAAGACATAGGCTTGAATGTATGAATTTGTTGCGTTAGAATGAGTTTGATGGGAGATTGGGGCATGCATGTGAATTAATTGTGAATTGAGCTTCATTGGGTTGTGAATTGGGGTTTGCATCATGTTAGTATGATTATATTTGAGATTTGAGCCATTGCATGCAAGTAATGTAGCTGGGAAAATCGATTTGAAGCTCAAGAACACAACCTGGAATTTCCAGAATTTTGACTTCCGCTCGAGCGGAGAAATCGTGATCCCAGCACTTTTTGCAGAATTGGATGTACGCTCGAGCGGGATATCTCACGCTCGAGCGTGGAGTTTTTGTAAACAGGCCTTCCGCTTGAGCGCCCAAACTCACGCTCGAGCTTAATTTTGAAGTAACCAGTACTTTTGTAGGCCTCTTGGGTTCGCTCAAGTAGGGGAGTCCACGCTCTAGCGAGGACCCTGTTCTTTGAAATTTTATATGCTCGTTCTGTATTTTATTTTCCGTTCTCTTTCACTTGTAAGCACCCTTAGGAATGTGTTAAGCATTGTAAATGAGTTAATGGGATAAGAATAAAGCCTAAAGAGGAATATGTGAATTAAAGAACGGGTTGAATTGATAATGACCCTTTTGTGTTCATAGAATGTGTGGGGTCAAGCTTTAGGGCGAACCCACAAGCCGATCACTATAAGTAATATCGATATTTGAAAGCTTGTCAATGTCCAATTGTTATTTCCCTTATAAGCTTTATGAGTTGCTAATTGGGATTGTGGACCGAAGGTCGTTTTGATAGAAATGAATGGACCAAAGGTCGTTTTGATAGAAACGAGCGAACCGAAAGTCGTTTTGATAAAAATGAATAGACCGATGGTCGTTTTGATAGAAATGAACGGACTGAAGGTCGTTCTGATAGAAATGAATGGACCGAAGGTCGTTTTGATAGAAACGAACGGACCGAAAGTCGTTTTGATTGAAATGAATAGACCGAAGGCCGTTTTGATAGAAATGAACGAACCGAAGGTTGTTTTGATAGAAATGAATGGACCGAAGGTCGTTTTGACATGAATGAGTGGGCCGAAGGCCGTTTTGACATAAATGAATGGACCTAAGGTCGTTTTGACACGAATGTATGGGCCGAAGGCCGTTTTGACGTAAATGAATGGGCCGAAGGCCGTTCTGACATAGATGAATGGGCCGAAGGCCGTTCTGACATGAATGGAAATCTGATTAGGCCAAAGGCCAGTATGTTTGGGACTACAGTCATTTGATCTGAATTTTGTATAAGTGTATATATGTTAAGTAGAAATATGCATTGGGCCCAAGGCCATTCGGAGCATGGTGTTCTTCATATTGCTTATGTAATTTATGTATTCGATATTATTCACTGGGCTATCGCTCACGCTCATTCATGTGTTTGTAGGTGAGCTGAGGGAAGTCTAAACCCAGCCCCAGTGAAGTCTGCCAGGAACAACATGAGTTTTGGAGAGTCAGCCTTGCGTCTCACATACGAGACCCATCCTTGCCATTTTGTTATGTATTTATAGTTTGTCGTGTTGGCAAGGACTTTGTGTACATTTGTATATAGTCTGTCACGGGTTGACTTAGTTGGATGATCTTGTCTGTAAAGAATTTTATGGTACTGTACTTTTGATGTGGGTTATTAACGTATATGAGTATGGTTTGTTTTGTAGTGAAAATAAGCATGGCTCTATGGACAAAGTTTTTGATTATTGCTTCTGTTTGGCCCCTTTACTCTGTCGAGTTATGTCTATTTTGGTTTGAGGCCGTAGGTAATCTCAGGATTACTGGCCGGTTACGTCCTTAACCCATAGGGGCGGGTTCGGGTTGTGACATAAGGAAGGGAAAGATTCTTATTTATAGTTACAAATGATGAATAACATAAAATATGGGAATTTTTGGTGTTGGAAAGATAAATGTTCAAATGTTGCTATAGTTTTGAAATGACTATGTTGTTGGAATTGCTAGAGATGTGGTTATTTGTTGACAAATTTAAATGGAGACATGGTTCTATTGTGAGATAGTATGGTATGAAGGAATGAAAACTTATTTATTTTGAGATTAATGTTGAGATATTTAGGAATGGAAAGGAAATTATGTTGTAGCATTATTAATTATTACCTTGCATACACAATTGTTTGACTATCTTATGTTTTGATTTACCTTGCATTGAGAAAAGAATTGTTAAGAAATGATCAACTATGGAAATTTTTTTAGGGTAAATACGTTGGTGAGTCCGAATAGGAGGTGTAAATGGAATTGATAAGTTGGCCTGAGTGTCCGGGGTGAAAGGCCGAAAACATGTGCAGAGGAGGCACCACTTCTCTTCCGGTTAGCAGCCGGTAAAGTGGGGTTTTTGGTAGTGCTAGTTAAGCCTACTTGCAGACACCAACCTAGGGATTACCTGAGTCGTATTTACCGCCCCATTGAATAAAATTGTAAATTTCAAAATTGTTGAGATTTCAAACTATTGTTGAACATGGTGACTTTTTAAAGGCATGTAAATGAAATTCTCTTTTAATTGGCATTGCATGGCATTTGCATTTAATGTTGAAAATCTTGCATAAATGTATATGATTTGTTAAGGATTCTCTACTAGACTTTATGCTCACCCCTATGGGATTTTAGTGCAAGAAAAGATGTGGCGATCCCGCCAAGTTGAGGGCGTGGACATATTTTGTGAAGAGTAAATGACTCTATTTTTGTTGTGATTTATTTTGCTAGCCAAGGGCTATAAATATATAGGTTCGTGAAACCATTTTTGTGTAACCGGGCTTAAGCTTTGGAACATGTAAGCCCTTAAGGACATTTTATTTATTTTGAGATTTGTTGTTCTACATGCTATAGATTCATGTATGTCTATACCTTTGAATATATAATTTGCATGTAGGACTTTTGTACGAACCTTATTATTTAATGATGTAAAGGCTAGAGATTTGCTATTATTCTTAAATGGATGTTGGTTGATGTACCTAATTTGTGTTGGGTTATTTTGGGGCGTTACACAGTTCACAAAACATAATCATAAGACTTGACTTAATCTGGAACCTCTTCGGGAGGCACAATGGGTGGCCAACAAAATAGGATTCCAGGCAATCATCATTGAGCCTGGTCACTCGCCTGATCACCTACATACATATATACAGTGAGCTAGAGCCCAGTGAATAATAACAGAGTAAAAGATTTAATAAATGTTGTCCTTAACAATTATAGAAAATAGAATTCAGTAGTTAACAGAAATAAATTCATAACTATGTTCAGAAATCAAAGTTCATAACAAAAACAGATCCAGAATCATATCCATAATCGGAATTGACAGTTAATCATACGTGGTATATCCATTAGCACTAGCAGAAGCAGCTGACCCATAAAAGAACGGCCATAAAGGCATACAATTGACTCACGTGCAGGGAAACAGTACAGTTGGCTCATGAGACATACAGTTGGCCCATAATTGGGACGTATACAGAACAGATAACAAATGCCATCTGAAGCTAATGATGCTATGAGTATATTTCAAAAACATTAGACAACCATTCATCTATACAGAAAATAATATTTTAGAAAACAGATCATCTTATATCATTCAAAAAATACTTATAAATTGAACATAGCTTTATAAAGTTATTACTTACATATGGCTCCGCTAGCAAATCAGGTAGGGCAGACAGATCAGAGCAAATAGATCAATAGCTTTCGACACATTACCTGCACAGACAGATAACGAATACACATTGAAACACAAACAGATCATCAATAGCTCGAAAAACACTTAACTACTTTCTTTCTTATCTTGGTGTGTTTCTAATCCTTCTTCTGATTATTGTGTCTTAATTAGGGTTTAAGAATGTCTAAGATGCAATGAGGATACTAAAATGTACTTGAAAATACTTAGTCAATTTTTAAAAATAGGGCACTCTGCTCGAGCACAGACTTGGTCGCTCGAGCGGTTTGTAAAACTCTGTAAAAGTACTGGTTGCATGAATTTTCCGCTCAACTGCCGCTCGAGCATAAGATTGAGGTATCCGCCCAAGTGTAACTCTGGTCGCTCAAGCGGTCTGCAAAACTTGTAAACTTCTGGGAGCATGAATTTTCCGCTCAAGCCAACTTTTGGTCGCTCGAGTGAAAGTGCAAATACATAGTGGCCGCTCAAGCGACACGCTCGAGTGAAAAGACATAATTCTAAGATTTCCAGATTTCTCTCAAGCTTTAAAATTCAATTCCAAACCAACAAAACACATTCTCTTGGGCCCAAAACTTAAGGAAACACATGCAAACTTGTAAAACATGAAGAATTAAAGATCAATTCATGAAATCAAGGCCCAAAAGCTTGTCAATTGCTCAAAATTCAACTTGAAATTTAAGAATATGAGATGAACATAACATGCATGCGATGGTATGAGCTTCAACTTGGCAAAACATGATCAATTGAGATATTTGGTACAAAAACATGTTGGATTCTTAAACTAAAACCAAAATATGAATATGCATGGAACAAATCCTTAACTAACATGCTCTAAATGCAATGTAATGCACATGCATATATATATACTCTTCTTTTCTACTTCATTAAACTTAATTCTTGCCTCAATTCCCTTAATTCTTTTGAATACATGTGCTAATTACCCCAATTACACAACTAAAGGCTTGATTTCTTACCTTAGGTGCTCAATTGTGGCTCAGATGTGTAGATGTTTGAGCTCTCAAGCCAATTCTTCAATTTCTCTTCCAAGTCTCTCTAATTTTCAAGCTTAGATTCAATTCTTCCTACTCTCTCTCTCTCTCTCTCACGTTTGTAGGCTCAAAATGATGAAAAAGGAATGATTCAAAGTGGTGTAATAGCCCTATAGGCTTGATTAGGGAGATCAATTAATTAGGCTTATTATTAATCAAATGAGCATTAATTAATTTTAATTAATTCGTTCCGAATCGAATTTTAATTAACTCTACCATAAAATTTTGAAAATTCCAAACAACACATAAATCAAGTCAATTTCGTGATCAGATGCCGATAAGGCCTTCAATTCGCAAAACAGAACAAAATCAGAGACAGATATTCCTACGCAAAACAGATAGAAACTCATATAGCACATAACACATGTAATGAATGCAAAATTTCACCTTAATTTCTTATTAAGCATTCTTACCCATGGTTTACCAGTTAATCGCAGGTCAGAGTTGTTACAAATATAATGCTGAACAGAAATATTTAGTTCGGTAGATGGGTTCCGAATAGTAATATTTTATTCGGTACTGGTATGCCGAACAGTTCCATTTTATAGGATTTTTTCCCTAGTTGTGTTTTTTGTTTTTTTTTTACTTGAGAATTTTTTTCCTCTAAAACCCCCTGTATCAAGGGTTTTACTCCAAAATAAACCAAAAAAATAAAATTTGACAGGGAGTTGGTGGTTACCTGAGAGAAGGAGACAGAGGTCGTCAAAGAGATTTCCAACGAGATTTTCGACTTATTGGAGAAGGAGAAAGAAAGGGACCGTCATTCACTAAGAGAATGAGAAAGACGCAGTTGATTCGTCATTTTTCAATATGAGAGGGTGTGCAAAATTAGATGGGTGTGCACTTGGTTGTAATGATATTATGAATAAGGATAAAATTGGTATAAGTGAGGTACTCAAAGAAATCTTATTAAGATTTAGGGTTTAAGGTGGAGATTCAAAGAAATTGGAGATCCAAAAAAATTAGGTAGGTGCTAATAACAGTCCTTTAATTTAATTAGTTTGGTTATGTCAATGCGAAAGAAATTATCCTAAATCACAACCAATAGATTAAGCACGTACAACAAATTCCAAAAAAAAAAAATTATCATATATTTATTGAAGTATAATGCTCTATATAAAAAACATCAATAAAATTGTAATTATATAATATTCTATGAAAAAACCGTCAATAAAATGGGTACCGAATCACCGAATATAGAATGAAAGGCAAAGTGGGGGGTGAGATGGACAAGGACGAAACATCATACAATGGATACTCTAGGCAAGAGCCATCAATAAAATTGTAACTACAAAAGTATCCGATCTAGAACAAAAGCCAACAATAAGGGAAGGTGGATAAGGAGGAAACAATATACAATGATTTCTACGAGTTTCTAAATTTTTGTACATGTTAGTAAATTGTCGTGTGGACTAGTACAAAATATTACTTCGTATAACTATAACGTGTTTTGAGAGTCAAAATTGAAACGTGCTTCAGTCTCAATAGCATTGGGGAATAGGTACGAGTTTGCCACTCATGATCCCATAACGACCTATCTTGGCCCGACACAAATTTGGCTAAAACCAAGACAATTTGTTAGTGAGTTCTCCCTATAGCTGAAAAAAATTAAATTATCATTAGTATAATGATTTCCAATCAAAAAGTGAACAAAGAAACTACATCAAAGGTTGATAAAGAATATCAATAAAAGACCCATTATTCAGAGGTTTATGTCACGGTCTTGGATTTTCTAAGTCAAACCGTTCCCCACTTCACCACACTAACTAAAGTGAGCTTCTCACTGGTTTCTTGCAGTACTTGGATTTGTATCAAATCTTTTAACCCTAAGACAAGTCGACATTACGTAATTAATGAACCGTGCGTCTTCTTTTTGAAGGCTAGAGGCCACTACTGATCGACATAAATTTATTGTAAAAAATAATATGTAATTTGTATTTACTTCCCTTGGGTAAGTGCTAGGTGCACGAATTAGAAACAAAATATATACAGAATAGTGTGTTTTAGATTTATTTTAAATGTGAAATATTTCAGCCACATAATATATTTTAAGATAAATTGAACTCGTCTCCTTTAAGATTTGAAAAAAAATATAATTAGTCTCATATTTTTTATATAATTACACTAGATTCTCTCGAAATTTTAATTCACATACCACTTAGATTTCTTTTATCGTAATTCGTGAGACGAATATATGAAATAATGATATTATCATCTTTTTTATATTAAAATATATTTTTATTTTTATTTATTTCAATTTGGAAAATGTTTCAAGCCTGCAAAAAATTCTCACAATTTGACCTAAAATGATGTGATATAATAAATGTCAACTTTTGATTTATTACACATCAAATGATACAAGACCAAACTCTCTTGCCACATTATTGTGGATGAATTTGTGGGTCTAAAACTGTGAGTCTCTAGAATTTATCTTTCAATTTCTACCACCATCGGCATTAGTTTTAATTGTTTGAAACTTACTAAAAGACAATGTAATTATGTAAAACTTTTAGGGCTAACCGTGATTTTTTTCATACCTCATGGGAGGTAAGTGTAATTTACCCTACAATTTATTTTCACGACGTATTATTTCACACTATGGACTTCACCAATCGACATTGCGCACCACCGAGGGAACTTCTAGGGCTAACTGCTAACGCGGTATGCAACGGTTATAATATATAAACTCCAAGGGAATGACAATTGCCTACACAACCATTAATTATATATTATTTTTCTTTCGATACAAAAATCTCCATTTTTTGTGTTATCAAAGCATGATTTCAATATTTCAATCCAGATTGACTGGTTTAGATTCTGTACTCAATTTACACACCACTTACCTTAGCAACAAACACAAACAGAGATGGCATATGGCTTTTGCTACAATCTATTGTTCCAGGGCCTTCTCTGCTTGCTTGGAAGCCAACAAAAAGAGAAAGGTATCCCCTATTCTTCCTTCTAACCCAGTCGTTGTCACCGATGTTTCTGAACCTCCACACCCCTGTTTCAGCAACATTGATAAGTCAAGCCTCACCCAACTTGTCAACCTGAAAAATCTAACCCAGCTTGTTGAAAAATATGATGGAGTTGAAGGTTTAGCTTCTACCCTCAAAACCAATTTGGAGCATGGAATAAATGGAGATGACAAAGAAGATATTTCACACGACACGAAGCTTTTGGCACTAACACATATCAAAGGCCTCCCACGAAATGTTTCTATGGTTTCGTGTCGGAGGCTTTGAAAGATCATCGTATTATGATCCTTTCAAGTCCGTGCAGCTCTTTCACTTGACTTTGGCGTCAAAGAAAATGGGCTGAAAAAAGGGTGGTATGAGGGAGGAAGCATATTGTTGCTGTCTTTCTTGTCATAGCAGTCTCAGCATGAAGTAATTTCAAGCAGAATAGGCAATTTCTCAACTTATCTAAAGTTAGCAACAATATCCCAATTGATGTTGTGAGAAATGGAAGGAGAAAACAAGTTTTGATTTTTGAAATTGTTGTTGGAGATGTTGTTTGCTTGAAGATTGGAGACCAGGTTACAGCTTACGGGTTGTTTATAGATGGGCACTCGCTACAAGTTGATGAATCCAGCATGACAGGCGAAAGTGAACATGTTGAAGTAAATCTTAACTGAAATCCATTCTTGTTTTCGGGTACCAAGGTTGCTGATGGGTTTGGGTGAATGCTTGTCACATCAGTTGGCATGAGCACCATTAGCCGTGAATCCAGTGAGCAAACGCCTTTACAAGGCTGGCTCAACAAACTAACCTCGGCTATAGGTAAGATTGTTTGGTATTTCACGGGGAATACAAAAGATGAGAACGGAAATACAGAGTTCAATGGCAGCAACACGAAAGTCGATGACATTATAATTTCTATGGTGGGAATTGTAGCTGCTGCAGTAACTATTGTAGTGGTAGCGATTCCTTGAGGCTTGCCATTGGCTGTCACATTTAGTTTGGCTTATTCCATGAAGAGAATGATGGCTGATCAAGCAATGGTACGTGTGTGATATCATCACCATGTGAGGGGTGATTCTCCATGTGCTGCAAGAGTTGGCCATGTGAAGCCAACACACATGAGCTGGCCATGTGAAGCCAATACACAAGATAGCTGGCCATATGCAAGGCCAGCCTCTCCATCTCCATTCTGTTAGTGTATAAATGGAGGCTGAGGGGAGGGTTTGAGTGATAGAGCAGAACAAGCCACAGAGAGTGAGATATCTGAGGCGGAGAGACCGTCTTCCTCGGTGTGAGCGAGTGAGACGGGTGAGTGTGTGAGTGAGGAGAGTGTGAGCTCCTCCTCCATTGTAATCTTTCTGTAATATCTCCATTGTTATAGTGATAACCGGCAACTCTCCTGTGGACGTAGGCATTGAGGCCGAACCACGTTAAATATTGTGTCTCCTTGAGTGTGGGTGTGTTTTTCTGCATGGAATAATTTCTATAAGGTCTTGGGCGGGATCCCAGATCCCAACAAGTGGTATCAGAGCCTCGTTGGTGGCGTTTCGGAACAAAAACAGCGTGTTGTTTGAAACTGCCCAGAAATCAAGTTGCTCGAAATCAGGTTTTGAGCATACCAAGAGCAAGGGCTCGAGAAGAGGAGTCCAACCATATAAAGCAGACACCTAGAGGAGTCCGAACGCGCCCTCACGTGCCACCTGAAGAAGGCGCGTGAGTCCCAATCGCTGCACACGCACCCACGCGCCGTGAAGACAGTCGGCGCGTTGACCCAGTCTCACGCACGCGCCCCACGCACGGACAAAGGAAGAAGACGCGTGAGTTCACGCGCGACACGCGCCGCACGCGCGCGCACCAAGCCGCTCGAGCCGGAGCCGCGTTGACCGAGCCCGAGCCGCTGACTGAGCCCCTGACGTCAGCCCGACGCCAGCCGATCCGGAGAAATAATCTGGTGCTTCTCAGACGCACTAGATTCTGCCGATCTGAACCATTCAATCTGTTTTGGCTTGATCTAAGCCATTTGGAGTCCGTTTTTGGTGAACCAATAGTGCTTTCCGACTATTTGGAGTATTCCGGACACATCCGTACGGTTAGATTTGGCAAATAAGTTTTCAAAAATTTGCAGGTTTTATTTTGGCAATCCAAAGTGCTTTTCCGGCTAATTTGAGCAGTCCGGACTTCACAGCAAAGCCTATTTTTCAAACAAAGATTACTTTCTGGATAATGGAGGAATCCACATCAATTTCAGGGCCGATGATTCGGTTGAACACTTCTAATTATGCGATATGGAAGCCGCGGATGGAGGACATCCTGTATTGTAGAGATTTGTTTGACCCTATAGCGCTAAAGGGGGTCAAACCAGATAGAGATAAGGATGGGGACTGGATAAAAACCAACCGGAAGACTGTCGGTCAAATCAGACAGTGGATTGACCACAGTGTGTTCCACCATGTTGCCCAAGAGACAGACGCCTATGCCCTTTGGATGAAATTGAAGGGCATGTACCAGTCCAAGACCGCACGAAACAAAGCCTTGATAATGAGAAGGCTTATAAACCTGAAGCTGAAGAATGGTGTGTCTATTGCTGAACACACCAGTGAATTCCACAACCTTGTGAACCAGCTTGCATCAATCAAAATGGAGTTGGAAGATGAGATGCAAGCATTATTATTACTCAGTTCCTTACCGGACAGCTGGGAGACATTGGTGGTTTCTCTCAGTAATTCTGCACCCGAAGGGAAGCTGACCATGGGGATGGTCACAGACGCCTTATTCAACGAGGAGGCAAGGAAGAAAGAGATGGAAGGAGAGCAGTTCCATGCCCTTGTCACAGAAAGTAGAGGTAGAGATAGAAAAAGGGGTAGAGGTAGAGGAAGAAGTAAAAGCAGAGGGCGTTCACAGTCCAGACAGGACAACATGAGGAGGTGTTTTTACTGTGATCAAGAGGATCACGTAATAAGAGATTGCCCAGAGAAAAAGGTGGACAGACAAGCCAAAGAGAAGGCTAAGGGACACGGAGGTCCCTCAACTACAGCAGTTGCAGTGAATTCCTCTGACGATGAAGAGGTAATGCTTACAATCTCGTCAGAGTTGGAGACACCCGGCTGGATTTTGGATTCAGGGTGTACGTTCCACATATGTGCGGATAAGAAGCTTTTCTCCACTTATCGAAGAGTCAGCGGTAGCACTATCCGGATGGCCAACAACACAGTGAACAGAGTTGTTGGCATAGGGACAGTGCGGTTCCTTACTAAGGCTGGAAGAAAAGTAATTTTATTTGAGGTCCGACATGTGCCAGGAGTACAGAGGAATCTAATCTCCCTGAGTATGCTAGATCTAAAAGGAAATTGTTTCTCATCTAGTGGTGGGGTTCTTCATGTACACAGAGGTGATAGAGAAATGTTGCAAGGCAAATTGTGCAACAAACTGTATAGACTGGAAGGAGAAGTTTTGACAAAGATGAGTGTTGTCAAATGCCAGTCGAAGGGTACAAAGAGAGAACATACGCAACCAAAGCGTATGATTGAGCAAGGCTTTCATCAGGAATGGCTAAAACGGTGCACGGGAACGCAAGGAGGCAGTTCAAAGGTGCACAGATCTGAGCCAGTGAAACCAATCTTGAAGAAAGTTCAGAGCAAAGAAATCAAGTCTGTAGAGACTATGCCAGTGAAGAAGAGAGTTTCTTTTGCTCCCGTGTTAAAGACATTTTGCAACCTCTCAAAAGATGCATTGAAGGGAGGGATGCAATTTCGAGTCGCAAAGTGAGCTTTGCAATGCACTCCAATAAGGGGGTGCAAGCACTATGCACGGAGTTGCATAGTGGTAACTTGTACAGACCGGTGGAAGTTGTCTTGGCAGAAGGGCTAACTATCAAACATCAGTACGGACGTACAAGTGAGACAGAACCGAACATCAGGGATTGCAGCACAGACAACGGGCGTATGAGATCGCTGGGAAGTTGTTCTGAAGTCCAGAAAGCAAAGGCTGGTTGTTCAGAAATAAGCTCCGAGCAAGGAAAATTGAGGATGTTGATGTGTCACACTCTGAAGTTTTCTAGTTGCTCCCGTGTTCATCATGCAAGGAGTTGCACGGTAATGCAAGGGTATCCCGAGCAGAGGGTACAGGGCATCCAATCTGGGGGTGCTTGATACCTTGGCAGCAGGTTTTGTTGTGGATCACCTCATATTGGCTGAGGGGGTGATTTGTGGGATATCATCACCATGTGAGGGGTGATTCTCCATGTGCTGCAAGAGTTGGCCATGTGAAGCCAACACACATGAGCTGGCCATGTGAAGCCAACACACAAGATAGCTGGCCATATGCAAGGCCAGCCTCTCCATCTCCATTCTGTTAGTGTATAAATGGAGGCTGAGGGGAGGGTTTGAGTGATAGAGCAGAGCAAGCCACAGAGAGTGAGATATCTGAGGCGGAGAGACCGTCTTCCTCGGTGTGAGCGAGTGAGACGGGTGAGTGTGTGAGTGAGGAGAGTGTGAGCTCCTCCTCCATTGTAATCTTTCTGTAATATCTCCATTGTTATAGTGATAACCGGCTACTCTCCTGTGGACGTAGGCATTGAGGCCGAACCACGTTAAATATTGTGTCTCCTTGAGTGTGGGTGGGTTTTTCTGCATGGAATAATTTCTATAAGGTCTTAGGCAGGATCCCAGATCCCAACAGTACGGAAGCTCTCTGCTTATGTGACAATGGGTTCAGCCACCACCCTCACACTCAACCAGATGCAGGGGACAAAGTTCTGGCTCGGCCGAGAATCTATGCAGGAAAGGAGTTCAACTTCAATTTCAGACAATATTCTTGAATTGCTCCACCAAGGAGTCTGTTTCAATACCACAGGTTCTGTTTACAAGTCCACTCCAGGATCCGAGTTTGAGTTCTTTGGCAGCCTACTGAAAAGGTTATTCTATCTTGGGCTGTCTTGGGAACTAAATATGGATATTAAGAAACTGAAGTGGAGTTTCTCAATTCTCCATGTTGAAGCCTCCAATTAAACAAAGAAAAGAAGCGGCATTTCAATGAGGAAGAAGAATGACAATACGATCAACATGCATTGGAAAGCAGCTGCAGAGATGGTATCACAATGTGTTCCCATTACTATAATTTCTCTGGAAAAATAAAGGTTTTGAATGATGTTCAAAAGAAGAAATTTGATCAAATGATTCAAAATATGTCTGCGACCAGGCTTCGATGCATTGCTTTTGTTCAAAAACAAGTCCAAGAAGAAAAGAATGAAGGTGAGAAAGTACACAAATTTTGAAGGACAACAGCTTGACCCTTTTGGAACTGGTAGGTATAAAGGATCCATGTCGGCCTGGTGTCCAATAAGTTGTGAAAGCTTGTCAGTATGCTGGACTGAACATCAAAATGATCACTGCTATAGCTATAGCCATTGAATTCGGAATACTAAAGCCTAATCAAGAGATGAATAGTGAAGCAGTGGTAGATGGTGACGAATTGGGCAATTACATGCCAGAGGTGAGATTGGAGAAAGTTGATAAAATCTGTGTGATGGCAAGATCTTCCCCATTCGATAAACTTCTCATGGTGCAATGCTTGAAACAGAAAAGCCATGTTGTGGCGGTTACTGGTGATGGCACAAATGATGCACCGACATTGAAGGAAGCAGATATTGGTCTTTCTATGGGAATTCTTTGGACAGAGGTGGCTAGAGAGAGCTCAGACATTTTCATTTTAGATGATAACTTCAGTTTTGTAGCCACGGTCTTGATGTAGGGAAGATATGTTTACAATGAATTCTAACTACAGAAACTTACCCCAAATTTCAGGTAATTACATCATTATTATTATTACTTTTTGGTCTCTCTCTCTCTCTCTCTCTCTCTCTCTCTATCTCTGTTAATTTGATGGTATCTTACAATAGACGTACATGATGCAATTGTAGGGAAGAAGACCTGGGGGAAGCAAAGTTACTGGCATTTTTTGGAATCTCCATATCCTACCTCTAAACAGGTCATAAATTTTCTGTCTTCCTTTATATTCAATTGAAGTAAATTGTCCATGTAGATGCAATACACTCTTGCCTCAACTTGCTACTTGGACGATGTGTACTCTGCATGAATTGTGTGTGAATATTAGATGTTTGGATATATATGTGGATTTTTGTTTCAGTCATAGTTTGTAGTGTTACTCCATTGGTTTTCTTTTGATGTTGTTTAGTTCAAGTTCTGTTTGTTTACCATGTTTGCAATTGCTTTCTGTATTCTATCTATTTTCTCTGTACATGATCTCAAATTTTAACATGCTGCTATTGACTAATATACTTGCGTGTTTGCCTTGAAGTCCTGTTTTGGTCATGTTATGTCATTCTTTCTCAGTACATATTGTTCTGGTCAAGAATCCTCAACCTTATTTCTGTTTCAGCTTTTGTTCAAGGAAGGAATGTTGTTCAAAGAAAGAAAAAATTAAATAAATAAAAAAAATAGTAGTGCACCAAGAGATTCAGAGAATACATTAAGCCTTGATTTCCTTTTTCAATTATATTCCTCTGCTATTTTTGCCCCTTTTTTCATAAGAAAGAGAGATCAACCTTTATCACTCAGCAATGTTATGTTGCAAAATATAGGTTTATATACTGAATTATTCTTCTTCTTTTTTTTTTCCCTTTCCTTTCTAAGCGCCAAGTTCTAGCTTTTCTTGTCGAACTAATATGGTGAAGAATTCTTTTCCCTTTTTTTTTTTTTTGTGTGTGTGTGTGTGTGTGTGTGTGTGTGTGTGTGTGTGGCTTAATTGATGCATTCTGAATTTGCAAATACTAGTTCTAAACATCTATTTGATTGCATTTAAAAGCACTTCAAAGATGATTCTGGTAGAACATCAAAATTACCAAATTCAATGATCTATTAATGCTAAATGTAAGTTTCGGTGACATTTGTAGACATGTACTGCAACAATTGGCCTCCTTGAAATTCTTGAGCTGCCGAGAACTCCTCAATAAGGATTAGAATCATCAACTAAATGTGTGAGAAATGATGAATGGATTTCTTTCACCAGATCATAGTGAAATTTTGAGATCAAATGGTGTGCAATATAGTATGTAAGTTCTCTCTTTTTTTAAAGCCTCTTCAAATTCAACTTGTTTTCCATTTTAGATAAAAAAAAAAAAAAAAAAATAGGGCCATCTTACAACTGTCTTAGTCTTGCAAGTTCCACGAAGAATTTAAATAGAAAACCATTACTTTCACAAAATTGCTCTTCATTTTAAAAAAATATTAATAATAAATTTGATAAGTAATTAATAATTCAATGGTAGTGAAACTGTGTATACAAAGTTAAAAAGAAGGGGCATACCTCTTGTACAGAACAATAGTACAACTAACAAAGCCATTGACCTGTCTCTAGACTAAGCTTTCCTTGAAGAAAAAACAATATCAACTTAAAAAAATATTTGACAATGTCAAGGAACCAAAATAGATTATGACTTCCAGCTATAGCCTCAGGATCTGATCTTTGCCCTCATATCTTCTTCAACCATCTTGAATATTTTTTGCAGCATCTCTCCTTATTTGAGTGAATACTAAAGGGTGACCCAGAATTGTGGTTTTATTAATTGTTTAGTGTCCCCGTGAAAAACGAACAAGCTTAAAACCATTCCATAAACTACTTTGTATGAAATTTACTATAAAAAAAAAATACAGCTTTTACAATTCCTTATGTAATAAACCAATACTTACAATACAGTATGAACAAACATAATGATAAAATTAGTTATACCTATGACACATCTTAGGATACAACCTCCAATTACAAGAAAAAAAAAAAGAAAAAAAAAAGGAAAATATTATTGAATCTGATTTTCTGCTAAGAGACAATTATTTATTACATTGCTTTAGAGGTCTAATCCCCAAACTAGTGTGCCATTTATGAGTACAAACAGTTTTCAAACTGATTTTAGCACCAGATTGCTTCAAATCAGCTCTGTTTATAAATATGATCTGATCGAACCTTCTATATCCTTAAGCACCTCAACATGTAGGATGGATATAGAACAATAATTTGAAAGATTACCTTCTAGAATGTCTAAGACAAAAGTACAATTTTTATTATTTCCTTACATCTTAAACCAACACTTACAATACAGTAATTGAATATACATAATGATAACAGTAGCAACACCTATGACAAATCAAATATTCAGTTCCTAACTATTCATATTTACAAGTTTTTTGTATAGCTCCATTTGAGGTAGCTGAAAAATGGTTTCTCTGGAACAGGTATGCACTTCACAAGCCAACCAATCGGCCAAGATACTGCAGCAAATCCAATACATACTGCCCATTGCCTCCAATACAACCTCTCTGTGCTCGCAAATTTTTCAAGAATTCCACCATAACCACTTGAAGAACAATGTTTATCCATAGCACGGCTACCTGGTAGAATGCTTGAGCTAGCAAGTTCCTCCACATAATATTGGTGATGAGTGGCTTGGTCCGACCTACAGGCAGTTTTTCCATGAGCGCCTTGGAGGGCTTCTCCGTGGCTAGAGCTAATGCACCCAAGGTGTCCATGATCAAGTTTACCCACAATAACTGGACCGCTGTAAGTGGGACTTGACCAGCTGAAACTGCTGCTACAAAGTTGATAACAAGGGCAGCAATGTTCACAGTGAGCTGGAATTGGATGAATTTTTGGATGTTGTTGTTAACACATCTTCCCCACTTCAAGACCGTGACTACAGAACCAAAGTTATCGTCTAAAATGACAATGTCTGAGCTCTCTTTAGCCACCTCAGTCCCTTGAATTCCCATAGAAAGACCAATATCAGCTTCCCTCAATGCTGGTGCATCATTTATGCCATCACGAGTAACTGCCACAACATGGACTTTCTGTTTCAGGCATTACACCACAAGAAGTTTATCAAATGGGGAAGATCTTGCCATCACACAGATTTTATCAACTTTCTCCAATCGCTCCTCTGGCGTGTAATTGCAAAATTCCTCACCTTCTACCACTGCTCCACTATTTATGTCTTGATTAGGCCCAAGTATCCCACATTCACTGGCTATAGCTCTAGCAGTGAAAACATTGTCTCCAGTGATCATTTTGATGTTCACTCCAGGATATTGACAAGCTTCCACAGCTTTTTTCACATCAGGTCGACATGGATCCTTTATACCTACCAATCCCAAAAGGATCAAGTTGTTGTCCTTCAAAATTTTGTTCACTTTTTCACCTTCATTCTCTTCTTCTTGAACTTGTTTATGAGCAAAAACGATGCATCGAAGGCTGCTCACGGCCATACCTTGAATCATTTGATCAAATTTCTTCCTTTCAACATCATCCAAGACCTTAATTTTTCCAGAGAAATCATAGTAATGGGAGCACATTGTGAGTACCATCTCTGCAGCCCCTTTCCAGTGCACATTGATTGTGTTGTCATCCTTCTTCCTCATTGAAATGCCGCTTCTTTTCTTTGTTGAATTGAAGGCTTCAACATGGAGAATTGTACAACTCTGCTTCAGTTTCTCCATATCCATGTTTAGTTCCAAGGCAGCCCAAGAAAGAATTGCCTTTTCGGTGGGGCTGCCAGAGAACTCAAACTCAGATCCTGAAGTGGACTTGTAAACAGAACCTGTGGTATTGAAACTAATACCTTGGTGGAGCAATTCGAGAACATTGTCTGAAATTGAAGTTGAACCCGAGCCAGAACTTTGTCACCTTCATCTGGTTGAGTGTGAGGGTGCCTGTTTTGTCAGTACATATGACGGTGGCAGAACCCATTGTTTCACAAGCAGAGAGCTTTCGTACCATTGCCTAATCAGCCATCATTCTCTTCATGGAATAAGCCAAAGTAAGTGTGACAGCCAATGGCAAGCCTTCAGGAATCGCAACAACCACAATAGTTACTGCAGCAGCTACAATCCCCACAACAGAATTGATAATTTCATCAACTTTTGTCTTGCTTCCATTGAACTCTGTATTTCCATTCACATCTTTTGTATTCCCTGTGAAGTAGCGAACCAACAGCACTACAAGAACTAGGAAAGCAACCACCAAACCAACCTTACCTATGGCCAAGGTTAGCTTGTTAAGTCAAGCTTGTAAAGGCGTCTGCTCATTGGTGTCGCAGCTGATTGTACTCACCATCTCACCCCATGTTGTGTTCATGCCAACCGATGTGACAAGCATTCGGCCAAACCCATCAGCCACCTTGGTACTAGAAAACAAGAATGGATTTTGAGTGAAATTTACCTCTACATTTTCACTTTCGCCTGTCATGCTTGATTCATCAACTTGTAGCGAGTGACCATCTATTAACAACCCATCAGCTAGAACCTGGTCTCCAATCTTCAAGCAAACAACATCTCCAACAACAATTTCAAAAATCGAAACTTGTTGCCTCCTGCCATTTCTCACAACATCAATTAGGATATTGTTGCTAACTTTAGATAATTTGAGAAATTGCCTATTATGCTTGAAATTACTTCCTGCAGAGACTGCTATGACTAGAAAGACAGCAACAAATATGCTTCCTCCATCATACCACCCGTCTTTCAGCCCATTTTCTTTTATGCCAAATCCAAGTGAAAGTGCTGCACATACTAAAAGGATTATAATAGTAGGATCTTTCAAAGCCTCCCACACGAAACGATAGAAACCTTTTGTGGGAGGCCTTTGATATGTGTTAGTGCCAAAAGCTTTGTGCCTGCGCGAAATATCTTCTTCGTCGTCTCCATTTATTCCATGCTCCAAATTGGTTTTGAGGGCAGAAGCTAAACCTTCAACTTCATCATATTTTTCAACAAGCTGGGTTAGATTTTTCTTGTTGACAAGTTGGGTAAGGCTTGACTTATCAATGTTGCTGAAACAGGGGTGTGGAGGTTCAAAAACATCGATGTCAATGACTGGGTTAGAAGGAAGAATAGGGGATACCATTCTCTTTTTGTTGGCTTCCAAGCAAGCAGAGAAGGCCCTGGAACAATAGATTGTAGCAAAAGCCATATGCCATCTGTGTTTGTTTTTGTTGCTAAGGCAAGTGGTGTGTAAATAGAGTACAGAGTCTAAACCAGTCAATTATTGGGTATACCTCCTTATTGGAGTGTGGGACTCAATTGGTTTGTTAAAGAATTTTAATTTGGGTTGGTTTAGGTATAATATATTTTTATATATTATATTTGAGGAGATCCAATCCAATTTGGAAATAATTAAGGTTTGATTACAAAACCCTAGATTCACAATATATATATATTGTTTGGTGTAACACAGTGGACGGCTACTACAAATTTTTCCACCTTTTTCCGAAATTCTGGGCGGTTGGTTTGTGTGGGTAAGCACTGGGTTAATTTTGGCAGCGTGTGGATTGGTTTGGTTCGGCTTTCGGTTCTGTTAGGTTTTATTTCTTGGCAATCCTGTTTGACAAAACTCCTTTGAGTTGTAATTTTATTCGCATTTTTTTTCAGTGAGGCTATGAGTGTTTAGATGTGAATCCAACCCGAATTGTGCTTTTCAGAGAAGTTTGTGATGACAATGTATTCCAAGTTGCCTGTCCGCCCGAGCGGACATACCCGCGCTCGAGCGGAGAATCCCTGGTTCCAGCAGTTTTGGTCGCCTGCAAAAGTACTGGGATGTGTGATTTCGCGCTCGAGCGGGCTTTCTGGCGCTCGAGCGGACCTCTGTTTTATCACGCGCATATTTTGCTGAAGCCGCTCGAGCGGGCTGTTGGGCGCTCGAGCGGAGATCGCGGGACAGATTCTATAAATTCGCGTGTTGGGTCAGATTTTAGGATTACTACTCCAGATCTTCTTTTTGGATTCTAGGGTTTATATCTGGGGATACTTTGTGAGTTTTCTTTGATGTTTTATTGAGTATTCAACTCATGGTTTAAAGAGAGTACATCAAAGGTTGTGTTTTGTTCTACAAAAGAGAGAGTTGTTCTTCGGTGGATTCTGAAGAATTCGAGCTTGAAGCTTTGGTGGATTCCAGGGTGGCTCATCGTAAAGACAATTCCGAGGTGAAGACGGGTTGGAAGAGGCACATAGAGGTTGGTTCAATTAGGCGTGGATTCGTTAGGTAATTGAGAGTATACCTGTGTAATTCCTTTTAATCTTCTTAGTGGATTGTTTTGTGGCTGTTGCCCGTGGTTTTTTTATCACAGTTGGAGGTGTCCAATTGTGGTTTTTTCCACGTAAAATCGTTGTGTTTCTTTCTCTTGTTTGTATGATTGGGATTGTTATATTCTGCTTAAAATTGATACATAATCACAAATCAACATCTAGGGGATTTCTAGATTTTTCAGGTTCTATTTTGGGTGCATTATTTTGGATCTTTTACAATTTTGGTTCTGAAGATTTTGGTTCATCTATTTGGTGAGATCTTTCCTCTTTGTTTATTTGTGATTATTTGGAATTCACCTAAGGGTGGTTTTGTGAGACCATTAGTGTCTCGTTTATAATCGTTTGGAACTTATTTGGTTGATAGTGGAATCGGATTTCGATCTCGTGGACGTACCTCACATTGAGGGAACCACGTAAAAATTCTTGTGTTGCCTTTGATTTAATTTTTCCGCATTAGTTTTTATTCCCATTGATTGATTTACTTGTGGGGAATCACATATTTTCCCTAACAACTGGTATCAGAGCTTACGATTTATTTGGGTTTATATATTTGTGTAAATCAATGGAGGGGAATGTGGGTCGTATATCTAGCTTCAATGGAAGCAATTGGGTAACTTGGAAAACTAAAATGGAGGACCTATTATTTTGTAAAGATTTGTATGGACCCATTGAGGGTGATAGTGGCAAACCCGAGGGTATGAAAGATGATGAATGGAATAGGCTTAATCGAAAAGCCGTTGGTGTTATCCGTCAATGGATTGATGACAGTGTGTTTCATCATGTTGCTACTGAAACTTCAGCACATGATTTATGGAAAAAATTAGAGAGCCTTTATGATAGGAAATCAGCCACAAATAAAGCCTTTCTGTTTCGTAAGTTGGTTAATTTAAAATATAAAGAGGGTAGCCCTATTCCGGAACATCTGAATGAAATAAAGAGTATTGTTAACCAACTTGCCTCTATGAAAATTGTTTTTGATGATGAGTTGCAGGCTTTGATGCTACTTAGTTCTTTGCCCGAAAGTTGGGAGACTTTGGTTGTGACCGTCAGTAATTCGGCACCTGATGGAGTTGTCACAATGGGCCAAGTCACTAGTAGCCTGTTGAATGAAGAAACTAGAAGAAAATCAGCGGGTTCCTCTCATTCAGAAGCATTTGTTGTAAGAGGCCGAAGCAAAACAAGGGGGAGGAGTAAGACTCCTCATAGTCGTGATCAAAGTCGTGACAAATCAAAAGATGGTTCTTTTTCAAAGAAAGACATTGAGTGCCATTATTGCCATGAGAAAGGGCACATGAAACGAGAATGCCGAAAGCTCAAGAATAAGGAGAAAAGGCATGACAAAAGTGTGGACAAGAAGCAAGAAGACACAACGGCAGTTACTACCAGTGGTGATCTCATGGTCGTTTGTGAAGATGATTGTATCAATTTTGTGAGCCAAGAGAGCAATTGGGTGATTAATTCCGGTGCTTCTTTTCATGTGACTTCTCGAGTTGATTTCTTCACTACCTACACCGAAGGAGATTATGGTTTTGTTCGAATGGGTAATGAAGGTTTGTCCAAGATTATTGGCATGGGTGATGTTTGCTTGGAAACAAATTTGGGCTGCAAGTTGTTGCTTAAAGATGTGAGGCATGTTCCCGACATTCGCCTCAATTTGATCTCTACCGGGAAGCTAGATGATGAAGGCTTCAACAATAAATTTGGTGATGGAATATGGAAGCTCACAAAGGGTTCTTTGGTGGTGGCTAAGTGTAAGAAGACTCATACACTTATTCGATGCAAGGAAAAATTTGTAAAGGTGTTGTCAATGCACTTCAAGATGATACTTCTACCGAATTGTGGCACAAGCGGCTTGGCCACATGAGTGAAAAGGGGCTGCAAGTATTGTTCAAGAAAGAACTTCTACCCGGTTTGAAAGGTACACATCTCAAAACTTGTGTTCATTGTTTGGCGGGTAAACAACATAGAGTTTCTTTTCATAAAAATGTTGCTTCTAGAAAAGAAAATGTTTTGGAGTTGATTCACTCGGATGTTTGTGGTCCTTTAAAAGTTAGAACACATAGTGGTGCACTTTATTTTGTCACTTTCATTGATGATTATTCAAGGAAGGTTTGGGCTTGTCTACTAAAAACTAAAGATCAAGTTCTAGAAGTATTTAAGCATTTTCAGGCCATGGTTGAAAGAGAAACAGGGCAGAAATTGAAGTGCATCCGATCAGACAATGGTGGTGAATACATTGGGCCATTTGATGAGTATTGTCGCAGCCAAGGTATTCGGCATCAAAAGACAGTTAAGAAGAGTCCTCAACAAAATGGAGTTGCCGAGAGGATGAACCGCACCATTGTAGAAAGAACAAGGTGTTTGCTTTCACAAGCTAAATTGTCAAGATCCTTTTGGGGTGAGGCATTGAAGACAGCGGTTGACGTGATCAATTTGTCTCCTTCCTATCCTTTGAATGGTGATGTTCCAGAAAGAGTTTGGACCGGTAAAGATGTGTCTTATGAGCACTTGAAAGTGTTTGGTTGCTGAGCTTTTGTTCACATTCCAAAAGATGAGAGGTCCAAGCTTGATAGTAAGTCAAGACAATGTATTTTTCTTGGCTATGGGCGTGATGAATTTGGGTATAGATTGTGGGATCCGGTCGACAAGAAAGTTATTCGAAGCCGTGATGTTGTGTTTCTTGAAGACCAAACAATTGAAGACTTTGGCAAAGGTGATCAACTGGAGCCAAAAACTAGTGATCTCATTGATATGGATCTATCTCCTTCATCTTCAGTTGATGATGAAAATGGGGGAGATGTGCAGCCACCTATTGAAGATATAGAGGATGATGCTAATTCTAATGAAATTGAGCCAGAAATTGAGGAAGAGCATCCAACTCAAGAACCACCACCACAACTTGAGTTGAGGAAATCTACAAGGGACCGACAACCTTCAAGAAAGTATCCTCCTAACGAATTTGTGTTGATTTCTGATCAAGGGGAGCCTGAGAGCTTCCAAGAAGCAATTGAACATATAAAGAAAGGTGATTGGAAAAAGGCCATGAACGAGGAGATGAATTCCTTGCTTGAAAACCAGACTTATGATTTAGTGAAGTTGCCTAAAAGGAGGAAAATTTTGAAAAATAAGTGGGTTTTCAAATTGAAGAATGATGGCAAGAATCTGAGGTACACGGCACGTCTTGTTGTAAAAGGTTTTGGGCAAAAGAAAGGTATTGACTTTGATGAGATTTTCTCACCAGTTGTGAAGATGTCTTCTATTCGGGTTGTACTTGGCATGGTTGCAAGTATGAACCTTGAAGTTGAGCAACTTGATGTGAAGACCGCATTTCTGCATGGTGATCTTGAAGAAGAAATTTACATGGAGCAACCGGAAGGTTTTGTGGAGAAAGGGAAAGAGAAATTTGTTTGCAAATTGAAGAAAAGCTTGTATGGCCTCAAGCAAGCCCCGCGGCAATGGTACAAAAAATTTGACTCTTTCATGATGAATAATGGTTTTTCTAAAACCACTTCGGACCATTGTGTGTTTGTGAAAAATTTTCCAGATGGTAAATTTATTATTCTTTTGCTTTATGTTGATGACATGTTAATTGTGGGTCAAGATTCTACCATGATAAACAGGTTGAAATTGGAGTTGAGCAAGTCTTTTGCTATGAAAGATTTGAGACCGGCAAAGCAAATTCTTGGTATGAAAATTGTTCGTGATCGCAAAGAGGGGCTGATTTGGTTGTCTCAGGAAAGCTACATTGAGAAAGTTCTTGAGAGGTTCAACATGAATAAAGCAAAGCCGGTTGGTTGTCCACTTGCGGGTCACTTCAAACTTAGTTCGAATCAATGTCCTACAAGTGAGAAAGACAAAGAAGAGATGTTGAAAGTTCCTTATGCTTCAGCAGTTGGTTCTTTGATGTACGCCATGGTTTGTACAAGACCGGATATTGCTCACGCCGTTGGTGTGGTGAGTCGTTTTCTCTCTAATCCGAGTAAAGAACATTGGGCAGCAGTAAAATGGATTCTAAGGTATCTTCGAGGGACTTTGAAGGTGTGTTTGTGTTTTGGAGATGGTAAGCCGATGCTTGATGGGTTCACTGATTCTGACATGGCTGGTGATGTTGATTCTAGGAAATCTACTTCGGGGTATTTGATGACTTTTGCAGGGGGAGCTGTGGCATGGCAATCTAAATTACAAAAATGTGTTGCTCTCTCAACTACCGAATCTGAATTTATTGCCATTACGGAAGCTTGCAAAGAAGAGTTATGGTTGAAGAAATTTTTGCAAGAGTTGGGTTTAAAGCAAGAAAAGTATGTACTTTATTGTGATAATCAAAGTGCTATTCACTTGAGTAAAAATTCTACTTTTCATTCGAGATCGAAACACATTGATGTGAGATACCATTGGATTCATGATGTGTTAGTTCGAAGTTATTACAACTCGAAAAGGTTTACACAGATGATAATCTTTCAGATATGTTGACAAAGACTTTGTCAAGGGACAAACATTTAAAGTGTCGAACTTTGGTGGGTATGGTTGATGTCTCCACCTAAGTCGGTAGGGGGAGAATTGTTGGGTATACCTCCTTATTGGAGTGTGGGACCCAATTGGTTTGTTAAAGAATTTTAATTTGGGTTGGTTTAGGTATAATATATTTTTATATATTATATTTGAGGAGACCCAATCCAATTTGGAAACAATTAGGGTTTGATTACAAAACCCTAGATTCACAATATATATATATATATATATTGTTTGGTGTAACACAGTGGACGGCTACTACAAATTTTCCACCTTTTTCCGAAATTCTGGGCGGTTGGTTTGTGTGGGTAAGCACTGGGTTAATTTTGGCAGCGTGTGGATTGGTTTGGTTCGGCTTTCGGTTCTATTTTGGGTGCATTATTTTGGATCTTTTACAATTTTGGTTCGGAAGATTTTGGTTCATCTATTTGGTGAGATCTTTCTCTTTGTTTATTTGTGATTATTTGGAATTCACCTAAGGGTGATTTTGTGACACCATTGGTGTCTCGTTTATAATCGTTTGGAACTTATTTGGTTGATAGTGGAATCGGATTTCGATCCCGTAGACGTACCTCACATTGAGGAAACCACGTAAAAATTCTTGTGTTGCCTTTGATTTAATTTTTCCGCATTAGTTTTTATTCTCATTGATTGATTTACTTGTGAGGAATCACATATTTTCCCTAACATCAATCTGGATTGACATATTGAAATCATGCTTTGATAACACAAAAAATGGAGATTTTTGTATCGAAAGAAAAATAATATATAATTAATGGTTGTGTAGGCAATTGTCATTCCCTTGGAGTCTATATATTTATAACCATTGCATACCGCGTTAGCAGTTGGTTCTTGGGTAGCTCTCTTAAACAATTCTCTGTGGTGGCAATGTCGATTCTGGTTAAAATTCCATAGTGTGAAATAATGCTTGGTGCAAATAAATTGTAGGGTAAATTACACTTACCACCCATAAGGTTTGAAAAAATCACGGTTAGCCCTAAAAGTTTTACATAATTACATTTAATCTCTTTTAGTAAGTTTCAAACGATTAAAACTAATGTAGATGGTGATAAAAATCGAAAGATAAATTCTAGAGACTCACACTGTTAGACCCAAAAATTCATCCACAATAATGTGACAAAAGAGTTTGGTCATATATCATTAGGTGTATAACAAATCAAAAGTTGACATTTATTATTTCACATCATTGTCGGTCAAATTGTGAGAATTTTTTATGGTTTCAAACATTTTCCAAATTGAAATAAATAAAAATAAATAAATATTTTAATATAAAAAAATGATAATATCATTCTTTCATCTATACATCTCACGAATTACGATAAAAAAATTTAGGTATTATGTGAATTAAAATCTCAAGAGTATCTAGTGCAATTATATCAAAAATATGAGACTAATCATATTTTTTTTCAAATTTTAAGGGAGGCGAGTGCAATTTATCTTAAAATATATTATGTAGCTGAAATATTTTATATTTAAAATTAATCGAAAACACACCATTCTGTGTATATTTTGTTTCTAATACTGTGCACCTGGCACTTACCCAAGGGAAGTAAATACAAATTACATATTATTTTTTAAAATAAATTTAGGGATTTTTATTGATAAGTCCAATTTAGAAGTGTTTTAACCCAAGAAGTCCATGAAGGAATTTTTTAACCCATTTAGTCCCATGTATGTATAGTTTTATTCCATAAAGTCCATTTTCTTGATTTACACTATTTTCTTGGACACTTATGCCCTTATATTTAATTTTGATACCCTTATAAATATTTTTTCAACGATTAGCAATTTAATGATGTGAACATTCATATTTTAAAATTCACATTTATAGGAATGTAAATTGGCCCGTGGGCGGCCCGAAACCCGCCCGCGAGCCCGGGCTCACCCGACCTGTTGACAATGTGAATATTCACATTGACATGTTAAAATTCACATTAATAGGAGTGTAAAATTGGCCCCCGTCCCGTGGCGGCGCGAAACCCACCCGCGGCCCATGGGCGGCCCGGGGCGGGCCCGGTCCGGCCCGTTGACAATGTGAATATTTATATTGACATGTTAACATTCACATTGATAAGAGTATAAAATTGGGCCACGGCCCATGGACGGCCAAAAGCCCGCCCGCAGCCCGGGGCGGGCCCGGCCCGGCCCGTTGACAATGTGAATATTCACATTGATAGGAGTGTAAAATTAGCCCGCGCCTCGTAGTTGCCCGAAACCCGCCTACGGTCAGTGGGCAGGCCCGGCCCGGCCTGTTGACAGTGTGAATGTTCACATTGACATGTTAACATTCACATTGATAAGAGTATAAAACTAGACAGCAGCCCAGGGTGCGCCCGACTCGGCCCGGCCCGGTCCGTTGACAATGTGAATATTCACATTGATATGTTAACATTCACATTCATAAGAGTGTAAAATTGGCCCCCGTCCCGTGGCGGCGCGAAACCCGCCCGTGGTCCATGGGCCGCTCGGGGCGGGCCCGGTCCGGCCCGTTGACAATGTGAATATTCACATTGACATGTTAACATTCACATTGACAAGAGTATAAAAAATGACCCGCGGCCCATGGACGGCTAAAAGCCCGCCCGCTGCCCGGGGCGGGCCCAGCCCGACCCGTTGACAATGTGAATATTCACATTGACATGTTAACATTCACATTGATAAGAGTGTAAAATTGGCCCGCAACCCGTGGGCGGCCCGAAGCCCGACCGCAGCCCGAGGCGGGCTTGGCCCAACCCGTGACAATGTAAATATTCACATTGACATGTTAACATGCACACTGATAGGAGTGTAAAATTAGCCCGCGCCCCGTGGCTGCCCGAAACCTGTCCACGGCCCGTGGGCGGGCCCGGTCCGGCCTGTTGACAATGTGAATATTCACATTGACATGTTAACATTCACATTGATAAGAGTATACAATTGGCCCGTGACCCATGGGCAGCCCGAAGCCCGACCTCGGGCCAGGACGGGCCCGGCCCGTTGGCAATGTGAATATTCACATTGACATGTTAACATTCACATTGATAGGAGTGTAAAATTGGCCCGCAGCCCGTGGGCGGCCCGACACCCGATCGCAGCCTGAGGCAGGCTTGGCCCGACCCGTGACAATGTGAATATTCACATTGACATGTTAACATTAACATTGATAGGAGTGTAAAACTTGTCCGCTGCCCGAAACTCGCCCGCGGCCCGGGGTATTCCCGGACCCAAACCCAGGCCACCCCGGGCCGCCCACGGGACGCGAGTCAATTTTACACTCTTATCAATGTGAATGTTAACATGTCAATGTCAATATTCACATTGTTAACAGGCCGGGCTGGACCCGCTTCGGGCCGTGGGCGCGTTTCGGGCAGCCACGGGACACGGGCTAATGTTACACTCTTATCAATGTGAATGTTAACATGTCAATGTGAATATTTACGTTGTCAACGGTCCGGGCCCGCGTTGGCCCGGGGCCAGGCTTCGGGCTGCCCACGGGTCACGGGCTAATTTTACACTCTTATCAATGTTAATGTTAATATGTCAATGTGAATATTCACATTGTCAACGAGCCAGGCCGGACCCGCCCTAGGCAGCGGGCGGGCTTCGGGCCGCCCACGGGCCACGGGCCAATTTTACACTCCTATCAATGTGAATGTTAATATGTCAATGTGAATATTCACATTGTCAACGGGCCGGACCGGGCTCGCCCCGGGCCGCCCATGGGACGCGAGTCAATTTTACACTCTTATCAATGTGAATGTTAATATGTCAATGTGAATATTCACATTGTCAACAGGCCGGGTCGGACCCGCCCCGGGCCGCCCACGGGCCGTGGGCTAGTTTCGGGCAGCCACGGGGCGCGGGCTAATTTTATACTCTTATCAATGTGAATGTTAACATGTCAATGTGAATATTTGCATTATCAATGGGTTGGGCCAGGCCGGCCCAGGGCAGTCCACGAGCCGCAAGCGGGTTTCTGGCCGGCCACAGGCCGCGGGCTAATTTTACACTCCTATCAATGTGAATGTTAACATGTCAATGTGAATATTCACATTGTCAACGGGCTGGACCGGGCCCGTCCCGACCCGGGCCCGGGCGTCGGGCTGTCCACGGGTCATGGGCCAATTTTACACTCTTGTCAATGTTAATGTTAATGTTAATATGTCAATGTGAATATTCATATTGTGAACGGGCCGGCCCGAGCCCGCCCCGGGCGACGAGCTGGTTTCGGGCCGCCCACGGGCCGCAGTCTAATTTTACACTCCTATCAATGTGAATGTTAACTTGTCAATGTGAATATTCATATTATCAACGGGCCGGGTCGGACCTATTTTTTTGGCTTGTGGGCCGGCCCGGCCCGACTCGAATTTTTCCCGGCATCCACGAGGATCGACATGAGCCAGGCACCTACACATTGACGATATAAACATTTATATTGACGGTGTGAACATTCACATGAAGGGTATTTTGGTAATTATGTCACCCATAGGACTTATTGAAATATAAGAAAATAATGTGAACTAAATGGAACATAAGTAGATGAAAAGGGTATTTTAGTCTTCTTATCTCAAATTGGACCTAATGGAATAGTAAAAAAGAATATGGGTTGGATGGAATAAAACTCTTAGAAAATGGATTTATCAAAAAAACTCCCTATAATTTTCCTTTGTGAATTTATTGGGTTAGAACACTTCTAAATGAGATTTATCAATAAAAAATCCTTTTTGTATCTATATTTTATTTTTTGAAACAATGATATCAATAAATTAGAATTTTATTTTATTTATTTATTTGTGTGTGATTTGAAAAGTATAAAAAAATTAAAATTTTTGAATGTCTGACCTCAAAAAAATTCATGATATACCCACACGGTGAACACTTTAAAACAAATTCCTCAAGTCACCATTGGATTGTTTAGCGACATGCCCTAGTCACAGAGGAGCTTTGTGAAATAATATTAAATTGTGATTTTGTCAAACTTCCTTGTCCTTTTAATTAATTAATTAAATTAATAATTAATACATTTTGGTTTGAATTAAAAGGCCCAATGTCTTGCGCTTATGCTTGGGCTTCCATTTGAGCTGAACCAGATTTCCTTTAAAATGACCTAATAGTCTAACTTTAATTTGTTTTAAGGTAAATTATAAATACACCCCCTCAATTTTCCTTAAAATATAGATTTCTCCTTATGATTTGAAAGATTACAAATACCCCCTTGTTATAATTTTTTATTTAATAGAATTAACTGAAAAAATGAAATTAATAATTGTTCTCCTATACAATAAAAAAATTACCTAAATTATTAATTGAAATATATTTCTAATATCATTAAAAATTGTTAAGTAACTTGACAATTTATTAATAAAAGGAGCGATTTGTTATGAAATTATAAATCTCAGGGGGTGGAATGTAATTTCCAGAACCACAGAGGGTGATTCGTATTTTAATCACACATTAGGGGGTGTATTTGTAATTTATCCTTTGTTGTATTATTATGGTCTAGTACAAAAGAAATAGCACATTTTAAAAGACACATGTTTGGGCTTTATGTTGGGCTGAATTAGATTTCTGTTCATATGATTGTTTATAAAAATAAAATTTAGAGTAAACTATCAATAGGTCCTAATAGTTAGACTTAATTTCCATCAAGTCCTATTGAAAATAAGTCTTAGTAAAATTGTTGCTAAAAATAAATTTTTTGTGACAATTTTTTACATAAGTCGCTAAAAATTAATAATTAGTGACTTTTTTTGTCATGATTTTTATAAATTGTCGCTAAAACTTACAATTAGTGACTTTTTTTATAACAAATGTTTTCCATAGGACCTATTAGATAATAAGTTCACTTATTAGGACATACACGTAAGTACTCCTATAAGTTAAGAGGATGCTATTAACACCTACCTATTTTTTTGGAACCCCAATTCTCACTTTTTTTTATTACAATTATACCATGAAATAAAATTACATTAAAAGACAACCTTTAATGGAACACCCACCCACCAAATGAAGACAATTAGAATGAAACTCTACAATATTGTACACCTATCTCCATTGTAACATCTCAAAATTTATCATCCATTTTATAATTAAATCCATTCAACATTTTCTACCCATTACTATGAATACTATTAAAAAAACAAAGTCTTTTACCCAAGATAATCTCTTATCATTGTACTATTTCAAGTGAAATATACATCATTATTCATTAACATACAATCATGAATAATAATAATTCAGAGGTAAGAGAATAAAAAAATAAAGTGCCCTAATGGCATACACATTTTCAAGGATAATCCTTGATTACACAAAAATGGACATTCAGTCCCAAACCACAAAACCGCTTCAAAGCTTCAACAAGTAACATCCAGTGAGCTTTCGTGCTCTAGTCAAAATGCATCCATCACCAAGCCACATTGGTGGAATCACACCATCATTTCCTAAAATGTTGTTAGTTGGAGTGAGTTAATACCTAGTACGAATACATTTAACAGAGTATATAAATAATCGAGATGCATATGATCATACCATGCACTTGTTACAAAATCTATATTTTCCCTTTTAAAACAAAAAATGTTCAATGCATGATTTCCATTCAAAATCTCATTTACAACCGTAGGGTGGTAAATACGTTATGACTTCCCAAGTAAGAGCCATAAAACCATACTTATATCTACAGAATTGTATACTGAAAATATCTCCAAATTTGCCGGCTATTAATATGGCAGGGAATGGATACCCAAAATCATCCATTTTTTTCACTTTTATTGACTATAATACAGCAGGACCAGTGGGCATCCAAAAAATATTTTTCTACATTCGTCCGGCGATAAGCTCAAGATAGGACAATTAGGCACCTTAACTTACCAACACAATAAACAACCATTTCCCAAAATCCGACTCAACTACCCAGACTTATATGCTATTTATCCCCTTTCAACAATTTCCAAACATCCACAAGATTGTAAGATCACAAGAGAAAATCATAATGCACATGATGCATGAGTTTCCAAATCCAATTTGCCTAAGGTTCATTCAACTTATAAGCAAGATTTAACAATAGCAAGAAATAAAAGGATTTTCTCCAATTTCTCATTTCTACAACTCCAACAGCCATCTATCTCAACACAGATTTCCAAGATGAATCAAACTTACATGCTTCAACACATTTGTAACAATCATTCACCCAATTTCAAGGTTTAAAAGTCAATTAAGCCAAACTCCGTTATTAAATCAAATTTAGTAACTAGGATTTTTGAGAAAATTGGGATTTTTTCCTCTTTTACACTTAAAGAGTTAATATTCATCATCAATAATAATAATCAACAAAAAACATTTATAATATTTCCAAAAAATATTAGGTACAAGCCCATTTTTGTTTGTCAATCCATTTTATATAACAAAATCATCTCATACATTTTTATAACTAAGAAAATACTACATATATACATGAAATCATAGATATACTAAGTTAATAATATCCCTACCTCAAGAATGGAGGCAAAAAGATGAACCCAAAGAGAGCTTCAAGAAAAAAACGATTCAATCGGTAAAAACATTGATCTTCACTCCATTTTCTCTTTTTGCAAGGGATCTAGACTTGATTCTTAGTGAAAGAATAGATTTTTAAATAGAGAAAGCTAGGGTTTCGAAGTTTACGAGAGGGGAAAGAAAGAGGAAAAGAAAAAAAAAATGAAAGAAATGATCCAAGAAGTAACTTTTAAGTTACTGATATTGCATAGACCGCTCGAACGGTGAACTCAATCTCTCAGGATTTTTGTCTGTAAAACAAGATACTGGATGAACCCTTCTCACTGGATGCACCACTCGAGCGGTCACCCTGGATACAGCTAGTCACACAGCTCAGCTCATAAGGCACTCCCAACATATCAACCTTATTTCCATATGTAACCATTTAAGTAAATATTTTCATTTAGCCTCTTAGATTTGTATTTCATTTACTTAAGTTTGCAATGTAAATAAGGAAATACCTCCCATTTGAAGTCAAAGAAAAATACAAAAAAATAAAAATCCAATTAAATCAAAAAGTGATTCCCCTAGTTTTAGTAGAAAAATAATTTTCTGATTGAAATTTCTAACTTTGATGTTGAAGTAAAACGGTTAATACTTTGTAGAAAAATCCCATAAAATCAAATTAGACTATTTAATATATAAGGAACAATTACCGTCAAAAATTATTTTCAAAATCATAAGTTTTGAAAAACTCAATTTTCACACTTAGTAAATTTTCAAGTTAAGTCCAATTGTCGATAGAAAACCTTTTTCTAATACAACATCTTTATACGAAAAGGAATAAGGGTCAGGTCTCAACCTGAGCCGTTACATCCACTCTCACTTAAACGTATTCCTCACCAACCTAAACCCTAAATGTATTCATCTTCATCACCATCATAAACCCTAAACTTAATCCTCTTCATCACCATTTTTGTAACAAAGCAATAATCACCATTTTTATGTCCAAATCAGTTAACGTTTTAAACAACCCTATCACAGACTCCAAGTTTCTCTAATCAAATTTCCATCTTCATCTGTGGTAGTTTTCACCATTCATTGATACTTATAGAGCAATGGAGGATGATAACAACTTTTTTGATAAGGTTGGTGTTGCATCGGCAAGTTTATATATCTTGCATTAACGATTCTTAGTCGTTTTTGATGGTTGCTGTTTTGTTTGAGTTTGTTTGGTACTAGTTTGCCAACTATTAAGGTTTTGTTCAATAATATATTGCTGCATAGAAATATTTAGTTCGGTGGATGGGTTTCAAATAGTAATATTTTGTTCGGCACTGTTATACCGAATGGTTCCAATTTATAGGATTTTTTCCCCCCTAGTTGTGTTTTTTCTGAGGATTTTTTCCTCTAAAACCTCCTGTATCGAGGGTTTTACCACAAAATAAGCCCAAAAAAAATAAAAAATGTGAGGAGGAGTTGGCGGTTACCTGAAAGAAGGAGAAATAGATCATCGAAGAGATCTCCGACGAGATTTTTGACTAAGAGATTTTCGACTTATTGGAGAAGGAGAAAGAAAGGGACCATCATTCACTAAGACAAGAAGAAAGAGTCAGTCGATTCATCGTTTTTCAACATGAGAGGGTGTGCAAAATTAGGTGGGTGTGCACTTTGGTGTAATGATATTATGAATAGGGACATAATTGTTATTAAGTGAGGTGCTCAAAGAAATCTTATTAAAATTTAGGATTTAAGGTGGGGATTCAAAGAAATTGGGGGTCCAAAAAAATTAGGTAGGTGTTAATAGCATCCCTTTAATGTGTTTTGAGAGTCAAAATTGAAATGTGCTTCAGTCTCAATAGCATTGGGGAATAGGTACGAGTTTGCCACTCATGATCCCATAAAGACCTATCTTCGCCTGATTGACGTAAATTTGGCTAAAACCAAGATAATTTATTAGCAAGTTCTCCCTGTAGCTGAAATAAATTAAATTACCATTAGCATAATGATTTCCAATCAAAAAGTGAATAAAGAAACTCCATCAAAGGTTGATAAAGAATATCAATAAAAGACCCATTATTCAGAGGCTTATGTCACGGTCTTGGATTTTCTAAGCGAACTGTTCCCCACTTGACCACACTAACTAGCACACAAAGTATAGGTGGAATAATGTATTCACTATACAAGTATAGTAGTGTACAAAGCCTTACAAGGCTCTTACCCTCGCAAGTGTTCACTCTTGGCACTCTCTAGTTCTCACTCTAGAGCTCTCTTAGATTTTCTCTTGGATGATTATAGCGATCCCGGGTTTACCCTTGTTGTACAGTGATCCGGACATGTGTCCGTGGATGTTGGTAGTTGGTTATTATCGTGTTTACATTCCTTTTTCTTCATATTTGAGTTATAGGATGTGTTAGGCAGGTTTGTTACAGGTTGGTTGTGTTCGGGAGCCTAGTGTTGCTGCCCAGAATTTTGGACCTTCGCTCGAGCGAGGAGTTTGTCGCTCGAGCGAGAGTGGGGTTCGTGTTTGGTAGGTCGAGCCAGAGTGACTCGCTCGAGTGAGCGGTTGCACCTGGTTCTGGACCTGAGAGCTGTCTTTCTTGGCTCGAGCGAGCTTCCTTCGCTCGAGCGGTCTGGGTTTTTCTTCGCTCGATCGAGAACTTCTTGGCTCGAGCGAGAGTTTTCTGTGTCTGGTCGCTCGAGCGACCAAGCCTTCGCTCGAGCGAGCGTGTTTTATATCAGCGGACAGTAGCGATTTTAAACATCACTTTTTCACTTCATTCTTCTTTCAAACCCTTGATCCGACACATTCTCTCTCTACACTTATATTCTCTCTAAGATTTGATCTCCCTAGAATGTGAATCTAGCCTAGGGCCTTTGTTAAAAAGATAGAGGGTGTTGAGAGCTTCGATTTAATCTGAAAAAAGTTTGGATTTGGAGCAAGTTGATCTTCGAGTCTTCATCTCCTTTTTGGCTAAAACTTCAAGGTAGGGATATCCTACTCCTCTCTATGGATTTTTTCTTTAAATTTTGGTATTTTGAGATGTTGGGCTTGGTTTGGTAATTTTGTGAAAGTTTGGGGCTTTTGTGTAATTTTACAAAAGTTGGGGTTTTATTCATAATAAACCTGGATGCATGTTTGGCATAGAGAAATTGAATGAATGTTAAATCATTGATGAAAATGGGACCTAAGGGTTGAAATGGTAATTATGGATAACGACCTAATTACATTATTGATTAATTGGGATAATTAATGGTGAGAAATGAGGAAATGAAATGTTGATTGAATATCCATTTGTGCATTTATTTTCTGTTTAGAAATAACTGCTTGGGCTATCGGTGGAGGATAGTCGTGATTGCTGTAGACAATGCATGATGATTAGGCAAACTGAAACTAATCAATGAAATGTGTCATGGAACTTGACGGTTGATAGAATACATTAATTGTATGTATTGGGTGATTGTATATAGAACCAATGTGTTTGTATACGTTATGTGTAGAGGAGGAGATAGGGGATGTACTCCGCGGTTTAGGGGAAGATAAGGGATGTACCTCTAAACCGGATAGTGTTGGGAGAAGATAGGGGATGAACTCCGTAGATACAGCTCTTATGCTTGTCTAGTAAAGTGAAGATAGAGCTCATATGCTTATCTTTGTGAAGTGTGGATATAGCTTATATGCTTATCTGTGGATATTGTTGTTATACATATCTGTTGAGAATGTGGATATAGCTTATATGCTTATCTGAATGTGGGATATAGTTTTTATACATATCTGTGGAAATGATGATAGAGCTAGCATGCTTATCTGTTGAAAAAGAGAAAATGAAAGGAAACTTGGACTCATAAGTCGTATGACATAAATATGTGATTTATGTGATTGTATCAGTGTTGGCCATCTATCAATTGCTAATATTTTAGTCATTGTTCATGGTTGGTTTAGTGTATTTCTACTGGGCTGTGACTCACCCTATATGGGAATATCATTTTCAGGTACAGGTAGCATGCCACCTCCAAGGACATAGCTTGGAAGGCTTGAGGCGGACATAATGTTGTCGCTTAACTTTTGATGTATTACATGTAACTTCAAGCCAAGGGCTTAATGTGTAAACGAGTTAGTACTCTTTTGTTGTAACCAAGTGTTAACTTGGAAAGCTGTAAGCCGTAGGGCATTTTGTTTTGATGTTAACATGTAATACTTATGTAATGAGACTCTAATGAATAAAAGAATGTGGCTAGTTCATATGTCAATGCATGTCTTATTTGATGGGTTTAATGTTAATTTTTTGAGGGTGTTACAACTTGGTATCAGAGCGTACCGGGTTCGAATACTTTGGGTATGTGGGAAGTGATTAGTATCACAATGGGTTTGTCTCGCTTGATAGAGACTTAGATGTAGTATCATATGCTATGTGCTTAATTGATAACATGCTTATGTGACTATGTGGGTATGGGATTTAGTTTCTAGGATGTTGATTGGATCCTTGGGTTTCTGGGAGTCTTGTTGGAAAAGCACTTGATCAATGCTGTTTCTAACCGGAACTCTAGTATCGCCTCGGGACTATCATTATCCGGAAATGAAATTCGTAAGTGCTTATGTGTTTATGTGCTTATGTGGAGTGAATTACAGTTGTCCATGCATTAGGACGTGAGTGTTTAGTTTCGGCACATTTATGAATGTGCTAACGTTCTGTGTTGCCTTTATTAGGATGTCAGGACGAGGAAGAGGAGCTAGGCGTGGTAGACCTGCGAGGCAGGAAGTACCGTTACCGGGTGAGATTCCGGCAGTGCAGGAGGGAGTTGGGCAGGCCAATGTGGCTGAGCCAGTAGGTCAGCAGGCTATGGGTGCCTTGGCCAGAGAGATAGCAGGAGCTTTGGGTATTCTTAGAGCTGGGAATCAGGCAGCTGAGACAGGGCCTTCTTTCTTGAAGAGGGAGATTTTCTGGTCTAATCCGGATGAGTTTGTCGGGGATCCGAAGGAGCCACTGAAGGCTGATGAGTGGTTAGAACAAATGAGTAAGACGTTCGAGATGCTTGGCATTGAGGACGGAGCACTGAAAGTGACCTTGGCATCCTTCCAGCTGAAGGGAGATGCGGGTCAATGGTGGAAGTACGAGAAGGCTCGTGTGGGTGGTACTTGGGAGGCGTTTCTGAATGCTTTTCAGGAGAGGTTTTTGTCTGCAGCAGCTAGGGAGAAGCTGAGGGATCAGTTTAGCCGGCTTAAACAGCAGGGCTTGTCAGTGGCCGAGTTTGAGGCTACTTTTACCAGTCTGTCCAGGTTTGCACCGGAACTGGTGGCGTCTGAGGAACACCGTTGCTATGAGTTTGAGCGGAAGTTGAGGCGGGGCCTCAAGTTGAGAGTTGGTGGGTCTTACATCCGAGAGTATAGACACCTAGTTGATGCTGCTGCTCATATGGAGATTATGATGCAGGAGAAGAAGGAAGAACAGAGGGGCTCCAAGAGGAGCCAGGATAGTCAGAGTGATGGCAGGAGACAGAAGGGTTATAACCCTCAGCAGTCTCAGGGTGCAGTCTCTAGATCGACCTTTCCAGTGCCGAGTGTAGGCTCGGGAAGAGGCAGTTAGGGGGAATTCACTTGTTACAAGTGTGGCCAGCTGGGTCACAAGGTTTCAGTTTGCCTACAGAAGGGTGGGGGTCAGAAAGCTGCTTCTTCTTCAGCTAGACCGCAGAGTCAGAGTTTGGGCAGGGGGCAGCCCTTGACTTGTTATTAGTGTGGACAGCCTGGGCACCTGAAGAGGTTTTGCCCACAGTTGAGTGCCACTTCGGGAGCGTCTGGTTCTAGGCAGACGCAGGGTTTTCAGCCAGCTCAGTCTGTGCAGGCCTCGAGGGCCAATCCGGGAGTTTCGTCATCCCAGTCTGTGCAGCAGTCTTTTGCTCCGAGAGGTGAGCAGGTAGACCAGGGGCCTACGGGGCGCGTGTATGCTGTTACCGCGCAGGATTTAGTACCGACTCCATCAGTAGTGAGAGGTACTTTTCTGTTTTGCAACTCGGTTGCTAGTGTGTTGATAGACACGGGTGCATCTCATTCTTTTGTATCTGCTGCATTTGCATCTGTTTTGGAATTGGAGTTAGCACAGTTAGCATCTCCTATTTGTGTGGTAGCGCCTTTGGGTGGTGAGTTGATTATGAAACAGGGTGTTAGAGGATGTGATATAGAGGTCGCCGACTATAGGCTTCCTTTTCCGTTTGTTGTCATGCCCATGAAGGGCTTTGATGTTATTTTGGGTACGGACTGGCTATCGTCATACCGGGCTGTTATTGATTGCTACCGCCAGAGGGTCACGTTATGTACCTTGAGCGGGGAGTGGTTCCATTTCTTGGGAGACCGGGTTGGTAGTGTTTTGCCACCGGGGTATGATTCGCGAGGGCGAAGTGAGCTTAGTAGTCTACTTGCCAGCTTTGAGAGTGGTGAGAGTGGTGAGACCCAGCTTATATTGCCGAGGGTGGTTTGTGAGTATTCGGATGTCTTTCCCGAAGATCTTGTTAGTTTGCCACCTCACCGAGAGATAGAGTTCTCTATTGATTTAGTGCCGGGTACGGCGCCGATTTCTATGGTACCTTACCGTTTTGCTCCAGCAGAGTTGGTTGAGTTGAAAGTTCAGCTTCAGGAATTGCTAGATAAGGGTTTTGTTCGCCCTAGTGTTTCACCGTGGGGAGCGCCGGCCCTCTTTGTTAAAAAGAAAGATGGTTCCTTGAGATTGTGTATTGACTACCGGAAGTTGAATCGGGCTACGGTTAAGAATAAGTACCCTATGCCTCGTATAGATGATTTGTTTGACCAGTTGAAGGGTTCCCGTTGTTTCTCTAAGATAGACTTGAGATCGGGTTACCATCAGTTGAGGGTCAGGGAGGAAGATATTCCAAAGACGACATTCCGTACGCGGTATGGCCATTACGAGTTTCTGGTGATGCCATTCGGGCTTACCAATGCACCGGCAGTCTTTATGGACTTGATGAACCGGATTTTCCGGGAGTTCTTAGACCGATTTGTGGTTGTCTTCGTGGACGACATCCTTATTTATTCGTCTTCTGAGGAGGAGCACGAGGCACACTTGAGAGTGGTGCTTGAGTTACTTAGAGCCCATAGGTTGTATGCCAAGTTTGGGAAGTGTGAGTTCTAGCTGAGGGAAGTCATATTCTTAGGCCACGTGGTATCCGGGGAAGGGGTGTCTGTTGATACATCCAAGGTTGAGGCAGTGCAAGATTGGGCACAGCCTAAGAGTGTGTTTGAGATCCGCAGTTTTCTGGGATTAGCTGGGTATTACCGTCGGTTTGTGAAAGATTTCTCCAGGTTAGCATCACCGTTGACTAGACTGACTCGGAAGGGAGTCAAGTTTGTGTGGAGTGAGACTTGTGAAAAGTCGTTCCAAGAGTTGAAAGTTAGATTGACCACCGCTCCGGTGTTGATTATTCCGGAGAGAGGGTTGGGTTATGCGGTTTATTGTGATGCCTCACGAGAGGGTTTGGGTTGTGTGTTGATGCAAGAGGGGAAAGTGGTAGCTTATGGCTCACGTCAGTTGAAAATACACGAGAAGAATTACCCCACACACGACCTAGAGTTAGCAGCAGTGATCTTTGCCTTGAAAATCTGGAGGCACTACCTTTATGGTGAGAGGTTCGAGGTGTTCTCGGACCACAAGAGTTTGAAGTATCTGTTTACACAGAGAGACTTGAATCTGAGGCAGAGGAGGTGGATGGAGTTCATCGAGGATTATGATTTTGATTTGCACTATCATCCGGGAAAGGCCAATGTTGTGGCCGATGCCCTTAGTAGGAAGACCATTAATGATGTTGCTAGTATAGCCATCCGGGAATGGGAGATGTTGGGAACACTTGGCGAGTTTGATTTGCTACTGGGCGAATCTGTTGAGGCTGCGGCCTTGTTTTCTGTTGTTGCGCAGCCTACACTTGTGATTAGAGTGTTAGAGGCACAGAGAGGTAACCTTGAGGTAGAATCCCTCCGAGAGAAGATCTCCAGTGGGAAAGTTGAGAAGGGTTTGACGGTGTATCCCGACCTGAGTGTGAGATACCGAGACCGTTTGTTTGTACCGGAGTCTTGCCGTGAGGAAGTACTCCGAGAGTTTCATCATTCGCGCCTTGCGGTGCATCCGGGAGGTACTAAGATGTATCAGGATTTGGGTCGCCAATTTTGGTGGCGGGGTATGAAGAGAGATGTGGCTGTTTTCGTATCGAAGTGCCTTACTTGCCAGCAAGTGAAGGCCGAGCATCAGAGGCCAGCAGGTTTGTTGCAACCCTTGCCTATTGCCCAGTGGAAGTGGGAGCATGTCACTATGGACTTCGTTGTAGGTCTTCCGAGAACTCAGCGGGGTAGTGATGCTATTTGGGTGGTTGTAGACCGGTTGACTAAGTCGGCGCACTTTATTCCTATGCGCGTGAGAGATTCGGTAGATCATCTTGCCGACTTGTATGTTCGGGACGTAGTGAGATTGCACGGGGTCGCAGTGACGATCGTCTCAGATAGAGATTCTCATTTTACTGCTAGGTTGTGGCAGAGTTTGCAGAGTGCCTTGGGCACTAAGTTGACCTTTAGTACGGCCTATCATCCTCAGACTGACGGGCAGTCCGAGCGTACTATTCAGATCCTCGAGGATATGCTTCGGGGTTGTGTCCTGGACTTCAGTGGGACGTGGGAGAGGCACTTGCCATTGGCAAAGTTTGCCTACAACAACAGTTTTCAGTCTAGCATCGGTATGGCACCGTTTGAGGCCTTGTATGGCCGATCGTGTAGGTCTCCAGTTTGTTGGGCCGAGGTGGGTGATACACCTTTGTTGGGTCCGGAGTTGGTTAGGGAGACGACGGAAAAAGTTGAGCTTATCCGTAGGAGGCTTGTTACAGCCCAGAGTCGACAAAAGAGTTATGCCGACCGTAGGAGGAGGCCTTTGGCGTTTGAGGTAGGTGATCATGTCTTTCTGAAGATATCACCTAGGCGAGGTCTGATGAGGTTTGGGAAGAGTGGGAAGTTATCCCCTCGGTTTATTGGTCCTTTTGAGATCCTTGAAAAGTTTGGTGAGGTTGCTTATCGGTTAGTCTTACCGCCGCAGTTGTCCGGAGTGCATGACGTGTTTCATGTGAGTATGCTTCGGAAGTATGAGCCATATCCATCACATGTGTTGGATTGGACCGATTTAGAGGTAGATGAGGATGCCTCGTATGAGGAGAGACCGGTTCGGGTCTTGGATAGGCGGGATCAGGTCCTGCGTGGCAAGACCATTCCTTTGGTGAAAGTCTTGTGGAAACATCACGGAGTGGAGGAAGCCACTTGGGAACGTGAGTTGGGAATCCGTGAGAAATATCCGGACTTGCTTGTTGATATGTGATCTTGTATTTACATTTTGCATTTTGTTGAACTTAAGAGATTTTATATGTCTTAAGTTGTGAAATATTGAAAATGTTTGGTTTATTGGAAGTATGTTTTGGGAACTTGCCTCATATGGGAGTTGAATGTAACATTGTATATGTTGAATATATTGTTGAAATTGGAAAGATAGTGCATAATGTTGATGCATGTTGAAAATACATATGTTGTTTACATATTGTGATATGTCTCTTGTTAAAGGGATGGGATGACCGGTAATGGGTCGAATTGTTGAATGTTCAAGTGTAACATTGTTTAAAATGGAGGAAAACCTGTTTTTGAAAACTTGTGCTTAATTTCGGGGGCGAAATTCTTTAAGGGGGGGAGGTTATAGCGATCCCGGGTTTACCCTTGTTGTACAGTGATCCGGACATGTGTCCGTGGATGTTGGTAGTTGGTTATTATCGTGTTTACATTCCTTTTTCTTCATATTTGAGTTATAGGATGTGTTAGGCAGGTTTGTTACAGGTTGGTTGTGTTCGGGAGCCTAGTGTTGCTGCCCAGAATTTTGGACCTTCGCTCGAGCGAGGAGTTTGTCGCTCGAGCGAGAGTGGGGTTCGTGTTTGGTGGGTCAAGCCAGAGTGACTCGCTCGAGCGAGCGGTTGCACCTGGTTCTGGACCTGAGAGCTGTCTTTCTTGGCTCGAGCGAGCTTCCTTCGCTCGAGCGGTCTGGGTTTTTCTTCGCTCGATCGAGAACTTCTTGGCTCGAGCGAGAGTTTTCTGTGTCTGGTCGCTAGAGCGACCAAGCCTTCGCTCGAGCGAGCGTGTTTTATATCAGCGGACAGTAGCGATTTTAAACATCACTTTTTCACTTCATTCTTCTTTCAAACCCTTGATCCGACACATTCTCTCTCTACACTTATATTCTCTCTAAGATTTGATCTCCCTAGAGTGTGAATCTAGCCTAGGGCCTTTGTTAAAAAGATAGAGGGTGTTGAGAGCTTCGATTTAATCTGAAAAAAGTTTAGATTTGGAGCAAGTTGATCTTCGAGTCTTCATCTCCTTTTTGGCTAAAACTTCAAGGTAGGGATATCCTACTCCTCTCTATGGATTTTGTCTTTAAATTTTGGTATTTTGAGATGTTGGGCTTGGTTTGGTAATTTTGTGAAAGTTTGGGGCTTTTGTGTAATTTTACAAAAGTTGGGGTTTTATTCATAATAAACCTGGATGCATGTTTGGCATAGAGAAATTGAATGAATGTTAAATCATTGATGAAAATGGGACCTAAGGGTTGAAATGGTAATTATGGATAACGACCTAATTACATTATTGATTAATTGGGATAATTAATGGTGAGAAATGAGGAAATGAAATGTTGATTGAATATCCATTTGTGCATTTATTTTCTGTTTAGAAATAACTGCTTGGGCTATCGGTGGAGGATAGTCGTGATTGTTGTAGACAATGCATGATGATTAGGCAAACTGAAACTAATCAATGAAATGTGTCATGGAACTTGACGGTTGATAGAATACATTAATTGTATGTATTGGGTGATTGTATATAGAACCAATGTGTTTGTATACGTTATGTGTAGAGGAGGAGATAGGGGATGTACTCCGCGGTTTAGGGGAAGATAGGGGATGTACCTCTAAACCGGATAGTGTTGGGAGAAGATAGGGGATGAACTCCGTAGATACAGCTCTTATGCTTGTCTAGTAAAGTGAAGATAGAGCTCATATGCTTATCTTTGTGAAGTGTGGATATAGCTTATATGCTTATCTGTGGATATTGTTGTTATACATATCTGTTGAGAATGTGGATATAGCTTATATGCTTATCTGAATGTGGGATATAGTTTTTATACATATCTGTGGAAATGATGATAGAGCTAGCATGCTTATCTGTTGAAAAAGAGAAAATGAAAGGAAACTTGGACTCATAAGTCGTATGACATAAATATGTGATTTATGTGATTGTATCAGTGTTGGCCATCTATCAATTGCTAATATTTTAGTCATTGTTCATGGTTGGTTTAGTGTATTTCTACTGGGCTGTGGCTCACCCTATATGGGAATATCATTTTCAGGTACAGGTAGCATGCCACCTCCAAGGACATAGCTTGGAAGGCTTGAGGCGGACATAATGTTGTCGCTTAACTTTTGATGTATTACATGTAACTTCAAGCCAAGGGCTTAATGTGTAAACGAGTTAGTACTCTTTTGTTGTAACCAAGTGTTAACTTGGAAAGCTGTAAGCCGTAGGGCATTTTGTTTTGATGTTAACATGTAATACTTATGTAATGAGACTCTAATGAATAAAAGAATGTGGCTAGTTCATATGTCAATGCATGTCTTATTTGATGGGTTTAATGTTATTTTTTTGAGGGTGTTACAATGATCTTGACAAATGAGGCCTCTCCCCTTATATAACCATCCACCTCCTTAATGGATGGCTATGATCATTTTAATCCAAGGGCTAAAAACTCTCCTCTAAAACATTCCATAGAAATATCTAGGACAACTATCGTTCTACTACATTCTAGAATTCTCTATATTAGTGTAGTACATGGTAGGCTTCTCCATAACATTTTAGGATATTCCAAACTTACCCAGACTCCTCTGGACCCTCGAAGGTTCTTTCACCACATTCTGAAATCTTCTAGGCCATTCTAGACCCTTTTACCATGTTCAAGAGCCTTCTAGCATCCTCTAGCACGTTCGTACACCTTTCTAAACCTTCTAGCGCATTCCATAAACCTCAACTGGTACGTCTTGTGTCGCAAAAATTCTCAAGGTGTGACACTCTCCCCCACCGGATCTCATGATGCCCTCGTCACACAGAAGCATACCAAGCCACCACGTCTTGGTATAATCTCTGTCTTCTATTACTGTAGGTGTTTGTCACCTCGTCCTTGCTCTTATTCTGCTACTCACTCTACTGCATTGCTGCAAGTGACTTTCCCTTATCTTTGAGTAGCTAACTCCTCGCCACCAAAGGGACCTTACATAGCCGATCACCTGCAAACAACATGGTTGTGGTGTGTAGGACTGACATCACATTGTTCTTCCTCATGAAATCCATCCCAAAGATCATAGGGTGGTTATCCATCTCAATGACTGAGAAAGCCACTTGTCCAGTCCAATTCCCAATGATCAGGTCCATACTTCTCACTACACCTTGGTTTAGCTTGGCCTTCGTGTGTATATATATATATATATGTATGTATTTTCCGAAGTGAAGAGTTGAAGTTTCCATGAATATCAAAGTTTTATAATACCTTTATCTGCAAATATAATTGGAGTCTGGATCCTCTGTCGTGCTATCCTGCAATGCTCCCTGCTGTGGTACCAAAATGACGTCGTTTTGGTGTTTTGTTTTGTTTTTTTCCCTTTCTCTCTCTCTCTCTCTCTCTGTTTTTTCTTTCCTTTTCCGTTGTTTTCTTCTCTCTAAGCTCTCAAATGTGTCAGAGTTAAAGCATGAGCGACCAAAGATGAAAATGAGGGTTACAATAGTAACGAGAATCTGGACTCACATAACCTAGCCAAACAAAAATCTGGGTTAAAAAATCTGAGTTTTTTTATTTGCTTTGAAATTCTGAGGTTTGAGGTGGCGGCTCTTGATCTAGATTCATGGCCTCATGGATTTTTTTTTTAATTTATTATTATTATTATTTTTATGATCTCAAATCTTGTGGTGCTTATATATGTATATATATATATACAATTTCTTGAGTTGAATTTCTTGTTGATTTCTTAAATGGGGTTGGTTTAAGTGGTTTGATTCCTTCCCCCTCTTTTTCTTTCTCTCTTATCAGTTTCAAAGAATGAAGGAATTTTGTATTAAGTAGTTTGGGAGCTGAATGCTTAATACTCGAAATAGATGTTTTCTATGCTATGCTGCTCTGTTGTAATTATGATTGATTCTGCTATTTTATGTTTGGTTGCTGGTAAGTTCTAGTTTATTTGTGTGAATTTTGTATTCATGCATTGTAGGTGTTTGTAGAAAGTTATAAAAGAAATGACATTATTGTTTTTTTCTTTTTCTTTTTTTTTTTTAACAAAAATGACATTATTGTTTGATTACAGGACGGCTAGCAAATTTTATTCGCTAAAGATATATATAATTTTCAAGTAGATGCTTCCCATTAGATATCAACCACACAAACAACCCCATATATCTCCTTTGTTTCTGTTTACAAAAGCAAGATTTCTGGGTTTTATCCAGATTCTCTCATTAACAATGATTTTGGGTCTTTTCTAATCCTAAGGCTTGAATTGAAATAGTCATGAATATATTCATTTGTGTGATTCACTCATCAGAATATTGAAGAAAAATTAATCAAAAATAAAAAAAAAATCACTTTTGTGATTCATTCATTAGAATATTGAAGAAAAATTAAATAAAAAATCAAACTTGAAGAGTTTTTGCTTTGTAAAATTTTCGCTTTCAGATGCATATATGTGTAGAGAGGGCGAGAAAAATGAGGAGAGAGAAAGTTGTAGAGAGAGAGAACGGATGAGGGGTCGGATCGGAGTCAGATCGGAGCCCTAATGTCGAAAGAGAAAGAGACAAAGAGGGGCGGATGGGCGGTGATGGCAGTGGGTGATAGGAAGGGGTTGTAAAGGGATAGGTTGAGGGTGGAGATAGGTCGCCGGAGGTGGATCGTCTTCCTCTATTTTTTTTTTGGAGAAGAAGAAGAAAAAAAAAAAAAAAAAGGAGGGATAGTTTTGTATGTTTTTTTTTTTTTTCTGGGTAAGTTTGCCCCAAAACGATGCTGTTTTGGGGCACTGTAGGAAGCACCACGGACAATCATTGTAGAGTATCTGGGCTCATATAACTGTGGGCTACATTCATACCTATTTTTGTCATGTAGTGTAACGCCCTAACTTCCGGGTAGTTAATAAATCAAATCAACCTCCAATTTAAAATTTTAACTAATTAATAACCTCAAAAATACAAATTGGCTCCAAAATAATTACACAAATGTCTATAATTTATAATTTATACAAATCTCCAAAAACAATATATAGTGGTGGTCCAAAAATCTCCAACTAAATAATCCTTTAAATGCTTCAACTCCAATGGCCACTAGATTTGCTCTACACTTAAAAAATAAATTAATTTAGGAAGTATACAATATAACAAGAATAACAAGGCTCTGACAGAGAATAAATCAACAGGGATCCAACAATTTATGACATGGCACAAACGATTCGATATTACCAAGGAATTTACCAAATTGCATAAACAGATGAACCCAACATATGATAATTTATCCAGGACCAAATATCCGGTCCTACTCAGTACATGACCAGTGACCGGCGTCACCAACCTTACCCAAGCACAACTACTTATCCGAGCATATTGGTTTAAGCTATTGGCATGGTCCAATCGATCCACATACGGAGCATTTCCACATCATGTAGCCAGACAAATCAACACTAATTACACAAAACAACTTTACAGAATTTATCAAATGACTAGAATAATCAAACGTATCAACAAGAATGATTCCACAGAATTTAATATATGACCATGATAATCAATAGGAGTACAAATGTAAAGTAATTAAGATTAAAAAAACTCTTTGCAAAGAGATATAGAGGAAGTATATTGTATATCACCCGAATTACCTCAAAACAATTCTATGACCACTTGATGCAAAATCCCTCCAACACCAATGCTTTTAATCGTCTGCTATATCACCATAAATCTCCAATGGTTGTGGATCGAAAAGGCATATAAAGTTTAACAAAATCTACAACTCTCCTCTTAAATAAAATGTTACCTCTCACTCTAAATACTCTTAACCTAAACTTTAAATTTGATCATAAACAGAGAGAGAGAGAGAGAGAGAGAGAAAGAGAGAGAGAGAGAGACGGATGGACCAAAAGAAGAACCATAGAAAGAAGTTGAGAGGATGAGTTCAAATTTATAGGCAAAATAAAAAGTAGTCTCCATGTAAACTTGGAGGGAAAGAAAGATAGAGTAGTCTCCAAGTAAACTTGGAGGAAAAGAAAGGCAAAGAAAGGTTGCTTGAAGGGAAAGAAAAAAACATTTGCTTGTATAGAAAGAAAAGAACTTTTGCTTGGAGCCCAAGCAACCTAAAAATAAGTAAATAAATAAAATAGATGAATAATGATAATAATGAAATTGAGGTAAAAAGAGATAAAACAAATAGAGAAAATAAGTTATGTTCTCATCTAAAAATCTCCCCACCAAACTGCCACCAATATCTTTCACTAAAATATTAATACCTCAAAAATACAGGATTTCACAATCTATCCCCCCTTAAACAAATTTCATTCTCAAAATTCACAATCTCTAATACTCCAAAATTTAATAACTACTGTCTCCTCAAATGACACGCTTTTGCTACCCACTTTGATATAAACAACGATTTTTTATTTTTATTTTTATTTATTTATTTATTTTACCTCAAATATTGAATCTAAATATTAATCACCCAACAAATCCCATGTAAGGCATAATTCCTACGCGCTGATACCATTCTGTAACACCCTAACCTCCTGACCGTTAATAAATTAAATCAACCTCAAATTTAAAATTCTAACTAATTAATAACCTCAAAAATACAAATTGGCTCCAAAATAATTACACATATGTCTATAATTTATACAAATCTCCAAAAACAATATATAATGGTGGGCCCAAAAATTTCCAACTCAATAATTCTTTAAATGCTTCAACTCCAATCGTCACTAGATTTGCTCCACACCTGAAAAATAAATTAATTTGGGAAGTATACAATACAACAAGAATAACAAGGCTCTGACAGAGAATAAATCAACAGGGATCCAACAATTTATAACATGGCACAAACGATTTGATATTACCGAGGAATTTACCAAATTACATAAACAGATGAACTCAACTTATGATAATTTATCTAGGACCAAATATCTGGTCCTACTCAGTACATGACCAGTGACCAGCCTCACCCACCTCACCCAAGCACAACCGCTTATCCGGGCATATTGGTTCAATCTATTCGCAAAGTCCATTCGATCCATGTACGAAGCATTTCCACGTCATGTAGCCAGACAAATCAACACTAACTACACAGAACAACTTCACAGAATTTATCAAATAACTAGAACAACAAACGTATCAACAAGAATGATTCAACATAATTTAACATATGACCATGATAACCGAGAAGAATACAAATGTGAAGTAATTAAGATAAAAAAACTCTTTGCAAAGAGATTTAGAGGAAGTATATTGTATACCACCTAAATTACCTCAAAACAATTCCATGACCACTTGATGCAAAATCCCTCCAACACCAATGCTTTTAATCATCTGCTATATCACCATAAATCTCCAAAGGTTGTGGATCGAAAAGGTATGTAAAGTTTAACAAAATTTACAACTCTCCTCTTAAATAAAATGCTAACTCTCACTCTAAATACTCTTAACCTAAACTCTAAATTTTGACCACAAAGAAAGAGAGAGACAGACACAGATGGACCAAGAAGAAGAACCATAGAAAGAAATTAAGCGGATGAGTTCAAATTTATAGGCAAAATAAAGAGTAGTCTCTAAGTAAACTTGGAGGAAAAGAAAGATAGGGTAACCTCCAAGTAAACTTGGAGGAAAAAGAAAGATAATTATCTTGGAGGCAAAGAAAGGTTTCTTGGAGGGAAAGAAAAGAACATTTGCTTGAAGCCCAAGCAAACTAAAAATAAATAAATAAATAAATAAAAGAGATGAATAATGATATTAATGAAATAGAGGTAACAAGAGATAAAACAAATAGAGAAAATAAGTTAGGTTCTCATCTAAAAATCTCAGCACTAAACTACCACCAATATTTTTCACTAAAATATTAATGTCTCAAAAATACAAAATTTCACATGTAGTCAAAAAATAATAAGAATAATGGCCATGTTTAATTTGGATTTTAAAAATTTATTTTAGAAAATTAAAAATGAATTTGGTGAAAGAAACAAAAAATAAAAAATATTTATTATTTTTATATAATTTTATATTTTGAGAAGTTAGAAATAATTTTTAAAAATTTTAAAATAACTTTTTAATATTTATTTTTATCAAATTATTATTATTATTATTATTAAAATGCTGAATAATCTCTTAGATATTTATGGGTCATTTACTTGTAATCAAGTAGGATGAATCCACAAACCGGTGTAAATAACCGGGTAAACAGACCCATTGATTCGCAGCACGTTGATTGGCCTTGTTTGTCTGTTGTAATTTAAGTACGTTGATTATAATTTATTTTAATTTAGGAATTTGTACTAAATTTTTGATGTAATTTTCTTCTTATAGCTTATTAGGTAAAAATAACTTTAAAAAGTGGGACAAAAGAATTTATTATTTACAAACTCGAAAGAAGATGCTTTTAACTTCTATTTTCTTAATATCAATTTTTAATTTTCAATAAGTTATACCAAACAAAATTAATAAAAGACAAGACATTTACCTCATTTCGTATAAAAAAAATGCCATGGGTTGAGCACAAGCACTTTCCTAACTGGATAATTATTCAGTAATTTTAGAGTACGAATACGTGATATTTTATAGTATTGTGATTGATGAAAAAAGTGGGTATGTGAAGAATTGTATTAGGTGATTGAGAAACATAAGAAGACATAATAAATTATGATTAATTAGAAATACAGATACGTCATATTCTGGAAATAATCTATAATTTCCCTCAACTTGATGCCCAAACAACTTGACGAATAACAAGGTGACTGATCTCTCTTCTTTTGCTTTCGAAAACAATAAAAAAACATAAACAAAAAAAAGTCAGCTTCTCACTGGTTTCTTGCAGTACTGATCTGTATCAAACCTTCAACCCTAAGACAAGTCGACATTACGTAATTAATGTACCGCGTGTCTTCTGTTTGAAGGCTAGAAGTCACTATTGATCGACATAAATTTATGGGAGCTTTTTTGATAAATCCATTTTTTAAGAGTTTTATTCCATCCAACCCATATTCTTTTTTACTATTCCATTAGGTCCAATTTGAGATAAGAAGACTAAAATACCCTTTTTATCTACTTATGTTCCATTTAGTTTACATTATTTTCTTATGTTTCAATAAGTCCTATGGGTGACATAATTACCAAAATACCCTTCATGTGAATGTTCACACCGTCAATATAAATGTTTATATCGTCAATGTGTAGGCGCCCGGCTCATGTCGATCCTTGTGGGTGCCAGGAAAAATTCGAGTCGGGCCGGGCCGGGCCGGCCCACAAGCCAAAAAAATAGGCCTGACCCGGCCCGAAACCAGCTCGTCGCCCGGGGCGGGCCCGGGCCGGCCCGTTCACAATATGAATATTCACATTGACATATTAACATTAACATTAACATTGACAAGAGTGTAAAATTGGCCCATGACCCGTGGGCAGCCCGAAGCCCGGGCCCGGGCCCGGGTCGGGGGCCCAGCCCGGCCCGTTGACAATGTGAATATTCACATTGACATGTTAACATTCACATTGATAGGAGTGTAAAATTAGCCCGCGGCCTGTGGCCGGCCAGAAACCCGCCTACGGCTCGTGGACTACCCTGGGCGGGCCCGGCCCCGACCCGTTGATAATGCAAATATTCACATTGACATGTTAACATTCACATTGATAAGAGTATAAAATTAGCCAGCGCCCCGTGGCTGCCCGAAACTAGCCCACGGCCCGTGGGCGGCCCGGGGCGGGCCCGACCCGGCCTGTTGACAATGTGAATATTCACATTGACATATTAACATTTACATTGATAAGAGTGTAAAATTGACTCGCGTCCCATAGGCGGCCCGGGGCGAGCCCTGTCCGGCCCGTTGATAATGTGAATATTCACATTGATATATTAACATTCACATTGATAGGAGTGTAAAATTGGCCCGTGGCCCGTGGGCGGCCCGAAACCCGCCCGCTGCCCAGGGCGGGCCCGGCCCGGCTCGTTGACAATGTGAATATTCACATTGACATATTAACATTAACATTGATAAGAGTGTAAAATTAGCCCGTGACCAGTGGACAGCCCGAAGCCCGGCCCCGGGCTGACACGGGCCCAGCCCGTTGACAACGTGAATATTCACATTGACATGTTAACATTCACATTGATAAGAGTGTAACATTAACCCGTGCCCCGTGGCTGCCCGAAACACGCACACGGCCCGAGGCGAGTTCGGCCCGGGCTGTTAACAATGTGAATATTCACATTGACATGTTAACATTCACATTGATAAGAGTGTAAAATTGACTCGCGTCCCATGGGCGGCCCGAAGCCCGTGGGCAGCCCGAGGTGGCCTGGGTTTAAGTCCGGGCCTACCCCGGGCCGCGGGCGAGTTTCGGGCAGCGGACAAGTTTTACACTCCTATCAATGTTAATGTTAACATGTCAATGTGAATATTCACATTGTCACGGGTCGGGCCAAGCCCGCCTCAGGCTGCGATCGAGCTTCGGGCCGCCCACGGGCTGCGGGCCAATTTTACACTCCTATCAATGTGAATGTTAACATGTCAATGTGAATATTCACATTGCCAACGGGTCGAGCCCGTCTTGGCCCGAGGTCGGGCTTCGGGCTGCCCACGGGTCACGGGCCAATTGTACACTCTTATCAATGTGAATGTTAACATGTCAATGTGAATATTCACATTGTCAACAAGCCGGACCGGGCCCGCCCATGGGCCGTGGACAGGTTTCGGGCAGCCACGGGGCGCGGGCTAATTTTACACTCCTATCAATGTGCATGTTAACATGTCAATGTGAATATTTACATTGTCACGGGTTGGGCCAAGCCTGCCTCGGGCTGCGGTCGGGCTTCGGGCCGCCCACGGGCTGCGGGCCAATTTTACACTCTTATCAATGTGAATGTTAACATGTCAATGTGAATATTCACATTGTCAACGGGCCGGGCAGGGCCTGCCCCGGGCAGCGGGCGGGCTTTTGGCCGTCCATGGGCCGCGGGTCAATTTTTATACTCTTGTCAATGTGAATGTAACATGTCAATGTGAATATTCACATTGTCAACGGGCCGGACCGGGCCCGCCCCGAGCGGCCCATGGGCCACGGGCGGGTTTCGCGCCGCCACGGGACGGGGGCCAATTTTACACTCCTATTAATGTGAATGTTAACATGTCAATGTGAATATTCACATTGTCAACGGGCCGGGCCGGCCCGAGTCGGGCGCACCCTAGGCTGCTGTCTAGTTTTATACTCTTATCAATGTGAATGTTAACATGTCAATGTGAACATTCACATTGTCAACAGGCCGGGCCGGGCCTGGGCCACGGGCCGTGGGCGAGTTTCGGGCAGCTACGAGGCGCGGGCTAATTTTACACTCCTATCAATGTGAATATTAATATGTCAATGTGAATATTCACATTGTCAACGGGCCGGGCCGGGCCCGCCCCGGGCTACGGCCGGGCTTTTGGCCACCCATGGGCCATGGCCCAATTTTATACTCTTATCAATGTGAATGTTAACATGTCAATGTAAATATTCACATTGTCAACGGGCCGGACCAGGCCCGCCCCGGGCCGCCCATGGGCCGCAGGCGGGTTTCGCGCCGCCACGAGACGGGGGCCAATTTTACACCCCTATTGATGTGAATTTTAACATGTCAATGTGAATATTCACATTGTCAACGGGCCAAGCGCGCCCTGACTCGCGGGCGGGTTTCGGGCCGCCCACGGGCCAATTTACATTCCTATAAATGTGAATTTTAAAATATGAATGTTCACATAAGTAAATTGCTAATCGTTGAAAAATTATTTATAAGGGTTTCAAAATTAAATATAAGGGCATAAATGTCCAAGAAAATAGTGTAAATCAAGAAAATGGACTTGATGGAATAAAACTATACATACATGGGACTAAATGGGTTAAAAAATTCCTTCATGGACTTCTTGGGTTAAAACACTTCTAAATTGGACTTATCAATGAAAATCCCAAAATTATAACCTAGTTAGTCCCATATATTTATACTTTTAGTCCATGAGGTCTTTTTTTTTTCCTGATTTATATTGTTTGTTGGACTATTATACCCTTATGTCGATTGTTGATATGTATTACATAGAAAAAGAATGTACGCATTTCTTTTTTGTTGCTACCTCTATTTTGGTAGTTACCATTATTCACGTTTTTCTTTTTGATTAGTTTCATTCACGTTTGTGGTACTGTTTCATTATGCTAGGATTCCGAAATTCTCTATTTGGTAGAGTTCAGAAACTCTAATTTATACATGGCAGTGAAATAATATTATGTTCCTTCATTGTTGCAGTGAAGTTTTGTGTTTCTCCATTGTCATTTTGTGTTCAAAGTTCTGTGTTCATCCATTGCTGCTCTATATTCGAAACTCTATGTTTTTCCATTGTTGTAAGTTGAGACTTTGTTTATGTCCAGTCAATTTTGTTACAAACATATTCTTCAAAGGTGTGTTTGGTTTGGTTTGATTTGGATTGGTGGAATGGTGAAATTGCATAGATTGTTCATGATAAAGATGATGATGAAGACGAGGATGTGGGTGATATTTTTTTATTTTTAGAGTGGTTGAGTTTTTTTTTTTTTTTTTAATTCTATTGCTGCCATTGTTTTTATTTTTTTGTCAATCAGTGTGAATGTTTATATTTCACATTATTTGAAAGTCTGAGAATTAAGTGTTGAAACATAAATATGGACATAATTATATATTTTACAAGATGTAAATGTTTACATATCGTTAGTTATTTGTTACTATACTTGTTGTTTGAACAATCATTTTTTGTTATCATTAAACAATTGAGATAGTCTTTTTTTTTTTTTTTTGCTTTTAATTTTGTTTCATGTTGCAGTGTAAATTGTGAACATTCACATTATATTTTGGTATGGTTTGTTTTTTTGAAATTTTTTCGAAAGTTAGTTGTATTTTTTTTTTACTATGCTTGTTGATTGAACAATCATTTTTGTTACTATTGAACAATCAAAATAATTGATTTTCACTTTTTTCAATTTTATTTTATATTTTCACGTTGCAGTGTGAATGTTCACATTGGTATGAGTTTTTTTTTTTGTTTTTTTAAAACTAGTTGTATATTAATTGTAAATTGTGAACATCCACATTGTATTTTGGTGTAAATTTTATTTTTTCAAAAGTTAATTGTATGTTTGTTGTTTTTATTACTATGTTTGTTAGTTAAACAATCATTTTTGTTACCGTTGAACAATCATTTATCATTTTTGTTACAACTGAACAATTGATATAGTTGGTTTTCACATTTTTCAATTTTGTTTTTATATTTTCACGTTGCAGTGTAAATGTTTATATTGGTGTGAGTTATTTTTTTTAAGGCTAGTTGTATGTTAATTATAAATTGTGAACATTCATATTGTATTTTGATATGAATTTTATTTTTTCAAAGGTTAATTGTATGCTTGTTGTTTATTGTGAACATTCACATTGTACTTTAGTATGTGTTTTATTTTTTCAAAAGTTAGTTGTATGTTTGTTGTTTACTGTGAACATTCACATTGTATTTTGATTTTTATTCAGATTTTTTATTGCATTGTGATGACCAGTTTCGTTTTACGTCACTTCACTTTTGCCTTCCTTGGGTTTGTGATGTTTAGAAGTTTTTGTCAAATAAATTCTTGTTCTTGTTTTATTCAGTGTTAAATTTCACTTGTTTCGAAGGGTGCACAGACGAGTCCGGAGAGCCTGGGAGCGAACCAGAAAAAAAATTGTGGGCTGTTGGGTTAGGGTCGCACGTATGGGGCCCTAGGCCGCACTTGCGAGATAGGGCCGCACTTGCGGGATGGGGCCGCACTTGTAGGATGGGGCCGCACGTGCGGGGAAGGGTGAGTTTTAGAGGGTTGCACCCTGCCTAAATTGCAAGTGCGGAGGGGGAGGTGTGGAAGGAGCCGCACGTGCGGGGATTAGAGCCGCACATGCGGGAGGCAGGCTCCGCACGTGCGGGGGTAAGTGCTGCACGTGCGGACGGGCCTGAGTCCGAGAGGCTCTATTTTTTCTTCTCTTTTTGGCTATGTGTATCACTTTTCTTATACCTCTCTCTCTTTAAAAACATATTTCTCTCCCTTCTCTCTATATTTCTTCCTCAAAACAAGATCAAAACCTTTGATCTTCTCCCATCCATTTGTAATTCACCCATAGCTCCTTCATCAAAGATAAAGAACTCCTCAAGAGCTACATTGTGTATGGTGGAGATCTCTTTCCAACACCATCAATTCTAGGGTTTCATCTCCTTTCTTCTTCAAACCTTGAGGTAGGGAACACTTAGAGTTATATATATGTTTTCCAAGCTTTTGATTGATTTTGAGAACTCTTCTTTGTTGAATTTCGAAAATGGGTTTTGGGCTCAAGAAAATTGAGGGTGTTGTAAAAGTTCATCTCTTGTGCTTTTTAAAGACTTTTCTTGAAATGTTGAACCACATAGGTGGAGATTTAGGTATTTAAAAAGGTGTTGTAAAGGGATGAAAAAATGTTGGGATTTTTTGTGAAAAACCTAGAAATTTGGGGTTTTAGATACAATGTGGGGACTAATGGATTTTATTGTGTCATGGAAAGGAATGAGAGAAAATTTCATAATATTGTTTGCAAAAATGACAACCTTGCTTGGTATATGAAGATTGGGAAATTGTTTTATAATTTTGTTAAATGCATGAACATGTGTAGTTATGAGATGATAAAATTGTTGAGTTACTTGAAAGATGAAAGTTGAGAATTGTGCAAGGTGGGAAAATGTTGTCACTTGTTAGTAATGTAAATTGAACACGTAGCTATTTTGTGATAAATAACATTGAAGAAGGAAAATGAGAAATGTGGTTATTGTAGTATTATTGTTGAGATACTTGAGAATGAATAATGTTATGAGGCATTAATAATTGTTGCATTACACACTCATTTCATCGATTATTATGCATTTTGACTTGAGTTTGGAAACGTATGCATTGAAATAAGTGTATATTGAAATGGGAACTATGGAAATGTTTATGGGGTAAATACATTGGAAATTTCGGAATTGTTGAGATTTCAAATTATTGTTGAAACATGGAGATTTTCAAAAGAGTAAGTGAATGAAATTGCCTTTAAAATGGCATCGCATGGCATTTGCATCTAATATTGGAAATCTTGCATAAATGTATATACTTTGTTAAGGATTCTCTACTTGGCTTTATGCTCACTCCTATGGGATTTTGGTGCAGGTAAAGATGCGATCCCGCCAAGTTGAGGGCGTAGACATATTTTATTTTTATTTTTATTTTTGGTGAAGAGTAGATGACTCTGTTTTGTGTGAATTTAATTGTTAGCCAATGGCTTTAAATGTATGGGTTCGTGAAGCCATTTTTGTGTAACCAGGCTCAAGCCTTGGAAATTGTAAGCCCATGAGGGCATTTTTATTATTTTGGGGATATAATGCTCTACATGCTACAGATTCATGTATTTTTATATCATTGAATGTATAATTCGCATGTGAAACTTTTGTTTAAACCTTGTTGATTAATGGTGTAAAAGTTGGAGTATCGTTATCATTATTTAGTGGATGTTGGTTGATGTATTTAATTTATGTCAAATTATTTTGGGGCGTTACATGCATTATTTTTAAAATTTTAAAAATGTTCAAAATTCATAATTTCAAATTTTCTCCATTAATGCGGGAGAGATTTTCTCCTTAGAATAAGGGGGAGATTTTCCCAATGGAATAAGGGAAAGATTTTCTCTTTAGAATGAGGGAGAAATTTTCTCCATAAAATGAGGGACTGTTGTTATGTACTAGTTTCAAAATAGAAACATGTGCAAAAAAATTAGAAAGAATGATTTAGTCATATTACATTAAACAAGACTTAATAGAATATTCAAAGAGAATATGGGTTAAATGGAATAAAACACTTACAAAGAAGATTTATTAAAAAATGACCCATACAAAAATTTACATAAATAAATTTTATTTTTATCACTAGTATGATAAAACAAGATTTTTTTTTTCTTGTAGAGCTTGATTTCTCTATGGTTGATTTGTACAATAAATTATAAAATAAGTTTTTAATTGGTCAAGTGACACACTTGTTTGGAATTGCAAAATCACACAATTTTGTTAAAGAGGTACTTTGCACAGGGTGAGGAAGCAAATCTCCAAAGCATGTTGTGTGTTCACATCATAAACACATATATATTGATGAAAGGGTTATGGGCTCGGTGTTCAAGAAAGTGGACTAGATGGTGTTTGACTAGGCAGGAAAGTGGGTTAGAGTGTTCAATATAAAATTTTGGATTGAATTACACACACACACACATATATATATATATATATATATAAAATTTCTAATACCCTCCAATGATTGTATAGTCGCCCTTGAAACAACTGTTAAAAAAATTAACAGTATTTTATCCTATCATCAAAACAAAATTAGTAAATGTCAAATTTACCCTTTTTATTTAAAACAAACCTAAATTTATTATTTTATTTATATTAACCATATATATATATATATATATTGTTTCCCAACTCACCCCCACATTTCTTGCTCCCTAACCAATCATCGCCTCATCAGCCATTGTCACAACTGATCGTTGTCATCGCCTCCCCCAACAATTTCCACCATTGATTACCACATTCGCATCCCCCTTTACCTGCCTCCATCACCGATCACAACCACCCTCACCTCCCCTTCCTCACTCATGAAATTATGTGGTGGCTATGTAGTGTGTTTAGTGATGCATGAGCAGAGAGTAAAACGAGGGGAAAATTAATAATAATAATAATAAATAAAATCCGATTATTAGTGTTTAAAATTAGAATTTCGAATGGCCATATACTCGAAAGTAAAGGAGCCACAACTTTTTTTCGCATATCAAGACTCACAACACCATCAAACCAAGACTCATGTGAAAATTCAGAAGTAGACTCCCCTAACTAACACTTCCTCTTCCAAAGGCAACTTAGTAAACATTTCCTTCATGGATTCCAATTATGTATCGAAAATAAGAAAAATAATGCAAACAATTTCATTTGTGTAAATATGAAGATTATGCTGGTAAACATAGAGCAAGCTTGTGTAAAGAGTTAGAACAATTTCATTACAAAAAGATAATTATGTCAAATTGCTTTAGTTTATATTTTAAAGTGGTGGTACAAACAGGATAATTATGAAAATAAGGCATCGTTTGGCAAGTGGCCTTTTTAGCCAAGAAGTCACTAAAAAAATCAAAAAGCCAACAACCCATACCAAAAAGTCAAAGATTCTCTTTTCTCTCTACTTTTTGCACATCTTTTCGTAAAAATTCAAAAAGTCATTCCAAACATATTAGTTTTTTTTAGTTCATATTTTAGCCAAATAGCCAAAAAGTTACTAAATTAGCATGTTTCCAAACGAGGCCTAAGACACATAATGAAATGGGGTTGGAGACTTTACTTAAAGTTGACAATTAGCACTGTCGATCCTGGGCTAAGGCAACTAAGGCCTATGCCTATGGTCCCCAAATTTTGGCTCAAAATAAGGCCCTAAATTTATTAGTTTTATATTATATTAAAAGTTCAAAAGCCAATTTTTTTTCGGAAAATGTCTCATAGCTCAAATTTTGTGGCTTAAAAGTGGCTCAAATGGCCAAAATGACGTCGTTTTGGCCACTTTCATGTTGTTCTGTATTCAAAACGACGTCGTTTTGGCCATTTTTATGTTGTTTTGTACTCAAAATGACGTCGTTTTGGCCATTTGAGCCACTTTTGAGCCACAAAATTTGAGCAATGTAGCATTGTCGTTTTTTTTATTGTTTGAGGCTTAATCTAAATGGCCACTCAAAAAAATCTATTGGGTCAAATTAAAAAAAAAAATATATATATATATATATATATATATCATCATTGTTAGGCCTAATTAAAAATTTATATAATTAGTCTAAACAAATATAAATGATATAATGAGTCCAAATAGAGTCTAATGTCAAGATTTTAATAGAATAAATAACTTTATTTTAGTTTTTTTTCCCTCTCTCTTTATCATATTTTAATTGAATAATTTTACCCTAATTTATTTTCCTTAATTTTGTTTGCCCTAATTTTTTTGCCCTCTCTCTTTATCATAATTTAATTGAATAATTTTGCCTTAGTTTTTTCTGCCAATTTTTTTCCCAATAATTTGTGTTTTGTTATCAAATAATTAATGGATTGTGATTTGTGTGGATTATGATTGTGTTATCAGATATCATATTACAATAACATAATCATTTCGTTATCAAATATCAACGAATTATGTTGTTTGTATCAAATGTTGCTAAATTATAAAACAACAAGACCCTATTTTATAATAACCGTGTATAAAGTTTTCTAGACAACTAACAACTGACTTTCGGAAGCATGGCGAAAGCTGGAGTAGGATGGCAACCAGTGTTGTATGGTCGGGGTAGGCACTCTCAGAGTTATGATGGAGGCCGATCTAGTGTTCATACAATCTTTGTGGACAATATTCCTTCATCTGTGAGCTCGAAGGGGCTCCATACGCTGTTCATGTAGTTTGGAATTGTTTGAGATGTATTCATTCCAAATAAGTTAAGGAAAACTACGTGGTCAAGGTTTGGATTTGTTAGGTATGATTGTCTTGTAGCTGCTGAAGTGGCAATCCAGAAAGCTAATGGGTTGTGGTGTAATGACAAAGCCTTGAAAGTTAAGAGAGCAGAGTTCCAAAAAGAAGCATCAAGTGTCAGGGGAGTTGGTCAAGATGTGCAAACTGGGAAAAGACTTGGAAGAGAGGAGGAAGCATCTAGATGGAGGTTGGGCCAAAAAGTTCAACCAAATATAGGCTATCAGCATAGTTCTAAATATCGGCCAGTACGGTACGTACAGGCCGATTCGTACCGGAAAACCATACCTCCGATTCGGATACTCACCGGTATACCGGTGAGAATGGAATTCACAGCCGTAGCGTCCAAGTCCCGGTACGTAGCGGCGTGAATCCGATATATGGGCCGACACGGGCCGATACAGTCCGATACGGTCTCTGTTTCTGAGTCTCTGTTTTCTTCTTGATGTGCTGAGTGGAGCTGGAAGGCGATAATAAGGTTGGTTCTCAAGATGAGAGATTACCGGTTTTGACAATACGAGACATGGATCCTATTTTGGAGGTGAATTTGATTGCTGGGTTGAAAAACAACTTGAAGTTACATGAAGTTTTGAGTGTTCTCAAGGAAGAAGGAGTTGAAGGGCTATTGTGCTCTATTTCTGATTTCTTTTTCTTTTTTTTTTTCGTCAATCTAAAGCTGAATAGGTGCCTGGGTTTGGTGGATTTGTAGATGGGTAAGAAGAGAGAGATACTTGGGTACATGGAGGTGCATGGGTTTATGGTGAATTTATAGATTCAAATGTTTAAGGTTTTTTTTTGTTTTTTATTTTATTTTATTTATTTTTATTTGTTTATACACATATACCGCTATTTATATTAATATATATATATATATATATTTTTTTTTTTCTCAGTACAAGAAAAAAAATATTCAAATCAATTTTTTTATTAAAAGTTTAACATATGCCAAAAATAAACACATATCATTTAGTTTAAAATGAGTCAAAAATATTCTTACATAACGAAATTTTGATTAAAATGTAACAAATTAAAATTAAAAGAGTCAAAAAAATGAATAAAATTTAGTTTTAGAGGGATTGCTAATGATTTTTAAAATTTCACGGTCGCGACACCCGATTCCCGATACGTACCGGCCGATACTACCGATACCGATACTCCGCGATCGATACCGTTACGTCAGCCGATACCGCGATTTAGAACTATGGCTATCAGTCATATGCAGAAGCAGTGCAGGTGGGAACCAGTAAGGAAAGTGTGGGGCTCACAATCGTAGCACATAAGGCAGGAAATGGATGGCTCTATGATAGCTTTATTGTTAAGTTGAAAAGCTATTATTCATTTTCAAACTTTCAGAAAGCAGTCATGGAGAAGGAAATGATAGAAATTCTGGTAAGGAGGGGAGGAGGAAGATAGGCAGTGGTGTCATTTAAATCATATGATGAAACGAAGGAAAATGCATCATTATTAAAGAACTGTTGGAATGAATGGGGCAAATCAGTTTCAGAGTGGAAGAAGTTCAGGCACATAGAGTAAGAACGATGAGTTTGGTTGAGTTGTTATGGAGTCCCACTTAATCTATGGAGTTCAGATACCTTCAATAAGATTGGGAGGTTGTGGGGAGAGGTAATCAGGTTGGATGAGGAGACAACTAAACAATTATTCTTCAAATATGGTAGAGTTAAAATTATTACCAATTTTATGGGGTATATTAACATAGTTCTATAGGTGAGATGCTCAAGCAGAAATTACCCAATTAGAATATGTGAGGAACAAGTCAAGGTGTCAAAAGTTATTACAGAAGCTTGTAAGTGTTCTCTTCATGAAAGTTATAGCTCAAACAATATGGAGAACATGTATGGTAGCAATGGTGATCGAGTAGCAGAGGAGGTGGCTGAGGTAGAAGGTGAGTTGCAATATGCAGTGGCAGAACATGGTGATCGGGCAGATCAACAGAGGAATGACATGGCAGATTTGCAGAGGGATGACGTGGCGAATGGTATGTAGGGACAAATGAGTGTTAGGTGGATGGTTCATCTCCGTCGTTAGTGGTAGAAACTATTATTTCAAGTATGGGGAACTTAAAAGTGGCAGAAGCATACAAAAGTGGAAAAAGGAAGTGTTAATGCAATGGTAAACCAGACGGAGAGTAATGAGAGGAAGGAAGAGGATAAGGAAATTGTGACTCCTAGGTTTATGAAAAGTGTTAGTGGGTCTGGGCTTGAGAGGCCTGGGATCCGAATTCAAGTAATGTTAGAAGAGGCCCAAAACACTAAGGATGTATCCAGGCCCAGCCCAGAAGTTGTGACATTGGGCAAAAGCCATCTTTATCTCCACAGGTTAAGTTCACATCGGTGGGAATGGAATCTGGTGAGGATTTGTCACGACCCAAACCCGGCCCTATGGGTTTAGCACCGTAACCGGCCAGTAATCCGAGATTACCGAAGGCCTGCTTAACAGTAATACAGCAAAACAGAGTACAGGGCCTGGCGGAAGCCAATACAGTAAGTAAATAGTGTCCATTGAGCTGTGACAGTCTGTATGCCAAAAAGATTTTTCATGCATTCATACGTACACAAACAGTACAGTCTATACAAAATTTACAGTCACACAGTATAGGGACCTAATCCCTTGATAACGGTACAGTTAGCAACAGACAGTCTATACAGTAATCCAAACAGTATGGAGACAGACGGGGGAAACAAACAAAACACCCCAAAGCCATAGCATGGCAACTCGGAACCTCGCAGTGAGGCACAAAGGCTGGCTTGACAAAACTGGAGTTACCCTGACGCTCCTAGCTCCGATCTGGTGCCTGTACACCTACATATATATATGAGCAGTGAGCTAAAGCCCAGTGAATAACATAAAGCGTAAAGGGGTTTAGAATGAATGTCCTTACAGTAATGAAAATAGTTCAATTCAATCAGTATTTCAGTTGTTCAGTACAGTAAACAGTCATATGTGGTACATCCATTAGCATAACAGTGACAGTAGGTCTTAAAAGACCGAACAATAATGATGGCCATCAGTCAGTAAACAGTAGTGGCTCCGCGAGGGAACCGACAGAGATCTCTGTAACAGTAACAGTAATAGTAAACAGTAGGTACTAAGGATGCCACAGTACAGTTCAGAAATAAAGGACATACATTCATTCAGTAATACCAGTTCAGTAAACAGTTCAGTTCAGTATTCAAAAGATATCAGTTGAACATATCTTTACACAATTGTTACTCACAGAGTTCTGGGCTACAGTATGCTAGAGCGTGTCTCCCCAGTCGCCAACCCTACACAGTTCACAGGTTGAACACACACTAAGCTACACAGTTGGGAAAGATAACAACTTAATCCCTAATGCCTCGGTGTGTTCTACATCTATATCCTCAACAAGATGCCTTAAACTAGGCCTAAGAATGCCTAGAACGGGATAAGGATGCAAAGATGCACATTTAAAAGCATTTTCAGAAAAACAGAGTCCCGCTCGAGCGCACGTTTCCCGCTCGAGCGGTCATGCAACAAAGGTACACGCTCGAGCGTAAACTTTCCCGCTCGAGCGTACTGTAAAAGTACTGGATGGGTGAAATCCCCGCTCGACGCCCGCTCGAGCTTGAGACAAGACTCTGCTCGAGCGCCCAATCCTCCGCTCGAGCGGACTGTAAAACAGTGCAGAGAGATGCTGGATGCTCGGATTCCACGCTCGAGCGGCACTTCCCCCGCTCGAGCGGAAGTGCAAAATCTGGAAAACCCAGATTGCACCTCCAAGCTCCAAAACCAAGTTCAAAAGCATCAAAACTCGACCTCTTGGGCTAAATTTCCAGAAAACACATGTAAACTCATAGTTAAACATGATTCAAAACTCAATTTGAGAAATCAAAGCCCAAGGGTGTTTTATTCAAACCCAATTTCAAACCATTTTCCAAGGACAATCCTCAAACATGACATGCATGATCTTTAAATCATTTTAAAGCTTCAATTTGATGCTCTAGGGAGCCAATTGATCCAAAAACATGTTGAAAACATGGACCATTACAAAATTATGAACATGCATGTGAGGAATTATGAACTACAACCTCAAAACTTCAATATATGTACATGCATGCAACAATCAAGCTTCAATTCAACATGTATGCACCAAAACATGGCTTAACTCTACAATTAAAGCATGAATTGTGCAAGAATGGATTCTAAGACAACAACAAGAAGATGATGATGTCCTACCTTAGTCTTGTGTTCAAGGTCTAGGAGCTCAAAGTAGCAATCAACACTTCAATTCCAAGCAAGATCAAGCAAATCTCTCAAGAACAACTCAACTCTCTCTCACTCTCTAGCTTGGGTCGGTGGAGGCAAGAAGAGGAGAAGAAAATGTTTGTTTGATCAATACGTGGAGTGTATACAAGGTTCAAGAGATAGTGGTCCACTAAGTGGCGGAACGGTAATTAACTCAAACTATGCGATTAATCGATATTTAATCTAATTTAATCATACCTAATCAATTTTCAGATAATTATACTATAAAATCACATTAATTCTAAGGATCATAGAACACTAATCGGTTTCGGATTCGGCCGCCGATATGGCCTTCAATTAGCAGTTTAAACATATAAGCATGAACAGATAATCATACAGTCAAACAGATAAAATGCAATTTAACTAACATATACTCAATCTCGGTTTCCAATTTCAGTCAGTCAGTTCAGTACTTTAATCAGTTCAATTATCAGTCATAATCAATTCAGTTTAATGGTAATCGCTGGTTATCGGTAATCAATCAGTCATTAGTCGGTAAACAGTATGAGGGTTGTTACAGGATTGGAGAGTGGAAAATTCTCAAAATTGCAAGCTTTTGGGGAAGAAAAAAGCCCTTGCGCCTAGTTTGGAGGGAAGGGGAGTTAAGTTATCTCGAAAAGATGGGAAGGAAGGTCAAATTGGAGGATCATATGCTAAAGGAGTGTGGTATAAAGGACCTGTGTTCAGAGTTGCCGCAGCTGTTCTAGCTCGGTCAAGCTCGACTGGTATAGCAGATATGGGTGATGACCAAGCCCTTAAGGAAGCACGGAAGACGATGAAGGTGGGAAAATCTCTGGGCATAAGTTTTAAAGGGAAGGAAAAAGAAGTATTACAAAGAATTGTGGAGATGGAAAAGAATGATGCGGAGGGGGTTGCTCAAAAGGATGAAGTTGTTCTAGTTTGAACAGTCTTCATGGGTGATATAGGTGTTCACTTTGGTGTTTCCAATGAAGTTATTGGCTTGGAATGTTAGGATGTTTGGAAGGACGGAGAAGAGAAGAAGAATCAGGGCATTACTTAAAGAGAGAAAAATTGATTGTGACTTCTTTCAAGAGACTAAGAAAGAAGGTATGTCAGATGATTTGGTGAGATCGATTTGCCATGTTGATGAAATGGAGTATATGTTTGTGGATGTGGAAGGTTCGGTTGGTGGTTTGTTGTGCGTTTGGAAGCCTTCTGTGTTTGCATTATCTCAATGTTGTGGCTCAAGAAGGTTCATCTTGCTATCAGGTACATTACTTCTGGATTTTAGATGTGTTTTGATTAATGTTTGTGCGCCAAATGATGCAGTAAGCAGGAGGCAAGTGTGGAAAGTTATTTCCAGCTTCAAATCAGGATTTCCAAATCCTTGGTGTGTGGGGGGTGACTTTAATGAGATTAGAAATGTAGGGAAAAGAAAAGGGTGTATAAGAAGGGATAGAGAGATGGTAGAATTTAATGAGTTTATTGAGGAGTTAGCTTTATATGATGTTCACATGCATGGAAGGCAATTCTCATGGAGTAACTCAAAAGATGAGGGTAGATGGAGTAGAATTGAGAGAGTTCTCCTAGCACCTGAGTAGATAAGAAAGTTTAAATTTAAGCTGTGGGGCCTTCCAAGGGGTGTGTCTGACCACTATCCCTTGATGTTGATGGAGGATGAAAGGGATTGGGGGCCAAAGCCGTTTAGGTTCTTACATGCATGGTCGTTACATCCTAAGTTTCTAGATGTGGTCAAGCAGTCATGGGAGGCTTCAAATGTCGCTAGGTGGGCTGGGTTTGTCATTGCAACAAAACTTAGATATCTCAAGTTGGAATTTAAGAAGTGGAATAATGAGGTATTTGGCAATGTTTCTTACTCACTCAAAGAAGCTGAGGTAGAGCTTCATGAGCTTGATCTATTGGCTGAGTCTACAGATTTGACAGAGGCTGAGATAGTCAGGCGAAAGGAGGTAAGGAAGGAGGTGTGGTCTCTAAGGAAGAGGGACGAGTGGTTATGGCTTCAAAAGTCTAGACTGGACTGGAGCTTGAAGGGGGATAAGAATACAAGGTATTTTCATACCATTGCATCTTGTAGGCAGAATCGAAATTTATTGAATTCAATTATAGTTAAAGTGGTACTCTATGAGGATCCCACTATGGTGAAACAGAAGGTGTTTAAGCATTTTAAAGGTCTGTTCACTGAAAATTGGAGGAATAGGCCAAAGTTGAAGGGTCAATTTAAATCTATAATCTGGAAGCAGCTTTTTCTGAAGATGAGGTGTGGGCTGCTATTAAGAGTTGTGATGGAAATAAGTCTCCTAGTCCTAATGGGTTCAACCTGATTTGCTTTCAGAAGTGCTGGGAAATTTTGAAATCTGATGTCCTTCAATTTTTCAAAGAATTTTATGAAAATGGGAAATTGGTGGCTGGTGTGAATAATTCTTTTATCACTTCGATCCCAAAAATTGAGTGCTTAACTAGTTTATTAGGTTTTAGACCAATTAGTCTTATTGGGTCTTTGTATAAGATTGTAGCTAAGGTTTTGTCACATAGAATCAAGAAGGTGATGCCTAGGGTGGTTGGAGAGGCACAGTCATCCTTTTTAGGAGGTAAAAATATTCTGGATGGTGTCTTCATTGCGAATGAGATTATTAATTGGTGGAATGGGAATCGGAGAAAAGGGTTGATACTCAAGTTGGATTTTCAGAAGGCGTATGATTCTGTCAATTGGGAGGGTTTGTTATCTATGATAGAAAAGTTTGGGTTTGGGGCAAGGTGGAGAGGTTGGATCAAGGAGTGTTTAGCATTGGCCAGAGTGTCTGTGTTAGTGAATGGCTCCCCTACGGCTGAGTTCATTCCTAAAAAAGGCCTAAGGCAAGGTGATCCGTTGTCTCCATTCCTTTTCAATTTGGTAGCTGAAGGTCTGAAAATGTTAATGGAAAGAGCCAGATCACTGAGGCTGGTTAGGGGAGCTGTGGTGGGTAAAAATGAAGCGATGGTCTCAAATCTCCAATTTGCAGATGATACAATAATTTTTTGTGAAGCTAACATGGAGGAGGTCATGGTATTTAAACGAATTTTGAGGTGTTTTGAACTATTTTCAGGGTTGAAGATTAATTTTCATAAGAGCTCCATATATGAAATTGGAGTGTCTGACGTTGAGGTGAAGGAGTTTGCTTCCAGACTTAACTATACAAGTCAGAAGCTTCCACTGAGGTATCTTGGTCTGCCTTTGGGGGCAAGTCCCAGGTTGAAGAAAACATGGAAACCAGTCATCGAAAAGTGCAGATCCAGATTAGCTTCTTGGAGGAGGCGATTTTTATCTTTTGGCGGGAGATTGACGCTTATAAAATTTGTGTTATCTAGTCTTCCTATCTATTACTTATCTATCTTTAAGCTTCATGTATCTATGGCTAAGGTAATAGAAAGGATTCAAGCAAACTTTCTCTGGGGAGGGTCTGAATTGAAGAGAAATGTCCACCTAGTCAGCTGGTTGGAAGTAGCCAAAAGTAAAGAGAATGAGGGGTTGGGTATTAGAAGAATCAAGGTGGTTAATGATTGCGTGTTGGCTAAATGGTGGTGGAGGTTCAGGGCTGAATCAAACACCTTGTGGAAAAGAATATTGTGTAGTAGGTATGGGTCAATGGGTAGGAATTGGCTGCCTCCTACTACTTTCACTAGTACTTATTGAAAAATCTGCGGTGAAATCATTAGCATAGGTCAATCAAATCCTCAGCTTTTGAGTGTTTTTATGGATAATAATTGGGTGGTGGTGGGTAATGGGAGTAAAATTCATTTTTGGACTGATTACTGGATGGGGCCATGTTGTGTTAAGAATGAATTTCCTTGGTTGTTCAGTCTATCAACAAAAAAGGAGGTGTCTCTGAGATTGGTGGTACAGAGGAATAAAGTCTCACCTAGGTGGAACTTCAGGTTTAGAAGAAGGTTATTAGGATGAGAGGCTGATGAACTAGGCAGATTGATTACCTTTTTAGATAAGAATTTGGTTGGCCTCTCTGATAAGGAGGATGGTCTTGGGTGGTTGGCATCTTCATCTGGCGAGTTCTGTCTCATCTCTGTATTCTTTGGTTGTGCCTTCATCTTCTCTAGTGGTAACAAAGTTCATTTGGAATAATTTTTCTCCTCCAAAGGTTCAATTTCTTGGTTGGCTAGCTTGGAAAGGGAGGCTAAAAACAACTTGTTTTTTTTGCAAAGGATTGGAGTGTTGGGGCTAGATGCCTCTACTATGTGTGTGTTTTGTAATGGTGAGCTTGAATCTGTATTTCATCTTCTCATCTGGTGCCTGTATGCTTGGAGAGTTGGTGTAATCTAATGCAGTGGTGGGGACTGACTTGGGTAATCCCACAAACAGTGGAAGGAATCCTTAATTGGTGGAGGGGCTTCAAGTGGAGAAATTATTTGAATATGATCTGGCAAATTATACCATTTGCGATATTGTGGTCTTTATGGAAATTTAGGAATGAGAAAGTATTTTGCGAAAGACAGATGCACTTGTAAGAGCTGTGATGGCTACTGGTCAGACTATGTTTGAGGTGAAAGGTGAATTTCTGGTGTTTTTTCTACTATTTTTGCTCTGTTGCTGATTTGTTTGCTGAGCAGTTTTGCTGTCATTGGATGCTGGAAGTCTTTTTTGACTCTTTGGATCAAGAGATGTATCAAGTGAGGTGTGATAGGGCTGCTAATGGATTGGAGTGAATCTAGTTGTTGTTAGTTGTTGTTGCTACTAATGGTTGTTGCTATTCTTGGTTTTGGGCTGGTGGTAATTGCCACTACAGAATTGTTTTGGTGCTGTGTTCTGAAGTTTTGGTGTTGTTTTCATATGCTTATTGTTTGTTTGTCTTGGTTTTGAAAACAATGGTTAGATTGGTGGGATGCTGCTGTGCTGTTTTGGTGGGGTTTTGTTATGTCATTTGTTGTTTTTTCTTAGCTTTGGTTGGTTTCTCACCAACTTTTTATGGTGTGCTAGCAAGGGATTGGGCAAGCATATCGGTACCAACCTAATAGGGATTGTTTGCGCCCATCTTTTTTCCCTTCTTGATATAATGAGTGCTTTGTTCATCAATAAAGGTTTTTTGGCTAATCAAAAACAAGAAGACCCTATTTTATCTTTTTTGAGTCTTTGTAATGATTTTTTCATATCTTAATGTATGAAAATAAATTTTAATGATTATATGTGTAATGAAACTTTTTGTATCTACTAAATAATAAAAAAATTATTGGTAACTTATTATTTTATCCTTAATTTTTAAAAATATATATATATATATAGGAGGGCCCATTTTCAAACTCCCACCTAAGGCCCCATACATAACGGGGTCGGCCCTGACAATTGGCTTGCTGTTGGAATATCAATCATAGTATTATTTGTGTTATTACATATTATCTCAATTTCCAATCTTAATTTTGGCATTGCAACTTTGAAGAGATTTAAATTTTCATTCAAGCAGTTTTTCAATTTTAGCCTGAGTAATTCCTTTATATATGTGATCATACCAATATCCAACATATGTACGACAAATCATATTTGCTCATCAACACCTTAATTCTCCAACTATATCTGTCTATTGAATTTTAAGAGTGAAACAAGTAATATATACAATCATGTTTAAAAGGAGCATAAATTGGAGAATAAAGCATATATATATAGTATACATAACCATTTTAAGAGCGACTGTTGTAAAGGACTCTCATATGAAAATACATAGACTTGATTTAAAGTATCATGGTTTAGCAATACAAAATAGCAATTTTCAAAGAAAATATTACTAAAAAAACTAATTAGCAATACAAGCTTTGTCCTGCTCTGCTAAATGAAAAACAAAAAAACAGAGATTTTGAACTTTTACTGCAACAGCATCAATTATACATTTCCTAACTAGGCTCTCTTTGTAAATAAAATTTGGCTCACCAGAAATTTGAAAATCCCTAGCTTGTTTGGTAAGAGGGTCGTACAAGAATGGGTATCTAGTCCATCCTAGAATTCTTCAGTTTCTTAGAATCAGAAGCTCATTGTTATTCCAAAAACCCAAGTCCACAAACCAGGATGAGGTTGCAGAGATAATTCAAGAGACCAAGATTCCTCAACCTTGTAGTCCTTCATCATCCACACTTCAAACCGCATATGGCCTTCCTCAAAGAAAGAACAAATAACCGCTAGCAAGTCCTTTAGCAAAATAAGGTTACAGTCCCTTCTTCTGATACAAGGAACCATCTTGAACGCATTGTACTTTCTTGGAAGTAGTGTCACTCGGAACACCCCCTCGCCCATGTCAAATGAAAGAACAGTCTCAACTTCATCTTCTTCAATGTTTAAATACAAGTGCCAATGAAAAACTCTATCGTTGGTGTACTTGCTACTAGGTTTGTAATAAGAAATGTGTAAATCTTGGAGTTGGTCAACATCGGGGAGGACTCTCCAAGAATCAGAATGTAAGGTATACAATTCGGCACAATTAAGCCAGCCTTCTTCAACCCAAAAAGATACAGCTTTAACCACCTTGTAATTTTTAGTACTTTTGAGATCAAAACTAAACCCTAGAATGCAAATATACACCGGGTTATATGGTGGGAAGTCAAAGTTAAACTTGGGGAGAATACTTAAAAAACCTTGTTGCAGGGTTCCACAGCGCAATAGTTGGTAGCCTATGAATTCTTGCTTGAATGAGGCAAGGTTTCCAGTATAGACAAAATATGCCATCACAAGGACCCAAAACTAAATCGGGTTTTTGGTCGAAACCAAAATTAAGATTCACAAATTGCAAGTTATATATACAATTAGGGAATACATGATAGTCACAGACAAAATACTAACGCAGTTGCACATTGGTTGCTCGTGCACATGCACTTTTACTTTTTCTTATTAACTGTGTTGCTTTGCCTCCCCATGAGTTGAGTTGTTTGGTGTACAATGATATAATTACTACTAATTCTTAATACAATCCCGCTAGACACCTTCTTTTTTCTTTTTTTTTTCCTTCTTCTTCCTCTGTGTTCCTATATCTCAAAAGCAGAACCTTTGGAAGTGCCAAAGCAGATCTCTCCTTCTTCCTACATCCCAAAAGCAGAACACTTGGAAGTGTCCTATATACACACATAGATCTGTTCTTCCTCTTCTTCTTTTTTTTCTTTTCTTCTTCCATAACTCAGAATCAAAAAAAAAAAGAAAAAAGAGATAGATGAAAGGAAATAGATAGAGCAGAGAGGAGAGGAAAAATAAATAAAAAAATCAAACAAGAAAAAAAAACAGAGGAAGAAGAAAGAAAGACAGAGGAAGAATGAGAGGAAGGAGAAGAACATATCTATATACACACAAATCTGTGTATACACACAAACGACGTCAGTCGGTGGAGGGTTTTGCGACCGATGGTCATAGCAGCGTTCGTGGTTTGCGACGGTGATTCCGGCTCTCTCTCTCCGTATCTGTTCCCTCTTCATTTTCTCTCTTTCTTCTCTCTTCCTTCCTCTTTCTTCTCTATCTTCTCTGTTTTAAAGAGAAAAGAGAGGGAAAAAAATGGCCAAAATGACATCGTTTTGAGATTCAAGCCACTCAAGCCTTCAAAATTTTGAGCTACGAAGCAATTTTCTTCTTAATATGTATTCCCCTTTCTATTAAAAATAAAATAAAATTAGGAAATACATGAAAGTCATCAAACCCAATAATGAGACCATGATTGTTACCATTCCACAGGCAGTATCGAGAGGATTTCAATAACTAGTTCTTTAGGAAGATACCAACTTTTCATTGTCATTGCCATTGACTAGCGCAACATTTGCCACACGATTGTTGAGACCTTTTTGATCCAAAAAACGAGAGATGTTAAGGGTTTGGACATTATCATTAAATAAAATTCACAAAATATAATATTTTAGTTATTTAATTTGATAAAAAAATGATATTTTATATATACTTACATTGAATTTAATGATTAAAATATCCTTTTTATGTCAACTTTTCTTAACAAAATTAAGTAAATGATTTTGAAGGAAAATAAATTAAAAATTAATATTTAAATTGATAAAATTAAAAATTTATTTAATTACAAGACTCAAATTATTATTATTAATTTTTCTTTTTTTTTTTTGTTGTTGTTGTTGTTGTTGTTGTTGTTGGTGGTGGTGGTGGTAATTGTCCCTTTCTTTTTTTTTTTTCTTTTACATGAGAAAGGTTAGTAAAATTAAGATGGTTCATCTTCCACAGCTTAGGAAGAAATCCTAACTGTACACGTTTTAAGTGATCGGACGACAAATGCGTTTCAATAGTGGCGGATGCGCGTTTTGCAAGTTTTTATTAAAAATAAGACTAATTATACTGTTTTTCTAAATTAAATTTTTTAGTTTTTGTATTTTTTTATTTTTAATAAAGTTTTTTTAATATTTATATTATTTTTTATTTTTTAGATACATTTAATTTAGATATATTTAAAAAAATATAATATAAAATTCACCAAATATAAAAATAATAATAATAATTCAGTACATTTTTTTATGTCATTATATTCAATAAATTTTTAAAAAAAATTTATATAAATTTTATCATTTTAAAGGATATCAAAATTAAATGAATTAAAAAAAATTGATTAAAATATTTTTAAAAATTACTAAAATTATAAAAATAAAAATTGAAAACTCAAAAAGCTACTTTTAAAAACTCCAAATTAAACAGAATATAGTTTATTATAATTAAAAATAGTTTTAAGTCTTTTTTAAAAATAAAATAAAAAAATGATGTAAAAGTCTATTTCAAAAGATGGTGCCCACGTACCCATTGTTTCTGAAACTCTCTCTACCTATCTCATCTTCTCTCTCAACATTGATTGTCATAAACTATCTCATTATTTTTCATGAAAAAATTAATTTATAAATAAAATTCATATTAATTCATTAGGGTATAGGATTTACCCAAGTCCCAAGCAACCATCAAGTATTAAGCATAAAGCACTAGCCACTAGCCACTAGCCACTAAGAGCATCTCCAGCAGCTTGGCTATTCTTTCCTTTTAGCCATAGAAGCGAGCTTGGAAGGGTAAAACATTGCTCCAGCAGACTCGCTCAAGGATCGCTACAATGGTGGTGAGCTACAGTACCTCGCCAGGACAAGCGAGGTACTGTTCATGCACCTTTTAATTTTTTATTTATTTTTGGCTCCTGAACTTTGTTTTTGGCGGTAAAATTAATGTCATTCTGTTAATGCCATTCTGTTATTAGTATAATTTTGATAGATAACAGAAAATATTGATCAATCTTCAATGGGTTCAGAAAATATTGATGAAACAGAGAAGAAAATTTATACAGACTATTTTCTTTCTTTGTTTCTGGCTAATAGTAAAAAGTATTCATGAAAAATCAAAGATTACATCTTGCATATATTTGAAATTGTTGAATTTGGTTTAGTATTTGATGTTTCTTCGGATTTGGATAACATAGAACACAATTTAATGCTGTTGCACAATGGCCTGTCAACTGTTTGATAAAATGCTTATAAGAAACTTAGGCTACTAAAATGAAGTGAGTGATACTATATAACTGTTGATTAGTGGGTTCAAAGATTGATTTGAAATAGCTAACCTTTCTATGTCGCGACATGTAACTGGACCAAAGCATTACTGGTCAATCGATTTTGTTGCTTCTGGTGTTCTAAACGTTAATGTCATGGAGACAATTTCGAATATATGATGGCTTTGTGGTTGCTAGTATTTTATATCTGTTGTAGGCGTTGAATCAATTTGTTGCTAGAACATTAGAAGAAAAGGAAAAAAAGAGAAAAAATAGTGTTATAGTTCATATTTTGTGTTTGGTCACATTGGTGCAATATATTCCTGAACAGGTGAATATATGGGTTCAGAGATTGAAATTGTTGAGGAGAGATTGAAGTCTTTCCTTGGTCAACTCCAAACGGAATGTGGCATCCTTGATAGAAGTTTCCTTGGATCATTTGGGTTCTGTGACATATAAGGTTAATGATCATTTGAGAATTTTTTGGGCTTTTGCACCTACTTTTTCTTTGTAGATTATGCTGAAACTCAGCTCAAGAAATTGTGGTTGCAGAGATAAGTTTGGATTTATATGTTTACATCATTATTATTCAACATCACTGAAATAATTTAGAGGTGATGAACGCCAGTTAATAATTTACTTAAACTACAAGTAGATGGTTATTCACATGAATATGAGTAGATGGTTAATTACGTGAATTTGAGCTCTGTTATTCTTTTATTGTTATTTTTATTTATTAAAATTTTAAGTGTGATAATGGGTTGTGTAATGTGACAATAAAATATATAATGTTCCATACATTTTTATATTAAAGTGGTTTTAAATTTTTTTATTCCGTTCGGTTAAAATAATTAGCACAAGGAAGACCACATGTGGCAATCGAGCTGCAGGTTCATCACAAGAGTGTACAGCAATAGCATGCAATTAATTCTCTTGTAATAAACTCATTAGTCAGTTAGATATTAGTTAGACATGTGTTTGTATATAATAGTTGTTAATCAAAATAATAAATCAATTCTGTTTTTCAATCATTGATCAACTTTGTTAGATTCTCTCTTTACTCTTCTCTTTCTCGTTTATACATATTATTTTAATTATAACTCAAGAATTTTTTGATTATACATTATTTGGTGGTTTTATATCATAAATATATCTCATGTTTTGCCTCTATGATGTCAGATAGGATAATTGAAATTTCCCAACTTCACAAGAACCATCATAGACTTAGATACAATACGTAATATGCTTATTGCTTTAAATATGTAATATGCTTATTGCCCTTGGCACAAATAAAGGATTTTTTTAAATGCGTTGTCTATGCATTTTCGTCTGTAATTAATTTTTATTTAGCATGTTTCAACATTGTTACAAATGTTTGACTCTTCAGGTTGTCATCAGAAAATGCTACCACCTATTTTGCAATCCGTGCATTCAAAGGATTATAGAATCACACCATCGCAAGTGCCCAGTTTGTGCTGCCAGTTTCGGTGCAAATGATGTCAAACCTGTTTACATCTGACTGGAAACTTGAGAAACTGCCTATTGATGAGACTTACTCCCCCAGAGGTGCCCATGATGCAGGACTCGGGGTGTCAATGCCCACAGGTTCACATGTATTATTAAATTAGAGGTTGAGATGAAGAAACATTGACATGAAACAGTGGAAGTTTCTGTTGCTTTCCCATTCAACCTTGTGCAAATTGGGCTGGGTTTGTGGGTCCTAGTTTTAGGTTATTGATTTCACATAGTTTGTCAAGTTTAGTGTAATTATGTAGTCTGAAATTTTCATTGACTATTGAGCAACTGGATTATTTCCATTTATTATTTGCAGTTTTTTTTTCTAAATTAGTCCAGTGCTAGTCCATGGAAGTAGGGCCATCATGTCAGTGAGGGTTTGAATTGTCTCAAATTTGGAAAGGTTATAGTTGTTCTTTCTACAGTATGATTGAATATTAACAGTTTGTCATTATCTTTTAATTTGTTGCCTGCACTATTGATAGTGTTTTTTGATTTCCAACTATCCTTATTATTAATTTCTGGTTTGTTTAGTATCATTTCGGTATATTTGCTTCCTTTTTGTCCTCCCCCTCCCCACTTGTCTATTTCTGATTTTCTGTATCTGTTTCTTCAATTCACTTTGCTGCCTTTAACTGCCAGGTCACAAAAGCCATTAACTAAATCAGATGAGAGAAGTTTGAGGAATCCTCTTGGGGTAGACAGAGATGCTACCAAAAGGCAAAAACTAGAGAATGGTTAATTGTGTAAGGTAAATTTGATGTATTTACCCATATTTTGGTGGACTTGAGTCTTGATGTATGCATTATGAATGTAGAATCTGTATGAAAACCAATATCTTTTTGTCAATGTATTCATGTGTTAATAATTAAATACATCACACACATGTTATACCAATTACCTTGGTATTAATCTGGTTTGGAAATTGTGTGTGCATCATTTACTTTCTAGAAGCCAGACTGAACTTGAAAGCTGAAGCCTGAAACTATTTTGACAAGTTTTAAGTGAATTTTAAGGTTTACTTCTAATGACTTTCCATTTAGAGTAGAATAACATATGGAAATGGGAAGAAGATAAGAGTGGAAATATAATTAAAGTGAAAACCATATAATTAAAGTGAAAACCATAGAATTAAAATGATAACCATATAATTAAAAGACATATAGAATTATAAAATTACACATAAATTAAAAGCATATACTGATTACATTCAAAACTAATAGCATACTACATAAAATGAAACTTCAAATTCAAAACTTTTACAACTCGCTGTGTAATTGCCACAAGTGTTCGACAAGGTCCGATTGGAGATGAGAATGTGTTTGCCTATCTCTAATGTTATGATGGCATTGAATGAATTCCATAAGTTCAGTAGTTCTCTCCTGTAACATTGTTACATGGGGACTGTCATCGATTTGATCATAATTGAAATCTTTTACTCCATTGTCATCCCGCTCATCTTCAATGATCATATTATGTAGAATTATGCACGCCTTCATAATATATTTAAGTATTTTAGTATTCCAAAAACGTGCTGGTCGACGCACAATTGCAAATCGTGCTTGAAGCACTCCAAATGCACGTTCTACATCTTTTCTTGTCGCCTCTTGAGCTGCAGCAAAAAGTTTTTTCTTATTTCCTTGAGGAGAAGGAATTGTTTTCACAAATGTTGACCATTGTGGATATATACCATCGGCGAGATAGTATCCCATTGTATATTCATTACCATTGATGGTGTAATTGACTGCAGGAGCACGCCCTTGAGCAAGTTCGGTAAATACAAAAGACCTTTCTAGCACGTTGATATCATTATGAGACCCAGGTAATCCAAAAAATGCATGCCAAATCCAAAGATCATATGATGCAACAGCTTCCAAAATAATTGTTGGTTCATGAATGTGACCAGTATACATACCTTTCAACGCAGTCGGACAATTTTTCCATTTCCAATGCATACAATCAATGCTCCCCAGCATTCCAGGAAATCCACGACTTTCACCAACCGCTAGTAGTTTAGCGATGTCATTGCTGTTTGGTGACCTCAAATACTCATTAGAAAAAATATCAACAACTGCTTTAACAAAATATTTTAAGCTTTCTATTGCAGTGCTTTCTCCAATTCTCACATATTCATCCATAAAATCAGCGGCTACTCCATAAGCAAGCATCCTAAGTGCAACAGTTATCTTCTGAAGAGAAGACAAACCAAGCTTTCCAGCACAATTTCTTTTTTGAAGAAAGTATGGATCGTGCGCTTCTACTGCAGCTTGAATTCGAAGAAAAAGTGAACGCTTCATCCGAAACCTCCTTCGAAATAGCTCAGGAGGATATACAGGCGATTCAGCAAAATAGTCGAGAAAAAGCCTTTCATGACCTTGAATATGATCACGATGAATGACTTTACGACCTCGAACAGAACCACGACGTGAGCTTGATCCTATTTCACTATCTAGTAGTTCTTTATCCATAGTAATAGCTTTGAGCATCTCCAAATCATCATCAGATTCGGAGAAGTCAGAGTCATTTACAAGCATATCATAAAGAGAATTGGAAGCCATAGAGAGAGATATGGAAGTTTGGATGAAGTAGAAAATTGAGTTGAGGATAAGATCAAATGATAGGGAATGTCTTATTTATAATAGAAAAGTATAAAAATATGACCGTTGCAAAATATGACCGTTGGAAAAATATGACCGTTGTAAAAATATGACCGTTACAAAAATATGACCGTTGAAAAAATATGACCATTTGAAAAATACGATAGTAGAAAAATGTAACTTTCACAAAAATATAATTATATTTAGAAGAATGAAAAAAATAATAATTTGAAAGAAGTTAGTTTTTTTTTTTTTAGATTGGAAAGAAGGTAGTTAAAGTATAAGAATATTTTAATAGAAGATAGCTAAAGTAGATAGCCTTGTTGGAGTGTATATTAAAAAAATGACTAGCTAAAATAGTAAAGTAAAATTTTGAATAGCTATTTTAACTAGCCTTGCTGGAGATGCTCTAAGAACCAAGCACTAATCACGGAGCACAACTGCACTGCAATTTGATTTTCATATTCACAGAGATGAGAAATTAAATTTAATAAAAATATTTTTGGAACTTAGATAAGGTTAAATATTAGAACGGTGAATATTACAATGGTGATTGAGTGGTAAATATGAGAGGTTTTTACTAAAGCATAATTTGAGAAGTACAAAATGTACGCAATCTTACCTCAATGATGTTAATCGGCAAATTTTACGATTAGGTCAAGCCTCCCTTATTTTATTAGATTAAAGGAAAATGTTTGGTAGCTCAAATTGTTCAAATTTGTCAAAACGACATCGTTTTACAGTCAAAACGACGTCGTTTTGAGTGATTTGAGCTACAAAATTTTAAACTACCTAACATTACTCGAGATTAAATATACTCTATTATTTATTTTCTCCAAATGTGATATGGGGACAACTTATATATAAAATTTTTAAAGCTATTAGCTTAGTCAAAATTCTTACACCTCACCAGGAGGTCAAATATTTGATTCTCTTTCCCAAACTACCACCTCTGATTTAGAAATAATAATAAAAAAAAGAATATTGAATCTAATTTTCTTCAAAGAGCCCACAAATGCCAAAGCTAGGGGTGAGCATGGTCCGGATTGGATCGGATTGGGGTAAAACTAGGATCAATCCGTTATTTACGGTTCCTGAAAAATTGGAACCAATCCAATCCGTTTAAATCATGGAACCAATCCGAACCAATCCATTTAAATACGGATTGGATTGGTTTAGGACCACGGATTCACATAATTAAATAACAAAAATATATATATATATATAACACTTAAATTTCATAAAAATATAAACATAACGCTATATTAGTTCCATAATAGCAACATGTTTTTCTATAATAACGACATACTGTTCTAGAATTTAAACAACCATAAGAAAACTGGTTTCACCATAACTATTTAGACCATTGCAAATTAAAACTTAAAACTAACAAACAAAAGTAATAAAATAAGATATTATACGGTTTTAGGTTTGAGTTTACATTTTACATAGAATAAGAGAAGATACTATAAGGGAGGATGTGTAATAAACATATAGACTATTTGTATACGGTCCGGATCGGTTCTAATCCGGAACCGTGGGATTCAATCCAGAACCAATCCGTGAACTACGGATTTTTAATTCTTCAATCCGGAACCGAACCGCGGATTCAAAAAACCAATCCAAACCTATCGGATTGGACTGGACTGGATCGGATTACGGATTTCACGGATTCCTTGCTCAGCCCTAGCCAAAGCATTGTATCCTTCAAAAATGATCTGATTAAACCTTCTATATCCTCACAGGTAGGATGAATAAGATGCAACAATTTGAAAGAGTAACTTCTGGTATGTCTTAAGAAAAAAAACAATACAAGTTTTATTATTTGCTTATATATTAAACGCACACTTATGGGTTATTTCAGGTGTTTTAAATAAGTGTACTTTTTGTCTTTTTGAATTAAAAGTTGAGAAAAAAAAAAGATAGATGTTTGGGTTAACTTTTTGTCTTTTTACGAAAAAATGTGTAATAAAAAATTATATAAATAAAATGTATAGAGGAAGAAAGTTGAGTAGGTTGTACAGCTGCCCTGCTGGGGGCAGCGTGTCTTACACAGCAAATTATTGTCTCTTTCGGGGCAAAGTGTTTAGACAGTGATGGTCGGTCCGTGGGGGCCACCACGGGTCCCATTTTAATAATCTGAACCATTTAATATGTACAACTCGTCGAGTATTTTATGCTTGTAAAAAATCACGTTGATCGGATATCGAAAGCTATATGATTAGATTTTTTTTTTTCAACAATTAATTATCACACCATCCATTTTGTTTATATAAAACTGATTTGATCATATAGTTAACGATATCCGATCAACGTGATTTTTTTTAAATATATATTAATCAACGAGTTCTACATATTAACGGTTCAGATTATCAAAATGGAATCTTTAGTGGGCCCCCAAGTGCCCAACATTACCATCAAACTTTATGGCTTTACATATGTAATTTTTTTTTCCCCCAAAAAGTGTATGACCTGCCTTCCTGCTGGGGCAGTACAGTTGACAGTGTAATTCAAACTTTTGTATTACAAAAATGTATAAAATATTTTTTTAATATTTTTTTATTTGTGAATAGTAATAACTATTTTACTCTGTGTAACTTTTTAATTTTTTGAATTTTTTAGGACTTGCCAAACCTGGCCTTAATTGAATATACAGAATGATAGAATTAGTAATATGACACATAAAAAATTTAGGGTGAATTATAGCCATAATCCCTCAAGTTTGACACCTACTTCATTTTAGTTCTTATAGTTTTAATTGTAACAATTATATCCTTCAACTTTAATTCCAAATCAATTTAGTCCCGGAAAGAAATATAGAAATAAACTATTAACTCAAAAGTTCTATTAATTACTATAAGACCCTATTCCTTTACTAGTATACTTATAAAATCATTGTAAAATTGCGTGTGTTTAGAATAGCATTTAGGTTGATTAAATTTTTCCCTACAATATTTACATAACTGATTATTTTATTTTATTTTTAATATAGCGTTCTAGCGACTATTACTAAATCATTATTTTTATTTGGAAGTTTTAATGCGGTAAAATTTTACATTGATCTTTTAAGAATTTTACTAATAGAGTATTGACTATGTTCAGTCAAACCCTTTTAATATTGTTATTATTTTTGAAGCATAATAGTCCTAAAAATCAGAAACTTAGACATATAGACATGATAATAGACAAAATTATTGTTAATGTTATATGAGTGTGCATCGACACTTTTATATTAAAAATTTGTTATTAGACCGTAATTAGTTGCTCAAACAAATTGGAAATTACTAGCAACCTCGCAAATTTTTGCAACATTTAGATGCTGGTACTGCTATTAATATAGAATGTACTAGAAGAAGAGTTGAAAAAATAATTGAAGAAATCTTTTTTATGAAGCAAATGGGAAATTATTAAATATTTTCGGAATAACATGTATTTGTACTTCTTAACTAATCATCATTTAATATTCTTTCTTATATTCCCGATCATCCAACACAATATCCCACTTATCCATCTTTTCCACCAATTATAATACTATGATATACCACATATCCATACTCCGAGATTACTGAATAATTATCCCAAACAAATAGATATAATATCTAGTGTGTGATAAAAACAAAAAAAAGAAGGTATTTTTATAATATAACAAAACTTAAGAGGCGTGAATATTGTTAATGTAAAATGTAAATTGTGTAAATTACCACACCACCAACTCCACCTACCATCTCCACTACCACACACTCCACCTACCACCTCCACTTCACTCCACCTACCACCTACACCTACTACCACATTTTCTTCTATATATAGGAATTGTAAATATAGCAACATATCAATCAATCAAATAATACATAATTCATTCTCTCTATTTCATCAAATTTAACTTGGTATCAGAGCAGGTTTAGAATCTAGTATTTTTTGCTTCCCCGGCGGGCGGCAACCTCACCTTAGCCGCCCGCCGGACCTCAACCTAGTCTGCTTGTTTTTTCTACACATACCTTCTTCCATAATTAAGCTCTTCTCTGCCTTTACAATGTCTGCCAATGAAGACCAAGCTTTTCCAGACCCATCCTCCACACAGACCATCTCATATACACAAGAGATGCTTGATATATCTCTCTCTCTCTGTATAAAAAAAAAAAAAAAAAAAAAAAAAAAAAACTTCAGCCGTAGATTATGGAGATGGAGAGCCGTAGACCGGCGAACCGGTCGCCACTGACCCGGCTCAACATGTTCATGGCGAAGAACAGAGTCGGAAAACGGTTCAAACTGGCCGAACGGAACACTACCTTCACGACGGAGCTCCGCGCCGGCACCGCCACCTTCCTCACCATGGCCTACATCCTCGCCGTCAACGCCTCCATCCTCTCCGACTCCGGCGCCACCTGCTCCGTCTCCGACTGCATCCCCCTCTGCTCCGACTCCACCGTCTCCGCCGCCAAAAGCATCATGGTTCATCTGCCCACCATTAGGAAGCAAGTTTGGCGGCAAATTATAAACCGGCATCGAAGACGGGTCCACCAACCCACCTTGCTGCGGCCCTCCACCACCACTTCCAATCCCGGGCGGCGATCCACCACCACCACCTGCAAGCTGGCCTCCTCCGCCACCGCTACCTCCCTCTTCTTCCTCCTCCAGCGGCAGCCTCTCATACGTAGCATTCGAAAACGTCGCTGCAATCCCCAAATCTCGACCCGGCCGTGCAAGACCATGACTGTACCGGGAGCTGAGGTTCTGCCTCGAGGCCGCCGTGTCGCCACTTCAATTGCTCCTTCTCTGGGTTCATCGCTGTGTTCTCTTTCTTCCTCTTCCTCTCGAGGGTGTTTCAACTTCTGACAGACAGCATACATTGGGAGCTGAATACATACACACATGCATACTCCCTTTCTCGGCAGTTTTGGGTTAGCGCATTCCCACACCCACAGTTTACCGAGAGAGCCCACTCAACTTTCTTTTTCTTTTTTATTATTTTACTCCCTCTTCTAAACAGCACACGAAACACAAACACTTTACACCCACTTCTTTTTCTTTTTATTACTTTGTTTATTTATTTATTTCTTCTTCTTATTATTATTTTTTTTTTATCTCTTCCTCCTTTTTATTTTTAAAACATGCCACGGTAGTGCAACCACTTTACAACCACTCCTTTTTATTTTTACTCCTTTGTTTATTTATTTATTTATTATTATTATTATTTTTTTTTCTTATCTCTTTCTCCTTTTTTTTATTTTTACTCCTCTTTTCGTTTCTTTTTATTTTCCTATTCTCTACTGATTTGAATATCACCTTTCTTTTTTTTTTATTCCTTTACCATTCCAAAAAAAAAAACAAAAAAAAAAAAAAAAAACAACAGCCGAAAACGACTTGCACACCAACCTCTCCTTTTATTCATGTCGGGGCTCACCCCGTTCACCATTTTACATCAAAAAAAAAAAAAAAAACAAAACAAAAAAAAAAAAAAACAACAACAACAACAACAAAAACAACAAAAACACATCCACAGGCGGGATTTTTTTTTTTTTTTTTTTTTTTTTTTTTCTTATCTACTCTGCCGCCGGTCTCTTCTTCTTGCCTCCGTCCTGGGCGGCCCTTGCCGGTGTTGCCTCCGTGTTTCCCACTCCACTGGGCATCATCACTACGCCCTGCTCCTCTACTGCAACATATGGCGGCCCTCCAAATCGGAACATCACGGTGGCCTTCCGCTTCAGCTCCTTGTTTTCTGCCCTTAGCACGCTTATCTCTGCTCGCGCATCCTTATACATGCGTTGGAGCAGAGCCAGCTGGGAGTTTAACTGTTGCACCTCATTTGTCCTACTCTGCAGCCGGTGCGACAGATTTGTAACCGCCGTCATGGACTCCACACATGTCTTCAACGTATACTGATTGGCCTCCACATCCGACTGCACCGCCATTTTTTGCTCCACAGACCGCATCGGAAAGTTCAGCGGAGCAAACCCAGCAGTGTTTGGTTGCGGTTCACTGGCCACCGCACCAGTTCTCTCTCCTGTGGACTCGTTGAGGTCGGGAAAGAGGGTGAGCAGCCCGCGGGACGACGAAGCCATTTTCTGGGCAACAGCAACAGAGTGTTACAGACTATCTCTCTCAGCAAAACGACCTCTCTTTCTCAGCAAAATGAAGAATTTTTCAGAGGTTTCTCTCAGTTTTTCTGTCTCAGTTTCTGCCTCCTCCGCTTCGGTTTATAAAGACCATGACACAGAGACAACCACGCGCATCGCGCGCCTTTTGACGCCGACAACCTGGCACGCCTTTTCATGGCACGCCTTTTGATGCATATGGCACGCCTTTTGATGGCACGCCTTTTGAGGGTGCGGGCACACCTTTTGAGGGCACGACTTTTGAGGGCTCGATATCTACATCCATGTATATTTTTTGGGCAGCCTATATACACACTCATACAGTGTCTTCTACACCGGTCAGCTTTATCAATCCCTTTGTTTCAACCTCAAATAGGTTTCTATCTTTACACCTATTTGAGTTTGAGGGGGGGTTATACACAGTATCCTGTATAAGTCGCTCATGGCGCACTGTGCACCACCACAATCTCTGCTACAACGGTCCGACATGACCCCATAAACTGTCTTCAACAACGGTCTGACACGACCACACAGTGTCTGCTACAATCGGTCCGACATGACCCCATAAACTGTCCCGACATTGATTCCGGTCAGCTCCTACATTGGTCCGACATGACCCCATAAACTGTCTTCTACAACGGTCTGACACGACCACACAGTGTCTGCTACAACGGTCCGACATGACCCCGTAAACTGTCCTGCTACATCGGTCCGACATGACCCCGTAAACTGTCTTCTACATCGGTCCGATATGACCCCATAAACTGTCTTCTCCAACGGTCCGACATGACCCCATAAACTGTCTTCTACATCGGTCTGACACGACCACACAGTGTCTGCTACAACGGTCCGACATGACCCCGTAAACTGTCTGCTACAACGGTCCGACACGACCATACAGTGTCTCCTATCCCATTTTTAATTGTCAGCTTATTTTTCTGTTTTGTTACTCTCTCCAAACTCAAGTTGGCTAGTACCTATCCTCCTTGAGTTTGAGGGGGGCTGTTAATGTAAAATGTAAATTGTGTAAATTACCACACCACCAACTCCACCTACCATCTCCACTACCACACACTCCACCTACCACCTCCACTTCACTCCACCTACCACCTACACCTACTACCACATTTTCTTCTATATATAGGAATTGTAAATATAGCAACATATCAATCAATCAAATAATACATAATTCATTCTCTCTATTTCATCAAATTTAACTAATATAATAATTAGAACCTTAGGGTTAACATTGAAAAGCCAAAAGGAACAAAGTGGAACAAGATCAGAAATATAAGGACCAAATTGATGAAATTCAAAGTAAAAGGACCAAACTGAAACTTAGAGAAAACTAGGAGGACCTTTGATGTAATTAGCCCAAATATTGAATACATAACTTTTCATATTTACATCTATATTGTGTTTCTCCATTTGAGGTAGCTGAAAAATGGTTTCTCTGGAACAGGTATCCACTTCACAAGCCAACCAATCGGCCAAGATACTGCAGCAAAGCCAATACATACTCCCCACTGCCACAAATTCAACCTCTCTGTACTTGCGAATTTCTTCAAGAATTCAACCATCACCACTTGAAGAACAATGGTAATCCCAATGATCGCCAAAAACAACTTGCTCTTATGTATTCCCTCGAAGACATTCCTCTTCTCGAGTTTTCTTGCATTGAATTTGTTGAAAACTTGGCAAAGCACGAAAGTATTGAAGATCAGTGTGTCGTTGACATTCATATTCACTCCAAAGATTGATTTGCCTCTGAATTGTAAGGTCAGTAGCACGACTATCTGGTATAATGCTTGAGCTAGCAGGTTCCTCCACATAATGTTGGTGATGAGTGGCATAAACCGTCTCAAGGGTGGTTTCTCCATGAGTTCCTTTGAAGGCTTCTCTGTGGCTAGAGCTAATGCACCCAAGGTGTCCATGATCAAATTCACCCACAATAACTGGACCACTGTAAGTGGGACTTGACCAGCTGAAACTGCTGCGACAAAGTAGATGACAAGGGCAGCAACATTCACAGTGAGCTGGAATTGAATGAATTTTTGGATGTTGTTGTATATGCATCTTCCCCACTTCAAGACCGTGACTACAGAACCAAAGTGATCGTCCAAAATGACAATGTCTGAGCTTTCTTTCGCCACTTCAGTCCCCTGAATCCCCATAGAAAGACCTATATCTGCTTCCTTCAATGCCAGTGCATCATTCATGCCATGACCAGTAACTGCCACAACATGGCCTCTCTGCTTCAAGCATTGAACCATGAGAAGTTTATCGAATGGGGAAGATCTTGCCATCACACAGATTTTATCAACTTTACATAATCGCTCCTCTGCTGTGTAATTGCGAAATTCCTCACCTTCTACCACTGCTCCACTATTAATATCCTGATTAGGCCTAAGTATCCCACATTCAGTGGCTATAGCTCTAGCAGTGAAAACATTGTCGCCAGTGATCACTTTGATGTTCACTCCACTATAATGTAATTCTTTCACATGGCTTTTCACACAGGGTCGGTGTAGATCCTTTATACCTACCAACGCCAAAAGGGTCAAGCAATTATCCATAATATTTCCTTGTGCTCCTTCATCTTCAATATCACTTTCTAGAACTTGCTTATGTGCAAAAGCAATGCATCGGAGACCACTATTGGCCATACCTTGAATTATTTGATCAATTTCATGCCTTTCATCATCATCATCATCCAAGGCCTTGATGTGTCCAGAGATATCATAATAATGGGAACACATTGAGAGTACGATCTCTGCAGCCCCTTTCCAGTGCACGTGGATCGTATTGTCAACCATCTTCCTTATTGAAATGCCACTTCTTTTCGTTGTTGAATTGAAGGGTTCAACATGGAGAATTGTATAATTCTGCTTCAGTTCTTCCAAATCCATGTTTAGTTCCTGGACAGCCCAAGAAAGAATTGCCTTTTCGATGGGCTCACCAGAGAACTCAAATTCAGACCCTGAATGGGAATCGGAAAAAGTGTCTGTGGTATTCAGACCGATACCTTGGTAAAGCAATTCACGAACACTATCTGCAATTGGAGTGGAAACCCTTTCGTCCATGGATTCCTGGCCAAGCCAGAACCTCGTCAATTTCATCCGGTTGAGTGTGAGGATGCCCGTTGTTTCCGTACATATGTTGGTTACAGTACCCATTGTCTCACAAACAGAGGGGTTCCGTACCATGACCTTACAAGCCATAATTCTCCTCATTGTATAACAAAGAGTAAGTGTGGTAAACAACGGCAAGCCTTTGGGAATTGTAACTATAATAGTTACTGCAACAACCATACGTCGCACCACAGATGTGATTGCATTATGAAATTTAGTCTTGCCAGTGCGAAACTCGATAGTTCCGGCCTCATTTATTGTATGTCCTGTGAAGTAGAAAGTCAAGAAGATCGTGAGAACTAGGACAAAAAATGTCAAATTAATGAATTCTATTATTGAGGTTAATGCGGTGAGCCGAGCATATAAAGGCGTCTGCAGGTTGGAGTGATGAACGATTGTGCTCATCATCTCACCCCGTGTGCTGTTCATGCCAACGGAGGTGACAAGCATTCGACCAAAGCCATCAATAACCGTGGTGCCGGATAACAAGAATGGATTTTGTTGATTAACTTCTTCTGCGTGTTCACTTTGGCCTATCACGCTCGATTCATTAACTTGCAGCGAGTGCCCATCAATGAACAAACCATCAGCTGGAACCCGGTCTCCAATCTGCAAGAAAACAACATCCCCAACAACAATTTCGAAAATCGGAACCTGTTGCCTCCTTCCATTTCTCACAACATGAACTGGAATGTTGGTATTGCTTGTTTTGGATAACTTCACGAAGAGCCTTTCCTGCCAAAACGAACTTGTTGCTGAGACTAGCACCAAAAGAATGGCAGCACCAACTATGGATACTCCGTCGTACCACGATTCTTTTTGCCCGAGCTTTTCTTTTATGTCAAGGCCAAGGGAAAGATCTGCGCATATAAAAAGGGTTAGAATTCTGCAATTTTTCAAAGCCTCCCAAACAAAACGCCAGAATTGTTTTGTAGGTGGCTTGGGATACATGTTTCTGCCAAAAGCTTCGCGTCGATGTGAAATATCTTGGTCCTCATCTCCTCCATATATCCCAGTCCCCAAATTGGTTCTGAGAGCATTAGCTACACCCGCAATTCCTTCATATTCAACAAGAAGCTGGTTGAGATTTTTCTGCTTGACAAGTTGTATGAGGCTTGAGGGATCGAAGTTGGAGAAACTGGGTTGTGGTTCGACAACATCAATGGCCAAGTTGTTAAGTGGAACAAGGGAGATGCTCCCGTGTGGCTGTTCAAGTTCAACAACTACTCTGTCAGTTGGAACAGGGGAGGAGGAGGCAGTGCGATTGTGTGGTTCTTCAACGCTGCCGCCACCATCAGTGACAACGGCAACTCTATTGTTGGTTGGAACAATATTTGAGACATTGCTTTCATATGGATTTGGTTTAACAATCGAACGGCTTACGACTCTGTTGGATGGAATGTAAGATGTAATATGAGAAACCTTGCTGTTACTCCTTGTAGAAAAGGGCATATGCCATCCCTCTTTGTTGGGCGAATCCAGTTCAGACACGGAAGCTTGTGATGTTGTAGCCATGGAGAATTGTATCAGAAGCAGCAAGATGCAAGTAATTCAAGCAAAACTTGGAGCGTGCATTTTACCCCCCTTCAACTAATGCTTGGTTATCATTTTTCAAAAACACTTTTCAGAAAATTTTATTTCTTTATTTTTCATGTATTTTTTTTTACTGAATTTTTTTAATATTTTGAGAGATTTTTTTAATTTTTAAACATACCTAACATACATATATCTAAAAAGTAAAAAAAAAAAATTGAAAAAAACTTTTTAAAAATTCACTAAATATTAAAAATACAAAAAAAATACAAGAATTCAGTATATTTTTTATATTTTTATGCATTTATTAATTTTTAAAAATATTTTTTCATTAATTTTTTTACTTTTGTAGATACATCTAAGTAAGGTACATCTAAAAAAGTAAAAAAAAATATTTAAAATTTTAAAAATATTCACTAAAAACAAAAAAAAAACACGAAAACTAAAAAACTCAATTTTCAAAAAATTTAATTCAAAAAATTCAAACCAAACACACACAACACGTGGAAGCTAGTGATTAGTGGAAAAGGAAAAAAAATAAATTGGCCAATCAAAAAGAAAGAGGGTCATAGGAATGTCTCCTTGTGGGGATCCAAGTCATTTTTCTTTTTTTAATTTGAGAAGTGTTAAATTTAGTATATTTTTTGATTTTTTTATTAAAAAATACGAAATATGAATTGAATTTGAAGTAATATGATAGAGAAATGAAGTGATTCAAATAAAATAATTGTAATCCAAATAATGCTAAAATAGCATGTGCATTTTATGACTTTTTAGTTAAAAAAGTAGAAGAAAAAAAAAAGTATGTTTGTAATAAATTTTTGACTTTTTACAAAAAAGATTTGTAATAAAATATTGTAGTAAAATCAAAATGATCATTTTATCCTTTTAACTTTTGGGGGATGCACCAATAAATCCCAAATTAATAACTTATGCACTATTTAGTCCTAAAAATTTTCTTATAGACTGAAAGGTTCCATTACAATGTTAATAACATCAGATACAATGTTAGTAACATCAGAGTCATTACAAACATTAGATTTCAAATATCTAATGTTCATTAAATTTCAATAATGTTTGAAAATATAGGATGAAAAACATCTAATGTTCATCAGATTTCAATAAATTTTGAAATTATAGAATGAAATATCAGATCATTTACATCATTTACATCATGCTGCTGTAAAAATGGGACTAAATGGAACATAAGAAAACTTTTAGGACTAAATGGTTCAACGTTTCAAAAACTAGGACTTATGGGTAAATTTTCCTTAACTTTTTGACTTTTTTTAGTAGTTGAATGCAAATGGAAAAATAATAAGCTTCCCCACAAGTTACCTATGAATAGTATATGCTTTTTAAAATTTTTAACAACTTTTTGATTTTTTTAATTTTTTTTGAATTTTTTAATTTATTCCAAACAAGGCCTTAATCTTAAAATGACAGAAGTATCTAAATTTTTTATTTATTTTTAACTTTTAATATGAAAAACGTAAAAAAAAAATAAAAATAAATAAAATTAAAAACTTAAAAATGGATTTTAAGATTTAAACCAATTGTAAGCATTTTATTTTAGATGTCATGTGCAATTTACATATATAAACTTTTTATCTATTTAAAAAATAAGTTCTTAACGGAATGTTTACATTGATACAAATTATTAGTTTAAGGTAAAAAAAAAAAATGTAGTATTTTTTAGTTAAGGAGGTCAAGTGATATTGGGTAATTGTTCAAGAAGCTAAGGTAGAAATTATCCTATTGCTGAAACGGTATTTTCATCATAAAATTTCAAATTGAAAAAAATGAATGGATAATGGAGGTCAAGTATTACAATTTTCAAGTATTCAAATTGAAAAAAAATTAACAGATGATGGAGGTGAACTATTACAATTTTTAGTTCAATGGGTAAATTGAGTGGAATAAATGTAATTTACCTTATAATTGATGTTGCATTTATTTTTATATTTAAAATAAACTATTAAAATATTAAGATATGTAAAATATATAAAAATATTTCATTTAAATTTTGGTGCTTAAAATTTATAAAAAGCGAAGCCATCTATGCCTATCATAAAAGAGAGTACACAAGTGAAAACTTAAATAATCTAATTAATTTATATTTTTTCATATAATATTTTCATTTTAACATTTGACCGTGTTTTGCACGTGCCTTTTTTTTTAAGGATTAATTACACAAAAGTCCTATTTATAAGGTTGATGTTCTATTAAGTCCTACTCCATTGTTTTTAACCAATAAGGTTCTATTTTCAATATATTTTATTTTTATGACTGTTTTACTTTTATACAAAAAAGCTGAAGGAATTGAAACGTCAATTCATTAAGTGTTAAAAAAAATATTAAGTATTTCAAGTGCACTCCATAACAAAATTATTCATCAATTATCAAACATTATGTTTCATATCTCAACACAAAATTATGGACCCCACTATTTTTATCAATCACAGTTCTTCTAGGCAACACATGACGATACCCCAAGAACACTAGATAACTTCTCCTAACTTATTACTTTTTTTTTTCTTTTATTATTTTTTTTTAAAACTTACAAAACTTCATTGTTTTATTGTACACATTTGTTTTTAATAAAATCTATTTTTCTAAAATCCACAAAATGAGAAACAAGGCCAATATTGAATTTCATAAAAATAAAATATTATTTTTTTAGTTATACGAAATTTGACAATTTGTCAGTTGGTGAAACAATCCAATAAAACTGTGAAATTTTACTTTTTTTTGTTTTTTTTCACTATGCTTGGTTCCCACTTTTCAAAAACACTTTTTAGAAAATTTTATTTTCTTGTTTTTCATGTTTTTTTATTTTTACTGAATTTTTTTAATATTTTGAGCAATTTTTTTAATTTTTAGACATACCTAACATAAATATATCTAAAAAGTAAAAAATTTTGAAAAAAACCTTTTAAAAATTCACTAAATACCAAAAATATAAAAAAAATACGAGAATTCAGTATATTTTTTGTATTTTTATGTATTTATTAATTTTTAAAAATATTTTTCACAATTTCTTTACTTTTTAGATACATCTAAGTAGGGGTGAGCAGCGAATATATCGATCCGTCAAAACTGACCGAACCGAACCGATCCGCCGCATTTTGGACGGATGCGTGATGACGAGCGGACGGTTGCGGATTGATTTTCTTCAATCCGCCAATTTGGCGGACGGATGGCGGATTTAAGGTTCCTTTGGCCGCAACCGAACCGCCAAACCGCGAGCACCTTAGTAATTTATAAAACTTTGTGTTTTCAATTTGTTTATATATTTTGTTTGTGTTTTCAATTGAAAAAGAGTTCAAATATTCTGTTGAAAAAAAGTTTTCAACTTGAATATGTTTTTTGAATTGAAAAAAATAAACATATTATTTATCTATATTTTTTGGTATTTAAATCTAACTCTAAAAGTAATAAATAGAAAATATGATATATGTTGGTTGGTTTTTATTTTCAAAAACATATATAAATGTAACAATACAGAGACATATAATCTCTACTATTGCTCTATTAATGATTTTGGTGGTTTGAATTGTTTTTATATTTTAAGAACCACAGATTGTAATATTTTATGTGGATGAGGCATGCTGTGATTATAATATGTGAATGAGGCATGCAGTGATTGTGATATTCTAAAGTTTCAAACTTTCTTTCGTTGGATGAGGCATGCAGTAATTGTAATACTTTTTTACGTCATTGACTGTAGTATTTTCTCTTTTTTTTTTTTTTTTTGAGGAAGTGCACAAGTTGAATTATGTTAAAAACTTATAAAATTTCAAGCCGCCAAACCGATTCGCATCCATCCGCCAATCCGCTCAATCCACATCCGCTGGATTGGTGAACGAATGCGGATTGATTTTTTCCAATCCGCCAATCTGGCGGACGGATGGCGGATTGAAAATTTCGTGGCCGCAACCGACCCGCGCCCACCCCTACATCTAAGTAAGGTGCATCTAAAAAGATAAAAAAAAATGTTTAAAATTTTAAAAATATTCACTAAAAACAAAAAAACACAAAAACCAAAAAACTCAGGGCTTGTTTGATTTGTTTTTGGGAGAGTTATTTTTGAAAAAAATTTGAGGAGAGAGTTTAGAAATTTTTTTGATTTGTTTGGTTGTATATTTTGGGAGAGTTATTTTTTTAGGAGTTTGGGATGATTTGATATTTTGGGAGAATTTGAGTAGATGTGTGTGAGAAAAAAAGTGATTGAGAAGGAGAGAGGAGCGAGAAAAAGTGATTGATTGATGTGTAAGAGAGAGAAAGTGATTTTAAAATTTTTTTGAAAAAAACTCAAATCAAACAATTTTTTAGAAATTTTTTTCTAAAACTCATCTCCCAAATGCAAACCAAACATATCATCAGTTTTCAAGAAACTTAATTCAAAAAACTCAAACCAAACACCTATTATTAATTTTTTCAGTTTTGCACAGTAATTTTTTAGTTTTGCACAAAAAAAAAAAATGGTTATTTAAATTTTCTCAGAGAATTTTCAATTTTGCACATAATTTTTTCAGTTTTAAAATTGATGTTTTAAAGTTTTAAAAATCAAAATAAATGTCTCATAATCATATTTCTTCATAGACAGTCACAAGTAATGAATAATTATTATTTGAAGGGTAATTCTAATTATTAAAAATTTAATGGGATTTGAAAGTTTAAAAAATCTGATTTTAAACTTACTAGAATATTATAAAATGGGACTTGTGTATATATATATATATATATATATAACTAATATCTATATATACAAGAAGCGGTTGAGAACTTGTATTTCTAGTTTTCCATTTTGCCCCTTCTTTTGATATTATTTACAAGAGAGGTTGAACCTTGTATTTCTATTTTTTAAAATTCTTTGTCTTTTTTTTTTTAATTTTTAATTTTATTATTTTTTTTATATCTCTACGTAATGTATTTAGGGCAAATTACAAATGTACTCCCTGAAATTTGTTTAAAAAATAAATTATTCTATGTAATTTTAGAAATTATAAATACTTTCTTGTTGGATTTTTTAATTATTATCTACTATGTAACAATAAAATTATTAAAAATTGAAATATATTTATGACATAATTAAAACTACAAATTGACTTAATAATTTATATATAAATGGGTAATTTGTTATGTGATTTGAAATTGGAAGGAGTGAGATGTAATTTTCAGAATTAAAGGAAACAATTTATATTTTAAACAAACCTCAAAAAGTATGATTGTAATTTATCTATGTATTTATATATTTAATATAAATATGGACAAATTACATTTTAACCCCCTCAACTATTGTTCCATATCATTTCACCCCTTTAAAAAATTATTACACTCAACCCCTCATCTATTAATTTTTTCCAATTTGAATCTTAATGACAAAAGTATCTCAAAAAAATGAAAAATATTATGAAAAACGCTCACTAAAGATTAAAAAAAAAAAAAAAAACCCTCAAAAACTTAAAAATAGCTTTTAAAAATTAAATCAAATAAACTAATAATATCATTTTAAGTATTGTATTTGAGATGTCATGTGCAACTTACATATCAATTTTTCATCTATTTATAAAACAAGTACTTTAATAGAATGCTTACATTGATACGAATTAATAATTACGAATTTTTTAAGTTAAGGAGGTAAAATAATATTGAGTAATAGTTTAAGGAAGTAAGGCATAAATTATCGTATTACTAAAATGGTAATTTAGTTAGAGATTGAAAAAAAAAATTCATGTATAATGGAGGTGAAGTATTAGTTTAAGGGATAAAGTAAAATAGAGCAATAGTTAATGGGAATAAAGTGAGATTTTTCTTATTATTAATATTGCATAAAAAAATTTAATTATTAATATTGCGGCTGAAAACAAGTTTTAAATCAAAGTATTAAAATGTATAAATATATAAAAATGCTTTATTTAAATTTTGGTGCCTAAAATTAATAAAAGGTTGAGTGGTCTATACATCTCATAAAAAATAATACACAAATAATTAATTTATATTTTTTAATTATAAATTTTTAATTTTTTTAGTCTTAACCATGCCTTGGCTTGCACGGACCTTTTACTTTTGTCTTTGACCAACCGTTTCGTTTTTTTGATGAACGACGTTTTATTTAGCTAGTATATGGGCGATTATTTAATGTTCTTAAAATATGGATACGTAGTATTGGATAAAATTTTAATAATTTTAATTAGTAGAGAGACGTAAGGATTTATAATTTATGTTGAAAATAAAAAAATAATATAAAATTAAGTAATTAATAATTGACTTAGAATATGATTACGTAATACTTTGAGAATATTGAATAATATCCCTATATATATATATAGCACAACTACCATAACCCCAAAAAACATAAAAAAAAAAAAACATTAACAAGCTGACAGAAACAGCCGATTAGAGAAAACAAACAAACAACAAGAAGTGGTCGCTTGGTGGATACTTCTAGGGAAAAGCTCAGGTTGTTTCGATCTTCGGTTGTTTCGCATATTTGCAGAGAAGGCAATTTTGTAATTTGCTCGATTTAAAAAGATAGTTGAAATTTAATTTTTTAATTTTTGTAACTTTTTAAAAATATATACTACCTCCGTCCCATATTAATAGTCCCTTTTGAAAATTTCAAACTTTTTAAGGAAACATAATCATTACATTTTGAATTCAAATTTTAAAAGGTTAATTCCAAAAATGCCCTTCTATTCTCATTTTTAAATATATTTATAATTACTTTACAAGGGGTAATTTTGGAAATATATACATTTAAAACTTTGACTTTTCAAAGTGGACATTGATTTTGAGACAACAAAAAATGAAATAATAGACTAATAAAATGGGACGGAGGGAGTATATATATATATATATATAAAATATGATAAAAAATGTGACAAAAAATAAATTAAAAGTTACAAAATAACTACTAAGCCTCTATTTGGGAATATGAGATGGGTTAGGTTGGGTTAGGTTTGAGATTATTTTAATTATAAAAAAATAAAATAGGCTTTTTAATTTAATAAGACAAAATATTATATTCAACCCATAATCATTACATTCTTTCTCTTACAAAAAATTAAAAAAATCAAAAAAAATTCTCAAATAAATTTTTTAATCTCAAATTAAAATAATAAAAAAATTAAAAAACTAACCTTCTTCTGAAATCAATCCCAAGTCACTTATTCACCCAAAAAAAAAAAAAAATCTAAATCACTTTAAAAAAGAGCCCGTTGTTTATGTAGATTAACTTTTCAGTTTGATTGGATGGAGGAAGTTTCTTTATCTTGACTGGCATTGGTGGCATACTTATCTGTAATTGCTTTCCCTATCAAAAAAAATTAAAAATAGTAGTCTATTTCTGTGTGACTTTTGACTAGGACTGGGCATAGGGTCATCTAATCCTCCCAAACCGCCCTACCTGAACCGAACCGCACGCATGTGGGCGGTTTCGCAAACACATTAGGGTAGGGTGCGGTTTGAATTTTATATAAATTTCGGGTTGCGGACGGGTTGCGGGTTTGAACCGCACCCGCCCAACTCGCCCGCATTAAATATATTTTTTTTTCCCCTCTTTCAAATCTAAACCGTCCATCTCTTCTTTCACTCACCTATACTATAACAAACAAAACAAAAGAAAAAAGAAGCCCTAAATCTAATCGGCTCCACTCCTCCCTCACTCTCTCTCAGTCTCATCTCACTGTCTCTCTTTCTCACTCTCTTCTCGTTTCTGCACACACCGATCACTCTCATCTCATCGCACCGATCATCATCGCACAGCACAGCCGATCTACTTCATTCACAGGTGAACTCTGTCTCTCTCTCTCTCTCTCGATCGTTGATTTTTTGTGGATGAACAACAGAACTGATTTTTTTCATCTCTGATTTTTTTCATCTCCGATCTACCTCACAGGTGATCTCGCAGGTGATCTCTGATTTTTTTCATCATCGCACAGCCGATTTTTTTCATCACACAGCCGATCACTCTCTTTCTCATCTCATCGCACCGATCATCATCGCACAACCGATCTGCTTTACAGGTGAACTCTCTCTCTCAATCTCTGTCTCTCTCTCGGCCACTGAAGAACTCGACTGCTTAAGCTGACAAAACTGGTCTCGCAGCTTCTCCCTGACAGCTGGAGATAAGAACTTCTCCTGGAAAGCATTCACAAAAGCCTCCCACGTACCTCCTATACGCCCCTTAGTAAACTTCCACCACTGACCCGCATCCCCCTTCAACTGGAAAGATGCCAAGGTCACTTTCAACCCCTCGTCTTCGATGCCAAGCATCTCAAACGTCTTCGTTGTCTGTTCGAGCCATTCATCTGCCTTAAGCGGCTCTTTTGGATCACCCACAAATTCATCCGGATTAGACCGGAAGAACTCCCTCTTCAGAAAGGAAGGTCCTGCATCAGCAGCAACAACCTGAGCTTGATTCTCAGCTCTGAGAATGCCTACTGACTCCCTGAATGCTCCTGCTATCTCTCGGGCTAGAGCGCCCATAGCCTGCTGGCCTACTGGCTCGGCCACATTGGCCTGGCCAATTCCCTCTTGAACTGCCGGAATCTCTTCTGGCACAGGCACCTCCTGCCTACCCGGCCTACCACGCCTACCGCGACCTCGTCCTCGTCCTGACATCCTAATAAAGGAAACAAAGACATTAGCACATTAATAAATGTGCCGAAGCTAAACACTCGCGTCCTAATGCAATGGACAACAATAATTCATTCCACGTAAGCACATAATCACATAAGCACCTACGAATTTCATTCCCGGATAATGATAGTCCCAATGTGTTACTATAGTTCCGGTTGGAAGCAGCAGTGATCAAGTGCCTTTCCAACAAGACTACTAGAAACTCAAGGGTCCAATCAACATCCTAGAAACTACATTCCATACCCACATAATCACATAAACATGTTATCACATAAGCATATAACATCACACTAAGTCTCTATCAAACGAGACGAACCCAATGTGATACTAATCACTTCCCACGTACCCAAAGTATTCAAACCCGGTACGCTTTGATACCAAGTTGTAACGCCCTCAAAATTAACCCATTATATATCATTGACATGCATTATTTAAAGAAGACAATTTATGAATTCATTCATCAGAGTAATATTAAATAAAGCATTACATGTAACATCGAATAAAACGCCCTACAGGCTTACATCTTTCCAAGCCAACACTTGGATACAAAGATATGAGTTCTAACTCAATACAAGAAAAGCCCTAGGCTTGAATGTTTACATGTAATAATAATTAAAGACAATTAACTAAAGGTAGTCTTCTCCAATCCAGAAGCCAAACCCTCCCAAGCTAAGTCCTTGGAGGTAGTTTATCACCTGAACCTGAAAATGATGTTCCCATAAAGGGTGAGCCACAGCCCAGTAGAAATATACTAAACCACTTATAAGCAATGAATAAAGTAATAGTATTCAACAGATGGTTAACCAAGATAATCAATTACTTCATTTTACAATCTCATGACACTATTGTCTAAGATACGTTTTACTTTCCAATTTTACCAACATGGCTCAGAACCTGGCCAAACTTACAACAGTGAATCACATATATAATATTCACATCCTTCCAATATCAACAAACAAATGAGACTCAAGCTCAAATCAAACACTTCATACTTCCAGATTGATACACATTTTAGTGCTGTATCAATAAAACACTTCTATATAAATAAGCACACATAAAAGTGATGCTAATGGAGTCCATCCCCTATCTCCTCCCAAACAAAATCCGGTTTAGAGGTCCATCCCCTATCTTCCCCTAAACCGTGGAGTACATCCCCTATCTCCTCCCACACACAAAACAATGTATGCAAATGCAATGCTCAATCAATACACGTATTTTCTGTATCAATGCCATAGTCAAAATTAATGACTTAACCAATGTGATTAGTTTCAGTTATTCCTAATTCACATGCAATGTCTACAACAATCACGACTATCCTCCACCGATAGCCCAAAACAGTTATTTCTAAACTGAAAATAACTATGTCAACAATTCAATAGACAAATGATACCAATTACCCAACGACGCCATTTAATCAATGAACTCCATGAATTTAACCCTCTTTTCCCAATTCCATGAATTACTTATACAAATTAATTCAATAATACAACTAGGGTTTTTCCCAAAATTTACCAAAGTATCCCCAACATGTTAAAATACCAAAACTTAGAACAAAACCTATAAAATGTAGTAGGAAATCCCTACCTCAAAGAAAACAACCCAAATGAGGAAGACAGAGATGACTGCCCAAATTCCAATGTGCTCCAAATCACCAAATGTTCAGATTAGAATGAAGCCCAAGCCGCCCTCTATCTTTCTTACAAAGAACTTAAGATGGATTCACACTAGAAGTAGATGAACACTTAAAGAGAAGATGAATTTTGAGGGAGAGAAGTCGGACCTAGGGCTTAGAACCAAAAAGAATAAGAAAAGACTGATCAAAACCCGCTGCTGGGTATATAAACTGGACAGGCTCGCTCGAGCGAAGACTTGGTCGCTCGAGCGACCAGACACAGAGAAACTACGCTCGAGCCAAGGAAGCCTTGCTCGAGCCAACAACTCAAAAGCTCGCTCGAGCGAAAGAAATCTCGATCGAGCGAAGAACTCAAACCCTCAGGTCTGCAACAAGACACACGCTCGAGCGAAGGAACTATTGCTCGAGCGAAGAACGAACTAACTCGCTCGAGCGAAGAAAATCTTGCTCGAGCCAAGAATGAACAGCTACAGGTCCAAATCAAACGCAACCATTCGCTCGAGCGAACAACTCCTCGCTCGAGCGAAGAACCAAAAACCTGGACAGTAACACTTGGTTTCTAAAGCCAACCAACCTGAAACAAACCTGCCCAAATTCATCCTATAATTCCAAATGAGAAAATAAGGGACAACAACAACAATTATACAAGGACAGAATCTACGGGACCTAAGTCCGGATAAAATAATCAAATGGGAAAAGACCGGGGTCGCTATAACCTCCCCCCTTCAAAGAATTTCGTCCCCGAAATTAAGCTTAAGTTTTTGAAAACAGATTTTTCTCTCAATTCCCCAATGATATTAAAAAACAATAAAAGACAGCTTGACCCAATGCTGGTCACTTCATCTCTTTATCAAGAGGCATCTCACAACATGTACAAAATAACATATATTTCAACCTGTAACAATATTATGCATTATTCCTTTCAATGTTAACAATCCCCATATCATATTCAATTGCATGATATATATAACACACTCAGCAATGTAATCAACATATGCAATGTTATACTAAACTTCTATAATGAAGCAAGTTTCAAGATACACCCATTCACCAAAACATACTCAACGTTTTACAATTTAAGATATATGTAAAGCCCTTAAGTTCAACAATATTACAAAATCTAAATACAAGATTACAAAGGAATAAACATGTCCGGGTATTTTTCGCGGACTTCTAATTCACGCTCCCAAGTGGCTTCCTCCACTCCATGATGTTTCCACAAAACTTTTACCAAAGGGATGGTCTTGCCTCGCAAAACTTGATCCCGCCTATCCAATACCCGAACCGGTCTCTCCTCATACGAGACATCCACATCAACCACTAAATCGGTCCAATCCAACACATGTGATGGATCCGGCTCATACTTCCGAAGCATACTCACATGAAACACGTCATGTACTCCGGACAACTGCGGCGGCAAAGCTAAGCGATAAGCAGCCTCGCCAATTCTCTCAAGGATCTCGAACGGACCAATGAACCGAGGGGACAACTTCCCACTCTTCCCAAACCTCATCAAACCCCGTCTAGGTGATATCTTCAGAAAGACATGATCACCCACCTCAAACACCAAAGGTCTCCTCCTACGGTCGGCATACGATTTCTGACAACTCTGTGCTGTAACAAGCCTCTTACGGATAAGCTCAACTTTCTCCGTCGTTTCCCTCACCAACTCCGGACCCAACAGAGGTGCATCACCCACCTCAGCCCAACAAACAGGAGATCTACACGGTCGGCCATACAAGGCCTCAAATGGTGCCATACCGATACTAGACTGGAAACTGTTGTTGTAGGCAAACTCTACCAACGACAAATGCCTCTCCCACGATCCACTAAAGTCTAGAACACAACCCCGAAGCATATCCTCAAGTATCTGAATAGTACGCTCGGACTGTCCGTCAGTCTGAGGATGATAAGCCGTGCTAAAGGTCAACTTAGTACCTAAGGCACTCTGCAAACTCTGCCACAACCTGGCTGTAAAACGAGGATCTCTATCTGAGACGATCGTCACTGGAACCCCGTGTAACCTCACTATGTCCCGAATATACAAATCGGCAAGATGATCGACTGAATCTCTAACACGCATAGGAATAAAATGCGCCGACTTAGTCAACCGGTCCACAACTACCCAAATAGCATCACTACCCCGCTGAGTCCTCGGAAGACCTACAACGAAGTCCATAGTGACATGCTCCCACTTCCACTCGGCAATAGGCAAGGGTTGCAACAAACCCACTGGCCTCTGATGCTCGGCCTTCACTTGCTGGCAAGTAAGGCACTTAGATACGAAAGCTGCCACATCTCTCTTCATACCCCGCCACCAGAACTGGCGACTCAAATCTCGATACATCTTAGTGCCTCCCGGATGCACCGCAAGGCGTGAATGATGAAAAACTCGGAGTACTTCCTCTCGGCAAGACTCCGGCACAAACAGACGGTCTCGGTATCTCACACTAAGGTCGGGATACACCGTCAAACCTTTCTCAACCTTTCCACCGGAAATCTTCTCACGGAGAGATTCTACCTCAAGGTCACCTCTCTGAGCCTCTAACACTTGAGTCACAAGCGTAGGCTGAACAACAACAGAAAACAACGCCGCAGCCTCAACGGATTCGCCCAAAAATAAATCAAACTCCCCAAGTGCACCCAACATCTCCCATTCTCGAATAGCTATACTAGCTATGTCACCAACAGGTTTCCTGCTAAGGGCATCGGCCACCACATTGGCCTTTCCCGGATGATAATGCAACTCAAAGTCATAATCCTCTATGAACTCCATCCACCGCCTCTGCCTCAAGTTCAAGTCTTTCTGTGTAAACAAATACTTCAAACTCTTATGATCCGAGAACACCTCGAACCTCTCACCATAAAGATAATGCCTCCAAATCTTCAAGGCAAATATCACAGCTGCTAACTCTAGATCATGTGCAGGGTAATTCTGCTCGTGAATTTTCAACTGACGTGAGCCATAGGCAACTACTTTCCCCTCTTGCATTAACACACAACCTAGACCCTCTCGTGAGGCGTCACAATAGACTGTATAACCCAACCCTCTCTCTGGAATAATCAATACTGGAGCGGTAGTCAGTCTAACTTTCAATTCCTGAAACGAATTTTCACAAGTCTCACTCCATACAAATTTGACTCCCTTCCGAGTCAGTCTAGTCAACGGTGATGCTAACCTGGAGAAATCTTTCACAAACCGACGGTAATACCCAGCTAATCCCAGAAAACTGCGGATCTCAAATACACTCTTAGGCTGTGCCCAATCCTGCACTGCCTCTATCTTTGATGTATCAACAGACACTCCTTCACCGGATACCACATGGCCTAAGAATTTGACTTCTCTCAGCCAGAACTCACACTTCCCAAACTTGGCATACAGTCTATGGGCTCTAAGTAACTCAAGCACCACTCTCAAGTGTTTCTCGTGTTCCTCCTCAGAAGGCGAATAGATAAGGATATCATCCACAAAAACAACTACAAACTGATCCAAGAATTCCCGGAAGATCCGGTTCATCAAGTCCATAAAGACTGCCGGTGCATTGGTGAGTCCGAATGGCATCACCAGAAACTCATAATGGCCATACCGCGTACGGAATGCCGTCTTCGAAATATCCTCTTCCCTAACCCTCAACTGGTGGTAACCCGATCTCAAGTCTATCTTAGAGAAACAACGGGAACCCTTCAACTGGTCAAACAGATCATCTATACGGGGCATAGGGTACTTATTCTTGACCGTAGCCCGATTCAACTTCCGATAATCTATACAAAGTCTCAAAGCACCACCTTTCTTTTTAACAAAGAGGGCCGGTGCTCCCCACGGCGAAACACTAGGGCGTATAAAACCCTTATCTAGCAACTCTTGGAGTTGGATCTTCAACTCAACTAACTCAGCTGGGGCAAAACGATAAGGTGCCATCGAAATCGGCGCTGTGCCGGGCACTAGGTCAATGGAGAACTCAATCTCCCTATGCGGTGGCAAACCAACAAGATCCTCGGGAAAGACGTCCGAGTACTCACAAACCACCCTTGGCAACACAATCTGAGTCTGATTATCCTCACTAATCAAAAGGTTAGCAAGTAGCCCACTAAGCTCACTCCTTCCTCGCCGAACATACCCCGGTGGCAACACATCACCAACCCGGTCCCCCAGAAAATGAAAATACTCTCCGCTCACGGTACAACAAGTGACCCTCTGGCGATAGCAATCAATAACTGCCCGGTATGACGATAACCAGTCCATACCCAAAATAACATCGAAACCCCTCATAGGCATAACGACAAAGGAAAATGGGATTCTATGATAATCTACCTCTATATCACAACCCCTAACGCCTTGTTTCAAAATCAATTCACCCCCAAGAGGTGATACTACACATATAGGAGATGCTAACTGTGCTAGCTCCAACTCCAAAACAGATGCAAATGCAGCAGACACAAAGGAATGAGATGCACCCGTATCAATCAAAACATTAGCAACCGAGTTGCAAAACAAGAAGGTACCTCTCACAACTGATGGTGCTGGCACAAGATCCTGCGCGGTAACAGCATACACGCGCCCAGACGACCTCTGATCAACCTGCTCAACCCTAGGAGCATAAGATTGCTGCACCGACTGAGACGATGAAGCCCCACCCTGATTGGCCTTCGAGGCCTGACCCGACTGAGCTGGCTGCTGACCCTGAATCGGCCTCAAACCAGATGCACCAGATGTGCCACCCAACTGCGGGCAATACCTCTTCATATGCCCTGGCTGACCACACTGATAACACGAGAGTGGCTGACCTCTACCCTGACTCTGGCTCTGAGATCGAGCCGAAGAAGGTGCTGCTCTCTGAACTCCTCCCCTCTGAGGACAAACTGGAGACTTGTGGCCCAGCTGGCCACACTTGAAACAGGTAATGTCTCCCTGACTGCCTTTCCCCGAACTAGCACTCGGTACAGGAAAAGTCGATCTCGAAAAGCTACCCTGAGACTGCTGGGGATTAAAACCCTTCTGTCTCCTACCATCATTCTGACTATCCTGACTCCTCTTGGAGCCCTTCTTCCCTTCCTCCTCCTCCTGCATCATAATCTCCATGTGGGCTGCAGCATCAACCATACGCCCATAATCCCGAATCATAGTTCCCCCAACTCTCAGCTTGAGGCCACGCCTCAACTTCTTCTCAAACTCAATACAACGGCGTTCCTCAGACGCCACCAATTCAGGTGCAAACCTGGACAAACTAGTAAATGCAGCCTCAAACTCGGCCACTGAAGAACTCGACTGCTTAAGCTGACAAAACTGGTCTCGCAGCTTCTCCCTGACAGCTGGAGATAAGAACTTCTCCTGGAAAGCATTCACAAAAGCCTCCCACGTACCTCCTATACGCCCCTTAGTAAACTTCCACCACTGACCCGCATCCCCCTTCAACTGGAAAGATGCCAAGGTCACTTTCAACCCCTCGTCTTCGATGCCAAGCATCTCAAACGTCTTCGTTGTCTGTTCGAGCCATTCATCTGCCTTAAGCGGCTCTTTTGGATCACCCACAAATTCATCCGGATTAGACCGGAAGAACTCCCTCTTCAGAAAGGAAGGTCCTGCATCAGCAGCAACAACCTGAGCTTGATTCTCAGCTCTGAGAATGCCTACTGACTCCCTGAATGCTCCTGCTATCTCTCGGGCTAGAGCGCCCATAGCCTGCTGGCCTACTGGCTCGGCCACATTGGCCTGGCCAATTCCCTCTTGAACTGCCGGAATCTCTTCTGGCACAGGCACCTCCTGCCTACCCGGCCTACCACGCCTACCGCGACCTCGTCCTCGTCCTGACATCCTAATAAAGGAAACAAAGACATTAGCACATTAATAAATGTGCCGAAGCTAAACACTCGCGTCCTAATGCAATGGACAACAATAATTCATTCCACGTAAGCACATAATCACATAAGCACCTACGAATTTCATTCCCGGATAATGATAGTCCCAATGTGTTACTATAGTTCCGGTTGGAAGCAGCAGTGATCAAGTGCCTTTCCAACAAGACTACTAGAAACTCAAGGGTCCAATCAACATCCTAGAAACTACATTCCATACCCACATAATCACATAAACATGTTATCACATAAGCATATAACATCACACTAAGTCTCTATCAAACGAGACGAACCCAATGTGATACTAATCACTTCCCACGTACCCAAAGTATTCAAACCCGGTACGCTTTGATACCAAGTTGTAACGCCCTCAAAATTAACCCATTATATATCATTGACATGCATTATTTAAAGAAGACAATTTATGAATTCATTCATCAGAGTAATATTAAATAAAGCATTACATGTAACATCGAATAAAACGCCCTACAAGCTTACATCTTTCCAAGCCAACACTTGGATACAAAGATATGAGTTCTAACTCAATACAAGAAAAGCCCTAGGCTTGAATGTTTACATGTAATAATAATTAAAGACAATTAACTAAAGGTAGTCTTCTCCAATCCAGAAGCCAAACCCTCCCAAGCTAAGTCCTTGGAGGTAGTTTATCACCTGAACCTGAAAATGATGTTCCCATAAAGGGTGAGCCACAGCCCAGTAGAAATATACTAAACCACTTATAAGCAATGAATAAAGTAATAGTATTCAACAGATGGTTAACCAAGATAATCAATTACTTCATTTTACAATCTCATGACACTATTGTCTAAGATACGTTTTACTTTCCAATTTTACCAACATGGCTCAGAACCTGGCCAAACTTACAACAGTGAATCACATATATAATATTCACATCCTTCCAATATCAACAAACAAATGAGACTCAAGCTCAAATCAAACACTTCATACTTCCAGATTGATACACATTTTAGTGCTGTATCAATAAAACACTTCTATATAAATAAGCACACATAAAAGTGATGCTAATGGAGTCCATCCCCTATCTCCTCCCAAACAAAATCCGGTTTAGAGGCCCATCCCCTATCTTCCCCTAAACTGTGGAGTACATCCCCTATCTCCTCCCACACACAAAACAATGTATGCAAATGCAATGCTCAATCAATACACGTATTTTCTGTATCAATGCCATAGTCAAAATTAATGACTTAACCAATGTGATTAGTTTCAGTTATTCCTAATTCACATGCAATGTCTACAACAATCACGACTATCCTCCACCGATAGCCCAAAACAGTTATTTCTAAACTGAAAATAACTATGTCAACAATTCAATAGACAAATGATACCAATTACCCAACGACGCCATTTAATCAATGAACTCCATGAATTTAACCCTCTTTTCCCAATTCCATGAATTACTTATACAAATTAATTCAATAATACAACTAGGGTTTTTCCCAAAATTTACCAAAGTATCCCCAACATGTTAAAATACCAAAACTTAGAACAAAACCTATAAAATGTAGTAGGAAATCCCTACCTCAAAGAAAACAACCCAAATGAGGAAGACAGAGATGACTGCCCAAATTCCAATGTGCTCCAAATCACCAAATGTTCAGATTAGAATGAAGCCCAAGCCGCCCTCTATCTTTCTTACAAAGAACTTAAGATGGATTCACACTAGAAGTAGATGAACACTTAAAGAGAAGATGAATTTTGAGGGAGAGAAGTCGGACCTAGGGCTTAGAACCAAAAAGAATAAGAAAAGACTGATCAAAACCCGCTGCTGGGTATATAAACTGGACAGGCTCGCTCGAGCGAAGACTTGGTCGCTCGAGCGACCAGACACAGAGAAACTACGCTCGAGCCAAGGAAGCCTTGCTCGAGCCAACAACTCAAAAGCTCGCTCGAGCGAAAGAAATCTCGATCGAGCGAAGAACTCAAACCCTCAGGTCTGCAACAAGACACACGCTCGAGCGAAGGAACTATTGCTCGAGCGAAGAACGAACTAACTCGCTCGAGCGAAGAAAATCTCGCTCGAGCCAAGAATGAACAGCTACAGGTCCAAATCAAACGCAACCATTCGCTCGAGCGAACAACTCCTCGCTCGAGCGAAGAACCAAAAACCTGGACAGTAACACTTGGTTTCTAAAGCCAACCAACCTGAAACAAACCTGCCCAAATTCATCCTATAATTCCAAATGAGAAAATAAGGGACAACAACAACAATTATACAAGGACAGAATCTACGGGACCTAAGTCCGGATAAAATAATCAAATGGGAAAAGACCGGGGTCGCTATAGATCATCTTCTTGGTTGGATTCTCATCATCAAGAAACAATTTTGGTTTTAAGACTACCTTGAAATGCTAATCGATTCAGAAAAATTCAATAAATTGAGTGAATACATCTTTTATTCTTAATTATTTCTCTATCATATGATTAAAATCAAAACAATTTGTTATATGGTGGAAAATGTCATTTTAAATCCGATAATAATTTTGTTTTCAATTGACAGAAAAGGAAAATGAAAATAAAAATGGTTTTATTTTTTTTACTGTGTTCAATTGTTGCAGGAACAAGAAAATATATGTTATGTTATAATTATTTTCTAGAAGAAAACATTTTGTCATGTAAAAGCACACGATTAAGTATCGTGAGATAGTTTAAATTGTTTTTATATATAAATTGAACAGTTGAAAGAAAAGTAAAATCATTTTTATAATCTTTTTCTTTCTTTTTTCCTTTTTCCTAAGAAATACTTTTCTATACAACATTTTTGGCAATAGAACAGAACCTAAAACAAAATAAGAACATAGAATTGCATGTGAGAAGTTGTAGTATAAGAGAGGCAATAGGTGACGTGATGCTTGTGAAAATGAATGAATTTCATGGAACGTTTTCAATTCAACTTCTGTAGAAATGAGGTTGATATGTTTTTGTAGTGATTTGTGCTTTATTTTTCTCTCATGATGAGGGTTACAACTACATGTTGTTTGGGCGGGTTGGACAATTAGTTGTTAGTTTTTTATTAACTTTTTAACTATTATAAATTAATGATCTATTTGATTATATAAATATTTCTCATAATTATAATTACTTTCTTATCTCTATTATCGATTAACAAAATTAAAAAATTATCATTCTGCGAACAAATGCATGAATTTTAGTCATTAAATAATACCCGAATCTTTGGACAATACTCACTCTTAAAATCAGAATACCAAAGGTAAGTGCATGTGCAAGATCTAAAAGAGACTTAGATGTACTTTGGAGTCAAGCTCATCTTCAACTTTAACCTATAATGTTGATGCTATAATTGATGTCTAATATCCATTTGCTCATTGGTAATTTTTTCATATCAACACATTTTCTTACTATATTGAGATGCAATAAATAGACATTTGTTTATTTTTTCATTTCTTACTATCTATAATTGAAGATTAAAGTTTATATTTTTTCAATTTGTTTGTGTAGGGTTCATCAACCAAATGCATGGAATTAGAATTAGAATTTGCGAAAGTTGAATTGGATGTGATTCATGAAGATGAAGTTTGATATCTTAGAAGTGTTTTAATTTTATTTCATGGGTTTGTATTGAATGAAGTTTAAGTTTGACAACAAATATTTTTTTTTTAATTGCGTTTTGGTTTTGGATGAATGTAACTTAATGAATTTTTTTTTTTTTTTTTTTTTTTTTTTTTTTTTGCATTTTGGATGAATGTAAGTTAATGAAGAATTACTTTTCTTTTTTTTTTTTTTTTTTTTTTTGGAGGTTAAGAATGATGAATGTTGAATTTTTAATGTAGGATTTTCTTATTTGGATTATGAATGATGAATGTAGGATAGGATGAATGCAAGTTAATGATAATGTAGATTTTGAATGATTTGTTTAGGTTGTGAATTGAATTTGTTGTGTTTTTTTATTTTATAAGTTTTTTTATAAGCTTTAGTTCATTAATTATTAATGTTGGAGCATTTTAGAAAATATGAGAAAAAAGGTCCAAAATAAAGATTGACAAAATGGGAGAAAAAAAAAGGTTTAAAAATAATTTTTTGGAAAAAAGTTCAATCCGAAAACTGCCTGCAACCGCCCGCACAACCGCGAACCCTATCAGCACAAACCGCGAACCGCATTGCGGGCGGTTGCGGGTTGATTTTTTTGCCAAACCGCATAGATGCGGGTGGGTCCAAACCGAACTGCAAACCGTCATCAACCGAACCGCGGACACCCCTACTTTTGACCCTTTTGATGCAGAGGCCTCGAAAGTGCTTTTGGAAAAACTACAAATATGCAACGGTGAAAAAATATTTGCCTTGTTTGATTTGTTTTTCAAAAAAAAATTTGAAATTTTTTTTCTACAAATAAATTTTTAAAAGTAATCAAATCAAATAAATTTTTCTTAAAAAAATCTCAAAATTTTATTTGGTTATCTACTTTCTAAAATCACTCTCTCTCTCTCATACAAATCAAATCAATAATTTTTTTTAAAACTCTCTCCCCAAAACAATTTTTCAAAACTATTTTTGAAAGAAAGCAAACTAAACAAATTTTCGTACTTTTTATCTCAAAAACTACTCTACAAACACAAACCAAACACACCCATTATACTTTTATAGTGATATAAAAAACATTTTTGGAAGTCTTCTTTGTGCGTTCAAATTGTACACTAAAAAATATTTTAATTAATAATTTAAATAATTTTATTATTATATAAAATATTAGTTATGAATTTTATTTTTTTAGTGAATTTTATTAAATAAATTTTTTTGACAAGGGAATATTTTTAATTTTTTAAATTATAAGAGACAATCTATATTTTAAATAAATCTCAAAAATATATTTGTAATTTATTTTTTTTTAAAGAAAAAGAAAAAAAACAGAAAAGAAAAGGTAATGGATACATCTCTTGAAACTTCCCAGTAGAACTGTTGTTAGCCATTAAATTTGAAAATTGATAAAATTGAAAATTAAATATTTTTCTAAAATGAGTAGCACATTTTTTTAGAGTGTTTTTTAGTTATTTATTTATTTTTTATTTTTTTATTATTACTAAAAACTTCTTTGATTGTTGAGAAATTGACTCAAAGGTCCAAGCCCAACATCTCACGCCCCATTTAGACCCAAAACAAATTCAATATTCCATTAAGTTCTTAAATAAGCAATCAAATGAAAATACCCTCACATATCATCCGATTTACATGTGCGCAACTTGCACCCACGATCATCCCATGATCATCTCTCACCAGTCTGACCAATACACTATCACATCTCTGTCGCTCGACTCTGCACATTCTCAGTCTTTCATCTCTCCACTGTTTGACTCCACTACCTCTGAAACCCTACCCTAACCACAAAATGAAGTCGTTCATCTTTTCTAATTGTCAACTCTCATCAACACAACACAAAGCCATTCATCTTCTCCAATCGGTGACTCTCAAGAACACGAAGAACTATCACGACTCTGAAGAAACTACATAGTTTCTGGCTTCCGATTCACAAAAATGGAGAAAAAAAGTAAAATCTCTCTTCACCTTTTATTTTCCATTCAAATTTGTACATTATTCTTTGATATTCTGTATATATCATACTGTTTCAATAAACACATTTTACATATTTCAAAACCCTATTTTACATATTCTACCTACGATTTTAGATCTCTTTTTCGTCTTATTCTTGCTTAGATATAATCCCATGTTTTTACACATTCTAGTTATATAATACCCTGTTTTTACACATCCTAGTTATAATCCCTGTTTTTACACATAATACCTGTTTTTTTCACATTCAACTCCCTGTTCTTATTCTTGTTGTTGTTGTTGTTGTTGTTGTTGTTGTTGTTGTTGTTTCTTCTTGTTGTTAAAATATTGGTTTCTTCATCTTATTGCTGTTACATTTCGTTGAATACTTCATTTTCTTGTTATTTTTGTTGTTGTTTACAAAATACAATGGACTGTTCTTATTGTTGCTAGTGTTTATAAAACTGAAACATCATACAGTTTCATCACTCTACAAGTAAATATTTAAATTTATACTTCATCTTCTTATTGTTATTGTTGTTGTTTACAAAATACAATGGACTGTTCTTATTGTTGCTAGTGTTTATAAAACTGAAACATCATACAGTTTTATCACTCTACAAGTAAATATCTAAATTTATACTTTATCTTCTTGTTGTTATTGTTGTTGTTTACAAAATACAATGGACTATTCTTATTGCTGCTAGTGTTTATAAAACTGAAACAGCATACAGTTTCATCACTCTACAAGTAAATATTTAAATTTATTCACACTTCAAATGAAATTACAAAATTACACAGTTTAATCACTATTCAAAACAAATATGTAGACTTATTATGAAGTGCAAATCAAACTGTAAAATTATACAGTTTTGTAACTATTAACAACAAATAGATATAACTTAATATTTAACTGCATATAAAACTGCAAAATTATACAGTTTTGTAACTACTAACAACAAATAAATATAACTTAATATTAAACTGCATATAAAACTGTAAAATTATACAGTTTTGTTACTATATTACTCATGCCCTGCTGTTGCTTTCATTTTTTTAGAAGTAGCTGTTGGAAGATATTGGAAGACGCAAACCAATATCCCCAAAAATCCAATTAGGGATTTAAGTGTCTCCCCTTTTGACACTCCTTCACCCATATTCACTGAAATGCCACCATCTCCCCCTCTACAAAAAAATCCAACCACCACAACCAAAAACAACCCAAAAAATCCACAAACCAACCACACTACCTACAAGAAAAAACCCAAGAACTACACCACAAACCACACCCACCCAACAAATACCAACCACACCTCCAAAAAAAAAAAAAAAAAAAAAAAAAAAAAAAGAGACAACCAAAAGAAAGCCAACAAAAAATAAGAAGCTCCTCCAACAAAAAAAAAAAAGCTCTAAAAAAGCCAATCATGTCCCAAAACACCAACCAAGGCATCAAAAGGGAAAAAAGGAGCAGTCCCTGCAAAGAGAGTCCAACAGTTTAATTACTATTCCAACATCAGAACGGTAATCAAATTGTTCAAGAGGTCAAATTCACAATAGCCCAAAAGATAGAGTTGCAAAAAACCTCTTTTTGGGCCATTATAATTGCTCTCTCCTCAACACAACTGAAGGCCTCTTGATGCAGATGCTACAATTCAATTGTAGGAGAAATGACAGCACTCTATAACAAAAAAAAGAGAGCATTTATACTTGGCAAAAATGAAATGAAACTCAGAAATAGTGATGTGAGGCTCATTTTTGGTATCGACTATGGAGAAGACAACATCACTACCAAATCCTATGCAAGGCCAAAGGATTTTGAACTTGCAATTTACAATCGAAGATGCAAATTAGTGAAGAGACTAGATGCCAAGTCATTAGCCAAAATGTTTCAAGAAACAAAAAAATGGAAATCAACCAATGACCGTTAAGATCTTGCTAGGGTCATCACCATTTACTTGTGCCTGAAACTTCTCATGCCTACAATAGGACATACACTCAATTGGAGTTTCCTCAACTATGTTGACAATCTCAACAACATCAAGAAGTATAATTGGGTTGAGGCAATAAAAGACACACTGACAAATTCAATGGCAAATGCAACCCAAGGGATGTTACTAGATGCGTCATGTTACTCTTGGTAAACAAACTATTCAACTACTTCACACAAAAATATCAAGCATCCAACTATCTCAAACTATCTAACATATTTCAATTTTTTTTTACAGTACTGGTACTGCGAGCATAGTAAACTCCTTCGACCATCCAACAAAGAAGACTTCCCAAGGTTTATGAAGTGGAACCTTGGCAAAATGTACTCCAAGTGGAAACACATCAGCCTTGGTCATTTTGAAAAGGTATTCAAACTCTTCTATACTCTCAAAGCACAAATCTATTCAACATTCCTTTCACAGTCATTATAGTGACAATTATGTTATGAAATTGTAAAAGTTTGTAGTTTCAAAAGCACAGACCTATTTAACACTCATCTCACTCATGTTATGAAATTGCAAAAGTTTGCAATTTCAACACACAAATCTATTCAACACTCTTTTCACATTCATTACACTAACAATCATGTTATGAAATTGTAAAAGTTTGCAGTTTCAAATAAAAAATCTATACAAGACTCGTTCCACAGTAATTACAGTAACAATAATGTAATGAAACTATAAAATTTTTCACTTTCAAAGAAAAAATCTATTTAACACTCCTCTAACATTGATCACAGAAACATTATGTTATGAAACTATAAAAGTTTGCAGTTTTAAACAACATATTTTCAACACTAAACTCACATTACTCACAGTACTAATCATGTTATGAAATTGACAAACTTTTCAGTATTTTTGATATATACCACATTGTTCCAATGCAGGTTGACCAAAGTGCTTTAACCCCAATTGAACAGGAAATATAGTTATTGCATATCAATCAAAGCACATCAAGAAACTCTTCAACAAAGGAACATGACCACAAAAAGGACAAGAAGAGAAAAAAAAAAATAAAAGCAACAAAAAAGAAACTTCTAGACAGTAATGAGGAAGACTTTCTTGAAGAAGAACACCAATCAGAATCAGAACAAGAACAAGAACAAGAACAAAAAATAAAGAAAAGAAAGCAAGAACCACAAAAGCAACAAATTGAAGAAGCCAAAAGTGGTGAACAAGAAGAAGAGAGTGATGAAGAAACCGAAGAGACTGATGAAAAAGAAGAAGAACAAGAAGAAGGTGATGAACAAGAAGACACTGATGAAGAAGAATGCCAAGAAGAAGAAGAAGCAGAACAAACAGACCAACAAGAAGAAATCAATCAACAAGAACTGATAGATCAACAAGAGCAACTTGAAAATAAAGAACAAGCAAACCAACAAGAAGAAAAAGGGACAAAACAACAAGAAGAAGAACAAGAGAAAGAAGCTGATTTTGACACATTTGAAAAAGAACAAGAACAAGCAACCCAATAAGAAGAACAACAACAATAGAAATTTGACACATTTCATGCACAAGGTAAACTCTTGTCAAATATTGAACCAAATTGCAAAATTTAATTAAACTAACCAAAACAAAATACAACATTTTTATAGGTGATAACAGAGCACAAACACCAACCCAAGAGGACGACAATGACAAACTCATAGCATCCATGAGAGCACAAATGCATGAAATGGAACAAAAATTCATGGCTGAATTACGTAAAAATAAAGAGGAGTTGAAGGCAATCTCTGCCAAAAAAGCAAGAAAAAGTCTCCATAAAGATCAATGGTCAAGAGAATCAAATAAAAGTCAAGAAAATGAGAACATAAGCCAGATTTTGAATACCAGCCAATGACAAAAGCCAAAGAAAATCTGCAGAAACAAAATGACAAAGAAGATACAAGGAACGAGAAAGAAGCTACTGCTGATGTACCCAAGCTAAAAAAAGGTATTGATCAAGAAAAAGATAAGGAGAATGAAAAGACAAAAGAAAAAATTGCAACAGAGAAAGAAGCTGCTGCTGACCCGAGCCAAAAGATGGTACTGATGAAGGAAAAGAGCAAGGGAAAGAAAAGAAGAAAGAAAATATTGGCCAAGAGAAAAAAGCTACTGTTGAACCCAAGCCAAAAGAGGATGCCAATCAAGGGAAGACACAAGTTCAAGTAGCTCCTAATTTGGAAAGTGATGATGACTTCAAGGAAGAACCAATCCACAACAAGCCACTCACCCTTTCATTCCACAAAACAAACAAGGTTTGGCATAGCCTATCCCCAAAAGACCAAGACCAAGTTCAACTCATCAACTGCTTGTGTCTGGTCTGGCAGCGAAGATGCAAATTGCATATACTTTTCAGATATATGCAGATTGTGCAATAGGGAAGCCTTATACGGAAATGTAGGTCTTAAACTGCACAATTTTACAGTTTCTGTTCATGTTCAATAACCTATTCTACAAACCTAACACATTCTCATATATAACATGTTTCAGGTCATTGATGCCTTTGCAGAAATGAAATTGGCACTCCAACCATCAATTGAAGAATTTGAGAAACATGATCTAGCATTTGCAAGCAATCCGTACGCAGGAAGATCTTACGTTTTCTCAACACTCATCAATGTAAGCAAAACTATTAACATAGCTTTCAATATTATTCAAACTACAAAATTTTCTACTTTCTTAACATGTCTTGCTACATTCTTTTATAACATATTTCAAACATATATAAATTACAAACTCCACTACAAAACCAAGATCAGGCATTGAGACAAAAAATGATGGACAACCATTTTCCAGAAGTAGTGAAAAACAGATATATCCATTTCCCAATCAACCACGACAACCATTGGACCATTGTGGTCTTTGACAATACTGATGGGATAAGGAGACACTATGACTCTTTGAGGCCAGCAAAAGGATGTCACAACAAGCACTTTGAAATTGCAAATGAAATTGAAAGTTAAATAAAATTTCCTACCTATTTCCATTCCTTTCAAAACATCTAAGCACCTCACTATAACTAACAAAAACACCCACTAAATCTTTTGTAACTGAGATGGAATAAAGCATTATTTAGCAATCAAGGAAACATGTTATCATCTCAAGAGTGCGAGACAGTAATTGCATCAATTGAGGAATGCCCACAACAAACCCCACACTCATAAGATACAAAGTCAATAACTAATGTTTTAATATGCTAAATTTTTCAATTTTACCTAACTAATTCACTTCTTCTAAAACTCTGCAAGAATGATTCTGCCATTGTCGTCTACAATGTTATCAACCAATATATCAACTGGAAACCTGTGCAGAAATCACTTCTACCAACTGAGTGGGTCAAATTTTGAGCAGAAATCATCAGTTAATTCCTCAATGATAAGAACCAATCTTGGAACCTCGAGCACTATCAAATGTTGACCAAACATACCAAACCATAGAAACAATGAACAAACTTATTTATAATAGAAATACTCATGTGAACATATTTTTTTACTTTTTTATTTATTACATATGACAAGTACTTTTTATGCTTTTGGTGATTGATCTTCTTGTGGTTATCGTGGTGGTGATGATTGTTGTCATTGATGTTGTTGTTGCTCTTCTTCTTGTTATTATTTTTGTTGTTGTTCTTCCTGTGGTTATTATTCTTGTTTGCGTTCTTGTGGTTATTATTGTCGTTACGTTTGTGGTTGCATATAAATTCATACAGGACAGGTTGTTTCTAATAATTGTTAAAACTGTAAACTTATACAGTTTCATCACTCAAAATTACATAATTATTGAAACTGTAAAATTATCCAATTTCATGATTCAAACAAATAGATGAACTACATTTCAAAACTGTAAATGAAACTGCAAAATTATACAGTTTTGACACTCCGAAATATTAAATAAATACATCATGTATTAAAACTGCAAAATTATACAGTTTAAATAAGAAATTTTCAAAAACCTTCTCAGCATTCCAAAACACCAAACCAACCAACTCCACAAACCAAAAAAAAAAAAAAAAAAAAACTGTTATAAAACAACTTCAATAACTAAAGAATACATCAAAAAATAAAAAAGAATGCAACCAACTTTATTCATTACTTCCATAATACCAAGTATCACATTTTATTATCATAATTTCTCAACTTCAAATACAAATTCAAAGAATAGACTATGGCCTCAAATAGCAGCCTTACACGTTTTCTTATTGTGATTCCCATACTTCAAGCACATCCCACACTTGATTTGCTTCACATTCTCACCCTTAGAAGGTATCATCTTCTTCTTGTTTTGCCCAGGTTGCTTCTTCATTATAGGAGGTTTGATAATCAAACTACCGGTACCATCAAAGTCAAATCTCTCACTTGAAAGCACTGAATAAACAGATTCCTTGTACGACTATCTAAAACAATCTACACGAAAAAAAGGATCAATGAAATCATACACATCTCTACCACTACTACGCAAAGCATGGGTAGCATGACAGTAAGGAAAACCATTCAATTGCCATTCATGGCAAGAACAAGTCCGTCTACCAATATCAACATAAAAAGAAATAGAAGAATGAACCTCAAGCACAATATCACTAGCAACAATCACATCCCAAGACTTAGCTAGCTTTAAAGAGTTCACCAACTTTTTTTTCCATAACTAGACACAATTTGGTAGTCCATCTTTAGATTTAGCTCTCCTATTAGACAATTGAGTCATGATTTGAACCCTAATCATATCAACCATACAACTAATAGGCAACTCACGGGACTCACCAATCCAATTATTGTAAGACTCGGCATCATTAGATGACATCTCACCATATCGTTTCCCTCTAAAAAATGCATTTGCCCACTTATCATTTTGCAAACCATCCAACATACTATCAACTCTACCATTCCCAGCAATACGGCTCAATTTCTCCATATAATGTTGGAAAGAAGCAACAATTGGCGCATAAGCACATTTAACTAATATTTTCATCAAAGTCATCTTATTGTTAGTACGAAGTCCCACCAATTTGTCAATCAAATTTCTCTTCAAATGGTTCAAGCAATATACATGATATGCATTGAGAAAAACCATTGAAAGGGCGTCTAGCAACCCATGTTGACGGTCGGACACAAAGGTCAATCTCTGGCCTGAACCAACAACTTTAACAACTGACTTAAAAACCACATCCAATTATCTCGATTTTCAGCATCAACAATCGCAAAAGCCAAAGGAAACAGGCTTGAAAACAAAATAACATGAAACTGCAAAAAAAATAAATAGCAGACTCACAATACAATAACAGAAACCAAAATCCACCAGCTACCAAAACACACTAACAAACCAAAACTATACTAACTGCAAATAAATATATACCTTGATTACCATCCTTTGATGTTACTGCAAGCAAATACCCCTTGTAACGCCCCTTCAAGAATGAACCATCAACAAACAACAACGGACGACAAAATTGAAATCCATACAAACATCCATGAAATACCACAAACAACCTTCGAAAACGCCCACTACTTTCATCCACATCTAATTCAAACACACTTCCGGGATTCGTTCTCATACTCGTCTCAAGGTAGCATCGAAGTTGGTCAAAAGAAGATGTAAAGTCATCAAATAACCCACCTCTTGCCTTATCAACTCCTAACCATGCAACTCGATAAGAAACATCTATACCATATTACTTCTTCAACTTTTTTTTTAATTTCAATAGGAAGAGTCAACAGATTATCACTAATATCATTATGCACAATATCATAGACAAGTCTAGAACCAATCATTTTGCTACAAGATCTATGACCAACAACCCCACAAGTATGCACATTATCCAACTTCATAATAAATATAAAAAAAACCACAATTCATCAACACCCTTCCATGCACAAACCATTTACAACTCGTAAACGACTTCATCATACATTTATCAGTTACTCTTGTTGCATCATTCTTCAAATAATTCACTGCAAAACCACCCTCAACTACATACTTAGCCAATGCAATGTGAAATGCTGGCACTCCACCGTCAAATTCTTGACCAACACTATGTCTAATTCCTTTCCAACTAGCAGACAACAAAACTCTCTCTGGTTCTAGATAAAAACTAGGCAACAAACCACCAAAAGCATCACAATCGTTAACCAAAGAACTCTTGCAAATTACAGAATCAATCCTAGAAGAATTATCATCAACCTCCACGATTCTCCTATCACCCACAACAACATCAACAACATGAGAACCACTAGAAGCTACCATTGACATCATATTTCCCAAATCATCATTACATTCAACAATACAATTAGAATATCCAGGAATAGAGAAAAACAAACAAAAGTTACCAACACTCAACTCCTTGAACTTCCCACATATTTTCTCAACAACTTCATGATAACTACATCCTTCATTAATCTTAATAGCAACACAAGACTTACTGTATTTACACATTAACATGAAACATCCCTCCATATTACAAATCACAAAACAACAAACAATTGATCACTGAGTCAAAACTGCAAAATTATATAGTTACAACATATTAATATCAAAACTTCCGAATTCACAATTCCAAACTATAAATTCAAAACACATTACACTATACAATAACCAAAAACAAAAACAAAATCAAAATCATTACACTATATCACATACAAAAAAATTCCAAAATCAGTATCAAACAAACAAAATCTATCACAAAACAAAGAACTATAACAACATTGACAAACACAAACCAGAGATCACGCCAATTTGCTTATCTATATATATACATATATATATGTATCGAGAGATAGCTAGAGAGAGAGAGAGAGAGAGAGAGACACACACACACACACACACACAAAGCGTACACAGAGATTCAGATTGCACAAAGAGATCGACCTCACAGAGAGAGATCAAGATCGCAGACAACCTCGCATAGGCGAGATCCACAATTCAAAATTTGATTTTTCACGTATATATAAATCTCAAATCAAAGGGTAATACAGTCATTTAAAAAATAAGAAAATAAAAAAAGGACCTCTGGGTACAAAACTTAAAAAACTGTGGACCTGTTGATCTATCAAACATATAGTGGGATTTGATCCCCTACATAGGACTACATAGTAATTTTCCCTTGATTGTTTCAATATTATAAATTTGATTACTTTAAAATAAGTTTCTTAATTAATTAATGAATGTGCATTTAATTGTGCTGTTGAACAAAATTAAATATATAAATAAAATTAATTTAAAACAATTGATAAGGATATTTTTGGAAGGAAAAGTAGACAAACAGATATGGGCTTCCGTTTTTTATAGGGTTTGTTTGGGAAGTGGGTTGGCTTTTTAGCTTTTTGGATTTTATTTATACCTAAAAAATTATTAAGTACTCTCAATTTCTAAGTACACTCTATTTAATTACTTAAAATTTTATTTTATTCTCATTACACCCTATTATTTTTTCCAAATTATCCTCAAAGTAAATCCAAATAATAAATAATAAACAAACTAAAAAAACTAAATTATTTCAAAAAAATTTCAATATAGAAAATAATTCTCAAATATAGGGCCAAAAAAAAAAAAAAACAAACTTATAAGAACATAAGCATTATAAATACAGAAAAAACTAAACTTTTACATAAGCATTATAAAGCTTTTCAATACAGAAAAAAAAATTTACATTATAAATTATCTATAAGGATGCTCGTGGAAAAATAAAAACCAAACTTATAAATAAGAACAGCTTCAATAATATGTTATTGTTAATCTAATTATTGGCCCTTTAATTTTTGCCAAAAAAATGATATAAAAAATAATTGATGGTGCTCTACAAAAATTGCGAAACCCTTTTATATGAATACTTACCTCTCTTTTGATGGGTTGCTTCAAAAAGCTATTTTGATTATTACTCTCATTCATTATTTGATTTTGTTCAAACTTTCTTTTAAGGTTTAGGGTTTCAAAATAATAATAATAAAAAAAAAAAACAATGACGTTGACGATGATAGTGAGTTTTGGTAGGTGAATTGGAGTTTTGGAGGGACGATGAAGAAGAAGAAGAAGAAAAAGAAAAAGAAAAAAAAATAACTTTGATCTCTTGGGAAAGAAGATATAGAGATTTAAATAGGAATAACTGATTAGGGTGTCCTATGGGAAAAAAAAAATTTAGAGTTTAATATGTATTATCTTTATTAGTAAATTTATATTAGGATATAATAGGAATTAAAATTTATGAATTTAAAATTGGGCGTACTGAGACATATTTTGGGTTTAAGTAGAATCCCCTGGTTTTTTTTTTTTTTTTTTTTTTAACTATTTTAGCCTGGGGTTAAAAAACCTTGTTTGGGAATGACTTTTTGGCTTTTTGACTTTTTATGTGAGAAAGAATGTAATGATTATGGGTTGAATATGATATTTTATCTTATTAAGCTAAAAAACCTATTTTGTTTTTTTGTGGCTAAAATAGCCCCAAATCTAACCCAATCCTTCTTCCCAAACGAAGCCATAATTGATTTAGATCTGGATAGATTAGATTAGATTTAGATTTAGATTATTGGGTGCTCCTAAGCAATTATAGTTGGTATTAACTTGATGACTGCTAAGACTTCTGGGATAACAACCTGGATGAAAGAAATCCCTTTGGAGTTATCTTCCTTGGTCATTTCTGAAGCTTTGTAATTTTTTTTTGGGGTTTTTCTCCTGTAAAAAAAATGATAAAAATTCGTTTAAACAATAATATTCAATTTTTGTATCAATATTATAAAAAGTTTTGAGATTCATAATTTAAGTCTCACAAATAGTGTTAGTTGTATATATCTATATTGTCATATTGTGCACCATATCATATTGTATTTTACCATGTTACCATATTATGCATTACTTACCATATTGTATATTACCATATTAGTTTCTCCTTCTCCTATATAAAGAAATCTTGTATTCACTCATTATTCATTCATTGAAATATACAGAGTTATATTCTCTCTCTCTCTCTCTCTCTCTCTCTCTCTCTCTCTCTCTATTCTCATAATATAGTATCAGAGCTATAATTTTTTCCTTTTAATTTTACTTTTTCTCTGCTCATCACCAGAATATAGAATATATTTTCTAGTACCAAGGTTTCTATTTTTTTTCTCACTATTTTTCTTCGAGACTACTATCAACCTACTCAAAATTTCTAGACAATTCCAATGCCACCAAAATCATCTCCAACGGACCAATGACGCGCCCTCACGCACCATCTACATCACCTCGCGTCACATCCTTCCGTCGCCACTCTCACACGCGCCTGAACGCACGCCTTCTGTCTCCTGCGCACAGCGTCTATATGTTGCTAATGTACACTGCGCCCAGTCTACTAACCTTTACCGCACCCCTATGCGCTACTATGCGCAACACCTTGCTGACGATGTCAGCCCCTGCTGCTGACGTCAGTCCTATCCCCTGTTTGGCACTATTTCTTGTTTTGGCTATTTTTCATCCAATTTCAGCCTATTTTGATTATTTTGGACCGATTCCTAACTATTTTCGACCTTTTAGATTCACTAGCGCACTCAGTTTTACCCAATTCTACTTCGACACCACCGGACCCTCTTTGTGAGTCATATTTTGCTCACTCCATGGATCATTCAAACAACTCTTCTCAGCACAGTGGTTCTTCTTCTCAGCACAGTGGTTATTCTAAACCACCTACAACTCATAGTTGGTGTCACACTTCGGCTTATTTTTCCTTGACTGCTACTCATCGCCAACCACCCATTCAACATTCTCTAGGTCGCTCTTATGCACCTTCACCAATCTACACTCTTCATGATATTGAAGTCATTATGAAAAAGGTTCTTTCTACTTCTATATCTACCTCTATCTCTAGCACACCCTCTACTGCTCTCTCAGTCACTTCAGGTACCTCTTCTTGGTATTTTGATTCAGCTTGTTGCAATCATATGACCTCTAACCCTACACTTTTTTCTTCCATTACATCTTCTTCTAATTTACCAGCTTGTTGCAGGCTTGAAGAACCAAGGCTTGGTCCAAGAATGAGGCAACAAATGTGTAGGGTTTGAAGGGCTCAAAGTTATGGCATTCCGCTAAGGACTTCGAGCACTTGACAAGCATATAGACTCGTCATTGGGTGTGCATGTGATGACATCCAAGTCGTAAAGGTCGTCAAAAATGAGGTGTCTACAGTTGCACCTCTTTGACAGAACTTGAAGTCATGAAATGACGTGAGTGAATGTCAAATCCCGGAGACGACCTATTTTGACAAGGTTATAAGACTTGGACAAACAATCAAGACAGAAATAAATGGTTGCGTCTACAGGCTGCCTACGTATCCTTTTGCAAGGAATCAAACTAGCGTAGTTTTGGGCAAGATACAAATGATATGCACAATGCAACTTTGAAAGCTGGACTCACACGTTTCGCGAAGCCGGCTATTTTGAAAACTCATCATCACACGAGATGATGCAATAAGAAATAACAAATGCAATAAGTACGGCAACGAGATAACAACATATGAATGAGCAGCCTTAAGCTTAAAACCAACACAGGTTCCATGCAAAAAGAAGATAAAACCACACTCTAACCATGCCATAACAAGAGACGAGGAAAGAAAACACCGCCCAGGGTTACGTTTCACGCATCTTGAGAAACTGAGAAAATCGCTCGGGGTCGTGTTTCACACGTCCCGAAAAAATGAAGAATGAAAACACTCGGGGTCGCTTCTCAAGCATCCCGAGAAACAAGAAAAATTACTCGAGCTCGCATTTCACGTATCCCGAGAAACTGAAGACGAAAATCGCTCAAGGTCATTTTTCATGTGTCCCGAGAAACAAGAAAGATCACTCGGGGTTGCAATTCATGCGTCCCCAGAAATAAGAAAAAAAAATCGCTCGGGCTCACGTTTCACACGTCATGAGATAAAACACCCCCAGAGATGCGCGTCATGCGTCCTGAGATATAAGAAAAGCTGCTCAGACTCGCAGTTCATGCATCCCGAGATACAACACTCCCAGTGTCGCGCATCACGCGTCCTGAGATACAAGAAAAATTGCTTGGGCCCGTGTTTCACGCGTCCCGAAATACAACACGCCCAGGGCAGCGCGTCACGCCTCCTGAGATAAGGGAAAACCGCTCGAGGTTGTGCTTCGTACATCTTGAGATAAAACAGAGGAGTGTGCGATAGTTGCACAAAATGAACGTGTGTGATAAATGCACAAAGTGAACAAGTACGATAGATGCACAAAGTGAATGAGTGCGATAGATGTACAAAGTGAATGAGTGCGATAGATGCACAAAACATATTCTACACATGATGGATAACCGATATACTGAAAACATATTCTATGCAAGAAACAAAAGCATATTCTATGCGTGAATCATAGTTAATGCAAGACACAAATGCAGCATTTGTATATGTGAAATGCATATTCTATGTAACAATATATGTGAAATGCATATTCTTATGCAACAAGAGAGGATAAAAAGAGAATGAAGGCATAAAATGAATAAAAGCGACATTCGATGGCACCTTTCGATTTACCTCTCGAAGGAATTACAATATGTTTAAAAATGATACACCTCATTCATGTTGACAAGTGATGAACATTGTGCCTCAAAACACAATTTTGAGCTTCCTTTGAAACAATCTGAACCCAACAATTAACCTTCCTTGCACTTCTTGGGAAACAAAGACACAAAACAACATCAGGACTCAGAAGAGTACCACCAGCCACTTGCCAGCCATAGGGGGAGGCTGTCGGCCACATGCCGACCATCAAAGATCCTTTGACCATCAAAGAGCCTTGTCGGCCACCTACCGGCCACCGATGGCAGTTCAGGGTTTTTTTGGACATTTCACCCACGGGTCTTTAAGTATAGACCAAGACTCTTCATTTCCTCACTTCTCTAGGTCTGAAATTCTTCCCTCTCTCTCTCTAGACACTTTCCCTCTCTAGATTCGAGCTTTTTATGCATTTTTCAATGCCCCACGCACATTTTCTTTGCTAAACCCTCCTGATTCTCTTCCTTTTGAACTGATCAAAATTTGATTTCGACGCTTCTTTCCTCATTTTCACCACTTTAGGCTTGTTCTCCTCGAGTTTCTCTTGAGTTTCGTGAACTTTTCCCAGCTTTGACTTTTTCTATAATTTCCTCTCTCTTAGGGTTGACTTTTTCCAAGTTTACTCTATTTTCTCCATTTTTCTTCATTTTTCACCTACTTTTCACCCATTTTCCAGATGACAGATGATTCTCTACATGATAGGGCCCCTCCGGAGGTTTCCTTCCAGTATTCTCACCTATTGTCGAGGCAGAGGAGCCGGTCATTAGCGAGGCTAGTGAGGTAGCTCAGGACATTAAGGCCAACCTCGAGGTGGAGTTTTAGCCTGAGCTTGAGCCGAAGCTGCTACCATTGAGGGTACAGCCTTTTGATCCAATGAGGTATCATCCCCGCACACATATCTTGCCATCCGGAGGCATTAGGCGCTTTAGCAACTTCATTCATGGTGTACCGGAGGACCTCTTGCTAAGGGAGCCGGCTTCCTACCTTTCATCCAGCGCCACTGAGGTATGAACTCTTTTTTCATGCATTCCTACCATTGTTTACTTGCATTTCTTGCACTTCCTTTCATTTGGCTGTACTTTTATCACTGCCTTATCTGATTCATTTGTTCTTTGCCGTAGGGAGAGTCCCTTGCCTACAGAGGGTACGGAGCTACGACGGCGAGAGATTGGTACGACGAGCTCTCTGCAAGAGTTCGCGACATTATTGACAAGACCGACTTTGTCTTTTCTGCTCCGGCCTGACACAGATCATTGTGAGTTGTCCTCTTCTAGGCGCGCTCGTGGAGAGGTGGTGGGACACCACCAACTCCTTTCACTTCTTCACTACCAGGGAGATGACGATGACTCCCTACGACTTTGCCATGATCATGGGCTTAGGAGTAGGGGTGATCCGATTGCTTTCGACACTAACATAGGGGAGTGGGAGGTGGCCTGGATTGAGCTGCTTGGAGCACGCTCGCCCTTGTACCAGATAGCTATGGTCAGATATAGTTGGTTTGCTAAGCAATTCAGAGGGAGCGAGCCCGAGACATTAGAGGAGATGGAGCAGTACGCTAGAGGCTTCCTGATGTTTATCCTTGGTACCACCTTATTTTCGAATAGATGGAACACCGTGGGCTTATATGTGCTGAGTGCCCTGGTGACCTTTCGCCGGGTACACTTCTATGATTGGGACAGAGCTGGCCTCGCTACCCTGTACGGATATATAAGCTCTACCTCCCGCCTAAGGGGAGAGCTGATCGGAGGCTACTGGCGAGCCTGTGAGGTATGTATTTCAATTCCCTCTTTACACTTTACATTTTCTGCCTTATATTTTCTCAACACCTGTGCTTTCTGTATCTGTTCATACATTGTGCTTTCTGCTTTGCACTTTCTGCATCTGTTCATGCTGTGTGCTTTCTGCTTTGCACTTTCTACATCTGTTCATACTGGGTGCTTTCTGCTTTAGACTTTCTGCATCAGTTCATGCTTGGTTGATCACATATCACTGTACTTTCCTTGAAGCTATGGGTTTATGCTTATTTTCCAGCTCTTGCCCCTAGAGCCCATGGAGGAGCTCCCCTAACAGTTCTTTACACAAGGCGGTATGATGGTGGGTGTCAACGTAGGACCTGCGAGACCTTTGCTTTCTTCCGCCACTACTTTGACACAGTAGTCGCCCATAAGGTAACCCAAAACACAGTTATTTTTACTCTAACATTTTTTCAATTCACAATTTAGCAACTGACAGCAACTAACAATCTGTTCATTCTCTGTTTGCAGATCATGTGGCAGCCTTGGGCCATGATTCCGACTAGGGTATGGGATCAGTACGCCGAGGCCTAGGCCACCTCTCGTTTTCACATTCTACTTGAGGGCCCAGTCTACCGGGCTTGGTTCCTAAGTGAGTGGTTCGTTTGCCAGACCATAGGCTTGCCGGACCCGATCATTCCGATGTCACTGCCATAGTCTATGAGATCAGGGGACAGCCTATCTGTTGATGCAGTTACACAATTTATGGTGGGCTTGGATGCTGATTACTTTAGAGCAGAGGGCGATTATGCGACTTTCAGTCAGACACACCATATGCCACTTCTGACAGTGGATGAGAGGCAGCGAGGGCTTCTGCAGCGAGAGAGGTAACTAGGGCGGCCAGGGCATTCCCTCTGCGGAGCAGAGCACCCATTGGCCAGAGCTTCCCATCGTGCTGACACGCTGGCGACATATTGGGGCTGCTTATCAGATCCCGATCGAGCCTGCAGAGGCTGGTCACAAGGTTGTTGGGATTCGATACCCTACTCAGGTATAAACCACACTTTACGATTTGCATCCCATATTTCATTTCGAATATGTTTATTGCAGACACTGATCATCCAAATATATTTTCAGGCATCCATAGAGTACACTTGGAGCTGTCTTGAGCTGATAGCCTCTTTGATGGGCATCATACAGAGGAGGGAGACGCTGCTCGGTCTCCACGGCATCCCGGTAATTTCTTCAATTTGCATTTCATGCTATCAAATTCTACTGATACATTGGCATTTCAACTGTAGTCTTTTCCAAACTGCATCTGACACACTATGTGGGTGTTTGGGAAGTGGTTATTTTAGAGGCTTTTTAGGTTTTTGGCTTTTTGACTATTTTAGTAGGTATTTTAGTTTTTGTGTTTGGGAAGTTGGGTTGGATTTTTATTTGAGTTGTTGTATTGAAAAATGTGTTTGAAATGATGTTTAGATAAAAAATAATTAAATTATTCCCCAAAAGTCGTGCATAACGTGATGAAGTTGCCTCTGACTTGGATTATGATTATGTTGGGATATAAAATGACTAAAATGCCCCCGTGGGTTGGAATGCTAAGTTGGTGGGTTAGTCAAAAAGTAAAAGGGCAAAATCGTAATTTCAAATATACACTGCACAGTCATAATTTCAAATATACACTACACAGTAAAATCGTCAGTTTCTGATTAAAAAAAAAAAAAAACTCAGCTACAATATAACTTTTTGACTATTTGTTTAAAATGAGGCTAAAATAGCCTTTTAGCCTCTTCCCAAACACCGCCTATATCTGATACACTACACTCACACACTGTACTTATATTGTATCTGACTTCTGCATACTGCTTATTCTGCGCACCATACTTGTATCTGATACACTGACTATAACTGATATGTTGACAACTGTTTTTTTCAGATCCCTTCTATATCGATGGCTCTAGCAGCGACAGCAGCACCAGTACCAGCACCAGTAGCACCAGCACTAGCACTGGCAGTACCCCCTTCAACAAGTAGGGAGGAGAGGCAAAGATAGGAGCATCTGGGGCCAGAGCAGTCCTCTAGGGCCCATCTTGAGCGATGACGATGCTGAGACCAGTGACTCCGAGGAGGTAGTGAGTCGGCATTCTGAGTCGTCCAAGAGTGGAGACAATAGTACTGGCTTGGGTTCTGAGAGCGGAGGTGATAATGCCGAGGCGAGTTCTAGGGCAGAGAGCGGAGACGATGCCGACTTTGGTTCTGGCTCCGAGATTGATTCAAACAACGGCGTTGATGGAGTTAGTGCCCTAGAGTCCTCTCTTCCAAGGAAGAGGGCCTCTTGGGCCTGAGGCGACTGACGCTGATTTTTTATTTTTGCTTAGTTTCTTTTTGTTTGGTAGCATTAGCACATGTACAGCTTCAGATAGGTTTATTTTGCTTTGAAACTTGTACTCCTCTTTTGTAAAAACCATGATCAGAATAAAACCTCGTAGATTTTATAAAAAGTGTTATAAAATCTGCGATTTTATAAACACCATATTTGCGGGGTTTTATTTTGCTTTGAGTTCTTCTCTAGAACTTCATTTCAACTGTAATTTCTTCCACAAATGGAGCCATTTTTTGCTGAAAAGCTCTCGGATTGGATAGCGACTTTAGACAGCACAGAAAAGGTAAATTTCTAGGATTTTGGCATAAATGCACTTTTTTCGCTAAGCCAAACTTCACTTTGTTTTCTGTTCCTTCATGCCGTGGCTCGATGTTGGAACTTGATTACACATGTCTTTAGCTTCGGGGGACAAGAAATATGCCCGACAATTGAAGAATTTCAGGTTCTAATGGAATCTTGGTGCAATAAGGAAATCGTGTCATAGCCCCATTTTGGCCATGCCCAAGCTTTGGGACGGATGTATGGGCTCACTCTGCATGAGGCTTGATCTCTAGCCCACAACGAAGAGCTAGACATTCCTGGTTTGATTCATCGATTTTCCGACATCTGTAACAGAGGTGACCTTCTCTGGCGAGGATTTCGGTAACATGCCCTCTACTTATGTATGCTTGCTTATTTCCTCCTTGCCCCTTGCTTTGGTGGGTCCAGCATTCGTTTGATCGAAGTGGCCCAAGGTTTGAAAAAAGGTAAGATTTGCATTGGTTTGGCACTAGCTAAGACTTTGATGGGTTTAGATGCCTTTCATCTGCGAGAGACTACTAGGTTCGCGGGGAGTCCACTACTTCTTCAAGTATTGTTTCCCACCCTTTCTCATGTGTGTTTCTCACGTCGCTCGGCAAAGCCCTTTTCTCATTTTTCTCTCAACATACATCTCTTTATTCTTTAATCTCTCTTTTCTTTCATCCCTTTCCAGGTTTGGCTTATGGATAAGATGAAGGTAGTGGACTCTTGCCCTGAGTACTCAGCTCGAGGCTATTTCTTCTGCCACCAACTAGTGGATTTCCTGAATGAGGGATGGTGGTGCAACTGGATGTGCAATAAGTCTATTGCTGACATAGCTTGGCGTTGCCCCTGACTTAACTTGGCAGAGATGAGTTACAGCATGGCTTGGCAGCCTAGCATACAGTTGATCGGCCTCACAGACTACGTGTTCTAATTTCCCTTTCGGTTCAGACGTCAATTTGGGCATGATCAGATTCGTCCAGAGGAGGGGGTAGAGTACCCAGTTTCATTCCCTATCCATGGTTCATGCTTGGCTAGGTACCTCACTGCTTGGAGGACGAGAGAGCTTTTGGCCCCTACCCCTAGTTTCAGTTGCACCCTTTTCGGCGAATGTTTGGCTTGGCTCAAGGATGAGGCACAAATCGGGCCCACTTTGGCTTCAAAAGCTTCCACAAGCACGAGCAGGGGACACAGGAGCACCTGACTTATCTAAGCCCCTAGTTTATTGCTTTGACCTTTCTTTTCAAGTTTTTTCGATGTAATAAAAGCAACTTTGATTTGTATCAGAGGGTTGGACAACTTTATGTTGAAATCAATGAAATTAAAGTTGTGAGCATCAAAAATTTTCTTTTCGGTTCAAAAATGATTTAAGTAGTAAAAGGTAAAATTTGAACAAAGTCAACTTTTATTAAAATTTTTCAAAACCATTTTCGAAAAGGATCACCACTTGACACACACAGAATCAATCCTCAAGATGTATAATCCCGAATCAAAAGATCATAAATATCCCTTGATCGAACACCACGGCTCATCATTGTAACCAGCTTTTCTCTCAGAGTAAAGATCACAACCGAACTCTTAGGTAAAGGAAAGACAGAGATGACCTGATCAGACACATGGACAGGACAGTTGAGTTGGAGGTGATTACAGTTGAACTGCAGAATGAAATTGCCTATGTATCCCGAAGATGGGAATCAGGACTTACATAGTTCGATTCAGGTTCACTCGAGTTTTAACATTCTCCTTTTGCGCTCTAACTTTTGCCAAAGTAGCCCCTTTAGGGTTAGTTTTTCTTTATTTCTAATTTTTCATGCCCTAACTTTTGCCTAGGTCACCCTTCCGGGTTTTCGACCTAGCGAGCCTCTCAAGGATAGTATTTCTTCAACTTGTCCATGTTGATCGATTGTGAAAATTCTAGGCCATCTAGGTCCATAAGAATAGCAGCTCCACCCGACCAGATAGTTTTGATGATGTAAGGACCAGTCCAATTGGGTCTGAACTTGCCCCTAGGGTCATGAGTGGGAGCTTGGTTATCTTTCAGCGCCATATCCCCCTCTTTGAGATTCCAGGACTTAACTTTTTTGTTAAAAGCCCTGGCAATTCTGCGTTAGTAGCCCTGAACGTGATACAATACTTTCAGCCTTCTCTTATCAAATAACATCAGCTCCTCGAATCTGTTGTGTTGCCAGTCCACCTCTACTATCTGACACTCAGCTATAACTCACAATGATGGGATTTCTATTTCAATTGGTAGAATAGCTTCCATCCCGTAGACGAGAGAATAAGGAGTTACCCCAATAGACGTCCGGATTGAAGTTCTACAGCCCCAGAATGTGAATGGCAATTTATCTAGCTAGTCCCTGTAGGTCTCAACCATCTTCTGCAAAATATTCTTGATGTTCTTATTGGCGGCTTCAATAGCTCTATTGGTTTTTGACCTGTATGTAGATGACTTGTGAAAAGCCAGATTGTATTTCTCCAATAAGTCCATCACTTCTTTCTTGAAGTGGGAGCCATTATCAGATATAATCTCATTTGGGACTCCGTATCGGCAAATGATGTTGTTTTTGATAAACTTAGCCGCATGCGAGCTTTCAACACTGCATAGGACTGAGCTTTCACCCACATTGTAAAGTAATCGATTGCCACCAAAATATATTCATACCCATTAGACCCTTTTGGTATGATAGCACTGATGACGTCGATTCTCCAGACTGAGAAAGGCCATGGCAAAGTCATGTTGTATAGTTTTGACGGCAAAATATTCATGCGATTAGCATGAATTTGGCATTTGTGGCATCGCCGAACAAAACCAATACAATTCTCCTCCATAGTGGACCAGTAGTAACCTTGCATGAGAATCTTCCGGGCCAGCATCACTCCATTCATGTGCGCTCTGCACTCTCCCCCATTAATGGCCTCCATCAGGCGCTTTGATTTCTCTTCTTCGACACACAACATGTGCATTCCCAAATGATCCGTCTTATACAGTTTACCTCCACAGATGATAAATTGGACGGCTATATGCTATATTCCCCTTTTGTCCTTGGCATTTGCCCATGGTGGATAAATCTCCTTTTCCAAGAAGTTTCAAATATCGTAGTACCAAGGGTTTTTGTCTTGCACTTCATCTATTGCGGCGATAGTTTTATAGGCTGGTGTGTATCATTGTTTAATGCTAATCAGACGCATCCGGACTTCTAGTGGGATGTCTACCATAGAAGATAGAGTTGCTAAAGCATTAGTGAACCTTGTTATTCTCTCTCAGTAGATGTGTGAATGTTAGCTTTTCAAATCTAGGAATCATAACGTCCAGGGTCTGGTGATAAGCCTTCATCTTTTCTTCTTTGACCTTCCAGTCTTAATTCGCTTAAGAAACAACTAAGTTTGAGTCCCCGATAACATCCAATCTTTTTGCTCCTAGTTCCAGGGCAGCTTCTAAACCAGCGATACACGCTTCATTCATACTCTGCTTCGTTATGGGACACTTTGAACCGGAGTTTGAAGGCTAAAGGTATATGGGAGTTGTCGGGTGCTATCAACAACACACCTATCCCATAACCGTATTGATTGGATGCTCCGTCAAAGTACATTGTCCAAGTCTCCTCCTCAACTTACAGCATGGCTTCATCTGGGAACAGGTATTCCACCATTTCTTCCCCCTCTACGGGGTGATCTGCCAAGAACTCCGCTATAGCTCTCCCCTTGACCGATTTGCGGGTAACATACTTGAGATCAAATTCGGAGAGGAGAAGCAATCAACGAGCTAGCCATAAGTGCCAGTTTCTCAAAGAGATATTTGATAGGATCTAATCTCGAAACCAGAATTACAGAGTGAGCTAACAAGTAGTGCCTCAACTTCTTGGTAGCCCATACTAAGGCAGGCAAGCTTTCTCCAATGGAGTGTAGCGGGTCTCATAATCCAGCATTTTCTTGCTCAAGTAGTAGATGGCTTTTTTCACCATATCCTAAGATTCCTAAGCAAGCATGCATCCTATTGTGGTGTCTGTCACTGACAAGTACAAAATCAAAGGCTTCCCCGGCACTGGCGACGATAACACAGATGGATTCTGAAGGTACTGCTTAATCTGCTCAAAAGCGAATTGACATTGATTATCCCATCGAAATTTCTTTTCTTTCTTCAGGAGACCAAATAGTGGTTCACAAGTTAAGGTTAATTTAGAAATAAACCGTCTTATGAATTGCACTTTACTCAGAAAGCCTCGCATCTTCTCTTCAGTCCTCGATGGTGGCATTTCTTGGATGGCCTTAATTTTGGAAGGATCTATTTTGATGTCCCTTTGTGTGATAAAAAAGCCCAGCATTTTTCCTGCTGTTACACCGAAAGTACATTTCTGCCGATTCAACCTCAGTCTGTATTCTCTGATCCGTTCAAAGAATTTCCTCAAGGCGGTGCAGTGGCCTTCTTTTTCTTTGGACTTGACAATCATGTCGTCTACAGACACCTCGACCTCTTTGTGGATCATGTCATGCAGAATAGTGGTTGCAGCCCCTTGATAGGTAGCCCCGGCATTCTTCAGCCTAAACAGCATAACCCAATAGCAGTAGGTCCCCCACGACGTAGTAAATGCAGTTTTCTCTTTGTCCTTGGGCGCCATCAAAATTTGGTTATACTCGAAGAACCCGTCCATGAAGGATAGCAATGCATGACTTGTAGTGAAATCCACTAGCTCTTCAATGTGCAGCAGAGGAAAGTAGTCCTTCAGACTGGCTCTGTTCAAATCCCTGAAGTCTACACATACCTGATTCTACCATCCTTTTTCGGCACTGGGACGATGTTGACCAACCAAGTTGGATATTCAGATACTAACAAGAAACCTGCCTCGATTTGCTTGGTATCCTCTTCCTTAATTTTAAGCACCCAATCCGGACAGATTCTTCACAACTTTTGTTTGACAGGCCAGGCCTCAGGGTCAAGAGGGATCCGATGCTGTACAATCTCAAGATCGATTCCAAGCATGTTTTTGTAGGACCACATGAAAACCTCTTTGAAATCTTTTAACAAAGTGACTAAGCGCTCATGCTCCTCCGAAGACAACGTGGACCCGATCTGGACCAGACGCGGATCCTTCTCAGTACCCACATTAATATTAATGATTTCAGCGGCGCAAGGTTTTGCAAACCTCTCCTCCTCTCGAGTAATCAAGTTTTTCAAACCATAGGAATTCCTTCCTCTTCGTTTTCATTAAAATTTTGAAAATCTTGGTCAATGCAATAAACAAGAAGCACAGAGAAATACTCAGAATTAGCAGTGTTCTTATTCATAAGGTCCAGCTCTTCGGTTACAACTGACTCAAAAGCAAAAGAAAAAGAGGACCTAGACAAGACTTTAGCATCTGGGTTATCACCCCCAGGAATACCGGACTCAGACTTAGAAGAACCAGAATCTGATTCTGACTCTACAGACTTTATGGAATCAGATTCTGGCTTATCACCTAACTCAGAACTAGACAGGCAGCCCTCCTCCAACTGCCAGACAAGAGATGTTGCTTCTGATGTATCCAAAATGCTGCTGGATGGGTTCACACCCAATTGGTCCTTGATCATGGAGATGGTAAGGTTATCCCCCAAGTTCTCTGAATCAGCTGAAGGATCTGCAATGAGACATGCCAGTGATGCCCCCTACTCCAAGCTCCTTATCGTCCAAGTCACTTTCTATGCTCTATTTAGCTTCGGCACTTGGTTCTGCCTTTTCCTCGACATCATTATCTTACAACTGCAGGTTGAAGAAGATTTCGAATCCATGCTGCTTCGCAGAATTCATCCAGGGCTCAGGAAAGCTGCAAAAGGGAAAGTCTTCTCCCTCTCGAACAAAATGGCCATTCAACGTTCCCCGGATTGGCCTGTGACTGAGCTCATAGTGTTTCCTGGCCTGCTTGGCTCTAGCTCTACCTGTCATCTCTTCTCTTTTCCTAATCCAGTCCTCTTTGGTAGGTACATAATCCAGACCAAAGGCATGTAGATTGTGCGGCAGATCGGCCAATGCTGTGACGCCTTTCCGGCCACTTCTTCCAAGTCCCATTCCTGGCACATGTTGCAATTTGTTCATGAAATAGATTGATTGGGCGCTGACATACATGCCCTCATCAGCGGCCAAGATGGTTTGCACTGCCTAGGCCTCAGCCAGAGTAAACCCTGAGAGGGAAACATCATCCTCACCATGTGTGATCTCCAGCACTGGTGTAGTTACCTCTTGCAGCGGGTGAATGGATGAATTCTAGAAAACAATCATCACTTCCTTCCCGCAGAGGTATTTTAACATTTGGTAGAGGGCAAAGGAGACTGCTCTCACATGATGCAACCAGGGTCTCCCTAGCAGTAAGTTAAAGGTGGCCGGGATATCTAGGACATGGAACTTAACATCCTACTGAGCTGGGCCCACCTAGACTTTGATTTGTACTGTGTCCATAACCTCACTGCTTGTATTATTATATGCCTGAATCATTTGGGATGTGGGCACGAAGTTTGCTAGTTCAAGTTTGATGGTATAAGCTATGCGAGACAAACATACGTTAATAGCTGAATCGATATCTATTAGCACTACCAGCACCCATTTTTCTCTGCACTCAACAGATATGTACAAGGATTTGTTGTGAACTAAGCCTTTCGGCGGCAGTTCTTTGTTAGAAAAGGTTAGGGTTGGCCCGGCACCACCTAGGAAGACCAATCCCACAAGCTGTTCGGCGGTAGTGTCAATGGACAATTTAGCTTTGTCTATTGTTGGTAGTATCGCTTGTCGATGTACTTGGGAGGCCATAAGAAGACCCCAGATTGAGATATCGGCTTGGATTTTCTTCAGTTGATTCAACATTGCTTCTTCTTCTAGTTGTTTCTCTTTCTGTTTCTCAACCTCTTTGTTTTTCCCAGATGTCTTAGCTTGATCTAAATGTGGTGGTTCGAAATACTGTCCACTTCTTGTCATGTGGTTAATCTGTTTAGCGTACCACATGTTGTCGAGGAGGCACTCACTCCCGTCCTTGTCGATGTGGGCCAGAAGTAGATCTTCATCCTCCCACCATTCACCTCGAGCGGCCAACAAACAGTTGTTTGACTCCATTCTGATCACTTTCACATCACAGTCATCCCCTGCAGAGTGTTGGGCCATTATAGTTTTTGGGTTGTTTTCAACCCTCCCTTGTTCAAACTGCTTCAGTGCAGCTTCCTGTTTTGTGTCCACAGTACTCATAGTGCCCAGTTCCTGAGCTTAATTGTTTATGACAGTATTCTTCGACAGTTTTCCCTTTTCATCGGCCATTCTAGCCATTGCAGCAATTCCTGCTCCCTTTTTCTCCGATTTTGTTTCAGTTCCTTCATCCCTGTCCGGTTCATCATTTAACCACCCAGAGTTGTCCACTAATCCGTTCAAATTGAACCAATCAATCTACATGTCCCCTTGATCTTGTTCGTCAAAGAACTGCAGGTTGTCTAGGTCCTCCTCAAGTTTCGCCAAATCATCCAAACCCTGACTCGGGCCATCCTCCATAACCACATTGACCTCTATTACAATTGGCAATACCACTTCCGGCTTGGCTTGATCAATTGGCATAATGTAGCGGCTTGGATCGTACTCCCCCTTAGACAAGTCCTCAGAACACTCAGGCAATGGACCCATACTCTCCTCTAAGGCCAACCTCTCTTCTTCTACCACTTTAACCACCACAGGTTTAGGTTGAAGTGTGGATGTGTCCATCATGCACAAATTTGTGGCTTCAGGAATGAACACCGTCGGTTTGGGTAGTTGGGAAGGGGTAATATATACGTTGGGGTGGTAAGGGATGACCAGTATATGGATTAGGATTAGATTGTGAGGTGGGGGAACTTAATTGTGGGCCGGGAGAGCGTTGGTAATTACATTTTCTTTTTGGGGTGGTGTAATCACTTTATTGTCAATGAGGTCTTGAATCTCATAACGCAGTTTGAAGCATTGGTCGGTGTCGTGACCGTGCCACTGGTGGAAAGCATAGTACTTGGCTGGGTTGTATTTAGGTGGGAAAGGATCGGGTAGTGGGCGAGGCTCTAATGGCTTGAGGTGCCCCTTTTTGATTAACACCTTCATAGCTTGAGATAAAGGCATGTAGAGTGGGGTAAAAGTCCTCTGGGATCGGGCAGGGTTATTTGAAGTTTGTGGTGCTGTATTGGCAAAGGGATTGGCTATCTTGGTTGTGGTGGTGACAACACTCACATCCGACGACCCCACAACTGTGTTAGCACTGGTGGTTGCATTGGAACTGCACACAAAAGGCCTTTTGGCCTGCTCATTTTCATCAGTAATCAGTCCTTGTTTCATGGCGTCTTCAATCTGAACCCCCCATCTCGTGGAGCTTGGTGAATGTTAATAGAGGTAGGATGATCATTTTTTGCAACAATTTCCTGTGCAGATTGCGGACTACCATTCTTATCTAATCTTTCTTGAAAGGTCGTGTGGTCATCATTGAGGCCTTGGCCCTCCACCTCGTCATGAATTCTGAGAAGCCTCCTTTGGATCCTAGAGCGTTGCCTCGAGATCCCAAGTTGTGACCCTAATTTGTGTGTTATACGAGTGCTGTGCAACGAAGGCCTCAGCCATTTCCTCCCAACTTTGCTTCACAGAATCCTCTAGCTTCGCATACCATATCGCTACTATTCCTGACATGGTCCGGCCAAAGAGTGAGTGCTTCTGTATCTTGGTCAGGCCCATCGGTCGCAGAATGTCTGAAAACAGCCGAAGATGAACCATGGGATCTCCAGAACCATCGAATCGATCAATGTGTGGCATTTTGAGCTGGTCTGGCAATGTCATTGTAGAGTCAGTATACCCGTCTTCTATGTCAAGGATAGAGTTAACAGCCTACTGTAGACACCCCATTTTGGACCGTCCTTAAGACTTGGACGTCATCGTTTGAACACTCGATGATCATCTATGCTCGTGTTCATTTGAGTTCCCGAAGGTCTCGGCTGTGCGCCTTGCCTTAAGATCTATCAACTTGTCTGTTTTGTGCTTGGTTGTGGACCAAGGACTTGTGGTTTTGTTTCCAAAGGAAGAGGGTGGCTTGTTGGCCATCCCTACAACCCATCAGCTAAGGCCTTGTTTTCTTGCCATCGGCCATAAGTGTTGGCCGATCGGCACTCTTTTTGGTCGATCGGCACTCTTATTGGTCGATTGGCCATATTTTCTGGTCGAGACCTTTCTATCTACTTTTTTAGATATTTTCTTGCCAGCTGTGACAGTTGGTGAGCATAGATCTCATCCTCCATACTGTGTATGGAGGGATTGAATCAAGACTCAAGCTTGCTCAACAAGCTTGAGATTTGATTTTCTATAAGAAGAGAGGCCCCTCTCCCTTTCCAGAGGTTCTGAAAAGTGGAGATACAAGTTATATATCTCTCTCTATATATATTTTACCTCTCTCTCTATATTTGCACTCATTTGTGCTCAAAAGTGTAATTTCTTCACACTTTTGCACTAAAGCACCTACTAGAACACCATCCTTTTGTTGCTAATGTACTTAGGAGCTGGTGTTAGGGCTTTTGGATTGGTTTGAGCTCAGAAAAGCTCATGGAGTTGTGATTTTCAAGGTGTTTTTCAAGGGTGAGTCAACTAGTCTTTAAACCGTTGTTTTGGTTTAAGGTTTTAGACCTATTTGCATGCTTATTTAGGCTTAACTATCTACTGAAAAAAGTTTTGATTTTGCATGCTTAACATGTTTGTTTGAGGTCACTTTTGTGGGGGGGGGGGTGGTCTACCCCCTCTTAGGCCTTGTTTGGCCTTATTCTTGTACCATCTTTTAAGCTATTAGGATCACCTTGTTTTGGCCTTCTCACCACCGAAACTCAGAGGAATTTCAGTGGTGGAAATGGTGTTTTAAGGTCCCAAATATGAGAGGGTCATCCCCTCTCCTTGTGTCTTGCATGCCTGTATAGATGGCTCATCAAAATGGCATGTTTATCTAGCATATGTTGGCCATATCTCAGCTTGTTTTGGTATTTTTTTTCCATGCTATGCCTCTGTTTTAGGTTGGTTTGATAGCATCTTGCATGCTTCGCATACTTGTAGTGCAATCTTGCATGATAGCCTAACATGCGTCATATGTTTGAACCATCATTCTAGCATATTTCGGCTTAACTCCAAGAAGCTTTTGGCCATGTTTTACCATGATTAAGGTCTGATTTGTGTTGTTTTGGTCATTCATGCATTGCTTTGTATAGCCATGGTTCATTCTAGCTTGTTAGCTTTGAGTTTCCAAGTCACTAGCATGCATTTCTTGGGCCATGTACGTGATTTGGCATCATTCAACATGATATTTCAGAGCATGTTTCATTGCCATGCCCTCACATCTTTTATTCATTCAATGCTTTGAAGAGTTGGTTCTTTATGCCTTAAGAATGAGCCATTGCGTATGCCACTTTGCCTAAGCTTGCGAGATACCATATCAGTGTGTATTTATTTTTCCATGATATAGCTCTGATTTTTGTTGTTGAAGTCACCTCATGCTTGGTCTTGGTAGGTGTAGTGTAATCCTCCATTTTGGCCTTGCATGCTTGTTGTTTTAACCCTTTAGCATGTTTTAGCTTTGGTCCGTGCATGTTTTAGGCTTATTTTGGCATTCTCCAGGACTGTTTTGTGTTGTGTTGGCCATATGCTTCATGTATTGCATAGTTATAGTGCAAGTGCCTATGGTAGCTTCAAGCTTTGAGCACTCTTGCATGTAATCCTTGTGTTGTTTGAGTGGTTTGGCACCATTCCATGCATGATTTCAGAGTTTATAGTGTTATTACACTTCCACATTTGTCACTCTTTGAGCACCTTCGAGAGTTGTGTTCTTATGCTTAATTGATAGGCCAATGCATGTGAATGCATTTTCTTATTTTTCATGCCTTCATTTCAACATTTTGGCCACTGTTTTGGACCCTCTTAGGTCTGTCCATATGCGGTTTAAGTCCACTAAGTGTTGCATTACATGGTCCTTACCATTACATTGTTGTTTGCATATTGTTGCATAACATTATAATTTGCATATTGTAGCATGTTGTTGCATGCTTGTTCCATTGTATTGTTGTTGCATGCTTGAGTTGCGTTGCATGGTGCTTGCATTCTCATGTTGCATCACATTGTTTGCATGCCATTAGCTTTGTCAAGTTGTGCATGTATTGCATTGTGTTTGGTTTGGGTGTTAAGCCAAACACGAGAAACGAGGGACGTTTCATACTTGGAGTGATGAAACATGCCTCAATTCTCGGTTGCCGACCCTCTTGATCAAGCATGATAGAGGTTAAGGCATTTATGTGTTTTTGTGCATTCGTTTGACATTGATTTGTGCAACTCGGCCTCTTTGGCCATCATGCATCGAAATGCGTGATTGATGGCTTGAGAGCCAAGCACTACACACCTTTGAGCCTTAGACATGATAAGGGGTGTGGTTGCACACACATTTTCTTGCAAATACATTGTCATGCCTCTGTTTGTGCTCTGTTGTAGCAAAAAGGAGAGTTTGCAGGAAGACATGGCCGATCTATCTAGTGTGCTGATCGGCTATCAATAATAGGCCGATAGCCTCAAAATTGGTCGATGACCTTTATCCTTTGGCTGATGGCCATACCTCTTGGCCTATGACCTCTCAACATGTCCATGAGGTGGATCAGAAGTGTTTTGGAGATTGGCACAATTTTCAGAAGTCTAAAACAGTGCAAACAGAGGCAACCAGAGGCATGGTGACGAATTTCCGAGCGAGGCGATCGAGCATGCATCTTTGAACTCTTAGAATTGAGCTGAGGCTTCGTAATTTGTAATTAGCTTTACTTGATTAGTTAGCTTTTAAATTTGTAATTAAACTAGTTAATTTGTTAATTAGTTAACGTGTTGTAATAATTAGCTTAGTGCTAGCTAGTTATTCAATTTGATTATGTAATAATTAGTCTAATTAGATTATTCGATTAGTTAAAATAGCTTAGCATAGCTAGGTTAACGTATTCATTTGGACCCTTCGTCGAGAGGGCGAATTTTGTAATAAGTATGCGTGAGTGTGTGACTGTCTTCCAACCCCACGTCTTTCTCCATTTTACTTATCAGCTTTTGATGGTTAGTTCTAGGGCATATTTCAATTAGCATCCTTATGTTTCGCATGTTTGCATTCATCCATCTGTCTTACATGCACCCGGCTCGGCGCATCATACTAACTGCATTGTATTTCAATACATTTACTTGAATACGTGTTCAATCGCATGTTATTAAGTTGCATTTCATATGCCATCTTAGAATAGCCGAGCCTATTTTTAGTTGCATTCGGCATGTGTTGCAGTAGGCATTCTTAACATGAACTAGGATCATGCATGATTTCTAACTAGTTATTGTTTTGGCTCGAAGTACACTGTAAGTGTTTATGCTTTAGCATCCTTGCATGAGTGTAAGTGTTGCCATGATAGCATGCTTGCCATAAGGCTAACTGCTTAAATGTTCAACTGCATGAATGCCGGTGGATGAAGGCTTCATTGCTTGAATTGGCACAATTCATCGAAATGCGAGTTTTAAGCCCATTTTGCGAAGTGGCAAAATCTTGTTTTCTAAGCCCACTCGAGGGTGAAAAATCCACGTCTTAGCCTACTTGCGAGTAGCACTTTCAAACCATTTTCAAACAAACAAATATGAGATGCTTTGTTTCAATTTAGGAGATCTAGTCTATACTTGTATGCTATGCGCATCACGTAGTAAGGTTAGCTAATAAACCGGAATAAGAACACATGTGTTTTCAAAAACAAAATATCATGCTTAGTAAAGGCCGATCTTTGATCAGGCGAGCGGGGGTGCTCATTGTATGACCTTCCCCTCTTGTACCCAAGTTCCCGATCTGAGGCAACTTTGGTGATGACGGGCACATGGCCTTAGGCACAAGTCAAGGTTTTCTAAATTTCCCAAAATAAAACATTTAGGTGGCAACTCTGTATCTGGAAAAGCAGTCCATGTTTGGCACTTCTTTATTAAAATCAGTTTTCCAAAACGATTTGCTAGATTTGGACTCTTTAGTGATTTATCGGTCTTGCATTGCACTTTGCAAGATTAGATTCATAACTGTGACATTGAGTCCAAACTGTAGCAGCTAATGAACAAAATGATTTCGCACCTACGCGCGCGGAGCCGTGACGTTCGGGCACGTCTACACCTGCGCTCTCTTGAAGAGCTTTTCCAACTTGTTGAGTTTAAGCACAGTTGGGTCAACCTTAAATTCAAATGGAGCCTCGGTTTGATACACAGGTGCTTTGAAGGCTTGTGGTGGGATCGGTTCTGCTGGATTGCCTTGATTTGGATTGCCTTGATTTGGATTGCCCTGATTTTCAGCATGGGCAGTGGCTACGGGTGCTTGGATACCCATAGGAGGTGCATGAGATATGGAAGCAACTGTCGGCTGTGGTTATTGTTGTTGCAACTTGTTTATCACCTCAGCCTGATGTGCTGTGACCTCGGCCTGACAAGCAGTGTCTTGTTGCATGGTTTCAACTGTTTGCTAAAGATGATGGATTAGGTCTTCCATGCTGACTAGGGGATACTGTGCCATTAGAATTAGCAAGTGGTCTCGTACTGGACTAGATGTAGAAGACTGTGCCTGACTAGATGCAAGTGAAGTGAGGGGTGACTGTTGTAGAAATTAGATCAGCGAACTCTGCCTGACTCTCATCCGTCTAGTAACCGGTAGGAGCGAAGTAAACACGGACTGTCCCTTAACAAGATCTCCGACTTTGCAAAGCTTTCTGACACGGGTCCAGAGCGCTTGGAGGATATCCAAACTTTTCGAAGCTATGGTGTTATACTACCTAGCAAAAAGAAATAAAGCAAAAGAAAGCAATAATCAGAAATCGCACAGCACCTCAGCTCAGATGTTAACAACACACAAATGTAATTAAAGCTGTAGGAGTGCACGCAACACTGAATTCTGCCCCCAAAATGGATACCTAACTTGCAACTGATACGCACATTCTTGTACAGTTTCACTATAAAACACATACCACTTAAGTGAGAACCAAAACAACCCTATGAGGGGGTAGGGTTACCCTGTTTTAGTTTCGCCAGGAGCTAGGGTTCACTATTCAAACAAAGTGGTTTCACGCAATCCTGCATTCGGGTGAGCATCATGTCCTAGTTTGGAGTAGTCTCTATGGCTTCCAATATGCAACTAGGCCAAATGTTCAAAAGAGTACCTCAGCAAGATTACCTAATATACCTCTCACACCTAACACCGAGAAGTGAAAGGAGGATCAAACGGTACAACGGTAGTCCAAATTCAAGGATTGTGTTCCCATCATGGTAGAGCCCGTGACCGGTTAGCCTTTTGGCAAGCTTTTCAGGCAAGCTTCCGACAAACCATTCAGGAATAGCAGATGGCAAACACAGTGACTTAAACACACCAATGCAAATGCAAATGCAAAGAGACATATAAGTGTAAATAAAATTTCATATCATGAATTTCGAGTCAAGTCCTCTAAATTTCCCAGCAGAGTCGCCAGAAACTATAGCTCGACTTTTTCGCACCCCCTCTCAGGAGTTGAATGTAAGCCCTACAGTATCGGACTCCCGCGGTTCTGAATCTGATTCCACTAGTGCAATGTGAAATAGATAATCACCAAAGAGTCCCAATCTGACAAATCTTTTTGAAAAATTGATTTTGAATCAAAAATGCCAAAATTGGACTGTTTTTCCAGAAACAGAGTCGCCATCTAAATATTTTTTGGGATAATTTAGAAAATTCATGACTCATGCCAAAGGCCACGTGTCCATCATCACCAAGATTGTCTCGACTTAAGAACTTGGGTACGAGAAGGGAAGGCCATGAATGAATTTGAGCACCACTGCTCGCCCGATCAAAGATCGGCCTCTACTAATCATGATATGAATCTTATTTACATTATATGATCTTGTTCCGGTTTATTAGGCTAGCATTACTATGTGATGCGCACACACACAAGTATAGACTAACTTGCAAGAATTGGAACACTTGGTTCATGTTTGTTTTGAAAGTTGTTTCGAAATATGTACCACTTGAAAAAGTGATCGCATATAAACATTACTCAAATTATTCTAATTCAAGCAATTAGCCTTCATCCATAGGCATTCAAGCAGTTTATAGCAGTTACGCAATTATTTTAATGGCAAGCATGCTAAACATGGCAACAATCACATACATGCGATATGCTAAAGCGAGTAAAGGCTCACCTAGTACTCCAAGCCAATAAGATGATAAAGTTAGAAAGATGTATGATTCCTAACTATGTAATATGACTAATGCAACACATGCGATATGTAATTACTAGGCTCGGCTACTAATATGACATATGAAGCAATTTGATAACATGCCATCTAAGCACGTATTCAAAGAAGTACTAAATTAACAATGCAATTAGAATAATGAACCGAGGCTCGGTGCGTGCAATACAAATGGATGCAAGTATGAAGAATGCTAAACAAAACGTGATATCCCTAAACAAACCATCATAAACTAGTAAATAAAAGGAAGAAAGACGTGGGGTTGGAAGACATACACATTATTACATCATTGCACTCTCACGAAGAAGAGTCTGAATAAACTAACTAGCTAACTAATTAAAGATAAGCCAATTATTACAAACCAAAATGAATAAACTAGCTAAGCTACTTTAACTAATTATTACAACAACATTTGAATTAAATGATTACAACATCACAACTAGCTAACTACTTTAACTAATTAAATAATTACAACACAAAGTGCAATTAAAAGAAGTAAGTAAGATAAATAATTAAGTACTAAGCTAACTACTCCGCCTCGGGAAACAAAGGATGTTCATGCGTATGCTCGATTTCCTCCTGTAAAGGCCACTGTTTTGCTTCTGGAGAGCCTCTGTTGCACAGACAACACATACACTATTCCCCATTTCCAGAATAACTCTGCTTTGCTTAAAGAACACACCGTTGAATTTTGCATTAGTGGCCGGTCGGCCATCAAAGGTGGCTTGCCGGCCATAGAAAGTGGCTTGCCGGTCACTGCTGCCCAGTTCACTTTACTGCAACAGAGGACAAACAGAGTATGTACAGGGTATTCTCAAGGGTTTGTTTGCATAACTCACCCCTCCTTTTCATGAACAAATCAAAGAAGAAGTGAACTTAAGCTATAAACCACCAACTCAAGCAATTTTATTACATGATGGTCTATGAACCAAAATGTGCAAGTTCAATAAATGCAACAAAATATGACTCTAATCTCTTCCTTTTCATGAATTGATCAAGGGAAGTGGTGGCCTTGGAAACTTGAATCATTTCATCACTAATGAGTATGAAATGCATCGAGCTTCCATGTGTTCAATTAACGTCCGATTGAACACACAACCAATTATTATCTTGCACCATTTTAGTCCCATTTTAATTACTCCATTTTAGATTACCATCCATCCTTTAATCCATTAAGTCCAATAATGAATTTAAGTCCTCTAAATGGAAAGAAGGCTCAAACAAAAAGTTGTTTTAGGCATGAAAGAGACATCATACTATTGGTAATGAACCTCCAAAAAGGATTAAACCATTAAGCATGACAACCTCAATCTTATGCTTAAAAGAACAAGAGACATGAAACAACTCGTAAAGAAAAACAAAAGCCAAGAAATGAGGGAGACTGCAGAGATTATTAGTGCTGAAAATAAGTAAGAAAAACATGAATAAATGCTATCAACTCAAATAAGATGGTGTTTAAGGCCTAGAACATCAAACTCATGAGGATAATTATACTACAAGCATACAAAACAAAGCTCATATGCAACTATCAACCAAAAATAGTGCGAAAACGGGTCTAAAATAGTCCTAAAACATGTTGTAATTAAGCTAAAAAAAGCTAGAATAATAAGCTAAAACATAGTACAAGCTAGGCTAGTAAGCAAGGAACAAGGAGGGGAGGCTAACCCCTCCAAATTTGGGCTTCAAAACATGATTTTGGCCACTAAAAAAGCTTTGAAAATCAGTGTTTAAAAGCTCAAAAAGAGATAGTAAAAGGGTGGAAAACGCAAGGGCAAAGACCTTCAAAACAAGGTGTAAAGAGGGGTAAACCACCCCTCAACCTTTAATGGCCTTAGAACCCAAGTTTCAATCCAAAACTATAGAGTTTTTATAGCCCAAAAATAGTTAGAAAATTGCAAAAAAAAAAAAAAAAAAGAGTAGACAAAGCTAGTAAAGAAACAAAGCTTTATACCTTTGACGAGAAAAATACTTCCAAGCACTAAAACAAGGCAAACAACACCTTCTAGAGCTCAAACAAAGCTCAAAGGGACCTCAACTCAAATATGAAGAGGTTTGGTTAAAGGTGTATAGGCAAAGGTTGAAGATTTGTAAGCAAAAGTGTAGGAATTTGCTAGAGAAAGAGAGAATTGTAGAGAGAGGAAAAATTTTGTTTTAAAATTATTCTAACCTTAAAACATGAGAGGGAGGCCTCCTATATATAGAAAACATGAATTCTCCTCAAGAATATCCAGCCCTACACGTGGGGGTAGATACATGCATCTGTGCAAACAGTTGGCATGGTTGTCACAAAATATCTGCAAAAGAAATTGGTGGCCGGCAACCAAAAAGTGATGGCCAACAGCCCAAAATGGTGACCGGCAGGCCATCAAGAGTTGCAGGCTTGAAGAACCAAGGCTTGGTCCAAGAATGAGGTAACAAGGGTGTAGGGTTTGAAGGGCTCAAAGTTGTGGCATTCCGTTGAGGACTACGAGCACTTGACATGCATATAGACTCATCATCGGGAATGCATGCGAGGACGTCCAAGTCGTAAGGGCCATCAAAAATGGGGTGTCTATAATGGCACACCTCCTGTCTATACTAGTCTTCGTGTGTTTGGATGTGCTTGTTTTGTTCTTTTTCACCCCTATGAGCATACCAAATTAGAACCTCACGCCCGTTTGTGTTGTTTCTTGGGGTATGTGATTGAACATAAAGGTTATCGTTGTTGGGATCGTCTTTCTCATCCTCTCTGTGTCCCTCGTCATGTGGTATTTTGGGAACACAAGATGTTCTCTTTTCTGTCTAACTTTCATTTGTCCATTCCTTGTACTATACCATTCTTTACAGATCTTTCTCTTCTGTTTGATGAGCTTGATATAGATCCTACTTCTAACATAATGACAACGAACCATCCTGAGGATTCTGCTCCGCCTCTAGGTCCTGCTACTCCACTCTCTAATCCTGAGCTTGCTCTTGCTCATGCTTCTACTCCTGCTCCTGCTCTTGCTTCTGCTCCAGTTCCTGCTCTTGCTCTTGCTCCTGTCTTCATTCCTTTTCACAATGAGCCTCATGCATCCCTTGATCCTACTCCATCATCTTTTCCAACAAAGGCACCTCTTCGTCATTCTACTTAGGTAACACAACATTTTATCATTCTTCGTGATTTCATTGTTGGTTTTACTGCTTTTTCTTCTCATGAACTTACTTCATATCAAGAGACTTGCTTTAACCCTCTTTAACAGCAAGTTATGACTGATGAACTGTAAGCTTTTGATAAAACTCATACTTGGGACACAGTTAACCTTCCACCTGGAAAGAGTGTTGTTAGTTGCAAATGGGTTTACAAGATCAAAACCCATTTTGATGGTTCTATTAAGCGTTACAAAGCTCGACTTGTTGCCCAGGGTTTTACTCAAGAATATGGGATTGATTATGAAGAAACATTTGCCCATGTTGCTCATCTTACTTTAGTTCTCAGCCTCCTTGTCATTGCTGCTGCTCACCATTAGAGTCTTTTTTAGATAAATGTCAAGAACGCTTTTCTCAATGGTGATCTCACTGAGGAAGTTTATATGCAGCCTCCTTCTAATTCCTCAGTTCCATCCACCAAAGTTTGCAAACTTTGTCGTTCTTTGTATGGTTTGAAACAAGCTCATCGTGCTTGGTTTGCCAAGTTTAGTTCTACCATTCGTGACTTTGGCTTCTCCTCCAATGCCCATGATTATGCTCTGTTTATTTGCAAAATAGAGTGTGGTATTATTATTATTATTATTCTTTTTCTCTATGTGAATGATATGATCATCACTGGGGATGACACAATGGGTATCCCTAGTCTCAAATAGTTCCTCAGTTGCCAGTTTGAGATGAAAGATTTGGGTCTACTTAGCTACTTCCTCGGCTTGGAAATTCTCAAGATCCTTCTAGTTACTTTCTCCCTCAGGCCAAGTATACATCTAATCTCTTAGCTCATGCTGGTTTTACTAATTGCAAGATTGTTCCTACTCCAGTTGATTCTTAGACTCGTTTCACACCTCTTGATGGTCATCTATTATCTGATGCTACTTTATATCGTCAACTAGTTGGCAGTCTTGTCTATCGCACGGCTACTTGTCTAGACATTGCCCTTGTTGTTCATATTGTCAGTCAGTTTATGGCTGCTCCTCGTTCTCCACACTATGATGCGCTGGTTCGCATTTTGCGCTATCTCAAAGGCACTTTGTTTCATGATCTTCACTACTCAGCACCCTCTTCTCTACAACTACATGCCTTTTCTTATGAAGATTGGACAGGGGATCCTATTGACCGCCGTTCTACTACAAGGTTCTTCTTCTTCTTAGGTGACTCTCTCATTGCCTAGTGTAGCAAGAAGAAAACTTTTATTGCTCGTTCTAGTACTGAGGTTGAGTATCGTGCTCTTGCTGACACTACTCAAGAGCTTGTGTGGCTTCGTTAGCTTCTTTCTGATATGGGCGTTTCTCATCCTGTTGCCACTACCCTCTATTGTAGCAATCAGAGTGCTATTCAGATTGCACATAATGATGTCTTTCATGATCACACCAAGCATATTGAGATTGATTGTCACTTCATACGGCAACATGTTACTAGTGCACTGTTCGCCTTATCTTTGTTACCTTTGCTGATCAGACAGCTGACATCTTCACCAAGGCTCATCCTCTAGGACGCTTTTCTGATTTACTTTCCAAGCTCAAATTGATATCTACATTGCCACCTTGAGCTTGAGGAGGGGTGTTAGCTATATATATCTATATTGCCATATTGTGCACCATACCATATTGTGTTTTACCATGTTACTATATTATGCATTACTTACTATATTATACATTACCATATTAGCTTCTCCTTCTCCTATATAAAGGAGTCTTGCATTCATTCATTATTTATTCATTGAAATATACAAAGTTATATTCTCTCTCTCTCTCTCTCTCTCTCTCTTATAACAAATAGATTCATGATGACCTGATACCGTATATGTTAACTTTTGAATTGTTACAAACTCAACTTTTCACTAGGTGAATTGTGTTTTGGCCAATATACAAAGAGGTATGCTTTGGTAATTAACATGAAGCATTGCTCTAGAGCAAGAAATAATTTTTCCTTCATTTATAAATGAGATCAAACTTGATTTTGCAAACATCTAGTCAAGAAGTGAAAAAGAGTATTGTATGTTTTTTTACTCAAATTTAAATTTGAGTCAAGATTTGAATTAGGATTGTAGATCCCTTAATATAAGAAAGTAACATATCTATAAAAAGTGATGGGGAATTGCCAATTTATTAATCAAATACGGCATGAATTAAGATTGCCAACCAAAAGTAGCGAATCTCATCGATGGAGAAAATCTGTGTTGGCTGTTATTCTGTGGAATTAGGAAGGAAAGCTCATTGATGGAGTTGTCTCTTCAACATTCTCGACCTCAGCCTAACAAAGTGAAGCCCAGAGTTGCTTTATGGCCAAAATCAAATTTGAAAGAAATGCAGTACTCAGTGCATGACATTGTATCTAATTTGAAGCAGGTATGTTATTGAGTAAAGATGGGAGTTGCTGCTAGTCAGAGTTGGCTGATCTGTCCTATGCTGTATAGCTAATCTGTTCTGTGCTCCTCTATCTCTTTGCTGCTCTGTTTCTGTGTCTGTGTATTTTAGGACTACATAATGGAATGAGGTAATGCTGTTCTTGTGCTGCTGTATGCTGCTGATATATGATGCTGCAGTAGGAGTATCATTGATTTGGAGCTGCTTTTGGCACTGGTTTGTTGTGTAGGTGTCATACTATTTTGCACTGGACTGAATGGTGGCTTCTCCATCCTCTTATGGTTGCTACTGTGTGAATGGAGTGAATCTAGGTGTAGTTTGTATTAAACGGAGGTTATAGGTTTAGGCTTAAGGCTACTACTGAAGCTGCTATGATCTGTGTTACATTGGTCTGAATGGTGGCTTCTCCAACCTCTCCTGGTTACTGCTAATTATGTTCTACCCCTGGCTGCAACTTCATCTCTGTGTTCTATCATCTTCTGTCTGCTGCTATGTGAATGGAGTGCATCTAGGTGTAGTTTGTATTAAATGGTGGTTGTAGGTATAGGCTTAAGGTGTACTGGAGCTGTTGTGTGAGTGAAGCAGTGGAGGAGTTCTGCTTTCTGCATCTGCTGCTGTATTGGAGTGAGAAGTCTGCTGCTGTATTGGAGCTGTGTTTGCACTGATCTGTTGTTTTTGCACTTGGAGCTATTTTGCAGTGGAGGAGTTCTGTTATATTTTTGCTAAGATCTACAAATCTGTTCCACTGGTTTGCTGTTTTGTTTTTTGGCTTTTTTCCTCTTTGGTTGGTTTCTCATCAACCTATGGCTTGAGCTAGCAAATGATTGCGCATTCTCCTTGGTGATAACCTAGTTGGGATTAGAGAGGTTTGCAATGATGCTTTTTGCTCTTGCCTACCCTTCTTGTTGATGTATACCATGATGTATTTCGTTATGTTATCATCAATAAAGAGTTTTTTTGACTGATCAAAAAAAGTGAAGCCCAAACAATTCGGCTGGCATGTGCATTCTCTCATGCTCTTGGACTCTCATATGTTCTAGTGGAAAATGATAACAAGGTTGTTATTGAGCTGTATGTCCCTCCATGGAATTGTCTCGCAATCATGCATGATATTAATTGTGCAGCCCATTGGCTCGCTTCGGCTTTTCTCAAGGGCTCTTTACCCTTAGATTGGGTTAGGAACCCACCATTTGTTTTGCAGAAGTTGTTGCTTTCTGATTTTGCGTTGTAGCCTCATGGCATTTTGATCATTAAAAAAAATAAAAATAAATAATAATAATAATAATTCAAAATGTCAACAAAATGCCTCGTTTGGCAAGTGATAATTTTAGCCAAAAAATCAAAAAGTCACTAAAAAAATTAAAATATCAACAACCTATACCAAAAAGTCAAAGATTCTCTTTCTCTCTATTTTTTGTACATATTTTCATAAAAAATCAAAAAGTCATCTTAAACATACTTTAACTAAAATATCATATATCATATTTTAACTAAAATATTAAAAAAGTATCATATTTTAACTAAAAAAATATCATACTTTAACTAAAATACTAAAATATCATATTTTATATCATACTTTAACTAATTTCTTTTATATCATATTTTAACTAAAATATTAAAAAAGCCTGTTCCCAAACCAGGCGCTAAGCATGGTGATATTTGGTACGTTGTTGGCAGATGTTTTGGTGATATTTGGTATGTTGTTGGCAGGTGTTTCTGTTCAGTGGGATTGCATCAAAAAAAAAAAAATCCCTAATTTATTTATGAGCTCCAAATATCCTAGCATATAGTAGCAAATTAATCAATTCTTAAGCAATAAGATACACCCGGATCAATTTTATGACCATAAAAAATACTAAGAGTTCATTGTCACAACAATATAGGCAAAATAAATTTGAAAAAATGTATAAAAAAATTGTGGGGAAGTGGTTTTTGGAAATACTTTTCAGATCCTGGGAGACGCTAGTGATCCTCAGCTAGTCACCCGAAAAGACACAAACACTCTGGTCGGGGGTGCCATAATTAGCACTCCGACGGACAAGTCAGTTCCTGTACTCAAAATAGCTTGTCTTCTAAGTTAAGCAAAAAGTGATTGTTATATACCTTTCTAAATCTGTGGTTCTTGTATTTATACTTGCTTTTTGGGCCTCGGGGCCTGAGCCTACTTTTATCCCATTCCCCTTTTATTTATTCGGAGCTACTGATCTTTGGCTATTCGGCCTTACTAACATATTCGGCATCCTAGTCACGCAATATGGAGCCGAATAATACCTGATTTTTGGGGTACGCACCTTCCGACTCTTCTATTTATTCGGCTCCCACAATTACCCCCTAAGCACTTTACCAACGACAGTTGGCTGGAGTGCTTGGTTCCGAATTTCGAAAAGTCAGAGCCAAAACTCAGCGGTTGGCCTCATCCTCATGCGGATATCTAAGTGCACCCCTTTCGACTGTTGTGTCGACTTCTCACCTCCTTGTACGTATCTATTTATTGCGATTTAAAACTTTGACATCCTTTCAAGTATGTATTTTATGACGCTCGTCGCTGGATTGCCTTTTGAATCGTCCCTGCAACTCTCTTCTCCGATATCCTCTTCGTCCTTTGTAAGTTCTCTCCTTCCTTGGCAAACCTTGGCATATCCTTATAAACTGTAGGGTATGGCGAAACATTTAAAAGACTTTCTCTCATCAGATCGAATTGCTGGCTTTAAACGCCATTTCTCAATTCCTGATGATATCCGTCTGTCGTTTGTGGCAGACGTTACTCTTGATATGGAGAGGGAGGACAAAACCACGATTGACTTTCCTCTTTTGTCAATCGCAGAAGGTGGAGTTTGTTTTTCCCTTCACCTGTTTCTTAGGGCTGTGCTTCGCCATTAGGGTTTAATCCCTTCCCAATTTAATGTGAATTTCTTTAGAATTATAATGGGGGTTATAGTACTCAACCGTCGCCTTAGAATTAACCTTGGCATTCCAGCCATCTGGCATTGCTATGCCTTGGCTAAGTCTTCTGGTCGGCACGGGCGTTTCTTCCTTAGGGCCAAGGATATCGACCATCAGCTAATTACTATGCTTTCCAGTTCTGGGAAACGAGTTGATGATGTTATGGTCGTTGTCCAGGGTAACTGGGAATTTGGCGAATGGAAGGATCACGTCAACCCTATTCCTAGACGTAGGGGCAAGCCAGGTGGCCGATTGCCTTCTCGCTTTTATTATTTGTTCATTTTTGTTATAAAGCCTCTTTTTTGAAATGTTACGACTTGGCTTGTGCAGGGAACGATTTGAAGAAAGTTCTGTCTTCGAATGACGACGCCATTCTTTCGGATATCAAAGTCACGCTCAAGTATTTCGGCCGTCGAAGTCATCAAAAACAAGGGAGGGCGGCCCACGTTCTGCTTCGTTACGAGCTGACATATGCGACCTTCTCAACGGCAGAAAATATCCCGGTTCCGGAGGATGAAGATTCTCTAATCGCTCTTATTTTGTCCGACTTCAAAAACTTGAGGCAGGTTGGTTTCGAAGGGTCTGATTCGGAGCGGGATGTAGCTAATATTACCGAATCAGATCAGTACGAAACTGAGTCAGACGAGGTATTGAATTCGGCCGATCCTCCATCCACTTCGGGCCGAGGGGATCTTTCACTTGACGGCGTTTTTCACGGCTTAGAGGATCTTCCTGCCGCAGGCCCCGAAGACATGGCCAGGTGAAGCCTGACAAAACTTGCCAGGAAGGCGAATGTGGAAAGGTTGGCCGCGCGGCGAAGAGCGGAGGCCCTCCCATTTGAAGTACCACCCGCCACCGAATCTCAACTCTCTCTGCCTGTTAGCGAATCAGAGTCCTTGCGGGTTATTGAGGTGGAGACGGCAAAAAATTGGAATGTCGAATCTACTTTGATCTTGCAGGCCGGCCAAGAAGTTGAGGAAGAGGCAGAGAAACGCCTTGTCGAGTTTGAGGCCGGCTCAGAAGAACAAGGCAGCAAACGTCCTCGATTAGAGGGATCGAATGTGATCGTTCCTTTTGTTATTCAGCCGATGATAAAAAACATGCCGGTTTCTTCTAATGCTTCGGCGCTTAAAGATCCAGAAGTCGCATTCAGCTTGGCTACGTCCGTGTCGTTGTCGTCTGACAGGGAGGCATTCCGGGGGGAACTAGATCTGAATGTGACAGCACTAGCCGCCCAATCAGCACTTTTGGTATATGTTCGGACTTTGCTTCACTTAATTTGAATAATGCTGAAGTTATGGTGTTAAATTCTTGTTTTGCAGACTGTCGGAAGGATAGCTGATATGGGCCGTCGCCATTGCGACGCCGTCGAACAGATTGGTCGTTTACGAAAGAAAGTTGAGGGCCAGAGGACAAGGGCCGAGGTCGAAGCTTTGAGGGCAAACAAGGAAGCCTCAAGGGCCGAGGCTGAGGTGGAGAGGGCTCATAGCGCGGATCAATTGAGATCGGATGCCGAGAAGGAGGTGGCCGCGAGCGAAGATGTGCTCAAATTGGCCCAGAAGGCGGTCTCCAAACTAGAGGCTCAGTTGGCTGAAATGAAGGCGGCGAAGGAAACAGCTGACTTGGAGGCTTCCAAAGTATTCGAGGCTGGGAAAAATGCTGGGCTCACCAAGTATTTGGACCAAGTCCCCAAGTTTGAAAATCAGGGATTCAAACATGGCTGGCACAAAGCCCTTGCTGCTGCTAAAATTTCATTGATTAAGCCAATACCATATGAGCAAGTGGATGTTGAGCCATTGGAGTCTGATTCCGATGACTGATCTGGGCGACTGACATAGTTTTTAGGATGTCGAATGTATTTTTACAATTTTTAATTTGGTATTTTTCATGTGTTGCTACAGTCATAGTTTTTTGCTAGGCATTTTCATGTAGGCTTGTAGCTTTTTGTTTAGTAATTTGTGTACATAAAATTTCATGAGCTGTGCTCAACTTGCTAAGGAAAATGTTGTTGATGAATGATATTGTTTTCGGTTATGGTTAGATCGGCTGCTTAGCTTAGGTATTTGGCCGACCAGATTAGTGAATCTACCCTTGCTTTAGCCAGGGCGTGAGCTTGCGAAGCCGAATGGGCCTAACTCGTGGGCTGGCTGAGGCACAGATTGATCGACGCTTGCGCTTGAAAACATGGCGGACCAGATTAGTAAATCTGCGCTTACCTTAGCTAGGGCGCGAGCTTGCGAAGCCGAATGGGCCTAACTCGTGGGCTGGCTGAGGAACAGATTGATCGGCGCTTGCGCTTGAAAATATGGCAGACCAGATTAGTAAATCTGCCCTTGCCTTAGCCAGGGCGCAAGCTTGCGAAGCCGAATGTTCCTAACTTGTGGGCTGGCTAAGGCACAGATTGATAGGCGCTTGCACTTGAAAATATAGCCGACCAGATTAGTAAATCTGCCCTTGCCTTAGCCAGGGTGTGAACTTAGGAAGCCGAATCTTGGGTAGCCGAATGGGCCTAACTCGTGGGCTGGCTGAGGCACAGATTGATCGGCGCTTACGCTTGAAAACATGGTGGACTAGAATAGTAAATATGCCCTTGCCTTAGCCAAGGCGTGAGCTTGCGAAGCCGAATGGGCCTAACTCGTGGGCTGGCTGAGAGACAGATTGATCGGCGCTTGCGCTTGAAAATATGGCCGACCAGATTAGTAAATTTGCCCATGCCTTAGCCAGGGCGTGAGCTTGGGAAGTCGAATCTTGGGCAGCTGAATGGGCCTAACTCGTGGGCTGGCTGAGGCACAGATTGATCGGCGCTTGCGCTTGAAAATATGGCAAACCAGATTAGTAAATCTGCCCTTGCCTTAGCCAGGGCGCGAGCTTGGGAAGCCGAATCTTGGGCAGTCGAATGGGCCTAACTCATGGGCTGGCTGAGGCACAGATTGATCGGCGCTTGTGCTTGAAAATATGGCCGACCAAATTAGTGAATCTGCCCTTGCCTTAGCCAGGGCGCGAGCTTGCGAAGCCGAATCTTGGGTAGCCGAATGGGCCTAACTCGTGCGCTGGACAATTGTCATCCGTCTTTTGACGTTTGGGATTACTGACGTTACCTCGGGAGAGCTGCATACATTGAAGGATAAATAGGGCGGGTGCACGCCAAAGGCCCTACTTATTTCCATTCAGGCAACTTGGAAGGGACGAAAATTGGCTAAATTAGACGCCGCAATGAGTCGCAGTAGCGAGCCTATGCATACGGAAGAAGAACGTTTAAGGATCGGGAAACACAGCAGCCCCTTAGTCGTCAAAGCAGATCGCCCCGAAAGGACAGGCAACAACGGGGAAATTCTCCGCGCCCGCAACCGAGAATCGAGCCCGATGCGACGCCACGACCGTTAAGTTTTGTAGTTTTGGTGAGGAATAGACCAATGACGGAGGCGGATTCTATCATTAAAGACCCAGGTGTGGCAGTCGAGTTCACTCGACAGATCTTCCCGCCGGAAGTCCAACAATCGATGGTTGGACATCAAGATTTCAAAGTATTTCGAGACGGCATACATGGGGCCGTGAAAGGACTATATACTGCTTACGAAGTCGGCATGCGTCTGCGGGAAGCGCGACGTGAGAGTGAGAAAAAGGACAAAAGGAATCACAGTCTGGAGATTAGCGCAAAAATGGCTGAGCATGAGCTTCGGGAGTTGAAGAATGTTCAAACGAGCGCGTCGGTGGCGGCCGGTCAATCTAAATTGGTCGTTGAGGAGAGAGTGACCCAATGGACCTCGGGTTATGAAAAGGGGTTTCAGGACGACCTAAAGGTCGGGATAGAGAAGACCAAACGAGACCTTGCCGAGGAGGTTTGCCGATGTAAAAATCGTGGATTCAAGCACAGCTGGATCAAGGCCCTCCAAACCGAGAAAGCTCTCGAAGCCGTGGGCATTGATTCGGCTTCATCCCTGTATCATCGTCATTACTTACCCTATTCCGATTTCGAAATTGAGAAGAGCGACGATGAGGGTGCCGAATAAATAGACTTTGGAACGCGAGAACAGACTTCGCGCCGAACAAATAGAATTTCTTTTATTTTCAACGTTCGTATTTGGTCTTAAAATGTTATGTGCTTAATTAAACGTATTATTTCAACTTACTGGCAAGTTTTGTGTTGCGTGGTGCAAATGTTTAAACATGCATTGACCGGCTCGAATTAAGAACAATTCTCAGTGAATATTTATTCGGCCAGTGATGTGGTCCGAATGCATCTCTCACAAAGGCTCTGAATCCGGAGACTATTTTGGCCAATCGTGATATCCACGAAGGGCGCTCCGAATTCGGAGTCTTAATCGGCCTTAAGAGGCTTAATCGGCCCTAAGGTGTCATGCACCAAAAGGGGCTCCGAATCCGGAGACTTTATTTTGGCCAATCGTGATATCCACGAAGGGCGGTCCGAATCCGGAGACTTAATCGGCCTTAAGAGGCTTAATCAGCCCTAAGGTGTCATGCACCAAAAGGGGCTCCGAATCCGGAGACTTTATTTTGGCCAATCTTGATATCCACGAAGGGCGCTCCGAATCCGGAGTCTTAATCGGCCCTAAGGTGTCATGCACCAAAAGGGGCTCCGAATCCGGAGACTTTATTTTGGCCAATCGTGATATCCACGATGGGCGCTCCAAATCCGGAGACTTAATCGGCCCTAAGGTGTCATGCACCAAAAAGGGGCTCCGAATTCGGAGACTTTATTTTGGCCAATCGTGATATCCACGAAGGGCACTCCGAATCCGAAGACTTTATCGGCCCTAAGGTGTCATGCACCAAAAGGGGCTCCGAATCCGAAGACTTTAATTTGGCCAATCGTGATATCCACGAAGGGTGCTCCGAATCCGGAGACTTAATCCGCCTTAAGGTGTCATGCACCAAAAGGGGGCTCCGAATTCGGAGACTTTATTTTGGCCAATCGTGATATCCACGAAGGGCGCTCCGAATCCGGAGACTTAATCGGCCCTAAGGTGTCATGCACCAAAAGGGGCTCTAAATCCGGAGACTTTAATTTGCCAATCGTGAGATCCACGAAGGTCGCTCCGAATCTGCAGACTTTATTTTTGCCTTAGAAGGCTTAATCGGCCCTTGAAGGCTTGGGAGCGAGCTTGAGAAAATGAGAAGCTTTGTGTTGCAACGGTGGAATATGTACAAGTATCAAGCCCACAAGTCGGGTCAATGATAGAATTTATGTAAATGTGTTGAATTCCAAGGCCGTGGCAGACTTCTTCCTGACATGTCCGAGAGCCAGTATGCCCCTGTTCCTACGATTGATTTTATCTGATAGGGGCCGTTCTAGTTTGGACCCAATTTTCCATCGGCCAGTCTCCGGTCGGCTGGAAGTACCTTCTTTAGGACCAACTCTCCTGGCGTGTATCAGCGCAACTGAACTCGTTGATTATACGACTTGGCGAGACGCTGCTGATACCGTGCCATGGATGCCAGGGCGTGGTCTCTTCGTTCTTCGATTAGAATCAGATCCAGGGCAAGCATCATGTCGTTTCGGCCCGTATCAAAAACTTGCGGTTTCAGAGTTGGGAGGCCGATTTCTAGGGTTAAGATTGCCTGGGTTCCAAAGCATAGAGCAAACAGCGTTTCTCCAGTGGATCTCCTCGGCGTAGTACGATGAGCCCACAATACACTCGGCAATTCTTCGACCAATTTGCCTTTAGCTTTTTCCAGCCTCTTTTTGATGCCGTCCAAGATGGATTTGTTAGAGGCTTCGGCTTAACCATTGCTTTGGCCAGTGTAGAGAAGTAAGGCCGAATGCCATATTTGCTGCATAACTCTCGATATACGCCACAATCGAACTGGGTGCCATTGTTTGAGATGAGAGCTCTCGGAATGTCGAATCGTGTTATGATGTTTCTCCATACAAAGCGTTTAATGTCGGCATCTCGTATATGTGTTAAAACCTCCACTTCGATCCATTTTGTGAAGTAATCTATCACGACGATTAAGAATCGCTTGTTCCATGGGGCCCTCGGCAATGGTCCTACGATATCAAGTCCCCACTGAGCAAACGGCCAGGGGCTGGTGATAGAGTTCAACCCTTCGGCAGGCAGATGGGTTAATGGGGAGAACTTTTGGCACTGTTCGCATTTTTTTACATAACTCTCCGCGTCAGCTCTCATTGTCGGCCAATAATACCCTTGTGTTATAGCTCGATGGGCCAGGGAGCGTCCGCCAGAATGGGCACCACAACTGCCCTCATGTATCTCTGTCAGAAGCTCCTCTGCTTTGTCGGGGTGCATGCATTCCAAATATGGACCAGAGAGGGACTTTTTATAAAGTCCTCCTTGCGGATCCAGATAGTATCGCAGGGTTTTATTTCGCAGCTTGTGTGCTTTTTTTTTTTTTGTCCTCTAGGAGTTGTTCAGAAGAGAGAAATGCAGCAATGGGGTCCATCCAGCTTGGTGCGGATTCTATAACGTTGACATGGATTTCCTCCGAAGGGCCAATACTCGGCTCCGGGATAAAACCTACTTCGATAGTCCGTTTGATCTCAGAATTGATGGCAGAGGCTAGGCACGCCAAGGCATCCGCGTGTGTGTTCTGGTCGCGTGTTATTTGGTTCAGTTCGTGATGGTCAAATTTTGCCAGCAAGGAATTGGCCGTTTTCATGTAGGCCGCCATACGGTCGTTTCTTGCCGCCTACTCCCCCTTTAGCTGACTGATTACCAATTTTGAATCACAAAACACAAGCAGACGCCGATCGCCGAGAAGGTGCACATTCCGTAGACCGGCTAGAAGGGCTTCGTATTCGGCTTCGTTGTTTGATACTTCAAAGCCAAGCTTGACGGCCTGCTCAATTACTGCGTCGTCTGGAGACATGATTACAACTCCGATGCCACTGCCCTTTGGTTAGACGATCCATCACAGTATAGTTGCCAAATATCCCCGACATAAATTCTCCAGTTCGGCTTTGGTCGAACTTCGTCAGGTTTGAGGTTGGCAAGCTCGCCGGTGAATTTGGCAACAAAGTCGGCCAACATCTGCCCGTTGATTGCGGTTTTAGGTAAAACTGAATGTCGTATTGGCCGAGTTCAAGAGCCCATTTTGAAACATGTCCTCATGCTTCTTCACTCCGTAGTACTGATCGGAAGGGATAATCTGTTAGCACCCCAATGCTATGTCCCTGGAAGTAATGCATCAGTTTTCTTGCCGCCATGACTAGGGCTAAGATGAGTTTTTCCAGCGGAGGGTAGCGTGTTTCGGCGTCAACCATTGCCTCGCTCACATAATACACTAGTTGTTGCTCCCCCTCCTCCTCTTTTAGCAGTACGGCACTGATGGCCCTATCGGAAACTCCCAGATATAGAATGAGCGGGTCACTAGCGACGGGTGTTGTCAAGAAAGGTACTGAGCGGAGGTAGGTCTTGAGTCCGTTGAAAGCTGTTTCGCATTCGGTGGACCATTCAAAAGCCTTACCCTGTCGTAGTGTCTAAAAGAATTGTCGGCAGCGATCTGTAGACCGGCTGATGAACCTGTTGAATGCAGCGGCCATCCCCATCAACTTTTGGACTTCTTTTACTGAACGGGGAGAGCCAAGTTCCAAGATTGCTGTGACTTGCCTCGGGTTGGCTTCGATTCCTCGGTGATTGACGATGTAACCCAGGAATTTGCCAGAGCCGATTCCGAACGCACACTTGGAACCGTTCAGTTTCATTCTGTATAGAATGCCTTTTCTAGATCGGCTATATGATTCTGTTCTTCTTTGGACTTGACCACCATATTGTCGATGTATACTTCCATAGTGTGGCCAAGTAGCTCTTTGAACATGGCGGTGACCAGTCTTTGGTAGGTTGCCCCTGCATTCTTCAGCCCAAAAGGCATAATTTTGTAGCAGTAGGTTCTTCTTGGGGTGAGGAATGTAGTTTTGCCCTGGACATCTGGATGCATGGCGATTTGATGGTAGCCTCTGTAAGCATCGAGGAAGCTCATGCGTTGATGGCGTGCCGTCGCATCGACAAGCTGGTCGATTCTGGGTAGAGGAAAACAGTCTTTGGGGCAAGCTTTGTTCAGATCCATGAAATCGACGCACACTCGCCAAGTCCTATTTTTCTTCTTCACCACCACTGTATTGGAGAGCCTCATAGGGTAAGTGACTTCTCTAATTGCCCCGGTGTCAAGCAGTCTATCTACCTCCTCAACAACGGCGGCAGTGTGCTCCGCGGCTGACCACCGGCCTTTCTGAATGATCGGCTTACATTTGGGATCGACATTCAGATGGTGTTGTGAAACTAATGGGTCTATTCCCGGCATTTCGTACGGAGTCCACGCAGAGATGTCGAGGTTGTTGACCAAGAAAGAGATCAGCTGCTGCCTGTCGGCCTGATTCAGAGAAGCGCCGATCATGAAGAACTTTTCTAGGCTTCCATCAATGTCAACTTGGTCTAAACCTTCCGTGGCCTTCTCATTCGGCTGCCGCCCAACGTCATCAAGGATCTCCCGATTCGGCACCTCAATGGAGTTTACTTGCAGTTCCTTTGGCGTTTTGGCGGCAATGAGATAACATGCTTGTGCTGATTTCTGGGAGCCGCGGATTTGCTCAATGCCGTGTTCTGTTGGGAAACATAGTAGTTGATGATAGGTGCTTGGGACAGCCTGCAAGGTATGCAACCACGATCGCCCCATGATGAGATTGTACGGCGATGGCAGCCTGACGACCAAGAATTCCACATCCACCGTTCTGGAACCTACTCGAACGGGTAAGTTGATCTTTCCTAATGGATACTCTGGATTGGCATTGAAGTCGAATAGTGGATAAGGAGCCGAAGTCAGATCTGACTCGTTGAATCCGAGTTTGATGAAGGTTTATAATACATAACCTTCGAAGTACTGCCCTGGTCGATAAGAACGCGTTCGACGGTGAACAGGTTTACGCGTAGCTCAACAACCAATGGATCGATGTGAGGGAGTGTTAAGCCGATCAAATCAGAGTCGTCAAAGGTGATACTTGGCGTTTCTCGGAGCTGCTTTGCTGGTGTGAGTTGCTGTTGGGGGCCTGGATGTGATTGGATCGCATGCACGGCCGGGGCTGCTGGCAGGCTGTATATCATGTGGACGGTGTCAAGCAGAAATGCATCCTTTGGAAGGGCAGGTGTTTTGATCGCACTTCTCTGGACGCAATGTTGGAGACATTCGTCCTTTGCCAACTCTGCAAGATGACCTGTTGAGGCATAGCGGCCGTCAGTTTCTTGCTGTCGGGCTCGAGATCGTCGATCATCTGCCCTCGGGGGTCGCTCAGAAGCCTGGCGCACTGTTTGTTTGGATTTTGCTATTTCCGAGGCCAGATCGCGACGAAGGCGTTCGTTCTCAGCGATAATGTTGTCCAACCTCTGTTTGGTTTGCCTAACTTGTGCCATGGTCGCTTGTATTGTCTTTTGCGTTGGGTTTGAAGATGAGCAGAGGTCCAAGGCAAGGCTTGCTGCGATGGTTTTTGGTCCAAGAGAGTTTGCTGGAGTGAGGTCATCTCTCTGTGTGGTCTCGTCAGTGGTTATCGAAGGATCTTCAGTGACGTCTGCCATGGATGTATTTGAGTATTCCCACAGACGGCGCCAATTGTGGGGAAGTGGTTTTTGGAAATACTCTTCAGATCCTGGGAGACGCTAGTGATCCTCAGCTAGTCACCTGAAAAAACACAAACACTCCGGTCGGGGGTGCCGAAATTAGCACTCCTACGGACAAGTCAATTCCTGTACTCAAAATAGCTTGTCTTCTATATTAAGCAAAAAGTGATTGTTACATACATTTTTAAATCTGTGGTTCTTGTATTTATACTTGCTTTTTGGGCCTCGGGGCCTGAGCCTACTTTTATCCCATTCCCCTTTTATTTATTCGGAGCTACTGATCTCCGGCTATTCGGCCTTACTAACGTATTTGGCATCCTAGTCACGCAATATGGAGCCGAATAATACCTGATTTCTGGGGTACACACCTTCCGACTCTTCTATTTATTCGGCTCCCACAAAAAATAAAGATGATATAACTCAAAATAGGCTAAAAATTAATTTTTGACATTTAATCATCTTCTTAAAATATGCTATAATAAAAAAATTCTGTGAAAATTACAAATGTTGCTGTTGGACAGGGAACGAAAAAGTTAGCAGTGAGTGATAATTGTGATGATCTGGATAGATAATTAAATTAAGGAAATAAATAGATGATATTTGAATAGATAAGTAATATGTGAATGGTGGCGCAATCAGAAATTTAAGGGTGGCTTGGGATATTCTAAATAAGTTTATTTTTTGATTTTTTGTGTTAAGTGCATGCCAATTATGACTTCAAAATTTTTTTCCCCAATCAATAACAATAACATAATAATAATTTTTCAAGCTAATATTAAACACAAAAAAATTGATATTAGCACAAATTAATAATTTTAATTTTAGAACAAATCAAATCCCTAATTTTAATATAAACAACAACAAACCAAAATCTATAATTTTAGGGATTGTTTGGGGTGTCCTAAATAAGTGCAATTTTTGTCTTTTTGGACTAAAAAATTGAGGAAAAAAATATGAATGTTTAGGTTAACTTTTTGACTTTTTATGGAAAAATGTGTATTAAAAAATTGTATAAATTAGTGTGCAGGGGAAAATTAGGATTGGGAGTTGTGCAACCGTAATTTTTGACTTTTGGTGAATAGTGATAACTTTTTAACTTTTTGAGTAACTTTTTAACTTTTTGACTTTTTTCAGAGTTGCCAAACTTGGCCTTAATATAAATCACCACCAATCAAGATTCATAATTTTAGCATATCAAAATCTCTAATTTTAACATAAATAATAACAAATAATTTTTTTTTTACAAATTAAAAGTTAACAAATAATTATAAATTAGTACTAATAATTTTTATTTAAAAATAAAAAATAATAAATAAAGTTACTTATAAACAATGAAGAAAGGATACCAAGATTGTAGTGTGATCCCAAATGTGATTTCAATTGGGTGAATCGTGAGTTGATAAATTGTAAAGTAACAAAAGAATACAAAGAAGACAAAGAATATGGGCATATGTATATAAAATTGATTCCCTCTAAAAACATCTTCCAGCAAAATAAAAAATAAAGAAAAAATAAAATACGGGCAACTTCATTTTTGAGCTATTTTTGAAGTCCTCAACTTGCACCTTTCCGTGGTTTGGTTTTGTTTGGGATGTTAAAGGTCGGGCTTTTTTTAATTAAAATAGTCATAAAAAATAAAATATCACATTTAATTTATAATTACTAGTATATTACATGTGCTATGCACGGATCGTGTTTACAATTATCTATATATGTGAATTGTGATTTTTAAATATTTTTTTTAAATGTCTTTTTTTTTTCCTTTTTTATATTATATTAAAGTTTAATATTTTGATAATAATCATATGTGTTGAACTTGTTAAGGAAATTTTTGTATGTTTGTTTTTAATGCATTAAAGTGTTATTATGAGGGATAATAATCATATGTGTTAGGATTTTTCAAGAAATTCATATGTGTTGAATTTCAAAGAATTTTTTTTATGCTTGTTCTTAATACATTAAAGTGTTATTATGATGGTAACACTACAAGAAAAGGAGGCAAAAAAGACGGAAGCTTTTGCGACGGCTTGTTTTCCGTCACAAAAGATGACCTTTTGCGACGACAGATTAACCCGTCGCTAAAAAAGGTCTTTAGCGACGGCAGTTTTACCGTCGACAATAAACTGTACGGGGAGTGTCATAATATGGGATTATTAGCGACGGCGTTTTCCACCGTCGCAAAAAAATAATTTTTTTGAGACAGCAGAATGTTGCTGTCGCAAATAGTTAGTCATTTGCGACGGCAAAATGTCCGTCGCAAAAAAAATATCAAAACGGCGCCGGTTTAGCAATACGTATTTACCATTTACGACGGTTTAAAATTTACCGTCGCAAAAAAGTAATAACAAAACTTTTGCCCCGCTCTCCCCAATTTTGGTGCTCGGTCATTTCGATAGAAATCCCTAATTCTTCGAAATCCCTAAATCTATGAAGTCCCTCAAACTTTGAATCATTTGGATCGAAATCCCTAAATCTTCGACTTCGCCTATCAGCCGTCGCCAGCCATCTTCAACCCAGCTTTCAAAGCCTCTTCTCCGGCGAAGTTCTTCGGCTTCGGCGACCCCTCCAATCGATCCTCTCTCTATATGCTCAAAACCACAGTTCTTGGAAGCTTCGAAAATCGCAGCAATGGTGCTTCTGCTGACTCTTCTCTGAGGACTCAAATTCAACTTCAACTTCATTCAGGTATCTGTTCACATTCTCAAAATAGAGGTTGAACTCATTTTTTTTTTTATTACCTATGTTTTATATCATATCATCATTCTCAAAATAGAAGATGAAGCTCATTGTATATTAACCTTGTTGTATACAAAAGTATGCTTTTCTATTATCACAAATTTTCAACTACTGCTAAGACGAGGTTCAGTCCTTGTATTGGGTTTTTAATATATATCTTTTGTTGCTTCTCAAAAAAAAAAAAAAAATACCATTTGTCATTCTTAGTCTTAGGGATGTCTATTTATTTGCTCTGTTATTTTGCTGTTTTCATTTTTGTTTGAGGACATCTTGGCCTCTCTATGTTACTGTTTTTCCTTATTAATATATATCTTTTGTTGCTTCTCAAAAAAAAAAAAAAAAAAAAAAAAAAAAAAGAGTTCAAAATCACATGAAAAACCTCTCAGCATGTTAGTGGAACTTAAGAAACTGGCATTACCACAAGATGTAGTCAATTGTCGTTGTTTCTTATAGATAACGACAACAAATAAACATACAGGAGAGAGAGGTTGAGATTTATATGAAAGGGGCCAGTAGCATCTGCCCTTTTTCTTTTCCTTTCCATTTTCTCTGTTTCATTCAGATTGTGTTCCACTACTCTTATGGTTGAAAGTGGCACTTCTGTTATACAAATATTATGGATGACCAACAAATTATCTCACTTCCAAGTATATAATGAAAAGGTTTTCTAATCTGATATTTGTTGACAGCTAAATAGCCAGAGAGAAACCCTTATATATGTATGCGTGCACAAAATCTTTCTGCCAGAGCATGGTACTGAACTGTTTTCTATATGTGCCTTTTATCGAACTGATGGATCAACGTTATTTTCCCGTTTGAATTCAGTTTTTGCACTCACTGTTCTGTTTAGATGTTGTATATGGACCATTTCCCACAGTTTCACTGTGCGTGAACATTTTTGTTCGATTATGAAGTTAATCATGGTTGAAATATTTTGCCAGAATTGGTGACCCTGGTATCGAGAATGGTTTTGAATTTTTCCTTCTAAGACAGAAGTTGTACCTTTCCTGTCAATTGATTTTTTATCACACAAATAATGTTCTTTATGCTAAGACAAATAATGGTTTAAATTCACTCTCTTGTGTTCCAATGTTGCCAATCAATGACTGTAATGAAGTTAAATCTTTTGGAAGACCATCAATGTAACTCAGCTACATCCCTTGATTTCAGATCTTTTGTGTTCCAATGTAACTTATTTCTGGTGCATTTGCGCAGACATTCTGTTGGAAGACCAGCCCCAGCTACATCCCTTGATTTCAGATCATCGGCTTTTGATCATCAGATTACTGCCCATTGGTTTTTAGGTTAGCTACAAGATACATATACTTCCATCGTACTTTTTTAAGTTCATTTGCATGTGTCCGTGCTTCTCTGTTGGTATTGAAGACATTAATGCTGGTGAGGTTTCACATATTTTACTTTTGCTTTTTCGTATGCTGAATATCAATAAATTCCATTGAAGCATTCTCAGCAGTTCAATATTGAATGGTTGGTTTGGCAAGCAATACAACTTAGTTATTTTGAAACAATTTTGTCTCCTATGTAATATGTATAGCTAGAATATTTTACGAAGTATTTAAATTTTCCTTTTAATTAGCTGATCTCTGGACTTAAGAATATCCAAGATCCCATAAAGCATAGTAGCATGTCTAGCCTATTCATCTAGCAAACTGCGGCAGTTTGTCCTCAATATTAGACATACACCTTGAAACAAAGACAAATAGAATGATCACTTTCTCTTGGTCTGGAGAAGATCTTTTTCTGACTATTAAACTCAGGAAATTTTTATCTCAACTATTTATTCATTTGTCAAAAAATTTCCATCACTTTGCGTTATCTAGGCTGTAGCTCCTTTTCTACTTGTCTTCTAGTCCTTTATTTTATTTTATTTTCTAGTGGAGGGGGTTCTTCTCTGTTGAAGTGGTTTGCTATATATTAGACCTTTTTTTTTCATAATCTCTCTCTCTGTGTGTATGTAGACATGTACAAAATACATGTTTATGTTCTTAAAATTATTTTATAAATTTAATTGTATTTTTGTGCTAAGTATGGCTTATTTTGTGTTTTTTTGTGGGGAGGTTTCTGCCTCACCTTTATTCATGACTGCACAGTTGAGGTCATTCAGGCGGATTCTTTTTTTTTATTATTAAGTCCCTCTCTCTCATGCATGCACATCCAGTGCTTACTCTTTAGTTTATTATTTTTGTGTCTTGTTTTGCCTCTTTTGAAAGGATTCTCTTGCTTTATTCTCATTCCTTTCCCACTCTCTTCAGTAAAGTCTCCTTTCTTCCTTATCCTTTTACTCAATTTACTTTTCTTTTGGAGCTTTGCATCTCAATTGTCTAAAATAAAACTAAAAATAAAAAAAAATACAAGAGTGCTTGTGTGTTAAAACATTTGTTTCTTACTGGTATTTTTCCAGTCTTATAAGAATATGACCTATGTACTTAATATCTTTATCCTTGTTGATTTTCTATTTAGAGTCCCCATAAAAGCTTGTTTTACTAGTCGCATTGTTTCTGCTTGCAATTCATCCACCCTGCTTTGTCGATTTGCCTACTCATTTTATGGACTCTTGAAATGTCTTAAATGAAAGCTACCACAAACAATTTATATGGATGTTAGCCTCTAGGGACCTTCCTTCTATATTTAATTTAGGAAAGTTTGTTATATTTTTCTTGCTTTTATTTATTAAACTTATCAGATTTATTATATTTTTTTAAAACATGAAATATTATTGTATTTATTCTAAAATTGATTGACATACTAAATTGATATTCATATTCTGTCTCAAATCAATTCATTTTAGATCCTTAAAATTTAATGAGTAGCTATATTCATTGCTATGGAATGGAAGTGTACTACTTGTTTTGAGAGATGAGGGTGTAATACGTAGGTATTATATTTAGAGTTACTTTGATGAGATATTTTTGTGGATGTATACAGATGATGGAAAAGAGTTGGATTGATTTGCTAAATAGGATGTCGAGCAAATACATTAATGGGATTGATGAATTCCTTGTGTTTGCCTACACCAATAGGGTTGAAGGTTCGATGATTAGTTGTCCGTGTAGGAAGTGTGAGAATCGATACTATTTTGTACGAGAGGGTGTACGGGAGCATCTGATTTTGAATAGTTTTTTAAAAAAATACAAACATCGGATTAATCATGGGGAATCTTACGTATCTCTGCATGGTAATCGAGAGAATGAAACATTAGCTAATTTAGACATTGGGGATGATATGATTAGAATGATACAAGGGGCTATGGGAAATCCACATGCCGGTACAAGTGTTGAGGGTGATGAACCACAGGGGCTTGATCCCCATGCATCTGAACCCCAGCTCGGTCCAAATGCAGAGACTGCAAAGTATTTCAAACTTCTTCAAGATGCACAAAGTGAATTGTATCCGGGTTGTCAGAAGTTCACATCTTTGTCATTCATTGTTCGACTTCTACATTTGAAGGTGTTTAATCAGTGGACAGACAAGTTTGTTGACATGTTGCTTGAGTTATTGAATGAGGCGTTCCCGTTGGGTGTGAAACTCCCGGACTCATATTATAAAGCTCAAAAGGTCACAACAGATTTGGGCTTCACGTATGAGACGTGGGATGCATGTCCCAACAGTTGCATGTTGTTTCGAAACGAGGACGCCAATATTGATAAATGTGTCATATGCAACAGTTCTAGATGAAAATCAAATGGTGATGGTGGTTCAAATGGTCCTAACAAAGGTGGCAAACAAATAGCTGCAAAACAGATGAGGTATTTTCCTTTAAAGCCAAGGTTGCAGAGGTTGTTTATGTCATCCAAGACAGCCAAGTTCATGAGATGGCATGCAGAGGAACGAACTGATGATGGTGTCTTCAGGCATCCTGCTGACTCCCTTGCATGGAAAGATTTTGACCGTCGGAATATTGACTTTAGTAATGATTGCCGAAGTGTAAGGCTTGGCTTAGTATCTGATGGTTTTAACCCATTCAGGACGATAAACATAGTTCATAGCACTTGGCCTGTTGTGCTCATTCCATACAACTTGCCGCTATGGATATCCATGAAGCAACCATTTCTAATTTTATCCGTACTTATTGACGGCCCGAAAGGACCTGGTGACAAGATTGATGTGTATATGCAACCGTTGATTGAGGAGTTGAACGAACTATGGAATGAGGGTGTGTCAACATTTGATGCATCAACAAATCAAATGTTTCAAATGCATGCAGCTTTACTGTGGACAATTAGTGATTTTCCTGCGTACGCAAACTTGTCAGGATGGAGCACTAAAGGTGAATATGCATATCCTTGTTGTAATAAGGAAACTACATCGTGTTGGTTGAAGCATAGTAGGAAACAATCATACTTGGGTCATCGCAGATTTTTACCTACTGACCATAAATTTTGGAAGGATAAAGTATCATTTAATGGTAGTCGGGAAGTCAGACTCAAACCAAAATTGTTGTCTGGAACTGAGATGTTGCTACAATTAGAATCTGAGGGTATTTTAACCCAATACAAGAGGGATGACCTTAAGGAGAGGCATAGGAGACAGGTAGAGAAGGAGAAAGTTAGACATCGCACCCATAGTTGGAAGAAAAAGAGTATCTTTTATGAATTGCCATATTGGGAGCACAATCTAATAAGACACAACCTCGATGTGATGCATATAGAGAAAAATGTTTGTGATAATGTGTTGTGGACAATATTAGGGGTTGCAGGAAAATCGAAGGATGGTGTTAATGCTCGGCGTGATTTACAAGATATGAATATTAGAAAACCCCTACATTTGCAGTTAAGAGGGTCGAATAAAGCCTATTTACCACCAGCACAATTCACGATGACCAAGGATGAAAAAGATTTGTTCTTGAAAGTGTTGAAGGAAGTAAGAGTTCCCGACGGGTATTCATCCAATATATCATGTCGTGTGCGCTCACATGATAGAAGTATTGGGGGTCTTAAGAGCCACGATAGTCATATTCTGATGCAACAACTTATTCCATTGGCTATTTGAAGATCGTTACTGAAGAATGTAATTGAACCCTTGATTGAATTGAGCAATTTCTTTAGACAATTGTGTTCGAAAGTGAATCGTGCGACGGATTTGCAATATATTCAAGATTGTATCGCTCTAACACTTTGTCATCTAGAGAAAATATTTCCTCCGAGTTTTTTTGATATAATGGAGCACTTGTCTATACATCTAGCTGATGAAGCCTTATTGGGTGGAGCGATTCAGTTTCGATGGATGTATCCAATTGAGAGGTATCTTCTTACTTTGAAGCAATACGTGCGTAATAGAGCTCATCCTGAAGGATCAATTGCTAAAGGATATCTTATGGAAGAATGCATGAATTTTTGTGCACAATATCTCAATGATGTGGAAACCAAATCTAGTCGACCCGTGAGGAATTATAGTGGTGCTGATAATTTGGGTCATGCTATTGGTGAAAACACAAGCTTTTATCTTGATAATACTTATTGGGTACAAGCTCATTGGTACATCTTATTCAATACAAGCGCGGTTCAACCATTCATAAAGTAGGTTAAGTCACTCACTCAATATTTTATTATGTTTTATTGAATTTTCAACAAAATTTTTTGTATTGCTAAAATCTCAATCTACACAGCAAACACCTTGAAGTACTTCAGCTCAAAATGCCTCGTGTCAACGATCATCAGCTTCGGCGTGAACATTTTGAAACTTTTCACATTTGGTTCAAGGAACATGTATGTATTTAACTCTATAGATTCTAGTTACTAAAGTCGATCTACATTTTAAATTTTACATTTTCGTGTTAAATAGGTCCAAACTTTGCGAAGGACTACTGATGTCATATTTTCTGAAGAGATTATTCTATTGGCAAATGGTCCTCATAACCTGGCAAGGAGGTTGAACGGGTATATACTGAATGGGTTTCGGTATCGAGTAAAGGCCATGGATGATCGTCGAGCCACACAAAATTGTGGTGTAGCTTTGAAGGCAGATACCATAAGTTATGCTAGTCGAAAAGACAAGAATCCTCGTGTGGGGTCTGTGTACTATTATGGATAATTGACAGATATTGTTGAGCTTCGATATTCCAATGAGAAGAAACATGTGTTGTTTAAGTGTGATTGGATTGACAACATTCACGGAAAGAAAGAAGATGTCTTCAATTTCACGTTGGTGAACTTCAATCATTTGTTGTACCGAGATGATCGAATTACCAATGAACCTTTTATCTTGGAGTCCCAAGCAGAGCAAGTTTGGTATGTTGCAGACCCGTTACAACCAGATTGGCAAGTCGTGGTGAAGATGTCTCAAAGAGGTTTATTTGATATGAGTTCGACTGATCCACAAATCGAGCCATACATGAGCCAATGTAACAGCGCCCGCGGAGGGCCTCGTGCTACAGTTCGGACTCGATTTGTGTCACGGTTCTTAATCTGAACCAAAGAGTCCAAATCTGGAAAATCGTTTTGGGAAACAGATTTTTGAAAAAGTAGTGCCAAACATGGACTGCTTTGCCAGATATAGAGTCGCCACCTAAATATTTTAAATGGGAGAATTTAGGAAACCCTGACTCGGTGCCGAAGGCCACATGTCCGTCATCACCGGAGTTGTCTCGGCTCGGGAGCTTGGGTACGATCGGGGAAGGTCAGCTATGAGCACCCCCTTTCGCCCGGTCCGAAGACCGGCCTCTACTAACCGTGATATCCGTTTTTTGAAAACTTTACGTGTTCTTATTCCATTTATTAGCCTAGAATTACTATGTTATGCGCACAGCAAACAAGTATAGACTAGATTGCCTAATTTGGAAATAAACATTGCATATCCGTTTGGTTTGAAAATGCTTTGGAATTTGCTACTCGCAAGTAGGCTAAAATACGGATTTCAACGAGTTTTTCCAACTCAAACAATCCGGCCTTCACCCACAGGCATTCAAAACAGTTTAACACATAAGCATCTAGCCACATGTTAAGCATGCTATCATGGTAACATTCACACTCATGCGATATGCTAAAGCGGAAATACTTACGTAGTACTCCGTGCCAAAACAAAGAACTTGTTAGCAAACATGCATGATCCAAGTCCATGTGAAGTGCCTAATGCATCGCATACAAAATGTCGCTAAGATAGGCTCGGCTAATCCTAGACATGTCATGTGAAAATGCACAATTAACACATATTCAATTCGGAATTGAAGTACTGATGCAGTTAGCGTGATGTACCGAGCCTAATGCATGTAATACAAATGCATGGATGCGCACATGCATAGCATAAGGTATGCTAAATTAAACGTGCCCTAATACTAACCATCGTAAGCAGGTAAATAAAAGGGAAGAAAGACGTGAGGTTGGAAGACATACACACACTCACGCACACTTATTACAGATTTGCCCTCGCTCGGAGGGACCAAATAAATATTACAAATTAATTAACTACGCAAGCTAATTAAATATTACAAATTGCCTAATCTAATTAACAAATTAAACAAATTAATTAAAGCAGAAAAACGTCTCGGGAAACGCGCCACCATGCGCAAGCTGCCTCTGTTTTCCTCCCTTTCCTCCTCTGGAGGCTGTCAAAACCTCAGGACTACATCCTTGGACAGAGGGGATCATCACCGGCTGAATGAAACTTCCACCGGCAGTGTAGTATGTCCATCGGCACAAAATAGGGTCTGTCGGCAGAGAAAATGGTGCCGGTCGGCACATTACACTGCCGGTTGGCAGAGTATTCCTGCAGAACCTGCAACTCACAGCAACAGAGGGCAAAACAAGGCATGGCAGCATATTTCAAGGCATGTATGCACCAACCATGTCTCTTATCATTGTAATGACTCAAAGGGACATGTGCCTCGGTTCTTGGACCACCAATCACGCATTTCCATGCATGATGGCCCAAGGAACCAAGCATGCAACTTCGGTTTCAAATGCATGCAAACCAATCAAACAAATTAGGCCCAATTCCTATCACCAATTCAAGGAACAAGGCATGCATGCAAAATGCAATGCAACCTAGGCATACAAGCTAGGAATGCAACATGGCATGGCAATTAACTTATGCAAGCATACAAGCATGCATATGGCAATACAAATGAGTGCAAAGATGGACTTAAACATGAATTAGGCGACTCTAAAATAGGCCTAAAACAGTAGCCATTGTGCTAAAAAGTGAGGGCTAAATGGCATACACACACACATGCACATAAGGGCCAACACTTAAGCATAAATCAAGCAACATTCAAGCACACTTGAGAGGGACAAGCATGAACAATTAGCATGCATTATAAGCTTTGAAATCATGCTAATACATGGTGCCAAACCAAGTAACAAATCAAGCCAAGCATGCACCAAATGGCCTAAGTGTTCAAAGCAAATCAATAAGGCATTGAACTACACTTAACATGACCAAACATGGCATGCATTAAACAACTAAAAAACAGATTTTTAGCATGTTAAAACAAGGCCAAAGGACTCCTTAGATGGCATCTAAGTGGCCCAAATACAAAGGCATACACCATGGCCAAAACATGGAGCATTGCAACACATGCTTTCAAAGCATTAAAGAGACATGCAAGGCAATCCAACAAGCATGGAAATGGGACTGAAATAGCATGTAGGATGATTCCAAATCATCAAAACAATGCAAAGATGGCATGCTACACATGCACATACTCAAGGCCAACAAGCCCAAATACAAAGGAGCTATATAATGCATGCTAAAATCAACCCAAATACTCATGGACAGATCTAAAACATGGCAAAATAAGCACATAAACTTCACAAATGTAAGCCTAAAACATGCTCCAACAAAGGCTAACAACCTAGAACATGTTAAGGCACAAATAAGGCATTACATGGCAACTATGCTAAACATGCATGGAGTTCCAAAACCAACTTGAAATCATGTTATATCATGGATATATAAGCATGAAAAACAAACCAAATATGCTCAACACACACTCAAGCATAGGCTTCCTTAAGAGGCCAAAATAGGTCCTTTTCAAGGACAACAAGGAGAGGGGGTGGCCCTCTCCTTCTTGGGACTTCAAAGCATTATCTTCACCACTGAAATCCCTCAAGATTTCAGTGGTGAAGAGACCTCAACACCAAAATCCCGGAGCTAGCACAAAATGGCTCAAAATGAGGCCTTTTGAGGCCTAAGGGTGGTCAACACCCCTCAAACAACAAAACACTCTTAATAAACAATAAAGAGGGCTTAAAAATAGAACTTTTTTATGTTATACAATAATCACAAAAACAGCTCTAAGATAGGTATAAAATTGATGCAAGAATGGGAAAAAAAGGGACTAAAATCTCACCCTTGTAGTCCTCTTCAACAAAAGTGCTCCAATGGCCTCCTTGAGCTTGAATCCAAGACAAAAACTTCAAAACACACTCTTTAGAACCTCAGCTCCAAGAGGAAGGTGAAACACTAGGTGTTTGTGTGCAATAGTGAGACACAAAACACCTAGTGTGCAAAATGAGAGGAAAAGAGAGATAGGTGAGTGTATCTAACCCTAACCCTAGGAAAAACCAGAGCTCTCCTCTGTCTTCTCTCCTCAAAAATGTCTAAAAAACTCCCTTTTTTGCCTTAGAGAGAGCTACTCTCTATATGCCTCTTGTAAAGCTTCCAAGACAAGCTTTGCAAGAGGGAGATCCCTCCATACACGTGTATGGAGGGGAGCAAAAGCTATACAACTGTCTAAAAATATCTGCAAAAGCAGATGAACAGCAATCGGCCGGCAGAAAATGCCATCTTGGCCAAAAAGAGTGCCGACCGGCACAAAATAGTGCTGACCGGCAACAAAGAGTGCCGGCCGGCAAACTATATTGCCGGTGGCAGCAAAAACCAGCCGGTGGCATCTAGCCACTGCCGGTGATGGGTGGGGATGGTCTACAAGCCCCACCTTGCCTCTCAAGGGCAAGATGCAAGTGTTTGGTGCAAAACCAGACACTAAACGGTCGAGTTCGGGGATCCTGAGGCAAGGCACGCGAGCCGAGACCTCCGAGAACTCCAAACGAACACAAACAAGGATAATCACCGAGTGTTCAAACGGTGACGTCCAAGTCTTGAGGACGGTCAAAAATGGGGTGTCTACAGCCAACAATTGGAAGAAAATATAATGCTTCGTGATGAAGAAGTTGGTTAGGTGAGGGAAGCCGCAGAAGGGGAAACAGTTGATGTTCAAATAGGCTGATATTTAATCAACATTAGTAATTCAATTAAGGCCAAGGTTATAGTTAATCATCAATTTCTTAATTTACTTTGTCTTTGTAATTGTATTAGTTCAATTAATGTCATATTATAGTTGATGACAACCCATTGTCTATGTTTCTAATGTCAATTAATGTTATATTGCTTGCAGATTATTATGGGAAGGAAGAGGAAGCCTGATCATCCCCGGCGCATGATGTCTGATGTGCTACATAACAGGACATCAGTAGCACCACCATCAGAGGAGGCATCACATGGGCCACCATCGGAGGGGCCATTAGTGCCACCACTATCTGAGGGGCCATTAGTACCACCGCATCGACCACCATCAGTGGCACCACAGCAGCTACCATGTACTCAGCCTCTACGCCTACCATTGGTGTGTCCACCATCAGTGGCACCACAGCAACTAGCATCCCGACTAGAGTCATCAGCTTGTGAGCCATCCGCAGGTATATAAATTTGCTTTGATTTGTATGAAAATTATTTAAACATACATTTATTTATGCTCATTATATATAACTTGTTTATTCTCATTGTACTTTGCAGACCCTTCGACTTCTTCACAGCCTACATCAGGTATAAGAATTCGATTTGTATTCACATTATTTAAATTTGCATTTGTTTATTACCGTTGCATATTGTTTATTGTTTTTGTATCTCGCAGGTCATGTTAGTTCTTCATCAACCTCGATTAGGCATGGTAGAGGATGTGCCAAGGGCATTAAAGAGTGAGGTACTGGTAAAAAGCTGGACATACAATTTGATGAAAATTACTGCCCCATAGGGGATAACGTCGCTAAGTTAACAACTCAACTTGGCAACATTGTGCGGAATGGTAACATTGTTCCTCTTACTTTTCTTGACTGGAACAATGTGCCTGATGATATTGTTGATGCTATCTGGAAGGATGTGAAGGTAAAAGTATATTTTTGTCCACAAATTCGAATTCCAAAATTGTGTTATTATTATTTACACTTTGAAATTGTGTTTTATAGGACAATTTGAATATATGTCCAGAGGAGTACAAGCCAATCAGCATGAAAAACTGCAATAGCATATGGAAGGATCACAAGAACAAGATTAAGGTTAAGTATTTCAAGCCTTCTGATCCTAATATGAAGGATGATGTTCCTTTGCACATTGTGCCAAGCCAGTGGAAAGAACTTGTGGAGTATTAGCGTGCTTCTGATGCTGAGGTATACAAATAAGTTATATTTATGATATGTAAACATACAAATCATATTTACATACTTACATTTGTTGAACCGGTTATAGAAAATTGCAAGTAGGAACGCTAAAAATCGGCGAGCTCACGGCATAACTCATACCACAGGGCGTACTAGTTTCTCTCAGATACGACATGAGGTTTACATTTTATTGTTTTATTTTTGTATATAAATAAACATTGTATATTTGCAAATTATTTGGATTCTAATTTTCATGTTTCTAAAAAAATGTAGATGACCAATAAGGGGGAGTCTACTGATAAGATGAATGTTTGGCTTATGACACGTAGAGCAGATGACCCAGAGGTTATCCAGACCTTGGTAGTTTCCAAACACCTTTGATTGTATTTGAAGTTTATTTTTTGTGTGTCAACCATCTTAATTTGGCATATACTTGTATGTCTTATTCAATACAGGATGAGTTTAATCGTCAACTCTCTATGCTACCTGAGGATGGTCGGACTTTGGAGGCTAGGAATGCCATTTTCCATGAGTTGATAGGTCATGACGGACATGGATATTGTCGCACATACGGGAGAATTGTGCCTTGGAGAGCGGTGTATAAAGATGGTGCTGGGCCATCACAGTCAACACCCCAGCCATCGACTATTGAGCAGATCACGCAGCAGGTTCGTACAGAGCTAAGGGATGAGTTGAGGGAGGAGCTACGAGCAGAGTTCTCCACACATTTTACAGCAGATGAGAGCTGAGATGATGGCCTTTGTGTCACAGGGGGCGAGTGTGAATCCCAATAGATAGGTTCGATATAAATTAAATTGTTTGATAGTTCAATTTTCACACAAGATTATGTATAAAATTCGAATATGATTAGCACATTATGCATTGACTATCATAGGTTCCTGATGCATCAAGTGGCCACCGGGCATTTAGGGAATCGGCAGAAGATGAGAATCCATATACACCACCACTAGAAGATCAGATATAAAATGTATCTTTGCATTCTTTACATTGTAAGTTAAGAGACTTGTGGGAAAAGACGGGACTCAAATCGGGTTCCCGGAGAGGGAGTTAGAGCCGAATTTAGCACGAAACTTGGCACATACGACTGCCTAGGCATGAGAGACTTGCGGGAGAAGACGGGGCTCGAATCGAGTTCCCGGTTTAGGAGTTAGAGCCGGATTTCACTTTAGGCAAACTAGTTCCATAAGAAACTTGAACTCGAGATGTTAACGCTCCAAAATCACCAAAGGGCGTCGGTTTAGCACGAAACTTGGCAAACACGACCGACTAGGCACGAGAGACTTGTGGGAGAAGACAGGGCTCGAATCGGGTGCCCGGTTTGGGAGTTAGAGCCAGATTTCACTTTAGGCAAACTAGTTCCTTAAGAAACTTGAACTCGAGTTGTTAACGCCCTAAAATCACCAAACGACGTCGGTTTGGCACGAAACGTGGCACACACGACCGCCTAGGCACGAGAGACTTGTGGGAGAAGACGGGGCTCGAATCGGGTTCCCGGTTTGGGAGTTAGAACCGGATTTCACTTTAGGCAAACTAGTTCCTTAAGAAACTTGAACTTGAGGTGTTAACGCCCCAAAATCACCAAACGGCGTCGGTTTGGCACGAAACGTGGCACACACGACCGCCTAGGCACGAGAGACTTGCGGGAGAAGACGGGGCTCGAATCGGGTTCGCGTTTTGGGAGTAACAGCCGGATATCACTTTAGGCAAGCTAGTGCTTTAAGAAACTTGAACTTAAGGTGTTAACGCCCCAAAATCACCAAACGACGTCGGTTTGGCACGAAACATGGCACACACAACCGCCTAGGCACGAGAGACTTGTGGGAGAAGACGGGGCTCGAATCGGGTTCCCGGTTTGGGAGTAAGAACCGGATTTCACTTTAGGCAAACTAGTTAGTTAAGAAACTTGAACTCGAGGTGTTAACGCCCCAAAATCGCCAAACGGAGTCGGTTTGGCACGAGTCGTGGCACACACGACCGCCTAGGCACGAGAGACTTGTGGGAGAAGACGGGGCTCGAATCGGGTTTCCGGTTTGGGAGTTAGAACCGGATTTCACTTTAGGCAAACTAGTTCCTTAAGAAACTTGAACTCGAGGGGTTAATGCCCCAAAATCACCAAACGGCGTCAGTTTGGCATGAAACTTGGCACACATGACCGCCGAGGCAGGATAGACTTGTGGGAGAAGACGGGGCTCGAATCGGGTTCGCGGTTTGGGAATTAGAGCCGGATTTCACTTTCGGCAAACTAATTCCTTAAGAAACTTGAACTCAAGGTGTTAACGCCCCAAAATCACCAAACGACGTCGGTTTGGCACGAAACGTGGCACACACGACCGCCTAGGCACGAGAGACTTGTGGAAGAAGACGGGGCTCGAATCGGGTTCCCGATTTGGGAGTTAGAACCGGATTTCACTTTAGGCAAACTAGTTCCTTAAGAAACTTGAACTCGAGGTGTTAACGCCCCAAAATCACCAAACGGCGTCGGTTTGGCACGAAACGTGGCACAAACGACCGCCTAGGCACGAGATACTTGTGGGAAAGGACGGGGTTCGAATCGGGTTCCCGGTTTGGGAGTTAGAACCGGATTTCACTTTAGGCAAACTAGTTCCTTAAGAAAATTGAACTAGAGGTGTTCACGCCTCAAAATCACCAAACGGCGTCGGTTTGGCACAAAACTTGGCACACAGGACCGCCTAGGCACGATAGACTTGAGGGAGAAGTCGGGACTCGAATCGGGTTCCCGGTTTAGGAGTTACAGCTGGATTTCACTTTAGGCAAACTAGTTCCTTAAGAAACTTGAACTCGAGGTGTTAACGCCCCAAAATCATCAAACGGCGTCGGTTTGGCACGAAACTTGGCACACACGACCGCCTAGGCACGTGAGACTTGTGGGAGAAGACGGGGCTCGAATCGGGCTCCCGGTTTGGGAGTTTGAACTAGATTTCATTTTAGGCAAACTAGTTCCTTAAGAAACTTGAACTCGAGGTGTTAACGCTCCAAAATCACCAAACGGCGTCGGTTTGACACGAAATGTGCCACACACGACCGCTAAGGCACGAGAGACTTGTAAGAGAAGACGGGGCTCGAATCGGGTTCCCGATTTAGGAGCTAGAACCGGATTTCACTTTAGGCAAACTAGTTCCTTAAGAAACTTGAACTCGAGGTCATAACGTCCCAAAATCACCAAACGACGTTGGTTTGGCACGAAACGTGGCGCACACGACTGCCTAGGCACGAGAGACTTGTGGGAGAAGACGGGGCTCGAATCGGGTTCCCGGTTTGGGAGTTAGAACCGCATTTCACTTTAGGCAAACTAGTTCCTTAAGAAACTTGAACTCGAGGTGTTAACGCCCCAAAATCACCAAACGGCGTAGGTTTGGCACGAATCGTGGCACACACGACCGTCTAGGCACGAAAGACTTGTGGGAGAAGACGGGGCTCGAATCGGGTTCCCGATTTGGGAGTTAGAACCGGATTTCACTTTAGGCAAACTAGTTCCTTAAGAAACTAGAACTCAAGGTGTTAAAGCCGCAAAATAACCAAATGGCGTCGGTTTGGTACGAAACTTGGCACACATGACCGCCTAGGCACGATAGACTTGTGGGAGAAGACGGGGCTCGAATCGGGTTCCCGGTTTAGGAGTTACTGCCGGATTTCACTTTAGGGAAACTAGTTCCTTAAGAAACATGAACTCGAGGTGGTAACGCCCAAAATCACCAAACAGCGTCGGTTTGGCACGAATCGTGGCACAAACGACCGCCTAGGCGCAAGAGACTTCTGGGAGAAGACGGGGCTCGAATCGGGTTCCCGGTTTGGGTGTTAGAACCGGATTTCACTTTAGGCAAACTAGTTCCTTAGGAAACTTGAACTCGAGGTGTTAACGTCCCAAAATCACCAAACGGCGTCAGTTTGGCACGAAACTTGGCACACATGACCGCCTAGGCACGATAGACTTGTGGGAGAAGACGGGGCTAGAATCGGGTTCGCGCTTTGGGAATTAGAGCCGGATTTCACTTTAGGCAAACTAGTTCCTTAAGAAACTTGAACTCGAGGTGTTAACGCCCCAAAATCACCAAACGGCGTCGGTTTGGCACGAAACGTGGCACACACGACCGCCTAGGCACGAGAGACTTGTGGGAGAAGACGGGGCTCGAATCGGGTTCCCGGTTTGGGAGTTAGAACCGGATTTCACTTTAGGTAAACTAGTTCCTTAAGAAACTTGAACTCGAGGTGTTAACTCCCCAAAATCACCAAACAGCGTCGGTTTGGCACGAAACGTGGCGCACACGACTGCCTAGGCACGAGGGACTTGTGGGAGAAGACGGGGTTCGAATCGGGTTCCCGGTTTGGGAGTTAGAACCAAATTTCACTTTAGGCAAACTAGTTCCTTAAGAAACTTGAACTTGAGGTGTTAACGCCCCAAAATCACCAAACGGCGTAGGTTTGGCACGAATTGTGGCACACACGACCGTCTAGGCACGAGAGACTTGTGGGAGAAGACGGGGCTCGAATCGGGTTCCCGGTTTGGGAGTTAGAACCGGATTTCACTTTAGGCAAACTAGTTCCTTAAGAAACTTGTACTCGAGGTGTTAACACCGCAAAATCACCAAATGGCGTCGGTTTGGCACGAAACTTGGCACACATGACCGCCTAGGCACGATAGACTTGTGGGAGATGACGGGGCTCAAATCGGGTTCCCGGTTTGGGAGTTAGAACCGGATTTCACTTTAGGCAAACTAGTTCCTTAAGAAACTTGAACTCGAGGTGTTAACGCCCAAAATCACCAAACGGCGTCGGTTTTGCACGAATCGTGGCACAAACGACCGCCTAGGCACACGAGACTTGTGGGAGAAGACGGGGCTCGAATCGGGTTCCCGGTTTGGGAGTTAGAACCGGATTTCACTTTTGGCAAACTAGTTCCTTAAGAAACTTGAACTCGAGGTGTTAACGCCCCAAAATCACCAAACGGCGTCAGTTTGGCACGAAACTAGGAACACATGACCGCCTAGGCACGATAGACTTGTGGGAGAAGACGGGGCTCGAATCGGGTTCGCGCTTTGGGAATTAGAGCCTGATTTCACTTTAGGCAGAGTAGTTCCTTAAGAAACTTGAACTCGAGGTGTTAACGCCCCAAAATCACCAAACGGCATCGGTTTGGCACGAAACGTGGCACACACGACCGGCTAGGCACGCGAGACTTGTGGGAGAAGACAGGGCTCGAATCGGGTTCCCGGTTTGGGAGTTAGAACCGGATTTTAGTTCAGGCCAACTAGTTCCTTAAGAAACTTGAACTTGAGGTGTTCACGCCTCAAAATCACCAAACGGCGTCGGTTTGGTACGAAACTTGGCAGACAGGACCGCCTAGGCACGATAGACTTGTGTGAGAAGACGGGGCTCGAATCGGGTTCCCATTTTAGGAGTTACAGCCGGATTTCACTTTAGGCAAACTAGTTCCTTAAGAAACTTGAAGTCGAGGTGTTAACGCCCCAACATCATCAAACGGCGTCGGTTTGACACGAAACGTGGCACACATGACCGCCTAGGCACAAGAGACTTGTGGGAGAAGACGGGGCTCGAATCGGATTTCTGGTTTGGGTGTTATAACCGGATTTCACTTTGGAAAAAACTAGTTCCTTAAGAAACTTGAACTCGAGGTGTTAATGCCCCAAAATCACCGAACGACGTCAGCTTGGCACGAAACTTGGCACACATGACCGCCTAGGCACGATAGACTTGTGGGAGAAGACGGGGCTCGAATCGGGTTCCCGGTTTTGGTGTTAGAACCGGATTTCACTTTAGGCAATCTAGTTCCTTAAGAAACTTGAACTCGAGGTGTTAATGCCCCAAAATCACCGAACGACGTCAGCTTGGCACGAAACTTGGCACACATGACCGCCTAGGCACGATAGACTTGTGGGAGAAGACGGGGCTCGAATCGGGTTCCCGTTTTGGGAGTTACAGCCGGATTTCACTTTAGGCAAACTAGTTCCTTAAGAAACTTGAACTCGAGGTGTTAACGCTTCAAAATCACAAAACATTTCGGTTTGGCACGAAACGTGGCACACACGACCGCCGAGGCACGAGAGACATGTGGGAGAAGACGGGGCTTGAATCGGGTTCCCGGTTTGGGAGTTAGAACCGGATTTCACTTTAGGCAAATTAGTTCCTTAAGAAACTTGAACTCGAGATGGTAACGCCCCAAAATCACCAAACGGCGTCGGTTTGGCACGAGTTGTGGCACACACGACTGCCTAGGCACGAGAGACTTGTGGGAGAAGACGGGGCTCGAATCGGGTTTCCAGTTTGGGAATTAGAACCGGATTTCAATTTAGGCAAACTAGTTCCTTAAGAAACTTGAACTCGAGGTGTTAACGCCCCAAAATCACCAAACGGCGTCGGTTTGGAACGAAACATGGCACACATGACCGCCTAGGCACGGTAGACTTGTGGGAGAAGACGTGGCTCGAATCGGATTCCCGGTTTAGGAGTTACAGCCGGATTTCACTTTAGGCAAACTAGTTCCTTAAGAAACTTGAACTTGAAGTGTTAACGCCCCAAAATCATCAAACGGTTTCGGTTTGGCACGAAACTTGGCACACACGACCGTCTAGGCACGAGAGACTTGTGGGAGAAGACGGGGCTCGAATCAAGTTTCCGGTTTGGAAGTTTGAACCGGATTTCACTTTAGACAAACTAGTTCTTTAAGAAACTTGAACTCGAGGTGTTAACGCCCCAAAATCACCAAACGGCGTCGGTTTGGCCCGAAACTTGGCACACATGACCGCCTAGGCACGATAGACTTGTGGAAGAAGACGAGGCTCGAATCGGGTTCCCGGTTTAGGAGTTACAGCCAGATTTCACTTTAGGCAAATTAATTCCTTAAAAAACTTGAACACGAGGTGTTAACGCCCCAAAATCATCAAACATCGTCGGTTTGGTACGAAACTTGGCACAAACGACCGCCTAGGCACAAGAGATTTGTGGGAGAAGACGGGGCATGAATCAGGTTCCCGGTTTGGGTGTTAGAACTGGATTTCACTTTAGGCAAACTAGTTCCTTAAGAAACTTGAACTCGAGGTGTTAACACCCCAAAATCACCGAACGGCGTCGGTTTGGCACGAAACATGGCACACTTGACCGGCTAGGTACGATAGACTTGTGGGAGAAGACGGGGCTCGAATCGGGTTCGCGTTTTGGGAGTTACAGCCGGATATCACTTTAGGCAAACTAGTTCCTTAAGAAACTTGAACTCGAGGTGTTAACGCCCAAAAATCACCAAACGACGTCGGTTTGGCACGAAACGTGGCACACACAACCGCCTAGGCACGAGAGACTTGTAGGAGAAGACGGGGCTCGAATCGGGTTCCCGGTTTGGGAGTTAGAACCGGATTTCACTTTACGCAAACTAGTTCCTTAAGAAACTTGAACTCGAGGTGTTAATGCCCCAAAATCGCCAAACGGCGTCGGTTTGGCACGAAACTTGGCACACACGACCGCCTAGGCACGAGAGACTCATGGGAGAAGACGGGGCTCGAATCGAGTTTCCGGTTTGGGATTTAGAACCGGATTTCACTTTAGGCACACTAGTTCCTTCAGAAACTTGAACTCGAGGTGTTAACGCCCCAAAATCACCAAACGACATCGGTTTCGCACGAAACGTGGCGCACACGACCGCCTAGGCACGAGAGACTTGTGGGAGAAGACGGGGCTCGAATCGGGTTCCCAGTTTGGGAGTTAGAACTGATTTCACTTTAGGCAAACTAGTTCCTTAAGAAACTTGAACTCGTGGTGTTAACGCCCCAAAATTGCCAAACGGCGTCGGTTTGGCACGAGACTTGGCACACACGACCGCCTAGGCACGAGAGACCTGTGGGAGAAGACGGGGCTCGAATCAAGTTTCCGGTTTGGGAGTTAGAGCCGGATTTCACTTTAGTCAAACTAGTTCCTTAAGAAACTTGAACTCGAGGTGTTAACGCCCCAAAGTCACCAAACGGCGTCGGTTTGGCACGAAACTTGGCACACACGACCGCTTAGGCACGAGAGACTTGTGGGAGAAGACGGGGCTCGAATCCGGTTCCCGGATTGGGAGCTAGAGCCGGATTTCACTTTAGGCAAACTCGTTCCTTAAGAAACTTGAACTCGAGGTGTTACCGCCCCAAAATCACCAAACGGCGTCGGTTTGGCACGAAACGTGGCACACACGACCGCCTAGGCACGAGAGACTTGTGGGAGAAGACGGGGCACGAATCGGGTTCCCGGTTTGGGAGTTAGAACCGGATTTCACTTTAGGCAAACTAGTTCCTGAAGAAACTTGAACTCGATGTTTAACGGCCCAAAATCACCAAACGGCGTTGGTTTGGCACGAAACATGGCTCACACGACCGCCTAGGAACGAGAGACTTGTGGGAGAAGATGGGGCTCGAATCAGGTTCCCGGTTTGGGAGATAGAACTGGATTTCACTTTACGCAAACTAGTTCCTTAAGAAACTTGAACTCGAGGTGTTAACGTCCCAAAATCACCAAACGGCGTTAGTTTGGCACGAAACTTGGCACGCAGGGCCGCCTAGACACGATAGACTTGTGGGAGAAGACGGGGCTGGAATCGGGTTCCCGGTTTAGGAGTTACAGCCGGATTTCCCTTTAGGCGAAGTAGTTCCTTAAAAGATTTGAACCCGAGGTGTTAACGCCCCAAGATCATCAAACGGCGTCAGTTTGGCACGAAACTTGGCACACACGACCGCCTAGGCACGAGAGACTTGTGGGAGAAGACGGGACTTGAATCGGGTTCCCGGTTAGGGAGTTAGAGCCGGATTTCACTTGGCAAAGTAATTCCTTAATAAACTTGAACTCGAGGTGTTAACGCCCCAAAATCACCAAACGGCGTCGGTTTGGCACGAAACTTGGCACACACGACCGCCTAGACAGGAGAGACTTGTGGGAGAAGACGAGGCTCGAATCGGGATCCCGGTTTGCGAGTCAGAGCCGGATTTCACTTTAGGCAAACTAGTTCCTTAAGAAACTTGAACTCGAGGTGTTAACGCCCCAAAATCACCAAACGACCCAAAATCACCAAACGACGTCGGTTTGGCACAAAACTTGGCACACACGACCGCCTAGGCACGAGAGATTTGTGGGAGAATACGGGGCTCGAATCGGGTTCCCGGATTGGGAGTTACAGCCGAATTTCACTTTAGGCAAACTAGTTCCTTAAGAAACTTGAACTCAAGGTGTTAACGCCCCAAAATCGCCAAACGGCGTCGGTTTGGCATGAATCGTGGCACACATGACCTCCTAGGCACGAGAGACTTGTAGGAGAAGACGGGGCTCGAATCGGGTTCTCGGTTTGGGAGTTAGAGCCGGATTTCACTTTAGGCAAACTAGTTCCTTAAGAAACTTGAACTCGAGGGGTTAATGCCCCAAAATCACCAAACGGTGTCGATTTGGCACGAAAATTGGCACACATGACCACCTAGGCACGATAGACTTGTGGGAGAAGACGGGGCTCGAATCGGGTTCGCGCTTTGGGAATTAGAGCCGGATTTCACTTTAGGCAAAGTAGTTCCTTAAGAAACTTGAACTCGAGGTGTTAATGCCCCAAAATCACCAAACGGCGTCGGTTTGGCACGAAACGTGGCACACACGACCGCCTAGGCACGAGAGACTTGTGGAAGAAAACGGGGCTCGAATCGGGTTCCCGGTTTGGGTGTTAGAACCGGATTTCACTTTAGGCAAACAAGTTCCTTAAGAAACTTAAACTCGAGGTGTTAACGCCCCAAAATCACCAAACGGTGTCGGTTTGGCACGAAACGTGGCACACACGACCGCCTAGGCACGAGAGACTTGTGGGAGAAAACGGGGCTCGAATCGGGTTCCCGGTTTGGGTGTTAGAACCGGATTTCACTTTAGGCAAACTAGTTCCTTAAGAAACTTGAACTCGAGGTGTTAACGCCCCAAATCACCAAACGGCGTCGGTTTGGCACGAAACGTGGCACACACGACCACCTTGGCACGAGAGACTTGTGGGAGAAGACGGGGCTCGAATCGGGTTCCCGGTTTGGGTGTTAGAACCGGATTTCACTTTAGGCAAACTAGTTCCTCATGAAACTTGAACTCGAGGTGTTAACGCCCCTAAATCACCAAACGGCGTCGGTTTCGCACGAAACGTGGCACATACGACCGCCTAGGCATGATAGACTTGTGGGAGAAGACGGGGCTCGAATCGGGTTCCCGGTTTAGGAGTTACAGCCGGATTTCACTTTAGGCAAACTAGTTCCTTAAGAAACTTGAACTCGAGGTGTTAACGCCCCAAAATAATCAAACGGCATCGGTTTGGCATGAAATTTGGCACACACGACCGCCTAGGCACGAGAGACTTGTGGGAGAAGACGGGGCTCGAATCGGGTTCCCGGTTTGAGAGTTAGAGCCGGATTTCACTTTAGGCAAACTTGTTCCTTAAGAAACTTGAATTCGAGATGTTAACGCCCCAAAATTACCAAACGGTGTCGGTTTGGCCCGAAACTTGGCACACACGACCGCCTAGGCACGATAGACTTGTGGGAGAAGACGGGGCTTGAATCGGGTTCCCGGTTTGGGAGTTAAAGTCGAATTTCGGTCTAGTCAAAATTATTTACTAAACTATCTTTGTAATTATATAGTAGTTAATTTTTTTTTTTATTTTTCTGTAATTAAAATATTAACACCATTATATTGTTATTAATTATTTTTATTTTGTTTTTTTCAGATATTTCCTTAGTAGCAGTTTGCTTCTTGTGGAATGCGGGCGTATAAAGATTACGACCAACTTTTATTTTTGTAACCCACGAAAGAATCAAGACGAAAACTTTTGGTTTTGATTTTGATTTAGGTTATTTAAATTTGTGAACAACATTATGTATGTATTATGCGACATTATGTAGTGGCATACTTTTTATTGTTATGAATTTTTATTTATGTATTGTTATGAATGGAACAACATTATGAATGTTCATCATGTGCCAACTTTTATTTATGTATGTATTTATATTATTATGTAATTTTTGAATTTTTTTATAGTTATTTTTCATTTAATATAGGTTATTTTTATATTTTTAATAATTTTAATACAGGGGTTTTTTTTTTTTTTGAGACGGCTGAGCACCCCGTCGCAAAAAAAAAAATGGTAGCAACTTTTTGCGACGGCACCAATACTGTCGCAAAAGGTAGGAATTAAACTGAAAATAAGGCCTTTAACGACGGCTCAAGTTGTCGTCGCTAATAGTCATTAGCGACGACACTTTTAGCGACGGCAAAACGCCTGCGCAAAAACCTATTTTAGCGACGGTAAGACTTTACCGTCGCAAAAAACTCAGATTTTCGTGGCTTATTGGCGACAGAAATTTTCCGTCGCAAAAATTTTTTTTACCGTCGCAAAAACAATGGCGACGGCACTTCCCATCGCTAAAGCCCCTTTGCAACCCCCTTTGTTGCGACCCCCACTTGCCATCGTGAAAAACTATTTTACCGTCGCAAAAACCTTTAGCGACGGCGTTTGGGGTATTTGCGATGACGTTTTGCCGTCACAAAAAATAATTTTTTTGTAGTGCAAGACTTGGGAGTTGGGAGAAACTAATAAATGCTAAGATTTTTTTTTTTTTAAATCAAAAAATCAAAAAATTTAGATTGGGAGATTGGAGCTCTCACAAGTCTTGGGGTTAAAAATCCCATTTCGCTTAATATATAGTATAGATTACATTCTTTCTCTCACAAAAAAAAAAAAAATTAAAAGAGCCAAAAGTCCTTCCTAAACAAGGGTTTTTAGTCTCAAGCTAAAATAACAAAAAAAAAAAAAAATCAAAAAACCAAAAAGCCAACACACTTATACTAAGCAGCAAAGTTTGTCTTTTTAATCGACCAGAGTCGGTTACATAAAAAAATATATAAAAATAAAAGTATTCTTCAATTAAACAAAAAAAATTTGATTAGAGCTTGTAATGAAATAAAAGAGGGATTTACGTGTAAGTCTTAATAAGTAGACTTATTGTCCAATAGGTCCTATGATAATTAATGGTATTTTTCATTAAACACTATTAAAAAATGTTACTAATTATTAATTTTCAGTGATAGTTTAAAAATTTTGTCACAAAAAATATCATTAATTATAAGTTTTAATGACAATTTAAAAAAAGAAAAAGATAATATCCCTCTCTAACTTTTTGTAGTGAGAGAGGTCCCCAATATTTTTTTTTTTTTTAGCCTAAAATTTCTCACCCATGCCTACTCTCTTATTTTTTGTCATCTCAATCTCTAAACCCTCTTCTACTTCTCTATTTTTTGAGGTCAGTGGTGGTGAGAGCATATGAGAAAACACCGGAGAGTAGTGCTGCAACACCACTGCCCGAGACGGTGACAGCTATGGCGGCGCCTTCGGTGGCAAAGGTTGTGGAGACGATAAGTTCGAGAGTTTATGATGCGACGGTGATCAGAGAACCGATGATGGTGGGGAAAGATAAGAGAAAGGTTTGGGATAGATTGATGAATACTAGGCCCCGTTTGTTTTCAAAGATAGAATGATGGGGATTCATAGTTAGAGGATTGTTAGTGAGGGGATTAATAGTGAGGGGATTGATAGTGAGGAATTGTTAAATTATTTTTATATAAAATAATAAAACAAATAAAAAAATATAAAAAATTAAACATTAATATTTAAAAAAAAATCCCAATATATAAAAAATAAAAATAAAAAAATTTCTAATTCACTCACTATTTTTCTAATGAGTAATGCTAGACACCCCAAATATTCTACCAAAAGTTTTACCAAATGTCTCACATGGGTGTGGGACCCACACAATGTGGGTCCCATGTGGGTCCCACACCTATGTGAGACATTTGGTAAAACTTTTGGTAAAATTTTTGTGGCCTCTAGCATTTTTGTTTTCTAATACCATCTCTATCTCCTCCTTACCAATCCCCCTTCCAAAGGGACTACTAATATCAAGGGATTAATAGTCCATTTTCCATCTCTCAAAACAAACACCTCATTAATAATACTAAGGGATTAGTAATTCCAATCTCTTTCTTATAATCTCAAACAAACAGGGCCCTAGGATTGTTTATTTAGGTGAAATAGAGCAAGTTTCGATTGGTGATGATACAGTATTAGAGCTTGAGATTGTGAAAAATTTGAGAAAGAGATGTTTAGAGGCGGAATGACCATTGTCTTTGGCTCTGGAAGCATTTCCTTGTAATATACAGGAATAGCTCAACCAATACATGGATAAAAGGTTGCTATCTCACCAAACTCTCCGTTAATCTTTATTATAATTGTGCTATTGATCACAGAAAAAATTTTAAAATAGAGAGAAAGTCAGTAAAATTGAGCAAATTAGATAAATTTCAAAAACATCGAGAAATTAGTCTGAAATTTGGTTGGATCAAAATTTTTCTAGAAAAATGTTGAGGGACTTCAACCACTATAAAAATATTATATATTCTTTATTTTATAAAATCTTAATATCAGGAACCTTAAAAATATTTTTCTTAAAAAAATATCACAAAAATAGTCACTAATTTACAATTTTCAACAATAGTTTGAAAACTTGTAATAGAGAAACGTCACTAATTGTAAATTTTAAGAATAATTTATAAAATTTGTGACAACAAAAATCACTAATTATCAATTTTTAACGACATGTAAAAAATCTTCAAAAAAATTCATTTTTAATAATGATTGTAGTGAGATTTATTTTTAATAAGAATTAATAAGAATTATGTCTAATTATTAGTATTTATTAATAATTTATCCCAAATAAAATAAAACACCAACAACATTATTTACATGTTAAATCATGAATAGTAAATAATTATGACAAAATTGCCGGCCAAAATCAAGGGAATAGACATGGAGGGCTCTTTTGGGAAAGGCTGAAAACGCTAGGTAGGCGTTTTGGAGCAAAACGCACAGTTGCATTTTTCGGCTCATTTGGCAAGTAGAAAAAGTAGGTTAAGAGATTACATAAGTACCTTCAATATTAACATATTATGGATTTGGGTTAAATGTAATTTTTTTAAGATTGGTGAGGTTATTTTAGTCATTTTGGTGTGATGTGACATTATAAATAAATATTAACTCAAAAAAAAAGTAACTTTTTACCAACTTTTCAAATCATTCCCAAAAAATTTAGTCAAAAGCAAAAAAATTATTTTTTATCATCTTTCCAAAACAACCCGAAGGTTGTGTACAAAAAGAAATTTTTATTAGGGAGGGAGTCGCATTCTTATAAGCATTTCTACAAGCGGTTGGCGTGTATGATACACATAGAAAAGAGTGTTGAATAAAGGATGGAGATGAATAATCGAGCTTTTGAGCGTTGGTTTCGTACAGATTAAAATAAACTTGGAAATTAAAATAATAATAAAAAGATAAAATAATTTAAAAAATTAATAAAATAAAATATGGTAGTTAAATTATAATCGTTTTATCTTTATCACAAAAGTTAAAACAAATTAAAAAATCCAACTAGAAAGAGATTTTTTAATCTCAAATTAAAATAATTAAAAAACTAAAAAATAAAAAAATTAACCCACATACAAAATATGAAGCCTCAGTGACGTTAAAGTGATAATGAGGGTGTTTGTTTGGACTTTTTTGAGTCAATTTATAACTTTTAGCTTTAAAAAAATTAATTTGGACTGTTTGGTTAAATTTATTTCAAGTCGCTTTTGATTCTAACAATTTATTTTAACTCGAAAAAGTTGATTCTGAGAAACTGCTCATCCCTTATTTTTGATTATTAACTTCTGCAATGAACATGTTAATTTACAGTTATATTCTTAGATTTTTTTATTTTTTATTTTTTATTTTGTTAAAAATAGAAAAGACCCAAATTGATTATAAATTATTATTTTTATTTTTATTTTTATTACTAAAACTTACGGTTCTAAAAACATCTTCTAGCAAAATAAAGAAAAAAGAAAGTACGGGCAACTTCATTTTTGAGCTATTTTTGAAGTCCTCTACTTGCACCTTTCCTTGTTTTTAGCCTTCCCAACATCTTATCCTAAGCAGCAAAGTACGTCTTTTTAAGCGACCAGAGTCTGCTGCATAAAAAAATATATAAGAATACAAGTATTCTTCAATTAAAAAAAAGAAAAAAGAAAATTGATTAGAGCTTGTAATGAAATAAAAAGGAGATTTACGTGTAGGCATTGATAAGTGGATTTATTATTCAATAAATTATATGATAATTAATAATATTTTTCATTAAATACTATTAAAAAATATCACTAATTATTAATTTTCAATGATAATTTAAAAATTGTTACAAAAAATACCACTAATTATAAGTTTTAATGACAATTTAAAAAATATATATTTAGTCTAGTATCTCTCTCTAACCTTTTAGTAATGAAAGAACTCCGCAATATTTTTTTTTAACCTAAAGTTTCACATCCAAATCCATATATCACACCTACTCTCTCATTTTCTGTCCTCTTAAGTCATGTTTGATTCACAAGATTAATAGTGAAGTATTAATAATCCTATTAAATTAGTGTGGTATTCACTATCCAATTACAATTAGATTAATATCCATTGGATTAATAATCCCACCCCTACCCCATTACTAATAATCCTACAAATTTGTTGGATTAATTATTCATTGGATTAATAATCTTAAACTAAAGTGTTAAAACAAACATAGAATAATTGGACCCACGGATTAATAATCCCAATCTCATACTCTAATCCATACAATCAAACGTGCCCTTAATCTCTAAACCCTCCTCTGCTTCTCTATTTTTTGAGGTCCGTGCTGGTGAGAGCAGATAAGAAGACGTCGGAGAGTAGTGCTGCAACACGGCCGCTCGAGACGGTGACAGCCACGACGGCGCCTCCGGTGGCGAAGGTGGAGGAGACGATAAGTTTGAGAGTTTATGATGCGACGGTGATTGGAGAACCGATGGTGGTGGGGAAGGATAAGAGGAAGGTTTGGGATAAGTTGATGAATACTAAGGTTGTGTATTTAGGTGAAGCAGAACAAGCTCCGATTGATGATGACAAGATATTAGAGTTTGAAATTGTAAAAAATTTGAGATAGAGGTGTTTGGAGGCGAGACGACCGTTGTCTCTGCCTTCGGCTTTGGAAGCATTTCCTTGTAATATACAGGAACAACTCAACCAATACATGGATAAAAGGTTGTTCTCTCACCAAACACTTTGATAATCTTTATTATAATTGTGCTATTGATCACAGATAAAATTTTAAAATAGAGAGAAAATCAATAAAATTGAATAAATCAGATAAATTTTAAAATACGGAGAAATTTGTCTGAAATTTGTTTGGATCAAAATTGTTTTAAAAAAATATTGAAGGATCCCAACCACTATAAAAATATTATATATTCTTTATTATGTAAAATCTTATCAAGAACCTTAAAAATATTCTCCTTAAAAAAATATCACAAAAATAGTCACTAATTTATAATTTTCAATAACAGTTTAGAAAATTGTCATAGAGAAACGTCACTAATTATAAATTTTAGCGATAATTTTAAAAAATTGTGTTAAAAAAATAATTAATTGTTAATTTTTAACAACACGTAAAAAATTATCAAAAAAATTATTTTTAATAATAATTTTAATAAAACTTATTTTTAATAAAATTTAATGGAAATTAAATTAAATTATTAATATTTATTAATAATTTATCTCAAATAAAATAAAACACCGATAACATGATTTATATGTTAAATCATGAATAGTAAATATTCATGACAAAATTGCCGGCCATAGAAACGGTTGGCGTGTATGACACACATAGAAAAGAGTGTTGAATGACGGATAGAGATGAATAATCGACTTTTGAGGCCTTGCATGGGCTAAAATGAGGTTGAGAGTTAAAATAATTCTAAAAAAATGAAATAATTTAATAAGTTAAAATATTTTATTTAAATATTTTTATAATAAAAATAAAATAATTATAATTTAAATAAAATATTTTAACTTATTAAATTATTTCATTTTTTTAGAATTATTTTAACTCTCAACCTCATTTTAATAAAAATAAAAAAAATAAAAAAATTTAATAAAAAAGAAGCTTTATAATCTTACATTAAAATAATTAAAAAATTAAAAAAATTAACCCACATTATAGATATGAAGCCTCAGTGACGTTACGGTGACTATGGGCTCTTTTGGGGAAGAGTCAAAAAAGTTAATTTTTGATTTTTTATTCATTTTGAATCGTATCATGTTTTGAATTTTTTATTTATAAAAATATAAAATAAATTAAAATTATTAAAAAATTAATTTTTTATCAACTTTTCAAAATATTTCAATGTCGGCAAATGAATTGGAAAGCGAGTCAGTGACCTTCACGGAAATTCTTCCCGTGTCCCAACTCCACTAATTATTAGAATTCCAACAATGATTTAAACCACTAAAAAATACATCATTAATAGCATTAATATATTAGAAATGACAAAAAAAATAATAAAAAAATAAAAACAAGGCATAGAAAGTGAGCGGGACCCACTGACACATCATTAGTGCTCCCTCTAGTGATCTCCTTTTAGTGTTCCCAAGCATTTTTCTTAGAATTCAGAAAATGTATTTTACCCTTTTTATTTTGAATAAAGCTTTGGACCCCTAGTAAGGGTACTGGGATCCTTCCCATTGGTCCAAAAAAATAGTTTTTTTTTTTTTTTGAGTTTTTAGCCAATTCCAGGCCGACACGTGGCACTGGGATCACCTCCACTGGGGGTCTGTAGCATTGCTGTTTTATTTTATACCTAGAGCTTGTTTGGTATATATTAAAAAGGTTAAAAAGTCAAAAAATTACCATTTTATTTAAGTTACATCATTTTATTTAAGTCACATCATTTATCTACCACATTACTTCAAACCTAACCCATATTTAATAAAAAATCAAAAAGTATACTTATTTAAAACATCCTAAACAACCCCTAATCTCACTTTTTTTCTTAACATTTTAATTATTCCAATCAATCCTTTAAATTTTCAATCAAATTACAATTAAACCTAATTGTATAATGGCCCTGTTTGGTAGAGCTGTGGGAAAGTGCTTATAGCTTATGCCTAAACAGCTTATAGCTTATAACTATGAACATAAGCTGATTTCTGACTTATAAATTAGCATCTCCTGCCCCACTCAAAGAATAAGCTGATTTCTGACTTCTAAAAAGCTATAAGTTATAAGTTATAAGTTAAACTAAACACATCAAAATAACTTAAATTAAGCTGAAAGTTGAAATAAGCAGCTTTTAAGCTGCACCAAACAGACACAATTTCATCTTCAAAATTGACAGTAGTCTAAAGTGAGAATTTAATAAAAATATAAAAGTGATGTATAATTAATTCTATTGCAGGACTGTATTTCGTTACTTTCTGAAATAGTGTTATGCATAATGGATCTAATTACAACTTGTCTCGAGATCTAAAAATTACTGAGACAATAAAGGGTAAGTTACACTCACCAATTTTAAAGAAAATACAGTGTCTTACACCCTTTGAATATAATTATATTAATTTCTCTCTTAGTATGGTCAGAGAGAATAAAACTAATGTTAAGGATTGGTAAATACTAAAATAAATAATATTATTATTTTTTATTTATACGACTAATGAATTATTGATGAAAATTGACCATATTATATGATTTAAATCTTAAAAAAAAATCAGCATAATTATATTAAAAATGTAAGTCTAATTGTATTTTCTTAGAATCTTCGGAAGGTAAGTATAATTTACCCATTTCTTAAAATAAAGCAATACACAATCTGAAGTGCTGCAAATCACTTCCTACTCTGTTTTATAGATATTAAGTGCCTCTCTTTTTTCAATTTCAATCACAGAGCAATTTCTCAGGTGACCGAAGAGAGTGGATGAGCAAGATTAAGCTTTTAACATGTATGTTTTATGAGTTTACAAACATGGTTTTGTTTTCTAATTACTGCCTCTGTCTGTCCATCATTTTTTTAATTTGCATGCATGATTGCTCCTTTATTTGCTCACATCTTATAGTGTACTTAATTATATTCACAGCGCCAATTTCCTTGCAGAATTTTGTTAAATGAAATTACCGATCATGTTATCAGAGACATTTAATGATCATATGTTTTCCTCCCTTAATTTTAACACTTATATTCCATAATCCAAGATATTAACTGACTTTCTCTATAATTTTTACACTAATCTCTGTTGAGATTTGGAGACAATCAATCCATCACGCCTTATAAGTTTAAAATAATTATGGTGGACTATGTTTTAATTCATAAAACACTTACGTTGTGTTTGGTTGGGGGATTTGAGAATGGATTTGGAAAGGGAAATAGAAAAGTTAGGTGAAATGTGATAAAATATACTTATATTTTACCTAGTTTCTCACACATTTTTCATTTCTTTTTTCAAATCCCTCTCCAAATCCCCCAACCAAACACAGTATTAATCCATCAAGCCTCAAAATGAAATTTATTAATTTTTTTCTTTTGGTTTTGTCTCATAATTATTATTACTATAGAGCCTCGTATGCAATGCGTGTGCAATTTTAAAAAATATATTAGTATAAGAATAATGAGGACAAAAAATGCATATTAAGTGCCTGCTCAAGTGGTAAGGACTTACTTTGTCAAATTCATGATCTTGATTTTAAGTCTTGTTCTCTATTTTTTTTTGTTTTTTTGTTTACATAAATAAATGTCAATTACAGGAATATTTTGAATTTTTGCTGGTAAGGATGTTGATATTGAATGGAAGAATTTTTTGATTTGCAGAGATCTTTTGTATGCCTTATCAATACCTGATGTAGAATAAAATGGTAAAATTGAAAGCCTGTTTTACAAGCTCCTTCCACACAATTTCTAGTTGTTTTCCTCGCGAATAAAATGGCTACAAGAGTCCTCTACGCAGCTACAGGTTCCAAAACCCTAAGGTCATGTTTGTTTGGGTGGACTGGATTAGGTTGAATTAGCATTCCAATGACTAATAGTCCTAGTACTACGAATCCCTTTAGATTGTGTATCATATTCTATGTTTGGATTGAGTTAAGATTATAAAGAGGGATTAACAAAATATTATCCAATTCGATGTTTGTTTAAGGAGATTGGAATGAATAGGATATGACAGGACATAGGACATCCAATATATTGACCATAATACCTCTATTATGGTCATTTGATAAGTTAGTCCAGATTTTGACTTAATCCTCCAATTTGTATCCCAACCCCTATGTGGAATTGAATAGTCCATTATATGCGGGATAACATATCTGGATGGATTATTAGTCCGTACTTAAAATTTTTAACTAAATATCGAATTAATAATTTTATTGAACTATTAGTCCAATCTCAAGCACATGTCCGCCCAAACAAGCATGGCCTAAGTGTCTAATGAGACCTTAGAGAGAACTAAGAGAGAGAGAAAAAAAAGAGTCTTTGAAAGCTTTCAAAATACACCATGGTCATTTGATTGTTATGCACATTGATTCTTATAATAAAAATAAAAGAGATAAGCTTTCTCAACCTCTGTTATGAAACGTTTGAAACAATTCAAAGCTTTAGAGCAGTGAGCTAACATAAATATTGAGTCAAAATGCGAGAAAACGTCTATAAAGTTTCTAGAGTACGATGCGCCATGTTGTGACTTAACATTCATTAGTCCATAAATGTCATAATGGACTAGATCTAATGGATCTTTGACTTAGTGCACTCTTAAGTGCAACTGACCTTTTTGTCCACAATTGTAGCATTTGAGTGTCATTCTTTCATCCGCGCTTGCTTCTGTGATGCTTGGTCACTATGTCATCCTTTGGCACCCAATTCTGAGCCCTTCCTCGTCTAACTCCTCTTTGTTGTCCTTTGTGCTGTCAAACTTCTCCAATTCCTCAATGAGATCATCGTGCATGCAACTCAACAAGGCAAAGTGTGCACTTTTGTCCCTGTTAAACCAGTTGACATAAGCTTCTTGGTCATGATGATGCTTGGCCATGTTCACGTGGAGTCATGATGTTGGTCAAATGGTTGAGCAACTCTTGCACATTGAGAAGGTACTGCGCCCTCCTATTCTTCGAGACCATTTTATGAGACACATATCGCAATATTTTTTTCTATATTTAATTTTATTTTAGGTACTAGTAATCATCTCCATAATGTAAGCAAGAATAAAATCCTATTTAATTTAGAATAAAATATGAGGAACAACTCCCACAATCCATAGTATCCAATCATATACATGTTTAAAAAAAAAAAGAAAAAAAGAAAAGAAAAGAGAAGCTATTGAGTCTAACTAGGACTCCAATTGGCATTTTGATTTGGATGCACCAGTCAAAATAATTCAAAGCTTACAGAAGTAGTGTGAAACACATCCCTTTATAAAGCTTACATAAACAAATTAATAAATAGGGATTCTGAATATTCCATCAGAAAGGATCTGAGGAGCCCCTTTGGGATGTGAAGATTGTTAAAGAGCTAACTCATTTAAATTACCCACGTCCTCCTCAATTTCTTTCTTTTCCTTTGAAACCCCTTCATTCGGATTACAGTTAACTTCCACTGAGGGGTTGATCACTTCCAAATGAGAGCAGTTCACATTATTCACACTTTTAGGATCAACACAAGAAGGAAACCCCTCATAACTACACAAGTGATGAGAACATCAAACACATTTAATGAAGATAGAAGATGGTTATTAGAAACAATATTAACCCAAAGAGCATCAACAACTTCCAACCTTTTTCTTTTTCACTTCTACCCCTTCACTTGGCTTAACTTCAATTGTCACAGTCACTTCCGCAGCCTTCCACTCTTGTTTGAGTTTAATTAGAACTTGAGTTTTCGGCTTACTTGAACACAAACTTCTAGTGTGACCAAATATTTTGCACTCTTCACACAATTGGGATTGTCAAGGAACTTCCACTTTGATTTCAGTAGAAAACTCATCTAAAAACAGTTTTTGAAAAATTGAACCAAACAAATATAATTTCATAATTTGGTCCTTAATCGAAGTGACTACTAAGTACAAACAGTTTATAACTTTTTGTCCATTGTTTTCTACCAACTGAATTGCAATTTCCTTTTTTTCTTCCTAAAAAACTCATCTGGTCGGAAATTTCATTTAAATCAAACCAAGTTATGTATGTACGATCTTGGGAATAGGAATTGTACCCTACTTTTAGACGAAATTTTAACAATTTGTTAGGTTTGTACTACTAGGAGATGAACATGTCGAGAAGCAGAGATCATGTTTCCATTCGCATTGATGAAAAACTAGCTGGATTGTGTCATACATCCTCAAAGCATTGTATCTGCAGAGTGCATGATCAACTACGTAGGGTAAATGAGAAAGCCTATGAACCAGTAATAGTCGCTATTGGTCCTTACCATCGTGGTAAAGTTGACCTACAACAAATGGAAAAACACAAATTACGGTACCTACAACACATTCTCAAGCGAGGAGAAGAGACACTTGTCGATAATCTAGTCATGGCCATAAGGCAATTGGAAGAAAAAGCACGCAAATGTTATGAAGCAGAAACCGTCAGGCTTGACACAGATGACTTTGTGGAGATGATGCTTGTTGACGGATGCTTCATTGTTGAGTTATTGCGCAAGTTTAATATGAGAGATCTAGTGGAAGAGGATGACCTTATTTTCCAATCAGACCAGATCAGATTTTGCCTACGACGAGATTTGATCTTACTTGAAAATCAACTTCCATTCTTTATCATTGCCCAGTTGTTTGACATGACTAAGTTTCCAGGCCCGCAAGACGAAATCATTTCTATGGCCATATGTTTTCTAAACTATATCATATCAAACAAAAAATTAGTAGCTCCTGCAGGAATTTCGGTCAAAGACGTCAAGCATCTACTTGACCTGGTACATAATAGTTGGTGCTTTTCATTTGCTGAGAGCCATAGAAATGTGAAGGTAGACCAATGGCTCATAAATTCTGCAACAGATCTTCGAATGTCTGGGGTTCGATTCAAGAAGCTTGATACAAGCGATGTGCTCCATATACAGTTCATAAATGGGGTATTACAAATCCCACCTTTACGCATTGCAGATTATACAGAATCTTTCCTTAGAAATCTAATTGCATACGAGCAGTATCTTGCAAGTAATAAACCAAGATATGTTTGCGACTATATCAGCTTCATGAATTGCCTCATCAATTCCTCGAATGATGTTCAATTACTACGTAGCAATGGAATTATTGAAGATTGGGTACGTGATGATGCAGAGGTTCATACCATGTGGTCCAACTTAAACAAGTTCATCATGATATCTTCCGATGGTCGCTTCAGTTACTCTGAAGTTTCCAATGACGTGAATATGCATTGTGGGCGACGCCGAAACGTGTGGATGGCAAGCTTATGGCGGAATTACCTTAACAGTCCATGGAAATTGGCTTCGGTTCTTGCTGCTATCATCTTGCTCCTACTCACCGCGCTACAGACTGTTTTCACCATGCTTTCTTATGTTAGGCAACTGAAAAATTAATTATTTTTGTTTTCCCAATCAAGTGTGTTTCATTTAAATTAAGAAATGATGAATTATCGAAGTTGTTGCTTGGAAAATTCATATATTGCAGAATAGATCTATTTCTATATTTCTGTAAGTCTAGTGGTTGTTTTTGAAAATGCATTTCAATGTACAACTTTCCCTTGTTTTGTAAGAACATAAATGTTACATAGTTTGCCTGCCTTCGCTATATTTGGGAATTGTGGTTGTGGAAACTATTGTGCACAATTTTTTGTGAGCATTCCTAGTTACAAAAAAAATATAAAATATTGATCTTGAAAATCTAGTCAAGGAAACAAAACAATTTTTTTCCTATTTTATGTTTAATGTTTTTCAGCCACAAATACTAAAAATGACTAAAAGCACCGTGTTATCCAAAAATTGTTTATATATCTTCCTGTGTATAGATATTAATTTATATGCTGTCTAAAAACATAGACGACAAGAGTGTTTTTAAAAATAAAAAGGATATAATCATTAGGTCAACTTAATTTTTTTGACGAATGTCATATATAAAGAACCTTACAAAATAAAAAATTTAAATTATTAAAACGAAACTTATGATGAATCGTATGAGCCTAAGCATGACTTGGAGCCGAACCTTTTTAAACCTCTCTAATTGGTCAGAATTATTGCACCTCACTAGTAGGTCAAGGATGCAAGTCCCCTCTCCAACTACAGCCTCCGTCCGATCTACAAAAAAAAAATAATATATATATATATATATATTAAATCTGATTTTCTTCTAAGAGCCCACCACTGCCTAAGTCTATCTCTTGTAGAGCTTATAATGTAATGGCGCTGGATCCGCGGTGGCTGTGTGTGTGAAGCCTTTCAATTACATTGTAAAATAAACTGATGTATATTATTGATTGATTGATTACAAGATTGTTGTGTATTGATTTGTATGTTACAAGCTATTATATAGGAGATGTGTGAGGTAAGTGAGTGGTGGTAGTGGATGGTAGTGGAGGTGGTGGGTGGTAGTGGAGATGGTAAGTGTGTTAGGTTTAGTGGGGTGGATGTAGTGGGTTAGGTTAGTGGGTTAGGCTTAGTGTACATTAACAGCCCCCCTCAAACTCAAGGAGGTTAGACACAAACCAACTTGAGTTTGGAGAGAGTTACAAAACAGAAAAAAATAAACTGATAAATAAAATAAAACAGGATAGGAGACACGGTATGGTCGTGTCAGACCGTTGTAGCAGACAGTTTACGGGGTCATGTCGGACCGTTGAAGCAGACACTGTGTGGTCGTGTCAGACCGTTGTAGAAGACAGTTTATGGGGTCATGTCGGACCGATGTAGAAGACAGTTTACGGGGTCATGTCGGACCGATGTAGCAGACACTGTGTGGTCGTGTCAGACCGATGTAGAAGACAGTTTACGGGGTCATGTCGGACCGTTGTAGCAGGACAGTTTACGGGGTCATGTCGGACCGTTGTAGAAGACAGTTTATGGGGTCATGTCGGACCGTTGTAGAAGGACAGTTTACGGGGTCATGTCGGACCGGTGTGAAGACAGTTTACGAGGTCATGTCGGACCGATGTAGAAGACAGTTTACGGGGTCATGTCGGACCGATGTAGCAGACACTGTGTGGTCGTGTCAGACCGATGTAGAAGACAGTTTACGGGGTCATGTCGGACCGTTGTAGCAGCTGTGGTGGTGCACCGAGGAGAAGACAGTTTATGGGGTCATGTCAGACCGTTGTAGAAGCTGTGGTGGTGCACCGAGGAGGCGACTTAGGGAGTGCGCCATGAGCGACTTATACATGATACTGGTATAACCCCCCCTCAAACTCAAATAGGTGTGAAGATAGAAACCTATTTGAGGTTGAAACAAAGGGATTGATAAAGCTGACCGGTGTAGAAGACACTGTATGAGTGTGTATATAGGCTGCCCAAAAAATATACATGGATGTAGATATCGAGCCCTCAAAAGTCGTGCCCTCAAAAGGTGTGCCCGCACCCTCAAAAGGCGTGCCATCAAAAGGCGTGCCCGAATGCATCAAAAGGCGTGCCATGAAAAGGCGTGCCAGTTTGTCGACGAGAAGAGGCGCGCGATGCGCGTGGCTGCCTCGGCTATTTAACCAAGACGGGGCTGAGGCCGAGGCAGAGGCTCAGACAAGAAACTGAGAGAAACCTCTGAAGAAGTCTGCGTTGTGCTGAGAGAGAGAGGCTGTAACACTGTTGTGCTGAGAGAGAGAGTCTGTAACACTCTGTTGCGAGAGAAAATGGCTTCGTCGTCCCGTGGTCTACTTACTCTCTTTCCCGACCTCAACGAGTCCACAAGAGAGATAGCAGGTGCGGTGTCCCGTGAACCTCAACCAAACACCACTGGGTTTGCTCCGTTGAACTTTCCGATGCAGTCGGTGGAGCAAAAAATGGCTGTGCAGTCGGATGTGGAGGCCAATCAGTATACTCTGAAGGCATGTGTGGAAAGCATGACGGCGGTCACAAACTTGTCGAACCGGCTGCAGAGTAGGACAAATGAGGTGCAGCATTTAAACTCCCAGCTGGCTCTGCTCCAACGCATGTATAAGGATGCGCGAGCAGAGATAAGCGTGCTAAGGGCAGAAAACAAGGAGCTGAAGCGGAAGGCCACCGTGATGTTCCGATTTGGAGGGCCGCCATATGCGGCAGTGGAGGAGCAGGGAGTAAATGTGCTCGGTGGCGTGAGAAATCCGGAGGCAACACCGGCAAGGGCTGGCCAGGACGGAGGAAAAAAGAAGAGACCGGCGACAGAGTAGAGAAGGAAGAAGAAAAATCCCACTGTGGGTGTGGTTGTTTTGTTTGTGTTTGTTGTTTTGTTTGTGTTTGTTTGTTTTTTTTTTTTTTTTTTTTTTTTTTTTTTGTGTAAAATGGTGATCGGGGTGAAGCCCGATATAAATAAAAGGAGTTTGCAGTTCGTCTTCTTCCTCTTTGTTTGTTTGTTTTTTTTTTTTTTTTTTTTTTTGTTTTTGTGGTTTTTTTTTTTTTTGAATAATAAGAAGAATAAAAATAAAATATGAATGGAGAAAGCAGAAAGTGGGAAACATGCGTGGGTGGAAAGATGGAACCAAAAAAAAATATGAGTGGGAAAAAATAAAGTGAGAAAAGAGGAGAGAGAGGGAGATTGAGTGATGTAAAGAAAAAATAAAGAAATAAAAGAAGAAAAGTAAAAAAATAAAAAAAGGTGATGAGTGGGGTGCTGTGTATGCTCAGCTTTTCCTTTGAAAATGCAACCCGAGAAGAGATAAGAGAAAGAAGAAGAGGACAGTCGGAATTGGAGTCTACATTTTTTTTTTTTTTTTTTTTTGTTTTGTTTTGTTTTGTTTTTTTTTTTTTTTTTAATAATAATAATAATAATAATAATAAAGTAATGGAAAGCATGTGACCTGGGGGTGGATAAGATGAAAAGAAAAAGAAACGAGGGGGACAAAAGGTGATGCGGGGTTGGAGTGGGGCGGTGGGAAAATAGTTTAGAATGAAAAAATAAAGAAAAAGCTGAAAAAGAGGAAGGTGGGAATCTAATAACTGATTCGAAACAGTCAATTCACTATCTGAAAGTTCTTTGGCTTGTGTATACAACATCTTAAGCCGTGCCAAGGAATTATCACCAGGCTTCTCAACCACCTCAGGAGTTGTTTGGAGCTTCTTGTGCATCTTGTTGATCTCGCTGAGAACGTCCTCTTGCTCTTTCCTTAACCGATCGAGCTCCTTCGAGTTGTCCATCATTCCATTAATGTCAGGCGACGACATATCCTTCTCTTTCTCTCTCTATCGATGTAGTATGATTTTGTCCGGATTGAACAACGCTAGGGATGGAGCATGGACCTCCTATCGAATGTGTTGTCGGGCTCCGGCGATTCGCCTCTGGCGGCGCTGGTGGAGAATCGGGAGCTACTGATGATTCTCACAACGTCAGTGGCGGTGCTGATCGGCTGCGTGGTGGTGCTGGTGTGGCAGCGATCGGCCGGCCAGAAGTCTTCCAAGATGGCCGAGCCTTTGAAACCTCTGATGGTGACGACGGAGCCGGAGCTGGAACCGGAGGTCGATGACGGAAAGACGAAGGTAAAGCAGACTGGTACCACAGAAGGATTCGCCAAGGCTCTTGCTGAGGAAGGTAAAGCGAGATACGAAAAAACCAACTTTAAAGTAATTGATATGGATTTTCAGAGAGAGACAGAGAGAGAGAAGGCATGTGTAGAAAATAAGCTGAATAGGTTGAGGTCCGGCGGGCGGCCAAGGCGAGATTGCCGCCCGCCGGGGAAGCGAAACTATTAGGTTCTAAACCTGCTCTGATACCATGTAAAATAAACTGATGTATATTATTGATTGATTGATTACAAGATTGTTGTGTATTGATTTGTATGTTACAAGCTATTATATAGGAGAGGTGTGAGGTAAGTGAGTGGTGGTAGTGGATGGTAGTGGAGGTGGTGGGTGGTAGTGGAGATGGTAAGTGTGTTAGGTTTAGTGGGGTGGATGTAGTGGGTTAGGTTAGTGGGTTAGGCTTAGTGTACATTAACATACATATTGGTTCTCCGAGATTATTTCACTAGCCTTGAAAAGTAAAATATAAATGATTTTTAACGATAACATTTTAAATATATTTGTAGGTATAAAATAATTTTAAGTTGCAAAAATATTTTTTTTTAGACAAAATTTGAATTAAAAAACAGGTAATTTATCATTAAATATCTAATTTCGTAGTTAAATATACAATAATAAAACTTTCAACCATTAAAATATTCTCTAAAAATAATTTTATCCTTAAAGTTTTTGTCTTCAAAACTTTAATTTGTGACAGTAGATTAACCTTACGGTGATGCATGTGTCATGATGACCTATCTCTGTATTTCAGTTATGCCAGAGTAAACTCTGTTTTTCCTTCACTATCCCAAAATTCATATAGCATAGAGTATATGGACTGTTTGGTAACAACCTGTTGCAAGCTTATTGATAATCAAAATGCAAAAACTACAAACATTATATCTGTGAGTTTGTTATAATATATTTAAATTATTTTTTATCTCATAACTTGTAACAAAAAAATGCACTAAACACTTCAACGCATATTCTCAAATTAAATATAAATATAACTAGTTCCAATAAACTGTATCAAATATAACCATATTACTAGCTAACCTGCCTTAGTCTAATAAAAATTCCTAAAAAAACCACCATTTGAGTCTTGCAAGTTCCATGTAGAACTTAAATAAAGTATTTGGATGAAGATTCAAGCGAGAATTAGTAGAGAGAAAGGAAAATGTAGAAAAGTGAAACAAAAATCTAAGCTATAATTCATTAAATTGCATTTAAAGGGTAATAATACAAAGTAATTATACTTTCATAAAAATGCAAATTAAAACAAGTGAGAATTGTGTATCGTGTCACAGTTTTCACGTACACTTTATGAAAGTACAATTATTTTTGAGTTGTACCAATTTAAATGCATTTTTTGTTGGGGTTCATTCCATGTCCCCCGAAAGAGAATGGAAGCACAACTATGCACACACTACAAAGAAAAATATACACACATAGAGGTTTATGTGATTTGACGCAAATTGCCTACATTTACAAAAGAGAGACATTCCACTACACTAATAAAATAGATGATATAGATGAGATGATCAAAATACTCAAAATACTCAAAACTCACATCACTACATGAACCCTATCGCCAAAGATATAGTTGAGCCTTTAATCATTCTGATGCTTTATGCTATTTTTTTCTCTTACCCTTTATATGTCCATTTTCTCTCATTGTTCTCTAACCAAAACCTATAGCTCATATGGTTACACATCGTTAGTTACGACTTTTGTGCCTTTGGTTATCATATACTGTGTTGTTAGCTATAATTCATTGAGATATTAATTATGACATTATTTTTGTTATGATCTAAGAGTTCTTTCTTATACCTTTTGATGTTTGGCTATAACTCCATTTATTTATTTATTTTTTTAATTATGACTCTCATAATATTGAGTTATGCCATTTGTGATAATCAATATCACAAATGGTATAACTTGCATATAAGTGTGTACCATAGAATTACCCTATTTATAATGCAAATTTGGTTATAAACTCCCTTTACCTTCCTTTCATTGTTAAAAGGTCTAAGAAAAAAATTATACTTTTTAAACCCCCTCATAATTATAAAGTCTTGTATAAATGACAAAATTTATTATTTAAATATTTTATCAGACTATTATACCCTCAACTAAATCTTCCCACATTCTCCACCCACTCTCTCTCCACTTTCTTCGTCTATCTCATTCTCCTCTAAACACAGCTTCTCTTCATAGCCATGTCAAAGGCTACCCGTCAATCTCTCCCCCCTATCGCCGCCGGCCATCGGTCTCACTTCATCCATCCTCACAATCTCTGGCGACGAGATCTAACCACTACCAGACAAGATTTGGTCACGTAGTGAATAGATCTAGTCCCGCCGCTGCTCTGCTCTTCCTCTGTCGTTGATGGCGTTGAATAATCGTCGCACAAGATAAATACATACATACACATAGACATACATTTTGTATGTAGGGATGTATGTATATGTGGAGATATATACATATATGTGTGTGTGTGTGTGTGTGTGTGTGTGTGTGTGTGCATGTATGTACGTATATATGACTTATACATACATGTAAATATGTATATATATCGGTAAGTGAGTGTATGTATGTATATTTGTGAGTATATGTATGTATATCTTTGAGTGAGTGTATGTATGTATATCTGTGAGTGTGTGAGCGTATATATGTATATCTGTGAGTGAGTGAGTGTATGTATGTATGTATATCTGTGAGTGTGTGATTGTATGTATGTATGAGACAGATTTGGTATAGTAAAATTTTATTCTGATTAAAAACATGTTGATTTTCTCAACAACCAAACTATATTTGGTTTTTTTGTTATGTTTCTGTGATTTTCTCAGTAACCAAACATGCAAGGTTATTAATACATGACACTTAGTGTGATTCAAAGTGGATACTCTCCTTAGAACATAGTAAAATTGTACTTTCAGAGTAAAATTTTAATCTAAATCAGAGTAAAGTTACTATGATTCAAAGTAAAATTTTACTTTGAAATTTTACTCTAGTTAAAAACATGTTGATTTGCTTAACGATATAAAATTTTACTTTGAATCATAATAAACTTTACTCTGATTCAGAGTAAAATTGTACTTTCAAAGTAAAATTTTACTTTAATTCAAAGTAAGATTATACTTTCAGAGTAAAGTTTTATTCTGAATCAGAGTAAAGTTTACTATGTGTAGACACCCCATTTTTGACCGACCTTAAGACTCAGACGTTGCCAATTGAGCGCTTGGTGATGTTGTATAATGTGCTCGTTCAGAAGTTTCAGAGTCGCGGCCGTAAGCCCTGCCTCCGGACTTCCGAACCCTTTTCTGTGCCTTGTCTCGGTTTGCGAACCAGACTCGGTTTTCTCTGTTTCTTTTCCTGAAGGGAGGGAGAGGTCCCGTAGACCATCTCTCAATGTCCGTAGGCTACATTTGGTGGCCGTAGGCCATTTTGCCCATTTCGGAGTCCGGTTCCCGGTTTTCGGAGCCGTCAGGCCGTGTGCCTCGGTTCGGGACCGCTTAACCATCTCCTATTGCTCTGATTTTTGGCATACATCTTATTTCATCCATTTTGAGGGACACTGGGGGCTGAGAAACCCACTTCGAGGTCGAATACAATTTTCGGTGCTTAACAGCCCATTTCCAGGACCCCGAACTGCGTGTTTTGGCTCCGGAACATTCGTTTTGCAACGGTTTTCGCTCATTTTTGGTAGGTACCTCTGTTTTATCCCGAGGAAGGTCACTGAAGGGTGGGAGGCCAGCAATTGTTGCAGCAACCAGTTATCTCTCCTCCCGAGCCTCCCGGCGCCCGTTTTTCGCACTTCCGGGCTAATGTTGAATACCTTAGAGCTAGCGTTGCCAACTTTCAACCACGTATCTGTGATCTACACACCTGAGAGGCCCCTAAAAGTTCATGGCCGGCCATTAAGGTCACCTGACCCTTTTGACCCCTTTCTTCCGGGCTAATGTTGAACCTCTTGGACCTTTTTTCTTGAACTTTGAACCACATATCTGTGATGTACACACCTGAGAGGCCCCTAAAAGTTCATGGCCGGCCAGTAAGTCAACTTGACCCTTTTGACCCCCTCTTTCCGAGCCATTGTTGAACCCCTTGGGCCCACTTTCTTGGAATTTCAATTACATGGTTGTGTTGTACACACATAGGGCTACCTCCCCAATACCTGGCCGGCCAGAAAAGCTGGTTGACCCTTTTGACCCCTAGCCGGCCGGCTAGGGGGTGTGGCCGGCCGGCCACCTCCAGCAAAAGTGAGCGGCCGGCCGTGCTCTCCTCACTGTATCCTTTCCAGCTGTGGGGCAATATCCCCCAGATATTTTCTGTATCCAGGGGATATTTTGGGAGAGAGGATTCCTCTCCAACTCACCCCCCTTTTACACCCCTTTCTTGACCTTATAACCAGCTGAGGGTCTTCTTCATGAGGGTTAGAAAAATTCTTCTCCAAGGACAAACCCTAAACTCCATTGTCTTCTTCTTCAATTCTTCAAAAAACCCTAAGTCTATAATCTTCATTCCTTCTACACCACCAAGCTCCACCACCACCATCTCATTTCCAGAAGCTAGGAGGGATTCTTGAAGGCTAAAGAAGCTGCAAATCAACCCAAGAAGTAACAAAAGCTTGGATCTTCAAGGGTAAGTTACACTTTGATCCTTTTGACCCTTTCCTTTGATCTATTTCTAAGCCTCATTACTTTTTGGTTTCAAGCTTCGGCCCTAACTGAAAAGGGCCATATTTTGAGCTCATCTTCACTTCTCATTAAGGGCTCTACCCTGTTTGAGCCCTCCATAATACACTTGCTTCATTGACCATCTTGTATGTCATAATTTTGCATGCTATTTTTGACCCATGAGCAATTTATTTTCGAGCATTTTGTAAACTGATATGAGGCATATTTTGAGTCCCTCTTCAACATTGGAGAAGGGCTCAACATTGTTTGGTGTTTCCATATGTCACTTGTAGTTATATCCCCTATTTAGCCCCATTTTTGCATAAATTAATAGCCCTCTTTGCTTCTGTTTTTGGACCTTAGTCCGAACTGAAAGTGGTCTTAGTTTGGCCTATACTTCATGTTTCATTCACACTTTTTTTCTGTTTGGTGATTATTTTATACACTTCATGTTTTAGCACCTTTTGAGCCTTATTTTGCATCATATTTTTAGCATGTTTGTATACTGATTTTGAGGCTGCCATATACTGTAAATGTTCATATTTTTGGTCCATCTTCAGTGTTGTAGAAGGAAATTTTTCAGTTTGAGTTTTGCTTATACCACTTGCTTCATTACCCCTCTTTTGGCCCCTATTCTTGCATGCTATTTTCGCCATACCTATACTTGCTGTTTGGCCATGTTTATAACTGGAAAAGTGCTTATTTTGGGACTGTCTAGCTTCTGTCTTCGCATTGCATGTCCATGTTGTGCATGTTTAGTATGGCTATAGGCCATTTCGGATGCCTAATGTTGCATTTCGGGTCATTTCTTTGCATTTCATGTCATTTCGCTTCATTTCGGGACTGTTTTCCCCCATATTTTGTTGCTGAAATTCCATTAGCATGCTTGCATATCATTTTTGCCATGTTTCATTGCATTTTATCATTGCCTCGGTTTGCGTGCCCGTGTGCACGCATTTCGAGGCACTTCATTTTCTGCCACCGGCATCTTATGTGAGTGTGGCTGAGGCTCTCTCATGTTAGTATAAGTCCATTTGTCATTTTTCATGTCATTTGCATTGCGTATGCATTGCCTCGATTTGCGTGCCCGTGTGCACGCATTTCGAGGCACTTCATTTTCTGCCATCGGCATCTTATGTGAGTGTGGCTGAGGCTCTCTCATGTTAGTATAAGTCCATTTGTCATTTTCCATGTCATTTGCATTGCGTATGCACCGCCTCGGTTTGCGTGCCCGTGTGCACGCATTTCGAGGCACCTCATTTTCTGCCATCGGCATCTTATGTGAGTGCGGCTGAGGCTCTCTCATGTTAGTATAAGCCCATTTGTCATTTCCATGTCATTTCATAATATTTTGTCATCGCCTCGGTTTGCGTGGCCGTGTGCACGCATTTCGAGGCACTCCTTTTTTATCCGTCGGCATCCTATGTGAGTGTGGCTGAGGCTCACTCATGCTGGTATAAGCTCATTTGTCTTTTTTCATGTCATCGCCTCGATTTGCGTGCCCGTGTGCACGTACTTCGAGGCATCTCATTTCCATGTCACTTTAGCACCGCCTCGGTTTGCGTGCCCGTGTGCACATACTTCGAGGCATCTCATTTCCATGTCACTTTAGCACCGCCTCGGTTTGCGTGCCCGTGTGCACGTACTTCGAGGCATCTCATTTTCATTGCACCTGTCATCGCCTCGGTTTGCGTGCCCGCGTGCACGTACTTCGAGGCATCTCATCTTCATTGCATCTGTCATCGCCTCGGTTTGCGTGCCCGCGTGCACGTACTTCGAGGCATCTCATCTTCATTGCATCTGTCATCGCCTCGGTTTGCGTGCCCGTGTGCACGTACTTCGAGGCATCTCATTTTCATTGCATCTGTCATCGCCTCGGTTTGCGTGCCCGCGTGCACGTACTTCGAGACATCTCATCTTCATTGCATCTGTCATCGCCTCGGTTTGCGTGCCCGTGTGCACGTACTTCGAGGCATCTCATTTTCATTGCATCTGTCATCGCCTCGGTTTGCGTGCCCGTGTGCACGCATTTCGAGGCATCTCATTTTCAACATCCCGTCACTTTCTCGGTTTGCGTGCCTGTGTGTACGCATTTCGAGGCATCTCATTTTCATAGCTTTGAGTATGTTAGGATTGTATCCTAGTTGCATTTCATGCATATCATGCACATTGCACCATGTCCGGAATAGGAGTTAGCCCGGGCACGGGAAACGAGGTACATTTCGTACTCCGAGTGACGGAATGTGTCTCAATTCCCCAGTCACCGACACTCCGGATTATCCATGATGGAGTTAGGTTTTAGCTGTAGTTTCATGTGCATTCATCCTATATTGAGTTGTGCATTTCGATTCCTCGGCCATCATGCCTCGGTATGCGCGATTGGTGGCACGAGGATCGAGACATGCATATATCTGTGCAAATACATTGCTATGCCCCTTTCCTGCTCTCTGTTGCAGCAAAACGAAGAATCAGCAATTTTTCAGGGCTCAGCACACATTTCAAGAACAGGTGCAAACAGAGGCTAGTTGGGGCATTCCGGTGGATTTCCGCGCAAGACAACCCGGACATGCATCATCCATCAGAAGCAAGGCAGTCCCTGGCTTGCACGCCAGTTTTATTTGCTTTCTTAGTTAATTCATTAATTAATTAGAATTCTGTAATATTTTGGACTGTAATATTCTTTTATTTGGGGACTGTAATATTTGGACTGTATTATTTATTTGGACCCTCCGAGCGAGGGCACAACTGTAATAAGTGTGGGTGAGTGTGATGTATGTCTTCCAACCCCACGTCTTTCTCCCTTTTATTTATCCGCTTTTGATGGTTAGATTAGGGCATATCTTAATTAGCATACAGTATGACAGCATGTTTGCATCATTCATCTGTATTGCATGCATCGGGCTCGGCGCATCATACTAACTGCATTGTACTTTCAATACCAAGTTGAATACATGTTAGTTGTAGCATTTCATATGCCATCTTAGAATAGCCGAGCCTACTATAGTTGCATTTTGCATGTGTTGCATTAGGCATTTCTGTACACTTAGGATCATGCATGATTTCTAATATAGTTTCTATTTTGGCTTGGAGTACTCGGTGAGTTTTATGCTTTAGCATCCTTGCATGTGTGTGAGTGAATGCCATGATAGCATGCTTACCATGAGGCTATGTGTTTATCTGATATATCTGCCTGAATGCCTGTGGGTGAAGGTTGGGTTATCTGAATTGGAATGAATCATCAAAATGTTTCAAGCCTACCTACGGGTAGCAAACCATTTTCAAAAGCAAACATGAAATGTTTTGTTCCAATTCGGGCGACCCGGTCTATACTTATATACTGTGAGCATCACATAGTAACCTAGGCTAATAACCGGAATAAGAACTCACAATGTTTTCAAAAATTGATATCATGGTTAGTAGAGGCCGGTCTATGACCGGGCGAGCGGGGGTGCTCACGAAGTGACCTTCCCCAATCGTACCCAAGTTCCCGAGCCGAGGCAACTTTGGTGATGACGGACACGTGGCCTTTTGGCACCGAGTCAGGGTTTCCTAAATTTCCCAAAATAAAATATTTAGGTGGCGACTCTGTATCTGGCAAAGCAGTCCATGTTTGGCACTTCTTTCAAAAATCAGTTTTCCTAAAACGATTTGCCGGATTTGGACTCTTTGGTTCAGATTTAGAACCGTGACAACAAAAGTCGAGTCCGAGCTGTAGCGAGGTCCCCCGCGGGCTTGTTACACTATGATTCAAAGTAAAATTTTATTCTGAAATTTTACTCTGGTTAAAAACATGTTGATTTTCTTAACAATATAAAATTTTATTTTGAATCATAGTAAACTTTACTCTGAAATACACTGTGAAAATGGCTTAATAGGAGAGCTGATAGATATGAGGTTAATATAGTAAAAGAAACAAATTTTAAAATATTAGGGAGTTTTGAAAGTACCTATATAATTCTTTTCTTTTTGAAAGATAAATTAGACAGTGAGAGGTTTATCACAAAAATCCCCATTTATAATGGCTTGCTCATAAGAAATATAATTCTCATACAATTAAGTAATCCACACTATACTATCCTAACTCAAAAACATGTATAAACCAACATAATAACTAATAATTATATAGGACTCACATAAATAACATGGGTGAACTAATCCCAACATTATTTCCTATTTCATTTCCCGTCCTTTTTCCATTCCCTACATTTTTTTTTGGTTGATAAATTTACTCAAAAGTTTTTGTCTTAGAAAAGCATGTACCAAAAAGTTTCATGAATTTTCTTGCAAACAATTTAGTCTCATTGAATTTGAAAAAAATACACCATGAGGTCCTTTTAATATATTTCTTGAAGATTTCAAATGTGGGTATGTTTCATTTGCACACTATTATCTTATTAAACTTTTGTCAAATGTGTCATTTTTAAAATGTGACAATATAACATCATTCTAATTTGTATACTATTGTCTTATTAACTTTTTGTCAAATGTCTCATTTTTAAAATGTAAAAATGGAATATCATTCTAATGTGTGCACTATTGTCTTATTACTTTTTTAAATGTGGGTATTGCTTGATTTGAGAAATTATAATATGAAATAGAACTTACGAAATTATAAGAATATTTATGGGACTAAAAGGTCCATAAATAATGGATATATGATTTATTAATAAATGCCCCTTTATTTTATTTTATTTTATTTTTTTTGTAAAATTTGATATCCAAACAGAGTCTTAATGTAACAAAGTTTTTCTTCAACTAAATTTTTTTTGGTACGTAATCAATAATTCATTAATAGTGAAGCGACCAATATAAAGTTAAGAAGGGATATCGGTAGTTATATTATATGTTTGAATTAAATTTGTATTATAAAAAATGATGAATGACTATTATTGAAATAATATTTATCATTTATTTTCTTAATAAATATGATTCAAATATATAGTTATCGATATTCAATATCATCGTAATTTTTTGCATTAATATTCTATTCAATGATTCATGAAAAGTAAAAAATTCATATTACTAAAATCAGTCTAAAAATGGAAACAATAGCGGGCAATATGGTCCCATTTCAGGACCCGTTTTGATGATCCAAACCGTTCACATTTTAAAATATACATCGAGTAGAACACACTTATAAAAAATCAAGTTGATTGGACATTGTTAACCATTTCATCAAAATTCATTTGTATCTACAAAAATAAATGACAATTGTTGTTTGAAGTATAAAACAGAGTATAAATGTGAGTGAAAAAAAGGGTTAATAATATCCGATCAACTTGATTTTTTATAGGTATGTTCTACTCAATGTATTCTAAAATGTGAATAATTTATATTATTGAAACGGATCTCGAAATGGGCTCATATTGCCGCATAACAACCACCCCATTTCTCTAAAATATAAGTTTACCAAATCTAAACACCCTCTCAAATTGACATGATAACTTAAGAGAAACTATCATCACCTTTAGCAATATTTTTCCCAAGAAAAAAAGCTATGTGCGTTAACAATTTATGTTGATCAGTAGGGGCCCCAAAACTCTAATCTTAAAACAAAAGACACACGGTTCATTTTTGGTTCAGTAGGGACCCCCAAACTCTAATCTTCGGGTTGAAGGTTTAATACAAATAGTACTGCGAGAAACCAGAGAGAAGCTCACAATTTATTTTATTTTATTTTTTTGTTGTTGTTTTCGAAAGCAAACAGACCAATAAGCGTGTTGCGAATTACACACTGATTTGTTTACCCCGGTTATTTACACCAGTTGATGTGGATTCATCCTACTTGATTCCAAGGAAATAACCCGAAAATATCTAAGAATGTATTATTGTTTGACCATAGGACAAAAATAGATATGGATAAGATATGTAGCCCACAATTCTATTTGCAGATAAGGTAGAATATAACTCTGCTTTTCAAGGATCAAAAAAAAAAAAATCTTGTTACTGTAACAAGTTTATCTTCATTTTGTTTATGGTAGGTATCAATAATTCATTAATGGTGAAGCACTGAATATATGGCTAAGAAGGGGCATACCTATTGTACAAAGCAATAGTTTCAACTAAAAGAAGAGCCATTGATTTGTCTTGTCTCTAGCTATTGATATTGCTTCAGGATTTGCTAGAGATGTTCCAGACCATGCTCATTTGCCAATTACCTTGGCTGTTCTGGACTTGCCATCAACATCTAATCTTTGTTCTCATATCTTCTTCAATCATCTAAAATATTTTTGCAACATCTCCCCTTACTTAAGTGAATAGTAGAATGGTCACCAAGGATCCTCTAGAGTGAAATTTCCCTAAAGTTTCCTAGAGTGTTATATTGTGTGGTTGAGATTTACTGGCAAGTCACATCAGAAAAATTGATGTGACTTGCCAGTAAATCTCAACCACACAATGTAGCACTCTAGGAAACTTTAGGAAAAAATCACTTTAGAGGATCCTTGCTCGGCCGAGCCGCCCTTATTGGAGTAAATATACCCTATTATTTATTTCCTCCAAATGTGATACAGGGATAACTTTATATACAAAATTTTGAAGCTCTTTAGTTGGTCAGAATCCTTGCACCTCACTAGGAGGTCAAGGGCTTGATTCCCCCTCGCAAACTACGACTGCCGATTTAGAAAAAATAAATAGAAAGAATATTGAATCTGATTTTCTTCAAAGAGCCCACAAATGCCAAAGCATTGTGGTTTTCTACAAAAAATGATCCGATTAAACCTCTGTATCCTTGAGTACCTTCACATATAGGATGAATAAAAAGCAACAATTTGAAACAGTACCTTCGGGTATGTCTAAGAAAAAAACAATGCAAGTTTTATTATTTGCATATACATTAAACTATTACTTATAATACAGTAATTGAACATACATAATGATAAAACTAACAATTTCTATGACTTCAAATATTAAATACCTAACTATTCATATTTACAAGTATTTTGTATTTCTCCATTTGAGGTAGCTGAAAAATGGTTTCTCTGGAACAGGTATCCACTTCACAATCCAACCAATCGGCCAAGACACTGCAGCAAATCCAATACATACTACCCACTGCCACCAATTCAACCTCTCTGTACTTGCAAATTTCTTCAGGAATTCCACCATCACCACTTGAAGAACAATGGTAATCCCAATGATCGCCAAAAACAACTTGCTCCTATGTATTTCCTTGAAGACATTCTTCTTCTCGAGCTTCCTTGCATTGAATTCGTTGAAAACTTGGCAAAGCACGAAAGTATTGAAGATTAGCGTGTTGTTGACATTTGTATTCACCCCAAAGATTGATTTGCCTCCGAATTGTAAGGTCAGTAGCACGGCTATCTGGTAGAATGCTTGAGCTAGCAGGTTCCTCCACATAATGTTGGTGATGAGCGGTTTAGTTCGACCCACGGGTTGTTTCTGCATGAGTTCTTTGGAGGGCTTTTCTGTGGCCAGAGCCAAAGCACCTAAGGTGTCCATGATCAAGTTCACCCACAATAACTGGACAGCTGTAAGTGGGACTTCACCAGCTGAAACTGCTGCGACAAAGTTGATGAAAAGGGCAGCAACATTCACAGTGAGCTGGAATTGGATGAATTTTTGAATGTTATTGTAAACGCATCTTCCCCACTTTAAGACCGTGACTACAGAACCAAAGTTATCATCTAAAATGACAATGTCTGAACTCTCTTTCGCCACTTCTGTTCCTTGAATCCCCATAGATAGACCTATATCTGCTTCCTTCAATGCTGGTGCATCATTCGTGCCATCACCAGTAACTGCCACAACATGGCCTTTCTGCTTCAAGCATTGCACCATGAGAAGCTTATCGAATGGGGAAGATCTTGCCATCACACAGATTTTATCAACTTTCTCCAATCGCTGCTCTGGAGTGTAATTGCGAAATTCCTCACCTTCTACCACTGCTCCACTAATATCCTGATTAGGCCTAAGTATCCCGCATTCAGTGGCTATAGCTCTAGCAGTGAAAACATTGTCGCCAGTGATCATTTTTATGTTCACTCCAGCATACTGACAAGCTTCCACAGCTTTCTGCACACCAGGCCGACATGGATCCTTTATACCTACCAATCCCAAAAGGGTCAAGTTGCTGTCTTTCAAATTTTTGTTCAATTTTTCGCCTTCATTCTCTTCTTCTTGAACTTGTTTATGAGCAAAAGCAATGCATCGAAGGCTGCTCGCGGCCATACCTTGGATCATTTGATCAAATTTCTTCCTTTCAACATCATCCAAGACCTTGATTTCTCCAGAGACAGCATAGTAATGGGAGCACATTGCGAGCACCATCTCTGCAGCCCCTTTCCAATGCACGTTGATCGTATTGTCATCCTTCTTCCTCATTGAAACGCCGCTTCTTTTCTTTGTTGAATTGAAGGCTTCAACATGGAGGATTGAACAGCTCTGCTTCAGTTTCTCCATATCCATGTTTAGTTCCATGACAGCCCAAAAAAGAATTGCTTTTTCAGTGGGGCTGCCAGAGAACTCAAATTCGGGTCCTGAAGTGGACTTGTAAACAGTGCCTGTTGTATTCAAACCGACACCTTGGTGGAGCAATTCAAGAACATTGTCTGAAATTGAAGATGAATTTCTTTCCTCCATCGATTCTTGGCCGAGCCAGAACTTTGTTACCTTCATTTGGTTGAGTGTGAGGGTACCCGTTTTGTCAGTACAAATGACGGTGGCAGAACCCATTGTTTCACATGCAGAGAGCTTTCTCACCATTGCCTGATCAGCCATCATTCTCTTCATCGAATAAGCCAAAGTAAGTGTGACAGCCAACGGCAAGCCTTCAGGAATTGCAACAACAACAATAGTTACTGCAGCAGCTACAATCCCCACAACAGAATTGATAATGTCATCAACTTTTGTCTTGCTTCCATTGAACTCTGTATTTCCATTTGCATCTTTTGTATTGCCTGTGAAATACCGAACCAACAACACCACTAGAACTAGGAAAGCAACAACCAAACCAACCTTGCCTATGGCCGAGGTTAGTTTGTTGAGCCGGGCTTGTAAAGGAGTTTGCTCGTTGGTGTCGCGGCTGATTGTGCTCATCATCTCACCCCATGTCGTGCTCATGCCAACCGATGTCACAAGCATTCGGCCAAACCCATCAGCCACCTTGGTACCCGAAAACAAGAATGGATTTTTAGTAAGATTCACTTCGACGTGCTCGCTTTCGCCTGTCATGCTCGATTCATCAACTTGTAGCGAGTGCCCATCTATGAACAGGCCGTCAGCTGGAACCTGATCTCCAATCTTTAAGCAAACAACATCTCCAACAACAATTTCAAAAATCGAAACTTGTTGCCGCCTTCCATTTCTCACAACATCAATTGGGATATTGTTGCTAACTTTAGATAACTTGAGAAATTGCCTGTTCTGCTTGAAATTACTTCCTGCTGAGACTGCTATGACAAGAAAGACAGCGAAAAATATGCTGCCTCCATCATACCACCCTTCTTTTAGCCCATTTTCTTTGATGCCGAAGCCTAGTGAAAGAGCTGCACATACTAAAAGGATTATAATAGTAGGATCTTTGAAAGCCTCCCACACGAAACGATAAAAACGTTTTGTGGGAGGTCTTTGATATGTGTTAGTGCCAAAAGCTTCGTGTCTCAGCGAAATATCTTCTTCGTTGTCTCCATTTATTCCAAGCTCCAAATTGGTTTTGAGAGCAGAAGCTAGACCATGAACTCCATGATGTTTTTCAACAAGCTGGTTTAGATTTTTCTTCTTGACAAGTTGGGTGAGGCTTGACTTATCAATGTTGGTGAAACAGGGGTGTGGTGGTTCGGAAACATCGATTACAACGACTCGGTTAGATGGAACAGGGGAGACCTTTCTCTTGTTCTTGGCTTTCAAGCAAGAAGAGAAGGCCCTTGAACAGTAGATTGTAGCAAATGCCAAGTGCCATCTATGTTTGTTGGTGTTATCAAGGCAGGTGGGTAGTTTGAGGAATGTAAACATGCTTTGAAAGCAAAAAAAATAAAATAAAAATAGATATTTATTTCAAAAAGCAGAATGATATATGTACGGAGGCAAGTCTAACAGTTACAACCTTATTATGACAATGAGAGATGAAATAAAAGAATAATATCGTGCAGAAACTAATGTAGCATGAAAATATTAGCTCACTTATGATACCGAAGAAGATCAAAGGTTGGCTCGGTGAAAGACACGTTCTCAAGCGGGTTCAAGTCTTGTGATAACAAGCTCAGGATACATGAAGATTGCTGGTAATGGTGATGGCGTGTTTGCAACAATTTATAGAGGCCAAATTTTGTCTACGCGTACCGTGCCGTAATTTCGTTATCTGTTCACTTTGAAAAATCAAATATTTAATTTGAAGAAGCAACAAACACAACTTCCTGGTATGAGAGCATCTCCAATGCACTAGGCATATAATGCTTGTTAGGTAAAATGCCTAGTATGACTCACTTTTTTCAACTCCAATGCACTAGGCATGTAATTAGGCATTTTAGCTCAACTCAAATTCACTAGCTACATGTAGCTAGCCTTCAAGGCTAGGCAAAATGTATTTAATCATTAGGATTATTTCCCTCCATCTTTGTTGCTGATGTGGCATTTTATAAAATTAATAGTATTTGGATGAATAGTTAAAATAAAGAGCATGGTTGGAGCAGAAATATGAAACAGTTGATAGGCAAAATAAAATGTATACTTTATAGTAATATTTAGATAGGTAAAATGCCTATTACCGTTGGAGATGCTCTGAGGCTGGAAATTTCGGCCTTACCCATGTGTCCTAGCCTTGCTCCGGGCCACGCTTCGGCCCGGGCCACGGGCATATAATGTTTTTTAAATACTAAATGATTTTTATTTTTATGGACTTTTTTTATTAGAAATAATTTGACAACTCTATGTCCAATTATTTTTATAAATAGAGATTTGTTAACGTGAATTATATTTTATGAGGATCTTGCAAACTATCACTCTCAGAACGAGTATTGATAAAAATGCAAATAATGACCAAAAAAAAAAAAAATTAGGATTTCAACACACATTTCTTATAAAGAAAATATTATTCTTGCTTGCCAAATTATCACTCAAAAATCAATTTAACCTATATTCTTTTAATAATATCAATTTTGCACATAAAATATTTGATTTTGGATCAATTTTACTCCTATTGTTAGCTATTGTTTATAATCAAATAGAAGTTGCTAATATGGTAACGAAATTTTGTTTGAAATTTTATTTTGCTACTCAAACTATCTTTAAAATATTAATTAGACCCCTTAATTTCATTTTGTTCGGTGTCTAATTGATATTTTAGGATAGTTTGGAAGCTAAAATAAAAATTTTAATGAAGATTGAGTGTCACATTGGCAACTACTGTATGATTATAGGTGACAATTGATGGTAGGGATAAAATTGAACAAAATCAAATAATTTAGATATAAAATTAATATTATTAAAAGAATAGGAAGTGAATTGATCTTTAAATGATAGTTTGAGAGGCAAAATAATATTTTTCTTTCTTATATAAGTAATGTAATTATCATAGTATTATTTTATTTTTATACATTTTTTACATACATATCAAGGTTACATGTAGCGACCCCGGTTTCGATCCTTCATTCATGTTTTGCCACTTCGACTGGGCCAGTCGGGGTTGGAGCTGCCTGGTCAGCTCGCGGGGGTCGAGGGGGCAGCACCCCTTGGCGGGTCCGAGGTCAACGCCCTGGCGGGGTCGAGGGGCAGCGCCCCCAAAGCAAAAATACAAAATGCATTCGAAGTTGTTTGTCCGCTTGAGCGGCCGTTTATGCGCTCAAGCGGAGAATGTTTGGTTTCAAAAGTTTGACCTGTCTACAAAAGTACTGGGAAAGTATATTTGACGCTTGAGCGGGGCTTTCCATACTCGAGCGGACCATGTTATATCAGTTTGTGAATCTGATATTTCAGATCACTTTTGTATATCTCTCTCTCTCTCTAAAAACTCTTTCCTCTCTCTTCTCTCTAAATTTCCTTATGCCAAATTGGATCAAAATCTTGATTTCTCAAGATCCATTAGAGTTCTGCTACAAGTTTTTCATCAAAGTTGGTTAACTTCTTGAGGACTTCGTTGTGTGCGGTGAAGATCGAGTTTCGATACTATTGATTTTGAGGGTTTCATCTCATTTCTTCTTCAAAACTTGAGGTAGGGATTTTCTTAGAGTTATATATATGTTTTTGCAAAATCTATATGTTTTTCGAAATCATTTTTTGATAGCTTTGCAAATTGATTGTTGATTTAAGAAGTTGAGCGATTTTGAAAGTGGGTTTGTCTCTTGTTCTTTTAAAATGATCTTATGGGTCTTCGTTGATTGAAGAAAAGATGATTTTGGAAAGTTTTCTTCCAAAAGATTTGAATTGTATAGTTTTGATGAGAAAACCTAGAATTTGGAGATTTTTTTTAGGAGACTGAAAATTCATGAATGATATTGTTATATTTATTTTGTGTGTCAAAATAAATGGATGTTTGGAAAATTTCTTATTTATATTTATATAAATGATGAATTTTAGGGAATATGAGAATTATTGTTTATTTTGGAAATTATTGTTCAAAACGTTGAAATAGTCTTGAAATGACTAATTGTTGAGGATACTTGAGAAAAGGGAATTGTGTTATTCCTTGGATGATGAATTAGAATGAAAGTATTTATATTCATCTTGTGTTATTGGCATATCAATTCACTTGATTACATTAAACTTTGAAAGTTGATTTGAAAACTTGTATTGAGAAAAGAATGTTGAGAAACAAGTTTTCATGGAATGACTTTCGGGGTAAATACGTTGGTAAGTCTTGATAGGTGGTGTAGATGATATTGAATAAGTTGGCCTGAGAGTCCGGGGTGAAAGACTGAAAACCCGCGCGGATAGGTGTCGAGCCTTCCGGTTAATACCGGTAAAAATGACAAATTGGTAGTACTTATATAGTCTACTTGCAGACACCGACCTAGGGATTACCAGAGTCGTATTTACTGCTCTTGAAATGAATTGTTAAGTTTTGAAGAATTGAAATTGCATGACATCATTGAGTGTGAGGGTTTTCAAAGATGAAGATGTGATTTTCTTTTAAAAGAACATAGCATGGCATGCGCATTTCATCTCTTGAGATTTGTATAAAATGTATATACTTTGTTAAGGATTTCCTATTGGGCTTTATGCTCACCCTACGGGATTTTTGTGCAGGAAAAGATATGGTGATGCCGTCTAACTAAAGGTGAGGAAATGTGTGTTGAGAGTATGAGACTTTCATTTTGTTCTGACTCTGTGTATAAGCCAAGGGTTGTATGTGTGTAGGTTTGAATAACCGTTTTGTGTAACTAGGCTCAAGCCTTGTAAACTTGTAAACCCTTGGGGGTATTTATTTGTTTATTTACTTGTTGTTGGATTAATGTATTGTTGCATGAAGAACTATTGTATCATGTAATGTAAGTTTGGAGATTTATATTCGGTTTTCCTTGAAAGAGCCATGATTGTTGTATTATCATTTGGGCTACAAATTTGGGGCGTTACATTACCCATATATCTTTTTTTTTTTTTTTCAAACAAAATGGATATACAGATAGGTTACTCCACATATTTGTCAAGGAGTATTGCCCTATAGCACCCATGGTGCATCTACAGGGAACCTCACCGCACTTACGTCGGGGCCGAAACTAAGGCCCTTTGAGTGCTCTAAACGCTAAGAAGTATGTTTAACCCCAACAAGAGACTATGAAGACTCAAACCCTGGTTTTAAACGAGGAATTTGAAGATCTTACCACTGAACCAACCCTGTATTGGTCTACATGTCCTATTCATTTCCCTTTCAAAGCAATTATTATGTCATTTTGATATAATTTCCCTTTTTTTTTTGTGAATTATTTCTCCATTGAATGATAATTTTTTTTGTATTTGTATGATTGTCGCTCCAGCATCTCTCATCTCCACAGTCCACTTTGCTCCACAATCTCCGATTATAGAAACTTTTGCAAGTAAGAATTAGGAAACACCGATGAGGTTGTATAGGGTTAACCATATGGATGCTATCTCATGGTGGGCTTGTTTGTTTCTGTTTTTTTTTTTTTTTTTTAATCAGCGAAAGTCTAGTAGTGTGTCTAGGGGTTTAATTTTGGCATGGCCCGGCATGGCCTATTTGGGTTCGGTTTGGCCCGTCTTCGGGCCTCGCAGGCTTTTGCCAAAAATCAGACTAGGCCGAATCGACCCACTTCTGCGAAATCTCGGCCCAGGCCGTAGGGAAATTTGAGCATCGAGTTGGTCTTGGGCTGAGCCCAAAAATTCTTTTTTTATTATATTTTTTCACTAAAATAGCTTTAAAATAATGTTAGGCCTCAGGCAGGCCAAGCCTTGGATGGGCTTGGATCGAGCCTTGAGTCTGGCTCACGAGCCAAGCCAAGCTAGAAAACACACAACACAGGCCTAGACCTGGGGGTTTGAGCTAGGCTCGAGCTTAAACGTGGTCGGGCCTAAACAGGCTTGGCTGTGGATGGACTTTGAACTGGCAAGCCATTTTTACACCCTTAAGTGTGTCTAGTCTCTCCTTTCAAACACTTATGTCTTACCTTCATGCCATTAAGCCACAAGGCCTTGGGCCTAATGGTGTGTTTGGTATCGGGAGGCTTTTGAGAGAAAGAAAATGAGGTGAGTAGCGAGATAAAGGGCTGGAGAGAGGGAGGAAAATGAGAGGGTGGTCAAAGGTGACTCAACCATTAGGCTACTTAGACTGTTGCTTAAGGTCTATAAAAAAATTTCAAAAAGTTACAATTGAAGGCCTCAAAATTTTCAAAAGCTTAATTAATTAAGGTCTCATTTTTATGTTTAGCTCGAAGCCTCTAAAACCTTTAAGCTACTACTGGTGGTGATGGTCAGTGATGGAGCATATTAGTAGGGGTGTGCGCAATGCAGTTCGAGCAGTTTGAGAGTAAAATAATAAATCAAATGATAGATTAGTAGATTGGTGGATTAGCAAATTGCGGTTTGAGCAGTTTTAAGCGGATTCACAGATTGAAGAATATTCTAACCAATTATCAAGCCTTTGCATAATATATAACACTAATTTGCATAATATTTTTCATACTTATAACACAAACTAATTTTACATAATATTTTTCATATATATAACTTCTAATTTGTAATAAATTTCACATCTTAAACCTCTGTTTCACTCATTTTTACTTTGAAATTTCATTATAGGTTAAAAAATATATATGTATTAACTATGGCAGAGTGGGGCGGTTTCGAAGGCGGATTATAAATTTTAAAGTTTAAACCATGATTAACAGATAGAGCAGTGTAGATTGATGCAGATTAGTGCGGTTTTAGAGGATTTGGCGGTATTTTGCATAGCTTTACATATTAGGAAGAGGTAAGGGGACAACAAGAGAGACAATGTGAAAGAGATTGGGAAAAAGAGGAGAAAGAAGCATAGAGGAGAAGAGTGTAGCAAAATAGGTCCCATATGGTGAAATGAAATGATCCTTTAGGGCACAACACTTGTCCCACTAATGTAACTAGGGGCTGAGATCACTCCCTCGTTTTGGTGAGGGAAAAAAATTTAAATTTCTTCATGTTGCAGTTCAAAAAAAAGAAAGAGAGAAAGATGAGGGGTTAAGGAAGAACCTCATAGTGTTTCCCGTCATCCCGTCTCCCACTGCCCCACCATGTTTGTTTAGTGATTAAGTGTTCGATAGTGCCATGTTCATTTGGTGATTTTTACCTTCGTGTTTTGTGGCGTTAGTCAATATTTGAGGCGTTGGTTCTATTAGTAGGACAGGTGTCACGCTCTAAAGGATCACTCTAGAAGATCACTTCACTAGATCACTCTATAGGAATCGAACGCCTCAGATTGACTAACGTGCCTCTTTTCAAATTGACTAACATGCCTCCATTTATGCCGTGTCCTTTTACTTGTATAGAGACACAAATAAGTATATTTCCTTCCACTTTTTTTCTTATGTTCTATTTGACAAAAAGTATTTCATGTAACATATATGTCATGCGTATTATTGAACTCATTATTTGTGATGTTATAAATGTAGGTCTAGAAAGATATTGAGTGTTCAGTCACAATAAACTTTGATATCACTTTTATCACAAGACAAATGGAATGGTATACCATTTTAATTTAGTCACATGACATACTGGTCATATAAAATATTTTTGGGATAAATTATGTCGGTAATCCGTATATTTTACCTCTTATCTCAGTTTGATTCCTATACGTTTCAATTGATTCAACTTTGATTTATAATTTTAGATTTTGTGTCAATTTAGTCCAATTGATAAATCTGTTAGAGTTTTTGATTGAAAATAATATTTTGAGTTAATTGAGGGCTCATTGAATTAAATAAGTTTATAATTTACCTCTAAAAGTATGACACATGCTGTTGATTATGTGTGTATTTTTTATAAAAAAAAAAAAAAAACTAAGAATTATAATCAATTTTATCAAATTGAGACAAAATCATAATTAATGTTAATGTCAAAATCAAGCTAATTAGAGTTATAGAAATCAAAATGATATAAGAACCAATGTAGATAAACTATAATTTATCTATGTTTTTTTCTTATTTGATGGACACAAATATACGTGGTAGGTCTGGCCTGCTAAGTAGATAACATGTTCTTTTTCTTAGGTTCGGGAGTTGTCTGAAATGAAAGAACGTGAATCTTCCCAAAAAAAGGGGACAGAAGGTAGAATTTTCATTTTCCTTGTGCAATCCGTTATGTAACTTTCCAAGATAGACACGCTGAAGAACCATTCAAACTCTCTTTTAGTATCCGAGGAAAGGAGTCGTTGCTTTTGTTTATCAAAATCTTAATTCTGAAGCATATCTACACACGATATTCCCATGTAAGAATAAATTATCCAAATGGAGAATGATGCTTCAGCCAAAATGGGAACCCAAGAATCATAGATGTGAATGATTTTAATTTGTTTTTATACATGTGAATTATTTTAATTTGTTTATGCATGGGCCCAAAAAAATTATACAAAGCACAACTAGGGTTGTAAAATCGGCTCACCCGAAGTCCGTCTGTGGCCCTATGCGACTTAGTTTGGTTAGGTTGGGCTAGGCCCGGGCCTGAGCCTAGCCTAAGACCCTAAGCCCGGGCCACTAGGTCCAACCTGAGCCCGACCCACTGGTCCTCTCAAGACTTGGCCCACCTGGCCTGCCCGAGGCCCATTGTCATTTCCAGGCTATTGTGGTGGAAAAAAAAATTAGTGAAAAAAATAAAATAAAAAATAAAAAAATAGTCAGGCTCGGCCCAAGTTGACCCAAACCTAGGCCTAACCAGCTCGCTCGAGACCTAAGTACCCCCGAGCATGGGCCATGATTTTGCTCAAGTGGGCTGGCCCGGCATGACCCAATTGTTGGTAAGAGCCTGCTAAGCCAGATGACAAGCTGGCCCAAGCCCGAGCTCGGGTGGGTGGGTGGGGTCGGGTCGGGCCATTTTTGCATCCCTAATCACAATCAACCATGTTAATCAGCTGTGGCCTAAAATTCGGTCATCATTTTAATTCATTAAGGTGCTGTGTGATTTATTAGAATGGATTGGAATAAAATGATAATTCTTTAAAAATATAAGTAAATTATATATTGTTTCTTTTATGTTTAACTATTTTTTACTTTGGCCTTTAAATTATTATTTTTTACATTAGCCTTTCACGTTTTTTTTTTTTTTTTTTTTTTTCAATTTACTCCTACAACTAACTTATATCCAAAATTAAACAAAAAATGATATAGTCATGCAGTATAAAAATATTTTATTACACATAATTTACACATTTGACTCAAATTTAAACTTAGGCCTCGTTTGGGAACAAGCTAATTTAGTAACTTTTTGGCTATTTGGCTAAAATATGAGCCAAAAAAAATTAGTATGTTTGGGATGACTTTTTGGCTAATTACGAAAAGATGTACAAAAAGTAGAGAGAAAAAAGAATCTTTGACTTTTTGGTATGAGTTGTTGGCTTTTTGGCTAATTTAGTAACTTTTTGATTTTTTGGCTAAAACAGAGCCTTCCCAAACGAGGCCTTAATATAATAATATATTTTTTATATCCTGTGATGGTGGTGTTTGGGAACTTGGGTTTGAGATTTTTTTTTTGATTTTTTCTACTAAAAGACAAACTTTTTGCAAAACAAAAAAAAAACACATCCAAATAAAATATCACATCCAACCCCATAATCATTGCACTTTTTCTCTCACAAATATCACATCCAACCACAAAAAAATCCAACTATCTTCTCAAGCACCAAAATTTTTTTATCCAATAATATTTTACAACTAAAAAAACCTACATAAAAATTCACTTCCCAAACACCCACATGGTATTTTTTTATCTAATTTTAAATAGAAATTAATGATGAATGGTTAAAAGTGCGTAATTATTTTACATTTTTTGATCATTAATACATTCTAATTAAATCAATTTTCTCATTTTATTTTTAATAATTTAATTTTTTTGTTTTGCAGAATAACTTGCAATTAAAATAAAAATTGAGGTTAATTTACAATTATGAAAAAAGAATTGAAAAGGAAAAGAAAGCTAATTGGATAGATGATGATGCGTAGGACAGAAGCTCATTGGATGGATATGGAGCAGCTTTTACCGCCTCAAAATTTCGGCGCCTCATCCTTACCTCTCGGTGAAGTAACTCAATTTATATATAAGCCTTCATTTCGCATGATGATTAAGCCCTCGTTTGGCTGAGCATTTTGGTTAAAATAGTCACAAAAAAATAAAATAAATTTTTTAACTTAATAAGACAAAATGATACATGTAAATCATAATTATTTCTTCTTTTTTTTTTTTTTTCATAAAAGTCAAAAAAATCAAAAAGCCTATTCCAAACAAGACTTTTTAGCTGCAGGCTAAAATAATCAAAAAGTCATAAAGCCAACCCACATTCCAAACGAACCCCATTAATTTAACTCACTAAAAATAAAATAGATTAAAATATTAATAAAATAAAATATTACATTTGAATCATAATTATTTTTTTTCCTTATAAAATTATTAAAAATAAAAAAATCATCACAAACATAACTTTTTTAATCAAATTAAAATAGTCCAAATATCAAAAATTAGGAATAAGTGTATTCGGGAATGGGTAGGAGTAGTACCGATAAAAGATAAGTTGAGAGAGAATCGATTGAGATGGTTTAGTCACATTCAACGGAGACCAACAGAGGCAGTAGTGAAGAGATGCGATGTTGTGACGGTAGAGGGGAGTGTTAAGAGACGGGATAGTCCTAGATTAACGTTGGCTAACGTTGTAAATAGAGACATGGATCTACTTAATTTGATTAACGAAATGACCTTTGATAGGGCCGCATAGAGAAGAAGGATTCATATAGCTGACCCCATTTAATGGAACTTAAGGTTTGGCTTGATTATCAAAAAATCAGGTGAAAAAACTTCTTCCCAAATGAAACCTAAATAGATGGACAGGGACAGAGACGAAACCAAAATTTTATTATCGGAAGGGCTAAAAGAAAAATAATTATTTTTACCATATATATACAAACACACATATATGTATGGTATGATATATAAATTATCTATATACATAGAAAAAAATTTAAAAATCATAGAAGTAATCTCTAATAGGATGAAAAAGCTTTTTTGATACAAAATACAAAAAGAATGCAAGACAGGAGAAGAATAAGATATGCATTTTTTATTCTAGAGGGCCATTTTATGTATGAAATGCTATATATATTTTTAAAGTGTTATGGTAAACAATATTTTTCACAGAAATAGAAATGTCATGAACCCTTATGGTCTTTTCCTAATTCTGTCCCTAGACAGGGAGATTGGGAAAAACATTCAAAAATTATTTCTCAAATACATATTACTTATGGCTTGTAAGGGGATGATCTAAATAAGTGCACTTATTTAATAAGTGCATTTGTTTGGGTCATATCATCTCCTTATTTTTTTGCACATCTCATTGTGAAGAGTCAAAAAGTGCACATAAGCAAACCCCAAATAAGGTGTTAATCATGATTTTCAATGTCAGATTATTTTGATTATTGGTTTTATATTTGAAAAAAAAAAATTGTGTTCTGTGTAATCTCTTGTTCTGTAATAGATTTTGGGCACGATAGAAGTTTGATATTTTCTAGAAATCAAATAACTAGATTTTTATAGTATAATCAATCAGTCAAAATAATCAATCTTGTAGAATTAACTTTTATATAAAATAATCATTTTTATCTTCCAGTTGAGAATACCCTTGTGCAATTAAGTTAAACAAATTGAATATCAAATATTTTAAAGAAAATATTGGTGGAGGATTCTTAATGCCTTAGCACCTTTTTTTATTATTATTATCATTAGATAATTAATTTTTTTCAAATCATCCAATCATTTCAAAAAATTCAAAATCAATTTTTTATTTTATTTTATTTGAGTTCTCGGTCATTTTTTTTGGAACAAACTAGTCGATGTAGATTCGATCTCGGACTCACCGAGATATATTACTTGACGATATCCTGTACTTGGGATTACAATATAAAAGTTGTAGCAATTAACTTTATGAGTAAATTGGGGGGGAAAAAAAAATTGAAACATGGAGAGCCAATATGACGCGAAAGAAAAAAAAAAAAAAAAACTTCAAGAATCAAAGTGAAAAAATAGCCAAACATAAAAGGGGCAAAATTTACTTTGCCCTTCAAAATATACATTCACATATTTAGTTGACTAAAAAAATGACGAAAAAACATTATAAATGAAATCATTATTTATTATTATAAAAATAATAAATATTTCAAAAAGGAATAAAAAAAATAATTATTTAATTTGATTCTATTCTATTATTCACATAAACCAAATATAGCATAAGTTCTTATCTTGTCACTAAATTTATCGGATGATACTGGGATACTAATTTAATGTCGGGTTCCTTGTGTTCGGGTTCATATGATTTCAACTAGCTTGGTGGAATTTATATGAATTGTTTATAGTTTTTTTTTTTTTTTTTTTTAATTTTTATTTTGAAAGTATGCATTATCTTATTTAGGGTTTGTTTGGGATGTGGTTTAATTTTTTGATTTTTTAGTTATTTTAGTCTGTGGCTAAAAAATTTCGTTTGAGATAAGTTTTTTGACTTTTGTGAGAGAAAAATGAAATAATTAAGGGTACTTACGTGTAGGTCCTAATAAGTGAACTTATTGTTTAATAGGTCATATGGAAAAAATTTGTCATAAAAAAGGTCACCAATTTTAAGTTTTAGCGACAATTTATAAAAATTATGACAAAAAAAAGTCACTAATTATCATTTTTTAGCGACGTATGCAAAAAATTGTCACAAAAAAATTATTTTTAGCGACAATTTTACCAAGACTTATTTTTAATAGGATTTGATGGGAATTAAGTCTAACTATTAGGATCTATTAGTGACATTTTGTCCTATTTGACTAAAATAGTCTTTTTTGTTCTATATGATTATTTTAGCCCAAATACTTATCTCAAATGGGGCCTTAAATTGTAAAAGATAATTATCCGGAAGTTGAAAGGTGTGTGATTTTCTGTTTTTAACATACAAGAAGTTACATCAAATAAGTCCGAAATCCAAAATAACTTACCGTAACTCAATTTGGCTAAAGTTTTGAACCATCCGCAACAAGTGGTTATTTCATGTTAATAGAGCAACACGAGATCCTCTCAAATGAATTGTGATTGGTGAAGATGGTTGAACTCATGACTTTACGTTGAGAATAGGAAAGACAGCAAGGACATTGGAGGCATAACATTTAGTGAGTGACTTGAATCACATGAGGGGCAGCTCTAACTAGGGAATACCAAGAAAAAATCTCTAAAAATTTATTAAATACAAGAAAATGTATAATTTTTTTTTTGTATTTATTAAATTTTTAAAGATTTATATGCAAATATTTTATTGTTTAAATATATTTAAATTAGATACATTTAAAAAAAAAAATTGACTGAAATATTAAAAAAGTTGAAAACTGAAAACCAAATATGTTGAAATATAATTCAAAATGACATACTTCATATTCATACTCCGTAGGGCCCATCTCGTAAGCACACTGACTTAATGAACCCACAGTATCTGTAGGAGAATTTTCAACTTTTAGAGAGCACCAACACAAAAAGGAATACAGTTTTATTACGAACATAAAATTTAAACATCAAAATAAATATTAAATATATATAAATGAGTAAAATTTTATAGAATTTATTGAAGAGACATACTTCTAAATAATTTTATTGGTCCATATATATCATGTATTTAATTTTGTAATTAATTTTTGTATTCCTAATAAATAAAGAAGAATAAGACACCAGCAACTCCAACCACATTCTCTACTTTTCACTAGCAAAAGTACAAAAAAGTACATTCTTTATTTTACATAATTACTTTAGCTATTGTGTTCTTCAACCATGCTCTTTATTTTAGCTAATCATCTAAACTAACTTAATTAATTTTTAAAATAAAAAAATACTAATTGTTGATATTTTACCAATATAAATTTGCAATAATAATAAATTTGCCCATACAAACATACAAAACCTGTAGAATGAGGAGAAAAAAAAATACAAAATACAAAATAAGTTATTTCGTAATTCATCAAATAGAATTGAAAAATATATAAAATTGCTACATACACACACACACATATACATATATATAAAATATATAAAATCCCAAATCCAAGATATAAATATACAAAAATCTAAAATATATACATATATAATTGTTTGGAGAGCCTCTAGGGCTCTTCAATTGTAGCCACCAAAAAAATAAGATGGTAAAGTAGCTAGCCCAATAGCTAGCTCATTGGAGCTCAAAATTAGACTTACATTGGTTAAAATACCTAACAAGCCTTGTTTAACTATCCCCTTGGAGATGCTTTTACAAGATAAAAAAGCTTCAATTAGAAGAGAAGAATCAATCCTTGATAACAAGAAGTTAGTTGGAATTGGTTCACCAACTGACTTTGAATATAATATTTAAGGTAATTTCCTAAAAATGTTATGGAAAAGACAATTGAAAAGCATATATACTTGCATTGGAAATTAGGCCTCATTTGCCAACTCAATATTTTAGTCTAAAAGTCAAAAAATCACTAAAAAAATTAAAAAGCCAACAACTTATACAAAAAAGTCAAATATTTCATTTGTTCTCTATTTTTTGCACATTTTTTTCGTAAAAAATCATTCCAAATATACTAATTTTTTTACCTCATATTTTAGTAAAAAAATCAAAAAATTACTAAAATAATATGTTCCCAAACGAGTCCTTAATAGAAGTATGAGACAAACCACTCGAATTCCATTAGCAATGGGCCGGTAGTACATGTTGCTGTTTTTAAGTTAAATTTTTTTTCCACGGTACATTGATTCTCAACAACTGCATGGAAAAAAGGTTCATGGTTGGATTTTTAGAAGAAGTTGTTTAAACGTGTATCATAATCAAATTTACAAATTTTTCTAATAAATTGATGTAGCATTTATTGTGTTAGTTTACTAAGCATTGTAATGGGAAGATGGTTAAAAGTTAACTTTTTGGGTTTTTATAGTTTTTTTTGAAAATACGTGTGAAAAATGTGAGAGATGGTGTCACTACAAATTTTTTGATTTTTTGCGACGGCACGGTATCGTCGCAAATACTCTTCGTGCCGTCTCAAAAAAGTTTTAGCGACGGCAAATGACTTTTAGCGACGACAAATGGGGGGTCACAATAGAGAGCGTTGCAAAAAGACTTTGATGTCGTCGCTTTTTTTTAGCGACGGCAATTTGTACCTTTTGCGTCGGCAATTTGCTGTCGACTATAATATGTAAAAAAGTTAGACTTTTTGCGACGACACCATTTTACCGTCGCTAAAAGTGTTATTTGAGACGGCAAAAAATGTTGTCCCGAATGGTTTTTTTTTTTGCGATGGCATGCCCACTATCGCCAATGGTCATAATATTTTTTGCAACGATATGGTGCCGTCGCAAAAAAAAAAAAAAAAAGCAATATAATTATTAAAATTATTAAAATTACCTGTTTTTTGCGACAGTGTGGTGCCGTCGCCAAAAAAAAAATACAATAAAATTATTAAAAATACCCGTATTAAATGAAAAACAATTGAAAAAGAAACCAATAATTGCATAATAATATAAAAATTCCTGTATAGAAAAAATAATTTCTCCATAATAAAAATATTCTTGTATTCCTAACTACGCATCAACAAAATTACCCCACTACATAATGTTCCATAATACATCTATAATGTTTAAATACATAATGTTGTTCATAATTCAAAATAACATAAACCAAAATTACAAGTTTTGCTCATCATTCTTCGTGGGTAAGAAAAACAAAAATTAGTTGCATTCTTTACAGACATGCATTCCACAAGAAGCAAAACTCCTACTCGAGAAATATCTAAAAACAAAAAATAAATATAATTAATGACAATATAATTATGTGTTAATATGTTAATTACAAAAAAAACATAAAAATGTAACTACTATACAATTACAAAGATAATTAAGTAAATAATTTTGCTTAGACCGAAATCCAACTCTAACTCCCAAATCGGGAACCCGATTCGAGTCCCGTCTTCTCCCACAAGTCTCTCGTGCCTAGGCGGTCATGTGTGCCAAGTTTCGTGCTACTACGACGCCGTTTGGTGATTTTGGGACATTAACACCTCAAATTCTAAGTTTTCTAATAAACTAGTTTGTTTCTTAAGAGTGAAATCCCGCTCTAACTCTCAAACCGGGAACCTGATTTGAGTTCCGTCTTCTCCCACAAGTTTCTCATGCCTAGGTGGTCATATGTGCCAAGTTTCGTGCTACTCCGACGCCGTTTGGTGATTTTGAGGCGTTAACACCTCGAATTCTAAGTTTCTTAAGAAATTAGTTTGCCTAAAGTGAAATCCGGCTCTAACTCCCAAACCGGGAATCCGATTCAAGTCTTGTCTTCTCTCACAAGTCTCTCGTGCCTAGCAGTCGTGTGTGCCAAGTTTTGTGCTAATCCGACGCTATTTGGTGATTTTGGGGCGTCAACACCTCAAATTCTAAGTTTCTTAAGGAATTAGTTTGCCTAGACCGAAATCCGGCTTTAGCTCTCAAATCGGAAACCCAATTCGAGTCTCATCTTCTCCCACAAGTCTCTCGTGCCTAGGCGGTCATGTGTGCCAAGTTTTGTGCTAATCCGATGACGTTTGGTGATTTTGGAGCGTCAACACCTCGAATTCTAAGTTTTTTAAGGAACTAGTTTGCCTAGATCAAAATCCGACTCTAACTCCCAAACCGGGAACCCAATTCAAGTCTCATCTTCTCCCACAAGTCTCTCGTGTCTAGGCAGTCGTGTGTGCCAAGTTTCATGCTAATCCGACGCCGTTTGGTAATTTTGGGGCGTCAACACCTCAAATTCTAAGATTTAAGACTTGACTTAATGGCAAATTATCATGGAAGATTAAATTTCAGTAATTTTTAGCTGCTGCATCATCTAGGCTGATGTGTCATTTCACTAACATGTAAGGTATAATGAGATTTTACAAATAAAAGGACCAACATGTTGACTATCCAAGACAACAGAATCTCTATCATGTCAATGACCATGGTCATGAATGTAAATATTCATAAAGTAATTGAGGCATTAATGAATGTAAATACATGTATATCTCTATACAAAATAGTCATTCATGATTAAAATAATGAAGATAGAAATAGTAGACATTGATGCATTTATGTATATTTTCATATATGCATACATGTACACAAATTTTTAAACATCATCATCTTGAACTTACATTGAAGAATGTTGACGACTCTTGCACCATCCCAAAATCTCTGGTGACCATCAGAACTTGGCGTATAAGCAAGATTAACATCAACTATATAGCAAACTTTTGATTAATCTTGCACTATTCTAAATTTCTGCTTTGCCCTCAAGACAAAAGGTTCATAAAATAGCTTTTTTAGAATACTTAAAACTCCAATTTCCTAATAGTAGGAAGGTCAAACTAATACTAGTTGTCAAATTTTCAGTAGGTATTTGGGTTACATACAATGATAGCTACAGAGCGGATGCAAGCAAGGCTACTGTTTGCAACACCATAGTCATCATACTCTGATTGTAAGAACTGACGCTGAACAGCAGTTAAAGCCAGGAAATGAGAATCTTGCAAATCAATATGTGGCCCCCATGGTTGCTTGAAAAAAATGGGGAAAGAAAGAAAAGAGATGACTATAAATATTAAAAGCTAATCAATTAACCTGTGGTAAACTGACGAGCATATCTAATTGGGGAGGAAAAGTATGACCTCATTTAGCATAAGGAGAGGGAGGAACAGGCTCCTAGTCTAATCTACATAGAAGCAATGTCCACAGGGACACAATGACATACTATGATCAACACCAATCTTCATCTCTTTCATGCCCCCACCATCTAAAATATGAAAAACCAAAGAGAGAGAGACACAGAGAGAGAGAGAGAGAGAGAGAACCTTGAAGGACACTTTACGTCCAATTGAAAGTAGCATTCCCTTTTGAGTGGCCAATTCATTGACTCATCAATTAGAAATACAACAATATCTAATTTCAGATTTTTGTGGCAATAAAAGCCAACATCTAAATATAACAGTTATAAATGAAGAGGCTACATAAAAACATGTCTAAATCTCATGACATTCTCAGGTGATAGAGTAACTTAATCTGCAGGTGTTATAAGACCCATTGAGAACACTATAGACTCCTAAAGTTGATCTATACAACAAACACTTCACACCATTAATACACCCGTTTTCTCCCACAAGTCTCTCATGCCTAGGCGGTCGTGCGTGCCAAGTTCATTAATACATCCAAAATGATCATTGTGAGTGATATTCTTACAAAACTAAGCTTTTCAATCTGAGACAAAACTAAAAGCAATATTTCCTAGTTTAGACACACTATTTGATGCTCAAATCAAGACACATCCTAAAATGGAAGCATGCTATCATTTCCATAATAAAACGGTTCACCAACCAAGAGCTCAACCTACAGATAGAAAGTGAAATACCCAGTGTTTACATTCAATTTCATAATTGGTCCGCAGCAGCTTATAGTAATAAAAGTTACTTAAAAAAAACAAAGAAATGGATAAAATCAACTATTGATAATTTGGGAATTCACATCATGTTTGACTAGAAGACAAACACTGTAACATTTTGGAGGGAAACTTCATAAAAACTAGATATGGTGTGCCCTTGTGGCTTTCTATTTGATTGGAAGTGATGTAAACTCAGAGAGAGGCCTTTCTACAAAATCTTAACAAACACTTTCTAAAGTATAATATGTATGAAGGTAGAAAGATGAATGTAGTAACTCTACCCTTGCTATCCACATACATTAGTACCAGAGAAGAAAAATTAGACAGAGGCGAGAATATAAATGTATGCAAGCATGGGGTGAAAATTATCTTCAAAGGTGAAATCAAAATATATCATGAACCATATTCATTCCTCATTCATCGCCGAGTTTCAAAAAGTAATTTGATAGTAGAGAAGTAGATGAAATAAAATGGAAGTAATTCTATTCACTGTTCACAGCTACAATAGCAGAACATTTCTGCATGATTGGGGGGAAAAATCATTGTAGAATTCAATTTTTTTTTTAATCTTAATTGAGATTTTTATTCTTTTTTTTTTTTTGGGGGGGGGGGGGGTTGTTTGCGCAGATTATATTGAGGACTATTAAGTTTGATGGTGTTAAGTAGGCACATTGTTTCTAGTGGTCACACCAATCCCCTGAACCTAGACAAGAAACAAAAAAAAATTAAAATTTTGATAAAATGAAAGCCAATTTAAAATAAATAAATAAATAGCAATCATAAAATGCACCTTTTATTAATTGAGCATCAAATTACAGAATTTGATGCGGAGGATCCGAATATGTAAGCTTTGTTTAGTTCACCATCTACTAAGAGCTGCTCAAGAATTGAATCCTTTGCTGAAAGTAGACATGTATAATTTCCTAGGCTAAAAATTTGAGAGTAGCTTCGTAAATACATTACTTCCAATTAAGTCTTAGGTACAATAGAAAGATGCATTAATGCATTCATATTGAGATCTAAACTCTAAGATGCATTAATGCATTCATATTGAGATCTAAACTCTAGTTAAATTACTTGCAACCAACTTCAAATACTTGTGTGATTTCTAGAAGTAGATATGACCTACTTCTTCAAATGATTTAGGATGTCCAACTAAGAGAATGAAAAAATAGTGTGTTTCATTAAAGTAATATGCTTTAGCACTATCCTTAGCCTTCACTTTTTTGTTCCCTAATTCTGACTAAGAGACAACATCAGCAAATAACCAAAAAGCATCATGCTTTATATGTTAATTGATTCCTCATTCTAAGGCAATTTCCAAACACCACTTTAGAACATTATAATTACAGAAAGTAATGTAAAACACCTTCACTCACTAGGGAATGATAACTGTAACTCCTTGTTAAATGGGAAACTTATCCATTTTGGGCCAATGGAATAGAAAATTGTCCCTTCACAATCAAGCTGAAGTACCCACCTGAAAAAGAAACCGAGATATTGGAATAACCATCCCTAGAAAATTTTGTGACAAAAAATAGTAATTACGGTACCAACATATATACCACGAAACAACAGTATGAACTATTAGTTGCCTTTATGTGCAGCTTGGCTTTGCCTTGGCTTTCTGGCCTTTTCCAAAAGTCAAATTCAAAAATTTGAAAGGTTCTGACAGCTGGATGAATACTAAACTGAGTACGAATAGAAAATAAACCTCGATTTTCTTAGTAAGTTTTTCAATAGATGAATTTCATCCGACGCTTTTGTTTCATTATTGTGTAAATCATGCAGCTTCCACAAATATTTGCTTTCAACCAACTATAATGAAAAATTGAGAGGGAGACAAATTATTTTAATGTCAGCACTATGAGCACTAAGTGATTACAGAAATCCTTTGTCAACCTTATGATGATAATGAAGTTTAAATGCTTGAAGGATTGATTCTGACTAGTTATAGTTTGAGCTGCCTGGAAACCTGCTTGGATTAAAAAACTTACAAGCTACCTGATGATTCAAGAGTCCAACATGGCCAAGCTATACATGGCCTTCAAGATAAAAGTTAATTCAACTTAACTTCTATGACATTTGCTTCGAGTTACAACACAAACTCTACACTAGTATTACGGTGACTCACAAGATCCACCCTGAATGCAACCATGATTCGACTAACACAATCCATGGGATACTTAAAACCACAGTGCCATTTCGTTGGCCAACCAACAAGAGATCCTACTTTTTTTCTAGGACTTACCACACATTAAGCACAAGGAAACACCCTCCAAGGTTTAACAAACAAACTCATAATTCATTCCAACTCACCCAATTGCAAGGAAAAGAGAGCCTAGTTCTCAAAGCTACCCAAGTTACACATGACCAAAACAATTTAAAATCTGAATTACACCGCCAAACTATCACATACGTAGAGTCATTCCAAGACTCCATTTGGAAACCACTAGACTAACCAACCAGACACAAGATGTCCTCAAAGGAAAATACAACCATGGCTCAAAACACAACTCATTCCCTTTAGGATAATTCTATTACCAACAAGTGTTGGACACTCCCTCCCTTGACACTTAGGGACAAAACAATTAAATAAATAAAGGCAACAACAATTATGAATATTGTCCGTTCCAAATCTCATCTTTAAACCTTACATAGTTTGCACTTTATAGATTTTACAACCAAATCTCAAAACAATCAATCTCTCTTGGGAAGTACACCCCTACCACCATTCACAATCTTTACCATGTCGAGGCCACGTCTCTTCCCAAATACACACAAGGGTATACAACCCAAGCTTTAGGAACAACTCCACACATACCCAAGTAAATAGAACAATTTCACAATCATGCAAGGCCATACATATACCATTCATAACATTTAGCATCGATACCTCCCATTAAGGTACATTCTCATGTTCCAACATGAAACTCAACATATGCACATCAAGTAGCATAAAATCACATAACCACATAACAAATAACGAGTTGTTCCTACGAAGATGGTTAGTCATCCTAGAAATCCTTTTAGACCTTTAATTAGAAATCACGTTGATCAGGTGCATTTCCAATGAGATTTCTAAGAAAATTTCTGGAACTGACACAACATCCTCGAGACTCAACCCCATGCCCACATAAACATATAACATCTTGGCACATAAGTATGTTATCAAATAGAATGCAAACGCCGCTCACAATCCCGAGGTAAACCCAACTATGGTCAAAACCACTTCCAACGAGCCAAGGTTTTCAAACCCAGTTCCCTCTGATACCAAGTTGTCACGCCCCGTATTTCATTACTCGGATAATCTTACCAATATTCATTAATTAAGTCCATTTACAAATAACATTTCATCATTGGATGAAATGATGAATAATTAAATATACATATTCCCTCTCGTTATACAACAATGACATTTACATACAAATAAAAGAAATGCCCTGAGGCTTACAATAAAAGAGAGGACACTACTTTTTACAAAAAAATAGCACTCAACCAAACAACAAATGAAGTAGTACAATCCATTACTACATTACACTTATGAAATGGTAAAAACCATTGTTTGATCTTCAAATCCGAAAAGCATTTCCTATACACATGTACAGGTAGGGGGTGAGCAACCACTAGCCCACCAAGCAATCTCATATTAAAACATTAGAAGATATGCGGGTACAAAGATACTCATACATATATGTGAAATCATATCATGTCAAAAATCATATGGTTTTATCACATAATCTCTTAAATCCAATTTATTTAATTAACCACAACCAGTTAACTTAAATAAATAAACATGCTTCAATAGCAACATGACATCCTTTTCAATCTATTCAATTATCCCATTATCAATTGAATCAAATAATTAAACAATTCATAATGACATCTAACAAAGCATCAAATACATTTTATACAGTCTTATGAGATGAATGCAAATGCCATGTCATGCTCAAAATATTTTTCTCATCTTTTGAAAATCTTATGCACAATGCCAATTTGAAAACACATTAATCCATCAATTTCAATAAAATTCCAAGGTGATAAATACGACTCAGGTAATCCGTAGGCTGGTGTCTGCAAGTAGACTATACAAGTACTACCAATTTGTCATTTTTACCAGTATTAACTAGAAGGCTCAACACCTATCATCTACACCACCTTTCAATCCCTAGGCTGGTATCTGCAAGTAGACTATACAAGTACTACCAATTTGTCATTTTTACCAGTATTAACTAGAAGGCTTGACACCTATCATCTACACGACCTTTCAAGACTTACCACCGTATTTACCCCAAAATCATTTCATGAAAACTTGGTTCTCTACATTCCTTTCTCAATGCAAAGTTTTCGAATCAAATTTCAAAGCTCATCATTATCAAATGAATTGATATGCCAATGCAATGATTAATAATGCAATGCAATATTTCTTCCATTTTCAATACTTCTACACAATATTCCCATTGTGATCAAAATTATCATTTCTCATTTCAATATAATTTCTAATACAATTCCAAGAGATAATACAATCATATCCATATTCATATAGTCTCCAAATGTTAATCAACATTCCCAATTTAGTCATTTCAAGAAAAATTTAGAACATATTATATATCAAACTTCCAAAGTTCCATCATTTCTCACCCTTCCAAGAAATCCCTCATTTAAATGCAACATGGTAAATTTTCACCGATAGCCAAAATAATTATCTCTAATATATTAATTAAAAGATAATAACATGGACATAAAATCCAACATATAACCATAACCTGGAATCTCCCATGATTCCCAACATTTAGAAACAAATCATATTCCACATTTTATCAAATATGAACAACTACACTAGTTTTCATATCACAATCACGTCTGGTAACCTCTCAAGGTCCATTTCTAACCATGTCGGTTTTATTCCAAGAAATACATTAAGCAAAATAACACTGTTAATGCCCACAAAAAAAACATCATTTTCTTTCCAAACTCATTCTCCAAGCATTATTCAACTATGACATCCTATTTTGATCAAAAATCCCAAAAGTTAAACGTAATTCCTTTGTTTTCTTTAAAAATGCTGTTTTGGTCGCAAAATGGTAAAAATTTCAAAACCGATTGAATCCAAGTCCGTTTTTGTTTAAATTTAAAACATAGCTCTTTCATAACCTTACAAACATATTCCACGTTTACACTTTCGCATTTTGGACATCAATCTTTATTTTTCTCAAAATTTCTCTTTTAAGCAAATAAATCACAAATTTTCTAAAAATTCTAATTAAATTATATACAACTCTAAGCTCCATATAATCAAGTAAAAGTACATAAAGAAATGTAAGAAAAATCTCTACTTAACAATTTACACAATATTCCTCAATATCAATTTATTTTTCTCAAAAATAAATTCCAAAACTCAAGGATGAGATAAATATTTCAATATTAATTTCTCAAAATAAATTATCTAACCATAATATGATGTAGATACAATACATACAACTATTAAATTTTATTTTCGGATTTCTTTGCAAAATTATCAACACAAAATGATTTTCTCAAATCAATTTCAAAATGCCACATTCTTAACATTTCAACATAATTTTTTCTTCCAAAATTACCAAACAAAAATCTAAAAAATTATATATATATATATATATATATGCAATACCTCTTATAATGATATATTTTCTCAAAATAACCCTAACATAGCTTTAATGTAAAAATATGAAGAAAGTCCCTATCTCAAATAATGAAGAAGAGCAGATCTGGAAGGCACATCTTGCCCGATCATGAATCCGAGATTACCATTGCGAAGATTACGACGAGCTCTCCGACTTTCATTTACAAAGTTTTTGCAAAATCTCACTTTAAGGACTCCCATTTGAAGCTCAAAGCTTGAGCAAATATGGAGGAAAGTGAAATGGAGAGAGAGACGTACAAAGAGTGAGAGAGAGGCAGAGGGCTCTGCCATGCCAACCCAAACAATTGAAATGAAATGGAAAGGAAGAAAAAATGATGGCAATGAGACAAAAGGGGGGGCCACCCACATGGGTTTGTTTTCCAAAAATTTGGTTTCCCCAAAAATATAATTTTTGTAATAATACCTTAAAATTTTATAATATAAATTATAAAATGATATGATTTTTTTCACCACAAAATATAACATTTTTGTACACTACAAAATATACACATTTTCATTCTTTATAAAAATATATAATTTTTCACCATGTGGTACACATCATAAAATCAACTATCAAATATTTATTATAACTCCTATATAATAAATAATAACAACTCCCAAGGTGGTTACTATCAATCATATAATTAAAAAGGACCAAACAGTTAAACATGAGTTACTAAACAAACTCTGTTAGGTTTTATTTCTTGGCAAACCCGTTTGACAAAACTCCTTTGAGTTGTAATTTTTTTCGCATTTTTATTTCAGTGAGGCTATGAGTTGTTAGATGCGAATCCACCCCGAATCAAGCATTTCAGAGAAGTTTGTGATGATAAAGCTTTCAAGATTGCCACTTCGCTGATTATGACGGGGATCGAGCTGCCCGGTCAGCTCGCGGGGGTCGAGGGGGCAGCGCCCCTTGGCTGGTCCGGGGCAGCGCCACGGCGGGGTCGAGGGGCAGCGCCCCCGAAGCAAAATGCAAAAATGCATTCAAAGTAGCCTGTCCGATCATGTTATATTTTTCCAGTTTTTCCATTTTTGGCCTTCCCGCTCGAGCGGGGAAAGTGACGCTCGAGCGGAGATTGGAAGCTCTCAGCATCTCTGCAGTCGCCTATAAAAATACTGGAATGTGTGATTTTACGCTCGAGCGGATGCTCCTACGCTCGAGCGCAACTCAGTTTGTTCACACGCAGTTTTTGGTCAGTCCGCTCGAGCGGGCTGTGTTGAGCTCGAGCGGAGATCGCGGGACAGATTCTATAAATTCGCGTGTTGGGTCAGATTTTAGGATAACTGCTCCAGATCTTCTTTTGGGTTTCTAGGGTTTATATCTGGGGATACTTTGGGAGTTTTCTTTGATGTTTTATTGAGTATTCAACTCATGTTCTAAAGAGTAGTACATCAAAGGTTGTGTTTTGTTCTACAAAAGAGAGTGTTATTCTTCAGTTGTGGATTCTGAAGAATTCGAGCCTGAAGCTTTGGTGGAATCCGGAGTGGCTCATCAGGAAGACAATTCCGTGGTGAAGATGGGGTTGGAAGAGGCACATAAAGGTTGGTTCAATTAGGCGTTGTGGATTCGCTAGGTAATTGAGAGTATACCTGTGTAATTCCTTTAATTCTTCTTAGTGGATTGTCTTGTGGCTGTTGCCCGTGGTTTTTTGATCACAGTTGGAGGTGTCCAATTGTGGTTTTTTCCACGTTAAATCGTTGTGTCTCTTTGTCTTGATTGTTTGATTGTTTGATTGGGATTGTTATATTCTGCTTAAAATTGATACATAATCACAAATCAACATCTAGGGGATTTCTAGATTTTTCAATTGGTATCAGAGCAGGTCGTTCTATTTTTTTTTAAAAAAAATTATTTTCTTTTAGAACGAGATCTTGTTTGATTTGTGATAATGGATACAATTCGTGAAGGAAATTCTATGGTTCGACCACCCCTACTTGACGGATCCAATTATCCTTTTTGGAAAGATCGGATGAGATCTTTTTTAAAATCTATTGATGAAAAAGTTTGGCAATCCGTCATGAATGGGTGGACTGAACCAACAATTACTGTTGATGGAGTTACAATCCCCAAACCAATTGATCAGTGGGACACAACTGATTACCAAAATAGTAGCTGGAATAGTAAAGCTATCAATTCTCTCTTTTGCGCTGTCACACCTGAAGAATTTAGTCGTATTTGTAATTGTGAAGTCGCAAAAGAGGCTTGGGATATCTTACAAACTATTCATGAGGGCACTCCTTCTGTGAAACGTTCAAAACTTCAAAGGCTCACATCTAGTTTCGAAAACCTTTCAATGAAAGATAGTGAGACCTTTGATGAATTTTATGCGAAGTTGAGTGACATTGTAAATTCCAGCTTCAATTTAGGTGAAAAAATTCCAGAATCCAAAATTGTAGGAAAAATTTTGAGATCCTTGCCCGATCGGTTCCAACCAAAAGTTACGGCTATTGAGGAGGCTCAAGATGTTGACAACCTCAAGCTGGATCAGTTGGTTGGAAATCTCCAAACTTATGAGGCACACAGGAATTTCAAACAGAAACAAAACGATATTGCTTTTAGTAGTGCTCATAAAGTTAGAGAGGATTCTGATGAGGATTGTGATATAGATTCCAAGATTATGGCTGCTTTTATTAAACAATTTAAAAAATCTTTTTTGAAAAAGAATCCTAATCTTTTGGAATCTACTCATTCTCATAAATCTAAAGGCAAAGATAAACTCAAAATTAATTCTATAGCCAAGAAGGAGAAAGGAATGATACAAGGAAACTCTGAAAGACTCCAATGCTATGAATGCCAAGGATTTGGCCATTTTGCTCAAGAATGCCCCACTCGTTTGAAGAAGAAGAAAGCCCTTGCCATCACTTGGGATGATGAATCTGAATCTGATGAAGATGAAAGTGACAATGAAGGTCAAGGCGAAGAGGGTCATAAACAATTTCTTGCTTTCATGGCGGCTTCTGAAGCTGAAGGACAAACAGATTCTCCAAAGAGGTCAGTTGAGAATATCACTGATGATGAATCCTCGGAGAGCGATCATGAAGAGCTTGAGCAAGCTTATGAAAAGTTGTATAAGGAGTCTCTTAAGTTATTCAAATTGAATGACAAACTCACAAAGAAACTCAAAGCATGTGAATGTGAGAATGTCAAACTTAAGGAGGAGATTTCCGAGGCCAGGATTAATGCCATCAAGGTAGCTGATGATCGACAAGTTCTTTGTGCAAAATTGTTGACTTGTGAGACGGAAAGGAATGAGCTACTGCAAACCCATGTCATGTATGAAGAAAAGATTGAATCTCTCGAGATGTCACAAGTTGCTTTGGAAGAACTAATGGTCAAGAAAGAGGAAGAGCTCAAGTGTGCTATGGCTACCATTGGTCTTTGGAACAAAGGATCAAAGACTTTGGAGGATATCATTGGGTCTCAACAAATGAGTTGTGACAAGAGTGGCATTGGCTTTGGTGGTAAGAAAGAGCAAAAACAGATTGTTTCCTCATCTTATGATACAAGAACTCAAGGAAAGGGAGGACAAAAGATTCAACAAGATGAAAGACTTCTCAAACTCCCTAGAGTTGGTAAGGTAAAAGAAAAGAAGGTACACCCTGTTTTTATTTGTCATCATTGTGGTATGCATGGTCATATTCGCCCTTTTTGTTATAAGTTGCATGGGAGAGTGCCTCAAAAGGGTAGAAATTCGATTTACATGTCTAGGCGGAATACCAAGATTCATGCGGGTGTTCACTACACCACGACACTTACCAAGACCGCTAGACCTGATTTTGTTAAGACCAAAAAGATTTGGGTAAGAAAAGTTGACTTGTGTTAATTTGTTTGGTCATTTTAGTTTATAGGTTTTTGTGTGTTTTTTTTTTCGGGTCTTTTAATGTGTGCTTGTTTGTTTTTTGTCTTGCTTTAGTTAAGAAAATAATTGAAAAAAAAAAAAAAAATCCCAAAAAGATTTTCTTAGTATGGTTTTGCAAGCTTGAAATTTTTGAGTGGTCCTTGGTACATATTGGAATTGATGAGAATATCCATTACATGTTAATATGTGTGTGTTTTCTGTGGTCATTACTCATTTTGGAGTGTGTGATTTTTGATTAGTATGTCTCATTCTGTACACACTCTTGGATTAGCAAATTTTGGAGTCTTCCGCCATAGTGATTATTTTTTTATGGACTTCTGGCATTGTATCTTTTGCTTTTCTAGAGGAATTGACCTATACTAGCATATCATGGGTGATGTTGAGTCTCTTAACCACCTACCATTTTTTTGCACCTCCACGGCTTTCCCCTTAATTCTTTGCAGTCTAGCCATGAGGAAAAGGCTACCTCAGAGTCACCAACCAGGCCATCATTATTATATCCATGCTTCTCTGGTTCGGTTTCCATACTCTTGAGCGTGTCAGCCACCAATGATTGTGCAAAAGGAAAAGAAAAAGAAAAAGAAAAAGAAAAAAAAACATGTAAAAGAAAGAAAAAAAATGTGCAAAAGAAAGAAAGAAAAAAACAAAACAAAAAAAAAATTCATTGATTGAGGGGGAGCCTCCGCCTTTACTCACCAAATACCCCTTGATTCCTAGTGGTTTGACTTTCCTTTGTCGTACTTAAGATTCTCTTGTCAGAGGTCCGGCTTTCATATCACTACTAAGATTGAATCTAGTATTTGTCGAACTCCAAGTGTCACACACACACCTTTTATCATGGGATCTATGCTTTTCACATAATGCATCACTTTCTTGCATGAGGAATCTTCTACAGACTGTGCACATTGTGTTTTCTTGTAATGGTGCTTCTTGGATAATCTTATGTGTTTTAAGGTACTAATCGAAAATTCCTTACCTGCTCCACCATATTATTTTTATCATTTTCTTCTTGTTCACTGTTTTCAGTGTTTGTGGTTGCTTTTAGTGAGGGGGAGTTTGGTTCATCTTGATTTGGGTGTGTAAGTGAGTTTGGTTTTTCATTGCAAGAGTTGTTTAGCATGAACACTTTGTTATGTTTGATAAGGGAGATTGGCAATATGTTTTGCATGTTGCTATACACTATTTGCCCTTCTTGTATGTTCATGGTATTTACATCGTCATATCATTGCTTGTGTGGTTTATGATCTTGCTTTTGTTGTTTGAGAATTGTTTTTCATGAGTCTTAGTTTTCATCTATTCATGTTTTCCATCTCATGTTACAAGTTAATCGTGTCAAATGTCTCTTGCTTTTTCATATACTCTTGTGGGACTAATAGTTGTTTTGGAGATTGTGGCACTAATAACTGTTTTGCAGATCATGACCTTGAAAAAGAAGTTGGCTTTTGTTGGCTGTAATGGGTTGGGGTGTTTAGGATTTTCTTTGTTAGGTGTGTTTTTTCACGGCATTGCCAAAGGGGGAGATTGTTAGGTTTTATTTCTTGGCAAACCCGTTTGACAAAACTCCTTTGAGTTGTAATTTTTTTCGCATTTTTATTTCAGTGAGGCTATGAGTTGTTAGATGCGAATCCACCCCGAATCAAGCATTTCAGAGAAGTTTGTGATGATAAAGCTTTCAAGATTGCCACTTCGCTGATTATGACGGGGATCGAGCTGCCCGGTCAGCTCGCGGGGGTCGAGGGGGCAGCGCCCCTTGGCTGGTCCGGGGCAGCGCCACGGCGGGGTCGAGGGGCAGCGCCCCCGAAGCAAAATGCAAAAATGCATTCAAAGTAGCCTGTCCGATCATGTTATATTTTTCCAGTTTTTCCATTTTTGGCCTTCCCGCTCGAGCGGGGAAAGTGACGCTCGAGCGGAGATTGGAAGCTCTCAGCATCTCTGCAGTCGCCTATAAAAATACTGGAATGTGTGATTTTACGCTCGAGCGGATGCTCCTACGCTCGAGCGCAACTCAGTTTGTTCACACGCAGTTTTTGGTCAGTCCGCTCGAGCGGGCTGTGTTGAGCTCGAGCGGAGATCGCGGGACAGATTCTATAAATTCGCGTGTTGGGTCAGATTTTAGGATAACTGCTCCAGATCTTCTTTTGGGTTTCTAGGGTTTATATCTGGGGATACTTTGGGAGTTTTCTTTGATGTTTTATTGAGTATTCAACTCATGTTCTAAAGAGTAGTACATCAAAGGTTGTGTTTTGTTCTACAAAAGAGAGTGTTATTCTTCAGTTGTGGATTCTGAAGAATTCGAGCCTGAAGCTTTGGTGGAATCCGGAGTGGCTCATCAGGAAGACAATTCCGTGGTGAAGATGGGGTTGGAAGAGGCACATAAAGGTTGGTTCAATTAGGCGTTGTGGATTCGCTAGGTAATTGAGAGTATACCTGTGTAATTCCTTTAATTCTTCTTAGTGGATTGTCTTGTGGCTGTTGCCCGTGGTTTTTTGATCACAGTTGGAGGTGTCCAATTGTGGTTTTTTCCACGTTAAATCGTTGTGTCTCTTTGTCTTGATTGTTTGATTGTTTGATTGGGATTGTTATATTCTGCTTAAAATTGATACATAATCACAAATCAACATCTAGGGGATTTCTAGATTTTTCAAACTCAAATTAAATTAAATCTAAATCATAGGTCTCAGCCATAAGTCAAATATGGTCCAATTATATACCAAAATAGACTCAACAAATTTATCTCAAATCCTGATCCGAACACCCAAAACTCAATTTCAAATTCTGCTATAAATTAAACTGACACCAATCAGTCCGTGAATTTTCATAAAATAAATAATCATTATTTAATTATAAAATTTTTATCCAATGCGCTAGACTTATATGGGAACAACATATAAAACTTTCATAATTTTTTGAGATCGGGAACTATTTTTAAAAAATACAAAACTGAACTGTTTTCAGACAGAATTTACACAGCAATCAAATTCGAAAATTTGCTCAATTAAATTATGCGCTGGCTATTTTTTAAAAAAAAATTTGGGTCATTATGTAACGCCCTCAAAATAATAACATTAAACCCATCAATTAAGAGATTCATTGACATATGAAATAACCACATTCTTCCATTTATTAGAGTTTCATTACAAAAGTATTACATGTTAACAACAAAAGAAAATGCCCTATGGGCTTACAGCTTTCCAAGTTAACCCTTGGTTACAACAAAAGAGTATTAACTCATTTACACATTAAGCCCTTGGCTTGAATTTACATGTAATACATCAAAAAGTAAAACGACAAAAGTATGTCCGCCTCTAGCCTCCCAAGCTATGTCCTTGGAGGTGGCATGCTACCTGTACCTGAAAATGATATTCCCATATAGGGTGAGCCACAGCCCAGTAGAAATACACTAAACCAAATATGAACAATGACTAAAAGATTAGCAGTTGATAGATGGTCAACACTGGTACCTTCCCTTATCACATATTACATTTTCATGATATACAAGTTCATATTACAACTCATTTTCCAATTTCTTTTCAATTCTCAAATTACATCCATGGCTCAGAACCTGGCCAAACAACTCATATGAGACAATAACTCATATCAAACACTTCCCATTTCATATTAGATAAGCATACTAGCTATATCACACAACAACAGATAAGTATACAAGCTATATCATCACTTCCACAGATATGCATATGAGCACTATCACACTTCCAATGACAAGCATATGAGCTCTGTCAACACATTAATAGATAAGCATATGAGCTCTATCTATGGAGTCCATCCCCTATCTCCTCCCAACACATCCAGTTTAGAGGTCCATCCCCTATCTTCCCCTAAACCGTGGAGTACATCCCCTATCTCCTCCAACACAACACAATGCATATAAACAACAATTATACACATCATCACACAATACATAAATTGAATGCATTCTTTCAATCGTCAATCTCGATGACACATTCCAGTGATTAGTTACAGTTTTCCTAATCATCATGCATTGTCTACAACAATCACGACTATCCTCCACCGATAGCCCAAAGCAGTTATTTCTATACAGGAAATAAATGCAACAATGGATATATAATCGACATTCCAACTAGGTGAGTGATAAATAAACCAACTACACCCCTTTTATCCCATGACTTCCCAAATCAATTCTTCATATCTCATAATTAATTATGCAAATTAATTAACCAATGTAATTAGGGCATTTTCCATAATTCACATTACAACCCTTAGGTTCCATTTTCATTAATGTCTCAACATTAATTCCACTTTCTCATGCCAAACATGCATCTAGGTTTTATATAAATAAAAACCCCAACATTTTATAAAATTACATAAGTGCCCCAAACTTTTACCAAACTACCAAACCAACCCCAACATCTCAAAATACCAAAATTTAAAGACAAGGTTCATAGAAAGGAGTAGGTTATCCCTACCTCAAAGTTTGAGCTCCAATGGAGATGAAGACTAAAACCAAAATGCTCCAAATTCCGAAATTTTCAGATTAAAAAGACGCCCTCGACGATCAACACAACTTTTACAAAGGCCGAAGAGAAGGAAGACACTCTAACTAGATCAAACCCTAGAGAGAAGGGAGTATCTAGAGAGAGAGAGGTTCTCAAAAATGGTTTTTTGAAAAAGTAGGAGAGAGAAAGAAAAGCAAAAAGTGATTTGAAATCACCCAGCGGATAACTCATATACGTATGGTCCGCTCAAGCGGAGAACACGACGCTCGAGCGCCAAGAACAAAACTCTGGACACGCTCGAGCGCAATAAGGCCCGCTCGAGCGCCAAGACACAAGAATAAAGCACTTCCGCTCGAGCGCCAAAACCAGCCCGCTCGAGCGCAGATTTCCACCTCCCAGAACTTATACTCTGGAAGTACTACCCGCTCGAGCGCCCAACGACCCGCTCGAGCGCCACCGCTCGAGCGTAAACAAATCCGCTCGAGCGTAAAAATCAAGTCTGCAGAAGTTTTGCAGACACCTGAAAATACTGGAGGCATGCAAAACCCGCTCGAGCGCCAGAACACCTGCTCGAGCGCTAGACTAGAGACCAAACTCCGCTCGAGCGCAAAATTACCCGCTCGAGCGTAACACCAAAAACCTGGGCAACAAGGATAAAGACCAAGGCTTAACCCACCTGTAACAACTCTCCCCAGAACATCCCAAAACTCAATCAAGTGGAATTTAAGGACGACAACAAGACAGATACCATTACCAACTTCACGGAACCGAGTCCGGACTACAACAGAGCAGTAAGAGGGAAAACCGGGATCGCTATACATTACAATTACAGAAAATGTCAAAGCATTTGAATTTCCAAAGCTATATTATACCATGACTTTTAGTGTTCAAAACCTATTTTGGATTTGTAGGCTACATCAAAATTTAATTTTGATGAAATGACTAATAAAACAATCATTTTTAAGCATTGTTCCTTTAAAGCCTTTAAAATATGCCATGAGCACCTTCGTAGCAAGGTTTTGGTTTTGGTTTTGGTTTTGGTTTTTTTTTTATTTTTTTTTATTTTTATTTTTTTATAACAAAAATGAATCATGTTAAAAGAACCTTCGAATGCGTGTCTCCCTTCGAATACATTAATTATTTGCCAAATATGGTCTAAATTGGTGTATAACTTTTCATGAATTCAAGGTTCCTCATTGTGAAAGAGTTGCAGGAAGTAATGTTGGCACCATAAATAAATAATTTTATTATTAGTTATTATCTATATAATTGCAGGATATGTGGCACTCTCCTACTCATTTGGAGGTTATGAGAAATTGTGAATCATTAAACACATGTGAAAGGATGATAGAGGACAAAGTGGAGAACATGGAGCATGAATTGGAGGTTAAAGGAAATTATGGAGACATAGAGATGAAGTGAAAGATCATGGAATGTGAAGTGTGGAAGCTGAAAGGATATGGTAGTTATTAGATAATTTTGTCCTACAAATGTTTGTTTATAAATAGCCATTCATGGCTATATTGTAAAGGACATCTAACTCAAATCAAAGACAATTGATTTCTATATTTCCTTGTCATTTATATTTCCTGCATTTTATTTTCAACACTTTCTTTTCAAAGCATAGGAGTAGAGGTAATTTTATGCACATCCTTTTCAAAGCATAGGAGTATAGGTAATTAATTGTTACTTTGATTGTTCACTCAATCACCCCAATTGTTCACTCAATCATCTTTCTCCCTCTCCCTCATTCTTTTAATTTTTCTTTTCTCTACACTTGGCAATTTTGAAGTCTTCTTCATTGAGGCAAAAGCACCGTCAACACAATCACTTGATAATTGGCTTGAATTTAATCTGTAAGGATTTTTCAATCCTTACTGGCACGCTCCCATGTATGGTATTTTCCTTCGTAGGAAAAAATAAGCCAACAGTATTACTATGAATTCAGAAATTTTACCTTGAATTTATTAAGAAGCATCAATTTAAGGTTTACATTCATTTATATTTGGACCCTACACTATATCAATTCAATTGTCACCCTCACAAACATACTACCCAGAAAAATTTGGATAAATTGATTTTGGGTAGTAGACTTTCTCAATAAAAAAACAAACAAGCAAAACTTAAGTGAAATTGTGATGATAAACATCTCCAAGGGAATTAGTTAAAGGCAAAACTTCATATGTCTATTTCTTATGTAAAAATAAATAAAAAAAATTAAAAGAGAGATTTTATTTTATCCTGTATAATTTACTTCATGTGTAACATGCTTCTCTATATTTTAAAAATAAAGGTAGCGTTTGGTTGGGTTTTAGAATTGTGATTTCAATTAAAACTTTTCAAAATTCATAACCAAACAAATTTTCTGAAAGCTTAAAACTCAATTCAAAAACTATTTTCAAAACTCATAACCAAATACATAACCCAAAATTCAATTCAAAACTCTTTTTAAAACTCTATTTTCAAACTCTAACTTCATGTGTAATATTCTTCTTTGTATTTTAAAAATAAAGATGTAAAGCCAAATAGTCTTTAGATTAAAATGTAACATCTAACATTATGTCTAAGTTAACAAGTAGTGTAAAACATGTGTCTTGACATTAGAGGTTATGTGTTCATATCAAATGTCAAAGGAAAATCACGTGGAATAAAATATAAGAAGGTAAAAAGAATTTTGAGTCTCGAATATATGGCAAAAATACCAGTGATTTATTTATATGCAAAGATATTTCAATTTTTTCACTTAAACAATTCACAATACAGATGGTGTATTTTAGTCTATAAAACACTGTGAGTTATGTGTTTATTTTTAAATGTCAAGGAAACAAATCTACAACTCATCTGAGTTGCTTATAGCTTTTTACTTATTTATTTTGAGAGTCAGTTTTAAATTGTTTGGTGCAATTTCTGCTTATTGTTTATTATGCAGAAATAATTTAAATAAACTAAAAAAATAATTATTTGAAAGTTAGAGGATGAGTGCTTTTGAATTCTACTTTATATGTAACGCCCTCAAAATAAACCCAAAAACATACATTCATGATACAAGAAAGATATATCATTTTTCATAAATCAGAGTATTCTTACAGAATGTATTACATGTTGACAACAAAAGTAAATGCCCTATGGGCTTACAACTTTCCAAGCCAACACTTGGTTACAAAAAAAGAGAGTACTAACTCTACACAAAATAAGCCCTAGGCTTGATGTACATGTAATACACAAAAATAAATAAAAGAGTCTTCAACTCCCACAACCATCCAAGCTATGACCTCGGAGGCGGCATGCTACCTGAACTTGAAAATGATGTCCCATATAGGGTGAGCCAACGCCCAGTAGAGATATGCTAAACATGATATGAGCAATAACTAAAACATTAGCATTTGATAAATATTTAACTCACATCAATCGATTCATAACCTATTTCAGTTACATGACAACTATGTCCATGTTTCATTTCATTTTCCATTTCATAACCCCGGCTCAGAACCAGGCCATATACTTTAAATGAGATTATATCCCATATCAATAACACTTCCAACTCAATTGAGATAACAACTCAAATTAACATTTCATACTTCATATTAGATACACATAATTGTTGTATCAGTCTCAACAAAACACTTTCGTACTTCGTATATGATACACAGATTTGCTGTATCAATACTACAATAGATACACTTATTTGCTGTATCGATGGAGTCCATCCCCTATCTCCTCCCACATAGCATCCGTTTTAGGAGTTCATCCCCTATCTTCCCCTAAACCGTGGAGTACATCCCCTATCTTCTCACACACAACACAACGTATATAAACACATATCATATACGTAATCAATCAATACATAAATTTGATGTATTATTATAACCGTCATATTCGATGACATATTCAATTGATTAGTTTTTGTTTGCCTAATCATCATGCATTGTCTACAACAATCAAGACTATCCTCCACCGATAGCCCAAAGCAGTTATTTCTAAACAGATAATAAATGCATCAACTGATAAATTTATCAATATATTCGAGGGTGAGTGATTAATAAATCTAACTCCACCATTCCATCTCATATTATGCCAATTCCATTTATTCCAACTCAATTTCATGTTTCCATAATTCCCAAATTAATTTCATGAATTAACTTGCCATAACAATTTAGGGCTTTTTCCCCCATTACTCAATATTGACCCAAAGGCCCAAAATAGCTTCAATAACTTCAATACTACCATTTTAAGACCCAAATTACACATTTAAGAGTCAAGACCACAAAATCCGTCTTTTGAAAATAACACATTTCAAAGCCTAACCTTCCAAATCAACCCATCTATAAAAATAACTCAATATCTATGTTAAAGCACATAAGAATGAGTAGGAATCCCTACCTCAAATTCGGAGCCCAAAGGTAGGAGATGACGAAATCTGAAGTGCTCCAAATCAAGAAATTCTCGGATCAAAAGATACCCCTCGACAAACTCAACACTTTTTACAAAGGCCCAAGGTGAGGAAACCACTCCTACTAGATCAATCCCTAGAGAGACGGTGAGGTTTTAGAGTGAGGTGCTCTCAAATGGTGATTTTCGAAAAGTAAGAGAGAGAAAGGAAATCAAAAAGTGATCCAAAAAGGTGAAATCCCATAGTGCTATACCAGTCGCCCCGCTTGAGCGTGGAAACCCCTGCTCGAGCGTCAGACACAGACTTACGCTCGAGCGTCAAAAGCGCCGAGCGTCGATTGCACACCTGCAGAAGTTTTGCAGACATGGTCCCCGCTCGAGCGTCAAACTCCCCGCTCGAGCGGAAGAACAAAATCAAAGGGTCACGCTCGAGCGTCAAAACTCCCGCTCGAGCGTACGAAGACCTGTAGACAAAAGTACTGGGAGATGGAAATTTATGCTCGAGCGTCAAAATGCCCGTTTGAGCGGAGAAGCAACAACAAAGGGCACCTCAAGCGTCGAAAGCCCCGCTCGAGCGTGTAGGCCAGATTTTGGGCATCAACTTTTGGTTTCAAAACACAACCAACATGTTTCAAACCTGCCCAACACAACCCAAGACTCAAATATAAGGAGTAAAGGATGGAAATGAGAATGAGACAACAACACAACCACGGAACCAAGTCCGGAATACAATAAACAAAGGAAAGGAAAGCCGGGATCGCTATATTATATATGACCATCAATTTTTAATGGGCAAATTATACTTTGCACTCTTGTACTTTATCCAAATTTCACTTTAACTCTTCACTTTTTAATTGTCTCATTTAACCTTTTACATTTCAAGTTACAATTAGATTTAATAAAAAATAATCGTTTCAAAAGTTAGCGGATAAACTAAAGTGTAGAGGTTCAAGTCAAATATTAGTGAAATTAAAAGGGTGTTGAAGACTAAAGTAAAAGGATTAAAGTAAGATTTTGATAAAAATATATGAATGCCAAGTGTAATTAATATTACTATGTGACTATTCTCCTGGCATTATACAAATAGACTAAAGTGTTACTTTAGTTAAAATTTAAAAAATTATTTGAGACAATTAAAATATCAAGAAATAAAATAACTTATACGTGAAGTATAATTTTTTTTTTTTAATTTTTAACAAATTGTACCAAATAAGTGAATTTTTTGGGGTCTGAGTAATGGTGGGTGGCTTGCACTCCATACGTACCGTGGTATGAAGAATTGAAGACTTTGGCTGTGAAAGCGATTTTGAAAAAATTATATATCAGTGAATTTTTTTATAAAATAAAAGTTTATAAATTTAATTATTAATATTTATAATTTTATTATTGATTCAAAAAAATTTGTAAAAAATACATTGATTTTTAATTCTTCCTAGTTGTTGTTGTTGTTGTTGTTGTTGTTGTTGTTGTTTTTTATTTTTTTATTTTTTTTTATTTTTTTACGGTGTAATGGTCCCACAAAGCAAGAGGGCGCTACAAGCATCTCTATCAAACTATTATTTTTAATTTTTAATTAAAAAAATAAGAATGTTTGATAACTTGATTCAATACTTAAAATTGAATATATTAAGTGATAATTTATTTAACCCATTTGATAATCATAATTAATATCTCTTAAAAATTTAAGTGCCTCTTAAAATGTATGCTAAAACATAAGAAAATATTAACTCATATAAAACTTACTTAATTTTGACTGAATTTATAAATATTAAATATAAGTGTTGATATACACTATTATAAACTTATCTCCACCATTGCTACCACTACCACTACCACTACTACTACCACTGCCACCATCATACTATCACCACCACGACCATCAACACTATTGCCACCGCCACTACTACCATCGTCGCCGCTACCGCCACCACCACCATCATACCATCACCACCACCATCATTTTACTACTACTACCATCGCTACCACCAACACCATCACCACCACCACCACCGTCATACGATCACCACCACCACTATGCTGGACTAAAAATAAGTTGTTTGATATGTTTAATATCAAATTTGAAATTTATTATTTTCAAATTATATATTTTAATTTTTATATTGTGATGGTGGTGGTAGTAGTGGTAGTGATAGTGGTGGTGGTAGCGGTAGCGATGGTGGTGGTAGTAGCGTCGTGGTGATGGTGATGGTGATGGTAATGGTTGTGGTGGTGGTAGTGGTAATGGCGGCGGTGGCGGCGACAGTGGCATGATAGTGGTGGCATTGAGTTTATAATAGCGTATACTGATACTTATATTTAGTATTTATAAATTCAATCAGAATTAAGTAAGTTTCATATGATTTAAAATTTTCCAAAGTTTTAGCCTACATTTTAAGAGGTACTTCAATTTTTAAGTGATATCAATTGTGGTTATAAAACAGACTTAATTGATTTAATACATTTAGTTTTAAATGTTGAATCATGTTATCAAACACCCCCTGAGTAAATCAATAAAATTCATCTCCATCAAATTAGATATCAAGTTAGTCATTTTAGTTTTGATGGTTTTGACTCAACAAAGGTAGCTAGTGATTTTACTTGGTCAAAACATTAAAATAATATTAAATTTCATATTTTGAAATTAATTGTGTTGAATTTATAAAAAAAAATAATTTTAAATTAAAATGAATAAAAATAATATTTAAATAATATAGAAAAAGAATAGAGAGCTTGTTGAATAATGTATTTAAAAAAGTGTATAGTGAAAATAGGAAAAAAAAAAGAAAAAAAGAAAAGGAAAAAAAAAAACAACCTTTTAAGTAAAAATATAATAAAATTTTAACTGATTTGATGGAGATGCTTTAATATAATTTCTCATATGAATTAGAAGGATGCATTTTATTATGCTTCCTTTGAAAATGAAAGAATTTCGTTAAAAGTTAAAAATTGAAAAGTTATATAAAAGTTCAGATTTATTTTTATTTTATTATATATATATATATTTGTAAAATTTTAAAATATTATTCTTAAATACTCCATTTTTTTTTCACCTTATATTTTAGCAACAAATGCAAAAAGCAACTAAAAAAAGTCATTTTCCAACTGAATCCTATTTTCCTTTCAATGTCTTCACCATCATTTGGTTATACGGCTGCAAACAAGCTGAGTCGAGCCAAGCTGAGTTTCAGTATGTTTGAGCTTGCTTATTAAGATTTTAACGAACTCGAGCTCGAGATTGAACTCAATAAAAATTTAACGAACTGAGCTCAAGCCGAGTTTACTTAGGCTTGACTCGAGTTCGTGTAATGACTCAAAAACAAAATAAAATAAAATAAAATAAGGGAATATATGCATGATGATGTTTCGGTCGTGGAAATAAAATAATCAAAAGATGGAATATAGATTATGATGATGTGTGTGGGTGGATAGCATTTGTTAAAGCAAAAGAAGACACACATGGGGTAGGGCTATTAAAAATAATACTTCTCTCTCTCTCTCTCTCTCTCTCTCTCTCTCGTGGGGTATGATGAGTAAGAGGAGGGGTTTGAATATTAATATATCTCCTTCTCTCTCTTCTTAGTTACAACCATTTTTCTCATCATTCATGAGTCACAGACACTTGTTTGAACTTGAGTGTAATGAATATACTGTTGTTGAGGCCATCCAACGGTTCTTAGAATCAGTGTCTGGGATACCCTTAAGCGACCAGCTGCTTTTGTGTTTGGACATGAAACTTGAGTCACAGATCCTGCCTCTGTCAAACCCATGAGGGACAATGGTAGTAGAGAAGATGTTATTGAGATCGGCGAAGGAAGATGTGTCAGTTACTCGGCTTCTGATTTCTCCACAATTTGAGGAAAAGGGAGTGGAGGAAACACTCTGTTAATGTTCATTTTCTTCAATCACTCTCACCATTACTACAACTCAAGTTCCAGTACTGAAGAGTACTACACTGACTGTAATGGGGTCTGAGTAGCCGCAATTCATCGCCAGCACTGGAAATCGGAGTCATTCGAATGAGCCTCTAATTGAGAATGTGGAGCCCGATCAGATTGTTGTACCTAATAAGAAAAGCTGGAGAAACTTGTTTGCATACATTGGCCCTGGGTTTCTTGTTTCTATTGCATATATAGATCGTGGAAATTTTGAAACCGACTTACAGGCAGGAGCACAGTACAAATATGGAAAACATCAGTTGGGAGATTGGTAGCTGAACAACTATGAGAGGATTCTTTAATTCTGCTTGAAGAGCTAAATTCTCAAATTATGGGTAGCAGTTAAAATACCATTGGTGGGCTGTCCTATTTTAGTAATTCATGTGAGTATTCCAAATTTTCAATACGTGTTTTTTTTTTAAGATAATGGTATTATCGGATTTAGTAGTGATCAATCTAGTTAAAGTGTTGAGGGCGGAAAATGCATCGTTTTGAAAGCTTCTTGGCTTGAGGTAGGGATTTTCTACACTCTAATATGGCTTTTAGCTTAGTTATTTGCTATTGTGTTTAGATGATGAGATTTGATTGTGTTTTAGACAAATCTAAGATTTGGGTGTGAAATGAAAAGAGGGGTTTTTGATAAATGTGAGGTAAATGAGTATAGGGTTTGAATATAAGATCTTGGTGTACCAAAATAGTTGATTTTGCGTGTTTGGGTCAATATTGGAAAAAGGGGGATTTTTGCCCTAATTTGATAAAATGATTATTTTGTATAAATAATTGGAAATAACATTGAATATGTTAAATTGGATGGTTATTTATATAGGTGGTGAAATTGGATATGTATTATCTCACACCTTTAGAAGTTTTAAATAATTATTTATCTTGAGATTTAATATATGTCTAGAGATAAATGTATTGGGCTATCGGTGGAGGATAGTCATGATTGTTGTAGAAATTGTATGAGGATTAGGCGATTTAATGCTAATCTATTGATTGGTTGTCATTGAATATGACAGTGCTATAAATACATTGTATATGTATGTTTATTGGGAGGAGATAGGGGATATACTCCATATATGATTATGTTTATCAATACTTTGTATATGTATATTTGTTTGGGAGGAGAAAGGGATGGACTTCATTTAAAGCAAGTTGGCCGGAGTGTCCTGGGTGAAAGACTTGAAATTTTATATAAAAATGGGTGCTGAGTCCTTTGGACGAAATATCTGTAAAATGGCATATTTGAGAAAATATAAATGGGTGCCGAGTCCTTCGGACGAAATATCCGTAAAATGGCATATTTGAGAAAATATACATGGGTGCCGATTCCCGCGGACGGAATATCTGTAAAAGGGCAAGTTTGAAGTGTTTATGTGTGTTTTACATAAATGGAAAACCTTTGAGTTGTAGTCTCATTTTGGTTGTTGAAAGATAATGAATTTAACTCTTGAATTGAGTAGCATATATGAACTGGAAATGAATTGAAGGAAAATGGCATAAGATTGGTTTAGTGGCATATGAATATGCAGGCATTGTGGATACTTCCGTATCGGTATTGTTTATGTACGTGGTATTTATATCTTTGCTAAACCTCATAAATTGTGTTAGATTATCTCTACTGGGCTGTTGGCTCACCCTATACGGGAATATCATTTTCAGGTGCAGGTGAAATGTTTCCTCCAAGGCAATAGCGTGGATGGACTTTAGGGAAGCAAGAGCTTCTTAATTATGCCTTATGTGTGTATGATTGTTATTTGTAAAGCCAAGGGCTTAAGATGTAATGAGCGAGACTCAATTTGTGTAACCAAGCAATGACTTGGAAAGATGTAAGCCTACATGTCATTTAACTGATTGTTAAATAGTGAACTCTGATATATGAAAGTATGTTGTTTCTCATATTTATTCCGCATATGAGTTATCTTTATTGTATTATTTTAGGGGCCTTACAGTTCAAGCCTATTTACGAGCCTTCACGAGCCAAAAAATTTATAAATTCATACTTCCGTATGAGACTAAAGTTATAATCAAAACTTTGATTATATATTTATATAAACATACTAAAAAAAAGTCAATATTTTACCAAAATAATAATATCTACTACCACTATTATATAAATGTACTATATATATATTTTTTAAAATATATAAATAACATATTTATCTTATTTTTTATACATATTTTTACATTATTTAATACACAAATAATAAATATTAAATGAGCCAACTAACGAGCTGAGCATACGAGTCGAGCTTTAAAATGTTTAGGCTTGTTTATTAAAAACTTAACGAGCTTGAGTTCGAGCTCGAATGCAAAAAATAAAAATAAAAATAACAAACTGAGTTTGAAAGAGCTCTTACAGAGCCGAATTCGAGTATGTTCATGAACGACTCTATTTATTTGCAACCCTATTTGGTTAGCTGAAATGAGATGAAATGTGATTGGTCATTTCTTAAATTTTCTTATAGAATGATCATCTATTATAATAATAAATAATAATTTCACTTGTAATATATTTTTCAATTAATTAAACATGAAAATGAAAATTTTGATGGAATGATTATTCTATTTCACTCCATTCCAATAAACAAAACACTACCTAAAGTTCCAATCATTGATTTTATTTATTTATTTATTAACAATAGATGAAATTTAAATTTTGACACAACCAATTGCAACCATTTATCGATCATTTTTTTAGCTGGCTGAGTTGTTGGATATAAGAGCATTTTTATCAAATTAATTAAAATTTTGGATAAATTATAAATACATTTTTGAGATTTATTTAAAATACGATTTGTCCTTTGTAGCTATGGAAATTACATCTTGCCCCTTGAAGTTTTTAATTTCATAACAAATGGCCTCTTTTATTAATAAAATCATCAAATCAATTAATAGTTTCTAATGTTGTCAAAAATTTATTTCAATTAATAATTCAAGTAATTTTATCATTATATAGGAGAGTATTTAGGAATTTTATTTTTTTAGTTAATTCTGTTAAATTCTAACAAGAAGGTATTCATAATTTTTCAAATCATAAGGGGCAATTCGTATTTTAAACAAATCTTAAATGCTGCATTTATAATGGGTGATTCTATTTACAAACAACTAATACTCTCAGTACACACCATTACTTAATACACACAAAAAATAATTTTTAGGTTTAAAAATATCTTATTTCACACCTTAACTTTCCATTACTAATCATATATTAACACACCACTAACCATTTGAATACACACCAAAAACTCTTCATCTTCACCACTACACACAACAAAAACCCTCACAATTTTCAGAACATAGATCATCTTCATTAGTCTTGATCTCCATTGCCGGCGGAGGTTTCATTCAGCCTCCATCTTCACCGATGTTGATCTCTATAGTTGGTATTGAACTCTCGTCGTGTCTTATCTCATCGTCTCGTCGTTTCAAATCGCCGGTGGAGTGTTTTATTTGGCCTTCATCTTCAACGGTGTTGATCTTCATTATCGGTATTAATAACCTCATCAAATCTAATCCACCAAATAAACGAAACCTAAATATTTATAAATAAGATTCAAAATTTTAAATTCAAATCATTTTAAAAAGTCATTAAAAATTTATTCAATTATTTATTTGAAAATTTGCACAAACTAATCCAAACACCTAATTATCAAAAAGATCTCTAACAAATAAGTGTTGGACAATCTTCACTGTATTTAAACGGATTTAATTCTGTTGTGTACAAAACAACAACAAGAATAAAAGAAATAGAGTAAAGGAGAGAATATGTTTGATTACAAAAATCAAACTCGAAATAAAAATAAATAAATAAAAAACAAAACAGATTTTATTTTGTTACAAAAACAAAATTAAAATCTGAATAAATAAACAAATAAAAACAACACTGAAAGTAATTAAATAACTTACTTGATTTAATTTCTTCGAATTATTTTTCTGATCAAGTCCAGTGTTTAACACTGTGTCCTTAAGACAGATTCGTCCTCTCCACGGTGCTTTCAGAATTCGGACGTCTATCTCCCAGGATGAAATGATCTACCACAAACAATAGCAGCACTACTAACTGTTTGCCTTACGAACACACTAAGTGTTTACACTCTTTCTTTCGAAAATAAAATGCAGCAAGATGAAGAATAGAAAACAGAAGTGAAATACGAAATTTCTGAATGCAAAACATCAAATGAGGGTGGTCCTATTTATAGATGTGAAGGTGGCTCTTGGTTTTGAATTAAACAGGTATGTAGCTCTTGGTTTTGAATTGAACAGGTATCATACCTGTTGGGTTTTGAATTCAAACAGATTTGAATAAATTCAAACAGATAGTAAAACGGGAAGGGCCCTGTTTGGGTGTGCACTAATTCCAAAACAGTTTATTTCTGTTTGAAACCGGGAAGGGCCCTGTTTGGATGAACAAAAAATCCAAACCAATTTAATTTGAATTATGGATTTTATTTTAATAAAAAATAAAATTAAATTCAAATGTTTTTGGCCCAAAAAGATTAGAAGCCCAACCCAACCACACACCACGCACCCGCGCCCAGCCCGACCGACCGGACGGACGGCGGCGGCGGCGCGCGCGCGTGTGTGGTGATTTTTGGGTCCAATGGGTCTAGCCTATTTTGCCCATAACCTCTCCCTCTAAAACACTTGGGTACCCCTTGGGGCACACCCCAAGTATCTCACCCTAAGCCTTATAAACCCTTTCAAAACCTCCCACCAAATCAATGTGGGACAAGCCAATTTACAACCTTAAGGAATTTCCACCAAAACTCCATTTCCATGGAGCACACTTTGGCTTCAATTTCCCATTCACTCGGTAATGGTTTTGAGCAACCAAATATACCACGTGAATCACAACGCGGCATAGAACGCGTTACCACTTTGACCCGAGTAAATCGACACTCGGGGCCCACCTAAAAAATAGACCGAACTTAGGAAAAAATTCTGGTTTTATCCAGAATTTTATAACCATTCCAACAATCCCCCACATGAATGGAATTTGATGACAACGGAAATGCAACAAAATGCAGACTTTAACGAAAGAGTATAAGTCAAAAATATCTTGCATCAGGATAGGTAGTTTTCGGCTTTGAACCTTCCCTAGTGATAACCTATCGGACTTACTGGCTAACCAATGGACGCGATGCCTTGAATTGTTCAGCCGTTTGTGTAAGCCAAGACAATAGATTTCACACAAAATATCTTCTAACACATCGTGGTTCTCACTGTTGTGTTCATTTTGGCCTTGAACGCGCCTGGTTTTCATAAGTGTTTCTAGAGAATTTAGCCTTTGCATTCTCATAGAACCGGCCCCAGTTCAACACTCATATAGGTGATTCTTATTGTGAGTATCTCTTTATACTTGTCTTGATTTTATGCTTTAATCAAGATATAAGTAATCATTAAAAGCAAAGCTTATCCTTATACCCCTGCAGACAACATATGCTGCAGATATCACTCCCACCATAGGAATGGGTAGGAATTTTAATCCCTTGGTGATTTCTGGTGAGCCATACATAACTTAGTTGTCCCTTTGAACTTAGTTCTTGGGATCTCCAGTCATATAAGTAGGGTTACCATTATGACGACTCTTATGTAATAGGCTTTAATCCCATCCCCTTCGATGAACTATACACTAGCTTTTTTGTCAAACCTTTTGTTAACGGATCCGCAATATTCTCTTTAGATTTTATATAATCTATTGAGATTATTCCGTTTGACAACAATTGCCTTACGGTATTATGTCGACGACGAATATGTCGTGACTTACCATTATACATATGATTCTGTGCCCTGCCTATTGCAGATTGACTATCACAATGAATGCAAATAGCTGGCACAGGTTTTGGCCACATTGGAATGTCTTCTAAGAAGTGACGAAGCCATTCTGCTTCTTCACCTGCTTTGTCTAAAGCAATGAACTCGGATTCCATTGTGGATCGTGCGATGCACGTTTGTTTCGTGGACTTCCAAGAAACAGCAGCGCCTCCTAGAGTAAAGACATATCCACTAGTGGATTTTGAATCTTTAGTATCCGATATCCAATTGGCATCACAATAACCTTCGAGTACTGCTGGATATCGAGTAAAGTTCAAACCATGATCACGAGTAAATCTTAGATATCTAAGAACTCGAATGATCGCTTTCCAATGGTCTTCTCCAGGGTTACTAGTGTACCTACTCAATTTACTTATAGCATAAGCTATATCAGGACGAGTACAATTCATTAGGTACATTAGGCTTCCAATGATTTGGGAGTATTTTAACTGAGACACTGCATCACCTTTATTTTTCGATAAATAAAGACTGATGTCAACAGGTGTTCTAGCTAAATTCAAATCATCCTTGATAAATTTATCAAGAATTTTCTCAATGTAATGAGATTGAGATAATGCATATCCGTCAGATGTTTTAGTAATTTTCATTCCTAATATAACATCTGCGACCCCCATATCTTTCATATCAAATCTTTTGTTAAGCATCTGCTTAGTTGATTTGATCATGTTTTGACTGCTTCCAATGATAAGCATGTCATCCACATAAAGACAAACTATGACATATCCTTGGTCAGTGTTCTTAACATAGACGCATTTGTCACATTCGTTTATCTTAAACCCATTAGTAAGCATTGCATGATCAAATTTTTCATGCCATTGCTTAGGTGCTTGTTTTAATCCATAAAGGGATTTTACAAGTCGACAAACTTTCTTTTCTTGCCCTGATACTACAAACCCTTCGGGTTGTTCCATATAGATCTCTTCATTTAGATCACCGTTTAAGAAAGCTGTCTTAACATCCATTTGATGTATTTCTAAATTAAACAACGCTGCTATAGCAATAAGCATGCGAATGGATGTTATTCTTGTCACAGGGGAATATGTGTCAAAATAATCCAGACCTTCCTTTTGTCTGTAACCTTTAACAACAAGTCTTGCTTTATACTTGTCAATTGAACCATCTGCTTTCATTTTTCTCTTGAATATCCATTTATATCCAAGAGGTTTAGAACCTGGTGGAAGATCCACCAATTCCCAAGTATGATTTTGCATAATGGATTCAATTTCATTATTAACAGCCTCTTTCCACAAAGGTGCTTCAGGACCTGTCATAGCTGCCTTAAAGCTTTGAGGTTCATTTTCTAACAAGTATGTCAGAAAATCTGGACCAAAGGATTTTGATGTTTTTGCTCTCTTACTCCGCCTTGGTTCATCATTAGTTAAATCCTGTTGGTCGAGACTATTACTAGTCTCTTGTGTTTGATTGTCATTAGTCTCTTGACTTTGTGTACAATCATAAGTTCTTTTCTGTGAACTTAATTCCTGTCCTTTCTTGTAAGGAAAGACATGTTCAAAAAACACAGCATTCCTTGACTCTATAATAGTGTTCACATTTATATCAGGTATATCTGATTTATAAGTCAGAAACCGATATGCACTACTATTCTGAGCATAACCAATAAACACACAATCTACTGTTTTTGGTCCTATCTTAGTCTTTTTAGGAACAGGTACTTCAACTTTTGCCAAACACCCCCACACTTTTAAGTATTTGTAGGAAGGTGGTCGACCTTTCCACAATTCATAAGGAATGCTTTTGGTTTTCTTGTGGGGTATTCTATTAAGAACATAATTAGCAGACAATATTGCTTCCCCCCACAAGTTCTGTGGTAAGCCTGAACTTAGTAACACGGCATTCATCATTTCTTTTAGGGTTCTATTCTTCCTTTCAGCAATTCCATTTTGCTGTGGAGAATAAGGGGCTGTAGTTTGGTGAATAATGCCATGTTGTGCACAAAATTCATTTAATGGTGCATCATATTCACCACCCCTATCACTTCTAACCATTTTAATGGTTTTACCAAGTTGATTTTCAACTTCTGTTTTGTAGAGTTTAAACATTTCTAAGGCTTCATCTTTACTTCTAAGTAAATAAACATAACAATATCTTGTGCAATCATCGATAAATGTTATGAAATACTTTTTGCCACCTCTAGTTTGAATAAACTTTAAATCACATACATCAGTGTGAATTAATTCTAGAGGTTCGGTTTTTCTTTCAACCGATTTAAATGGAGCCTTAGTTAGTTTCGCTTCTACACAAATTTCACATTTATGATTAGGATTAATTTCAAACTTTGGTATATAATCTAAACCAATTAATCTACGCAAAGCATCAAAATTCACATGTCCTAATCTACCATGCCATAAATTTGACTCAAGAATATAAACAAAAGATGTGTTATTCTTATTCATAGCAACTTTCGGTACAACTGTCATTACATTCAACTTAAAGAGACCATCACTCATGTATCCCTTACCAACATACATACCACTCTTTGTTAATACAAATTTATCAGACTCAAATACAAGCCTAAAACCATTTTTACTTAACAAAGACCCAGAAACTAAATTCTTCCGGATGTCAGGTACATGCAGTACGTTGTTGAGGGTCAGTTCTTTCCCTGATGTCATCTTCAAGATTACTTTCCCTTGTCCAGCCACAGCAGAAGTAGAAGAATTTCCCATGAAAAGTTGTTCACCATTTGCAGCCTCATTGTAGGTAGTGAACATCTTCTTGTCCGCACATATGTGACGAGTTGCTCCAGTGTCAACCCACCACTCTTTGGGATTTCCAACCAAGTTAGCCTCAGACACCACAGCAGAAAGGTTGATGTCATTCACTCCATCAGAGATGTAATCCAATTCTGTTACATTGGCCTGATTGGTGGTCTTCTTACTTGTACTTCCATGATTCTTTTTAGGGCGGCGGCAGTCAGAAGCTCGATGTCCAGTTTTGCCACAGTTATAGCATTTTCCTTTGAACTTCTTGCTACTATCGCCTTGTTTAGGACCATCTCCAGTAAACTTCCTCTTTTTGTTATGTGGTTTATGAACTTGTTCAACCACATTAGCCTTGGACTCAATGGGATTTTTCCCATTCCTCTTTTCAGCCTTTCGGTTATCTTCTTCAATTCTTAATCTTACAATCAATTCATCCATAGTCATCTCTTTGCGTTTATGTTTTAAATAATTTTTGAAATCTTTCCAAGCCGGTGGTAACTTTTCCACTAAAGCTGCGACTTGGAATGACTCGCTAAGAGACATACCTTCTGAATGAATATCATGCAAAATTATTTGAAAACTTTGAACTTGAGATATTACCGTTTGGGAGTCTACCATAACAAAGTCCAGAAATTTACCGACGACAAATTTCTTCGTGCCGGCATCTTCTGTCTTGTATTTCTTCTCCAAAGAATCCCACAATTCTTTTGCTGTTTTCAGAGGACTGTATACATTATACAGCATATTGTCAAGGCCATTTAGGATGTAGTTTCTGCACAGGAAATCTGAATGTTTCCAAGCATCTACAGCGGCAACAACTTGCCGATCACTTTCACCCTCTTTAAGTGCTGGAGCCTCTTCATGGAGAAACCGGGCCAAATTAAGAGTTGTAAGATAGAACAGCATCTTCTGCTGCCATCTCTTAAACTCGGTACCATTAAATTTTTCCGGTTTTTCTCCATGATTGATTGGTACATGAACATGGTTCTGGATAGGGACCGATGTAGGTGTAACAATAGGAGTACCACTGCCAGATGCAGTTTCAGTTGTAGTAGCCATAATCTCTGATTACAAAAATTAGAAAATATTAAAACACAAATTAATTTTCTAGTTACTAAAACCAGAAAATAATTATAACACCAAAATAATTTTATTTTCCTTGTTACTAAAACTAGAAAAATAAAATATCACAAGAATTTTCTGTAATACCAAATAATATTTTGAATTGTTAATGACACCAGTATCGTACTACTAGTAGTTGTCAAAGAAAAGAGACAGTATATTACTACTATCTGTCAAATAGCATAAATCACTATTTATTTTTCCAACCAGAATATTAATTTGAAAACACAGAAAATTAAATACAATGAAGATACCCAAAAAGGATTCTGTCTTAAGATTGTTGGACAATCTTCACTGTATTTAAACGGATTTAATTCTGTTGTGTACAAAACAACAACAAGAATAAAAGAAATAGAGTAAAGGAGAGAATATGTTTGATTACAAAAATCAAACTCGAAATAAAAATAAATAAATAAAAAACAAAACAGATTTTATTTTGTTACAAAAACAAAATTAAAATCTGAATAAATAAACAAATAAAAACAACACTGAAAGTAATTAAATAACTTACTTGATTTAATTTCTTCGAATTATTTTTCTGATCAAGTCCAGTGTTTAACACTGTGTCCTTAAGACAGATTCGTCCTCTCCACGGTGCTTTCAGAATTCGGACGTCTATCTCCCAGGATGAAATGATCTACCACAAACAATAGCAGCACTACTAACTGTTTGCCTTACGAACACACTAAGTGTTTACACTCTTTCTTTCGAAAATAAAATGCAGCAAGATGAAGAATAGAAAACAGAAGTGAAATACGAAATTTCTGAATGCAAAACATCAAATGAGGGTGGTCCTATTTATAGATGTGAAGGTGGCTCTTGGTTTTGAATTAAACAGGTATGTAGCTCTTGGTTTTGAATTGAACAGGTATCATACCTGTTGGGTTTTGAATTCAAACAGATTTGAATAAATTCAAACAGATAGTAAAACGGGAAGGGCCCTGTTTGGGTGTGCACTAATTCCAAAACAGTTTATTTCTGTTTGAAATCAAACAGATTTGAATAAATTCAAACAGATAGTAAAACGGGAAGGGCCCTGTTTGGGTGTGCACTAATTCCAAAACAGTTTATTTCTGTTTGAAACCGGGAAGGGCCCTGTTTGGATGAACAAAAAATCCAAACCAATTTAATTTGAATTATGGATTTTATTTTAATAAAAAATAAAATTAAATTCAAATGTTTTTGGCCCAAAAAGATTGGGCCTGGGCTTGGGCGCGTGTGTGAAGATTTTTGGGTCCAATGGGTCTAGCCTATTTTGCCCATAACCTCTCCCTCTAAAACACTTGGGTACCCCTTGGGGCACACCCCAAGTATCTCACCCTAAGCCTTATAAACCCTTTCAAAACCTCCCACCAAATCAATGTGGGACAAGCCAATTTACAACCTTAAGGAATTTCCACCAAAACTCCATTTCCATGGAGCACACTTTGGCTTCAATTTCCCATTCACTCGGTAATGGTTTTGAGCAACCAAATATACCACGTGAATCACAACGCGGCATAGAACGCGTTACCACTTTGACCCGAGTAAATCGACACTCGGGGCCCACCTAAAAAATAGACCGAACTTAGGAAAAAATTCTGGTTTTATCCAGAATTTTATAACCATTCCAACAATAAGAATGACCGTAGTAAGTGGTAATCACAAATATATCAACATAACGCGCTTAGCATCAACTATTTGTCTCTATTATGATGGCAGTCACAAACGACAAATTACAATGTACTCCCTCAATCTCATTTTATTAGTTCCCTATTTCATTTTGAGACATTTCAAAATAATAGTCCCATTTAAAGAGTCAAAATAGAAAAAAAGATTTGATTTTTTAAAATTATCCCTTTTAAAAAATTACAAATATATTAAAATTTTGAAAAGATAAAGACATTAGTGAAAAAATATTTTAAAATTTAAATTTAAACATAATAATTTCATGCCTTATTAAAAAGTTAAAATTCCTAAAAAGGATCAACAAATTGGAACGTTGTCACGACCCCATTTCGCCCCTAGTAGACTGGTGCTGTGATAGCTAGTAATCCGAGATTACCAAAGGCCAACTTACAAGAATTCACACACAATCAGAGTAGATATATGGGGCTAACATGTGCGGAAACAATAAATTTAAATCTAATTAGTCCATAAGAGCTGTGCATAGATCTAATGGAATGTCATACATCTTATCAAGGTCTTACAACTTGGATACAATAAAATGAAATACAAAAACACATCTTGACCAGAAGGCTTCTCAAGCCATCATATACAAAACACAATGAATTACAAGCTAAGAAGCATGATCTTCAAGATGCTACAAAATGCGAGTCCAAAACAAGTTGCAAAGCGCATCTAGGCGTCACCGCCGTCCTGCTCGTCACCTACATATATATAGAGAGGGTGAGCTTGGATACTTAGTGAATGGTACAAGTAATAAAGGGTTTGCATGAATAATATCTGAGATCTTTAACAAAGCGACACACATTATATCTTGCACAAAATCAAAGACAAAACAAGTTCATCTAACAAGTCTTTCAAGCTTCATCAATCAAAATCTTTCAAGGCTTTCAAGTTCCAAGAGGTGACGTTAACAAGGGTTGTGCTACAAATACTTATAGTCCCCTGGCACGTACGGACTTTCAAAGGTTGTGCTACAAATGCTTATAGTCCCCTAGCACGTACGGACTTTCAAAGGTTGTGCTACAAATGCTTATAGTCCCCTAGCACGTACGGACTTTCAAAGGTTGTTATCCAAAACAAGACTAACACTTGATACACAAAATAGGGATAATCATTCATACTTAACAAATACTTTTCAAAACAAAGCAAAGCTTTATCAAAACTTTATAACATAGCTTTATTAAAAATACCACTCACATAGTTCTTCAAACGTCGGGGTTACAAGCAAGGATCCAAGGCCTACAAGCACATAACAAATCCCATTGAATGCACTATCAAACAAGTTTTACATGAATGTAAATGATCTCGGCATTACTTCCAAAACTAAGTTGAACCCAAAACAAAACACTGTTCCTCATCTCGGGAAAACATAATGGGCACCAACCAGGTCTTGGTCGAGGTCCCACACCTCCCTGCTGAGGTGTGGTCCCGAGGGCCGCATTCAAGGGAATGAAGTCGGGAAAATCTGGGTTTCCCTTTCTTGAAGAACATGGAGAACATGAGTGCAAAGAGCATAACTTGTTATTACAAAATCTGAAATTTCATGCTATGAATTCAAAAACATGGACCTGGGTACTCATACTCGAAGATTTTATGAAAACAAACACAAAAACATGAACCTCGATGCAGCTTTCGGATCAAATGAGGCTTCTATTCAAGAACACATGAATATCACTTTCTCTTTCCAAAACCAAACTTCAAATCGATGCATGGTTTGCAAATCAGGTTCGATCATGCAATGCAGCTAGATGATCAATAAGAACAACAAGAGTAGTTCAAGATTCTAACCTTAAAACTCGAATCTGACGGTTCAAACTCCAAAGATCAAGCTTGGAAGTCTACTCCCTCCCTCAAGAACTTCTTCTTCTTCCTAGAGCCTCTCTCTTCTCTTCAAAAACAAGGATATAACAAGTGATAGGTTTCTCTCTCTGCCGGCTCATTTAACACTCAGCTCGGACGCGTGGTAACGGCTGGTTGGTTCTCCTCAAAAAGGTGATAGATTGACAAGACATGTGTAAGACAAAGCATATCTAACAAGCTACCCGGCAAGACACTCCGGCAAGTGATGACATTGGCTAAGGACAAAGCTTCGGCAACTAAGGTGGCAATGACCTCGGCTAGGAAGGACAACACTTGACTAAGCTGTGCCACACCTTGGCCTAGATGTGCCACACCTCGGTCTAGGTCATACCACTCCAGGACAAGATCACTTAGGTGCAAAGGCAACATCTCGGCCTTGGTGATGAACACCTCGGCCTAGATAATGACATCTCGGCCAATATGTCAGGGCGAAGGTGGAGGTCAAACAAAGTGGTTCGAAGATAATTCTAGACTGAAGATGACCTCAGCTAAACTCACACCAACCAAGGTACAAAACATGCAAGAAACACTTAAGAAAAACAAATCAAGGTTTGCAAAATGCAACATATCAAGACAAGATCATGTAATATATGCAAGCATGACTAGAGTAGAGTGAGGGTTGTTACAAACGTGGATAGCAATGGCGATGGTGAATTGCAATTTGCACTAAAATAGGTACATACAAAAAGAGATGGAGAAGTTATTTGGTGGTTTAGGAGTATTGTTCCACACCATTCATATTTAGACAAATGTTCAATTGTCTCTCCAAAAGAAACAAACAAATAGTAAGACCCCTGTTTCAACTAATAATATTTTAGGAAAAATTAGTCTAAGGTCACTCTTCCATTTTTAGTAATAGAAGAGATGCATAATATTATTTTATGACACCCATATATCACAGAGAAATTTGATTCCCTCACATTAAATCTCTCTCTATCTGTTCGAAACCTACCAAACTCAACACACAAATCTAGAACTAGTCCACTCCCGCTTTCTTACTCTTCTCTCTTCTCTTCATCTGCCCAAACCAAACCCTAGCCTACTTACGATTTGGATCTCTACACTTTCATCTTTCTCTCGAATCACCAATATACAGACATACCACTGATGGCGAAGTGTTTGGGCCATCGTTCGTCAGGTCTCCGGCGTAGGTAGCGTCACTGACGAACGAGAACATGAAGCACCTCGATCTAAGCAGGACTGCCACGATCAAACCACCGTGATTTGAGCTGAGAACTACCGCGATCTGAGAAACGATTTCTTGCTTTCTTCTTTCTTCTTTCTCTCTCTCGCAGCCTATCTGTCTGTTTGTCTCTCTACTCTGTGGTGGAAGGGTTTGGTGGTGGTGGTATAGGTGATGGCCTACTGTAAGCTGCTAGTGGAATCCTCAGCTGTGGCCTTATTCACATGGCCATCACTCCTCCATTATGAAGGTAACTACTACTACTTCTCTGATTTTAATACTATCGTTGTTTAAACATTAAATTCAATGTAGGGAAAAAAAAAATTGTAAAAAATGTGTCTTGGATTGGAAAGACTGCATTCATCTATTTGGGTACAATGCCAGATTTTTAACAAATGACTATCTAAGAGAGGTAGAGGTTGTTGATTTGCATTGCAGAGAGAATATGAAGAGTTCAAATGGCTATCTAAGAGAGGTAAATCCGATGATGGGGCTTCCATGTTGGTTTGGAGAGAATTTCTCTGGTTTTGTTAAAGGCAGAGAAAATGATAAACAAATTAGAGAAAATTATAATTAAATCAGAGAGAATTTCTCTGGTTTGGATTGAATTTTTTCTAGCTTGGACCAGAGAATTTCACTGGATTGAATTTTCTTTGGTTTAAACCAGAGAATTTCTCTAGATTGAATTGAGTTTTCTCTAGTTTGGACCAGAGAATTTCTCTGGGTTGAATTAAATTTTCTCTGGTTTGGACTAGAGAATTTCTTTGGATTGAATTCAATTTTCTCAGGTTTGATTTGAGGGACCATAGACATTATGAAAATATTAGATATCCTTTATGCTATAAAATCTTAATACCAGGGACCTTAAAAAAAAATTCTTAATATTTTAATTGGGACACCACTTAAATTTACCCTGGCCAATGAATAATTTCTCGAGAGAGATGTCAACTAATATTGACACTCATAATTAATTTTCATAAAATAACGATGTGATGGACAAAATAGTAACAAATAATAAAGGTCTCGTTTGAAATGTTAACTAGAAAACTATTTTAATTGACTTTTTAATTATTATTATTATTTTAATCGATGAAAAAAAATTATATTTAAGATAATTTGTAAATTTTTTTGTGATTAAATAAATAATTATAAAAATAATAATTAATTAATATGTAAAATTTAATATTTTATCTTATTAATTATTTTAATTTCTTTTATTGACTATTTTAATCTCAAACCAACATCCCAAACACCCTCAAAATATAAGATGTAAATTCTCTGGCATTCAATTTTGAGACACCTTAATTTCTCCGGCATAAATGAAAACACACTATTTATTTCATCCAAAGATAGTTGAATTTATTTCATATTTCACATTCACATTTCACAACACACCATATTTCCAATGCTAAAAGATAGTAGAATTCATTTCACATTTCAACTAAGTGCTTTTACAATATTTTTTTCTCTTACTCTTCACATCTCTACCTTTTCATTCTCTCAATCTTAGAATCTCTTAGAGTATGTTTGGTAAAATAGAATGAAATAAAGTGAGAATGAAATAAGAGCGAGAATGAAATACGAAGTTAAATAGAATAGAATGCCCATTCCAATTTCATTATTTGGTTACCAACATGGAATGACATAGGAATAGGATGATAATTCTCATTCTCAAGTTTGGTTATACCTATTAAACTCATGGAATGAAATAAATTCTTATTACTTATTTAACAAGCTAGTAACAAATAAATTAAAAATTTATATAGATCATGATAATATTAATAGTTGTGAAAGTGATGGTGTGAGTCATAGTAGTGGTGTTGGTGGTAGCGGTGGCGGCATCAATTGTGGTGATAGCAAAGAAATGATAGTAAGATGGTGGTAGTAGATTGTTGTGGCCTTAGTTGTGATCGTAAGGTGGTGTTGTGGTTGCAACTTGCGTCAGTTGTGGCGGCTGATGGTTAGTATAAGAAATCACACTTTTGCCGACTAAAAATTTAGTTAGCAAAAGTCCATTTTTAGTCAGCAAAAGTTATCCGCAACTAATTTTTTTGGTCGCCACTTTGGTTGCCAATTGAGGGTCAACAAAAGTAATTAGCGACTAAAACTTTTGTCAGTGAGGAAAAAGTTGGATTTGCCGACTAAAGTTTTGGTCGCTAAATATATCATTACTCTGACTAATCTATTTAGTAGGTAAAACACTTTGGGCACGAAAAGTGATATTTTCCCGACCGAAAAGTTTGGTTGCCAATTATCACATTCCACGACCAAATAGTTTGGTCACCAATTGTCACATTTCATGACCAAACATGGTAGTCGCCAATAGACCTATTACTGACCAAATCCTTTGGTTGCCAATATTAATAATTTTAAAGACTAATTATTTAGTCGCCCAATGTACCCTCTTACCTACCTTATTTAGTTGGCAAAAGAATTACTTATCTTTCCCGACTAAATTTTAATTTACTCACCAAATAAAAACTTTTTGCGACTAAATTAAAGTTAGTCGGCAAAATTGATTGGGAAAAATAATCAGTGTGTTTGGTTTCAGTTTTCTAAAAATTGAGTTTTTTGTTTTTCGTGTTTTTTTTTTGTTTTTAGAGAATATTTTTAAAATCTTAAGCATTTTTTTTTACTTTTTTAGATTCACCTTACTTAGATGTATCTAAAAAGTAAAATATTTGTCAAAAAATATTTTAGAAAATTAAGAAATACACAAAAATATGAAAAATATACTAAATTTTTGAATTGTTTTTATTTTTGGTATTTAGTGAATTTTTTAAAGATTTTTTTTACGAAAATTATACTTTTTAAGTGTATTTATGTTAGGTGTGTCTAAAAATTAAAAAAATTGCTTAAAATATTAAAAAAATTTAGTAAAAACAAAAAAATATGAAAAACAAGAAAGTAGAATTTTCTAGAAAGTGTTTTCAAAAAACTGGAAACAAACATAGTTGTAATTTCAGATGAACCTTTCCAAGATTCTTCACCCGAGGAATTCACTCCTCCAAATGAAGCCGCCACCACAACATCAAGCTCACCTCCAATGGAAGTGAACAAAGCCGATAAGCCAGCAGTGGAGGCTCCACCAACTCCAATCCCTAGCCCAAGAAGATCAAGCGTGGTCAGATTGTTCCTATAGAACGACTGTGGACCCACCATCAAATTAGTCAAACCGGTGGCGGCTTGATCGGTGTGGAGCCCTAGCCCTAGCCCTAGTCCAACCGCTACCGATGAGTTGCTCTCTGGTATCATCACCACAAGGCTTACAGTCAGATGTGCCGACAAAGACCACCGGTGGTGTAGGTGATGGTGGCAAGGACATACAGAGCGGCTTGAGGGATTGAGATCAATGACCCACAGATGGGGAAGAGAGACAAATTCAATTTAGGGGGAAAAAATGGGAAAAGAAGAATATATATTTATATGGTTATTGGCAACTAAAATATTTTTTAGTTGTTGAAAATGTTTTATAAATCCCTCCAAAATTTGAAATGTTTCCCTTCAAATATTTTAGTTCTTTGGCAACTAAAAATTGTTTTAGTCGCTGATATAAATATTTGGTGACCAAACTTTTGGTCACCAAAGATAAAAAGTAAATTTTTGTTTTTCATTCAGCGACTAAATAATTTTAGTAGCCAAAACTAACTAAATAGCGACTAAAATATTTTTTAGTTTTTGAAAATAAATATTTGGCGGCCAAACTTTTGGTCGCCAAAGATAAAAGGTAAATTTTTGTTTTTCATTCAGCAACTAAATAATTTTAGTAACCAAAAATAACTATACAGCGACTAAAATATTTTTTAGTCACTGAAAATAATTGGTCGCCAAAGATAAAAAATATATTTTTTTTTCATTCATCTACTAAATAATTTTAGTAGCCAAAACTAACTATACAACGGCTAAAATTTTTTTAGTCGCCAATTGTGGCATTTTTAGCGACTAAGTTTTTTTTAGTTTCCAATTGTGGTATTTTTAGTGACTAAATTTTTTTTAGTCGCCAATAATCAATATACCCTGACTAAAAAAATTTAGTAGCTAAATATTATACTTTTGTTGACTAACATAATTTTTGGTGGCCAATTCCATAACTTTTGACGACTAAATTTTTTTTAGTCGCCAAATTTGGTTGGCAAAAGTGCGATTTCCTGTAGTGGGTAGTGGCAGTGGTAGTGGTAGTAGTGGCAACATTAGTAGTATAGTGGTGGAAGTATGGTGGTGTGGTGGTTGTGGCAACGACCATGGTGGTGGTGGTAGTGGTGGTTGCGGTGGCAATAGGGTGGCGGTGGCGATAGGAAAATGGAATGGTGGTAGTAGTTAAATAATAACATTTTTTTTTAAATATCAAAAAAAAAAAACAATAATAAAATTTTATAGTAATTCCATGATGGGATATAATGGGAATTCCTTATGTTGGAGAAAGGAATAGACATTCTTACATTTTGTTGACATAATCATTCTAATAAAATAACTATTCCCACTTAAATAAAACGTACCAAATAAGAAAAAAGGAATGTAAAGTTAGAATGGATATTCCATTCCAACCCATTCCATCGTACCAAACATACTCTTTGGTTGGAAGGATTGGATAAGGAGAGATTAGAATTCATCGGATTTGAATTCTGGGACTGTGAATCCCCCGGACTATTTAGTTGGATTGGATGTGTATCCCGTGTTTGTTTTTTTCATGAGGTTAGATGTTTGGAAATGACTATATTTAGTGAATCCAATGTTTGATTGGACAGACTGGATAGGATAAATGAGCAAAAGACTATTTTATCATTTTTCAATTATTTACTAAGTAATAGCGATATTAAAAATATCTTTAATATTTTAATTATTTTTAGCTAGATTAAATAAAAATTTATTTTATTTTATTTTATTTTTTACACAATTAAATAAATTTATTTTTTTAAATTAAATAAATAAAATATCAATAAAAATATATGTTATTTTTTAATTAAAATTTTAAATAAATTTATTTTTTAAAATAATAATTAAGTAATGCAATTAAATAAAATATAAACAAAATTTTAAAATAAAACATCAATAAAATATCTATAAAAAATTGTTTTAAAAAATTAAATAAATAAAACATCAATAAAGAGTTAAATAAAATTATTTTATTTTTAAATTGAGACATTGAGACATTTAAATTTTATTAAATTTTACTAAATATAATACATAATTAAATAGTAGAGGATCAAAATGGTCATTTCACCACCTAATCCCAACAGTAAATAGTCCCATGAAAATTGTCCACACCCCCTTAGGATAGTATAGTCCCCCATATGGGGGATAAAGAGTCCGGCCGAACTCCATGTCCGGAGGACTGAAAAAAAACAAACACCGGATTGGATACTTCTTTCGGATTACAATCCGCACAGTAAATAATCTCCCCTCTTATCCCCCAATCAAACACACCCTTCGAAGACTAATCTTAATTTCATAGGTAAATAGTCTACCATAAGAATCATAATTTTATACATTAAGTAATCAAATCCTACCTATATTTAGTGTTTGTTTGACATTCTCTAATAAGTATACTTATTTGAATCAAATTATTTCTCTATTTTTTTATACATCATTTCATAAAAATAAAAATAAACATTTATTTAAATCATTTCAAATAACTCTTAATTTTTTCTTAATTGACGTCACAAAATCATTTTTTTTAAGAGTGGCTACAAATCTATAAATTTTTATTCAGAATTTATTTAGAAATAACCAACAATAGTTACAATTCATTTCACTCATGTCCTCATCCTTCAACAAATTCATCTCTGCCACACAAATTAATTCTAAACAAATTCTGATACTGTAAATATGAGGTTCTAGCTTTTTCCTTTTTTTTTAATTGTTCCTCGCTTGTTGGTTTTGCGAAATGATATTTGTTTAAAAAAATAAAATAAAATAAACATATTGCATCAAGTCCAATGGAAAGCATTCCACCACTTCAAAACAAACGATTCAAAAACAACCCGTGATGGCTCTTCAATTCCTGGGGACTTTCGCAGTGGCAGCCCTGGCCTCGGTGGCTTCGGAGGTATAATATCCGGTGCATGCGGTGGAAGCACGTCCGATGGGCCCAGTGGGATGTTGAGCCTTGGCGGTGAAGGCATCGGAGGCCGCGGAATGTCGGGCCCCCGTGGTAACGGCATGGGCAGGCCCGGGAAATTCGGCACCAGGTTGGGCAACACCGGTGGTGAATTGACCCTCTTGTGTGGCTAATTCAGATCGAATTCTGGAAAATTCGGAGTATATGGCGATTCCGGTGGCACCAAAGGTATAGAAGGTGAAGAAGGTTGTTGCTATGGTGGGGCCGGAGGAAACTCCGACGGAGTTTTTGTGGGTAAATCAGATGGGTTATGGGCTAGCATTTGACCCGAAAGAGAGATAGTGTTTGCATTGTAAGACTTTAACAGTGACGATGATGACAACGACGACGATGACGTAGACATGTAAAATGGGATTATTATTTTGATGAGGTTGTTGGATGAGATTGCAAAAAGAGTGGACATTTTTTGAGAGACTGATTAAATTCTTACTTTGCAATGAAGCATATGTGTGCATTTCCACTGATTTATGGAAAATGTTTGGTGGCCACAAATTCTGTGGCTCAAATGGCCCGAAAATGCCAAAACGGTCGTTTTGGCATTTTCGGGCCATTTGAGCCACAGAATTTGTGGCCACCAATCATTGCCGCTGATTTATATATGTATTACGTGTATGTACGGTGGAGCATGAGTACACAGGATAAAGATGTTACATGGATGTCGGTGAGTGACACGTGCATATACGTGCCGTTTAGAAGACACTTGTGTGTCTCCTGCATGTAACAAATGAATAGATTAAATAAACAACAAAATAAAATTAAGTAATATAGAAAATAATTAAATAAATTAAATTTCAGATTAATTGTTTACAGAAATTATAAGTCGAGACTTGTGTTGGATACAATCTCCTTAAAGTACATTTCGTCTTCGCTCCGGTGCTTCGAGATTTACTGGAGTCTACTTTTCAGGATGCAACGACTACTATTTGGTTAGCAACACTACAAACTCAAGTCTGGTGAACCAAAACTTTGCTGTAACTCTCTCTTTTTCTTCCTAAAGATTCAATGATGGACAGATGCAGAAGACAAGAGGATGACTAGAAGGAAAAAGGAAAAAGGAAAAAAATGCTCTAGAAAAAAAATTGAAAGAATTGCCGGCTATTTATAGGAAAACTGGTGGCTTTTTAGAACAGGTTTCAACACTGTTTGGACAGATTCAACAAGTAGAAAACCTGTTCGGATGGATTCAACAGGTAGAAAACCTGTTCAAGTGGAATTCAACAGGTATGAACATGTTTGGGTGGAGTTTTAATAGGTATGAACATGTTCGGGTGGAGGAAAAAATCTGGACAAATTTATCTTGAATTTTGAAACCGAAAATCAAAAATAAATAAATAAAATACAAATGTTTTTGGCCCAAAAAGATAAGTATCGGGTCGGACAAGCCTAACCTAACCTTGCACTTGCGCCCAGCCCAGATGACCGGCGGCGGTGACGAGCGCGTGTGTTTTTTTTATTTTCGGTCCAATGGGTCTAGCCCACTTTACCTATAACCTTACCCTTCCACAAACTTGGGTACCCCTTGGGGCCCATTCCGAGTATCCCAAGCTAGAATTTATATACCCATATAAATTCTTAAGCCTTTCTAATGTGGGACAAACACATTTCACAAATGTGTAGGAAACCGACATAAAGCCATATCCACGAACCCGAAAATACGTGTTGAATTCTCATTCATCTGGAAATGGTTTTGAGCAACCAAATACATGATGTTATTCATTATGCGGCATTAAACATGAACCCAATTAGAAACGTTAAAAATAACGCTTGGGTCCTATATTAATTAATGCTCAAATTTAGCATGTAACGCCCTCAAAATAATGACATTAAACCCATCAAATAAGACATTCATTGACATATGAAATAACCACTTTCTTCTATTCATCAGAGTTTCATTACAAAAATATTACATGTTAACAACAAAAGCAAAATGCCCTACGGGCTTACAGCTTTCCAAGTTAACACTTGGTTACAACAAAAGAGTGCTAACTCATCTACACATTGAGCCCTCGGCTTGAATATACATGTAATACATCAAAAGAATTAAAACAACAACAATCTGCTCGCCTCTAGCCTCCCAAGCTATGACCTTGGAGGTGGCATGCTACCTGTACCTGAAAATGATATTCCCATATAGGGTGAGCCACAGCCCAGTAGAAATACACTAAACCAACCATGAACAATGACTAAAAGATTAGCAATTGATAGATGGCCAACACTGATACATTCACATAAATCACATTTTATGTCATCCGACTTATGAGTCCAAGTTACTTTTCATTTTTCCTTTTTCAACAGATAAACATATTAGTTCTATCATCATCTCAACAGATATGTATAAAAACTATATCCCACATTCACAGATAAGCATATAAGCTATATCCACATTCTCAACAGATATGTATAGCAACAATATCCCACATTCACAGATAAACATATGAGCTGTATCTACACTTCACAAAGATAAGCATATTAGCTCTATCTTCACTTCTCTAGACAAGCATATGAGCTGTATCTACGGAGTTTATCCCCTATCTCCTCCCAACATTATCCGGTTTAGAGGTACATCCCCCATCTTCCCCTAAACCGCGGAGTACATCCCCCATCTCCTCCTCTACACATAACGTATACAAACACATTGGTTCTATATACAATCACTCAATACATACAGTTAATGTATTCTATCAACCGTCAAATTCCATGACACATTCCATTGATTAGTTTCTGTTTACCTAATCATCATGCATTGTCTACAACAATCACGACTATCCTCCACCGATAGCCCAAAGCAGTTATTTCTAAACAGAAAATAAATGCACAAGTGGATATTCAATCAATGTGTGATAAACAATTCAACCACACCCTTTAACCCCATGCACTCCCAATCTCAACAATTCCATTTCATTTCCTCATTTCTCACGATTAATTATCCCAATTAATCAATCAATGTAATTAGGTCATTTTCAATAATTAACATTACAACCCTTAGGTCCCATTTTCATCAATGATTCAACATTTATTCCATTCCTCTATACCAAACATGCATCTAGGTTTATTATAAATAAAACCCCAACTTTTGCAAAATAACACAAAAGCCCCAAACTTTCACAAAATTACCAAACCAACCCCAACATCTCAAAATACCAAAATTTAAAGACAAAAGTCCATAGAGAGGAGTAGGATATCCCTACCTCAAATTCGGAGCCCCAAGGGAGAAGATGACAAAACCCAACGTGCTCCAAATCCCGAAATTTTCAGATTAAAATGTAGCCCTCGACGATCAACAACTCTTTTGTAAAGGCCAAAGATGAGCAAATCACTCCTACTAGATCAAAACCTAGAGAGAAGGTAGAGTTCTAGAGTGAGAGGCTCAACAATGGTGTTTTTGGAAAAGTAGGAGAGAGAAGAGAAAGTGAAAAAGTGATTTGAAAAGTCAAAACACGGAACTTAAACCCAGTCGCCCCGCTCGAGCGTCAAACACCCCGCTCGAGCGTCACTCACAGACTCCCGCTCGAGCGTCAACAATCCCGCTCGAGCGGAGGATATACACTCCCAGAACTTTTTCAGAACCAGGTCTCCGCTCGAGCTTCCAACTCCCCGCTCGAGCGGCACTCACACAACCCCGCTCGAGCGTCCAACTCCACGCTCGAGCGTCCAACACTGCACAGGAATTACTGGATGGGTGAAATTCCCGCTCGAGCGCCAAAACCCCCGCTCGAGCGGACATGTCAAAAATCTGGGCAACTAGTTTTGGTTTCTAAACTCAACCAACCTGTAACAAACCTGCCCAACACATCCTATAACTCAAATACGAAGTAAAAAGGATGTAAACAAGATAATAATCAACTACCAACATCCACGGACACATGTCCGGATCACTGTACAACAAGGGTAAATCCGGGATCGCTATATAGCAAAAAAATAAGATTTTACAAAGTCATTTTCCAACATATATGGCAGTTGAAAAGTAAGAGTTGACCCTATGTAAGATTATTATTTATTTACTATGCTATCAATAACACCATTACACTAAATTTTTACTATATTAAAAAAAAAAAGGTGTTGGTAAAGCAATGACCATTCCCTGAAAAGAGGGCAATGTGATACAATCATATTACTTTAAAGGAAACGATATACGTCCTCCAACAGGTGGGTACTATAAGATAAAATGATATAATTTTATATTTTTTGAGTCATAATTAAAAAAAGAAAAAAAAATGTTATAACTAAATATAACACGAGATATAACAAAAAAATTCATGAATTATAACTAAAATAATGTCATAATTAAAGAAGAAAATGGCATAACTAAGAGTAAATTTAGTACATCTTTTGAAGATTGTGTATATTAGAATTTTCCTATTAGAAAATATTATAAGGTTTATTTTGTTAGTTATTATTAATTGGGTTAGGGAATAGAATGTGTATTATATATAAGTTATGAAATTGACTATTCAATATATATATATAAGTTATGAAAATTGTAAAGTTAATTATCATAAATATAATAACATAATCATTTTCAGTTATAATTTAAAAAAATGATTCATAACCAAACACTATATAAAATATAATTAAAGACCTTTTGATTTATAACTGTTGGCGTCACATTTAAACCATCTAGTACCAAAGCAACAAGTGGCAAGAAAATGATATTCAGATATTAAAGAGTCCCACCTTCGAAGGTGCCTATGTAAGCTATGAATGCAAGACTTCAGCCGGCAAAGTATGATAAGTGCCATGTGAAAGGCACGTGAAGAAGGAGTTCATAAAAAAAAAAAAAAAATAGTTGCTAGTAGTTACATACATACATACAAGGAGAGAGTTATGGCCCTAAGAAGTAGCGAGAAGGAAGGAGATCACGGTAGAGGAGACCGGCCTAACTACTTCGAATACGCTAAGAGAATGCTATAAATAGATGAAAACAAAGACTGAAGAGACCCCCCTGACCAAATCCAGACTCTATGTCTTTGTCAATTTCATTAATCTTTAAATTTCTGCACTTTACTTTCTTGAACTTTACTTTTACGCACTACGCTTACTTTTTGTAATAGTAGATTAGCATTGTAATTCCAGAACTCAATTGGTTTAAAGTTTTAAAGTTGCTCTTACTAAAGGTAACATATTGTAATTGTGTATTCAATTAATCAATTACAATTTTCTGTCCAGTCTCTTTCTCCCATTTGTTATGAATTTAAACTACAAGCTTTGGTTCATCTTTTTAACACAACACAGTAAAATCCTCTTCAATGAGGCTAAGAAAACCTTGATACGAATTGACATATATTATCTATAAGGATTCAATTATATTTTTTAACTTTTGAAGTGTCAAAAGTAGCCAACAATAACTAAAATAATGTTATAATCGATATTATAATAAGTCATAACTAATACCATAATATATTATATAAAATACGAAAAATATTGTAATTGGACATATGATAGACACCCAAAAATTGTATAATGTCGTTTTCAAAATTGACAGAAGTCTAAAGTGAGATTTTGATAGAAATATAAAAGTGCTGTGTAATTAATTGTATCACATTACTAGTTTTTTTTGTTAATTTTTGAATAGTGTTATGCAGAATGGACCTAATTACAACTTGACTCGAGGTCTTAGATCAAGAGACAAAATGAAATTCAATGTAAAATGTTTGGATGCAAAAATGAAATTTACCCCTTTTTTGAAAGGTAAGTAACACTCACCTCCTTTAAAGTTTAGAGAAAATAAAGTTAGCTATATACTTTTTAATATAATTATAAAACGAACGAAATCAATGCTAATGATTGGTAGGCAGTAAAATAAATAATAATAAATATATATTTTAGTAGAAAAGTGATAATAATATTATTTTTTTATTCATACGACTAACAATTATTGATAAAAAATAATTTAGTGTAATATGAATTAAAATCTTAAAAATGTCAATGAGGCTAATCATATTCCTACTCTATTTTTCCCTACTCTGTTTTACAGGGATTAAGGGCACCTCTCTTTTTTCTACTTCAATCACAGAGCAATTTCATAACAAATGCTGAGCCTGAGGTGACCCAAAAGAGTGGATGAGCAAAGACTAAGCTTTTAACAGGCATGTTTTATGAATTTTTAAACATGTTTTTGTTTTTTAATTACTGCATCTGTTTGTCCATCAGGTGTCTTACTACAAAAAGTTCAATGAAATTATATGTCAACTTGTGGAATTTATTATATATAGATATATATATATATATATATTATGGTTTTGTCTTTATTATTATAATAATTATTATTATAATAATAATAATAAGAGATAATTTACAGTCTAGGGTTTAAACCCCAACATCTAACCATCAAATCCATGAAACCAACACCGAAATCACAATCCTCAAAACACACACACACACACACACACACACACACACACACACACATATATATATATATATATAGAGAGAGAGAAATCTAGAGATGCAGTACTATAAAAGAAAAAGGGGGAGATTTGGTGATATACCTCTCAGTGTCTAACTTATCCTTCAAAAGGACAAGAATTATATGGATCTTTTCAAAACCCCCTAATATTTTAAAACTTGTTTCTTTTACTATAATACCCTCATATATGTGTGTGTGTATCAGATTGCAATCACTCTCTTCCATCTCAATCTCTCTTCTCTCTGTCTCGCTCTTATCATTGTTGCTCTCCATCGGCGCTAGCGCTCACCATGGAACTCTTTTGCTACCATCTTCATCACCACCCTCACTCGTCGCCTCCACAACCTTAGATCTGAGATCATTTATAGTCGATGTTGCTAGAAAATGACGGTTCCCAAAGGTTTGCAAACCTGAGATCTAAAATCCTTCACTCTCTCTCTCTCTGGTTCTGATGGTTCATGCTCTCTCTCTTTCTCTCTCGGTGTGTGTGTCACCAGCGGCGGAGGGACATAGGGGCAAGCGTGGTCACGTGCCCCTCTGAATTTTCATTTTTTCTTTTTGGGATCTTAGTTTACACACAATCCTGCCCCTTCTATATACAACACTCCCAATTTTACCCAAACACATTGACACACGCACCCACATTTTGTTTTGTTTTTGTTTTGTTTTGTTTTGTTTTTTGTTTTGTTTTTGAGTCCTAATCCCAACCAAATACTGACACACAACTTTTTTTTTGGGTGAGTGCACAAAACTCTAATTACGGCAAAGCTAAAACCCTAAAACCCTAAAAGTGTGTGAGATTCTTTATTTTTTTTATTTATTCACAGTATTTGTTAAGTTTCTTCATATTTTCTTTATCTCCCTTTGTTGCTTTGCAATTTACCGACTCATGATTCACCAGAATAGGATCACACACAACACAGATTTAGGACCAAACTACAACCATGGTATCTTCTCTTCATTGTTTACAGGTAACTTTATTTATTAATTTTTACTTTTAAATAAAAATTATGATTATTAATTTATAGTTGTTTATTATTTTTTTGCAATTTTATTTGTTAGTATTTATGTTAAAATAAGAGATTTTGATATGCTAAAATTATTAATCTTAATTGGTGGTGATTTTTATTAAAATTAGGGATTTTGATTTGTTGTTGTTTGCGCTAAAATTAGGGATTTGATTTGTGCTAAAATTAAAAATATTAATTTGTAGTTATTAATATTTAAATTAGGGATTTTGATTTGTTATAATTTATGCTAAAATTAGAAATTTTGATTTGTTGTGATTTGTGCTAAATTTAAATTTTTTGATTTGTATTAAAATTGGAGAATTTGATTTGTGGGGGTTTGTGATTTTGAATATGAATTTTGATTTTGATTTTTACTTTTTAAAACAATCATGGAGTAATATTTCAAAAGAAAATCAAAATTGGAATCATCTCTTCCTCAAAAAGAAGATGATAATTAGCTCAAAAAATTATTATTATGTTATTGTTATCAATTGGGAAGAAAAATTTTGAGATTATAATTAATAGATACCTCCTATGTTAAATTTTTGGCTCTGCCACTTCATGTCACTAACCATTTCTCTCTCTCTCTCTCTCTCTCTCTCTCTCTCTCTCTCTCTCTCTCTCTCTCTCTCTTCTTCTTCTTCTTCTTCTTCTTCTTCTTCTTCTTCTTCTCATGATTATCTGTTTTCAAACTCTATCTCCCAATCTCTCTTTCTTCTTCTCAGGATGCTCTGTCCTTCGAACAATAAAATTTTATTATGGTTCATGCTATAGTACTCTCCTGTAAAGCCATCCTCGTAGCTTGTTTTAGAGTAAAATTTACTCTATAATAAAAAAAACAGTAAAGAGTTTTTCTCTGAATCAGAGTAAAATTTCCTATGATTCAAAGTGAAAAATCTAAAAATTCCGAAGATATTGATTTGTGATTACGTATCAATTTTAACCAGTAAATAACAATCTCAATCAAACAATCAAAGACAAATTGACACGATGAGTTTAATGTGGAAAAACCACAATCAGAGTGCCTCCAATTGTGATAAAAAAAAAAACACGGGTCAAAGCCACAAAACAATCCACCAAGAAGACAAAAAGGAATTACACAAGTGTTCTCTCAATTATCTAGCGAATCCACGTCCAAATTGAATCGACCCTAATGTGCTACTTCCACCATCGTCTTCACCTCAGAATTGTCTTGTCCAATGTTAAATCCATAATGCCGATGTCGAATCCACAACGATGAGCCACTCCGGAATCCACCAAAGCTTTAGGCCCAAATTGCACAAAATCCACCGAAGAACAACTCTCTCTGTAACGCCCTCAAAAAAAATTAACCTCTGATATATCTAGATTAACTCAGGCGCATAATCTAAATCTCATTACTTCTCATTATTACATACATGGACATTGAACAATATAAACATTTCAATAGTCAACATTCATACTAAATCACCATTTTTCTATTAACGATATCCAACATGAGATTTCACAAAAGAGAGACCACTTGCATTAATACATTCATCATCCTTAAGATATGAATTTTTTTTTATAGCATGTGATAATAACAAGTTAAAGCAACAAAATACAAATTTAATGCCTTAACGGCTACAAGTTCCAAGGTTTTGCCCGGTTACAACAAAGTGGTTTTCAAACCCATACATAGATAGCTCTTGGCTTAAAAAGAAAAGAAAACAAATAAATAATTAAGCCTTGTGCTCCAAAAGATCCTCCACGCCTTCACTTTGGCGGAGGCACACCACAATCACCTGAAAAATGGTTTCCACTAAGGGATGAGCATAAAGCCCAGCAGAGATAATCTAAATAAAGTGCATGCAATTTAACAATATCATGAGGTGCAATGCATATGAGATGCCAATGCCAAAAATCATAGGTTTTCTCATTTTGAAACTCTCATGCCATGCACTTGTTCAAAAGCATAATCAATTCAATTATCCATTTCATAGAACAAGGGGCGATAAATATGACACTGGTAATCCTTAGGCTAGTGTTTGCAAGTAGGTATAACTAGCGCTACCAAAACCCCACTTTATCGGTGATTAACCAGAAGGGATGTGGTACCTCCTCCGCGTGTGTTTTCGGTCTTTTGCCCCGGACACTCAGGCTAACTTAATCAATTTCAATCTAGCACCACGGACTTTACCCATTCCTGACATCCTAATAAAGGACACAAGAGAAATAATTTATCACATTAACTCATATGTGCTCGGAACTTGACTCACACGTTCGACTACAACAATTCCATATATTTCTCTAACATATACACAATTCAATTTCACTCCACATAAGCACTTAGTCATGCAAACACATACGAACTATTCTTTTACGATGCAATCCGTCCCACGAAAAATCAAGAATTCTTAGTAGAACGAGTATTGATCAAGTACCCTTCTAATGAGACCTCAAGGAATTTAACAGCGCAAACAGCATCCCAAAAGTCCAGTCCCATACCCATTTAGTCACATAATCATGTTATCACATAGTCACAAAATGCATAACACTTCCTAAGCATGCTAAATGAACCCATTGTGGTTAAACAACCACTTCCCACGAGCTTCAAGTATTCAAACCCGGTAGCTCTAATACCAAGTTGTAACGTCCCAAATTTTTAGCCCAAATGATAATACAACAACTATGGCTCTTTGAAGGAAAATCGAATATAAATTTCCAAACTTACATTACATGATATAATAGTTCTTCATGCAACAATACATTAATCCAATAACAAGTAAATAAACAAATAAATACCCCCAAGGGGTTTACAAGTTTCCAAGGATTGAGCCTAGTTACACAAAACGGTTATTCAAACCCACACACATACAACCCTTGGCTTACACACAGAGTCATAGCAAAATGAGAGTCTCGTACTCTCAACACACATTTCCTCGGCTCTAGTTAGGTGGCATCACCACATCTTTTCTTGCACAAAAATCCCGTAGGGTGAGCATAAATCCCAGTAGGAAATTCTTAACAAAGTATATACATTTTATACAAGTCTCAAGAGATGAAATGCACATGCCATGCTATGCCCTTTTGAAAGAAATTCACATCTTCATCTTTGAAAACCATCATGCTCAATGATGTCATGCAATTTCAATTCTTCAAAACTTAACAATTCATTTCAAGAGCGGTAAATACGACTCTGGTAATCCCTAGGTTGGTGTCTGCAAGTAGACTATACAAGTACTACCAATTTGTCATTTTTACCATATTGACTGGAAGGCTCGACACCTATAATCTGTCATTTTTACCAGTATTAACTGGAAGGCTCGACATCTATTCAATTTCATCTACACCACCTGTCAAGACTTACCACCGTAAACCAATTCATGGAAACTTGTTTCTCAACATTCTTTTCTCAATGCAAGTTTTCAAATCAACTTTCAAAGTTTAATGTAATCAAATGAATTGATATGGCAATAATACAAGATGAATATAAATACTTTTATTCCAATTCATCATCCAAGGAATAACACAATTCTCTCTTCTCAAGTATCTTCAACAATTAGTCATTTCAAGACTATTTCAACGTTTTGAACAATAATTTCCAAAATGAACAACAATTCTCATATTCCCTGAAATTCATCATTTATATAAATATAAATAAGAAATTTTCCAAACATCCATTTATTTTGACACACAAAATAAATATAACAATATCATTCATACAACTAGATTAAAAAAAAATCCCCAAATTCTAGGTTTTCTCACCAAAACTATACAACTCAAATCTTTTGAAACAAAACTTTTCAAGATCATCTTTTCTTCAATCAAGGAAGATCAAAACCCATAAGATCATTTTACAAGAACAAGAGACAAATCCACTTTCAAAATCGCTCAACTTCTTGAATTAACAATCAATTTTCAAAGCTATCGAAGGATGATTTCAAAAATCATCTAGATCTTGCAAATATATATATATATATATATATATAACTCTAAGAAAATCCCTACCTCAAGTTTTGAAGAAGAATTGAGATGAAACCCCCAAAATCAACGGTGTCGAAACTCGATCTTCACTGAACACAATGAAGCCCTCAAGATGATAACTAACTTTGGTGAAGAACTTAGGTCTAAATCCCAATGGATTTGGAGAAATCAAAGAGAGAAGATGACTTCTAGAGAGAGAAGCTCCCGATCTGGAATTCTAGAGAGTTTTAGAGAGAGAGAGGACTGAAAAAGTGATCTGAAATATCAGATTCACAAACTGATATAACATGGTCTACTCGAGCGTGGAATGCCCTGCTCGAGCGTCAAATACACTAACCCAATACTTTTGCAGACAGGTCAAACTTCTGAAACCAAACATTCTCCGCTCGAGCGCATAAATGGCCGCTCGAGCGGACAAGCAACTTTGAATGTATTTTACATTTTTGCTTCGGGGGCGCTGCCCCTTGAACCCGCCAAGGGGCGCTGCCCCCTAGACCCCCGCGAGCTAACCAGGCAGCTCGATCCCCTACCGGCCTAGTCGAAGTGGCAAAACATGAAAGAAGGATTGAAACCAGGATTGCTACAATCTTCCCCCCTTAAAGAATTTCGTCCCTGAAATTTCAAATCAAACTACCCAAACAAAGGGGTTTCTAGCGATCAAAGCCACGCTATTTCATTTTCAAATCACAATACTAACTCTTAACCAAATTCCACCATTTTCACCTTGGTTATCTCATTAACAACAACCTCTCAAATATGCATAAACATGAAATTTCCTAAAAAGTAATGGCAACTCTCAATAACCTTATGCTTAAAAGAACAACAAACATATCAACATGTGGTTAACAACTTTAAATACGTTTCCCTCAACACTAGGGAATATTACAAAGAAAACAACTTAAGCATTTTCAAACAAATCCGGATATTCGGAGCGGACTTCCGCCTCCCATTCCCACGTCGCTTCTTCAACCCCATGGTGTCTCTACAACACCTTTACCAACGGTATAGTTTTGCCCTGTAGCACTTGCTCCCGGGTATCTAATAGTTGAATTGGTCGTTCTTCGTAAGAGGCATCCTCATCTACCTCCAAGTCAACCCAATCAAGAACATGAGAAGGGTCGGGTTCATACTTTCTAAGCAGAGATACATTAAATACGTTGTGAACTCCCAAAAGTTATGGCGGTAAAGCTAACCGATATGCCACTTCCCCAATTTGCTCTAAGATCTCAAAAGGCCCAATGAACCTTGGAGATAATTTACCACTCTTACCAAATCTCATCAAACCCCGCCTTGGTGAGATTTTTAGAAACATATGGTCACCAACTTCAAAAGATAAAGGTTGTCTCCTCTTATCGGCATAACTCTTTTGTCGACTTTGGGCCGTAGCTAACCTCTTCCGAATGAGAACAACTTTCTCGATTGTCTCTCGAACAATTTTCGGACCCAGTAACGGTGGATCACCGACTTCAGCCCAACAAACCGGTGATCTATAAGGTTAGCCATACAAGGCCTTAGCTTGGTAACTATTGTTGTAAGCAAAATCAATCTATGGTAAGTGTCTTTTCTAAGGCACCTTAAAATCAAGGACACAAGCTCTAAGCTTGTCCTCCAAAATCTGAATGGTATGTTCCGACTGTCCATCAGTTTGAGGATGATAAGCAGTGCTAAGAGTCAACTTAGTTCCCAACGCCTCTTGAAGGCTTTGCCATAAACGGGCAGTAAAACAAGGATCCCTATCCGACACAATAGTCACAGGGACTCCATGAAGTCGAACTATCTCTCTAATGTAGAACTTTGCCAAGCGTTCAATTGAGTCTCTGGTGCATGTAACGCCCTCAAAATAAACCCATAAATCATCCAACAATAGCATGCTTAGACATAAGAAAATAAAGCATAAATATATTCCATCAGAGTAATCATTACAAAATGTATTACATGTTGACAACAAAAGTAAATGCCCTATGGGCTTACAACTTTCCAAGTCAACACTTAGTACAAAAAGAGAGTACTAACTCTATACAAAGAAAGCCCTTGGCTTGACATACATGTAATACATCAAAAGAAAACAAAACAACAGAAACAGTCTGTCTGCCTCTAGCCTCCCAAGCTATGTCCTTGGAGGTGGCATGCTACCTGTACCTGAAAATGATGTCCCATAAAGGGTGAGTCACAGCCCAGTAGAAATATACTAAACCAACTATAAACAATGACTAAAATAATAGCATTCAATAAATGGTCCACACTTGTATTCCAACGTATGTCGTATTACAATTTCACGACAGTCATGCCCATGGCACACTTCAGTTTCCATTTCATATTCAACTTTGAGTTTGAAAACAAGGCTTAGAACCTAGCCAAATAACTTAATGAAATTAAGACTCATCTTCAAAACACTTTCGAAATTCATGATGGATACACATTTTGGTGCTGTATCAATAACACATAGTAACACTTCTATACTTCACAATTGATAACGATATACATTTTAGTGCTATATCAAATCAATTCAAACACTTCCATAATCCACACTTGATACACATTGTAGTGTTGTATCAATGTCACACAAAATCCGGTTTAGAGGTCCATCCCCTATCTTCCTCTAAACCGTGGAGTACATCCCCTATCTCCTCCCACACAAAATGTATATAAACAGAGATCATATACATAATCAATCAATACATAAAGTTAATGTATTATTCCAACCGCTATACTCGATAGCATACTCAATCGATTAGTTTTAGTTTGCCTAATTATCATGCATTGTCTACAACAATCAAGACTATCCTCCATCGATAGCCCAATGCAGTTATTTCTAAACAGAAAATAAATGCACCAAATGGATAAAATATCAACATTTTAACTAGGTGAGTGATAAATGATCCAACTACACCCTTTAATCCCATACGATCCCAATTTCAACATTCTTAATTCAACTTCTCATTTCTCAAAATTAATTTCACAAATTAATTCATCAATGTAATTAGGGCATTTCCCATAATTAACAAAACAACCCTAAGGTTCCATTTCTATCAATAACCCAACATTTATCTCATTTCTCCATGCTAAACATGCATATGGGCTTATATAAATAAAACCCCATCTTTTGTAAAATTACACAAAGACCCAAACTTTCTCAAAATTACCCAACAATCCCCAACATATCAAAATGCTAAAATTTAAAGACAAAGCTCATAAGGAGAAGTAGGATATCCCTACCTCAAAGTTAGAGCTCAAATGGAGAAGGAGACCGAACTCAAAGGGCTCCAAATTCTAAACTTTTCGAATCAAAACGAAGCCCTCGACGATCAACACACCTTTTGCAAAGACAACAAGGTAGTGGGACACTCTAGCTAGATCAAACCCAAGAGAGAAGGGAGATTCTAGAGAGAGGAGCTCTCAAAATCGATTTTGGGGAAGTAAGAGAGAGAGAGAGAAAGTGTAAAAAGTGATTCAAAAATGCCCAGCTGCCCACTGATATACAACACTCCTGCTCGAGCGAAGAATAGAACGCTCGAGCGTCAAGCACAAAAATCTGGACACGCTCGAGCGCAACAAGGCCTGCTCGAGCTCCAAGACACAAGAATAAAATACATCCGCTCAAGTGCGAAAACTAGTCCTCTCGAGCATAGGAAACCCGCTCGAGCGTGAAAAACACACCTGCAGAAGTTTTGCAGGGACACGAGATACTGGGAGTGTGTAAATCCCGCTCGAGCACAAGAAGGCCCGCTCGAGCGCATAATGACCCACTCGAGCGTAACACCAAAAACCTGGGCACTACACTTGAGACCAAAACTCAACCTACCTGTCCGAAATACGCCCAACACATCCTAAAACTCAAATATATGGAATTAAAGGATGACAACAAGATAAACAACCACCAACTCCATGGAACCAAAGTCCGGAATACAACAATTACAGCAAGGGAAGACCGGAATCGCTATAACCTTCCTCCCTTAAAGAATTTCGTCCCCGAAATTAAACACAAGTTCTTCAAAAACAAGATTTTCTCAATTCCCAACATTATTACAATGTGAAATTTAACAACTCGACCCATTACTGGTCATCTCATCTCTTTTCAAGAGGCAATTTACAACATTTTCCACAATATGCATTATAGATATGCATTCCCTGAAATTTCACAAATTTCGATACCACACTCCACAATTCTATATCATACTCAATATTCATGATATATTCCGATTTCTACAATACATTCAACATATGCAATGTTTATATTAAACTTCCATTTTAAGGCAAGTTCCAACATATAATTCCATAAACCAAAACATATACCATGTTTTACAACTTAAGCCATATATAATGCTCTTAAAGTTCAACAATATTACAAAATCTCAATACATGATTACACATCAACAAACAAGTCCGGATAGTTCTCACGGACATTCGCCTTACGTTCCCAAGTGGCTTCCTCCACTCCGTGATACTTCCACAAAACCTTTACCAAGGGAATGGTCTTGCCTCGCAGTACTTGATCCCGCCTATCCAAGACCCGAACCGGTCTCTCCTCATACGAGCATCCTCATCTACTTCTAAGTCGGTCCAATCCAACACGTGCGATGGATCCAGCTCGTACTTCCGAAGCATACTAACATGAAATACGTCATGTACCCCGGACAACTGCGGTGGCAAAGCCAAGCGATAAGCAACCTCCCCAATCATCTCAAGGATCTCAAAGGGACCGATAAACCGAGGGGATAACTTCCCACTCTTCCCAAACCTCATCAAACCTCGCCTAAGTGATATTTTCAGAAAAACATGATCACCCGTCTCAAATGCCAAAGGCCTCCTCCTACGGTCGGCATAACTCTTTTCCCGACTCTAGGCCGTAACAAGCCTCCTACGGATAAGCTCAACTTTCTCTGTTGTTTCCCTCACCAACTCTGGGCCCAACAAAGGTGCATCACCCACCTCGGCCCAACAAACTGGAGACCTACATAGTCGGCCATACAAGGCCTCAAACGGTGCCATATCGATACTAGACTGAAAGCTGTTGTTGTAGGCAAAATCCACCAAGGGCAAGTGCCTCTCCTACGTCCCACTAAAGTCAAGGACACAACCTTGAAGCATATCCTCAAGGATCTGACTAGTATGCTCGGACTGCCCGTCAGTCTGAGGATGATAAGCCGTACTAAAGGTCAACTTAGTGCCCAAGGCACTTTGCAAACTCTGCCACAACCTAGCAGTAAAATGAGGGTCTCTATCTGAGACGATCGTCACTGGGTCCCCGTGCAACCTCACTATGTCCCGAATATACAAGTCGGCAAGATGGTCTACCGAATCTCTCACGCGCATAGGGATAAAGTGAGCCGACTTAGTCAACCGGTCTACAACCACCCAAATAGCATCACTACCCCGCTGAGTCCTCGGTAGACCTACAACGAAGTCCATAGTGACATGCTCCCACTTTCACTCGGTAATAGGCAAGGGTTGCAACAAACCTGCTAGCCTCTGATGCTCGGCCTTCACTTGCTGACAAGTAAGGCACTTAGACACGAAAACCGCCACATCCTTCATCATACCCCGCCACCAAAACTGGCGACCCAAATCCCGATACATCTTAGTGCCTCTCGGATGCACCGTAAGGCGTGAATGGTGAAACTCTCGGAGTGCTTCCTCTCAGCAAGACTCCGACACAAACAAACGGTCTCGGTATCTCACACTCAGGTCGGGATACACCATAAAATCCTTCTCAACCTTCTCACTGGAGATCTTCTCTCAGAGGGATTCTACCTCAAGGTCACCTCTCTGTGCCTTTAACACCTGAGTCACAAGTGTAGGCTGCGCAACAACAGAAAACAAGGCCGCAGCCTTAACGGATTCGCCTAGAAGTAAATCAAACTTGCCAAGTGCACCCAACATCTCCCACTCCCGGATGGCTATACAAGCTACATCACTAATGGATTTCCTGCTAAGGGCATCGGCCACTACATTGGCCTTTCTCGGATGACAGTGCAACTCAAAGTCGTAGTCCTCAATGAACTCCATCCACCTTCTCTGCCTTAAATTCAAGTCCCTCTGTGTAAACAAGTACTTCAAACTCTTATGGTCCGAGAACACCTCGAACCTCTCACCATAAAGGTAGTGCCTCCAGATTTTCAAGGCAAAGATCACAGCTGCTTGTTTTAAGTCATGTGTAGGGTAATTCTTCTCGTGTATTTTCAACTGACGTGAGCCATAGGCTACCACTTTTCCCTCTTGCATTAACACACAACCCAAACCCTCTCGTGAGGCATCACAATAAACCGCATAACCCAAACCCCTCTCCGGAATAATCAAAACCGGAGCGGTGGTCAATCTAACTTTTGGCTCTTGGAACGACTTTTCACAAGTCTCACTCCACACAAACTTGACCCCTTTCCGCGACAATCTAGTCAACGGCAAAGCTAGCCTGGAGAAATCCTTCACAAACCGACGATAATACCCAGCTAATCCCAGAAAACTGCGTATCTCAAAAACACTCTTAGGCTGTGCCCAATCTCGCACTGCTTATATTTTGGATGTATCAATAGACACCCCTTCCCCGGAAACCACATGGCCTAAGAACTTGACTTCCCCTAGCCAGAACTCACACTTCCCAAACTTGGCATACAGTCTATGGGTTCGAAGTAACTCGAGAACCACTCTCAAGTGTTCCACGTGCTCCTCCTCTGAAGGTGAATAGATAAGAATGTCGTCCACGAAAACGACCACAAAATGATCTAAGAATTCCCGGAAGATCCGGTTCATCAAGTCCATAAAGACTGCCGGTGCATTAGTGAGCCCAAATGGCATCACCAGAAACTCATAATGGCCATAACGCGTACGGAATGCCGTCTTTGGAATATCCTCCTCCCTGACCCTCAATTGGTGGTAACCCGATCTCAAGTCTATCTTGGAGAAACAACGGGACCCCTTCAACTGGTCAAACAGATCATCTATACGGGGCATAGGGTATTTATTCTTAACCGTAGCTCGATTCAACTTCCGGTAATCTATTCAAAGTCTCAAGGCACCATCTTTCTTTTTAGCAAAGAGGGCCGGTGCTCTCCATGGCAAAACACTAGGGCGAATGAAGCCCTTATCTAGCAATTCCTGGAGCTGAATCTTCAACTCACTCAACTCGGCTGGGGCGAAACGATAAGGCGCCATAGAAATTGACGCCGTGCCAGGCACTAAATCAATAGAGAACTCGATCTCTCGATGAGGTGGCAAACTAATGAGATCCTCAGGAAAGACGTCCGAGTACTCACAAACCACCCTCGGTAACACAGTTTGGGTCTCACCGCACTCACTACTCAAAAGGCTAGCAAGTAGACCACTAAGCTCACTCCGCCCTCGCGGATCATACACCAGTGGCAAAACACTACCAACCCAGTCCCCCAAGAAATGGAAACACACCGCGCTCAAGGAACATACTGTGACCCTCTGGCGGTAGCAATCAATAACAACCCGGTATGACGATAGCCAGTCCATACCCAAAATAACATCAAAACTCGTCACGGGCATAACTACAAAAGGAAACAGAAGCCGGCGATCGGCGACTTCTATATCACAACCCCTACATCTTTGTTTCAAAATCAACTCACCCCCAATAGGGGACACTACACAAATAGGAGGTGCCAATTGTGCCAACTCCAATCCCAAAACAGATGGAAATGCAGCAGATACAAAAGAATGAGATGCACCTGTATCAATCAATACACTAGCAACCGAGTTGCAAAACAAGAAGGTACCTCTCATAACTGATGGAGCAGGTAGAAGATCCTGCGCGGTAACAATATACATGCGCCTAGTTGGCCCCTGATCCACCTGCTCACCCCTCGGAGCATATGACTGCTACACAGACTGGGACGACGAAGCTCCCGGATTGGCACTCGAGGCCTGCACAGACTGAGCTGGCTGAAAACCCTGCATCTGCCTAGAACCAAACGCGCCCGAAGTGGCACTCAACTGTGGGCAAAACATCTTCAGGTGCCCAAGCTGACCACACTGATAACAAGACGAGGGCTGGCCCCTGCCCTGACTCTGGCTCTACTGTCTAGTTGAAGATGAGGCAACTCTCTGACCTTCTCCTTTCTGTGGGCAAATCGAAGCCTTGTGGCCCAGCTGACCCCACTTGTAACATGTGAAATTTCCTTGATTGCCTCTCTCCGAGCCTGCACTCGGCACTGGAAAGGTCGATCTAGCAACACCACCCTGAGACTGCTGAGGGTTAGCACCCCTCTATCTCCTGCCATCCCTCTGACCATCCTGGCCCCTCTTGAGCCTCTCTGTCCCTCCTCCTCCTGCATCATGATCTCCATATGGGCTGCAGCATCAACCAAGCGCCCATAGTCTCGGATCATGGAACCCCCGACTATCACCTTAAGGCTACGCCTCAACCTCTTCTCAAACTCGATGTAGCGGCGTTCCTCGGACGCCACAAGTTCAGGTGCGAACCTGGACAAGCTAGTAAAAGCAGCCTCATACTCGGCCACTAAAGAACTCAACTATAAAAGCTGGCAGAATTGGTCTCTCAATTTTTCCCTGACTGCTGGAGATAAGTACTTCTCCTGAAAAGCCTCCACAAATGCCTTCCATGTGCCCGCAATACGGCCCCTCATGTATTTCCACCACTGACCCACACCCCCTTTTAGCTGGAAGGATGCCAAGGTCACTTTCAATGCCCCGTCCTCGATGCTAAGCATCTCGAACGTCTTACTCATCTGCTCGAACCACTCGTCAGCCTTAAGTGGCTCCTTTGGATCCCCAATAAACTCGTCCGGGTTAGACCGGAAGAACTCCCTCTTCAAGAAGGCAGGCCCTGCCTCAACAACCTGGGCCTGCACTGGTGCCTGAACTGGATTCTCAGCTCTGAGAATACCCATAGACTCCCTCAAAGCATCGGTTATCCCTCGGGCTAAGTCGCCCATAGCCTGCTGACCTGCTGGCTCGGCCACATTGGCCTGGCCAACCCCCTCCTGCTGTGCCGGAATATCATCCGGTAAAGGCATCTCCTGCCTACCACGTCTGCCACGTCTACCACCTCTTCCTTGCCCTGACATCCTAATAAAGGTAACGAAGAACATTAGCACATTCATAAGTGTGCCAAAACTAAACACTCGCGTCCTAATACATGGACAACTATAATTCACTCCACATAAGCACATAAACACATAAGCACTTATGAATTTCATTTCCGGATAATGATAGTCCCGAGGCGTTACTAGAGTTCCGGTTAGAAACACCATTGATCAAGTGCTTTTCCAACAAGACTCACAGAAACCCAAGGATCCAATCAACATCCTAGAAACTAAATCCCATACCCAAATAGTCACATAAACATGTTATCAAATAAACACATAATGTCACACATAAGTCTCTAACAAGCGAGACAAACCCATTGTGATACTAATCACTTCCCACGTACCCAAAGTATTTGAACCCGGTACGCTCTGATACCAAGTTGTAACGCCCTCAAAATAAACCCATAAATCATCTAACAATAGCATGCTTAGACATAAGAAAATAAAGCATAAATATATTCCATCAGAGTAATCATTACAAAATGTATTACATGTTGACAACAAAAGTAAATGCCCTATGGGCTTACAACTTTCCAAGTCAACACTTGGTACAAAAAGAGAGTACTAACTCTATACAAAGAAAGCCCTTGGCTTGACATACATGTAATACATCAAAAGAAAACAAAACAATAGAAACAGTCTGTCCGCCTCTAGCCTCCCAAGCTATGTCCTCGGAGGTGGAATGCTACCTATACCTGAAAATGATGTCCCATAAAGGGTGAGCCACAACCCAGTAGAAATATACTAAACCAACTATAAACAATGACTAAAATAATAGCATTCAATAGATGGTCCACACTTGTATTCCAACGTATGTCGTATTACAGTTTCATGACAGTCATGACCATGGCACACTTCAGTTTCCATTTCTTATTCAACCTTGAGTTTGAAAACAAAGCTTAGAACCTAGCCAAATAACTTAATGAAATTAAGACTCATCTTCAAAACACTTTCGAAATTCATGATGGATACACATTTTGGTGCTGTATCAATAACACATAGTAACACTTCTATACTTCACAATTGATAACGATATATATTTTAGTGCTATATCAAATCAATTCAAACACTTCCATAATCCACACTTGATACACATTGTAGTGTTGTATCAATGTCACACAAAATCCGGTTTAGAGGTCCATCCCCTATCTTCCCCTAAACAGTGGAGTACATCCCCTATCTCCTCCCATACACAATGTATATAAATAGAGATCATATACATAATCAATCAATACATAAAGTTAATGTATTATTCCAACCGCTATACTTGATAGCATACTCAATCGATTAGTTTTAGTTTGCCTAATCATCATGCATTGTCTACAACAATCAAGACTATCCTCCATCGATAGCCCAAAACAGTTATTTCTAAACAGAAAATAAATGCACCAAATGGATAAAATATCAACATTTCAACTAGGTAAGTGATAAATGATCCAACTACACCCTTTAATCCCATACGATCCCAATTTCAACATTCTCAATTCAACTTCTCATTTCTCAAAATTAATTTCACAAATTAATTCATCAAATGTAATTAGGGCATTTCCCATAATTAACAAAACAACCCTAAGGTTCCATTTCTATCAATAACCCAACTTTTATCTCATTTCTCCATGCTAAACATGCATATGGGCTTATATAAATAAAACCCCATCTTTTGTAAAATTACACAAAGACCCAAACTTTTTCAAAATTACCCAACAATCCCCAACATATCAAAATGTTAAAATTTAAAGACAAAGCTCATAAGGAGGAGTAGGATATCCTTACCTCGAAGTTAGAGCTCAAATGGAGAAGGAGACCGAACTCAAAGTGCTCTAAATTCCAAACTTTTCGGCTCAAAACGAAGCCCTCGACGATCAACACACCTTTTACAAAGACAACAAGGTAGTGGGACACTCTAGCTAGATCAAACCCGAGAGAGAAGGGAGATTCTAGAGAGAGAAGCTCTCAAAATCGATTTTGGGAAAGTAAGAGAGAGAGAGAGAGAGAGAGAGAGAGAGAAAGTGTAAAAAGTGATTCAAAAATGCCCAGCTGCCCACTGATATACGACACTCCCGCTCGAGCGGAGAATAGAATGCTACACGCTCAAGCGCAACATGGCCAGCTTGAGCTCCAAGACACAAGAATAAAATACATCTGCTCGAGCGTGAAAACCAGTCCGCTCGAGCATAGATTTTTCCCTCCCAGAACTTTCAAAGACAAAGCACTACCCGCTCGAGCGCCAACATGCCCGCTCGAGCGTGAAAAACACACCTGCAGAAGTTTTGCAGGGACACGAGATACTGGGAGTGTGTAAATCCCGCTCGAGCGCAAGAAGGCCCGCTCGTACGGACAACCAAAAACCAATACTCCGCTCGAGCACATAGTGACCCGCTCAAGCGTAACACCAAAAACCTGGGCAACTACACTTGAGACCAAAACTCAACCTACCTGTTCGAAACACGCCTAACACATCTTAAAACTCAAATATATGGAATTAAAGAATGATAACAAGATAAACAACCACCAACTCCACGGAACCAAAGTCCGGAATACAACAATTACAGAAAGGGAAGACCAGAATCGCTATAGTGCACATCAGAATGAAATGGGTAGACTTAGTCAACTTATCAACAATCACCCAAATGGCGTCATTGCCTCGTTGTGTTTTAGGAATCCCAACTACAAAATCCATGGTAACACGCTCCCATTTCCACTCGACTATCGGTAAGGGTTGTAACAAACCCGTTGGTCTTTGGTGTTCGGCCTTCACTTGTTGACAAGTAAGGCACTTCGATACAAATAAAGCGACGTCCCGTTTCATACCCCTCCACCAAAGCTCGATCCTCGACCGGCCCAGTCGAAGTAGGAAAACATGAAAGACGGATCGAAACCGGGATCGTTACATACATTAAATATATTTTTAATAAAAACCCTCATCGCTTATCAAAATAACACATAATAAAACTAAAACACATACACAATGTTTAGAAAATCCCTACCTCAAAGCTTAGGAGAGAAAATGAATGAAAACTCCAAAATTTGACGTTGCCGAAATTCAATTTCCACCGGTCAAAATGAAATCCTTGAAGTGTTCTTCAATTTGACCTTAAGAACTATGGTCAAAAACTCAATGGATCTTGCTAGATCAAGAAAAGAATTAAGGGTTTGTGGCGGTGTTTAGAGAAAGATGAGAGAAATTAGGGAGTAGAGAGAGAGAGAGAGAGAGAGAGAGAGAGAGAGAAAGAGAGAGAGAAATGCTCTCTGCCATGAACAAAAAAGAAACAAATAAAAGAGAAAGGGGGAGCTCCCCCCCTCCCCCCACGTGGCTGCGCCACTTTTTTTTTTTTTTTTTTTTTAAATCAATACATTTCTATCTATACATATACATCTATATATATATATATATATATCAATTAAAAATACATTTCAACATCATTATAATATTTTGTATTATAAATGACAACAATGATATAGTATTTTATCACCACAAAATATATTTCGTTTGGTGCTACACACCATAAATATTTGTAACTCTCTCAAGATTATAAAATAAATAATAATAATAATAACAACAATAATAAAGGGTCACAAACGGGTCATGATTCAATTAATTGGGTCCAAAATGAATGGAGTTTAATAATTTAAAATAAATCTCCAACTAAGATTAAAGTATAAATCAATTTTAAAAGACTTAAAATGGTCCCCACCATTCACATAATTAAATATGAACGAAAATGAAATAGTATGGGCTAATCAAATGAATTCCAAAAATTAAATTTATATCTTATTTATTACTCAAGACCCAAGAATTACTATAACTAAAACTAAAAAAAAATAAAAATAAAATCCAAACGAGCCTTACGAAGTCGAAATCAAGAAGTAATATAATTGGTTTTCATCAATTTAAATAGAATGGTTCACGACACCACAACAATAATAATAAGGGCAAAATTCAATTTGATTCAACTTGTTACACTCTCTTTTGTGAATAAAACAAAATAAACAAACCTTTTGATACAATCCACTCAATTCATGATATAAACTCTCACAAATATCAAAGAAAACAAGCAAAGAAGGTTCAGATGAAAACCCTAATACCCAAGAAGAAGATCTGAAAGCCGTACCCTAGAAACTGAATTAATCGCAGATTTATAGCAAACAGAATCGCGATCTCTGCTCGAGCGCATGAATGAAGGCTCGAGCGGTCTGACTAAAATGCGTGTTTTAGAACAAAAAATTAAGCTCGAGTGCAGAAAAGACCGCTCAAGCATAAAAATACAACTCCCAGTACTTTTGCATGAGGGTGAAACTTTTGAAAGGATTGCATCTTCGCTCGATTCTCGGCATAGTCAGCGAAATGGCAAACATGAAAGAATTAACATCACAAACTCCTCTACAAGGCACAATTCGGGATGGATTCGCACCTAAATACTTATAGCCTTGCTGAAATAAAAGAACGAATAAAATTACAACTGAAAGGAGTTTTGTCAAATAGGATTGCCAATTACAAAAACCTAACACAAAGTAAATTTTTACTGTCGTTAAGCAGATCAGCATATTGTTAACTAGAGTAAAATTTTACTGTTACAAAAATAAAGAACTTACTAAATGAACGAACCAAAGTCAAATTTTATTTTTGGATTTATAAACAAACAAACAAAAAACTCTTGATTTTTCATTGCAATATCTCAATTTCTCATATTTCTATCAAATCTAAGGTTTTTATTTTATTTTTTATTTTTTTTAATCTCAGATCTAAAGTTGTTGATCTCAAATATACTTGGTACCAAATCTGAGATAGTGGTGGTTTGACAGTAAAAATGGTAGTTGCCAACTGACGGTAAGGATGAGTAATGCTGGAAGACAATGAAAATGGTGGAGATGATGAACAACCATCGAGTTTGTGAAGAGAGAGAGAGTGTTGTAAAAGAAAGAGAAGAAAGAGAGGGTATAATAGTCGAATAAAACATTTAAATAACAAATTGTCCTTCATAGAAGACTTTATAATTATGAAAGGGTTTTAAAAGTACTATTTATTTATTTATATTTTTTTGTTTGTCCTTTTAACAAGAAAATGAAGTTAAGAAGGGTTTATGGTCAAATTTCCCTAAAAGACCATTAAGCTACATCATGATAGAGCTAAATGATCCCATATAGCAAACATCTAAACATTAATTCTCAAACCGTAAAATGGAAAATATATATATATATATATATTAATTAATTTATTTGTTGTATTGACTTAGACAAAAAAAATCAAAAAATCAAAAAGGGCAAATAAGTTTATTTTTACAACCGGAAATGTAATTAGTATGATGAGTATGATTTGGACCCAATTTGAATCCGGTATCTTATTATTGATACTCGGAGTGAGTAGCAGATATTTCGATTTGCCCAAACTAATCGAACCAAATCGATCCGTTCCATCACATTTTGGACGGATGCGTGATGACGAGCAGACGGTTGCGGATTGATTTTTTTCAATCCACCTAGTTTTGGACGAATGGTGGATTTGAGGTTTCTTTGGCTGTAACCGAACTGCCAAACCACGAGCACCCCTAGTAATTTGTAAGATTTTGTATTTTCAATTTGTTTAGATATTTTGTTTGTATTTTCAATTGAAAAATAGTTTAAATATTCTGTAGTGTTTTTAATTTGGAAATCATTTTATCAAATGACAAGTGTTAATATTTTTGTATTTTTTGGTGAAAAATATAAGACTTAATTTTTTATATTTTTTTAAAAATAAAATTAAATATTTTTTGAATGTAAAAAAAGTAATGAAATAATTTTGATAATGTATGTTTTTCTTATATGTATTTATTATTGGTATTTGACAATTTACTTGATAATCTTTTGGTTATGTTGAATTGGATTGTTATCAAAAAATAAAAAATGTTGATAAGTTGTATTATATTCAAAATTTATAAAAGTTTAAACCGTCAAACCGATTCGCATCCATCCGTCAATCTGCCAATCCACTCAGTCCACATCGGTCAATCCGGCGGACAATGCGAATTGATTTTTTTCAATCTGCCAATTCAGCGGACGGATGGTGGATTAGAGGTTTCCTGGCCGCAATCGAACTGCGAACACCCCTAATTGATACTGTCAAATACATCTTTAATTAAACTAAAAAAAATAGAATTTTATTATCATGCTTCTTTAGAGCACAAGTGGTGAAATTTAAGAAGATTTAACATGGGCCATAAGGACACATATTTACCAACCCAGTTGACATACAATAAATTCTAGCAAAGGGTTCCACACTTATCCCAATAATTAAATTCTTTTTGGTTCCCGGTGAGGGGGATCTGCACTTGTTTTAAAAAATAGTCAAGAGTCATACATTGAGGGACATGAGAATTGCATACCCAAAGCGACCAGACCAATGGTCATAAGAATCGAAGATCCGTTCGATGGAGTTGTCACTTATTTTTTTTTACAAAATATCATTAGAAAACTAAAAATCCTCGCACTTTGATTCCATAGATAAAGCACGGGCTACAACTCAAGGGATTGAATTCGGGGCTAAGGTACAATTAGGTTGGCCTCTACCCCATTTTATTAGTTCAATTAATTAAATTTGTTAGACTTTAAGATGCATGATAATAGATCGGGATGTAAGAAATTTTCTTAATTGTGGTCATTGATTATATTTTGTTCGGTTTGTAAAAAACAGATTGAAAGTGATTTAGACAGATTGACTGGTATGAGTCCAAAATTATTATTGTAATCTACAAAGTTTTGGGTCATAGTTCATCTTAGTGTATTTATTATTTTATATGTGAACATGTGGTATGAAGGTGTAATGCATGTTTTAAGTTATTTGGGTTCTTTAATGGGAGGATCCGATAATTGTTTTATTTAGTTCTGGTCCCCTCTTCGATCCCATTAGGGTTTACATATATATATATATATATATGTGTGTGTGTGTGTGTGTGTGTGTTTGTGTGTGTGTGTGTGTGTGAATCAAAGGATTGTCAACCCTTTGGAAAGGCAGCGCAAAGATTAGGAGGAGTGGAAGAGCCGGTGCTAGGGTTCTCCAATTGTGAAGACCATTCCTCACCATCTCATGATGATGGCGAGATTAAATGATACGTATTTAAATTTATTTTAACTGTTTAATTTAATTAAATTATCTTGATGTTTTAATTCTTGATATATAGATCTTGTAAATCTTATATGTAGTATCAGAGCTAATTATATTAGGATTAAAACATATAAAGATTAAAGTCATATTAATCATATTTTGATTCATGAATATTAAATCTTCAAGCTATGTGAAAGCTGGCTCCGCAAAATTGTTGCTTCTAGCAGGGCAACCATTCCGCATAACAAAGCTCTGAGACCCTGTTTGGTTGTTCATATTAAAAATCATCGAAGCAATCTCTAATAGGATGTAATTTTTTTTAATATAAAATACAAAGAGAATGCAAGATAGGAAAAGAATAGGATATGAATTTTTTATTCTGGGGGCCATTTTATGTATAAAATGCTATATATATTTTTAAAGTGCTATGGAAAACAGTATTTTTCACAGAAACAGGGAAGCTATGGACCCTCATAATTTTCTCCTAGTTCCGTCCCTGGACAGGGAGATGAGGAAAAACATTCAAAAATTATTTCTCAATACATATTACTTGTATTGGGATGATATAAATAAGTGCACTTATTTGATAAGTGAATTTATTTAAGTCACATCATCTCTCTATTTTTCTCCACATCTCTTCGTAAAAAATCAAAAAGTATACTAAATAAGCAAACTTCAAACAGGTTAATCATGATTTTCAATGGCAGATTATTTTGATTTATTGGTTTTATATTTGGAAAAAAAAAAAATTGTGTTCTTTGTAATCTCTTGTTCTGTCGTAGATTTCGGGCACAATAGAAGTTTGATATTTTTTAGAAATCAAATAACTAAATTTTTATAGTATAATCAATCAGTCAAAATAATCAATCTTTTAGAATTAACTTTTATATAAAATAATCATTTTTATCTTCCAATTGAGAATACCCTTGTGTAATTAAGTTAAACAAATTGAATATCAAATATTTTAAAGAAAATATTGGTAGAGGATTCTTAATGCCTTTGCACCTTATTATTATTATTAGGGAAAATCGGTCTAAGATCCCTCTCCCACTTTTCGTAATGGAAGAGATCCACAAAATTATTTTTTGATGTCTAAGGTCCTACACATATAACAGAGAAATTCCAGTCCTTTCATCTGACCCGCGTCGACGACCACCTCCGTGAAAACGTAGAGGCCACCATGGACGTCCCCTCCGACCATGGACGTGTGCTTCACGTAAAATAAACAGGCAAAAATGTAAAGAAACTTAGATTTGAGCATAGAGAACATTTTGATTTAAAAGAACAAAACCCAGAGAGAATATATAAATGGAACTTCTCATAATATGCAGCTTTAGCAAACAACTAAAACAGCTAGGTAATTGCAACTTTAATGGGTTCGTGATAGTCAACGCAAGAGATGTCCATCCAATTGCACTGTGTTCACTCACATTTGTGTCCCTTTATGATTTTCTATTCTTCTCCCCCAGGGAGGATATTATATTTATGTAGTGAATTGGAAACAAAGATATCAAAACACTTTGAAGTCAGCAAAAAATTTCTCTAGATTTTAGACAGAATTGAATTTCTCTGGATTAATTTTTTTCCCAGAGAAATTTGGTCTGAAATTTCTCTGGACCAATTTTCTCTGGACTGAAATTTCTCTGCACCAATTTTCTCTGGACTGAAATTTCTCTGGACCAATTTTCTCTGGACTGAAATTTCTCTAGATCAAGGTTGAGGGACCTTATGTCTGAAATTTCTCTGGACCAATTTTCTCTGGACTGAAATTTCTCTGGACCAATTTTCTCTGGACTGAAATTTCTCTAGATCAAGGTTGAGGGACCTTATGTCTGAAATTTCTCTGGACCAATTTTCTCTGGACTGAAATTTCTCTGCACCAATTTTCTCTGGACTGAAATTTCTCTGGACCAATTTTCTCTGGACTGAAATTTCTCTAGATCAAGGTTGAGGGACCTTAGACATTATGAAAATATTGTTGATGGACCTTAGACATCATAAAAATATTTGATGTCCTTTATGTTATAAAATCATAATATCAAGGACCTTAAAAAAAAAACCCCTTATTATTATTATTATTATTATTATTATTAGATAATTAATTTTTCTGAAATTATCCAATCATTTCAAAAAAAATTCAAAATCAATTATTTTATTTTATTTTATTTGAGTGCTCGGTCATTTTTTTTTTTTTGGGAATAAACTGTTCTATGTAGATTCGATCTCGGACTCATCGAGATATATTACTGACGAAATCCTGTACTTGGGATTGCAGTATAAAAGTTACAGCAATTAACATAATGAGTAAATTGGAAAGAAAAAAAAAAAAAAATGAAACATGGAGAGCCAAAGTGAAAAAAAAAAAAAAAAAAACTTCAAGTGTCAAAGTAAAAAAATATCCTAACATAGAAGGGGCAAAAGTTGCTTTGCCCTTCAAAATATACATTTCCAATATTTAGTTGACTAAAAAAATGACGAAAAAAATATGACAAATAAAATCATTATTCATTATTATAAAAATTATTATTATTTCATAAAGGAATCTAAAAAATAATTATTTAATTTGATTCTATTCTATTAATCACATAAACCAAATAGAGCATAACAAGTTCTGTTCTTGTCACTAAATTTATCGGATGATACTGGGATACTAATTTAATGTGGGGTTCCTTGTGTATTCCTCGTTCGGGTTCATTGCAAAGAGGAAAACATCATTTCAACTAGATTGGTGGAATTTATATGAATTGCTTATAGTTATTTTTTGGGACAAATTACACTAATAATTTTTATAGTTTAGAACTCGTGTCACTTTGATTCTTAACTTTTTAATTGTGACATATTTGACCATGAATTTTAAATTTTATTCCAAATAAGAACAATTAAAGACCATTGCTCAATTTCAAGGGCAAAGTCGTCAATTTGAAAAAATAAATGTTAAAAAAAATATTTTTGAATTTTTAAAAATTATTTCTACACACTAAAGATAAAATTATGTAAAATTGATAAATCTTTAATGCATTTATTTATTTATTTTAACAAATTAATTTTTATTATGTGTTTGAATGATAATCATGTAATGAGTGGTTGTTAGGTTTTTAATGTATAATCGATATATTTAATATATAAAATGTTTTTAGGTTTGGATTTTTTGATTTAATAGATTGGTTTAATAATGATAACAAAATTATCACCATATTTGACTTTTGAAAAATAGAAACTAATTTAATTAAAATAAAATAACCACTAATTACATGATTATCATCCAAACACATAATAAAAATTAATTTAGAAAAAAAATATAAACAAATAAATGTGTAAAAGATTTATCAATTTTACATAATTTTATCTTTGGTGGGTAGAAATTATTTTTAAAAATTCAAAAATATTTTTTTAACATTTATTTTAATCAAATTAGTTTATATTTTATCAAATTGATGACTTTGCCCTTGAAATTAAGCAATGGTATCTTTAATTGTCCTTATTTAGAACAAGATTCAAAATTTAAGATCAACTGTGTCACAATTTAAAAATCAAGGATTAAAGTGACATAAATTTCAAATTGTAGGGACCATTAATTTAATTTGTCCTGATTTTTTTTTTTATTTTGAAAGTATGCATTATCTTATTTAAATTGTAAAAGATAATTATTTGAAAATTGAAAAGTGAGTGATTTTGACATCTATTCTTAACTTACAAGAAGCTACATCAAACAAATCCAAAGTTCAAGATGACCGATCATAACTCAATTTGGCTAAAGTTTTTAATCATCCGTAACAAGAGGTTATTTCATGTGAATAAAGCAAGACGAGATTGTCTCAAGTGAATTGTGATTGGCCAAGATGGTTGAACTTATGATTGTACGTTGAGACTAGGAAGCCAGCAAGGACATAGGAGGCTTAACATTAAGTGAGGGACATGAATCACGTGAGGGGCAACTCTAACTAGGGTGTACCAAAAAAAATCTCTAAAAAATTCATTAAATACAAAAAAGGTATATTTTTTTTTTGTATTTATTAAATTTTTAAAGATTTATATACAAATATTTTATTTTTTAAATATATTTAAATTAGATACATTTAAAAAAAATTGACTAAAATATTAAAAAAATGGTTGAAGACTCAAAACCAAATATGTTGAAATATAATTCAAAATGGCATGCTACATATTCATACTCCATAGGGCTACTGACTTCATGAACCCACGATATCTGTTGGAGAATTTTCAACTATGAGAGAGCACCAACGCAAAAAAATAAATAAATAAATAAAAATAAAAAAATACTGTTTTATTACGAACACAAATCAAACACCAAAATAAATATTAAATATATATAAATGAGCAAAATTTTATAGAATTTATTGAAGAGACACACTTGTAAATAATTTTATTGGTCCATATATATTATGTATTTAATTATGTAATTGATTTTTGTATTCCTAAACAAAGAAGAATAAGACACCTTACCAGATAAAAAGCTTCAATTAGAAGAGAAGAATCAATCCTTGACAACATGAAGTTGGTTGGAATTGGGTCACCAACTGACTTTGAATATAATCTTTAAGGTAATTTCCTAAAAATGTTATGGAAAAGACAATTGAAAATTTTCAACAACATACACCTTTGGTACATTTTTAAGGTTGTTTCACGTACAATGCTATTTAATTTATAAATCTCCATTTGGTATTCATCAATAATTTGCTTTTTAGACTCTTGTCCAAGTTAGCATATTTAGGCAAAGTTTAGGAAGACTAAATAAGTGCACTTTTTGTCTTTTTTAACTAAAAAAGTAAAAGGAAAAAGATAGTTGTTTGGGATAAATTTTTGACTTTTTATGAAAATGTGTGTAATATAATATTAGTAGACATGATAAAATGTCTGTCTTGCCCTTCTCACCTGACACACCAGGTCAGGCGTACGTGTCCTGTCAGTGAGTGGTGACAAATGCACTCCACTGTGCAAGGTAAACATAATTCAAACTTTTTTTCCCAATTTCCTAAACCTGTGCAACGGTCAAACATGTGTTTCTATTTTTTTATTCATTATTTTCATTCTTTTCTTCCTTTTATCATTGTTTTCCTAAACATGTGCAACGACCAATTTGTTTTTTTATTTTCCTTATAACATTTTTGTTTTTGTTATTTTCCATTTTGAAAGAATTTATTTTTTTAATTTTGTTCCTTTTACCATTATTATTTATTTTATTCCTTTCCTTTTTTTTTTATTTTTTTTTTGGTTTGCATGCTTTTCCTTTTAACATAATTTCTTTTTCTTTCTGTAGTCAGTACTTGTCCTTTTAACATTTTTTTTTTCTTTTCGTTTGTTTATTCAATTTTTTTTTTCATTCTTTTCGTTATAATTTTTGTTTTCTTCTGTTCCTTTGTTAGTCAATATTTCTTTTTTATTCTTTTTCTTTTTATTTCTTTTCCTACTAACATTTTTTTTTATTGTTTTCCTTTTAACATTATTAATTTGGGTTTATTGTTTTCCTTTTTTTATCATTTTTAATTTGGATACAAAACTTTATCAACTTCCTGCTGAGAAGTATTACAAATTCAGAAAAGCAAAACAAATTAACAATAAGTGATAATATAGATTTGAATCTGAGTTACACACATTATAAATTTAACCAACATTAATGTCCGTTCAATTATTCGTGTTCCGCTGCTAGGCTAGTTGGTACGTAATGTTCGCTCGCACAACTGTCATTGCGGGGTCGGAGTCCCCTTCCTCAATCACATCGGCAACCCGTGTGTATTCGTCGTGGTCGGGCATTTCGGGGGCCACGTATTCGGTGCTATTTGCGATAGGAACTGTGACCTCATCAATGGCACTGTTTCGGCGTATGAAGTTATGTAATGCCATCGACGCACATACGAATATCACTTGATTAGAGAAACTCAACTTCTGAATATTTCGCAATGCCCCCCACCTCGACTTCCACGCACCGAATGTCCGCTCGATACAACTACGCAATGACGAATGTGCCTTATTGAATAGTTCGAACTCATTTTGTGGTCTTCGATTTCGATGGGCACTTCGGTGATACCTATACCCCTTGTATGGGGCTAGGTACCCTGTCTTGTTGCTGTAGCCACTATCCACCAAATAGTATTTTTCTGCAACGAACATTTTTTTAAAAACATGTTATTTGAGAAAAATAATTTGCGTCAATTTTTTTAAAAACAGAGCTATGTTTAGGTTGTGAAGAACCTAAATTTACACAAAAAAAAAAAAAAAAACAGATAGTAGTTCGATTAAGCTCCCAACATATTTTCAAGAACCTAAATTTGTGATATACATCTAAAATTCACTATAGTTTTAGATTCATACAATCAATACCATTAATGCTAAATTGAAAAGAGATATCAGTCACAACAATAATTTAGGTATTGTTAATAGGTGCATAGATAATTAAAGAATAGGTGCATTGATACCAGCAAATTCATATAGGTCTTTTTTTTTTAATATATATAATCTTCTTCTCCCATGTGCTTCCTTCTTGACTAGTTTTCATCACTGCATTTTATCCAAATTTGGGCCTTGTGTGTGTGTTCCTAGTTTTCCAGGATTATTATGTTGAATTGGTCCTCATACTGCAAGTTGCTTCGTAGTCATAGTGCCATGGCATCCAACTGCAGGCACAGAATCAATCCCTGGTAAATTACATGGCAATTCAGACAGAAATTACACCTGAAATGCGAGGCATATTGATCAACTGGCTTAATTACGGTAGCAAGTACGAATGTGTACTATGTCTTATATTATTTTAAAATTAAACTACGTTGTTAAATAAAATATAATTTTACCAGGTGCGGGGTGCGGGAAGCGATATTTAGGTTCGGTTGTCACGTAGTGCAACACCCTACTGTCATGCATGCTCCCGTCCCAACCGGCTGACACAAACGTGAAACACAAATCGAAGTCACATACGGCCAGTATGTTCTGTGTTGGGACGCCTTTTCGACCGTAATACGAAGTGGCGTACTCTTCCGAGACACGAGCCATCACGTGTGTCCCGTCTAGTGCACCGATGCAGTCCTACACAATGCACCATTATGCAGAAAGTATAAATAAAAATTCATGGTATATGTCGTCACTGTGATATTTAAAATTTTGTGAAACAGTGTCACCTTGAATGGCCGGTATCGCCGTTGCGATTGTAAATGCGGGTGGCCCCCCTGTTGCACTTGCTCAGGCGTAAGACTCCTACTATGAACCGCTGTGAACGGTATCATAACTTTCAAAACCTCATGGAAATGCCGTGACAATGTCTCCTTCGAGTGTTGGAACCGTTCTTGCAAATCTTTCAACTTCATTCCCTGCAATGCACAAATGAAAATGACTACCTTCTCTTCTAGCAGAACGCCATGCTCCCGCTGTGGCAGTGTCAATCCAAAACTATGAAGAGTCTCGCATAACATCAAGAACACTGGTTTGGACATACTGACAGCATCTTCAAACCGGCCTTGGTGCCCGTTAAACAACTCGTACATCCATAAACGTCCCGAAAGTATTGACGTATTTCGAGGTACTCTGTGATAATGGTTGTAGTAATATGTAGCTGCACTGTTATATGCCTCTAGCAAGTTGTGATCAGTTTCGACCACCATTTCCCGTGCAATTTCATTGACAGCTTCCCGGGATGCATTTCTGGGCACAGTGTAACTACGACCTGCGTCGTCTGCCATTTTGGAAACCTATAACGCAAAATATAAAGAGCCAAGCAGGTTTATCAAAATATACGAGGCTGCCTATCAACAAAAGTATAATGACTTTGGACAATAAAAGAAGCAAATTGGGCCGAGGGTAAAAAAGGAGACAACCACACTGATTTGTGGTGTTATATATAAAAATGAAAGATGAGATGAGCGAAGATTGTGCTCGGACCTTTGAAGCCAAAGTTTCAACTGATTTGTGATGTATATACAGAAATGGAAGATGAGCATGTGGTCTTATATACAGAAAGGGATTCTCTTCTTTGAAAGTGGGACCTTTGAAATTACGAAGGACAACAACTTCATGTGGTGTCCATGCAGATTGGACAACACACAAATTATTGGGGCGTGCGTAAGAAAGCCACTTATTGGGGCGTGCGTAAGAAAGCCACCAAATTATTGGTGTATACGAAAGTGTATATTGTGCCGACAAAACAGTTACATCAATGCACGAATTTAAAGCCAAATTATTGGTCTGTGGTATGCTCACAGTGTAGTGGGTCCTAGTATATGGACTCAAACCTTTGTTGACAATTTTTCCAATAGTGCTACAGTAAATTGACAACACTTCGAAAAATATAAAATATACATTGTATGGGCAAATGCTAATTTATGTTTTAATCACCTTGAACTCACAAAAACACTTCTCAAATGCTAATGGAATTAAAGCAAGATCTTAATTGGACTGTTGCTTAATTGGACAGTTGCTTACTAAAAAATGCACAAAATTTAAAAGGCAGCAACAAGCACAAACTACAACATCAACATCATCACACAAATATTATATCAACTGATAATGTCCTAAAAATTCCACGAACAATGAAATAGTTTTTGGGAGGGAAGAAAGGATAAAGAAGCCACACAGAAACATTAATAAAGAGACAACTTATTTGCTAGACTGTCTCATAACCAGCCACCACCCATTCTGGAATTTGCTGCTGATGGGCCACCGATGCATTGCTCACGGGACTTCTTCGTTCGCAACCAAGCAATGACAGCCGCGTCTGTAGGAATCTCCATCATTAAGGCTTGATTTGCCAGGTTGTCAAGTACCGATTGAGCAAAAGGAACTAGCTGGTCTTGCGGATCGAGCCCTTCCAGCGAATACAACCTTTTGATACACTTCTGAATGAGGGACTGTGCCGAATCTGCGTACTCATATGAGGCGCGGATTTGTCGTTGTTGTAATTTCACGGAGGATGCAAGGTTTTCCATATTACTCGCCAACAGAGAAGCTCCCTCACTCTGCCCTTTTTTCCGCTGTGGGTGTGTTGGGCCTGGCGACTTGCGTTTGCTCCTGCCACTTGTTGGTGTGTCGTCAGCGTTAATTCCCGATGACGCAGCCTGCACGGTTGCCGGCGTGCCATCCTCTTGCGCAACAGTGTCGTGCACAGTGTGTTCATGCTGCGCGGAAGGCTGGAAAGGGGGTAACCCGCTGCTGTCCTCGCAGTCTTCTTCAAGCGCCGCCGAAGTACCGTCATCGGTTGCCACAGGTTTGAACGCTGCAACTGGTGTCCATGCATATTTTCCGGTTGCTGTAGCGCCTTCGTACACCCTTCGCGTGAGGTCCATGTGCTCCAACGGTTTTGTTTTGAACTTGATCGCATTCTTGTCAACCTGGGGAAAACACAAAGCAAAATATCCATCAATAATAATTTGTGGCAAGTGATGGTCATTTTACCGGCAGTAGAAACGTTAGAAATCATAGTGAAAAGGAAATTAATGACAATGAGATCTGAAAGACAATCAAGGTGATAATCCTAATTAATATAATTCTATTCTTAAGTACAGAAATAGTAGCAGAAATTGATCCTATTCGGCAGCATGCATGCTTCATCAATTACTAGTAGTTGTCATAATGGCTGGATACATATTCCACTTATGCTCCAAGACTGCTAGGCAAAGTCAGGCCATTTGAGATGTAATACACGAAATTGTTGCAGCTGATTCTACAAATTGGCATGTTTCCCAGTTGCAACAATTTTAGGAACATTTCTTGCATCTTTGTAAGCAATGTGGACCATACCAACACTGCAAACTAAAGCCAAGTTTGGCTTTCCTAAAGCTTTTCAAAATCTCATAAAATATGTTTCAGCATAGTAACACGTCGACACTGTTTTGACAATAAAGTATAAAGCTCGACTATAGAAATTAAAGGTCTGGTTAAAGGGTTGGGTTATCACATCCATTTTCAAGTAAGGGAAGATTGTGTGAATGACTTAAAGGCAACCAATAAATGATCTAAAACATATTTGCTCATATCTGGGTTGTTCCAATGCGCGCTCCCATTGCTCACATTTCTCCAGCAAAACTGTTCAATACTCAACGTAATATCCCTAAATCACTGAGCTTACCATAAAAAAAAAAAAACAAAAAAAAATACCACTTCAGTTTTTAATTGAAATACAGAAATTATGGAGCCATGAGAATATCCATTTCCAAAAGTAAGGGAAGATGTTGTGATATTCTTGTCAACTGTATTGTTAGCCTTCAACTCAATATGAGCGAACATTGAAGTGTTATATGCGGTAACGCAAATATCCATCAATAATAACTCAACTCAAATGAATGGAGAATTATAAAGTTCCTCACCATACAAATTTCATACATGAGATTTTTTAAATTCTTTTCTTCTTCTTCTCCTTTTTTATTTTTTATTTTTTATAGAGATCCCAACATAAATCCACAAATTTGGGGGCATAATGAGAGTTTTAAACAAAGCATAATTTTGAATTATAATGAAATTGCCGTGGGTCATTTACCAAAGTCAGTAATTGACTCAAACACAATTCGAATAATTTTGAATTTGCCCCAAATAAGAAATGGATAAATCATTTGCTTCAAGAACAATTTTAAATTACTAAGGTTCGGTTTGATCTACAGAAAAAGATAAATCAAGTATTAAAAAAATGAAAGTTCAAAGAATGCCAAAAATGCAACACTGAGTCATACTAATGTGATCAACAAAACAACGTAAATTTACAAAACAAATAACGTATTTCAAGTAATGCTTCAAAATAGAACAATTCTTATCAAATGTTGAAGCCAAAGAGGCAAAATTATCCCACAACATCAGCTTCAAGATGGTTTTACTAAAGTCAAGGAAATAACCCAAAAATAATAATAACAATTAAAAAAATGTTGAATGAATGCCCCAAATTCATAATTTGTGACTCTGCTGCCAAGGAAAAAAATTAAAGCTACCATACCCATTTCTCATTATCAATTCAGCAATAATTATTAACCCTCCAGTACCGAATTATGCAGTTCTGACTTAAAAAAAAAAAATCAAATTGACAATGATCAGCAAACGTCAACAACAATAACCTAATGTATGCAAAGACAATGACCTAATTCCAAAAGACAACCCAAACAAGCAAATACCAAAGCAAAAAAAGTCATGAAAACCATTAACCCCACCAAAAAGTCGCAATGCATCAGCAACCCCATTTCGTCCCCCCTCCTTGCTTTAAATTAATAATTACATACGTGGTCAAATAACTAGCAGCGACAACATAATTCCAATAAGATCATAATATTCCCCCTTCCATTCATTATTCAACCACAGGAAGAACTTTATCTGACATAACTTTGATCGTTAAAGTTGTAATAATAACAGTTTAAGTATCCATGTAAATGACGTAAGTAAAACTCAATGGAAATGTTACCTTTTCGTAATGCGCCCATCAGTCGTCAGATGCTTGTATCAAACCCGTGGATTCATTGTAACTGATGCCGGTTGGCCCATGCCTGCTGTCCATCAGTTTTGACCACGACTGCCAATCCTTTTTCAGCGACGCGTACTTGTTCTGCAGTTGCTTGACGTCATGCAGCTTATTTGTACGGTCCACAAAGCCCTTGCTTACAGCTCTATATCCATGCATTGTCATTGTATGGAAGCTCCCCTTGAAACCAACGTCCAACTCTTTGATAACAAGTTCCAAAAAAATCCGCACTGTGTCGGAGTCCCAAGCTGCTTTATGAACGTTTGCGGACTGCTACTGCGTCTGTTTACTACCGCGCTTGTGTAAAGATTTGGAAGGCGTCGACTGCGTTTGGGACTGCTCCATTTGCGTACTACAATGCAACAACAATTATGGTATACGTGAAAAATCGAAAAGCTTGAAACTCATACTAGGAATAAAAAAATATATATATAAACATTTGTGAAACAGAGCTAAATTAGCCAAAAGGGACTGCAGATTATAGTGTAATAGGTTAAACTACTATTAATTTGAGTTTTATAGTTCAAACATCAATTTTTGTTAATCTTTTGTTAATGAAAATGAACTGATAGTTTAAATTAAAAACAAATCAACAAAATCCTGCATATTTTTACCCATTAAACTAAGATAAAAACAATGCATATTATAACTTCAATTTTAGAACAATATGGTTCATAGAATAGCTCATCAATTAGTGTATTTACAAGTAGTGTGCATTAACTAAAAGATTCATTCTAATAAGAACAAACAATCGGAGAATCACTATCAGAGAACAAACAATAAATGCAGGCTCACCTTTAAACTTTTAGAAATTCATTATCTTAGATTTATAAAAATAAAAAAACATAGAAAGAATTAGGATCCTCAATATGGTATGTGAACTGGTGCAGATCCATCATTAAGAGTTGTTGGGAGTCGACAAGGCATCAGATGAAGCATTTGAAAATATTTTGGTTCAGAAGCTAAACATATATATATATATATATATGTATTTTCGTGTGTAACAGAGCTAAATTAGCCAAAGACATACACACTAGCAATGTTAGAGCATTGCCAATGAGTTGCAAAAACAACTACGAAACCCATAATATGACAGTTTGGGCCAAAAAAAGTAATCCAGTTGCATGCTATCATGCCAAAACTTGCAGATCAGCATCCCACTGGTTTTCTTTCTTCCATTTCTCCCACCCTCATCCTTTCCACCAAAACTCTATCAAATAGAAAATAATTTTTTCATGACAAAATTCAAAAATTACAACAACAATTCGTAGACACACAACAATCACAACAACAACGACAATTAAGAATTTTATGCAACTTCAGAAAAATTTCAAGTAATTTCTCAAAAAAAAGCACAAATATAATTGCAGAAAAAGAAATACATGGAAAGGTTTTCAAGGTTCGACATCTTCTTCCCTGATGTTCTTTTTACCCATCTTCACAGAGAGATGGGTCGATTGTGAACTTCGAACCGAAATCGTGAGAGATGCTTACATCGTGAAACAGATCGCCAAACCCAAATGAACATCTTACAACCAGATCTATAGATCTGGTTTGGGTTTCGGATTCATAGAGGGTTTCGGTAGAGAGAAGAGAGGGTTTTGGTGTTAGAGTTAAAAGAAGAGAGGTAGAAAAGAGGAAAAGTTTTGGAACAGAATCAGAGAAAGGAGAGCGAGAGTGAGAAAATTAATTTGCGTGGAAGAGATGTTACCTTGTAGTTAGGGAGAAACGGGCCGGCGTGGTGTAGATCTGGTCGGAAGTGGTGCAGATCTAGGCGACGGATTGTCCGACAGCCGTCGGTTACTGCTAATTTGCGATCGAGTCGAGCTCGAACTTCCCCACGGCTGTTGCGGTGCTGCACGGTGAAGGCTGCGACGGAACTCCGGCAGTCGGTGGTGTGGATATCTCCGCAGACGGATTGTCCCCTTTTATGGCTATCTCTGCAGAACTGGACTGATAGAGAGAGACAAAGAGAGAGAGAGAGAGAGAGGGGGAAAGGGATATTCGGGTGAGAGGATAATATTGTGTTGAGGAAGGGATAAAAAAACAGGGGTAAAATAGTATTTTTACCCTCCCTAGGTCAGACACAATTTTGGCCGCCCAAAACATGAAAATAGGATAACTTTTTGGCTTTTTTGATGACTTTTTGACTTTTTGGCTTTTTCTTAAGATCCCAAACTTGGCCTTAGTAATTTGAGTTCACCATAAAACTATACGTAAAACTCCTATATTATGCAGGAAATGCTCTAAAAATATTATGCAGGAAATGCTCAAAGTCATTGGGTAGTTTATGGGGATCTGTTATTGGATGATCCAAGCATGGAGCATTTAATGGATGATAATCCTTTTTTGTTAATTAAATACATGATAAGTCTGAATTTGTAAATATATATGGGTCCTGGTATCAGCACTGCATTAGCTAACCTTCAATCTTGAACTACTGTGTTACCAACATTTGCAGTGTGGTTTTTACCGCAATTGAGTTGGTTTTTTATTCTTTAAATGCTATTTTCTTTTTTCTTATTTAATTTTTATTTCATTGTCTTTTAATTTTGACATAGTTAGCTATCTTAATTATGCAAGCATGGCTCCTTGCTCTAGTTATTTTACCAGCAAGGTCAAATATGATGATATGTGTTGGATTAATCACCTACTTGGCACTAGTATGTGTCTTAATCACCTAAATTAAATGTACATATGGGTAAAATTTTTATACCTATGTTTTAATTCTTCAAGCATGTTCGAAACTGTTAATAGTTTCCCAAAAGATTAACTCATTATGCACAATATACATATGGATTTATGCAAGAGAATGTAAATGGTGAAACTTATTGATTATGCAATATATTTTTTGAATGGTCATTACTCTGGTATGCCTTCTCATTTCTGCTCTATATAATTATTTTGTACTTGGTTTGAGAATAAAATGAGAAAAGTTGATCAGTGAATTGATGATGGATAAAAATTATGTATCTGTTTGTGCTATCTTTTATTAGCAACTGTTTGTGATCTATGTTACTGATCTACATTAATTTATGTATGCAGCTTTCGGCTTTGCTTCAGTAATTGCTTTAAGGGTTGGACTGCAACGGGCTTCATCACTAGTTTTTATTTTATTTTACTTTTTATGTTTTTGGTTTTTTGTTAGTTGGTTTCTTGCCAAATTAACAATTAGATATTAATTTTGTTTAATCCTCTGTTATGTATGGAATTATATTTTTGAGAATGGATTATACTTGATCTGTATAGAATTTTTTTTGGAAATATTAATTTGATGTTAAATATGATTTTTTTTTTTATGATTGAAAGTGAAATGTGTGTGTGTTGTGGAATGGTTGCTAATTTTATCAGTATATAGATAATTTTATTTATAAAATGGAAAAAAACTTTTGGCTACTAATATTTGGTAGCTAAAAATAAAAATAAAATGGAGAAAAACTTTTGGCTACTAAATATTTAGTCGCTAAAATAAAAGCAGACTTTAGGCGACTAAGAATTTAGTAGCTAAAAAAAATAAAATGAAAAAAATAAAAAAATAAAAGATGAAAAGAACCCTTTGGCGACCAAAACTTTGGTCGCCATAGATACTTCAAGTTTTGGCGACCAAAGTTTTAGTAGCGGAAAATAAGATTTTTGATGACTAAAATTTTATTTTAGGCGACTAAAAATATTAGTCGCCATTTATAGGACTTTTGGCGACTAAAAATATATTTAGTCGCCAATACCTTCCCTGACAAGTTTTCCGCTACCAGTCTGGCGACCAAAGCATTTAGTCGGGCAAAGCATTTGGCGACTAAAAATTATACTTTTGGCGACTAAACATTTAGTCGCCAAATGTGCATTTTTGTTGTATTGAAAAGCATATATACTTGCATTAGAAATTAATAAAAGTATGAAACAAACCACTCGAATTCCATTAGCAATGGGCTGGTAATACATGTTGCCGTTTTTAAGTCAATTTTTTTTTTTCAATGGAATATTGATTCTCAACAACTGCATGGAACAAAGGTTCATGGTTGGATTTTTAATAGAAGTTGTTTAGACGTGTATCATAATCAAACTTAAAATTTTTTCTTATAAACGGATGTAACATTTGTGTTAGTTAAATAGGTGGGAATGCTGCACTTAACATCATGCCAAATAAGAGATCGCTTCATTTATCAAGACAACTCTTGGTCTTTAGTGTGTCCCAATCTTTTATATATATATATATATATATTTTCTTTTTTTGTCAATCGGCGAAAATTATTTACACCATAAATATAATTACATATAGACAATCATAATTTAACTACTATAGATGTAACGCCCTCAAAAAGAATAACAATAAACCCATCAGATAAGACATGCATTTACATTTAAACTAACTGCATTCCTTTCATTCATTAGAATTCCAAGACATAAGTATTACATGTTAACCTCATAACAAAATGCCCTACGGGCTTACAGCTTTCCAAGTTAACACTTGGTTACAACAAAGAGTTCTAACTCGTTTACACATTAAGCCCTTGGCTTGAAATTACATGTAATACATCAAAAGAAAAACGACAAAACTATGCCCGCCACTAGCCTCCCAGCTATGTCCTTGGAGGTGGCATGCTTCCTGCACCTGAAAATGATATTCCCATATAGGGTGAGCCACAGCCCAGTAGAAATACACTAAACCAACCATGGATAATGACTAAAACATTAGCAATTGATAGTTGGTCAACACTGATACAATCGCATAAATTACATATTTATGTCAACGACTTACAAGTCCCAATTACTTTTCATTTTCCCTTTTTCAACAGATAAGGTTGCTAGCTCTATCATCATTTCCACAGATATGTATAAAAACTATATCTCACATTCAGATAAGCATAAAAGCTATATCCACATTCTCAACAGATATGTATATCAACAATATCCACAGATAAGCATACAAGCTGTATCTACACTTCACAAAGATAAGCATATGAGCTCTATCTTCACTTTCTCTAGACAAGCATATGAGCTCTGTCTACGGAGTTCATCCCCTATCTCCTCCCAATACCTATCCGGTTTAGAGGTACATCCCCTATCTTCCCCTAAACCGCGGAGTACATCCCCTATCTCCTCCTCTACACATAACGTATATAAACACATTGGTTCTATATACAATCACACAATACATACAATTAATGTATTCTAACAACCGTCAAGTTCCATGACACATTCCATTGATTAGTTTCCGTTTACCTAATCATCATGCATTGTCTACAACAATCTCGACTATCCTCCACCGATAGCCCAAAGCAGTTATTTCTAAAACAGAAAATAAATGCACAAATGGATATTCAATCAACATTTCATTTCCTCATTTCTCACCAATTAATTATCCCAATTAATTAAACAATGTAATTAGGCCATTTTCCATAATTACCATTTCAACCCTTAGGTCCCATTTTCATCAATGATTCAACAATCATTCCATTTCTCTATGCCAAACATGCATCTAGGTTTATTATGAATAAAACCCCAAACTTTCACAAAATTACCAAACCAAGCCCAACATCTCAAAATACCAAAATTTAAAGACAAAACCCATAGAGAGGAGTAGGATATCCCTACCTCAAATTCGGAGTCCCAAAGGAGAAGACGACAAAACCCAACGTGCTCCAAAACCCGAGATTTTCAGATTAAAATGAAGCCCTCGACGATCAACAACTTTTTTGTAAAGGCCAAAGGTGAGTAAATCACTCCTACTAGATCAAAACCTAGAGAGAAGGTAGAGTCTAGAGTGAGAGACTCAACAATGGTGTTTTTGGAAAAGTAAGAGAGAGAAGAGAAAGTGAAAAAGTGATTTGGAAAGTCACAAATTCGGGACTTTAACCCAGGTCTCCGCTCGAGCGTAAAACACCCCGCTCGAGCGGCCACTCACAGACTTCCGCTCGAACGGCCAACCTCCCGCTCGAGCGCAAAATGCACTCGCCCAGCACTTTTGCAGAACCAGGCCTCCGCTCGAGCTCCCAACCCTACGCTCGAGCGTACAACGCTGCACAGGAAAATACTGAATGGGTGTAATCTCCGCTCGAGCGCCAACACCTCCGCTCGAGCGTACAGGCCAAAAAATCTGGGCAACTAGTTTTGGTTTCTAAACTCAACCAACCTGTAACAAACCCGCCCAACACATCCTATAACTCAAATACAAAGTAAGAAAGGATGTAAACAAGATAATAAACAACTACCAACATCCACGGACACATGTCCGGATCACGGTATAACAAGGGTAAACCCGGGATCGCTATAACCTCCCCCCCTTAAAGAATTTCGCCCCCGAAATTAAGCACAAGTTGCAAAACAAGCTTTCCTCCATTTTAAACAGTGTTACACTTGAACAGTCAACAATTCGACCCATTACCGGTCATCCCATCCCTTAAACAAGAGACAAATCACAATATGTAAACAACATATGTACTTTCAACATGCATCAACATTATGCACTATCCTTCCAATTTCAACAATATATTCAACAGATATAATGTTACATTCAACTTCCATATGAGGCAAGTTCCAAAACATACTTTCAATAAACCAAACATTTTCAATGTTTCACAACTTAAGACATATATAAAAGCTCTTAAGTTCAACAAAACGGAAAATTTAAATACAAGATCACACATCAACAAACAAGTCCGGATATTTCTCACGGACTTCCAACTCACGTTCCCAAGTGGCTTCCTCCACTCCGTGATGTTTCCACAAGACTTTCACCAAAGGAATGGTCTTGCCACGCAGGACCTGATCCCGCCTATCCAAGACCCGAACCGGTCTCTCCTCATACGAGGCATCCTCATCTACCTCTAAATCAGTCCAATCCAACACATGTGATGGATCTGGCTCATACTTCCGAAGCATACTCACATGAAACACGTCATGCACTCCGGACAACTGCGGCGGTAAGGCTAACCGATAAGCAACCTCGCCTATCTTCTCAAGGATCTCAAAAGGACCTATAAACCGAGGGGATAATTTCCCACTCTTCCCAAACCTCATCAGACCTCGCCTAGGTGATATCTTCAGAAAGACATAATCACCTACCTCAAACGCCAAAGGCCTCCTCCTACGGTCGGCATAACTCTTTTGTCGACTCTGGGCTGTAACAAGCCTCTTACGGATAAGCTCAACTTTTTCCGTCGTCTCCCTAACCAACTCCGGACCCAACAAAGGTGCATCACCCACCTCGGCCCAACACACTGGAGACCTACACGGTCGGCCATACAAGGCCTCAAACGGTGCCATACCAATACTAGACTGAAAACTGTTGTTGTAGGCAAACTCTACCAATGGCAAGTGCCTCTCCCACGTCCCGCTGAAGTCCAGGACACAACCCCGAAGCATATCCTCGAGGATCTGAATAGTACGCTCGGACTGCCCGTCAGTCTGAGGATGATAAGCCGTACTAAAGGTCAACTTAGTGCCCAAGGCACTCTGCAAACTCTGCCACAACCTAGCAGTAAAACGAGGATCTCTATCTGAGACGATCGTCACTGGGACCCCGTGCAATCTCACTACATCCCGAATATACAAATCGGCAAGATGATCTACCGAATCTCTCACGCGCATAGGAATAAAGTGCGCCGACTTAGTCAACCGGTCTACAACCACCCAAATAGCATCACTACCCCGCTGAGTCCTCGGAAGACCCACAACGAAGTCCATAGTGACATGCTCCCACTTCCACTCGGCAATAGGCAAGGGTTGCAACAAACCCGCTGGCCTCTGATGCTCGGCCTTCACTTCCTGGCAAGTAAGGCACCTTGATACGAAAACAGCCACATCTCTCTTCATACCCCGCCACCAAAACTGGCGACCCAAATCCTGATACATCTTAGTACCTCCCGGATGCACCGCAAGGCGCGAATGGTGAAACTCTCGGAGTACTTCCTCTCGGCAAGACTCCGGTACAAACAAACGGTTTCGGTATCTCACACTCAGGTCGGGATACACCGTCAAACCCTTCTCAACTTTTCCACTGGAGATCTTCTCTCGGAGGGATTCTACCTCAAGGTCACCTCTCTGTGCCTCTAACACTCTAATCACAAGTGTAGGCTGCGCAACAACAGAAAACAAGGCCGCAGCCTCGACAGATTCGCCCAGTAGCAAATCAAACTCGCCAAGTGCTCCCAACATCTCCCATTCCCGGATGGCTATACTAGCAACATCACTAATGGATTTCCTACTAAGGGCATCGGCCACAACATTGGCCTTTCCCGGATGATAATGCAACTCAAAATCATAATCCTCGATGAACTCCATCCATCTCCTCTGCCTCAGATTCAAGTCTCTCTATGTAAACAGATACTTCAAACTCTTATGATCCGAGAATACCTCGAACCTCTCACCATAAAGGTAGTGCCTCCAGATTTTCAAGGCAAAGATCACAGCTGCTAACTCTAGGTCGTGTGTGGGGTAATTCTTCTCGTGTATTTTCAACTGACGTGAGCCATAAGCTACCACTTTCCCCTCTTGCATCAACACACAACCCAAACCCTCTCGTGAAGCATCACAATAAACCGCATAACCCAACCCTCTCTCCGGAATAATCAACACCGGAGCGGTGGTCAACCTAACTTTCAGCTCTTGGAACGACTTTTCACAAGTCTCACTCCACACAAACTTGACTCCCTTCCGAGTCAGTCTAGTCAACGGTGACGCTAACCTGGAGAAATCTTTCACAAACCGACGGTAATACCCAGCTAATCCCAGAAAACTGCGGATCTCAAACACACTCTTAGGCTGTGCCCAATCTTGCACTGCCTCAACCTTGGATGTATCAACAGACACCCCTTCCCCGGATACCACGTGGCCTAAGAATTTGACTTCCCCCAGCCAGAACTCACACTTCCCAAACTTGGCATACAGCCTATGGGCTCTAAGTAACTCAAGCACCACTCTCAAGTGTGCCTCGTGCTCCTCCTCAGAAGACGAATAGATAAGGATGTCGTCCACGAAGACAACCACAAATCGGTCTAAGAACTCCCGGAAAATCCGGTTCATCAAGTCCATAAAGACTGCCGGTGCATTGGTAAGCCCGAATGGCATCACCAGAAACTCATAATGGCCATACCGCGTACGGAATGCCGTTTTCGGAATATCCTCTTCCCTGACCCTCAACTGATGGTAACCCGATCTCAAGTCTATCTTAGAGAAACAACGGGAACCCTTCAACTGGTCAAACAAATCATCTATACGGGGCATAGGATACTTATTCTTAACCGTAGCCCGATTCAACTTCCGGTAGTCTATACACAATCTCAAGGCACCATCTTTCTTTTTAACAAAGAGTGCCGGTGCTCCCCACGGTGAAACACTAGGGCGAACAAAGCCCTTATCGAGCAATTCCTGGAGCTGAACTTTCAACTCAACCAACTCTGCTGGAGCAAAACGGTAAGGTGCCATAGAAATCGGCGCCGTACCAGGCACTAAATCAATAGAGAACTCTATCTCTCGGTGAGGTGGCAAACTAACAAGATCTTCGGGAAAGACATCCGAATACTCACAAACCACCCTCGGTAACACAACCTGGATCTCACCACTCTCACCACTCTCAACGCTGGCAAGTAGACTACTAAGCTCACTTCGCCCTCGCGAATCATACCCCGGTGGCAAAACACTACCAACCCGGTCTCCCAAGAAATGGAACCACTCCCCGCTCAAGGTACATAATGTAACCCTCTGGCGGTAGCAATCAATAACAGCCCGGTATGACGATAACCAGTCCATACCCAAAATAACATCGAAACCCTTCATGGGCATGACAACAAACGGAAAAGGAAGCCTATAGTCGGCGACCTCTATATCACATCCTCTAACACCCTGTTTCAGGATCAACTCACCGCCCAAAGGCGATACCACACAAATAGGAGATGCTAATTGTGCTAACTCCAATTCCAAAACCGATGCAAATGCAGCAGATACAAAAGAATGAGATGCACCCGTGTCTATCAACACATTAGCAACTGAGTTGCAAAACAGAAAAGTACCTCTCACTACTGATGGAGCCGGTACTAAATCCTGCGCGGTAACAGCATACACGCGCCCCGTAGGCCCCTGGTCTACCTGCTCACCTCTCAGAGCAAAAGACTGCTGCACAGACTGGGATGACGAAGCTCCCGGATTGGCCCTCGAGGCCTGCACAGACTGAGCTAGCTGAAAACCCTGCGTCTGCCTAGAACCAGACGCTCCCGAAGTGGCACTCAACTGTGGGCAAAACCTCTTCATGTGCCCAGGTTGTCCACACTGATAACAAGTCAAGAGCTGCCCCCTGCCCAAACTCTGACTCGGCGGTCTAGCTGAAGAAGAAGCAGCTTTCTGACCCCCACCCTTCTGCGGGCAAACAGAAACCTTGTGACCCAGCTGGCCACACTTGTAACAAGTGAATTCCCCCTGACTGCCTCTCCCCGAGCCTCCACTCGGCACTGGAAAGGTCGATCTAGAGACTGCACCCTGATACTGCTTAGGGTTATAACCCCTCTGCCTCCTGCCATCACTCTGACTATCCTGGCTCCTCTTGGAGCCTCTTTGACCCTCATCCTCCTCCTGCATCATAAGCTCCATATGAGCTGCAGCGTCCACTAGGTGTCTATACTCTCGAATATAAGACCCACCAATTCTCAACTTGAGGCCCCGCCTCAACTTCCGCTCAAACTCATAGCAACGGCGTTCCTCAGACGCCACCAGTTCAGGTGCAAACCTAGACAGACTGGTAAAAGTAGCCTCAAACTCGGCCACTGACAAGCCCTGCTGATTAAGCCGGCTAAACTGATCCCTCAGCTTCTCCCTAGCTGCTGCTGATAAAAACCTCTCCTGAAAAGCATTCACAAACGCCTCCCAAGTACCACCAACACGAGCTTTCTCGTACTTCCACCATTGACCCGCATCTCCCTTCAGCTGGAAGGATGCCAAGGTCACTTTCAGTGCTCCGTCCTCGATGCCAAGCATCTCAAACGTCTTCGTTGTCTGTTCGAGCCATTCATCTGCCTTAAGCGACTCTTTAGGATCCCCGATAAACTCGTCCGGATTACACCGAAAGAACTCCCTCTTCAAGAAGGAAGGCCCTGTCTCAGCTGCCTGATTCCCAGCTCTAAGAATACCTAAAGCTCCTGCTATCTCTCTGGCCAAGGCACCCATAGCCTGCTGACCTACTGGCTCGGCCACATTGGCCTGCCCAACTCCCTCCTGCACTGCCGGAATCTCACCCTGTAACGGTACTTCCTGCCTCGCAGATCTACCACGCCTAGCACCTCTTCCTCGTCCTGACATCCTAATAAAGGCAACACAGAACGTTAGCACATTCATAAATGTGCCGAAACTAAACACTCACGTCCTAATGCATGGACAACTGTAATTCACTCCACATAAGCACATAAACACATAAGCACTTACGAACTTCATTTCCGGATAATAATAGTTCCGAGGCGTTACTAGAGTTCCGGTTAGAAACAGCATTGATCAAGTGCTTTTCCAACAAGACTCCCAGAAACTCAAGGATCCAATCAATATCCCAGAAATTAAATCCCATACCCACATAGTCACATAAGCATGTTATCACTTAAGCCCATAGCATAAGATACCACATTTAAGTCTCTATCAAGCGAGACAAACCCATTGTGATCCTAATCACTTCCCACGTACCCAAAGTATTCGAACCCGGTACGCTCTGATACCAAGTTGTAACGCCCTCAAAAAGAATAACAATAAACCCATCAGATAAGACATGCATTTACATTTAAACTAACTGCATTCCTTTCATTCATTAGAATTCCAAGACATAAGTATTACATGTTAACCTCATAACAAAATGCCCTACGGGCTTACAGCTTTCCAAGTTAACACTTGGTTACAACAAAGAGTTCTAACTCGTTTACACATTAAGCCCTTGGCTTGAAATTACATGTAATACATCAAAAGAAAAACGACAAAACTATGCCCGCCACTAGCCTCCCAGCTATGTCCTTGGAGGTGGCATGCTTCCTGCACCTGAAAATGATATTCCCATATAGGGTGAGCCACAGCCCAGTAGAAATACACTAAACCAACCATGGATAATGACTAAAACATTAGCAATTGATAGTTGGTCAACACTGATACAATCGCATAAATTACATATTTATGTCAACGACTTACAAGTCCCAATTACTTTTCATTTTCCCTTTTTCAACAGATAAGCTTGCTAGCTCTATCATCATTTCCACAGATATGTATAAAAACTATATCTCACATTCAGATAAGCATAAAAGCTATATCCACATTCTCAACAGATATGTATATCAACAATATCCACAGATAAGCATACAAGTTGTATCCACACTTCACAAAGATAAGCATATGAGCTCTATCTTCACTTCTCTAGACAAGCATATGAGCTCTGTCTACGGAGTTCATCCCCTATCTCCTCCCAATACCTATCCGGTTTAGAGGTACATCCCCTATCTTCCCCTAAACCGCGGAGTACATCCCCTATCTCCTCCTCTACACATAACGTATATAAACACATTGGTTCTATATACAATCACACAATACATACAATTAATGTATTCTAACAACCGTCAAGTTCCATGACACATTCCATTGATTAGTTTCCGTTTACCTAATCATCATGCATTGTCTACAACAATCTCGACTATCCTCCACCGATAGCCCAAAGCAGTTATTTCTAAAACAGAAAATAAATGCACAAATGGATATTCAATCAACATTTCATTTCCTCATTTCTCACCAATTAATTATCCCAATTAATTAAACAATGTAATTAGGCCATTTTCCATAATTACCATTTCAACCCTTAGGTCCCATTTTCATCAATGATTCAACAATCATTCCATTTCTCTATGCCAAACATGCATCTAGGTTTATTATGAATAAAACCCCAAACTTTCACAAAATTACCAAACCAAGCCCAACATCTCAAAATACCAAAATTTAAAGACAAAACCCATAGAGAGGAGTAGGATATCCCTACCTCAAATTCGGAGTCCCAAAGGAGAAGACGACAAAACCCAACGTGCTCCAAAACCCGAGATTTTCAGATTAAAATGAAGCCCTCGACGATCAACAACTTTTTTGTAAAGGCCAAAGGTGAGTAAATCACTCCTACTAGATCAAAACCTAGAGAGAAGGTAGAGTCTAGAGTGAGAGACTCAACAATGGTGTTTTTGGAAAAGTAAGAGAGAGAAGAGAAAGTGAAAAAGTGATTTGGAAAGTCACAAATTCGGGACTTTAACCCAGGTCTCCGCTCGAGCGTAAAACACCCCGCTCGAGCGGCCACTCACAGACTTCCGCTCAAACGGCCAACCTCCCGCTCGAGCGCAAAATGCACTCGCCCAGCACTTTTGCAGAACCAGGCCTCCGCTCGAGCTCCCAACCCTACGCTCGAGCGTACAACGCTGCACAGGAAAATACTGAATGGGTGTAATCTCCGCTCGAGCGCCAACACCTCCGCTCGAGCGTACAGGCCAAAAAATCTGGGCAACTAGTTTTGGTTTCTAAACTCAACCAACCTGTAACAAACCCGCCCAACACATCCTATAACTCAAATACAAAGTAAGAAAGGATGTAAACAAGATAATAAACAACTACCAACATCCACGGACACATGTCCGGATCACGGTATAACAAGGGTAAACCTGGGATCGCTATAATAGAAGTTTAACAACAAACCCCATAATGCCGTAAGATCCATTTCTTCTTCTTCTCCTTTTTTTAGGTTAGTCATTAAGAAATTATATATGATATGAAGATAATTACATCCAAACAATCATAACCAACAACTATAGAAGCTCAACAACCAACCCATAATGGGCTAAGACTCATTTATTCTTCTTCTTCCTTTTGTTTTTTGTTTTTTCCTTTCTGTCAATTGTTAAAAAATTATTTATAATATAAAAGATAATTATCTCTGAAAGTGTCAACAACTAATCCCATAAGAGCATCCGCATTAGGTTTACTATATTAGTTTTGGAGTTATATTAGCCAGACAAGGTCCAAAAGAACCCTTGCATCAAGCTAGTTACAACAAAAACAAATTTTGACATTGTTACAGTACATCACTTGATATAATGGTCAACCACCAAGTTATCCACCCGGTCGACCACCAAATAAATGGAAAAACTAAGCAATTTTCACCAAGTGGTTGACCACCTGGTCGACCACCTAATAATATCTCTCAAAACTGGGCAATTTTCACCAAGTGGTCAATTGGATCGACCGCCTAATATCTCTCAAAACTAGGTAATTTTCACCAAGTGGTTAATCACCCGATCATCCACCCAGTCAACCATCCAACATCTCTCAAAACTGGGAAATTTTCACTAAGTGGTCAACCGCCCGGTCATCCATCAGGTTGACCACCCAATAAAAAATAAATATTTTATAAAATTAAATTTTAAAATAGAGAACCTGATGAAATGTGTAAAAAAAATACTGATTCAAATACAAAAGTAAAATTTTAATTATAATTTGATTCAAATTTACTGAATCTGATGAGATGTTCTAATGGACTGAGATCCATACTTATATAACATTTTTTATCAGCAAAATTCACGTGAATAGAGCAGGTAAATACTAGGAAAACAATTGGAAATGAGTTTCAAGAGACAGTAATATGGATGGAATAATATAGTTAGTTATGGTGGTTGACTTATATTATAATAACTAACAAAAAGTCTCGGATTGATTTGTATTAAAATATAAGTAAAATCACTTTTGTGTTTGACGATTAAAAAAGCTAATAAAATATGTATTTGTGTATAATATTTTCTGAAAGAGTAATAAGTGTTTGATTTTTTTTTCTCCAATATAATGAGTCAGCAAGGTAGCTAATTTAGTACGGAGTAATGCTATATGTATCAATTAATGTATTAACTAGTATATCAGTTACTGATGTGTCATAATTTAAGATGTTTTTAGTATTTGTAATTTGTATAATGAGTGGGGTCAATAATAAAGTTATAACTAGTGTTGGTACACTAGTTAGTACACTAATTAGTATGTGTAGCACCACTATTTAATTTTACACATGCGCACAACATTACTTAATTGATTTTTTTTGTCCATTAGATTTTCGTTGGCTTCTTATTTTACTAGAAATATCTAATTACTATGTTTTTTTTAATCAGTATTCATATGTTTTTTTTTTTTTTTGAATATATATATATATATATATCCAATATGAATTGGCATCCAAATCCTACTCTCCTGCTATGAACATTCTCAGCTATTAAGCGATAATTCCAAAATATAGAATCTTGTTGACTACAATTTTAAAATTGCATGTAATTTGCATTTTTCTTTTCAAAAAAATAGTAATAATATAAATTAAGATTTTCCATATTAAGAAAAAAAAATTGGAGTCACCATTGATTACGTAATATTTTTGGATAAATCTAAGTATCCATAATTTTTACCATGAAATGTACCATGAAAGATCATGTATGGTTTATATTTAAAATTGGATTAAATTAGACCACCATATATTAAATTTTTTGATTAAAATTTTGATAAAATTTTCTAGTTTTTGTTTGTCAATAAATTATTTTAAACAAAAAAAAATATATATAAAAATTATCAGATCACTTCTTTTTTTTAATTTATAAATATCAGAAAATTACTAACGTAACCAATTCTCAAAAATTTTCAAAAGTCATAACCACAAATTTTTTCGAAACTCAAAACTCAATTTAAAAACTATTTTTAAAACTCATAACCAAACACACAACTCAAAACTCTTTTCAAAGCTCAAAATCAAAACTCTTTTCAGAACTTTATTTTTAAAACTCTATTTTCAAACTCTTTACTTCATGTGTAATATGCTTCTCTATATTTTAAAAATAAAGATGTAAAGCCAAGTAGTCTATGGATTAAAATGTAATGTCTAACATTACGTCTAAGTTAACAAGTAGCGTAAAATATGTGTCTTGACATTAGAGGTTATGTGTTCATATCAAATGTCAAAGGAAAATCATGTTGGTGGGAGTGGGGTGCAAGCCACTTATGGTGATTCATAATGAGAGGATAAACACTGGACCCAATTCAATTGAAATTCACTCATTTAATTTTGAAAAACAAACAGAGCATGAACTACGATCTTCTCTCTTTTTTATTTTCTTTCTCCCACACACTGATCTCTACAATACATAGGCTATTTATAGATAAATTAGACAATGTAAAAACATTAAGTGCAAATGCAGCTAAGGCTATAAATTTCAAACGGTTGCAGCCAGCCATTGTTGAAAATCTTGATTTCAGCCTCCATACTTCTACTCTTAAGCCGTTGGAAAAAAATTTATTTATTTATTTATTATTATAGGTGAAGCAAGATTACTTCACAACATCCCCCCTTAATCTTGATTATCCATGCTACTTCATCCCGAGCATCAACTTCATTCTGTTGAACATATCATTTTTCAATGGCTTCATGAAAATATCTGCAAGCTGATCTTGAGATTTGCAAGGAAATAATTCCACATCTTTATTTTTCTCATGCTCTCGGATGAAATGATAGCATGTGTTAATATGCTTACTTCTTTTATGATAAACTGGGTTATTTACTAATGCAATTATTGAACGATCTATCAACATAGAACTCAGTAGGATTTTCTTGTGGAAATCCTAAATGCTTCAGCATATTTCTTAGCCAAATTGCATGACACACAGTTGAGTTGGCTGCAACATAATCAGCTTCGCAAGTTGATAGTGTCACAATAGCTTGCTTTTTGGACAACCAAGTGAACACTATATTTCTCATAAAGAAAGCAAACCCAGTAGTACTCTTTCGTTCATCTAAGTCACGTCCCTAGTCACTATCTGAATAGCCAACAAGACTGAAATTATCAGTTGGTTTATAGAATAAAACATCATCGATTGTACCTTTGATGTAGCAAAGAATTCTCTTTGCTGCATAAAGGTGTGACTGATTTGGTGTTTCCATATATCTGCTAATCAGTTCTACTCCATAGAATATGTCTGGCTTGGTGCAAGTAAGATAGCGAAAACTTCAAACTAAGCTTTTGAAATAAGTTAGATCCACATCACCCGCCTTTGTACCTTTTTCGAGCTCCACTCCATTGTCTACAAGAGTGTTCACTGGATTACAATTCTCCATTCCATATCTCTTGAGAATTTCCTTGGTATAGCCACTTTGGGAAATAAAAATTCTATCTTTTCTTTGTGCCGCTTCAATGCAGAGAAAATGAGCCATCAATCCAATATCTGTCATTACAAATTCTTGGACCATGCTTCTTTTAAATTCTTTGAACATGGCTGGATTGTTGCCGGTGAAAATTATATCATCAACATAAAGACAGGCAAGCAACATGCTTTCACTAGCTTCCTTGTTCAAATATAATGCGTGCTCATATGGGCATTTTTCAAAACCATTATCATAAAAATACTGATCAATTCTAGTATTCCATGCATGCGGAGCTTGCTTTAATCCATAAAGTGCTTTCTTCAATTTGTACACTTTGTCTTTATGCCCATTCTGAACATACCCCGAAGGTTGTTCAATATAGATTTCTTCTTCAAGAAAACCATTAAGAAATGCAGATTTCACATCAAGTTCATAGATCTGCCACTTGTGCTGGACAACCAAAGAAATCATTAGCCTGATAGTCTCCAACCGAGCAACTGGAGCAAACACCTCTCCATAATCAATTCCAGCTCTCTGCTTGTAACATTTTCCCACTAATCTTGCCTTGTAGCGTTGCACTTCGCCTTGTGCATTTCTCTTTGTCTTGTATACCCATTTCACTCCAATGGATTTGTGCTGCTCTGGTAGACTGGCACTACTACAAAAAGAGTTAAAGATCACACTTTGACCACAAAAAAAAAAAGATCTCACTTTTATTGGAAGTGTGATAAAAAGAAATTAGATTGATATTTTAATCACACTTAATTTGATTGAGTGTGATAATATTTATTTTTTATGTCACTTTTCAATTGAGTGTGATTATATATATATATTTTAATCACACCTTCTAATTAAAGTGTGATTATTTATATATTTTTTAATCACACCTTCTAATTAAAGTGTGATTATATATACACTACTACTTTTTAATCACACTTTTTAAATAAGTGTGGTTATATATATATTTTTTAATCACACATTCTAATTAAAGTGTGATTATTTATATATTTTTTAATCACATCTTCTGATTAAAGTGTGATTATATATACACTACTACTTTTTAATCACACATTTTAATTAAAGTGTGATTATATATACATTACTACTTTTTAATCACACTTTTTAAATAAGTGTAATTATATATATATATATATATATTTAATCACACTCCCTAAATAGGTGTGATTGTACAAAATATTTCAATTTGATTTTTATATAAAATATACAATTTCCAAATCTGCGCCTCTATTCTACCCATGAATGATAGAGACGACTCACTACTAGAAAATGAGGCTTTAGACGCGGAACTTTTTGCAACGGTTTGAAAATCGTCGCAAAATGATTTTGTGATGGCAAAAAAAATCGTCGCGAAATTAATTTTTTTGCGACGGCATTTGACTATCGCAAAAAAGGCATCAACTAATTACCATTATTAGAGACCGAAAATCTAAGGCCGTGACAAAAAATAATATTATACGCAACGGTACATTACCTATCTTTTCTTTTTTTTTTTTGCAACGCCTTTTGTTAATCCGTCGCAAAAGATTTTATTTTGCTCATTAATGATGGTCCTTAAACTCGTCGCAAAAACTTAATCCATAATTACCTTCGCTCCCTCTCCCACCCCCTTCCTTTGTCTCGCTCATCCCTAAACTTTCAGACTTCTCTTCGAATTAAAAAATAAAAAAAATAAAAAAAAAACTCACTATTACAAAAACATTTAAAGATCACACTTTCATAAATTAAAGTATCTCACTTTTATTAGAAATGTGATAAAAAAAATTAAATTAATATTTTAATCATTAAGTGTGATAATATTTATTTTTTATGTCACTTTTTAATTAAATGTTATTATATATATGTTTTTTAATCACACTTTCTAAGTGTGATTATATATATATTTTTAATTAAGTGTGATTATATTTATTTTTTGGGTAAATTACACTGACACCCCCTGAGGTTTATATTTATTACAGTTCCCCCCTCACCTTTTGAAAATTACATCTCCCCCCTGAGATTTAAAGTTTCATTACAGATTCCCCCCTCAGCCCTTTGAATTTTTTTAAATACCAATTTTACCCTCATTGGGTAAATTTCATTGACACCCCTCACATTTTAGAAATTACAATCCTCTCCCTAAGGTTTAAAGTACTATTACCAATTGCCCCCTCGGTTAGTATTAGTTGAAAAAAAAAATTCATTGAAAAAAAAAATTCATTGGAAAAAATTAATTGAAAAAAAAATTTCTTTGTAAAATTTTTAAACTTTTGTTTAAAAACCAACGTAAACTCATTTTTTGAATTTACGTTTTTTCCTCAAATTTACAAACTAGGACAATTATTTATAAACCAAAAAAATTATCAAACTAGTTTTTATGACAGTTTTTTAAATTTTTGTAAATATAAATTGAAAACTAAAAACGAAATGGTTAATGGTAAAATGTCGTAAAATTAACAAATAATTAAATAAGTTACCAACATAAGAAATGACTTATCAAAAGATTCTTAGGCTATGTATGGTTTGATTTTTAGAAATTTCTTTTAAAAATTAAAAATAAATTTGGTTAAGAAATAAAAAATAAAAAATAACTTTTAAAAAATAATTTCGTTTAAAAAATAATTTTTTTATTTTTTGTTTCTTAACCAAATTATTTTTTAATTTTAAAAAAAAATCTAAAAATCAAACCATACATAGCCTAAGAATCTTTTGATAAGTCATTTCTTACGTTGGTAAGTTATTTAATTATTTTTTAATTTTACGACATTTTTACCATCTGAGAGCTGTTTGGTAACCATTTCATTTTCAGTTTTCAATTTATATTTACAAAAATTTTAAAAACTGTCATAAAAACTTGTTTGATAATTTTTTTGGTTTATAAATGATTGTCTTAGTTTGTAAATTTGAGGAGAAAATGTAAATTCAAAAAATGAGTTTACGTTGGTTTTCAAAAAAAATTTAAAAATTTTATTAACAACTTTTTTTAATTAATTTTTTTTTTCAATGAATTTTTTTTTCCAATTAATACTAACCGATAGGGCAATTGGTAATGCCACTTTAAACCTTAGGGAGAGGATTGTAATTTCTAAAATGTGAGGGGTGTCAATGTAATTTACCCAATGAGGGTAAAATTGGTATTCAAAAAAATTAAAAAGGTTGAGGGGAAATCTGAAACGAAACTTTAAATCTCAAGAGGGAGATGTTATTTCCAAAAAGTTAAGAGAACTGTAATAAACATAAACCTCAGGGGAGTCAGTGTAGTTTACCCTTATTTTTTTAATTAAATGTGATTATATTTATTTATATATATATATATATATAGTATCACAGTTGAAACACAAGCAAATCAAACCCTCTCTTCCCCCGTCTTCCCCTCTCCCCCTCTCACCACTCACTTAGCAATAGCTAGGGTTTTATTATCTTTCTCTCCCCTGTATTAGAAACCCTAGCTTTGAAACTGCTATCCCCAACAACAACAATCACCATCAGTGTTGGATTTGCCATCACCGATCTGCCGTTGCCTGTCGCGCAGCACCTCCTTCTGCCGCAGAACCACCACCTTAGTGCCGATGATGGCTGATCTTGAAGGACGACCAAACCCTAGAGAGCTACGGGTAATTCAATCGATGCTCACCGTACTCATTTTTTGTATATGTGAATGTAGATATAGGTATTAGCATTGGAATTTGAGTTAAATGCTTTGGTGCCCAACTCAATTTCATCTGTAATCCATTATCCATCAATCTCTCTGTTTTTCTTGAATTCCCAATTTAACACTAACAAACACTCATCAATTTCATATGTGAACTCTTTCTATGATTTCTGTTCACCAGATTTTTGTTTAACTCTCTTTCTTACCTGCATGCATTTCTTATTATTCTCTCTCACTAGCTTTCATATGATACTTTCCAACCATCAATGCCGGCTCTAAAAATCAACATCTTTAGTGGGTTTTATTGATTTTTGTCTCATACGAACTTGACAAATAAAGGTTGGTACTTTGAATTTTCTTTGTATGTTTCTTCGAACTTCTTGTTGGGTAGATGAACAAACTCAGGCGGAGATTACAAAGTTAAAGACTACTTTTTGAATTTTTTTATTGTATTATTTGTGTTCAATGTGCCCAAAAACTATCTATTCATCCTTTCCTGACTTTGAGTTTACAACAAGAAAACTGAAAATCTGAGATTGGTGGGTCAGCAAATCTGAGTGAAAAATCAAAAAAAAGATTTGGTGTTGGTGAAATTCTACCAATAAAGATTTTGAGTATTTTGTCATTAGAAGATCCGGAAAGTGAAAATTTGTGGTTTAGGGTAAGAAATTAACGAGTGTGAGATTGAGGGAACAAAACCACATAAAAATTAGAGATGTGTTGTACATAAAATCTTATATAGTCAAGAAGATTTCAAGATTTGTGAGGTAGGGAGATGCAAAACCCATATATATTCCTTGTCTTCAAATCATCATCTTTAATTTGGGTCCCTTCACCTTATTAAAAGAAGATCAAAGTAATTATGTCAAAATTATGAAACTTATTATATTTTCTCTAAACCATAGGGGAGGTCACTGTAATTTATCCTTTTTTTTAAACTTGGATAAATTTTGTTATCAGTAGAAACACAGTTCCATTTAGGCATGAATCTTAGACATTATTGTTCACCTATGTTACACTACAAGAATTAACACTTTTGGCAATAAAAAAACTGGTCGCTAAAAGTCTATTTTTGGTCGGCAAAAGTTATCCGCGACCAAATTTTTTGGTCGCTACTTTGGTTGCCAATTGAGGGTCGGCAAAAGTAATTCGCGACCAAAATTTTGGTTGGTCGGCAAAAGTCGGATTTGCCGACTAAATTTTTGGTCGCGAAATATATCATTACCGCGACTAATTCATTTAGTCGCTAAAACACTTTGGTCGCGAAAAGTGATATTTCCCCGACCAAAAAGTTTGGTCACCAATTATCACATTCAACGACCAAAAAGTTTGGTCGCCAATTGTGACATTTCGCGACCAAAAATTTTGGTCGCCAATCGTGACATTCCGCGACCAAAAAGTTTGGTCGCCAATTGTGACATTCCACGACCAAAAAAGGTTTTGGTCACCATTTGTTACTTTTCGCGACCAAAACTTTTGGTCGGCAAAAGTGAGTTTCCACGACCAAGAGCTATTTTGGTCGGCAATAGATGTATTTTTTGCGACCAAAACTCTTGGTCGGCAATTGTCATTTTTTGCAAAAAAAAAATTATCACATTTCTGTTCCAAAACCGTGATTTCGTGGTCAAGAGAAAAAACCGAATCATTATCACATTTCTTGTCAAGATAGAATCACAATTCCAACTATGATGGAACCACTCTAAAGGAACCAACCATCAAAACATGATTCTTTGGACAAAAGACACAGAAATCGAAAGAACAATTGGCCATGATGATCAAAAGCAACCTCATATGGGAATGAATGTTAAGAAACAACTTAATATATTCATTATGTTTCTTAAACCAATAAAGTCAAAATAGGCAACTATAGGAATGTGTGTGATCTCAGATAAAGAATGTCCGACGTAGCGTAGCCAACCGAAATTCAATAAATGGACTTAGTGGAGAGTTGTTACCTGGAAGGAAGGCAGCAACCTGACGCCGTTGTGCCCAAGAAAAGCTGCATAGATCATTGAGACTAAGTATATTCCAATCTAAAATAATAATTCCATACAAAAGTAGTAATCAGACACCTTGTAATCTTTAAGAAAAATTTCTTTGGGCATGTCCATTTTGGATTCTTCAACTTGCTTTGGTAAGTGTTCTGTTGCAACTAAATAAATTAACCTCCTGCTGAATTGCTTAGCCTGCTAACATAATGAATAAAAGTGAGCATGAAAATTGACATAATGTGAATTTATGAGAGGAGTGATAAATTCAACAATAACAACTCACGGGTAATGAAGGACAAGGAAACCGATAATTTTTCCTATGTGCAACCTAACACATCTCCCCTACCATCCCAAAATCGGCCACCCATCACCACCACTCCTCATTCGCCACACCCACCACACTCCAAGGCCACCCCCCTTTAACATAAAATGCGTATTGGCTATACGTATTGGCTAAACGTATTGATTTGCATTTAAACATACTGAATCATTACATACGTATAATGAAGCGTACGATACTAAAATATTACATAACATAACAACAAACAATAAGATGGTAAACAAGAAAGGAGAAGCAAGTAACTACAATGCAGACCTTGATATTATAATCATCTGTTTCAGCCACCTGCTGCAACAAATGTTGGTTCTGTGTCTGCATATCTTCATATGCTTGACTAATAGTCTACAAATAAAGAAAATGAGTGTAAGAAAGAAAAACAGAATGGCGAGAAGAAATAAAGGCAGGATCAAGGCACAAAAAACATCACCACAGTGAACAAGAAAAATTACATGGTTATCTGAGGACTTAAACATAATCATCAGACCTCAATTTCAGAAATATAAGCCTCCGATTCACCATCTTTAATTTTAACAGCCTCCTTCAGCTCTAAAACATCCCTGCAGATGAAGTGACAGCAAACACTGTCACAAACTTAATAGAAAATTTATCTAGTGAATTTCTATAGGAAAATGGGAAAGGGATGGGAAAAAAAAAATTGATCCAGTGGTAAAAGGGGAGCATTTTTAATTCACCATGTTAACAATATGGTGGCATTTTTATCACTATATAAAGTTACTCTGTTATCACTATGATGCTACTGGACGTTACTATATTAATTACAAATTCTGAATACCATATGAAACATCTAGGGACTGGAAGGCAAAGCTGGTTATAAGCAATTACTTCTCTTTTTCAGAGTAGAATTCTAATTTCTAACAACTAAAATAAGAATATCGAAGTTATTGTTTACATGAAACTACTTCCAGGAGAATTTGAAAATTAATATAGTAACATCCAGTAGCATCATAAAGATTATTAAAAAAGAAAAAGAAAACGATGAGCATTAATATGATACCACCAGAAAAATGGTCAACCCACTGCATGAACTCCTACTATAGCAGGGCCTGGGAAGGTCAGATGTACCCAGCTTTACCACCACGCATGGATAGGTAATTTTCGTGTTTTGAACCTGGGACACCCAGGTCACAACAGAGCAGCCTTACCATTGTGCTAAGGCCAAAATTAGCATGCTATATTTGCCTACCACATGTTTGAATAAATTCTCATGAAGGTGATGCAACATCAAGATGTCATGAGAGTGAGGGAAGTACCAATGTTTACGTTGATAATTACTGGCTTGCTCGTGGCAAAGGAGTTTAGTTTTGAAATCCTTGCAATCAATTTCACCTGAGACCAAAGTCTTGACCTTTTCACATTCCATCATGTGCATTCGTGCAGGTTTGAAAACAGAATAATGTGATTCACGTGAGCCATACAGAATGCCATCTGGAAACACTTCCCTCCTGCAAAATCAGTACAATCTTCTTAAACTTTGACAAGATACACGATAGGTCAAAACATCATAAAAATAAAAGGTCACAAAAATGAAGCATGTTGATACTAACCCAACTAATATACCATGAAGCTTGCCTTCTGTTCCACAATTTGTAATGTAACCCCAATATTTGTTCTTCTCAAGTTCCCATAGGCGGGTAAACCAATCCAATACACCCACTTCAAACTGCCCGGAATGGACTATATAGTTGCTCTCTATAAATGGATCACCAAGATTGTTAATAGAGAAATGTTATAACTATCCCAGAGCACCATAATCGAAATCAAGATTGTAGGGGTACCCTGTTGCAAAACATAGATCTCTATATGAGATACAACAATGCAGTAAATTTTAATGATGCAAAATAAAAAAAATTAAAACTTCAATTGATATAAATACCTGAATACAACTTTAAAAACAATTAAGCATGAATTTTATCAAAAACTAACTTAATGATAAAATTATATCACAATTGTGTTTGTGAGAGAGAGAGAGTTTCATCAATTTTTCAAATTCTCTCCCCAACCTCCCAAATGCTTGTATCCCACTGTATTTCCACATTTGAGAGACTGAGATGGCCCACGTTCACATAGTGGAAGAAACACATCAGAACTGAAATCTCATAGTACTTTTTCTTCTAAGACTAAGAGAAATAACAAGTACCAAGTAACATGATCAAAAAAAATCTGTTCAAAGAGTTAACAACAGCCAATTCAAAAATAGATGAAAAGAAATAACCTCTGAGAATAACACAAATAGAACACACGAGCAACACCATGTTCACCTATTTCACAAAGTTGGTGACACTACAATGTATGCCAGATTGTTTAGATTTAGGCAAAAACCATATCAATCCATCCTCTTTTGCTTTTTAACCATGATGCTAGGTCGACAAGATCCCTATTCTTGTTTGATGAACATTTATGTTACTTTTCATGAAATAATGCTATGGCTTATACTCTCAATGAGAGCAGATAAAATATTATTGAAAGTTTGCACACTAACTATCTTATATTATAGAGACAACACTAAACATTTTTCATTTATATGGGCAAAAAATCAGTGTAATATGTTTAAAAAATTCAGGGTACTAGAAATGAAAATGTTGAGATGATGAGTGGCATGCAAATATGAAACAAATGCATGAAGTTAGAAGTGGCACCAATTGAAGATAAAATGAGGAAAAATATCAGATGCAACATAAAACAAATAATGCACTTGTAAGGAGTGATTTGATTCATATTAAGGGTCGTAAAAAAAAATCTGAAGAACGTTGAGCAGAAAATGAGTTGAGACAAAAGAAATGTCTGAGACATACATATATATATATATATATATAGAGAGAGAGAGAGAGAGAGAGAGGATAGACCGTCGACGCAGACAACATCGAAGGGTTGAACACGGTGGTAATCGAAAAGAGGTTCGATTTGTTCTTCGGTTGATTTGGCCTATAAAACAGAGAAATCGAAAATCAAGTTCAAAAACCCTATAAAACAAAAACAATGCTTGGAAGATTAGGGGGCTAGAACTTGAAGTTTCGCACCATTAGGGTAGAAGAAATTGGGGCCAAAGTCACAGTAATCGTCGAGGGAGAAGTAAAGGTCGGAGTTGGGATCGTGTAGGGTTTGAAGGAAACGGTTCTCATTGAAGAGTTGTTGGGAGGGTTTAAGAGTGTTGGGGTAGCGCAGTGATTGGAGTAGGAGGCGGTCGAAGTTAAGAATGGGAGAAGGAGAAGAAGGGCATTGGAGGGAGTGGCGGAAGAGGGATTTCGGCGGAAGACGGTAGTGGAAATTGAAAGGGCAGGGGCAGAGGGCGGTGGCGGTGGTGGGGAGGAGAGTGGAGATGGAGTGGAGGGTGGTTTCAGAGAGGTGGATGAGGTGTTTTGAGTGTTGAGAGAACGGTTGGGAGATCGGGAGGCTGTGGCAGAGACGGAGGTGGCAGTGGTAAAGTGATTGAGTTGGTGGTGGTGGTGGAAGAGGGATGGTGGTGGAGATGAGAATATAAGAAGTTAGGGTTAGGGTTAGGGTTAGGAAGTGAAGGAAGAAAGGTGAGGTATGGTAATGGAGATGGAGGATTCATCATCTCTTCTTTTCTTCGTCGCCCTCCTCACTGCCCAGAAAATGCTTTGAGTTTTTGTTTATTCACTTTATTTTTAAGATTGATGTTGAGGTTGAAAAGTAGAGACTTTTGATTTATTTATTTTTTTTAATTTTTTAGGTATAGTTGGATAACATTACGTTTACAGCTTATATTTATAAAAATTTTAAAAATTTAAATAAAAATTTATTTGGTAAATTTTTTATTTATAAATCAATTGTCTCAGTTTAAAAATTTGGCCAAAAAATATAAACTCAAAAAATGTGTTTCCGTTTTGAATTTTCAGGCTTTTTTTTACTATCCAACACTAGCCACCACCCGTCACCATTTTCCACTACCGTCTTCCGCCACCACCACCTGCCACCACCACTCACCACCAGCCACCTGCCACCCACTCGCCACCACCACCCACCCCCCGCCGCCACCACCACCACCACCCGACACCCAGGAAGAAGGGTTCATCGCGATAATATCACTCGTCAACCCTTCCATAGATTCCACAAAGGAAGAAGGGTTCAAATCGGCCTCACATACACAAAGGCTACTCACTGGATTTGCCTTTATTTTTATTTTTATTTTTTTTTGTCTTGCAGGTACAAAACGACGTCGTTTTTTGATTGGCGACCAAATTTTTTTTGTCGCCAAAAAATTTCATTTCCCCCCTCCTGGTTGTTCAAATTTCCCTCCCAAATTTTTGGCGACCAAAAGACCAAATTAGTCGCAGAAAAAGTACCTTCGCCGACAAACTTTTTTAGTCGCCAAATCTCAATCAACGGCGACTAAAATATTGGTCGCTAAAAATACAAATTTGGCGACTAATTTTTTTTGGTTGCTGAAAATAAATTTTTGGCGACCAAAAATTTGGTCGCCAAAAAATATGTGACCTTCCGCGACTAAATTTGTAGTTAGTCGGGAAAAGTATACCACTTTCTGCGACCAACTCATTTTTTGGTCGCCAAAATATAACCTTCTGCGACCAATAATATTTGGTCGCCAAAAACAATGATCATTCGCGACTAATTAATATTTGGTCGCCAAATGTCATTTTTTTGCGACTAAAATTTTTTTGGTCGGCAAAAGTGGTCGCCAAATGTGTAAATTCTTGTAGTGTTACATGGACTCAGGAATGAGTGTCCAATATGAGTATGTGTTTAAATGTCAGATTCATCTAATCCTCTGTCTAAGGGCACATGTGCATGACAAAATAATTATATTTCTTAATCTATTTATTTTATCTTCTGGGAAAAATAGTTTTCATAGGATTAGTTGAATCCAACATGAAACATCCAAACCTCATAATGAAACTCATATATTTAACCCCTTAAGCATTGAGTCATGGTTATATCCCTTATTACTCAAGTGTCAAGTGTCATAGCACTTCATACATTCAGAAGAGTTAATTTAACATAGTTATTCACTCGTACATTTTTCTATAAATGCCATTTTCTTTGAAATTTTTATCATTATTCATCATGTTTAACTCTCTAAAAATATTTATATGTGAAAGAAAAATGCTTTGAAGTTAGGGAATACACACTTTTTAGATGTATGAAGGACTAAACTTGTTTACCAGTGCTTTGGCAGTCTTTTGCAATGGTTTTACAATGTTCTCTCTGGAAGGCCATCATTTAGGAGAATGTACATGGTGCATATCCTTTATTCTTGTTCATGACTTAAATTTTCCATCATGTTAGTGCAATAATATTCTAGCAGCAAAAACACCAGTACACATTTGCTTTATATAATGAAATCATTCTCAGAATCAAAGTTATTATTTTTAGCTCTGCATGCGTGCTCGTGATCTACTGTTCCAATTATGCTTTTGCTAGCATTGATTTGAAAGAAATGGAATTGCTTTCTCTTTAGTAACAAAGAAATTCAACAATCCATATTTATACGCTATGAAGCACAGATATTAAAAAAAAAAGTACCGTACGAGTATCCGATACGGATACATGTCTAAAAGATTTCAAGATTTGTGAGGTAGGAATATATTATATTTTCAGTTGTAACCTTATTTTTTCAGTAATAAAATCTGAGATATATCATAAATGTCTACTATTTTTATATCAAAAGATCAATTGATAAGAACAACTGATTATTGAGAGATATACAACACAATACAACACACTTTTCCATAAACATCTACTAGTTTAAAAAAGCCAGTACATGTTAAATATGCTTTTGATAGTTTGAAACCATTTTTTAGTGTTATTAATGTTTATCAAATCTAAAAAAAATGTTTATCAATTCTGAAAAAATTAATAAATATGTATGTATTATTCTATTATGAGAACTGTCTCTAGCTTTAGATATGTTGTTACAACTTAGAACAATCTTCTCTGATACACTCGGAGGAGTTATATGTTTAGTATTAAGGATCAAAATTTCATTTTGATATATATGTTGTTCCAGTTGGCATGGAAATAGAAACATTTCAAAAAAAAAAAAAAAAAAAAAAACTTAGAAGCGAAGCAACAAAAAGAAATAATAAAAAAAAAATGTTAGAAATGTTTGGTTGACAAGTGGTCCGTGTATCAATCTACATCCCCAGAAAACAAGTCCAACCAAATAATAAAACCCCTTTGAACCAACAAGACAATTAATTAGTGCTACCAATCATAACAAATAACTCTTTCAAAATCATTAGTGAGTGAGGTGAGGCGCGGTGTGGCGTTCAATGGATATTGGAGTAATATCAGCTTATTCTGTTTGATGAAGAATCAAACTGTAGTATAATGGCTCTCCATCTGTTTATTTTACAAAGACAACTAAAATGCATATCATGTTTTTTTTTGGTTAGTTTAGTACTTATCATATTCCATACTTTGATGTGGGTTCACTCCAATTGTTTTAGTGTTTTTATTAAATATTACAGATTCCCAAAATGCTTCTCCTCCAGCAACAGCACCTAATTCTTAGGGTGATAATGGTGGTGGATCATCCAGTTATGAGGATCTTCATGGTTATGCTCTTTGGGGTACATGTTTTTTTAACTTTAATCTCCTTTTATACTAGTATAAAATTTTTCAATATTTATTAAAATTATTATCATGCAAACAAATCCATTGCTTGCTTGACCCAAGTCTTAAAGTGCAAGTGCATAGCCAAATTCGTCATGTTACTGAGGTTTTCTATTTTTCTTTTGAAGCCATATCTTATGGCATTGCGTCAACCATAGCACTCAGAACCATTGATGCTTTGACATCATCTCGGAGCACAGGTGGACAAGAAATTGCTCAGCAAAAGAAAGAGAAAGAGAAAACTAGTAGTGGTAATAACAACCCACCATCCTCAATTTGTCATATTGTTTTTCCATCGGTCACGTTGATCAACCCCACCACTACTACTTCTCTTGACCCTAAAAAGAAAGAAACTGCAGCAGCCTTTGCTTCACCAAATTCACAAAAATATTTGGTGAATGTATAGGGGTCTGTCTCTTCCTCAGTTTTGTCTTGCTAGTGTGACTGATTTCTCAATTTTGTCTTGCTAGGGGTCTATTCCACAATTTATGCATGAATAAAGGTCTTCCCTTCGCATCTTACAGTGTGAATAGTTATCACTCTTTTCTCACATCATGTGTTCTAAGAAAAATGTTATGTCCAGGTTCCAGTGGATCTTGTCATTGACCATTCTGTTCAGGTTGATGTGGCAAGAAGTGAAAATGCAATGCAGGCAAATATGGGGCTTGAATCTGGTTCTGGTATTGTCCATCAGGTAAGACTTTGGCATCATTAGTGCATCAAGGATATTTCTATATCTAGATGTTATATTGTTGTTAAGGAAAATTCTCATGGCAAGGTGCAAGAATTTGACCTTAAGGTGGTATGAATGGTTTACTCGTAAAAGGGCCAAAACATTAGATAGGCATAGACTCAATACATGAGGTTTGCAATGTTTAACTATTTGTGGGGCTTCTGGAGTAAAGCCACATTTACCTCTTGCCTCTTATAAATCATAGTCCAAATTTTCTCATTTTTTAGCACTATAATACTATTTGGTAGGTTTGGCATTTAGCAAGTGACTCTGGTAATTTTCAGGTTAATCTTGAATACCTTGGACGGGTTGTTTTCTACACAAATGGCATTCTGTACCCTGATAGCGTGGTTGGAACTGATTCCCATACAACTATGATTGCTGGCTTAAGAGTTGCTTGCTGGAGAGTTGAAGGAATTGAATCTGAGGCTACAATGCTTAGCCAGGTATTTTGAGATAATAATGTATTTTCTTTATGATTTTTCATATGCTTGTGCCAGTTGTTAGTGTTTGCACTTATTTTCCATGTGCCATGAGCTTGTTCAGAAGATTTGATTCCCTGTGGTGATGTGTTGTATTAGATCATTTATTTTTGGGGGGGAAACTTCACTTCAACACCCCATGGTTAATTCTACTTGTGGTTTACCCCTCTTGATATTTAGAAATAAGCATATAACCTTCCTATGATTTGGTGCACCATCAAAATTCCATCAAAATTAATAGCTTATGTGAAAACATGTGCTTGGAATGCGAATGGTTCTGTTAAAACACATTTCATGCCCAAAAAGATGGCAAAAATGCCCTTAGTTTGCTCAATGTTAAGGCTACTTCAGAGGTATTTTGATCCTTTCACTGAAGTGGATAGACGGTGCACTTTAATCTTTGAACCATAGAGGGTTATATGCTTATTTTAAACATCTGAGCGTAGACAACACATGGAGTAAACCATCTAAATATAATTGGTGATATTCTCATACAATGTTGTAAATGATTTTTTACATAAAACAGAGTACTTGTTTTAAATGCTATGGAAAACAAAATGGAAAAAATGTTGCAACTTCAAAAGAAACAATTTCATTTGGATAATGCTGTAAAACAACATATATATACACAATCCTCGTTTTAAATGATGCAATTGGGAGTTTCTAAACCCACCACACACCCGCCATGTTCATCTCTACACCTATATCCACAAATTTTCCTTCGTAACATACAAGATATACAATGCATATAGTGAGTATAGAGAGAAAATAAGCGAGTGTATTTAGAAGCTCCAATGCATTCTTTTCATAAATGCAGCCTTTGCTTCTCCAAAACCTGCTGCTGCTGGTGATAGTCACTGCAATGTATGTACCCTCCCCCCCCAAAAAAAAAATGGAGTAAATTCTTGAGTTTTTATTTATTTATTTATGGGTATCTAGAATTATGGTTCAACAATAATAATAATATACATTCACAAAAAGATCTTACACAAGTTGTATTGAGATTTATCATTTTTAAATACTGTGTTCATTAGTGACCTCCTAATTATAATGTCATTGACACTGAGCTGCTATGGCATCTAATTGTTAACAGGGAAGTTACTTCCAAAAGGATTAAGATCAAGAAGAAATGATTAATGTTCCTATTTTGGTTTGCTGAATTAACTTTTTAGTTTATTCATATGCATCAGTGGTTTCTAGATTAATTTGTGTTTTTATTTTTCAAGTTAGAAATTTTTTGGAGAGATGCAAAATATGGTCCAAGAATTAAAGAACTTAGTTTTTTAAGCTTTTTCATTTTTTAATATATGTAAGCGCAGTTAATTTTTTTTTATTTAATTCTTTTGTATATACTTTTGAATATTTAATTTTCATTTATGAAATATATGACGTTATTCTATTCAATATGTGGTTATGATTCAAAATATAGTATATAGTGTGTATTACATTCTTCAAATGTGCATACAAAAATAATATTGATTATTTTTCAAATATGTCAAACCCTTTTTTTATTACAGATTTTATTAGTTATTGAAAAATCTAGAAATCCCCTAGATGTTGATTTGTGATGATGTATCAATTTTAAGCAGAATATAACAATCCCAATCAAACAATCAAGACAAAGAAACACAACGATTTAACGTGGAAAAAACCACAGTTGGACACCTCCAACTGTGATAAAAAAACCACGGGCAACAGCCACAAGAACAATCCACTAAGAAGAATTAAAGGAATTACACAGGTATACTCTCAATTACCTAGCGAATCCACAACGCCTAATTGAACCAACCTCTATGTGCCTCTTCCAACCCCATCTTCACCACGGAATTGTCTTTCTGATGAGCCACTCCGGATTCCACCAAAGCTTCAGGCTCGAATTCTTCAGAATCCACAACTGAAGAATAACTCTCTCTTTTGTGTATAACAAACAAACCTTTGATGTACTCTCTTTAGATCATGAGTTGAATACTCAATAAAAACATCAAAGAAAACTCCCAAAGTATCCCCAGATATAAACCCTAGAAACCAAAAAGAAGATCTGGAGAAGTTCTACTAAAATCTAACCCAACACGCGAATTTATAGAATCTGTCCCGCGATCTCCGCTCGAGCTCAACACAGCCCGCTCGAGCGGACTGACCAAAACTGCGTGCGAACAAACTGAGATGCGCTCGAGCGTAGGAGAATCCGCTCGAGCGTAAAATCACACCTTCCAGTATTTTTACAGGCGACTGCAGAGATGCTGAGAGCTTCCAATCCACGCTCGAGCGCCTATTCCTCCGCTCGAGCGGACAGGCCAAAACTGGAAAATCTGGAAAAATAAAACATGATCGAACAGGCAACTTTGAATGCATTTTTGCATTTTGCTTCGGGGGCGCTGCCCCTCGACCCCGCCGTGGCGCTGCCCCAGACCCGCCAAGGGGCGCTGCCCCCTGGACCCCCGCGAGCTGACCGGGCAGCTCGATCCCCGTCATAATCAGCGAAGTGGCAATCTTGAAAGCTTTATCAACACAAACTTCTCTGAAAGGCTTGATTCGGGTTGGATTCGCATCTAAACACTCAAAGTCTCACTGAAATAAAAATGCGAATAAAATTACAACTCAAAGGAGTTTTGTCAAACGGGATTGCCAAGAAATAAAACCTAACAATCTCCCCCTTTGGCAATGCCGTGACAAAACACACCTAACAAATAAAATCCTAAACACCCCAACCCATTACAGCCAACAAAAGCCAACTTCTTTTTTCAAGGTCTTGATCTGCAAAATAGTTATTAGTGCCACAATCTCCAAAACAACTATTAGTCCCACAATAGTATATGAAAAAGCAATAGACATATGACACGATTATCTTGAAACATGAGATGGAAAACATGAATAGATGAAAACTAAGACTCATGAACAACAACTCTCAAACAACAAAAGCAAGATCATAAACCCCACAAGCAATGATATGACGATGTAAAAACCATGAACATACAAGAAGGGCAAATAGTGTATAGCAACATGCAAAACATATAGTCAATCTCCCTTATCAGATATAACAAAGTGTTCATGCTAAACAACTCTTGCAATGAAAAACCAAATTCCCTTACCAACCCAAATCAAGATAGACCAAACTCCCCCTCACTAAAAGCAACCACAAACACTGAAAAACAGTGAACAAGAAGAAAACGACAAAAAAAAAATATGGTTGAGCAAGCAAGGAATTTCTGATTTGTACCTTAAAACACATAAGATTATCCAAGAAGTACCATTACAAGAAAACACAATGTGTACAGTCTGTAAAAAATTCCTCATGAAAGAAAGTGATGCATCATGTGAAAAGCATAGATCCCATGATAGAAGTGTGTGTGTGAAACTTGGAGTTCGACAAATACTAGATTCAATCCTAGTAGTGATATGAAAGCCGGACCTCTGACAAGAGAATCTTAAGCACGACAAAGGAAAGTCAAACCACTAGGAATCAAGGGGTATTTGGTGAGTAAAGGCGGAGGCTCCCCCTCAATCAATGAATCTTTTTCCTTTTTTTTTTTTTTTTTCACACACTTTTTCTTTTCTTTCTTTTTCACATTTTTTTCTTTTCTTTCTTGTGCTTATTTTTCCTTTTTCTTTTCCTTTTTTTTCTTTTTCTTTTGCACAATCATTGGTGGCTGACACGCTCAAGAGTATGGAAACCGAACCAGAGAAGCATGGATATAATAATGATGGCCTGGTTGGTGACTCTGAGGTAGCCTTTTCCTCATGGCTAGATTGCAAAGAATTAAGGGGAAAGCCATGGAGATGCAAAAAGATGGTAGGTGGTTAAGAGACTCAACATCACCCATGATATGCTAGTATAGGTCAATTCCTCTAGAAACACAAAAGATCAATGACAGAAGTCCATAAAAAAAAATAATCACTAGGGCGGATGACTCCAGAATTTGCTAATCCAAGAATGTGTACAGAATGAGACATACTAATCAAAGAACACACACTCCAAAACGAGTAATGACCACAGAAAGCACACACATATTAACATGTAATGGATTTTCTCATCAATTCCAATATGTACCAAGGACCACTCAAAAATTTCAAGCTTGCAAAACCATACTAAGAAAATCTTTTTGGGATTTTTTTTTTTTTTCAATTTTTTTTTTTTTTTTTTTTCTTAACCAAAGCAAGATAAAAAACAAACAAGCACACATTAAAAGACCTGAAAAAAAAACACACAAAAATCCAAAAACTAAAACAAATAAACAAATTAACACAAATCAAGTTTTCTCACCCAAATCTTTTTGGTCTTAACAAAATCAGGTCTAGCGGTCTTGGTAAGAGTCGTGGTGTAGTGAACACCCTCATGAATCTTGGTATTCTGCCTGGACATGTAAGGTTGTCTCCTAACCCAAAAAGTATTCGAATTTCTACCCTTTTGTGACACTCTCCCATGCAACTTATAACAGTAGGGGCGAATATGACCATGCATACCACAATGATGACAAATAAAAACAGGGTGTACCTTCTTTTCTTTTACCTTACCAACTCTAGGAAGTTTGAGAAGTCCTTTCTCTTGTTGAATCTTTTGTCCCCCCTTTCCTTGAGTTCTTGTATCATGAGAAGTTGAAGCACTCTGTTTTTGCTCTTTCTTACCACCAAAGCCAATGCCACTCTTGTCACAACTTGTTTGTTGAGACCCAATGATATCCTCCAAGGTCTTTGATCCTTTGTTCCAAAGACCAATTGTAGCCATAGCACACTTGAGCTCTTCCTCTTTCTTGATCATTAGTTCTTCCAAAGCAACTTGTGACATCTCGAGAGATTCAATCTTTTCTTCATACATGGCATGGGTTTGCAGTAGCTCATTCCTCTCTGTCTCACAAGTCAACAGTTTTGTACAAAGAACTTGTCGATCATCAGCTACCTTGATGGCATTAATCCTGGCCTCGGAAATCTCCTCCTTAAGTTTGACATTCTCACATTCACATTCTTTGAGTTTCTTTGTGAGTTTGTCATTCAATTTGAATAACTTAAGAGACTCCTGATACAACTTTTCATAGGCTTGCTCAAGCTCTTCATGATCGCTCTCCGAGGATTCATTATCAGTGATATTCTCAATTGACCTCTTTGGAGAATCTGTTTGTCCTTCAGCTTCAGAAGCCGCCATGAAAGCAAGAAATTGTTTATGACCCTCTTCGCCTTGACCTTCATTGTCACTTTCATCTTCATCAGATTCAGATTCATCATCCCAAGTGATGGCAAGGGCTTTCTTCTTCTTCAAACGAGTGGGGCATTCTTGAGCAAAATGGCCAAATCCTTGGCATTCATAGCATTGGAGTCTTTCAGAGTTTCCTTGTATCATTCCTTTCTCCTTCTTGGCTATAGAATTAATTTTGAGTTTATCTTTGCCTTTAGATTTATGAGAATGAGTAGATTCCAAAAGATTAGGATTCTTTTTCAAAAAAGATTTTTTAAATTGTTTAACAAAAGCAGCCATAATCTTGGAATCTATATCACAATCCTCATCAGAATCCTCTCTAACTTTATGAGCACTACTAAAAGCAATATCTTTTTGTTTCTTTTTGAAATTCCTATGTGCTTCATAAGTTTGAAGGTTTCCAACCAACTGATCCAGCTTGAGGTTGTCAACATCTTGAGCCTCCTCAATAGCCGTAACTTTTGGTTGGAACCGATCGGGCAAGGATCTCAAAATTTTTCCCACAACTTTGGATTCTGGAATTTTTTCACCTAAATTGAAGCTGGAATTTACAATGTCACTCAACTTCGCATAAAATTCATCAAAGGTCTCACTATCTTTCATTGAAAGGTTTTCGAAACTAGATGTGAGCCTTTGAAGTTTTGAGCGTTTAACAGAAGGAGTGCCCTCATGAATAGTTTGTAAGATATCCCAAGCCTCTTTTGCGACTTCACAATTACAAATACGACTAAATTCTTCAGGTGTGACAGCGCAAAAGAGAGAATTGATAGCTTTACTATTCCAGCTACTATTTTGGTAATCAGTTGTGTCCCACTGATCAATTGGTTTGGGGATTGTAACTCCATCAACAGTAATTGTTGGTTCAGTCCACCCATTCATGACGGATTGCCAAACTTTTTCATCAATAGATTTTAAAAAAGATCTCATCCGAGCTTTCCAAAAAGGATAATTGGATCCGTCAAGTAGGGGTGGTCGAACCATAGAATTTCCTTCACGAATTGTATCCATTATCACAAATCAAACAAGATCTCGTTCTAAAAGAAAATATTTTTTTTTTTTAAAAAAAATAGAACGACCTGCTCTGATACCAATTGAAAAATCTAGAAATCCCCTAGATGTTGATTTGTGATGATGTATCAATTTTAAGCAGAATATAACAATCCCAATCAAACAATCAAGACAAAGAAACACAACGATTTAACGTGGAAAAAACCACAGTTGGACACCTCCAACTGTGATAAAAAAACCACGGGCAACAGCCACAAGAACAATCCACTAAGAAGAATTAAAGGAATTACACAGGTATACTCTCAATTACCTAGCGAATCCACAACGCCTAATTGAACCAACCTCTATGTGCCTCTTCCAACCCCATCTTCACCACGGAATTGTCTTTCTGATGAGCCACTCCGGATTCCACCAAAGCTTCAGGCTCGAATTCTTCAGAATCCACAACTGAAGAATAACTCTCTCTTTTGTGTATAACAAACAAACCTTTGATGTACTCTCTTTAGATCATGAGTTGAATACTCAATAAAAACATCAAAGAAAACTCCCAAAGTATCCCCAGATATAAACCCTAGAAACCAAAAAGAAGATCTGGAGAAGTTCTACTAAAATCTAACCCAACACGCGAATTTATAGAATCTGTCCCGCGATCTCCGCTCGAGCTCAACACAGCCCGCTCGAGCGGACTGACCAAAACTGCGTGCGAACAAACTGAGATGCGCTCGAGCGTAGGAGAATCCGCTCGAGCGTAAAATCACACCTTCCAGTATTTTTACAGGCGACTGCAGAGATGCTGAGAGCTTCCAATCCACGCTCGAGCGCCTATTCCTCCGCTCGAGCGGACAGGCCAAAACTGGAAAATCTGGAAAAATAAAACATGATCGAACAGGCAACTTTGAATGCATTTTTGCATTTTGCTTCGGGGGCGCTGCCCCTCGACCCCGCCGTGGCGCTGCCCCAGACCCGCCAAGGGGCGCTGCCCCCTGGACCCCCGCGAGCTGACCGGGCAGCTCGATCCCCGTCATAATCAGCGAAGTGGCAATCTTGAAAGCTTTATCAACACAAACTTCTCTGAAAGGCTTGATTCGGGTTGGATTCGCATCTAAACACTCAAAGTCTCACTGAAATAAAAATGCGAATAAAATTACAAGTCAAAGGAGTTTTGTCAAACGGGATTGCCAAGAAATAAAACCTAACAGTTATTAATCACACTTAAAAGGTGTGATCTAAATGTTATTAATCACACTTAAAAAGTGTTATTAAAAATGACCCTTTTTAATCACACTTCCAAAGATCACACTTAAAAGGTGTGATCTAAATGTTATTAATTACACTTAAAAAGTGTTAATCACACTTCCAAAGATCACACTTAAAAGGTGTGATCTAAATATTTTTAATCACACTTAAAAGCTGTGATCTAAATATTTTTAATCACACTTAAAAGGTGTGATCTAAATGTTATTAAGCACACTTAAAAAGTGTAATTAAAAATGAACCCTTTTAATCACACTCCCAAGGATCACACTTTAATAAAACTTAAAAGGTGTGATTAAATAACATACATCACACAAAAAAAAAGTGTGATCTTTATCTGTTTTTGTAGTAGTGTGGTAAGCTTCCATGTGTCACTTTTCTCAATGGCATGAATTTCTTCATCCATTGCTTTCTTCCATTTATCTGCTTGGATAGCTTCTGAGAAAGTAAGTGGATCACTATCTACGAGTAGACAGAAGAAATTCAGATCTTCTTCTTCTGTAGCTTCATATATCTCCTGCAAATTTCTCATTAGTCTTGGTTGTTTGAACAAACTATCATCTGATGATGATGATGATGATGATGATGATGATAGTGCATCACTTCTGTGAAAAGCTGGCGATCTAGGTGCAGGTATTCTATGTGGAGGAGTTTGTGGCTCATCTTGAACTTGTCTTGTGATTTCAACCGAAGCTTTTGATGTTTCATCTTCAAGAATGAGTTCTGCATCTTTAACAACTTCATCTTGATTCCAGTTCCATGCTTCTTCTTCTTCAAATAT